>NC_138184.1:98856779-100244332 GCF_964194105.1 Spermophilus citellus
AGCCTTCACCATCATAACTATTTCAAGGTAAGAAAAAGGGGAAGGAGAGAAGAGGGAGTAATAATCATAAAATCAAATGCCTTTTTAAATATCATCAGAAGAGTTCTATTTCTATGTCTTGGCTAGCCTTTGGCCAGGGCAACAAAAATATGACCAGAGAGAACATGTTAAATAATTATCCCAAAACTATATTATCCCAAAACCACTTTCTTCCACCCTGAAAACTCAAGCACTGTGCCTGGACATGGGGGGCAATCTGTAAACATTGGCCACTACTACTTTCAGATTTTTAATAACGAGTGACCGTGAAGGAAGTATTGGGGCTCCGTGTGTGGGAGCAGTTTTCTGTGCTGGGCGTGCAGGCAGCTGGCTGTTTCTTTTCCAGCCATCCACACCTGACAGGGCAGGTGCGGTTCAAGCCACTCATGCGTCCCTTCTCATCAGCAGAAGCCACTGCTCCAGCTGAGCCTAGCTGCGTGGACAGGTGGGGGACAGCTGAGGGCACTACCAGAAACCAAATGGTCACTGAGGGCTTCTCAAAGTGCCTCCATTCCCAGGCTCAGCAGACATGAGTGTCTGTGCAGACAGATGGCACAGCACTGCCACCACCTGCACACCAGCCAGCAGCAGTCTGCAGAACCATAGGTAGCCCTGGCCACCATCCCCGGCAATCGAGCCAACACGCAGGGGCCCCAGGCCTCTGCCAGAGCAGTCGTCCAGCGTGGCCAATCAGCTCTATGCCACCCTCTCAGGAAGCCCACACAACACCACTGCCCCAGGGATCAGTGTTGTTCAGCAGAGTCCCGAGTGGCCGTGAGACCCTGCCTGATGCCACCAGCTCACACTCCCACCTCCCCTGGGTCCCCTTATCCCCCCTCTGCATTCACCTGGGGCTGCTCACTGGATCCCACCACACTCACGTCAAAAGGGTCCTGGAGGTGCCAGGTCTGAATCCCTGAAGGAGCTGCGCCTAGTTGGCCTCCTGTTAGGGAGAGGGCACACTGGGAGGACAGGGCTTGCCTTGGCATCTGAGGGGGACACAGTGGGCACAGGTAGGATGATGGCATTTGCTAGCACACACTGTACTAAGAGCCACCAAGCTGTGACACTTCTGGCCCATTCATCTCTCCTGGCAGCAAGACCCAGTGTCAATGAAGAGGCAGGTGCTGGGGGATGGGAAGAGGCCCCGAGTCACCTGGGCTGTGACCTTTCTCCAGAGCAAGGAAGAAGGGAGGGAAGGCCGGAGGGGCCAAGACTCATGGGGTACCAGGAATCTCAGGAGGCTGAGGCATGGACGGCTGACCCGAGAGCACCTGAGGGCAAGGTCCTCAGCTCAGGGCCCCAGGCCTGTGCAGCTGGTGGTGAAGGATTCCCTCTGTACTCGCCACCTTCCTGCCAGCCATGGGACGGTCCTGCTCTCCTTCCCCAGGACAGAGTCAGCAACACTAAGTGGGTGTCGCAGGACGAGTTACACCACACTGCCCACCCCTGATCAGGAGGGATGGTGAATGGACCCTCCCCAGTGAACCTGGCAGAAGCTGAGCAGTGGACGCGCACACACACACACACCCCTGTCCCAGACCTTCTCTGTCCCATTAAACCTAAGTGCAACCCTAAAGAGAGATATAGAAGAAGACCTCAGAAGATAGAAAAATATACCCTGTTCATGGGTAGGCAGAACTAACATCATCAAAATGGCGATATTACCAAAAGTTCTCTATAAGTTCAATGCAATGCCAATCAAAATCCCAACAGCATTTCTTGTAGAAATAGATAAAACAATCATGAAATTCATATGGAATAATAAAAGACCCAGAATAGCAAAAACAATGCTAAGCAGGAAGTGTGAATCAGGCGGTATAGCGATACCAGAATTCAAACTATACTACAGAGCAATAGTAACAAAAACAGCATGGTACTGGTACCAAAACAGGCGGTGGACCAATGGTACAGAATAGAGGACACAGTAACCAATCCACAAAACTGCAACTATCTTATATTTGATAAAGGGGCTAAAAGCATGCAATGGAGGAAGGATAGCATCTTCAACAAATGGTGCTGGGAAAACTGGAAATCCATTTGCATCAAAATGAAACTGAATCCCTTTCTCTCGCCATGCACAAAAGTTAACTCAAAATGGATCAAAGAGCTTGATATTAAATCAGAGACACAGCGTCTGATAGAAGAAAAAGTTGGCTATGATCTACATACTGTGGGGTCGGGCTCCAAATTCCTCAATAGGACACCCATAGCGCAAGAGTTAACAACTAGAATCAACAAATGGGACTTACTCAAACTAAAAAGTTTTTATCTCAGCAAAAGAAACAATAAGAGAGATAAACAGGGAGCCTACATCCTGGGAACAAATCTTTACTCCACACACTTCAGATAGAGCCCTAAGATCCAGAGTATTCAAAGAACTCAAAAAATTAGACAATAAGATAACAAATAACCCAATCAACAAATGGGCCAAGGACCTGAACAGACACTTCTCAGAGGAGGACATACAATAAATCAATAAGTACATGAAAAAATGCTCACCATCTCTAGCAGTCAGAGAAATGCAAATCAAAACCACCCTAAGATACCATCTCACTCCAGTAAGATTGGCAGCCATTATGAAGTCCAACAACAAAAAGTGCTGGAGAGGATGCGGGGAAAAGGGTACACTTGTTCATTGTTGGTGGGACTGCAAATTGGTGCAGCCACTTTGGAAAGCAGTATGGAGATTTCTTGGAAAGCTGGGAATGGAACCACCATTTGACCCAGCTATTCCCCTTCTCGGTCTATTCCCTAAAGACCTAATAAGAGCATGCTACAGGGACAATGCTACATCGATGTTCATAGCAGCACAATTCTCGATAGCAAGATTGTGGAACCAACCTAGATGCCCTTCAATAGATGAATGGATAAAAAAAATGTGGCATTTGTACACAATGGAGTATTACTCTGCATTAAAAAATGACAAAATCATAGAATTTGGAGGGAAATGGATGGCATTAGATCAGATTATGCTAAGTGAAGCTAGCCAATCCTTAAAAAACAAATGCCAAATGACTTCTTTGATATAAGGGGAGTAACCAAGGACAGGGTAGGGACGAAGAGCTTGAGAAGAAGATTAACATTAAACAGGGATGAGAGGTGGGAGGGAAAGGGAGTGAGAAGGGAAATCGCATGGAAATGGAAGGTGATCCTCAGGGTTATACAAAATTACATATAAGAGGAAAGGAGGGGTAAGAGAAGAATAATACAAGTGGAAGAAATGATTTACAGTATAGGGGGTAGAGAGAGAAAAGGGGAGGGGAGGGGAGGGGAGGGGAAGTGGGATAGTAGAGAATAGGATAGACAACAGAATACATCAGACACTAGAATGGCAATATGTAAATCAATGGAAGTGTAACTGATGTGATACAGCAATCTGTATACGGGGTAAAAATGGGAGTTCATAACCCACTTGAATCAAACTGTGAAATATGATATATTAAGAACTATGTAATGTTTTGAACGACCAACAATAAAAATAAATAAATAAATAATTAATTAAAATACAAAAAAAAAACCCTAAGTCCATCTGAGACTGGGTAGAAGTCTGGGATCACCTCTGACTCTGTGCCCCCACCCCATGTCTGATCTCCAGAAACTTGCCAGATCCTCTGTGGCCGCCAGCCTGCTCTGCCCCATCATCTCTCTCCCCAGCCACTGCATGGGGCTCCTGAGGGTTCTTTCTGCTCTGCACCTAGGCCTGCACCCTGCAACCTGCTCTCCATCCACAGCCAGAGGGACCTGGTGACAGCAGACACCATGCCTGGCCCCACTGTTCAACGGCCAGTTCAACGGGCACTGTTTAATTCCACCTGGAGAGAGACCATGGTTCTCGCAGACCCTGGGAAGCCCTGCAGCTTCCCCACCCCACATGGCCTTGCTCACCCACCAGCCACGCTCACCTCCCCACAGTCCAGCTATGCACCAGGCCCACCTCAGGACATTTGCACAGGAAGCTCCCCCTGAGATCCAGGCTCAGTCCTTCACCTGTCAGGCTTCTTTCAAGAGTGACTTTGTCAGACTGGCCAATGCCATCTACCTAAAGCCATAAGCCCCTCCCCTCCTACAGCCCCCAGCTGCCTAATTCTCATGATGCACCTACATTAAAGTTCTCCAGTGCTTACACTATGATGTCAGCTGCGTGTCCCAGCTAGACTGTAAGCACCGTGAGGACAGGGACTTCTAACTCTTTCATTGGATGCCTTATTCCAGGGGACTAGACCTGTGCCCTGTGGATGAATCCACATGAGTACTAATGGCCTCTCCAGACACCCCGCTATGGCTTGCCCGGCCACAGAACCCAGCCAAAGAAAGGTGTGAGGTCCCTTCAATGACCCAAAGCTGAATTTCTGGAACCCAAAGAGCATCTGGAAACATCTACCCCCAGAATCAGAGGAGCCCTCTTCATCCTCCGCTCCCCAAAGGTACTTGTTGCCCTGACATTTCTACTTTATGGCTCATTTCAGGAACTCTGACTCCATGATTTCAACCAGGTACTTAATTTCTTCCCGTCTCTCTCTGCCCCTCTGCTTCTTCCAACTTCCCTCTTCCTGTTGGCTGGTCAAGGCCCCTGTATTGTCTGTCCCAGGTGCTCCCCAAGCATCTCCCAGGCATTGCCTGCGGGTCTTCCTACTAGTCGCAAAGCCCTGGAAAACTGTCCAGAAATTCTGAGTGTAATGGGGATTTTCCTGTGATTAGAAAATACCTGGAAACCACATATCTGACAGAGGATTTATATCCAGAATATGTAAAGAGCACCATGACCCATCGACCATCAAAGACAGCCCAGCCGCAAGCAGCAAAACATCTGAGCAGGCCTTTTCCTTAAGACAACGTGAAGCTGACCATGACCGTGTGTGGTCAGCTTGTTAGTAATGGGGGGTGGGGCGGGGAGAAACCGCAATGAAAACCACCTCACACCCCAAGGGAGACTGGAATCTGACACCCGGCAACCCTGGGCGTTGGGGAGGTGGGGAGCAACGGGAGCCCCCAGGGCTGCTGGGGGAATGTCAAATTCTGCAGTTACTTTGGAAAACACTTTGGCAATTTTTCAAAAAGCTAAACATAACGTTACCCTATGACCTGAAAGGGCCACTTCTCACCAGCTCCACAACAGAACTGAAAACAGATGTCCATGTCAGCATTCTCCATCACACCCAGAGGTGGGACCCCAAGCACACCCGCTGGTGTGGTGTGAGCCTCACGGGGTCATCCAGGTGACAGAAAACGTGCAGACCATAATGTGGAAAAACACAGTGACCCTCAGAAATGCTGCACTGAAGGAAAGCAGCCACACACAGAAGGCCACATGCACGCCACAGAAGTGCCCGCAGTGACAAAAATCCCTGCGGACAGACCAGGGGCTGCGGGGCTGAGGGCCAGGGAGGCCCAGCAGTGACAGCTAAGGTAGCAGGGATATTCCCAAATCTGACAGCGCTGATGGTTGTGCCATCTTGTAAAATACCAATAACCATCCATCGTAAGTGTCCCAAGCGCCTGTGCATCTGGGCCACGAGAGGCAAGAGGAAGCCGAGGACAGGAACTTTCTAAGTTAGGAGAACTCGTCGTTTTCCATGTCCTCACACAGAGCTGGAGCATGGCAACGGGAGATTGGAGCCACCAGTGTTCTACCCTCATTGTCCCCTTGTTGAACTTCACCAGAGCCGCCATTCACCCTCCCGTGCCACAGAACAACCCTGACATCAGAACATCTATTCATCACTAGGAACACACCCCCGGCCCTGGCTCGGAGGGACCACCCACCCCCCGTCACATATGGTGACATGTGCACACGGATGCTCTGAGAGAATGGTCACCTGGGCGTGTGTCTCAAGTCCTCATCCTTGTCACATGTCCATGTGGTTGGGCTCCTTCATGGCCTGTCACGCCTTCTGGTCCACACAGTGGGTATTCCCCATGAGGACGTCAGCACTGAGCCCAGGGGTCTCTGCCCTGGATGCACATGGCCACCACCAGCACTGTGCCAACAGAGCCAACCATGGGCTCATTGCAGAATCAGTCTGTGGGGACAAACCCTGGGCGGGATGGATGATTTTTAACTGTGCCTCAGGTCACATGGCTGGGTTTGAGAAACGCTATTGGACCAAGACCAAAATGGACACAAAGCACTGGGCATGGAGTGGGGCCAGCTAGCAAGGGTGAGGCCTGCTGGGGGCAGTCGTGCCCAGGTACGCCTTCTCCACAAACACCAACGAGCACAGAAACAAGGCCACTCGCGGGATCTCTTGGGCCTTACGGCTTCCAAAAGTTGAGACAGACCAGGGAACAGACTGCCCAACTCGAGACATCAGACTCCTCTCCCTGGTGCCACCTGTGCTCTCCAGCCTCTGAAGAGTGCCACGGTCCACAATGCCACCTCCGTCTCCAGATGGCAAGACCCAGCCAATGCAAGTAGTAGCGAATCTCATTTTGGTTAAGCCAGAACGAACTGTCTAGGTGCAGCCTAAGTACCACGGACCTGCCCCAGCCCCTGGGGAGGTCACGTGCACAGCCTGGACCCTGCACATGGCCACATACTCCTGGGAGTGTTGTGTACAATGGGACAGGGCTCTAGTCACTCAGTGATTCTGACAACCATGTCCCCCCTCTCTAGAGCAGCCTCATCCCAGGCAAAAGAGCCGCTGCCATCGCACAAATCATCCAAAAAACTCCGTTTGGACATGGCCGCTTTCACTACCCAGAGGCCATATCCAAACACCCCACCACCCGCTTTATCTCAGGGACTCTCTTGACCCAAGTGGGTTTCGGCTGCTCTCTCCAAACCTCTTATTTAATCCACTCCTTCCCCTCCAAAAAATGCCTGGCCTTGGTCTTCTCCTCTGTCCGACCATCTCCTCTGTTGCTTTCTGCTGGGAACCCCCGGTGCAGTCTGCACACCCAAGCGCTACTTCTCTCCCTTTGAGGGAGTCCAGGTTTTCATTGTGTCACAGCAGGAATTTATGCTAAGAAAACAGATTTTTGGGTGCTCTTGCCACACACACAAAAGGAAACTGTGAGAAGAGGGGTGTTAATCTGCCAGACTGTGGTAACCCCTACATCAGGGATAGCAAAGCATCAAACTGCATCCCTTAAGTGCACACAATAAAGAAAATGAAAATAAACTCTGGACAAATTATTTGGCTCCTGATATTTGCTCAGCACACCAGCACCTTTTCCGTTTCTTTCCAAATAGTTCTTATGTAGCCAGTCAGACCTGTTGAATTTATATCAAAAGGTAAAATTCTATGTCCTAGATTTTTCTTGTTGATTTCTGAAATTATAAAGCACAGTGATTCAAGATGAAGCAAATTCTGGGAAGTCTGTGCCAGGCAGAAAATAGTCAATAAGTTCATATTAGTGACTTATCTTAAATGATTGCATTATATTCTAATTAGCTATATGTTACTTATTTAGGACCAAGATTACCAATACTACTTTGTAAATTCTGTTATCAAATTTCTGTAATTGCATAAAAAATATAAAGGAAAATAAGGACCCATACACATTTTTTTCATTATGGATATGAGCACAGCAGCGCTGCTTTGAGCTGGGCTATCTTAGCAGCCTGTTAAGTGCAGCCATACATTAAAACAACCCCACTTATACATGGAGATTGATAGTGTAAATGAAAAAGTCATTTGGGGAAATAATGGCTAAAAATGCAAAACAAGGATTTGCTAAGTGTGCTCTGTTATTTAATGACTTCATCCTAGTGAAGACATGGCTAAGACACACGTGCGTCCTCCTAGACAGCCAGGTCAGCAGAATCCCTCTGCGATCACTGATGGAGGCTCTGTGTTCCCTGAGGAATGGAGTCTCAGCCAGTGTTCATCAGGCACTCCATGTGAGCTAGCTGAGCTGTGCATTTATCCCCTCATCTGGTCTCCATCACAGCCCTAAGATGTGGGGTTTTGCAGGTGTACCCATCTCACATAGAAAGTGGTACCCAGAGAGGTTAAGCAACATGCAGAGATCACACAGCCAATGCAAGGCAGGCTGGACTTGGCAGCAGAGTCTGTGCCCTTACATCCCAACCATAGGACATCCCTCCAGGTCAATGTAGCACAAACTCAGATCTATTCCAATGGACTAAAGACTTCCTGAGGTCAGGGATCCCTGTGGCTCCTTAGTACCTGAAATGAGACCTAAATACATTTGGCGTTAGCAAAGATTTCTGAAATTAGAGAATGGGTGAGAGTCATGTTGTGATTAAGCCATGAATAGCTACCATGCCCCAGAAAAGAGGAAAACTGGGAAATGGGCTCAGTCAGGGTTACAGGCTCGTGACTCATGGGGTCAGACCCTGCTCACCCCACAGGGCACAGGACACTGGGTGGTGGCCACTCTGAGTGGGCGAATCACTTGGGACATGGTTAACCACGGAATCCTACAGGTCCTGTCCATCACCACCTACACACAGCCAGGCTGGCTGGGGCCTTGGGTGGGGGAATCTGCTCGCTGTGGTGTCAGTATTTATGTCTCCTTAATGCTTATCCTGGGGCCCGACTCTTCTGGGGCAGGCAAATCTGAAAGTCGCTTTATTTTTCTTTCTTCCAGATTTAAAGTTCTAACCTAATGACCAGTCAAAATCATGAACATGATATACTTCATAAATGCCTCAAGTTCAAATTAATGATGTCTTGTGTGTGGGTGTTTCTGTGTGTGGGTGTATGTGTCTGGGAGGGCAGCAGGGTTTTGCTTTCTTAAGAAACAAGATATAGCAAAATTCACATTCAGAATGAGGTGACAGTATTTCATGACCCCAGTTTGAATGTGCCCTTATCAAACTGATCTGTCACCCAAGCCCCCAGGCTGGGAAGGCAAAGGACAAGCCATAGCATGCTCTGTTGCAACCAACTGCATCTGGGAGCTTTCTGCTCAAGCCCGTGAGGAAGAGCAATCTACAGCAGATGGATGGTGATGGCAAGTTAACCGAGATGCAGCGATCTGTTCCCACAAACTCAAGTACTGCCGATGTTGAGGACAAAGAGCAAAGAGGGGTGGTGATTCCTTGGCTTCTGTGGGGTGCCAAGTGGCTAAAGTGCAGCACATAGATACCACTGGCCCCTCGGACCACAGGAATTTCACTTGAGAATTTAAAAAAAAAAAGGACTAGCACCCAATATCTTGGGCTTTGGGGGTTACCTGTGTCTCCTTGCAGCTCCCAGCCCAGTTCCTCTTTCCTAACAGCACCCGACTTCTTTACCTAAGTTAGAAATATTCTTCCACGTTAGATGTGGTCCATTCTGCTCCTGGCAAAAGCCACACTGGGCCAGGGACAAATTACTGGAAAGAGCTTATGTTCTGCTTCGTGCTGAAGACGCCTTACCCTCCTCCCTCTGGGTCACGGGTGTGCTCAGGAGGGAGGCCTCCTTCCCATCTTCCTGGCTGCCTCAGCTGACAATTCTGGGCCAAAAGAGAGCTTCCACTCCTGCTTTGATCTCTTACTAATCACCTCTTGCTCAGGCTAACCCTAGTTAGTTTCTTCTGGCTTGCAGAGAGGATTCCCACCCACATTTCCACCTATTTAAACATGTCTGGCTCAATACTGTATCTACTGAGTGCCAAGTCAGGCTCAGAGTTGGTCTGAGAGCTCAGCAAGGCCTGTGGAATCTCTGCCTTGAAGTTACAGGAAATTCCCAGGTGGACGTGGTTGTGGGCAAGGCACTGTCCAGTTTCCTGAGGGCACAGACATTTAGACCACAGCACCAGCTAAGGGTTCTGGATCCCAAGGAAGGACATAGATGGTGCATGTTGTATTTCCTTAGCACTGTAACAAGGTGGCTTTGCATCCCACACACATGACAGGCATTAAAACTGAGCCTTTTTCTTTTGGATTCTGCCATGGGTTCTCTAGAGGGCCTTCAGGAGAAGGTGCTGCTTTATCAGCAGCTAAATCTCCTGGGTCCAGACAAGTCCTTCTCTCTGCCCCTCGGCTTCTGTTCCCTGCAGAATGACATGGTATCTTCCAGTTACGGCTTCTTGCTCTGGCCAGCTGGCCTCTTTCACAAGGTCCCTGGCCAATACTCCTACTGGTGACTCTGTTGTAACAGCTTCCCCAAATCACACCATTGTCACCCACCCTCAGAGGGGAACAGAGAATTTTTGCTTCTCCCCCATCTGTACTGATTTACCTCTTTCTGTGGTTGTTCTCTAAACACTGGTGATTCTAGAAGCAATTTAACCATACAACTACGCAACTACTCATGCAGTAGAAGGACATTTCTAACTGAAAATTTTAAACCAAATTCAAAAATTCTCCCAAAGCTGAAAATTACCCAAATACTTCCTACTTCATTTTTCCTATAGCACCTGTGGCCTATCAAACATTTCAAGCTGACAGTGAATGTGGGTTTCTCATGTTTTCTTCTTTTTGACATAAGTCTTTGACAGATAAGATACCCAGTTACTTAGTCAGAAATGTATTTCCCCGATTTACAGAGTAGCTCAACATATTTAAAATAAGAACATTTCCTACCAAAAGGAGAAGCTGTTAATATTTCAGCATCCAAGTCAGGTTTTACATTGATGATGGATAGAAATAAAAGTAGTATGGACTGTAGGAGCCCCGAGACTCCTTTTCCAAACACTTTTTTCCCCACCACAGAATAGCTTTTCTTGTCCTTTAAGAAACCCAGGTTGAGAGGAGAGACACGTGGAATCCCAGGCCCAGTCTGCTGGCCGCTGCCCTCCGTCTTCTGTGTCACTCCACCTCAACTTTCTCCTCTTCTGTAATTTTGTAGCCTGGGGGCCAGGGTGGGGAGGGGTTGCATGCCCAGCAGTTAGGCTGAGTGATCTCACCTGCTCCCCAGAGTGCAATCCATCCCACATTACAGAACATGCCACGGTAGCAGCCACTAAGTGGGAACCCATGGAGGGTGGGGAGGTCCCAGTGCCCACTCATTTCTAAACCTCCTGTGGTTGGTGGACCATGACTTGGAGGGACATCTCCTCACTCAGCCAGTGCTCAGGCCACGCCCCCAGGAGCCAGTGACACTCATTGCTTCCACCACATTTTATGGATGGTCATCGATGTGCTCATGTGTAGCTGAGGTGCAGATAGGCAGCTGCCCCCAGTTCCATCTCCCCGCTTCCCAGCTACTAGGACACACACTTCTCGTGGGCTTTTCAGGATCAAGGATACATTTCCCAGCAGCCCTGGTCATCAGCTCTGGCCACCATACTATATTCTGGCCACTGGACTATGGCAGGCCTCTTCCAAGGCTTGACCCTACACCCCCACTCCCCACCCCAGCAACATGGCCACCACCTGAGAATGAAGGGATGCTGCACCCAGGAATGGCCAAGCGAAAAAGGAGAAACAGCCCAGATCCCCCTTGACTCTGGATTAAGAAGGACACTTGATTGATAATTAACACCAGCCACCAGATCAACTCAGAATTTTACCTAAGAGGAAATACATCAGGGTCCTAATTAATCCAATAAAGGAGAAGCAAAGGGAGAAACAAGATGCTCTTCAGACCTCGAGGAGCTTGGAGTGTCCTTGAACAGCTGCCTTTCACTGAACGTCTCTGTACCAGCCCTGCGCTCAAGCTCTTCTCAGCATTATGTGGTTCAATGCTCACAACAACCCTGTGAGAAGCCACCATCCCCTTTCCCAGATGAGGAAACTGGGGCTTAGGACACACTGTACTCTCCAAGTCACACTCTAATAATAAGTGCCGAGAGTTCGGATCAAAGTCCCTGACCACACACGTGCCTCCCTACAGCAGGGAGTGTGGCAGCTCCACTTGGTCCCTGAAGACGTGTGGGGGAAGGAATTCCCCCTGTCACCAAGCAAAACATATGGGCTGGGCAGGAAGATGTGGTGATGGCCCAGAGAGGGGCCGGGGTTCCAGGGAGCCACCAGGAAGCACCGGTATGGGGTGGCTGGAGCAGCGGATAGCGTCTCAAAGGTCTAGAGTCCAGGGTGTAAGACAAGGCCTCAGCAGGGCCCTGCTCCCTCTGGAAGCTCCAGGGAAGGGTCTGCCCAAGCTCTTCTCCTAGCACCTGGAGCAGCGGGGTCCAGGGCCCACATGGCGCCCTCCCTGTGTGTTTGTCTGAATCTGTGTCCAAATGTCTCTTCTGATAAGGTCCCCAGTCATGCTGGATTAGGGGCCCCACCTGCTCCAGGATGACTCATCAGCTATACCTGCAATGACAACGCTTCCCATGCAGGTCCCAGTCTGAGGAAACAGGGGCAGGAAAGGTCAGCACCCAAGCCAGGCATGGCCGTAGCCGTGATATCAACTTTCCTCTTTTCCTTTCTTAAAAAATAGAAAAATTAGAGAAGCCCACCCCTGGGACTCGAGTCAACTATTTTTTATAATTCCCTCATGCACTCCTCTCTTAATGAATGCCTAATGCTTCCAGGGACTTGAATAAGCAAAAATTGATTATATATTTCCACATAAGATAAAATTCATATTAATAATCCCTGGTGAAAAATGCCAAGGTAACAGTTAGGAAGCCAGAATCACACAGCGAGCTGACAGTGACATTAGTGTGGGAACCTGGATTTCCCAACTAGGACTTCGATGCTGTGAGGGAGGTAGTAGATTTGGAAAGGCAGGCAAAATTCCCTGAGAGCCACGTTCTTCCTCTCCCTAGCAAAAAATCTGATTTGAAGATGATGGAGGAAAGCCCCAGACCTGGAGAAGGGGCCCTGGAGTAGATCTCAGTTCAAGCAATGTCAGTGGCCATCAGCCCCACACCACAGCACCTCCCACACAGGCACAGGCCGCATGGCACCTCTTGCATTGGAAACAGTAAGACCCAGGGAACTGGCAGCATCTGTCTAAGGTCAAGGTGATCAAGGTGGGATGGCCGAGTTCCTTATTCTTGGCTAAATCTGCCTTGCCATGGAAAGACAAGTTCATTCCCAAGTGAGTGAAGTCCCGGGACCCCATGCTTCTCATTCAGCTTAGGCACCCATAATATTTTCTTTGTTTTAGTAAAAGAAAATATAAGCCCTCCTCTGGGAGGTGAAGGCTTACGCATGCACACACACTTCCTGCCACTCTGAAGGGACCATCTCTCCCCACTATCTTGACGGCAAGAGTTTGGGGGTTGCTGGGAGTTGTGCTAAAGAAGAAAAATTTCAAGCAAGAAGTAGATTTCTGGACTAAGGCACGCAGCTCCCCAGGCTGCAGGTCAAGTCGTAGAACGAATATGAATAATGAAGCCAAGACTCACGTACATAGATCTTCATCCCTGTCCTGTTGGCTGTTGGTGGTGAAAATGTGGATGTTGGAGAAGGAAAGCAGATAATAACAATAAGAACCTATTTGTGTGAGGATTTTTTTAAATTCAGACTGACAGAAGTTTCTGCTAAAAATCCATATTTTGGGAGCTGGTTGGAAGCCAAGAAGGCCCTCAGCCGATGCCCCGGGACCTCTGGGGGATGTTAACAAATGTCTTCCTCAGCTCCACCTCCACAAAATAAACTTTATAGCCCCATAATGAATGTCTAGCTGCAGGGCAAGAAAGTGGCTAATATAGAGAATATGCAGGACCCCCCCTCCATTGGTTGATTTGTTTTTGACCTTTGGCCTCCAAGAAAAGAATAATTTCTCAGCCATCTATCCTCAGCAATTTCTAGAAACTATGCCAACTTGCACAGAAATAGATCCATGTCTCATGTAGATAAAAGAGTTTAGGCATCTTTTACCTAATTTCATGTGTAGATTCATTCTCAAATAAGTAAAGCACACGGCTTTGTTAAGACAAAGACTTAAGGAACTAGGATTTTGTTTTATTGCATTCGCTCTTGAATGCAATAAAAATTGTAGATCTCAGGTGCATTTTTCACAATATGAGCCAATTTTCACCTCAAGCTCACAGCTCTCGTCACATAAAGAGCTCCCACGTGAAGCGCTAACCTTGGAAAGAAACACTGGAAACCGAGCTCAGGATGTTTATTCCAACGTGGAAATTTTGTGACACCACGATTTGTTGTAGATTTTCCATGGGATTCAGGTTTTCTTACAACTTAACTTTTTCTCCACATGCTAACTCTGGGCTGTAGGAAAGAGGTGGCCCAACTGTCACTGAGGAGTACCCCTGATTCTGTTAGTGCCACAAAGCTCTGCTCCCTACAAGGAGAACCATCTGTGCTGATAGTGACCCCAGGGCCATGTTATGCCTACTACATGCCAGGTACTGTTCCAAGTCCTCTGCAGACACAGCTCACTGAATCCTCAAAGCAATCCTGCATGCCAGGTAGTATTATTATATTTCAAGGAAGGTCAAACAACTTGCTGGAATTTGTAGAGCTATTAAGGATCTGAGCAGGAATTTGAGCTCAGGCAGTCCAGCCCCAGACCTTCTGTAGCTGTTTTTCTATGTCTACCCTATGAGCTGTGACTCAGCCTGTTTGTCATGTTTCCTCCTGTCCCTGGAGCCAGAGGCACAATTGGAATAGGCATGTAACTTAGCAGAACCAAATAGATTTTGTTAAGAAGATTGCCCAGCTGCCGGCCAACGAGCATCACTTTTTCCTCCGAGATTGCTTGTTATAAGCAAGATGTGAGCCTGGAATTACCCAGGGCTGCCCTAGATAGATGCCAGCACAGACCAAGGTACGTTATGAAAATGAGAGAAAGATTAAAGACCTGGTGGTCTCCCACCAACTTCTCAACCAGAGGGCTAACAAACTCCTTTTGCATGCATGAACTGTTTTGATATGGTCATGTGGTACTTGCCCCTTTAAGAGACTTAACAAAAATGCAGAGTAAACACAGGCAAGAGAAAGAACAAGTTCTCACATTTAAACATACAAAAGGTCAGACAGAAGCTCAAATTGCAGCCATGTTGCTGAGGCCCTCGAAGACCCGACAATTAAAATGTCCACACAGAAATTCCCAAATTGCACCTATAAATTGGGGGCAGAATGAATGAGAAAACCTGGTGAGCAGACTCACTGACCATTCTGTGCCATGGGCCACTGCCAGTGCTCCTCTGTGCTAGCTTAGTGCTACTACAAGGTCCAAAGTCACCTCCCACAACCTGGTACACAGATCAAAGCGACCTCAGAGCACAAGATCATGGGTTATGCTTCTAAAACACACAGGCCATAGATACAGTGAGGGAGTCCAATTACTATCACATTTAGTCTTTGCTTACCTGGTCCTACAATGCACGCTTGATCTGGGCAGGACACGACAGGGAACCCAGCAATCTGAGAAGCAGCATTTGGATTTTAGCTGGGAGCATAAATTCTCCTAAACCTGTTTCAAATCAGTTGCTTTAATTCTTTTGTTGGGGCTGTCTGCTCAACACAAGATCTTACAAATGTGCAGTCTTGTTTATATGCACAAATGTTAAATGGGAATAGCAGGTACTGGTATCTTGTGCATTTGAAATCTAAAACATTGTTATATACACATGAAGCATGTAGCTGGTGTGATACAGAAGCTTCTGTTTTTACAGAATATGAAATCATTTTCTGAGCACGGAGAACACATGTAGTTGCCCGGGAATGCAGGCGGTTCATGTGATGTGTACGTTCTCCTACGGCGAGGCGTCTGCACAGCCCTTCCGTAATGTTTACCTTGCGAATGCTCCACTCCATCCCCCTGCGAGCATTTCCACCCCGTGGGACATCCGTGAGTCTGAGACAAACTTACGCACACGCAGCATCACAGACCCAACCTCAGCCAGGTCCTTCTTACCATGGAGCCAAGCTCTCAGTTCCAGCTCACACTCTGCTCTTTCAGCTTCATTCAAGGTCTGTGGAATTTCTGAAGCATTAAAATGGAGTCCCAGATGCAGAAGGATGAACCTTTTCTTCTTTTTTCAAAAATAGATCTCTCCCTTTTTCTAGTATTTTGTTTCACTCCTGCCAATTTGAACTGGCGTCAGAAGCAGTAGCAGATGCTTAATTCAGATAGAGCTTTTAAAAAGGAAGCAGGGGGATGAGATAAAGGGGAAATGACTGGAGAAACGTTAGACATCTTGGGCCTAAATAGAAGTTCTTTGTTAATTTTTGGTGCTCACCCATGCAGAACATTGCAACACACCGACTCGGTCTACATTTCCATGTTCAACAATTTGTTCAGTGAAACAAGAAAAAAGCTGTTAAAAATATAATAAATCTGAAGAATGGTACCTTAAGATTAAAATTGATTGGCATTTTGAAAAGATCACATTAGATCATTAAAAAAAATAAATTCCCATGTTTTAGCATATTATTTTATAGCCCCCCCCCAAAAAAAAATCATCCTAATAAGACCACAGACATGTCCAAAGAAGGACAAGCATTAGAAAGGAAATAGAAGGAGGCTGAAAGTAAATATTTATTGGACATTCAACATGTAATAGGTATTGGTTTGTAATAGATGTTTTACTTATATTAACTGTTGTAATCATAATAAAACTAACACATTCTAGGTATTATAATTTTCAGTATTATGGGTAATATAAATAATATTAACTATCACTCATGAAACAGTTATTATCAAGCAATAGGCTTGGATATGTTAGGCTTAGATTTTTTTATATCCTTTCTCTAACTTGATATGAACAGAGGACTGAGGAGTGGGCTCTATTAGGACACTCACTTCCCAATACCCTTGGCTAATAAGTGGCAGAGTAACAGAGTCCACTCTTCAAACCAACTTCATGACATGGCCTCATGCTGGATACACTGTAAAATGCTCAACAGGTTCCAGTGTGCAATAAATGTCAATTGAAAGCAAAGTTTGCTTGGAGCCAAGAGGAGTCAACCGGGCTAAGCCAAAAGCAAACCTAGTAAACTAGATCAACAAAGTAAACTGGTGTGCCAAGAAAATAAGTTAAGCACATACAAGTACTTGATAGATGATAGGGTTGACAGTACAACTAAGAGAAAGAATATATGTCTAAGAAATAGTTGTCCTTTGTGGGAAAATAAAATTCACATAGATCCCTACCTCACACCACACACAAACTACAATGAGAACAGTACCTCAGGGTCTCTCTCAAGTCCAAGCCTTGATCTTCTTCTGTTCTACTTTCCTATTTTTGGTGCATCATAATTACACATGATAGTGGGATGTTGTTACATGTTTGTACGTGTGCACAATATGATCTTATCACACCTACCTTTCTTTACATTTTTTTATGTGACTAACATTTCCAAGGTCATAACATCAAAATCAGATATGGTCAAATCTGGTGTGTGTGTGTGTGTGTGTGTGTGTGTGTGTGTGTATAATGATAAAGTTTTATTCAGCCATAAAGAAGAATGGAATTATGCCATGTGCAGGGAAAATGGATGAAACTTGAGAAGATTATGTCAAGCAAAATAAGCCAAACTCAGAAGGTCAAGGGTCAAATATTTTCCCCCATATGTGGAAGCTAAAGGAAAAATTAAAATAAAGGTGTTGGGGCAGGGGAATCTCATGAAAAGTGAGAAAAATGGAGGAAAGGGACCAAAGGGAGTGGAGAGGGAAGGGAACAGGGAATACTGGGGGTTATATTGGCCAAATTATATTGCTCTATGGTGTGCGTGTGTGACTATGTAATAAATCCAACCATTACATAGAACTGTAATGCACCAATTTAAAAAATATATATATGGGGGAAAAAAAAGGTAAAGTCAAGTCTCAGGGTGTTCTCCAGCCCTGGCCTCCCTGTGGCTTGGCCAGCCCTGGAGTGTGACAGGCTCTTCTGATTTTCCACAGAAAAATCAAACACAGTGGAAGTAACTTTCTACAGAACTCAAAGATGAGAAAATTCCTCCAGAGAACTTAAAAAACTTGCTGAATCTCATATGTGACCCAGCTAGTTTTCTTATAATTAAAAACAATTAATATTCTCATCTGGGGTTTTTTGTTGTTGTTAGGAATACAGTGTTTTATTTCCATTTCAACATTTGCATAATTCCCAAATGGTGATGCCTAAAATCTTCTGATATTAAATGGATTATAAAATCTGTGGCATATCAAATGTAGAAACTGCCAGTAATGAGAGTTTTAATTATGAATAATTTTAAGTTGACTTTTTATCTGCCATAATTGGTTTGGCGCTATGCAAAAACTTCGAAACATGAAAAAGTTTCCAACAATCCTAAAGCAGAAGGAACTGATTTTTCTGGATCTTGTTCTAGCTAAGGCTACACAAACACTGCAAATTTTGTTTCACTGATTTTTGGGGGGAGAGGGTCATTTGTTTCTTGCCTTCAATTTTATTGCTTTCTGCTCATAGTTTTGTCTCCCCCCCCCCCCCTTTTCCTTTTTAGGTGAATTTCTGTCTTGATTTTCTGGTATGCTCAGGGAGGAATTTAGGTTGTTGAGAACATTATCTGCATCTAGTATAAGCATTTATACTAGATGCAAAGAATCTAGCTTCCTCTTAGCACTAAATTTGATAAGCTGTGTTTTCTTCTTATTCAGTGCTATGATTTTTATTTACTTCCTCTAGACCTCTTTTACACATGGATTTTTTTTACAAGTATATATAATATATATACTTGCATATATAGTTGGAGATTTCCTGTTGTCTTCTGTTGATGAATTCTCCTTTGGTTTCTTGAGAGTGGGAACACACATTTTGTATGAATTCCTTTCTTTAAATGTGTTGAGATTTGTTTTATGGTCCAGGATGTGGTCTCCCTTGGGGAATGTCATGGGTACTTGAAAAAAGTGAGCATCCTGCTGTTGTTGGTGTGAGTATCAACTGGATCCTGTTGGCCAGTTGTGTTGTTTACATCTTCCATGTCCCTTTTGATTTTCTGTCTAGTTGCTCAGTCAGTAGCTGGGAGAGTTCATTGACACCTCCACTTCAGTTGTGGATCTCCTGTCACCTTTTCAGCACCATCAGTTCTTGTTTCATGTGTTCTAAGGTGCTGGTGCTTGGTGCATACGTAAGTAGTATCATTACATCTTCTTGCAGATTGAGCCTTTTATCATCATGTAACATTGTTCTTTGTCTCTGGTAATTTTCTTTGATTTCATGTTTACCAGATACTAATGTAGTTGCTCTAGCTGCTGCTTCTGTTTCTCCTCCTTCTCTTCTTCCTCCTCTGCCCAGCCTCCTCCTCCTCTTCTTTTTATAATGATAGATGGTATTTTTTTTCCACAAGTTTACTTTCAACCTACTGAGGCTATGGAATTCAATATGGGTTTCTTGTAAGACTTTTTCTGTTATTCCAATTGCATATTCTTTTTGTCTTCTCTCCACTCCACTCTGAGCTCATCCAGGTTTCTTTTTTTTTTTTTAATATTTATTTATTTTTTAGTTCTCGGCGGACACAACATCTTTGTTGGTATGTGGTGCTGAGGATCGAACCCAGGCCGCATGCACACCAGGCGAGCGCGCTACCGCTTGAGCCACATCCCCAGCCCTCATCCAGGTTTCTTTATGACCATCTTTCTTAGTTCTACAAATCCCACTGCTTCTTTCCTGCTACTCTGGTACTCACAAATTTCATATTTTATTCTTTCACAGCTGTTCCTAATTGTTGGATGCTTATTTTATGGTGGTTGCTCCTAATTCCTTTCAGATAAGGCTGACATCTGGTTCATCTTGGTGTTGACATGAGTTGCTCAATTTTTTCCTCATTTGGGCTGTTAATCTGGGGTCCTGATATGACAGTGATTTCTATTTTGTCCTCTGTATAATTTGCCTATTATGTTAGGTGACCCTGGGTCCTATTCAAATCTTTTCTCTTAGTGGGCAGTTGCCCGGTTGTGGCTGTGTGTGGTTTTGGCCTATTTTGTGGACTTTGGCCCCAAAGGCAGCTTAATTTTTAGAGCCTTGATGCCACTTTTCTGTTCTGCTCTGCTTCTCAGCTTCCATGGGACTCCCACTGGTCCCCTTTGGTCCCTGCTGGTTCTGTCTAAAAAGGTAAAGGCGGATTTCTCCACACCATACTGGCAGATGGTCTTTTAGAAGGAAGGGGCATATTGTGATCCCTTACCAGTGTCCCTCAGGGGGTCCAGTGTCACTGGATAGAAGAGGACTCTCCAGCTGAGACACACCAAGTGGCTTCCTAGACTGGCCTGCCTCCTGCATCCCCCACTTTTGCACTGTGCAAGTCGGCTACCACTACTACGACAAATGACCACACAGTGTGTTCAAATCATACAACTTCCTCTTACTTTTCTGGAAGTGAGAAGACTGAAACGGGTCTCACTGGGCTAAAATCAAGAGTTCTGTCCCTTCTTAGACACCTAGGGTAGAGTTCATTTTCTTGCTTTTCCAGGCTGCCCGGCTCCCTGTCTAGGCCAGCATTGGCTGCTCAGGTCTCTCTCACTCTGCATCTCTGACTGGACACTCCCCCTCTTTCACTAATAAGAACACTGATGACAACACCAAGCTCATGCAGGCAAACCAGGACAACCTCACCCTGTTAAGTCAGCAACTGAACCACCCAGTGCCATCTGCTTCCTTAATTCTACCTGCAATATCACCGGGCGCCTTCACTGGTTCCAAGGTGTCTTCATCTAGGTTGTGCTGACACAAAGACACCACGGCCTGGGTGATTTATACTCAACAGAAGCTTATTTGGCTCATGGTTCTAGAGACTGGGAGGTCCAAGATCAAGGGGCCATGGCGAGCGAAGGCTTTCCCACAATGTCCTCACAAGCTGGAAGGCATCACATGAGCAAGAGGGGAAAGGGGCTAAATGCCACTTTATAATGACCCTGCTGCAACAGTGACAGCATCACCCACCCCTTCAGAGCCTGTGACAGAGCCCCTTGGTTATGGTCCATGGCTCGGTACCATCACATCAGTGATTCCCAAAACATGAACTGTGGGGACACTTTAAACCACAGAACCAGGATTGAGACGTGGACATCTATGGGGTGAGTTAATTTGCCTTAACATAGATCATCGCACTCTCCAAGCACCCCCTCCCCCCCGTGGTCTGGCACCTCACCGTGGAACACATGAACTCAAAAATTAGCATAAATCTTGATAGAAACAATCCCTAGCCAGTATTCTGCTATGTGTATAAAACACAAAATAGCAAACAGAGTACTTATTTTAGAAATTTTTAAAATGTCACAGAATAAAATAAAATTCTATAGATTTATCTCTAAATTATAAATCCCTAGTTTTAATGTCCCCATGAAAAACAGTATTTGGGGTTATTCTTTTAACTTGGGGTACTGAAGAACTTCTTGGTATGAAAAATTTGAAAATACCATTTATACTGGAAGACAAGTTTTACACTTTTTGTTACCCAGCATACTGTCTACTAACATTTCAAAAAGAGATCTAATCTATTTTATTATATTTTATTGCATTTGATCTAATAAATTCCATGTAGCCAGCAGTGCTGATAAATTTAAGAAGCATTTAAAATATTGTTGGTCGATATTAAACGTGTCATAAATTTACCCTGCCTTTGGAAACAGGCCCAGAAGCTAATATTGCATTGCTCCTTGCAAAGGAGCCATAATTCAGGATTATCTTTGACCTAAGTACAAGGTATTCAGTCCTGTTAAATGCAAGTTTCGTTTGAATAAAAAAATGATTCTCCTCTAATTGTGGGTTCTGGTAAAGCTAATGCCAGTACACTACTGTCTTGCCTCAGTGTGGCTAGCAACACTCTTATTGTGGAAAAAGACTTAAAGAGACACTAAGGGAAAGAGGAGGTTTAGAAAAATAACCAGACTGAAAGTGGGGAACACAGAAAGTTGCAAACTGTGTATTTCAGCAAGGGGATCCAAGTTGGGTGTTTTGTGGCATCATGAGATTCAAGGGATCAAATCTGTTGGTGGGCAATTTAAGTTCCTTCAGTTTAGTTCTCCAGGCAGGCATATCAGAAACTCTGATAATCTGAGTGCTGGGTGCTCTGGGGCCGGGGTTGGTGATGGAGGAACTGGGGGCATCAGGGCGCCCAGCCTTCCTTAGGAAGAAGCCACAGGCCGCTGTCATGTCAGGGGAGATCAGTGCTGGTGGAGGTTACACGGTGGACCACCAGGGGGTGCTGGGCATCCTCGAAGGTTAAGGAAATGCCCCTGAGATATTGAAAGCCACTGCAGAACCTTTAAGTCACAGGTTACATAACAAGCATTTGGCACCCAAACCAATGTTCAGCTCCAGAAGAAAAACTCTGGGCTACTAAGATATTTTACTTGGAGAAATATTTATTAAGGAGTTGTGAGCTCCATAGCCCCAGAGAGAAAATGTTTGACTTCAAAAATACCCAACTCCACAACATTCAGCCTTCGGAGGCTTCGCACCTCTCAGCACTAAGGGAAAATCCAGACGGGCCCAGCAAGGAAATGACAGTCCCACAACATAAACATCATAATGCACCAAAACATCAAAATGTCAACAAGCTCCCCTTTATCCACACTAAATCTGTGCTCTTGAAATGTGTTCTGGGAAATACGTTATTGATCGTGGAATGGCGAACACTTCTCTGAAAGACGGGCCTCTCTTGCTAAAATGAGGCTCACAGATGGTACTGACCTCTGTGATAGGAGATGCTGAAAGGCTCCGTGGAGCAAATAGGGGGGACAGCAAGTCCAGCAGCCCCTGCTGCAGGCCAATAACCAGAGTCCACGGCACCTAAGTGAGAGGCCCAAGGCTGGGCAGCTGGTCTTCACCTGGACACAGAGACTCAGCCTCCTCAGGCTGTGGCTGCAGGCTCACGAAGCAGAGGGGAGGCCCTGTCCTCACCTGCCTGCCAGGCTCTCCCTGTGTGGCCCCTCACCCAGGTGTGATGCCTGCCCTGGCTGTGACCTCTCCAACCAGGGAGAGCGAGGCTCCTCTCCCTCCACAGAGGTGAACACTGCCTCAAGACAGAAGGCAAGTTGTCTCCAAGAGAAGACAGGGCTGTTGGGGGCGCTGGGTAACGCGTTCATTTTTCTTGGATTGTATATTTTTGTCAGATGAAGTTACCTTTGGTGGCACAAACACTGCCCATGATTAGTTCAGCCCACCGTGGCCCCTCCTTCCCATCACTCCCCTCATCACCTATGTGCACCATGCCTTCCACACCAGCGACCTTAATGTGCAAGATCAGGGCCATCCAAGGACAAGAGGAGCCCAGCAGACCCGCTTTTCAAGAGAAAAGTCAACGCGAGTGACGGGCACTGTGAAGTACATTAAATATTGACATTTTCTAAATAAACACTGCTGGTCCATGCACAAACACCCTACAAAATTGCACTAGCCACATTAATATGGCATTTATAAAAATGTTAATTCACAGCCACCGCAGACTCACACTGGGGCAATCAGACACCAGACTAAAGGTGCTCACTGGCCAGGAGTCCCCGGCCCCCTGGTGGCCCTCCACTGTGGTGCCCACTTCCTCCACACCATGTAAAGTCTCCACTGGAGGCTGTGGTGGAAAGAGGGGCCCATATAAGATGGCCCCTGACACCCTGTCTTGCCCCTGCCCTGTCCAGGGACCACTTGAGTGGACGTGCCGCAGCGGTGACAAGCACACCCCAAGTCAGAAAGGACCGACTGTATTCTGACCCTGACACTCAGTAGGCATGAAAAGGCGTCTTTTAGGAAAATTCAGTTTCTGCATCCAAAAGATGTGGGAAGTGATATTGCCTGTCCCATTGGGTAGTTGGGAGGATATCTGAGACACTAGATGGACGGCGCATACCACACAGCCATCTCTGAAGTGTGTTTTTCAGCTAATATTATTCTTTATATATAAAAAAAGGAGCATTAAATTTTTTTTCAAACAGCAGTTACGATTTAAAAAATAAGTTTAACTCTGCAATGTTGTTGTGAATTTCTGAAGAAAGAGGATGGATTTTGTTCTAAATATTGGTCTCAGCACAGCACTGTTCATGGAAATGGGGTTTAAAGAGTACTGGAAACATTGGCACAAAAAACAAAAAGAAAAAAATAGCATATATTTTACATGATGCCTCTAAAAATAGTGAGCTGGCACAGAGAGTGCATGTAATTATCTAATCAAAATATATGCAAAATTTTAAGTGTAGTCTGACCCCAAACTAATCTAATGTGACACTTGGATTACTGCAGAATTTGAAAATTGCTATTTTTTCATTATCAAACATAATGTTTATATTCTCTCAGTTGCTTTCTCTCCTTCTCCTGTCTCTTAAACTAAGTGGCAAAATAAAGATTTGAAAGTACCCAGTGATGGGGACACAGGTATCTCCTGTCACACTCTATGCTTTTCTGCAGATTCACAGGTCTCTCAAATTTGTTTAAAAAATCCTACATTTGTTTTCTCTGGATCAACAACAGCTTTTCCTTGGAGTGTCTTGCCTTGTGGTGTTCCAGTCAGATTTAGCAACTGCAGAGAAGAGCCCCAACTTGTGGCGTTCCTACTGTGCTTGGTGTAAATGCACTAACAATGGCCAATTTGGGGGTAACCCCTGATGGGGATCAGGGGGACAGGCATAAAGCCAGCCCTGCAAGGCCAGCATGAGACAGTCCAGAACCCCATTGTGCTTGTCTTTGGCAAGATTTTAAAACCAGTTTGTCATTTGGTGGTGGTACCAAGGGGTCAACTCTTGGAGATGAAACTGACCAAAACAGCAAAGTCCCCTTCATCCCACATATGGTAATCTAGACCTTCCATCTGGACTATTGAGGCCACGCAAAATGCAGGTAGATTTTCCTTGTGAGTCCAAGTTAAGTGTCACACAGAAACAAACATGAGCTGCACCCCGTGATGAACGCACTAAGATTCAGGTGCAGGAACTGGGTCCCTGTCGTGATTCAGGTGCAGGAACTGGGTCCCTGTCATAACTCTTCCCCTCCTTTAGCTGACATGAAGTTTGGGGATATAGAATTAAAACTAAGGACCCTCTTAGAAAGGAGGTGCATGAGTAAGAAGATGTGAAAATGGGACTCTGTCTAGGTCTGACTGCTCTTGGATGCCCAGGGCAAAATAGCTAGATGTTCCAGTGCCTCCTGCCTTCAGCTGGGCCACCCAGGCAGGGCGAGCAGAGCCAGTGACAGTTGATCAGGGAAGGAGATGGGGTCCGAGGGAGGGGAGGCGAGGGGCAAGAGCCAGCAGCCGGGAGGGCAGATGCCATCGAGGCAGGATACGCGCAGGGATGGAGAGGTGGCAGTGAAGTCCACCCAGCTGTGCAGTTAACTTAGCTGAACACCTGTCATTGTTTTACATGAAGGAAGAAGGCCAGCGAGGAGGCCCTCACAACAGCCCAGGTGCAGACAACCATCTTCAATCCTCACATCAAAGAAGCAACCATTGCCAGAGGAGCTAATGCAAAGGACAGGAGAGTCGCTAGGTGTGTCTGAGGAGCCTCCCCACAGTGACCACGCCCTGTGCTCTTAGGTGAGGACAGGTGGAGGACATGCAGAGGACAAGGAGCCCCGTAGGAGCCTGAGAAGCCATGCTGCACCAGAACCTGGCACAGCTGGCTCTTCACACCAACCAGCCTTGGCATGAAATGGGCGCAGGAGAGACAGGAGAAAACAATTGAACGTGGCTTAGTGACGTAGCGGGCTCACTGTAGCAGGGTTACGGGCACTTTTTAGAAGTGAGTGAACTGGAATCTTTGCCGTTTTGTTTGTCCTGGGCAGGAGCACAATGCACAGAAGGTCGTCCTGGTGCAAGGAGGAAACGGCCAGCAGACTGTTCTAGTCAGCTTCTTCACTGCTGCGACCCCAGGAATGGACAGGAACAATTAGAGGAGAAAGGTGTGTCTAAGGGCTCACGGTTCAGAGGACTCAGTCCTTCGACTCCATTGCTCGGGGCCTGAGATCAGGCAGAAATCATGGGAGAAGAGTGTGGCAGAGGGAAGCACTGGGGACATGGAACCAGAAAGCAGAGATATAAATCCCAAAGACATGTCCCCAGGGACCTGCCTCCTCCAGCCACACCCTATCTGCCTCCAGTGACCACCCAGTTCATCCCTATCAGGGGATTAGTGCACTGATCAGGTTCATAACCCAATCTTGTCACTGCTAAGCTTTCCTGTATTGTGGTGTAAATGGAGGACCCTGGGGATAGTCAGCTGACCTTCAGTGTCTATGGAAGACAGAGTCCAGGGAGGGCCCCCAGGGGTGTGCCCATGCAGGGCTGTACAAGCCATGGCTGTTCAAGCTTGGGGGGACACCTCACGTTTAAACCACTGCACTCTGGTGTTTCTTCTTTATTACAAGGCTATGAGACAAAATCACAAACAGTTGGCTCTCCATCTCTGTAGGTTCTACATGCATCTGTATGATCTCCACCCTAGATCAAAAGTATTCTGAAAAAATAATTGCGTTCAGACATTTTTTCCTCGCCATTCTCCCCCAAGCAATAGAGCACAGCAGCCATTTACCCAGCATTCCCCTGTCTTAGGGGTGAGAAGCAAGCTAGCTATCAGCTAAGTACAGGACGATGCATAGGTTGTGCAAATGCAGTTACATAGGGGGCTTGAACAGCCATGGATGGGCACATCCCCAGGAGTCCTCCCTGGATCCTGTCCTCTGTAGACGCTGAAGGTCAGCTGACTATCCCCAGGGTCCTGCCCAGACCCCATCCTCCACAGACACCAAGGGATGGCTGACTGTTTTCTGCATGGAGTTTCAGAGGAGCCCCATCTGGGGAGACGGTGGTGCTGGTTCTCCACTTCTCCCTCCATCTCCAGCTCCTTGTTGGCAGCAGAGAACACTCAAGTAGAACATGCTGGAAGAATGGAAAGTGAAGTGTGGGTCTGCAGGCTTTCCTTCTACTCTTCCTTATTACATGGAAAAGACCCTCAGCTCCTGGTAACAACTGACCCAATCACGCTGGCTTCCATCCCATCCTGGGAAGAATAGCGATTAATTACACATGGGTACTTTTCATGCTTTGAACTAAATTGAGATGAAGGAGTGTTTACATGTACACAAGGAATGCCAGTGTGAATAATAAACTCAGAAAAAGGGGCTAAAACTCCTTTGGTTTGTTCAAGAATGATGGTTGATTGAAGCCTTGTTATGCTAATAATGCTCACCATGGAGAGATGGAAAGGAACAATACAAAAGCCACCAAATGAGGTGGACATTCCCATGTGACTTATTTTCTATGTACCTTTCCAGTTTCATTCTCTAATATCACCCTATTTCCCTCACAAAAATTACTTATTCATTGTCCCTTCCGGCAGGACACACACATCAACGTGGGCAGGGAACCTAGATGGTGAGGAATGAAGGGACAAGAGACACAAAAGGTGACAGCAAGACAAAAGTTCTGATCAAGCTGCAAACTTTTATTGTTCACACAGAGGTATTTATATGCTGGGGATGGGGAAGCTCTCTAATCAGCAATTGCTGGGTGGGTATTCATATGCTGGGGATGGGGAAGGTCTCCACAATTGCTGGATGTGGGTGGTAAAACTGCCAGCTGCAAGATGTCTGATGATCCTGATAACCGCAGGATGTTCCAGGGAGATAGGTAGCTGCAGGATGCCTCCCAGGGGGCCGTCAGGCTAATCTTTGAAGGAGAATTTCCTTCTAGTTCCCGACATTTCTCTCTTTCTTATATAAAATATTTGACCATACCTCACCGGCCATGTTTTTAGGGGGTGATAGAGACTCTGTTCCTCTAGAAGGCCTTAGAATATCTGCTGATCCGAGCGAGCATCTTCACTAGGAGATTTCGAGGTGGCCTTGGCATGTTTTTGGAGGAGATGGATTTGAGGGGAGAGCATGCCAACCGCCATCACCAGAGTGTGTCACTCAGAGGTCTTGGGTTTGGGGATCCGTGGATCCATCCTCCTGCAGTCCTTCCTGCACCCTCCGTTATTATGGCCTAACGTCTTCACTCTATGGGTGCGTCCTCCCCCAAGCGGAGGGGCCCATGGAGGAGCGAACCCTTATGGCAAGGGCAGAAGATGGTTGGTCAGAGCTGTTACTTATACTTTTATATAAGAAAGAGAGATCTGTGGGGATGTAAACTTAAGAAATAAGCCTGAGAGAAGGGTAGAATATCCTTTTAAATGTTGGCAGCACGGTGTTCCATCTCCAGATGATGATAGTGGACCTCTATGGGTGACAGTGCCTTGGCATCCAGCTGACTGTAACTTGGTGTATATGCCTTCTCCTTGGACGACATGGGGGACATGAGTTCCCTTTTAGAAGTCAGTTCCATTTGAGTTCTGGCTGGGGAAAAACAGGTTGTCATCTGGGGATGGGTGCTTTCATGAGGGAAACAAAAACCTTGAGTACTGAATAAGTGTTGCAGCAGCTGAAACATGTCACTGTACACAAGTTCCCTCACCAGGCTTTAACATTTCCAGTTACCAGGACTGTAAACATGACATTTAACTTTTAGGGTTACAGATGTCCTTTCCCTAAAGATACAGTTTAATAATTTAATGTCATCTGATCTTGCAAAATTATTTTACTAGTATGACCTCTGTGTCTAATAGAGAAATCTTTAATTCTGTTACTTAGGGCTGGATAACCATACTAGCAAACACCAAGCCTACCTGTGTAGGTTAGGGATATCTGTGGGCCTTAAACTAGAACTACTCTGGCAGTTTCTTTTGATAGTTATCAGGCATTCCTACCTAAGAATCTCTTTTGTAGCCTCCAGTTTACTTATTTTTGGAAGTTACATTTAACTATTATTATTATTATTTAAAATGCCCAGGAATAGCTGTGTTTTGCTTTAACTGTCTTTGCTAAGTGTTTAAGATGAAGCAAGTCAAACTGACTTTTGTTTCTATCTATTGTTAAGAGTCAGCTGAGTTTCCCTGGGAGTCCTCGGGGTACTTACAGCAGCTTCTCAGTTCTGCTAGTGCCATTTGCGCTAGGACGGGTCCAGGCTTTGCTTGACCATATGGCTTCCCTCAGAAGCATCAGGGATGTCTCCCTTTTCTGATGACCCTCCTCTTCATAGCAAATGCACTGATTGGCTTTTTGTCCTCCATCAGTCTCATCAATCTCCCTGATCTGATCGGGAGGTTATGTGGCCCAGAGTTGCAAAGCTCTTTGGAGAAGTCTCCTATTCCCTGATTCAGACTGACTCAGAGGGCAAGAGCCAAATATTGGTTTTCTTGGCCCTTTTAATTTAACTTTAATTTTAAAACTTAATCTTAAACATCCAGCAAATAAGTTTCAACAGCCTTATACTAAGAGTACTGGGCTTTAATGTCTATCTCTCTATGCTGTAGGTGATAACTCATTATCTTAAATTAACCCAGGTTGTGTGTTCTTAAATCAGTACCTCTGCAAAACATTAACAGGCAATCTTTAAGCCATTTATAAGAAAACTACAAGATAAAATTATCAAGAATAAAAACATTTAGTTCACATAATAGCTACCTTGAATTTTGGTGGAGTATATCCCCTGTTTGAGATCCTGGCAATTGTGACAAAAACCAACTTTTGGACACAACTTTAAATGTACTGAAATTTGGCCTACTTCTTTCATAGTCATTCTCACATGTAGTGAGATGGGACATAGAGCCTTATCTCAAGTAAGGCGGGGCTCTTCATAAATCTTAAATACTATAGTTCTGAAGCTGATCTTTGCTTTTTAGACATCATTTTACAAAGCCTACATAAATTGTTGCTCAAGTTCACATGAATATTAGCCAACACAATATAATATCACATCTAAAACATGAATTAAAGGAAGGCTGGAAGCTTTTAACCTCTTGTAGGAAAGTAGCAAAGTACTTTTGTGTTTTGCAATAAAACCTTTACATAGATTAGGCTCTCATTAACTTAAAAATACATTTAAATTGTATCTCAGTGTAAAAGTAACATAGAATGTTACATATCTTATTGATAACAAGTCCAGTTATAGAACACAAATGATATAAATAAATCTCCAACATGTTTTTCTTTTAAGCCTAAAATTACCATACAACTTTAGAACACCAGCTTGATATAATGCTCTTTTGAAGCTTCTAACTTACAAACTTGTATACCTGGAAGATATGAACACATTAATAGCACCATAATTACATTGATGTTTTTATATTAACCAAGTTTAGCTTTTAAACAAATAACATTACAATATTGAAAAATAATAGTTGTTGTTTAACCATAGTTGTATAATTTTTAATTTCTTTAAGATTACTTCCTCAAAAACTTACACATATAACCAATTTTCACAGACCTTTTTTATCACTTACTTAAATCCTTTTATTAACTTAATCACATAGACTTTCTTATCCAGAAACACATTTCCCCTCTATTAAATCCATATCTAGAACCTTTTAGTTTTTCTTTTCCATCTGTTAACCTTCTTTTTTGTTCACATTTTGAAACAATACTTGTAAATTTCTGAATTTAAGCAATTATTTCATAGACATCAACATTTTATTAGGTTTTCTTTTTTTGAACACCTAGAGAAACTTATAAGCTTAATTTTAAAGACATCTTTAATTTTATCTGTTTACCCAATTTAAATTGAACCATTTGAATCACGTGAATCAAAGATATTTGGATCCATTTTTTTTAATCTTTTATGAGTGCTCCTCATATATCTGCCAATTATCATATAACTGCATGATATATGGACATACACACATACAGACATACCGACATACAACACATAACACAAGTGTGCACACATATACAAGGCCCTGTAGCTGTTTTTTCAGGTGAAATCTCCATTGCAATGTTTAAAAACTCCACAGTTGATCAAAAATAGAACTCATCAGAAAACATTAACTTGTCTGTAGGATCAAAATATTGAGCTAAAAAAAATACAGAATCTAAGAAAAAGCAAGAGTCCTAAAATGATAACTGGCCAGTAATTAGTAAATACCATACAATTTACTTTTTGGTTTGGTCTAGTTTGAGTTCTGGTAAAAAGACACTTTTACTCTATCTCCTACTGAGCGGACTCCAGGCTTCTTCTATTTGCATATCAACTTAAGTCCTGGCTGAGGTCTGGAAGGAACTGGGAAAACTGACTAAGCAGGGTCAGGCCTGGTTAGGCAGGGGAAGTGGGGAAAAAATATCTGAGGGGGCAGTTGGCCCCTGAAGGGCTGCAGCACAAAAGGCAGGAGGGATATAGGAGGGAGGTGGAGGATGTGTGAGTCCTATAGACTGTGGCAGGGTCCTGAGAGGTGGCAGGTCTCCTCCCCAGGGATAAAGGCGGTTGGTAACCTTTGGAACCTTATTCATTAGGGCGGGATTTTGAGGGGGACCAGAAAGGTTCCCAGGGTCCTGGGGAGACTGGGAAAGGTCTATATCTATACTAACTGAAGGGCATGCATAGCCTCTTCCCCAATCCTGACAAGTTTTAAGGTACCAGTGAAGCCAGATTTAAAGTTAGGTAGTCAGTGTAGTTAGGTAAACCGGGTCTAATACCGAGTGAAATCTAAAATGGAGGCCATGCTGGGAATGACTCAGGGAAAACACAGGACAACTCATGGAATGTTAATGAAGTCCCAAAAAGGCCCTAGGCCAAAGTCCACCTCAAAGAAGTGTTAATAAACAGCCCCAGCAAACTTAAAGATAGCCCATCACAAAGAAGTGTACCACCCCTCGGGCCTTTCAACCTACATTCCATCACCAAAACTATAAAAAGGGGAGACAACAGCCCTTCCACGGATTCCACCTCTTGGGTCCCCTTCTTCCTCCTGGATAAGTCTTTTCTGCTGTCCTTTAATAAACTTCTAATTTCTACTCTGACCTTGCGTGCTTCTTTGGTGTTATTCTTCAACATTGGGGAAGCAAGGACTCCTCACCGGTCAACAGCGGTATCACCATTGTCAAAGGGTGAACTTTTAAGAAGTTCATTAATTAAGTTCCAGTAAGAAAAGGTGGGAACAGGCACCTTTTCTGGGCCAAAGGATTGATAATAATCTTTTAAACAGTCTCCTACTCTAAACCATCTTTTACCATCAATGGTCCCTTCAAGGGGAAACCATGGACATAATTCTCCTACGTATGAAAAGAATAATTTTAAGTCCTTTTTCTTAACACGCACCCCCGTGTCTTGAGGGCCTCCTTGAGGCCTGACAAAAACAACTCATGTGACGAAACTGCTTGTCCCATGGTGTGTCACTCACCTTGAAAGACCCCAGCCCCATAACCTAAGGCTTGATTATAAAAAGTAGAAAGTATGTAGTAAACAGGTGAGCTCACCACATGACCTGTTAGAAAGGGCACCCTAACCACATCACAGGACATGCTTGAGCAAACTGGGATCATAAGCGGAAACAGGGAGGAAACACAATGTAAACCTGTAAGATTGATGAGTTTTTCGGGAACCTATAGTGAAAAACAAGTTTATCATAGTGAAAAACAAATTTACCCTTTAAGTGACCTGCACGTTGGATTCAAAGGGACCAATGAGACACCTGTTACTGTGCTAGGCGGGAAACAACTCCTTTTTCCCTATAAAAGATCTGTACCCCAAAGCCCGGTGTGCCAGTTCACCAAAGCTTCGGCTGAGGTTTTGCTGTGCACCCGCAGGCGCCTGTGTATTAATAAACTTGCCTCTTGCTTTTGCAGCCAGTGTGACGCTAGTTCTTTTGGACGGGGGATTTGAGGGTCTGGGGGTCTTTCAACCTTGCGTCGTCCTGGCTCTCCTCCCGGATCTGTCTGCCGAGGCGATCTCGCGCTCCCGCTTGGCCAAGTCTTCCGGGAGGACAGCGTTCCCCCTCAGTCAAAGGCTTGAGCCCCACACTGGGCGCCAAATGTCCCGTCCAGCAGGACACATCAACGTGGGCAGCGAACCTAGATGGGGAGGAATGAAGGGACAAGAGACACAAAAGGTGACAGCAAGACAAAAGTTCTGATCAAGCTGCAAACTTTTATTGTTCACACAGGGGTATTTATATGCTGGGGATGGGGAAGCTCTCTAATCAGCAATTGCTGGGTGGGTATTCATATGCTGGGGATGGGGAAGGTCTCCGCAATTGCTGGATGTGGGTGGTAAAACTGCCAGCTGCAAGATGTCTGATGATCCTGATAACCGCAGGGTGTTCCAGGGAGATAGGTAGCTGCAGGATGCCTTCCGGGTAGGATGTCTCCCAGGGGGCTGTCAGGCTAATCTTTGAAGGAGAATTTCCTTCTAGTTCCCGACATTTCATTAAACAGAATATAGGTCCTAAAATTAAGGCTCAATATTATATGTGGTCTTGACATCTGAGGAAATTGAAAAGGACTCAAATTACTTAACCCTAAGTCCCCCTGCCAACCTGCCCCTGCAGAGTAATCTCCTGGCCAGGAGCCTCCCGACACACCAGCTCCTGTTATCCTTGGGCAGCCGCTACAGAATGATTCCAGCAAGCCCGCTGCATCTTCTGGTGGGAACAGGGTCACCTGGCCCTCTTCACACTAGGGAAGCTGCCTCCCATGGCCCTGTTGCCTCCCATGGCCCATCCCCACCCCCATAATGAGTCACCTGAAGCTGGGAACAGCTTGTGTGGCCTGTTGGCATCCTGTGTACCTTTCTGGCCTGAGGACAGGTGACCACAAGCTGCTGTGGGCTCTTTTGTGTGGTACCTGGTGCCTAGTGCTTGGTTCTCCTTGTAACCTCTCCCCCAACAGGTAAATGAGAGGACATTAAAGCAAGTCTGGGGGACTTTAAGAATGTCCTGTTGATTGTTTGAGATGGTCACAGGACCCTAGGAAGACCAAGGAGATAACCAGTTTTAATTTCTACAAGACAGGGTAAGTCCCACATCATCCAGCAAGTCCTTTGTGCTGACTGTGGCGGAGATTTGCAGGTCCTGCCTTCCCAGGATGTGGGGCTGCTCGAAGTCCACTTGTGTCACCACCTATTTCTACACAGCAGAGTTCCCCAAAACCCTGTGATGTAAAACAGCACACACTTATCTTGGGTTTCCTGGCTCAGGAATCCAAGCATGGCCGAGCCCTCTGCTCCAAGGTCTCTCACGAAGCTGCAGGAACAGTCCTACCCCCGGGCTTCTCACAGGAATGCAGTGATTTCAAGAGCCAGGCTCCAGCATTCCTGAGGTCTGGTGGCCCATTCAGTGGCTGGAAACACTCAGCACTCCACAGAGTGTTGGTCTGAGGCCCAGGGAGACTTGGTGGGGTTGCGCTCCCCATGAGATCATGCCGCAGTCTGACTGGGCACAAATCATGAGCCAATGAAGCAGGAACAAACTTTATTTCTGAACTCCACCAGCACACTCCCTGGGAACTCTCCCTGAAAGCCACGTGGCTCCTCGAGGAACCACACACCAACCGGAAATCCCTCCTCCAGCACTTCCCCAACCAATGGGAACTCTCCGTGAATCCCTTCGAGAATTCCAAAGTAGCAGGCCAAGGCGGACAGCAGGGTTCTAATATACATAGCTTAACATAACCATTATCATCTAATGGCTTTCTGGTGTCACAGCTCATCCACTCCGTTCTGGCAAAAATGCCATGCATCATCCCGATTCGGCTGTGGCCCTCAACAAGATCAGCGTGAGGAGGACAGAGGGTCCAGTGGAGCGGGGCAGTCAGAGGGTGATTGGACAGCACAGCCCTCGGCTCTTCTTGGCCTTTCTGTGCAACCTTCTCACCTTCCAGGGACAGGCAGGACCTCTTCCAAAATGGGGATCTTAGGATCTACCACCAGACAAGGGAAGTCAGAGCGTTTCTTCTTAACCAGCTCCGAGACAGAGGTGGGACTTTGTGGCTTGTCTGGGGGAGGGGGCTGCAGGTCCATAAATTGCCTTGAGGAAGAGGAATTCTAGTTTCCAGGGCTTTCCTGGGGGCTTGGGGTGGGGCATGAGGACGGAGGGCAGAGAAAGACATCTGAAGCTGCCTCTGTTCCCAAAGTACCATGCTTCAGGGTGCCATCTTCTGAGCCCCAACAGCATGAATGTCAAGAGGCAGGGTCATGAGCATTCCTGTCAAGAGCCATCCACCTCCCTGGCTTGGTAAGTGGACAGGCACAGTAGGGCGGGGTGGCCATCCACCCAAAGATGCTGCTTCCTATTCCTAGGGGCTGGAAGGCAGCGCCTGCCCAAGACTCTATACCCCAGACTCTCCTTGGGGGCCACACAGCAGATCTTGCCCGTGATGTGGTGAGCACCCATGACGGGGCCCACTCAGCTTCCCACACTTGCTCACTCCTTTTCTCCATCTTGATCATCCTGCCCACTTTGGAGGCTACGTGGTAAACCTGTGAAAGCCACAGGCAGAAGGGCCTGAACCCCTGTACTCACTGCTCAGAAGAGAGCCACCCCACGCCCTGAACCAGCACATGAGACCTGTTGAAGCCAGGACCCGTCTTCAGTCATGGTGTCACCTGCGTGTGCTCAGGAGTTTGTTGCAACAGCCATCATTGTGCTAAGTGACATGTGCATGCATCTGTGCACACGCAGACACACACACCACATCCCTGTATTCTACACAACAGTTAAGTCTACTAGTGCACATACTGGCATCCACCTCTTCCCCCAACAAACGCTTCTGTTCTTCCACCTGAGTGTGGGCGAGGCACTTGCTAGGAGCTGTGGATGAACTAGAGCACGGGACAGGCTCTGACCTAGAACTTGCAGTGTGAAAGACACATCGGTGCGCTCCCTTGTATCTCTGGGGAACGTGCACCAAGTCGTTGGACCCCCAGGATGTGCCTGGAATCGGTTGTGGGCCCCTCCATCCATTTCCAGGCACAAGGCTAAGGGCCAGCAGGTTAGTGCACGTGGTCCACAAAGCGCTAAGAGGACACTGCGCCGGGGCTGAGGCCGCCACTGCCCTCGATGCCCACCCGCAGGCCTCATGGCACAGGAGGCACTGCGCATCCAAGAGTCCAGAACCTCCCACCCTCAGGGAGGGAGTTGGGAAGGACGGGTCGCCGTCACCCCGGACCTTAGCTCTGTATCTCATCTATTCTGTTTCACAGCTGCTCCTCGTTCTCACTTCTGCAGAGTCATTTTATGTTCACTATCTGCCGAGACCCTGTAGATGTGAAATATATTTATTAAGCTATTATTTTCTTTTCCAAAGACTTTCTTCACCATAAATAGGGTTTCTAGCTGACATCCCGAGCATCCGGCTGAATTTTAATTTCAGATAAAGCAGGAATGTTTCTATAAGTTCACCCCAGGTATCCCGGAGGAGAGCGCTGCACTAGCCCTTTTCATATCTACCCGAGTTCCAGATTTAACCGGGGTCCTGCATTTCTATTTGGCAAATCTGATGACCCTACCACAGCACCCCTCCCCTCTTTCTTCTGTGAAGTGCATGTACAGTGTGTGCAGAGCCGTCCCCGTCTCACTTTGTTCCCACTTTGTCACCTCGGGGAGTCTCAACTGACAATGAGCATGTCTCAGGGCTATATGTTAAATAATTCACTTTTCCATTGATCACAGCTCCTCACGTCACAAAAACCCTCAAACAATAAAGTCAGTGCACAGTCCAAATGCCATGGCCAAACCACAGGCCTGGCCCTTAATAAAGGCCAGGTTTGAAAATTAGAATTTATGAGGTGGTAAGACATTTTTAAAGACTCTAATAATCATATGCAGGGTTTGATATTTCCAGTCTCAAGAAATGAAATGCTGATAGAGAAAGACAAAAGGGAGACTCCTTTTGTGGAGACGTAGACTCGGAAGCATTTGAGGAGGAGGCACGTGCGGTACTATCTAGGCTGTTGGAAAGAACAAAGGTTGTAGAAGGCAAGGGAACCTCTGAGGAACAGAGGCTCTGGTTAGTCTTAAAAGGTTTCTAGAACAGCAACATTCCCATTCAACCAGAGAAATAATTAGACGTATTAAGCAAAAATATTTTCTAAATGGCCTTCTCATTAGCAATGGAAATAAAGTAGTTTGTATCATTAAAGTCAAGGTGTGGATTATAGGAAAAATTCCATCATAATGTTAAGAATATAAAATGTGGGTTGGTTTGTTTTCTTTTTTTTAACAAAATGAGCAGAATTAAAAATTTTACCCAACAAATTCCTCCTCAAAATATGAAAGAGAAAGCAGCGCTGCATGGGTTCTTCAAGCGAATCCCCCACGTGAGAACATCCTCATCTGCCAACTGCCCGGGAGACGCAAGTGGGCTTAGATTTGGAGAGATTTGCATGATGCCACCACGTGTCAGGACGGTGCTCACAGAATTCCAAGACAGGAGAAGTAAGAAGGTCAAGGAAACAGAAGCCCAGAGAGAAGCGGCTATGGCTTGCTCCAGAGCCTGTGGCCCCTGGCCTGGCCACCCAGCAGAACTCAGGGAAGGACCCGACTTGGGATGTCTCAGGAGGAAGCCTCCCGCAACCCCCAGAACACAGGGTTGTCGGGGGAGGAAGCAGTGTTCCTCAGAAGATCCAGCCATGAACACACCACGGGAACCCCACCATTCTGCACATCCCCAAAAACAATCTCCTGATTAGAAGACGACACATTCCATGCTTGTGAATTCTACCAACATGGATTCTACTGTCATGTATGACTAAAGAATGGAGGAGGAGGAGGAAGAGGATGAAGAAGAGAAGAGGAAGAGGGGGAGGATGGAGGAGGAAGAAAATGAGGAGGAAGAGGTGGGAGAATGAGGAGGAGGAAAAGGGAGGAGGAGAAGGAGGACATTCAGTGAGAAGAGATGGACCACTCTATGCAATAGAATGACTAAAAGCCATTTTTTCAAAACCTAGAAGCCAACACAGACTTACCGTGCCTGAGGACTCACTCTCACACACTTTGGATAAAACAAAACAAGCAATCCTTTAAGCCTTAGAACCAATTTTTACTTCTGTGGACACACTGACAAGTGCAAATTGCTTGATTATTCGCCAGCTTGGCAGCGGATGCCAGTCACAGAGCCAGGTGAGCAGAGACTTCTCCCCTGGCCGAGCTTCTGGCCCCTCCAGGAATCACGGCTCCTCACCTGTGCCACTCAGAACTGGGAGGGGGGGCACTGGTGCAAATGAGGGACAGATTTTAAATTTTCATTAATTTGGATTTAAAGGCCACAGGTGGCTGTGACTACTCGGGCACACAGCTTACATAGTTTCTCAGGCAGAGGTTTGCTTCTACCTTCCCCAGGAAGCTACCTGAGGCACTGTCCCAGCAGAAGCCCCTCCATGAGCACAGAGAGTAGAAACCGTGAAGGGGGAGATCTGTAACAATGGAAAAAGGAGCTTTCAAAAGACTTGCTCACAGGAGGCCAGATACTTAGAAAGGCAGCCATGGATGTGTCCAGTACTTTCACAGTAAAATCACCAGTGACCACTGAACGCCCTCCCACACACACACACGTACGCACGGTGTTCTGCTCAGATGAGGCAGGTTTATAAAAGGTTCCTGTTAAACATGACTTAAGTTTCGATACTTAAATATGGGAGCTCTATGTGGGCCAGAGGAACTAGGTTTCAATAAACCTGCATGAGCCCTCTGCTACCACCCACCTTTCTTCTCGGTCCCTGAGCTGTGCATGCCCTCAGAGGCAGCACAGGGAGGTTTACACCGCATTTTGCCCCGACAAATGATGCCGAAGCCCTGCTGGCTGGGCAAACTAACCAGAGGGTGATGAGGAACTTGTGTAGATTGATACAGCAGGAGTGGGAGCCATTTATTGTAGGACAGGAGGGGTATATATACATTACACACAGCTTATTTTAATTAACATAAACTAGATACAGCAGTCAACCAATAAGGAATCTCCACACTTAATGGCTCGCTGGCGTTATTTCACAAACCACTCCCTCTGGCAAAATGCCAGGCGCCATCTTGACTTGTTTACAGACCCTAACATCATGGAATCCACCATTCCCACCCACACATCACCCTTCCTCTGAGGTCAGAGGAAGATGCATTTGGAAGCATCCTCTCCCTAAAATTGTACCGAAGCTCTCATGACCTTTGCAGCCAAGGGATCTGTTTGGGAACTGAGATCACTATATTTCTAAGAATGAATCATTGCTTCACAGCATGAAATCTTTATTTAAAAAAGAAAAACTATCAGCCTAGACTTAAATGTCAACATTTAAAGTCCATGAATGAGTTCTGGGCCTAAGACCCACGGACAGTGATGGAGCAGGACAAGACCCACCACTGCGATTTACACCACACCATCATCACGGAGCTTCCTCAACATCTCCTGCTCCTAAAAATCATGAAGTGAGAGGGAATGAAGTCTCCTCCAAGCACACTTCAACACCCACATAAAAAGTACACATTTCAGCCAGAGGCCCACGGGGTGGGTCTGCACCTCACCACCTGAAACAGCGAGGGTGCTGACCAACACCCTGGAGACAGGGGCCAGCAGGGCTGTTTCTGGCCCCTGCATTCTGGAGGCTGAGAGGGTCTCACAGGCCACCCAAGCTCTGCAGCCTGGCAGTCACTCTCTGTTCTCAATCTCATTACCTAAATCCTTCATCTTTTCTTAGAAATCTGGTGATCTCCTTCATCCCTTTGTCTTTATGGACAATCACTGTAAAAGGAGGAAAAAGTTTGACTGTCCAGTAAAACACAAAATGTGAATTTTTAAAAAATGGAGTTTAGGTTATTAACAGTAGGAAGAGGTTCAAGTGGAGACTGCAATGCTCTGCACAACCCGAAAGGGTTAAAATACAGGAGGTGGAGGTAGCCCAGGGGCACCTGCAACTCAAGGGTGAGGGACCCACTTTCAGAGTTTCAGTTTCACTCTGTTCTCTTCCTCCTCCTTCCTCCCCTCTCTCATTATCAAAGAGCACAGATTTGGAAGTGTATGCTAAACCAGGCAAGTGAGAACTACTTTATGAAAATAGTTTCATCTCAATTTTGTAAATAGAAAGGATATAATCCTTTAGGATGAATTGATTTAGTCACTGAGTTGCAAATTGCACCCCAAATCCTGCCTCGTTGCAGAGAATCTATCATTTCCTATGCAGTGACTGTCAGCTAATCTGATCATCATTGTAATAAAGATCAAATGCAAAGAGAATTTAGGCACAGAGTAATCATTTGAGTTGTCAATGTAAAAAGATCCTTGTATTCACTGGTCAGGCTAAACAGGAGGCTTCTTCTATTATTTCCCTCCTGGGTTGACTTTATAGGAAAATAAAAATGCAAGTAATGCCTATTGCTCATCGGGGTCATTAACTATGGTGTCATGAATCTAAAACCTGGAATGGTCATCAATATTTGTGGCTCAGAAATCCACTGGTTCAATACAGGTCCCTTTAAAAAGGAAACAAACTTACAAATATGTTGGCACCTTTGCCTGCTCCCCAGGGTACCAGGGTGTGCACCAGCCTTGAGCTTCTATTTGTTTTGCTCTGTTAATTTGAAATATTGAATAGCCAAAAGCAGCAAATGAAGAAGCACCAGACAGTTCCTTGCTGTCTTGCTTGCTTTCTCCACCCTTCTGATTCCACAAGGTACTTAGCTTTCCCTCAAACTAGAATAACATGGGGGGAGGGGGACGTTTGTCTTTACAATTCACATTTCTTTGCCTGAAGTGATGAAAGGCATCAAAAGCCAGAGAATAACTGAAGGAGTGAAGCAAAAATCTAAATTTAATCCATTAGTGCCCAAGTTTAGATTTCATCCAAGATTGTGATATTATCTATATAAAATAGAAATTTTCAAAGGAACATTTGAAAATTCAGTGAATATTTATCTGTTAATTTCACAGGTTGCTCATAAGCAGGGACTTTGACTCCTTCCTAAGACAGAGCTAACAAAGCACAAATCCATCCAGCACTCAGGAGACCCACCGAGGACAGGAACTTCTGGACGCAGAGTTGCAGTAGACCAAGAGGGGTGACCACCAGCCACCCAGCTGCAAAATCAGGAACCATCAAAGGCCCAGGAAAGCTCTGCACTCCGTCCCTCCCAGAGTGAGAATAGCAGAAGTATGGCACATTATATCACAGGAGCCTAAGGAGACTCGGCTCCTACTGGAACGTAAAGGCACACAGTGGGAAAAGCAATTCCAAATAAATCTCTCATTCAGTCACTATTAGCGCACCTCGATGAATTTCTTTGACGATTGTTCTCTGGTTTTATAAGATGCTAACAAATCAAGCTGTGTGGGGGATGTATGGGAACATGGCAACTACTCCAGAATTCTAAAGTCATTCTCAATTGTATTTTTAAACGCAAGTTGGTACTGATATTTTTGCCACTTTTTCTCCACAATATACAGATTCCTCATTTACAAAATATAAAATGCCCTCCTAACACTGAAGCAGTAGCTCCTCCCCACCACACTGTCTCCTTGTAGCTCAGTTTATCTTCATGCAACAACTACCATGCTCCTGGTTTAAACTGGCTCGAGATGTTTACAGAAGTATGAAGCAAGGTCCGCACCCTTGCAGAACTCACAGGCTGGCTACAGAGACAAAGCCAGTGACACAATGACCAGGGAATTCCAGTCTCCATTCTAATAAGTTACCTAGTGAGAATTCCTTCATTTTCCAATGTTACTGAGAATGGGATGCATCATGCATTCGATGGGGTCTCAAAATTGCAATTGGCATCATTCTTTATCAGTGGTGCATTGTTCATTGAGGGACTTTTAGCTTCCATGGAGATGGGGAAGGAAAGCTGAATTAATCCATCCTGATCCCTGGGAGCACAAAGGGAGAGGTTCCTTAAGGGGTGGGACTTGGGCCAGTGCCTCCCTGGTGCTGAGACAGAAGAGCACATTCGCCCCCCCCCCCTTCCCTCCACAGCCATGGCATCTAATCTGTTCTCTGCCACCTCTTCCTTCCCAGATGCCCTGCTGTGCCTAGCTGAGCTCGTCCAGCCCTTTCTGCCCTATCTATTCTCCACCCTGTGACCCTCATATTCTGCATTTTTGTCCATATTTATTGAGTATGAGGGACAAATAGAAATTACATCCTAGAAGTTTCCACTGTAGAATGATTTCTGTGAGCAAACCAATTAGCACACCCATCACTTCCTCTTTTCTGAGGGGTGGTGAGAGTACTTGGGAACTACTCAGTTTATTTCAGACAAACAGGGACAATATCAATGCTACAGCCACATTGCTGGACATGAGGCCTTCAGTATGTGTTTATCTTATACCTGGTCAGTATATTTCTTAATTACAAAGCTAATGACATCACTCACAGGTTAAAACACTCCAATGTCACCTTATCACCCTGAGTTAAATTGGAAACTCCAAGGAAGCAAGACACCATGATCTGAAATCTAGCAAATTCTCCAGTCCTACCAGGTGCCATGTCAACCCTGCCCAAACCCATGGCCCATCCCCTCACTGTGCCCACAATGCACCACACTCTACCCCTTTCAAGATTTCCAGGATCCTGCCTAGATTAGTCCAACCTGTTCCCCACGCTTTCCTCTGCGTAAAAGCTTAGCCAGCCCCTTGGATTTTTAACCCACACTATGTGTCAGAGAGGACTTCCCACAGGCCCATTCCCCACCCTGGGGCACATGGCTCCCCACCGCCAGGCTCCACCATGCACTGGTTCTCTCATGCATGCGAGTGAGTGAAGGAGAGGACAGTTGTCGTGCCCTGGCCTGGGTGACTGGGGATCCAGGTGCTTTCCTGTGCTTCCTGCTCTATTGGCTGGATGCCAAGGGCTCCCAGGGACCAGAAAAGAGCCAGACCCTGGCACCACAAGGAAATAAGTCTGCTGACACTAATTACCTTGTGCTACTCTTGAGATCTGGGATTTCTTCATGACAATAGCTACCATAACCTTAACAGCGAGATAATGTATAATCTTATGATATCTTCAAGATAATCAGTCTCAATTTGGAATTCAAAATTACATTGACTAGACATGACAAATCAATGTAAGGCAGTCTCCTGGATGGGATCCCAGAATAGAAAAAGGGCATTAGGTAAAACCTAAGGAAACCTGAATAGATCATGTACTTTAGCTAACAATAATGTGTCAATATTGGTCCATTACTTGTATCAAATGCACCACAAACAAGCAAAATGTTAATAACGGGGGAAATTGCAGGGGAAACGACTCTATCAAAATGGTGGAGTCAGCTCTCTTTTTCCATAAATCCAAAACTTCTGTAAAAATAAAGCCTACTAATGTACAAAGTTTCAGCTAACTTAGATGGCCAAGTCCTAGAGATCCACCCCACAGGATCGTGCCTGCAATTAACAACAGGGGATCTTTCACTTAGAAACTGTCAGGAGCACTGCTCTCCTGTCGGATACTCTTCAACACCCACACCTGCGCAGGTGCGCCGCCCACATAGGTGCTGGAGATGCATCTGTTGCTTGGAGGTGGGGATGGCGTCAACAGGTGCTTGGCACACCCAAACTCCCCAAACTGTGTGTATTCAACATGTGCAGCTCCTTGTATATCAATTTTACCTCAGTAAAGCTGCTTTTAAAAATAAATTTAAACAACTGCCAACATCCTAAATATTCACATTGATTTGACGCGCGGTCCGCCTTGCGAAGCCTGAGGACCTGGTGGGGCTGGCTGTCCTCATGGGCTCTGCAAGGGGTCAGACTCTAAATCCTCTGTCCCCCACCTTGAGCAGTTTTCCCCTGTCCCTAGTGTCCTGACCCCAGGGCAGTCAGGGAAGCAGTGGGTCTCACCTGATCGGCACTGATGCTCAACAGCTCATGGTTCACTCTCGGAGGGCCTGACGGGTATGTGAAGGCTCTCTAGTGGACATTTCAGTGACCATCCAAACAGCACAGCTTTGCTCAGAGAAGGCCACCTCTCCTGCTTCCTGCTCCAATTCCCTTGGCATCTGTCCCTGCAGAAGAGCAGGACCTCAAACTACTCAGGTCTTCTTGCCCGGTCAGCTCCCCATCCAGGCCAACACATCCCCTGTGGGTTCAGCGGTGGGATGCCTCATTCCACTCTCCCTCCAGTGCAGCCCCCCCAGTGTGCAGCCACCAAGGCCTGGCTGTCTGCAGGATGAATCCAGGCCAGCCGCCCTATGGCCATGCCCACCTAATGGGCAGATTCACCTGGAGCTCTGTGGATGGCCCTGACAGGTCACATCCTCCTCCTTACACTTGCCCCTTGTGTGGAGGGGGATGGAGCTCACAGCACAGCTCTGCAGAAACACCCCCTGGTCTGTCCCCACCATCCCCAAAGTACCTAAGGCTCTGATCCATGCCTATGCCCAGTGGGGGTGTCTTGGAGAAAACAGTTTGTGGTAAAAAGAGAGATATCGATAGCGAAGATACAAGTGAAAAGGAAACCCACCACTATCAACTTTCTAGCCCTCTTCATGAGAAAGAGAGTCATGCTATAGTCACAGAGACTCAGGAGGCTGAGGCAAGATCACAATTTCAAAGTGAGCCTCAGCAATTTAGGGAGGCCCTAAGCAACTTAGCAAGACCCTGTCTCAAAATAAAAAAGTAAAAAGGTCCAGGGATGTGGCTCAGGGGTTAAGCACCCCTGGGCTCAATCCCTAGTACCACCCCCCCACCCCCCAAAAAACAGGGGATTTGTTACTAATCTACTTACAATAAAAACAAGTTGAGCAGAGCAAAGAGGAGAGCCACCAGCCCTCCTTGCACCCTATATTGGGCCTGAGGGGCAGGGCGGGACCTTGTTCCCAGCTCTCACCAGTCTCTGTGCACATGCACAGCACATCTCCCACAGCTGCAGGCCATGTAGGGCCTGGGCAGGTGGAAAGGCTCTGGCCTGAGCAGCTGAGTTCACTTTAGAGCTCAGGCCCAAGCCATGCCTCCTGGCCCCCGGAAAAACCACCTGCACTGCCACTTCATGACCCCTGCCTTCATGGCTGGACTCCCTCCCAGGTGCAGTAGAGTCTCTGGAACACAGCCTTTCCCCCTAGCTGGGAGGCACAATTGAAGCAAATAATTGCTCTTATCTTATGACACAGCTCAGTGGGCTGGCCAGTGCACACGCCTGGAACACCCTGGCCCCCCTCACTGCCTCCTGCCAGTCCCTTGGGTGCCGCAGTCTGGCTGGGCACAATTCAGGAGCCACTTGTCAAAAGAAACAAACTTTATTTTTAGAAACACACAGGCCAAACAAAACAGCTCCTCAGGAAAAACCCTCAGAGCCCAACTGCCACCACTGGCTTCCCACAAGCCTCTCACCCAAACACAAGCCTCACCACCTCCCACAATCCTCCTGCTCTTGAGGCTGATTGGCTGGGTTGCATGGGTGGAGCCAAAGAAGTCCCCCAATGAGCATCACCGCAGAGGAGCCAATCAGCTAGATGTTGCTGGGGCCGCTGTGAGCCAATCATCAGCTGGCAGTCTGAAAGTTTGCTGGCATCTGGAAGTTTGCTGGGGCCCCTTTGGCTGTGGCTCTCAACACTTGGGCTCCTCTGTGTGCTTTGCTTTGTTTTGCAAAAATACTTAACCAGAGAAAGCTGTCCTCTTAATGCGATTTAAAGGGCAAAATACGACATTCCTCACTACAGGCAGTTAGGGTGCAGATCTCGAGGTCTCACTCACCTGGCATACACTTGCCCATGTAGCTTTGACCAACACCTATTCCTCACCCTTCACCCCTGGTGACCACTGTTTATTCTCAGCCTCTGGAAGTTCACATTTTCAGACTGCCCATATAAGTGAGGTCATGCCAGATTTTTCTGTGCCTGGCTTATGGAATTCAGCACAACGTCCTCTAGGTTCATCCAAGTTGTTGCAAGTGCCAGCATCTCCTTCCTTTTCAGGGTTGAATAATATTCCACAGTACACCTGCCAATTTGCTTAGGCATCCATCCATCCATCCACAGGACATTAAAACGGATTCCATCCGTCCCTTGGCTGTTGTGAAGGGTGTTGCAGCAAACCCATGAGTACAGATGTCTCTTCCACATGCTGATTTCATTTCTTTGGAATATACACAGAAGAGGGCTTGCTGGGCCATATGGTCACTCTATTTTTATTCTTCCAAGGAACCTCCACACTGCTCTCCATTGGTGTCTGCACACATTTGCACATTTGCAAATCCTCAGTGAGTAATGCTTCATGGGATTCCAGGAGGGGGAAGGCTGTGAGTCAGCCACACGCTTCCAACCAGAGGAGTTGTTAGGGGAATGGGCGTGCGACCTTGGAGCCCACAGAAAATAAGCTCAGTGGCCTGGGAGAGTGGCACTGCCATGTCCAAGTCCTATGGAAGGTGAGGCTCACGGCAGGAGCACACAGCACATGTGCTTCGGGAGACGAGACGTGAGGCTGGGGGTCTGGTGCTGGCTCTGCCCGTCGCCCGAGGGTCTGTGAATGAGGCTTCACCCCGTTCCTGTTCTCCCCAGTGCTGTCAGTCTAAAGCCCTGAAATGGTTTCCTGTGACATTTGAAAAACCTGCCGTCAGCTGGACACAGCGCCTCCTCCCCCCACCCGCTGCTTCCCAGGCTGGCAGGGACAGCCTGCCCGTGTCCACGAGTACTGCACTGGACCTGCTGGCCGCCTGCAGCTGTGTGCACTGCCATTTCGGCAGATCAAGGCATAAGAGAAACTGAGTCCAGAAGACCCAGGCCCCTCCACTTCCACCCAGGTTGTGATTAGAACACATCCAGGGCTTGAGGACTCCCTGAGGACAGTTCTGTTCTTCTGGCTCTAAACCCAGAGGGACGTGAGGCTGGAGCCACTTCCGTGAGGGAAGAGCCTGTCTGAACATGGGACACACATGGCAGAAGGCAAAAATGAAATAAGATGGACTGTACCTGATGAACCCCTGGATGCTACTGCACCTACAGTCCACTCTTCCCCTGAATACTTCAGCTTGTTTGTTTAAACCTGTTTTAATTGGATTCTCTGTGATTTGCAAAAGGAAGATAACAAACTGATAGATTTCATAAACTTAGGACCATTTTTATTGCAATGTTTGGTTTTTCTACTATGTAGAATAGCATCTCTCTCCCAGAAGAAAAGAAGGAAGTAAGGGAGGAAGAAGAAGGGAGAGTGAGTATCTGATGGAAGGTTCTAGCTGAGCACTCAGCCTGAGAAGGGAAGGACAGACGTCAATGGTCTCACCGTGCCACAAAGAATGGCCGCCTGTGCTCCAGGTGGGATCACTCATGAAACACAGTGGGCTATTAGGCTCATCTGTCTCTCCCATGGCCCTCTAATTAAAAAAACACCTTTAAAAATCTTACTATTTTGAAAGACAGTAATTTAAGTCATTTTAGTTAGAGGGGAAATTACATGGACCAGTGGTCTTTGATAAACCAGGCTGTTCCAAACTGGTTCGCTGGAAACCCCTTTCTAAAACACCTAACACGCCACCTGTGGTCCAGGATGGAGGGCTGCTGCCCAGCACGGGGACTCTCCAGCCACGAGGAGACCAAGCCTGAAGGCAAGGGCCATGGCCACAACTTACCCCTGAGAACTGGGATTTTCGAGGGTTTGGACACACAGAAAAGCCACTTTAGGGCCCCTGCCAGATCCTGCTTCTTCCAGGAAATGTACAGCAGCTGCAGGTGCAGAGACAAACCCAAAGCTCTGGCCCCTCAGGTCCACAGAGGATGCCCTGGTGGCCCTGGAGGACCACGACCTTCTGACCACAGAGGAGAGAGCAGAGAGCGCACAGAACGGGAGGCAGGAACTCTTTAAAAAAAAAAATCTGAAATGTTTGAGCATCCTTTGCTTTTGAAAAGGCCAATATTCAGAAATACAGATGTAGGAAGGAGATGAAGAAAGCGATTTCTAAATATGAGCATGTGCCGCTTCCTATTAAAGGTTGAAACAAACTATAAATAAACTATACATAAACAGATGGACGAGAAGCAGGGAGGGGCGGGGCGAGAGAGGGGAGGGGAGGGGAGGCTGGGGGCCTGAGGTGGAGCAGATTATCTTCCTTGCTTGTGGAATTATTGCAAAATGAAGCCAACTATTGTGTTTAACTCTGATTCACTAATAAAGAAAAAATTTAAAAAGCAAAATTCAAACTTCAAAGCAAAACCCAAAGCAGAGCATCTCTTCCTTGATTTCCACCTGCATCTCTCACAGGGATCTGCAGACCTGGAAGTGCCACATCCACTGTGGCGTGTGCCAGGGGATTCCTCAAGAGCCAACCCGTGTGGCCGAGGTGTGCAGGCAAAGGAACCCCGAGAATGTGGCTGCAGATTGCCCTGGAAACTGCTGAGCCAAACACTCATCCAGGCAGAGGTCCTGCAGGCCAAAGGGACAGGCAGGGAAGACAAAGGACAAGGCCACAGTGCTTAGCGCCAGTGGACCTCCATATGACCCTCCACTCCTGCCTCCATATCCAGGCTCTTCTCAGTCACCCCTGGGCACCACTTCATGGGGCTGGCTGGGGGCGGTTTTCATGAAAGCCTCAGGTAATCAGTTCAGAATCCCAGCAGCTCCCAGGTTCCCATAGGTGATTTTCTTGCAGGTAATCCTTGGGGTCCACCCCCGGGTGGCCATACCTCCACCTTTGGCCAGCCTGGGCACTGCAAATGGCCACGCTGGCAGCCTCTGCTCCCTGTGGCTGCTGAAGCAAAGCTGGACACCCTGGGTGACTTAAAGACCCATTGTTTGTGTCCTGGAGGCCAAAAGACTAAGCCAGGTGCCCTGGCCATGCTCTTGGGACATCTCCAGGCACCTTCCTGTGCCCTCCCAGCTCCAATGGTGCCCACAGACCCGGAAACCTTTCCCTCCCAGCCACCTGGCTCCAGCCTCCTCTATCCTCATGAAGCCAGATTTAAAGTTAGGTAGTCAGTGTACTTAGGTAAATCGGGTCTAATATCATATTGGGTCTAATATCATATCAAGTGAATCTAAAATGGGGGCCATGCTGAGAATGATTCTGGGAACGAAGGACTACTCATGGAATGTTAATGAAGTCCCAGAAAAGCCCTAGGCCAAAGTCCACCCCAAAGAAATGTTAATGGAACCCAGGAAACAGCCCCCAACAGATTTGGATATAGCCCATCCCAAGAAGTGATAATGAAGTCCTTCCTGCCCAGATTACTTGTTTGGCCCACCTGTGTCCCACCCCTCAGGCCTTTCAACCCACATTCCATCACCAAAACTATAAAAAGGGGAGCCAACCACCGCACTTCCACGGATTTCACCTCTTGGGTCCCCTTCTTCCTCCTGGATAAGTCTTTTCTGCTGTCCTTTAATAAACTTCTAATTTCTACTCTGACCTTACCTCCGCGTGCTTCTTTGGTGTTATTCTTCAACATTGGGGAAGCAAGGACTCGTCACCGGTCAATAGCAGTAACACTCAGAGGGCTCCATGTGTCCTTCCTCACCCACCAGCCCCTCGTAAGGACATGGTCACCCTGCATCAGGGCACTCCCTGCTGTACTGTGACCTCCCTTTACTAACGAACTCTGCAAAAACCCGATTCCAAATCAGCTCATGTACTGTCCTTGGGGCAGGATGTTAACTTACCTTTGGGAAAAGACACGGCCATCGCAGAGCTCCACCCCAGTCCCCAGAACGCAGGTCCCTTCCAGCCCCACACCCGGGCCCAGCCCCCTCAGAGTGCCCATTCGCTCTAGCTCTGGGAGCTTCATCTGAGCCAGCACTGGGTGGGACTCGGGTGAATCTCCTCCCTTCTGTGACCTGTGCACCTGGCCAGCACGCCACCTGGCGAGCTGCAGGCCCTGTCACAGCAGCCTGAGCTCTGGGCGCCTTCCAGCTCTGCAGCCTCAGAGCCCTCACACTCCCCTATGGTCCCCCTCCGAAGGAGCAAGGGAAGGGCCACCTCATCAGAAGGGGACACACATCACTTCTGCCCTCACCTCAGGTGCAAGAAGCAGTCCCTGGTCCTAGTGGGTGCTGGGAAGGGGCCAAGCAGGTTCCCCAGGAAGAGGAGGGAACGGATAATGGCTGAGCATTAGCAGACCCCACTGCAGGGTCAAAGGTGACCCATTAGCACTGACCTCCGGCCCTGCAAGCCCAGCTGAGGGCTCCAGGTCCCTGGGAAAGGGCAGGGCCTTAAAATGGAAGGAACCTGGTCCCTGCGAAGCTGCCTGCTGCCTAGCCTCTACCAGACAGCTGACTGCCCCAGTCCCCAAGGAGCTGCCTCCTGCCCAGCCTGTCCCAGCAGACTGGCTGCCCCTGGTTTAAGTGAGAAACTGCACTATGACTCACTTCCATTGGCCACGGCCACCGAGACCTGGACATCATCCTTGGCTCCAGCCAGAGGGTTTTACCTGAGACTCCCAGGCACCTGGCCTCCAGAAGCAACATGCTCTATACAAAATGCTGCTCCTGGCTGCAAAAAGAAAAGGAAAAATATTTAAAAGAAAAACCCTGGAATCATGAAAATGCTCACCATCCCCACCTCAGGTCATTAGGTATCTACAGTTCTGGTGTCTCATCTCAGCCACAACATCCTCTAATATCTGTAAGAATGTTGGTGCTAATTCATGAGAGTCCTCAGGAAAACAGGACCCAGAGGCAAGAGAAGAAACTACTAAACACCAGCACTAACCCAAATTCTTACAAAAGTCTTGTGAACCCTCAGTCAAGATATGCATCAAATCCATTTCATCACCTTCTCTATTAACTATCAAAATGTTTGCATATTTAAACACTTTCTTGTTGAAGAAAACCTCTCCTTCTTCTTTATGGGCCATTTACTTTATTTTGTATTAAGCCAACAAGAGGAAGATCTATCTGACATTGATTCTAATTTGTGATTGAATGTGCATGTGTGTGAGTCTAGAGAGTTCCTCTACCCCTGCAGCAGAGTGCTTCCCTCCCACGGCTGCAGGAAAGGTTGTTAAATGGCTTTATAACAGATCCTTCCTGTGGATAAAATTCCTAATTTAATTCTCATTTTAATCCAGAGTTTAATCTCCTACCACTTCCTCCAATGGCAAAAACTGAAAGAAATAGATGGAAAGATTGAAATATTGGCCACAAAAAAACATTTTTTTAAGAAAAATTGGCCATACCACTGATGGAGTTAATATTGTCACTTATAAGAATGGGTCCCAGCTGATCCGGAAGCCACTACATCTGACTTTCTTGAACTCTCTGCTCACTGACCCTCCCTATTGAGGGTTTCTGTGCACAGCTGTTGAGGTGCTGCATAAGTGGACTGCGTACTGTGGTGTCACCATCCTGAAATCCCACCTTCCAGCTGAAGAGAGGCTGCCCCTCTGGGGCTGACCAGTTCTCAGAGGAAGCGCTGCAGCCTGTGAAATGCAGACTGACCCCCAGAGCTGGGCCTGCTGCCTCTGACGGCCAAAAGGCCAGTCCTCATCACAGTGATGTGACCTCCCCTGAGCACCCTTGAGCCTGGAGGAGACAGTGAAGGACAGCACTTGGCTCTGCGTCCAGCCTGTGGCATGACGGGGTGTGCGAATTAGATAGGAAAAGACTCTCAGGTGCCCACCATTATTGTCATTCTGTCATTATCTTGGGAACCTGTGTGTGAACCCCTTTCTGTAATTCAGAGCCAAAAGTGGGGTGAAATTCCTCTTCCCGATAAGAAACCAGGTACAAAACTGCTTAGTATTATTTTTTGGAGACCTGGATAAGAAACTCTATTATGTGAAAAGCTCTGAACACACAAAGGAGCTTCCTGTTTCCCACAGCTCCTGACCAGCCCTGTGGGGTCTGGTCCCTTGTGTGTGGAGGGAGCACACAAAGCATTCGACTCCGAGGACTCAGGGACTCTGGAGGGAAAAGAACATCCATCCCCTCGTTCAGCTCTCAAAGGAGGAGAAGGCAATAAAGAGGTTATGAACGTCCAGAGCTTTTGGCAGAAACAGATTTGAAAAAACTTTGATTGATCAGCTTTGATCTGCAACCTTCATTGCAGCGGATGGCGGCTATTGGATAAAGACGCCGGGCACGGCGGCCGAGCGGTGGCCCTGGTGCTCTTAACCAGTTTGGCTGGTTAAGCTTTCATGGATTAAAAGCCTTTTAATAATGTCTGCTGAGAAGTTTCCCTCTCCCAGAGCAATTCAGGAACAGAAATCATTGTACAGCCATTATCCGAAGGCTACTACAGAAAGATAATGGCCCCAGCTTTCTAAAGTTGGATGCAAGTGTTAGATCACGCCCCAAACAGATGACAGTACAGTGTTGTTCAGTGACCAGCAGAAGTCCCCGAGTCCACCTGGGTGCCAGGACCCACAGGCACATACTGCTGCCCACTAGCTCACGCAGGAGCAGGTTTATCTCTGTGTCATTCAGCAATGTCTCCAAGGAGCACAGCCAGGGGACTAGACAGAAGGAAGCTACGGCAGAGGAGGTGAGAGGGTTTCCCTGTCCCGTGGAAAGCAGAGGTGTCATGCCTCCAGGTAAACGAGAACCACTGCCCCACGCAGGTGCTGCTTTGTGCTCTCCCAGGATCTGAACCTGTGCTGGGAACCTGCCAGAAATACCCAGCCCTCCCTGCAGACAGACCCCTCAGCCTCCCTCCCACCGTCCCTTCTCAGCCTCCCAGGCTGGGTTTGTCCCTCTCTCCTGTGCTCAGCCTCGGTTCCCTTTCTGTCTCACTGGTAGGTATCAAACTCTGAATTGGAGGTCTATTGAAAGTGTCTCTTAAAGATGGTGCAAGTGTGTGCCCAGGCCTGGGACCATCAGCACTTTGCTCCCCACCCCAGAAGCCACCCACTGCGTCTGGAGTGCACACAACCAGCAAAGCCAGGGACCCCTTCTCTATCACATTGGAGCCTATAAGGGGGTGCTTGTGGGTCCCCCAAAGGAGAAGAACCTGACATCATGGCAGAGACACAGGACAGTCTTCTGTCCCCCACACCCTTTCACAGGTGGGGACGGTGTGATGGCATGAGGAATGCCATGCCATTGTGGAGGGTGGCATGGGAGTGGCAGAAAAGAAAAAAGCATCACATGACTAATGTGCAGGTGCAGGGGCAGTGACTGAAAGGTGTCATTTGACCCTGATTTTTCTGAGCTTTGAGATAGGACCCATGATCCTGGGAGGCCCTGGGCACTAGTCAGGGTGTCTGAATCTTGGACAGCTCCTATCCCCTCTCTGATGACAGCTGTTGACTTCAAGACTGGAAGCAACATTTCATCCATAGTGTCATCTTCACCCAACCAGGTAAATACCACCATGGCTCAGCTTTCCAGCCCGGGCCTGCTCCAGGCAAGGTTGTCAGTGCAAAGGTGGACATTGCAGGAAATCGCCTTCCATCTGCCATGCGGAGGTGGCCACGAGGTGGTCTGGCCATGACCACTGGAGGGGGGGATGAGAGGCACAGAGAAGGACACCTCCTGGCCCCATGTCTGCTGAGGGCCTCACTTCTCACACGGGCACAGCTCCCCCCTGCAGCCCAGCAGACAAGCCTGTTTTGTTGATAGACATGCAGCTCAGTTAAGCTGACTCAGGGTCACTTCTGTTACTTTAAACCAGAGACCCCTACTTCATATAAATTTCCCATGGTCCTAAAACCATATTCATCCAGTCAATGAAGCTGAGACCAACGAAGCTGAAATGGTCCTGATCCTGTCACAGGCAGGAGCTTGGGTGTTGCCTGTCCCCTAGGGTCCCTGTGTTGAAAGCTCAGCTCTCAGGATGTCCCTGGGGAGCTGCGACACAGAGGCATGTCCTCACGGGGGCTCTGCAGGCTTGTCCTTAACTGAAACAGAACACAGCCCATACAAAGAAACTGCCCTGTATACATAAAACACCTTTATAAAGAAAACCCACTGAATAAAACCCACGGGGCAAAATCATGCCCAGCCAAAGCTGCAGGCCAGCGCCTTCCTCCTTCTTTAAGTGGACGCTTCTTGACGCTTATGAGTTCACCGCTCTCTAAGTGTCCCTTTAAGCAGCTCTAGCAAGTTCCCAAAGGTTCATTAAGGGGCTGCCCATGTGCTGCCCATTGAACTTCTGAGAAGGCAGGGGCTTACTGGTCCCCGGAACGTAATTCCACTGTCTCACACACACAGCCACATGGAGGTTTTGGAGGGTAATAAGCAGAGGAAAGGGAGGGGGTCACAATTCAGCCCACAGCAGTGTCTTGTCATCACTGCGTCCCCAGCACCCAGCACAAAACCAGGTGGTGTAGGCAGGTTGCCAACATGCTTGAGTGCCTCATCACTCATCCATGCTCTGTGGACAAAAATAATGACAGTCACTAACTCTTAGAATTATCAAGGGAATTTAAAAAGTGTTTGGGTTTAAAAAGCCCTTAGAAAGGTGCCCCTGCCTGGTGAGGACCAGTGGCCCTTAGTAATTCCTGCCTGTCTCAGCCTCTCTCACTGCCTCTCCAGGGCCAGGGCCGTGTCTGGCTCGGTCACCCAGGTGGCTCAGCAGCAGCATGGCATCAGCTCATGGAGAAGCTCAATTCATACCTGTCGGGTGAAGGAAGGGCAGCCTAGATGAGTCAAGCAGAGTATCTGCAAGACTGAAATGCAAAGAAGTCCACGGGAAACGGAAAGAACTGCAGATCTTCTCCCTCAACACAAATTTTCTAAGACCAAATTTTGCCTTCTTCTGTCCATTTTCCTAGAGCACCGGCAACCATCTCTGGTTTGTTTTGCTCCCTCCCCCCCACACTTTTTTAACCTTATTACTAACTTATTTAAAAACAACAATCTGCCTACTGGGTAAATGCACAAACAGAAGAGGCAGATGTCTCTCATTAGTACCCGATGGTTTCAATCTTTCACACAACTTTAATTTTATTTTCCTGTTTAATGCTCATCAATACATCCCATGGAATAAAGGCTTCAGGCAAATAATGTCAGCTTATGAGTTAGCACTTGAGAGACTCCACAGGGTGTGGGCAGGGGACACCCTGGGGTGGTTTCCAGCTTGTTCTGGTGGTGGGGAAGCAAGTGCTCTCTGGGCACAGCTGGGGCTCACGGGGGCGCTTGCCTATTTTTCTTGATTCTACATGTCATGTCCTCGTGTCCACTCCTCTCTCACTTTAGACCACCACGTGGTGGCTCTTCATGTCTTTATCTGCTAAAATTCCCATTTAGCCGAGTTCTGCAATCCCTCTGCAGGCCGCGGGCCCGTCCTGCTGCAGCGGCCAATGCCAGATCTCAAGTGCTGTGGAGAGATCTGGAGGCTCAGCAAACAGCCTCAAAATGCACCCCAGGCAGCCACCGCACTCCTCTAATGAGGATTTAAGAAGGATTTAAGAAGCCGGGATTCATGTAAATTGGGGGACCATGCCAGGCAGACCAAGGAGCTGCTGATCCTCAAGACAAGCTCAACATCCAGGGCGCATGACAGCGAGGTGTCTCAGAGGGCACGCTTTACATGGCTCCATTATGTAACATATTTACCCACTGACGTAGCTTGGAGGGGTAGGGACAGATCCGGCGGCTACCAGGGATCCGGGTAGGTGGAGAGGAGCTGAGGCTCTGAGGGGTGACTCAATGGAACGTCAGACAGGTCAGACACCTTGGTGTGGCCGCCACAGCAAGATCCACGGGGACATCCAATTGGACTGTGAAGCTAAGTTAAGCACATGCAGCGTGCACACCCAACTGGTGACAGGGAATGAGCTGCCAGATGACATTGACGTTGACCACCTGGTTGGTGTTCTGCACGGTCATTCCAGATGCCAGCTCTGGAAGGCTGAGCCAAGTGTCCACAGGACCCGTGATTCTTTGCAATTCCAGGGAATTGAGGACTATTTCAAATCAAGTGTGTAGGAAGAACTGTGGATGGTGTGGCTGGCACTGAGGCCTGAGGGGCACTGGCTTCAGTCACGGATTCCCATGGTGTCTCTGGGACGCTCCCTGTCCCTCAGCCAGAAACACACCCACCTCAGTCCATCAAGGGCCACCTATGTCTGCGACCTCTGCAGATGAACCAGGAAGTTGTAGCTCCATTCTCTCTTTCTCTTCTCAGCCCCCCCCCCCATGCCTGCCTCCATGGTGCGCTGGAGCCGTGAACTAACATCTAATTCCACTTGTAGGGTCGCTCTCCATCCTGGGGTCACTCTCTGTCCCAGGGTCGCTCTCCATCCTGAGCTCGCCCTGTTTCCCTTGCAACACTGGAAGTCGGGGCTCATGTGGGGCTGATGTGCAGTTAGGCCTGCAGAGCCCCATCCCCTCCAGCAGGATAAGAGGAGCCCTCCCTGCACAGAACCTCCCCACACGCCTGAGCACAGAGCCAGCATCACAGGTTTGCACTGGGCTCTGTTGAGAGCCTAGTATGTGACCCAGCCACGAATTCTGGGCAGTTTTATTCAGGACATATTTGTCTTCAGTATGTTTCCCTCTCTAATTCTGTGTATCATTAATCTTTTAAAATGAGAGACTTTAAGAGGCCAACCCCATGATGTTAAAATCTCTACAGTGTGTGTGCTGCATTCAAACACAAGTCTCTGCAGCAAAGTCAGTAAACTGAGCAGGATAACCATCCTAGAAAACATGGAGATCCTGGCATGGTGCTCACCTCCTCCATGAGCATGTGGAGAAGAGCTGGGCACACGCAGCTCTTCACTCTCATCCTCTAAACCAGAATGAAAACCCTAATAAACAAGGCATTTGCTCATGGAAAATAAACAAGTACTGTACCAAAATATGTGAGGCAGCTACTTTATTTTTAAAAACAGAGTTTTTTATTTAGCTTGCAGTTTGGAGGCTGGAAGTCCCACCAGCATGGCTCAAGCGCTTCCAAGGGCCCTGTGGCTGCACATGGTCATGGCAGGAGCTTGCTTGCATCCCTGGGTCTGTGGCCTACCCCCTACTTATACAGCCACTAGCATCCAATCATGGGGACTCCACCCTGATAACCTATCTAATGCAGTCATTTTTCAAAGTTCCCACCTCTAGACACCACAGCTAGATCCAGTCTCTACCTCTCCATACCACTGATATAAGATTTTTGAGGTTAAATTGTATGATTTGGGGCAACACATCATATTTAAGACATAGCAACTTGTTTGCTGGGTCACTTTGCAGTGGGAAGTGACACCGAAATAGAAAAGAAAAATTCTCAGAATAGGCTACCCCTTCCCCTGCGCATGACCACCTATCATAACAGGTCCATAACCACCGGATCCTGGTACCATCTTCGGGAGGCATCATTGATGCAAGAGGACTTGGTGCCAGTGAGGTCTAATTTCTAGGAAAGGGGCAACAGACTGGGCTGAGCTAACAGAGATGAGGAGGGAGGGGACGTCCATTTCCTTCCTTTCTGTCATTTCACTCTGTGCAAGACTCTACTTGGCACTGATGGTATTTCCCATATGAAGAGCCTGAAGCATCAACCAGAGAGCCCAGGCTTCAGTTTCCAGAGAGCAAGTGATCTTAGGTAGCAAAGCATCACTGAGCAGAATTATACACCACCGAAAGATGAAAACAAGGGAGCCGTCCCTCCAGATTGGGACTGCAAAGTGCCTGGTACTTAGCAGGTGATCATTAAATATTTAACAGACAAATGAAGAAAAAAGGAAGGAAAAGTCACCTAAAATTTATTTTTTTTCCCTCCTTTTGGTCCATCCCCCTCCTCCATGTTGTGATGGCTCTGGCACCTGCTTCGCTTACTCTATATCTCCCTCAAGAAGATTGCAGCCCTCAAGAGCCCCTGATGGCAGCATCTTGGAGCTAAGTTGTAATGAGGCCAATCATGGGTTAAACCAATTGTGATCCATGCCCCAGACTGAGGGTTGGGCAAAATGTGGCTGCTTAATATCTGAGCAAATCCAGAATTGGCCACTGAACACAGATCCAATGTCAGCCACAAATTGTGCAGCACATCACCTGGTGACAAAAGGCAGAATTTTAGGTGACAGGCCAGATAGTTTCGGTGTCATTTAACTAGGTTGTAAATACCATTGCATGGTGCAGGGAGGGGAGTTTCCCTGAGCACATCTCTTGCAGACTTTCTGATACTTTAAGGGGAGTCTCAGCTCGCAAAGACCTTCAGCCCCTTCCCCACCCACACCAACATCCCTCACGATGGACCTGGTGGCATCAGGCCTTCCCTGGTGTGATGCTCCCTGGTAGCAGTTATCTTCTACTGATAGGAAATTATACTGTTTTGCATTCCTAGTGTCCAAGTGGTTCCCATTTTAAACATGGATTTAAGCAGTGTATTTTAAAGAAAAACATTAAAGAGTCAACAAATGCTGTGGCCACAGAGGGGTGTTGCGCCAAAGACTGAGAACTTGGAAACTCAAGGGGAGTGTTAAGAGAGAAGATTTGGGACTTTTAAAAGCCTCCAGGACAACCCAGATCCTAGCAGTGAAGCCTGAGAATGGTGGCACCAACGTAAGGCAAAGTCACACAAAATCATCCTGTTTCCCAAGAAACACCCTCAGCTTATTTCATATTTGGAAATCAGGCCTGTTTCCCTCTGCAGCCTGCCTTCACCCCCAGACAATCCCCGCACGTTCCCAGGCATGTGCACTGACGTGTGGACAGTGAGTGATGCGACGACCTCACATCTGCCCGTGCTCCAGTGCAACATCAGCATGTCACATTGATCGCTGCCACTGTCCCTGCTGGTTCTGAAAGCCAGCTGAAGTATGCAAGGTCATGATTCAAGGCACATTGATTTTTGTCTTGAAATATAGAATTATAATGACAGAGAAAGCCATAAGCTAATACATTTATGTCTGTGACGTGTGATTCATCTTGAGATGTTTGTTAAGGAAAAGTGGTAAATTGAGTAAAAGACAAATGCTAACTTGTAAAAAGTCAGTGTAAGACGCTGTATATTTAGAAAACTGTGGGCCCTGGGTGATTGGCCCCGGGGCCCAGTTCTGGTGCACGTCAGGCATTGCCGCAGGGCCATGCATCTGTCTGCACACCTCCAGGGCCAAGGAGACCTATGTGAGTGGCCCTCTGCATTCCTCCACTATGGAGGAGAACTTCCTTGGTGTTTGGAGGCCACAGAGATCTGAATGTTTGTGCCTGTAAAATTAAGATTTTGAAATCTTCATTCCTCTGATGGTGGCATCAGGAGGAGGAACTCTGGGAGGTGACCCAAATCAGGAGGGTAGAGCCCTCACAAATGGGAGTCGTGCCTTATGAAAGAGGCTCCAGAGCACTTGTCCAGCCTCCCACTGAGTGAGGATACAGGGAGCGGGCACTATCCATGAGCTGTCCGTGGCTCTCACCTGACACCAAATCTGCCATGGCCTTGACCTTGGACTTCCAGCCTCCAAAGCTCTGAGAAACACACTTCTGTTGTTTCTGAATCCTGAAGGATTATGGCAGCCTGAAGGACTAAGACAGAGGCCACAGGTACGGCCAAGGGTAGCCAGGGAGAAATGGACTCAGGAAGTGCATCCGAAGCTGAGCCCAGGACCAGCAAGAGCACAGGACAGGCAACAGCACAAGTCTGCCCCTCGGGCTGGGCACACCTCCTGGTCCTCTCCATCTCAGACCCAAGGCTTCGAGCCAAAGGAGGAGGATAGAGTCTTCCAGAAGAGTCGGCAGGTCTTGAGAGAGCCGCATGAGACAGGCGCCCACTGACGAGACAACCTCCAGTTTCCTTTTCTGGTGGCGATTTCCCTTCTGTCCACCTCCATGGTTGTTAAGCAGACTGAGGCGCTAGAGGTGGTAAAATCCATACAGAGCATTGCTGCCGGACTCATACAGAGGCCATCTAAGCACAGGACAAACACCAAGCTTCAGCTGTGAACTCAGCGACTGTCTCTCTCTGTCAGGCCGAGTCACTGTTCCTCCTGAAGGGCTGGCAGCAGCTGCCCACTGGTCCCATTTGTGACGTTCATTTGGGCACTCCTTCTTGGGTCACAAATATTTTCTTAATCAACTCTCATCTTGCCCGGTCTCAACCATAATGACTTTCAAAATCAGAACAAGAGAACCGCTGGGGTTTGTGGGATTCTGTGTTGACAGGAAATTGTGGGAAAAGAATGTCCCTCATTGTGTTAGAGATGTTGAGCCGACAGGCTATCATGACCACGCTGTGCTGGGACCTTCTGGACACTGGCTCGTGTCCACTACAGGTGGCACCACCGGGCCCCTCCACAATGGCCACCCCTGGCCAGGAGATGCTGGATGCCCCTCACTCTCCAGCCACATGCCGACCCCCAGCCTTGGCCCTCCAGAGCAGACCTGCCGGGGGCACCGGGATTCCCGCCTGGTGGCAAGAGGCAGAGTAGTCTTCTCCTCTGTCCCATCCCCAGGCCTCCCAGCAGGGACTCTGAAAGGAGTCACACAGACTCTTAATGAAGACCCAACTGCGCTTCAGTGTTGCCCACAGAAGCCTTCAGACCACACCCCTGCATCCCCTCTGACCCCAGCTGGACAATCTGTGAGAAGCAGTTGACTGCCCCCTGCTGGGGGACACCCAAGCCTGCAGTCCTGCTGCCATCAGGAACTTGTCCCCAGCCCCTCCTCTACCCTCAGGGCCCTACCATCCCCCACCTTGCTCCAGCCACCTGGACCTGCTCACTGGGCCCAGCCTATTAGTTGGGTGAGGCCATCCCTAAGGCCCACAAAAACTCAGATCCAGTTGCCCTACGTGGCTTTGAAAAACAGCTGAAGTCCCCACAGCTCAGTCCCCTCATCTATGTGATGGGGATACTGGCAGATGCAGCCGGTCACTGTCCCTATAGCAGCTCTTCCCTTCTTCCCAATGACAACACCTGAGTTCTGCTCAAGCTGGTGGCACAGACCCCTCCCAGTCTTTCTTGCAGTTAAGAACAGTTAAGAACAGACATGTCCTGCAGTCCCCAGGGATGAGAAATGGACAGATGCCACTGGGCATGGTGTCCTAGCATGGTCACAGAAACAGAGAAGTCATCTGGCAGCTACTCTTCACCTTTGCCCTCCCCCTCATTCCTCCTCCTCTCTAAAATAGCTGACAGTAGAGATGGCATTAAAGCACCGCCCCGTGACAGACTGAGGTCAAGTCATCAGGGAGGTTAAACAGACCAGGTTTCAGCGGCTCTCGTGTCACAACAGTGAGTCACCATGGACAGGAAGAGCTGAAGGCCACCCGGCCATTCTTCACCGGAGTAGCCGACAACTACCCAGTGTTCCTATTACAGTGTCCCCTCCAATAACGGGGAGCTAAAAATAACATTCTTGCTGCCCCTTCCCCCCACAGACCCCGCTGCCACCCGGTGTCCTGCAGGAGGAGCCATGTGCTCATGGCCCAGCAGCTCGAGGATAAAATAAATAGCAAGTGCTCGCCATTTGAGTGGAATTAGAATTAATTCAGAACTCGTTTCCAAACCTCCCAAGAAGCCTCATGGTATCGTGCTCTGGGGTCCTTCTTCCTCCAGCTTGTGGCGTCCTGCTAAGGGGACTGTCTAAGGGCACTGCTGGGGGACATCTGTGCATGCTGGGCCCTGCCCTGCCTGGGAGCCGGCTGGTCTCCACTCCCGCTCCAGCCCTCCAGCCCTGGGGCCTCTCCTCCTCCCCCTGTGGCTAGGGGTGAAGCCGAGGGTGCTGGTGGCTTTTACAAGAGCTTTCAGTATGAGGCCCTGGTGTCACACAGAGGAGGCTCTGGGCTTCTTTAATTTTCATACCCGAACCCTCCCCCAGCCCCCAGGCCAGCTAAAGCACCTCAGAATGACACAGAAGGAGCAGCTGAATCCCCCCTCCTTGCCCCCAGCCTCCAGCCTGGAGCTCCTGCACCCAGGGCAGAGGGGTCCCTGTCCTCCTGAGCCCTAGAGGAGCAGCATGTCCCTGGGGTGCAAGCTAATGCTGCTGCACAGCCATCACCTGCTGGACCCCCTACCTGGGAAACAAAGGCAAGGGCATCTCCCCAGCTGCTGCCCAGCTGCTGCGCAGGGTCCTGCAAAGAGCCACAGCAGGGAGGGAGGAAGTGCTCTCAGAGACACCCGCGCCTGAGGCACCTGACCCTCCTACCCACCCCCGTGGCCACCACAGTGGACGGCCAGGGCACAGAGAAGACAGCCCAGCTCAGCATGGCTGCAGCCTCACAGGCACTGGGCACTGAGGCAGATGTGATCGAGGACAAAACCCTGGCCTCAACTCTGCGACTGTGCCTCAGGCACAGCAGAGCACCTTCTCCATTTCCACAGGTGTGTGACACGCAGCACATATGACTCTCCTGTCCCTCTGGCCTTCAATAATTGGACATCTCTCTCCTGTTTGCCTGAAATCTCCAGTGGATTCTCTGGCCTTCCCATGCACTGTTAAGTAATGCACTTCCCCAAGGTCACCTGCCCACCTCCTCATCAGTGACATTCCACCGCCAGGCGTCCCAGCCACCCGAGATCAAAGTCCACACACCTGTGGCCCTTCTTTGTCCTGTGTTGGGCATCCTGGCAGCCTGAGCATTTGAAATCATCTGCTGGGCTTTGTGCACAGGGCAGGAGCCCCTTCCGCAGGGACACTGTGCCAAGGACAGGAATGGGAGCTTCCTTAAGGGGAAAGCCCTGAGGCCTGTCCACTCTGCTCTGCTCTGCTGTTGGGTCTGGGGTGGTGTCCGGGCTCAGAGAATTCAAAAAGACAACATAAAGTGGAAATAAGGATTGGAAAGGTGGTGATGCAGGTATTTAAACCAAATATGGTGAAGTTTCTTTTTTTGAGGAGGCGGGTGCTGGGGATTGAACCCAGGGCCTTGTCATGCAAGGCAGGCACCCTTCCAAGGGAACTAATCCCCAGACCAGGGTGAATTCTTTACCATTTAGGAAAAGGTAAAATATTCTCTATCTGACTCCACAGGCAGTAAGATGAAAAGACTGACAACTACACAAAATTTAAGGATAATTAAAATTTCCTCTGAAACTAAGATAATCAGAAATGCAAACTGAGAGAAGACACAACTTTCACCAGAGAAGAGGGTTCATCCCAGCACATAAAGAATTTCTAAAAGAAGAGGAGAAAGACACCAAGGCCCACGTGGAAAAATGGGCAAGAGTTATGCACAAGAACCGACCAAAAAATAAATGGATGCTACATGTGCAAGATGCTCCCTCCCGGCAGCTGACACTACACTCAGGGGCTTCCCTAGCAGGGTGCTCCAGGACCAGGCTGTGGGGAAACAGGGGCTCCCTGGTGTCCCTGATGGGAGGAAGAGCTGGGAAAGGGGATTCTTAAGATGCGTTTGGGGAAACTGCAGCACCAACTGCTTGTTGAGAGTACAGGTACATCTGAGCAGTTAAATGATCTTTGACAATATGTAGAAAATTTCCAAGGCCTACGTAAGTATTTACAAACAAAGCCATACAATGTCTATACTTTGCTTCACACAATCGAGCAAGAGGTGGGGAGAGGGCAGAACGAGTAGAAAGGAAACGGGCTGCGGGGTCATGGTTGCAGAACCCAGGCTGTGTGACATGGATTTCACTGGGCCAGTCTCTCTGCCCTAAAGAAGAAAGCGGAAATGGAGAATTGCAAAAGATATTCAGCTCATGATCATGATTCACCTCTGGTTTGGACTGACTGCTCCTTTCAGAGGTTATGAAACCAAAGCACAGAGAGGTCCTTGACCTGCCCAATGTCACAGAGCAAGCAGCAGTAGCGCTCAAGAGAGGGGGGTCATTCTGCTTCCTGTACCCTGTGGAGATGGAAGATGGTCATTAGGAAACCCGAAGAAACACTCGGCACATCTTCAGGGTCATGGCTGGCCCTGGGACCCCTGAATAAAATGTTCCTTATTATTATTCTGGCTATTTACTGGCAGACACCGCAGTCAGAGCCAAACACTGGGATTGCTACTGTGCTCATCATTAAATGCCTCATTACAGGAGAGCATTCCCGAATGGTGCAGAGAGGTGAACGCCAGTCCATACAGCGTCGGGCCGCACCAGCTGAAATCGGGACAGGCAGACTGGAGTACGTGCTCCTCACACCAAGCCCACAGTTTTCAAGAGCAACTGGAGGAAAACAAAATGTCCCCAGATGCAAACACTGAAGAAGACCTTGGGCTCCCAGACATGCTGGCCATCTGCTGCAGGACCCAGCTCAGCAGCTCAATGTGGCGAAGGAGCTGTCACTTAATCAACTGTCCCTGCCATCGCTGTGGGCTTCCTGGGCTCACTCCCTGATATGGGTCCCCAGGAGCCCTGGGTTACTGTCCCCTGTTTAGAGTGCTGCCCTCTGCTTGCCCATCTGCAGTGCCAGCTGCCCCCGGATGGCAGACTCAGCCTCTCGGCTCACTCAGGGACGTGGGAAAATGGGGGCAGGGGCCGATGTCTCCCCACAGTGCTACAGAGCTCCCCGGGGCCAGTCGGGGCTGCCCTGAGCAGATAGATGGAGCCACCTGCAGGGGCCCACGCTCTTCAGTCTCTCGGGACGGGAGGAGGGCAAAGACAGCACCATCAGCAAAAGGCGATGGTGTGGCCAATGGCGAAGAGGTCTCTGTGGTGGTGGCCTCTCCTTGGGTCGCTCTCCTTCTTTCCTTCCTTCCCTCCATCAGTCTCTCTCTGTCCAACCACAAGCACCAAAACAAACAACAGACCCTGGATGGAGAAGTTGGGGAGAATTTACTAAAGGGGCTGCTTCTCCCCAGTACCCCGTCCTACTTGCTCATGGCTCCCACACCCTCAGATGGGTGAATCCAGAGGCAAGCTGGTCCTGCCTGGGGTCCCCAGGAGTGACCTTCAGCTCAGCGTCCTGTGGCTCCAGGGCGGGCTCTGCGCAGCACAGAGGTCTCTGCATGGCTTTGGCGCTGCCGTGAGTGCCAGTGTCTATCCTTAGATGAAGCTGGAAGGTTGCCCTTTCTCTTGCCTCTCAGGGGTCCCCAAGTGGCTGCTCGTGTGCACTGAGGCAGGGGTGGGTGCCACCTAGGGTCTGAGTGCCTCTGCAGCTCAGGCTCCATCCTGGGGACACTGCTCCCATCTTTCAAAGGATGCTGCCAGGCCACCTCACCTACGACTTGGGGCATGCAAGAGAACCCCACTGGTGAGGGACAGCGCCAAAGGCATGGTCACTGGTCACTGTGTCACACCTTCCACCTGTGCAGGGCTCATCGACCTGCCTGAAGCATTCCTTCAGAGACATCTGACTCCCTGCTGGAGCAGCATGGCTCTAGCTGTGGCAGTTCCTCTTGGCGGGGGTGTGAGGGTTCACAGAGGTGCTGAGCGTGATGCTCACGTCCAGACTCGGGGCAGAGGACAGTGGGTCAGGACGCAGCATTTGGACAGTGAGCACCCACGCACTGTTCTGGTGTGCCGTTGCTGCTCATGAAAAAAAAAAAAAAAAAGGTGCACTTTTCATTGAACCAAATAATGGCTTTGCACCGCTAATCAGCCTAAACTTGATTCTGCTATTTGTGGCAATTAGATCTGGCTGTTGACCTAATTATCCAGGTCTAGAATTAGACTCTACCCCTGAGCTAGGGAGAGCTGTTCCCAGCTGCTCCAACAACTTACCTGGTGGTAAAGGGCCACCTGTAGTCAAAGATTTGCCCCAATCGGCCTCAAGGATCCCATGAGCTAAAGCTACAGGTAGTGAAGAAAATCTCATTTTCCTCAAGTCCTCACTAATTACAGCACGTCATCACAGGCTAATGAGTGTTTACCCAACAGAATGAAACAATGTGCTGATTCCCAATCCAGCCACAAGCTTAACTGCCATTTAAACAGGGCATGATATTTAAAATATTAATTTCATTTTCTTCTAGCATCTTATAATTATAACTCCAACGTATCACTCAGCACATATTTGCATGTGTAAAGAATCCATCACTGTTATTCTTCATGGCACAAATGGCTGTTGGTTTGACTTCTGACCTGAGCTGGCATCTAGCTACTGGGAAAGAGACAACATGTTTTCTGCACCGAAGCCTCCCAATGCGGAGGAAAGAATGGAAGGGCAGCCATGCAAGAGGAGCACCATGTCCCTCACCTGGGAGGCAGGCTCCACCTCAGAGGGGTTCAGTGATGCTCCTCCTTTCTGCTGCCAAGCCAGCCAACAGACTGAAAGTCACTTCAACACTCCTCAAAGTCCCCCATCATTGGGGGGGGGAGCTCTGGAGGTCACTATATAGCTGCAAAGTGCTCAGACTTCAATGTCTACATTAGTTCTCTAGGATAATGTTCTCCAGGGAGTCTTGATGTACACTTTTATCAATAAGTACTCACACACACATCCATAAAGTAATTACTCCAGTTTACATCTCACCAGAAATACCACAGGATTGTAACTGAAGAGCCGCTCAGCTTAATAAATCAGATGACTGACCCTGAGCAGAAGTGGCAGGTGCTATAAGGAAGGGACACCCATGGTGGGCAGATATACTCAGAATGGCCAGTGTCATCTGCAGCCCTCCCAAGCCACCATGGCTGCCATGGCTGACCAAGAGCCCCTGCCTGGAGTTCCTGGCCTCCTCACTCATGACTGTCCCCCTTGGTCAGCTTGCTATGTCCCTCAGGGCCCTTGCCATTCCTCTTCTCCCTCTCTAGAACCTTCCCTTCCCCACTTACCCCATGGACTGCCCACTCACTCCTCCTGGGTCCTGCTTGGACCAGCTGCTCAATAGTCTGGTGGTTTTCCCCCTCCCAGCCCTGGCTCCACCGGGCACTCCTGTGACCACACATTGCCCTTTACCCCTCCTGGCCTACCCTATATTTACTCTCTCCCTCCTCAAAATTACAAGCTCCATGTACATTCTATGCCCAATGCCTAGAACAGAGATGCTCAATAAATGTTTGTTGGGACAAATCCTGAATCAACATCTAGCACAGGAACTCAGCACACGCCATCCAGTGACACAGACCCTCCCTCCACTCAAACCTGTTTCTGGAGAGCTGAGATGCGAGGGTATGTTTCCAACAGAAACCACGGGTATAAGTGGAGTCCCCTCGTGCCTCCCAAAGAATCCTCTGTCTATCCACTCTCCTCCCACTGGTGAAACAGGTCACATGACCAAGGCTGAGGGCCACAGAATCGAGGCTGGACTCTGCCCAATGAGAGAGAGCAAATGACCTCCTCCGTCTCAGCTGCTGACACTCATCATCACCACATGGTCATCATCATCATCATGCCATCATCCTAATCGCCATCATGTCACTATCACTGTCATCACCATCATAGTCACTGTCATCATTATCACCATCACCACCACCATCACCATCATTGTCATCATCATCACCACCATCATCAGCACCACCACCCACCATTTCTACCATCACCACCATCACCACCATCATCACCACCATCATCATCATCACCATCATCATCATCACTACCACCATCACCACCATCACCACCATCACCATCATCATCACCATCACCATCACCACCATCATCACCATCATTGTCATCATCATCACCACCATCATCACCATCATTGTCATCATCACCATCATCGTCACCATCATCATCATCACTACCACCACCATCACCACCATCACCACTATCATCACCACCATCGCCACCATCACCACCATCACCATCATCATCACCATCACCACCTTCACCATCATCATCACCATCACCATCACCACCACCATCACCATCATTGTCATCATCATCACCACCATCATCAGCACCACGACCCACCATTTCTACCATCACCACCATCACCATCATCATCATTGTCACCATCATCATCATCACTACCACCATCATCACCACCATCACCACCATCATCATCATCATCATCATCACCACCATCACCACCTTCACCATGTCCATCATATCCACCATCACCACCATCACCATCACCATCATTGTCATCATCATCACCACCATCATCAGCACCAACACCCACCATTTCTACCATCACCACCATCACCATCATCATCAACACCACCATCACCACCACCATCACCATCATTGTCATCATCATCACCACCATCATCAGCACCACCACCCACCATTTCTACCATCAACACCATCACCACCATCACCACCATCACCATCATCATCACCACCATCACCACCTCCACCTTGTCCACCATCACCACCATCACCATCGCCATCATTGTCATCATCACCGTTGCTGTCATCATCATCATCATCCCCAGATAGAGGGCATCACCAGGACCTCTGAGGCAGAGACTACAATGCGTAGGGTCAGTGCCTTCCATCAAGCTCAAAAGCAAAGGTGGCACAAGAAATTTCCATGGTAAGAATGAAGTGATGGTGTGGTTTGTACCTCCAGGAAAGACCGAGAGAAGCTCCTGGGTGGGGGCACGTGAGGGCCTGGTGAGCTCCTCATGATAAAGCCTGAGCGTGACCTGCTGCGCCTGCTGTGGCAGGTATCTTCGTCACACAGAAACCAACCAGCCTGAGGCAGATCAAAGCACATTACAGATAAAACACAAACGTGTGATTGTTAAGAGCAGCGCAGTAACAAATCTAGTGTGAGGCAGTGAACGTCACTCTGTTATTCACTCCAGTTTGAAGAAAAACATAACATATAATTAACAAGGTTGCATGTTTCCTAAGAATGTTTTTAACCTGATATTCTGGAATAATGACCGTGTTTTCTATTTCAAAACTTGCCAGGTAATCCATATGGACTGCCCTTGTTTCAAGGGGAAAGAAATTCATCAGTTTGTTAAAGTCAATAAGGGCCATCTGTTTTATTTATACTTGTAGTTTCTTCACTAATTTATTGCTTTGGTCTTTTTGGTGTCTCACATTTTCTCATGGGGATGAGTTATTGCCCACAAGTAGCTGGCTTGGAGGAGATGCCCAGTAGTGAGTCAGGGGGATGGGTGGTCAGGAGAAGGGATAATGGGACATCAGATGTATGTGGACCCAAAGCAGAATTAGACTCACTGTACAAAACAAAGGTGCTCCTCAAAGGTGCAGCCCGGAGAATCCCCCAAATGGGCCATAGTCTGAGGAGAGATCACTCGTGACTTTCAAGTTGCTGCCCTTCATCTCTCCTTGGCCTCCAGTGGGCAGAGGCCCCTACCAAGTCAGCATGAAATGCATCCTCTCTCTGTTTTCAGGAAGTTGGCTTTGCACCCCTGAATCTGCAGAAAGGGACATCATGTGAAATGCTTTGTGAGACCACCACACGTCACTCCACCCTGATACACTCTGCAATAAGTAGACTTTCTGGAAACCAAGGGGAACATGGTGACATAGTGACACGGGGCAAGGAAAGTGGCTGCATGTAGTTTATGGGCTCAAATCCTGACTATCTTGCCACCTTGCCTTTACGTTTTGTTCTAGTGTCCAGGCCTCACTCTACTCAAACTCAAAATGAGGAGAAGAGGACCCGACAGCCAGGATGGTGCCATTGACGCTGGCAGGGCAGCTTTTCCAGGACAATTTATCTTGCGTGTTCAGATGTTCAAAGCTGAAAATGCCCGCCCAGGTGTGGCAATGCGAGATGCAGGTCCTCGGGTGAAGTTGAAGTCACAAAGTTGGTCCATGGCTCTGAAGCATTGAGGCCCTGGGTCTCAAGCATGTGGTCAGCCAGGATGCCACCGGTGGCAGGTGGACTTAACTTGACCTGCCTAAGGACCCTGCTTCAAGTCCCTGTCTTGGCTGACACTGAGCACAGGACCAAGAAGGACCAACTCATCTCGCCACCGCCTGGTCCCGCCTCATTCTGCTCTCAGCTGCAGCTGCGCAGTCTGACCTGCTCTCTCCAGATACAGATGGAGACAGGAGTCCAAGAGGTCAGTCCCCTCCCCCCCACACGCAGCACCCAGTAAGGACCAAGTCTGGATTGAGAATCCTGCTTCTACCCACAGTCCACGGAATGTCAAAGATGCCTCCCTCGCCTCTTCCAGGAGGGTGCAGATGAGCACTGGGTTGGTGACCCTCCCAACAGCTCTCTGCCCCCTGAGTCCCCACACAGCCTCCCTCCAGTCCTGTGAACTGTGTCCATGAAATCCCAGCAGCCTTCCTTCCTCTGACTCTGGGCAGACAGTGGCAGCCTCACAGGTACCTGAGATCCCGTGCCCAGAGGGTCCCCCAGTTGTTCCGCTGTACTGTGCTCACCATCTTGAAATCCTTGGACGTGTGCTCTGGAAGCGCAGTCTGGGGGCAGAGGAGCACAGAGTGCCACAGCAGGTGTGGCCGCCCTCCTGGCTTCCTGTCACCTGCAGAGCCTGCAGCACACCGGTTAGGCTGGCAGGGTGTCTCGGGGGCTAGCAGGATGGGTAGTGAGTACTGCAGGTGCATCCCAGGAGGGGATGCTTCAGCTGCCCCAATAGGTACTGACACCTAATCGCAGCTGCTTTGAATGCAAAAAGAAGGCAGCAGCATCCTAGGAGCCATGATGGCCAAAGAGCTGCCTGGCCCGTTCCTGCCTTGGGCTCTCCTGGAGCATCGGCCACGGTTCAGGCTGCCGTGAGGCCAGGGAGGAGACTGGGAGGACGATGCCAGGTGCTTCTCTGAACAACCCCCCTTGCTCACTGGCAGGCTGGGGCCGAGCTGGCTGGCAGGTGGCGTCACACCAGGAAGTGAAAGAAACCGGGGAGTCCATTTGTGCAGTACTGACACCATTCCAGTGAGAACAGAGGACACGCGCCTTCCCAGCTAGGAATTGGGGACTTTCAGACAGCAGGGACATAAGTGGCTTTGATGAAAGCTCAGATTTAAGCCACTCACTCACCTCCAGTGTGTGCATTTGCTCACCCATGTCACGCGGCTCCTGACGGCATAGACCCATGGACCCACCCCAGCCGCCTCTTTCCTCTTAGAGGATCTGCTTTGGGAAGTGGGACTGCTCCCTTCCTAAGCCCTCTGCACCTGTTGGAGGTGGGGATGTAATGCCAGGTTTGTGGGACCCCAATAGACCGCCAGGAGCCGAATCCGATACAATCACACAAGAGCCTTTATTGCATTGGTCCCAGGGAGTGAGCCCTGGTCCTTTGTTCAGTGAGATTTTTTAGGTTTTGGGGGATACTCTATGAGTCACTCTGTGAGTCACAACATCACACAGCAAATCATCACACACCGAGGGAAAGTCAAACAACAACTCTTTTTTTTTATTATTTCTTTTCTTTTTTTTATTGATTATTCCATACATTACAGAGCTCATGATATATCATCTTTCATACGTTAGACTCAGTTGGGTTTTGAACTGCCATTTTTACCACAAATACAGATTGCAGAATCACATCTGTCACATACTCACATTATTGCATAATGGCATATTAGTGACTGTTGTATTCTGCAACATTTCCTATCCCCTACTATCCCCCCTCCTGCATAAAGGCTAGGGGAAAACTAGAGACACCAAACAACAACTCTTAACATTGATTAGCACATTCACTGGCATGAACTAGTTGGGTAGGAGTGATTGGTTAGTACAAGAGGGGGATTCATTTGAACTGATTGGTTTAGGCCACGAGGGGTGTACATGCTGAACTACATGGTTTCCCAACACGTTATCAACCACCATAAACTACTGGGGGGTCATCTGGCATCCCAGGTATTTTCCCTGTCTCATGCTAATTGGTGGTTGCTAGGGGGTTGCTATGGGTCCTCACCTAGCCGGACTGAGTCAGGGACACCTGGCGTGGCAGATCTCTCCTGTTATTTGCAGACAAACAACTCAGCAGGGTGGGTATGTGCCTAGGAGTGCTCTGTGGGTTTTTCCAAGGACAAGGGTCACACCCCCTTCCTTGGACAGGCTTTGCTCTGAGGTAGAGGCTGGTTTCTCAAAAATGGAGTCACATCAGTTTCTCAGGAACTGATGTTTTCATGTATATGCAAGGTTCACCTCTATCCCCAAATGGTGCATCTCCCTGTGCACTCTCCCCGGGAGCTTCACCAAGCGCTGTCCCTGCACTTCCTGCTCCTTTTCCTCAGCTGGTTTCAATGCTTATCTTGCCCTGCATCTTCTGACTACAGAGAGGCAAGCCCAGCTGGGAGAGTTTGGGTCACTGAGTGCTTCCTTCATTGGATTTTCTACAGGAAACCCCTCAGCCTGGCTGTCACTTCTATTCCTATGAAGAAGCTTTTCCATGTGGCCCAGGTGGTCTCCATTTCTTGACTCACTTTCTGTGCAACTCCCAGTTGTCACCCTCTGGGGACCTTCCCTGAGGAGGACAGGTGACGTCTTCAGCAGAGTCCCTAGTAGAAGCTGGGCAGACCCATCTTCTATTTACCCAGATCCTCTCCTTCTCCCCCTCAGCTCCAGTGAAAGCAGGCCAGTGTCCCCTAACACCCTCCGGGGCTCTGAGGTCCCTTTGGGCTTGGACCCCTTAGGGTTGGGGGCTTTTGTTTCTTGGGATGACAGCCATCCTCAAATGAGCCATCAACAGTTAAAATGAAAAGTGCGGCATTCTCTTATTCTTGGAGAAGGTCTGCTTTATTCTCAGAAATGGACTTTTTCAGATTTATATTACTTTCCATCAAACACAGAGTCTCTGGCTGGCTGAGAGTGGTGACTTCGGTGGAGGGAGACTTTGTCTCTACAAGCTCTGCAAGCAGGTGACGCTGGTCTTGAATTTCATGAAATATTTTAACTCATGCACAAATCACTGGGCTACCATTTTTGCCACCTTAAAATGAATGTTTACTGTAGAGACCATGACAGCAGGCCCTGCCACCCTCTGCAGAGCAACACTGGCCTGGTCACGAGCTTCAGGCACCACCAGGAGCACTTGCCCAACTCTCCAGGAGCTGGAAGTGATGGGGTGGCGGCCAGCACTGAGGGGCCCTGTGGATCTGCCTCTGCTTGCCAGTCCCCTGCTGGGGCCACATGGAACCCTGTGGATTGTGCTGCTTGGAATCTGACCAAGGGGACCAGGGGAGCATTGTCAGCAGACTGAGAGAGGGAGCCAGGTTCAATAAGGAGGTGTCACCTATTGTCCAACCACTTCTATGTGAAGAGCATGAGGTACAAATGGGTAAGGATGCTTAAGGCAAAGGTGACCAGCTGGAACTGGCAATTTGGACCCCAGAGGATGGAAGCTAAGCCAGTCACCCACATTCTCCACCCATGGTCCAGGGCAAGAAGGTCAGGGTGTCTGGAGGGGGGCATGTGTGTCTTGTCACTGCCTGTGGCTCCTCTGCTTCTCCACGTAGATCCTTCCTGCAATAGCCCAGCAGCAGACCTCTGGCCCAAGGACACAGGAACCTCCCCTCAGAGTCTTCCTGCTGATTGTTTAGTGTCCTTGGGGGCAGGAAGTGGGAGCCCATCCTTGAAGAGGATTGTTTTCCTTGTGACATGACTTATGCTGAGTGCAGTTTTCAGTGGATGGACACATCTTAAGGGAACAGCTCTGAGGGCTTTTAAAAAGCCTTCACCTACACAGTGAGTCCCAGGTCTAGATGAAGGCACCTTTCCTGGTCAGTACAGGACCTGGTGGAGGCAGGCATGCTCACTGTCCATTCTTGGAGACTGGTTTGCCCGCAGCTGCCTGTCAAGCCATGAAAACTACCAGGGCCACTCTTCCACATTCACCCTCCTGCAGTTTGCGAAGCTGCATGGGCCAGCTTCCTTCTGAAGAGCACCCACCTCTCGCCACTTGAGGACGGCTCCTGTCTGTCATTCTCCTAATGCCATCTGGGTGGCTCCTTCCTTCTCTGTCCACTATGAATAAAGCTTCTGGGAACACGTTGCTCACGTCTCCATCGTGGTTTTACTCCCCTGGCTGAAAGCCAAAGAGTGTTGTCCTGGGTAACATGGTATCTGTTTAACTGAGCCAGGAAGTGACAGCACCTTTCCCAGATGGCGACAATACTGTTCAGCCTCCCACAGTACCTCAGTGCTGGTCCCCCAGGCCCTCGCCAGTGTTGGGTGTTATGCACAAAAGAGGTGTGTGTCGGGACTTTGCCAGGGCTTTAATTTCCATTCCCAGATGACAAAGTCAGTGGGACACTCTTTCTTTCTTTATTCGTTTGGGAACTTTCTATTCAACTCTTCTGTCACTTTTCAAAGTGCTGCTTGCCTTTTTATTGAAATGCAGTAGTTCTTTCATTCTAGATAACAGTATTGAATTAAGAATAGTTTCTCCCCTTCTGTGGATTGCCCATGTATATTCTTAAGGATGTTTTAAATCATAGATTTTTAATTTTGTGAAGTCTAATTTATTAATTTTTCTTTATGCTAATTGACTTTGTCTTAAGAAACTTTTTAAAAATATGCATTAAAAAATATGCATTCCCCTATGTTGTCTTCAAAAGGTTATAAATCCCATTTTACATTTAAGTCTGTGATTCATTATGACATGATGTATGGTGGGACTTAAGGGTGAAATTTCATTTTTCTCCACATGCATATCAACTTTTTTCAGCATCATTTCATAAAAAAGCTTCCTTAACACCCATGGAATTCCCAGGACTCCTGTATTCCAAAATCAAACAATCATAAAAGAGTGGATCTATTTCAAGACACTGTCCTGTTCTAATGACTGGCAGATATTTACTTTCTTATATTTATTATAGAGTATTTTTTTGTTGTTGTTTTTGAATGATACAGTAAATGATATTCATTAAATTTCTTTTCCAATTTTTAATTTCTAGAATATGGAAATTGCTTCATTAGGCATTAGTCTTGTATCTCATCGCTTATATTATAGGGTCTGGTTCAGATATTAGCATTAAGACTGGCTTCCTAACTGTAGTGGACTGTTTTCTCCTCCTCTGCATTTTCACAGCATGTCTTTAAGGATAATAGTTTTCCGTTTTTGTTTTCTTTTTTTAAGTGCTGGGAATGAATGCCAGGTCCTCCTGCATGCTAGGCAAGCATTTTACTATTTAGCAACACTCTCAACCCTAAGAAGACTATTTCTTCCTTACATATTTGACAGAATTCATGAGTGAAATCATCAAGCCCTTAAGTTTCTTTGTGAGCAATATTTTATTTAATTGATTTGGTCCCTGCAGACCTTGATTCTTGTCTCAGTTTTGACAAGTTTGACACTAAGTTGCATCTTTCAAATAATCTGTCCATTTTATCTGAATTGCACATTTTATTGCATAAAGCTACTCATAACATTTTCTTATTAATGCTTATAGAGCTGTAGTAATTTCTTCTTGTGATGCAATTCATAATGTGCATTTTATTTCATTGGTCTTACTAGGGATTTGTTAATTTTATGACTTCTTTTGGGGAAATAATCTTTCGCCATGTGTGCCCACTCATTATCTATGCCTTATTTTCACCCACTTCAGTATTAATTTGCTCTTCTTCTACACACTCCTTAAGTGATGGCTTAGATCAAGATCAAACCCTGTTTCTAAAAAAGGCCCAATAATAAATATTTTAGATTTTGTGGACAACACAATCTCTAAGGCAATGACTCACCTCTGCCATTGTGTGCAAGAACAGAAATGGACATTATATAATGTGTGACAATGGTTCTGTGTCAATAAAACTTTATTGGCAAAAACAGGCATCTGGCAGGTTTGTCTTGTGAGCTATAGTTTACTGCTTCCTATATAGATTATCAGCTTTAATAAGCTCTTCATTTATAATTAATGAAAATATGTCATGAATATTTAACCATCTTACAAAGTTTGATATACTCTGATTTTTCACTTTGATTCAGTTCAAAAAGTTTTCTAAAGATTCTTTTGATTCTCCTCTTTGACCCATGGGTTCCATAGAATTGTGCAGATTAATTTCTAATATTTGGAAATTTGCTAAATAGCTTTCTTATTCAGTTTTTGTTGTTGTTGAATCAAGGATTGAACCCAGAGTCACTTAACAACTGAGCCACATCCCCAGACCTTTTGACTTTTGAGACTGGGTCTCATTAAGTTGCTTGGGGCCTCACTAAATTGCTGAGGCTGGCTTTGAACTGGTGATCCTCCTACCTCAGCCTCCCAAACCACTGGATCATTCATGTGCCACTGCACCCATCTTATTCAGTTAATTTCTAATCTAATCTAATCATTCCCAGAACTTAAAAAAAAAAAAACAAAAAAAAAACAAACAGAAAACTATTATTTTATTGGGATCAGAGAACAGATGCCAGAGGAATTTAACCCTCTGATGTTATACTGAGACTGATTTCATGCCCCAATGTATCTTCTATCTTGGAGAATTTTGTTCTATGGGTGCTTCTGTGTTCAGTTATTGGATACAGTCTTATATATTTTAATTTAAATGACTGGCATAGTTCCACTTAACTATATTTTTATTTTTTTCATATTCTTATCAGTTCTGAGATAAGAGTGTTGAAATCTCCGAGCAGATAAATAGATAGATTTCTCAAATTTCCCTTCAGTTCTGCTATTTTTGCTTCATTTAATTTGAAGTTCTATTTTTAGTGCATATCCACTTAGAATTTTCATATCAATAAGATGACCATGTTGTTGTGGTGGTGATAGTGAAGAAGGAGGAGGAGGAGGACAACGAGGAGTAGGGGAGGAGGGTAAAGATGATGATGATGACAGTATCCATTTGAGGTAATGACCCTTCTTTTTTAAAGTCTATTTTATCTGATATTTGCCTAGTCACACTGGAAAACTTATTTGTGTTGAATATTATATCTTCTTTCAAACTTTTATTTTTTGTTTCTTCACATTTAAAGTATGTCTCTTCAAACTCACATATACACAGCTATCTCATGCTAGACAAAGGTGCCAGAAACATACATTGGAGAAAAGATAGACTCTTCAACAAATGGTGCTGGGAAAACTGGAAATCCATATGTAGCAAAATGAAATTAAACCCCTCTCTCTCACCCTGCACAAAACTCAACTCAAAGTGGATAAAGGACCTAGGCATTAGACCAGAGCCCCTGCACCTACTAGAAGAGAAAGCAGGCCCAACTCTCCATCATGTCAGCATGGGAACTGACTTCCTCAAATGACTCCTAAAGCACAAGAAGTAAAATCAAAAATCAATAAATGGGATGGTATCAAACTAAAAAGCTTCTTCACAGCAAAGGAGACAATCAAGAATGTGAAAATAGAGTCTAAAGAATGGGAAAAAAATATCTTTGCCTCCTAATCCTCAACTAGAACATTAATCTCCAAATATACAAAGAACTCAAAAACTTAACACCAAAAACCAAATAACCAAATCAATAAATGGGCAAAGGAACTGAACAGGCATTTTACAAAAGAAGAAATATGAAAGGTCAACAAATATATGAAAAAGTGTTCAACATCACTAGCAAGTAGAGAAATTCAAATTAAAACTACACTGAGATTGTATCTTACTCCAGGCAGAATGGCAATTATCAAGAATACAGGCAACAATAAATGTTGGTGAGGAAGTGAGGGAAAAGGTACTCTCATCCATAGCTGGTGGGGCTGCAAATTGGTGCAACCAGTTTGGAAAGCAGTATGAAGATTTCTCATAAAACTTGGAATGGAACCATCATTGTGCCCAGTCATCTCACTTCTCAGTATATACCCAAAGGATTTGAAATCAGCACACTACAGTGATGCAGACACATCGATGATGCTTTAGCAGTTCAATTCACAATAGCTGAGCTATGGAACCATCCTAGGTACCCTTCAACAGATGAATGGATAAATAAAATTGGTATATACACACAATGGAATATTACTTAGCCATTAAGAAGAAATTATGACATTTGCTGGTAAATAAATGGAACTAGAGATTATCATGCTAAGTGAAATAAGCCAATCCAAAAAAGCCAAAGGCCAAATGTTCTCTCTGCTATGTAAATGTAAATGCTAACACAATAAGGGCAGGAGAAGTAGAAGTTCATTGGATTAGACAAAGGGGAATGAAGGGAAGGGAGGGGGAATGGGATTAGGAAAGACAGTAGAATGAATCAGACATGACTTTCTTATGTTCATATATGAATACACGACCAGTGAAACTCCACATCACGTATAACACACAAGAATGAGATCCTAATTAGGATAAGTTATATTCATAAATGTATAATATGTCAAAATACACTTGATTGTTATGTATATCTAAAAAGAACAAATGTTAAAAATAAAGTATGTCTCTTATGAACTTCAGATGGCTCTCTTCCTATTAATCCTGACTTGCTGATAGAGTGGGCCTCAGTCATTTGATTTCTAGTTGTCAACTCTTCTTTTTTTCCCCTTCTGTCAAACAACTCTTCATATTAATCAAGTATTATTTGGCGTTCCAATTTTTCTCTTCTATGACCTTATTCAATATACCTTGCTGCATTTTCAGTCTTATCCTAGATCACTATTTATCACCATATAGCACAGATATAGAGCACTTCATGTATAATGCAGAACTGTTAGCAGTGTCCCTTCATTTAACCCTCCTTGTGCTTCTATTCATATCACTTATTCTACATGGAGATACATATATGAAACAGGCCCAACCGCAGGTTGAAATTGGCAGAAGACAGACTCAGTGAAAAAGATATATTGATAGAGATTATGTAATCCAAAAAACACAAGGAACACAGAGGAAAAAAAGAATAGAGAAAAAGAAAGCCTCTGAAGCTTGTATAAAACCATTAAATACACCAATATACAAAGAGAGTATAGGCAGGAAAGGGAAAAGTTTTAAGAGAACAACAGTTGAAAACTTCCCAAATTTAACAGAAAACATTCATCTATATCCCTGATAAGCTCAAAACACTTCAGATAAGGTAAATGCAAAGAGGTCCACACTCTGACATAATAATAAAAATGTTAAAAGTATCAAGATAATAATAACTCCTCATATACCAGGGAACAACAACAAGGACACGCTCTATTGCATCGGAAACTGTGGAGGCCAAGAGGGAGTGGAATGGCGTGTAAACTAATGAGAAAAACTATCACCCCAAAATGCCACATCTAGAAAAATTATCAAGAAGGAAAACTAAAAAAAGCCAGCCCAGGAAACTAACGCTGAGAGCATTTGTTGCTGGAGATTTTCCTTATTAGAAATACTAAAGTAAGTCCTTCAGGATGAAAGCAGATGGTGACAGGTGACAGGTGGCATTGGAAAAGGTGATCAGGTGCTTATAAACATAGTATAAATGCATATCTCTTCTCCATTTTAACTGCTTTAAAAATCAATTGTATAAAGCCACATGAGTGTTCTGCACCTGGGCCAGTTACATATTTAAACACAGCAGACCTGACAAAGATGCCACATTGTCAGCAGCAGGGACCCGTGTGACCTCCGATGCCAAGCAGAGTGCTCACGGGCAGTTCAGGACCCCAGGGACACTCACCTGCACATTAGCCTTGCTCCAAAATGGCACCAAACTTCTTGAAGACATTGCCTTCTTAAGTTTTTCCACCTCTACGAAGGAGAGCTGGGCCCAGAGCATGCGTATGCTGGCCAGCCCTTCTCGGTGCTGGAAGTTACTGTCCTTGGCACGACGACACAGGTGTTCGGTAAATTCCTCTCTAACAATAGAGTACTGCTCATCACGCTGCTGTTGACAAGTGCTGTAGAACCTGCGAACATCACAGTGAGCTGGGGAACATAGGCAGAGCTCATGCTCATGCCACAGCTGCCTGACATCAACCTTACCCTGCCGTGGAGGGTATTTCTAAAGCTGAATGAATTCCCACACAGTCTCTATAGACTCCAGCTCAGGCAACAGACATTGGAACCAACTGTCAATACAGGGCAGGAGTATGGCACAGCAGGGTGCCTTCCCTGGCTACATGTGTGGAGCCCTGGAGGCAAGATGTACAGAAGTATTTTAGTTGTTCCCAAGTTAAATGCAATTGGCGCCTGCGTGAGTTTTCCTGCGTCTCCAGTTTTATACATAGAACTAACAGCTCCTGTCTGGCAGGGACACATTTGAATAAAGTTTTTTCTCTCATTAAAATTCAACTTTGTAAGCTTTATGGAAATAGGGACTTTTCTTGGCCTTCTCCAAGAACTGAATTTGCCCGTCTTAGCTATAGACACTCAGGGCCACTTGGGAATGTCAGTGATGAGCAAGACTTGGACTCAACAAGTTCCTGAGACTTTCCCTGGAGCTCAAGAGCAGCCTGTTTCTCCTGGAATCTTTCTCTCAGACTTAAATAAGTCATTATTTTCTCTAACTCTTAGGGTCTCAGACAATAGATGTCCATGACAATGACAGCTATGACAATGTAGTTATGGCCACCTCTATGTACTACTTGAGGATTTCTCAGTATCTTCCTTGGAATGTCTTTTTGAAGAGATCCTTTCCTGAAACCTACCAATTAATTGTCTTACTATAACAAGAAATCATCCAACATGTTTTATTTCTTCTTTTTAAAATGTTTGGAAGTGCCTTTACAGGTATGGTGAGGTACACTGTGGAACATACACAACAGGTTGTACTGAAAGCCATGGGCATCGAAATGGATAAATACATTACACAACCAAGAGTCAGAGAAGCACAGGGTGATAACAGCGTGCTCTGTTCATAATATCTGGCATGAAGAATCCAATTTCAGAAAAGTGAAAAGTAAGGGATAACACCCTTTTCTTCCAAATGCCAGATAAAAATTATTTCTTCTATTTGCTGCCTGGAAACCACGCAGAATGTACAGTTGACTGGACCCAGTGTGTCTGGCCACTCACTACAGTCTACAGCCAAGGGTCCACCTGTACAAGAGGCATCTGAGGCTGGGCCTGACAAGGGGGACACAGGTTTAAATCACTAGGTAACATCATGCTGTCTAGACATCTATCAGAGAGAAGCAGCACTGTAAAAATGATTGGCCACAGAAGACATGCGGCTGCCCCCTTCGAGCGTGGCCCTGCAGGGTGGTGCTCAGCGTGTGGGTGTGCTGCTTCTCACTGGGTCTCACGTCTTTTCCTCTGAGATCAAGCATTTCTTTCCTTAGTTCTCCACTCTCAGATCCTGCCTTTCAGTTTTGATGTTTGCTTAAACCAACAACGATATGTGGAGAAGGCCTAGAATATCTCGTAATGGAGCCCTGGACAACAGGTTTGTTCTCAGAATCCACTCTGAATTCTGAATTGTCGCACTTGCTGTAAGTCCAAAGCAAGGCTCCAGAGAAGACAACTAAGGAAGGAAGCCACTGGATCTGTGCTAAGAGGAGGGACATCTGCCAGTCCTGGAATCTTCTGGTATCTGAACTGGTGGCTGTGGAACACTTTACTGCACAGTAGAACTGGGATGGTGGAAGGTCTACTGCACGTTTCCAGATGTGTACCGTGGAGATTGGCAATATGGATGCTGAGTGCAGAAGTGGTGTGCTTCCTGTCAGCCCACGATGTTCATGGAATGGAAATGCTTGTACCATTTAGGAATATACACGGGAAAAATGGAGACCCTAAGTGATTGTGATCAGGAGAAAAGACACATTCTCTAAGGAAGCATCTTGGAGTGAAGTGAATACAACATAAGCTATTTCATTCAGTGAGTCAGATTACTACAGGAGAGGTAACAGTAAAGTAGTACGTCTTTCAACTCCAACCTTCGAATGGAAAGTAGAAAACCCTATGTGCTCTTTTGGTAGAAGGAAGTGAAAAAGAAGTGCCAAGTCAAAAGTGAGTTCTGCCATCCTGAAGAAGTGCAATGGCCCTCCATATCCACAGCTTCTACATCCACTGGTTCAACCCAGATCAACCCATTCAAAAAAAAATACATCTGTACTAAACATGAATACTTATCCGTGGTAATTATTCCCTAAACAGTACAGTATAACAACTATTTACATAGCACTGACATTGTGTTAGGAATCATAAGTAATCTAGAAATCATTTCAACTCTACAGGAGGGTTGTATAGGTTCTAGGCAAATCCTACTATATCTTTTTTAAATAAAGAACTTGAGCATCCTCAGACTTTTGTAACTTCGGGGGGACCTGGAATCAAGTACTACAGATATGAAGAAGGGACCATAATATTTTAAAACAGGTAAAAAAATTCGGCATCACACAGACCCCAAATTCCAAAGCAGCATTCAACTCTAAAGTGTATCACTGCAGATGGAGATGTATGAAAAAGCCATTGTCTTCTCAGTTTCTGCAGCATCTTAACGAGATTCAATCTTTAACATACAATGACAATATTTCATCTGAACAACTGACCAAGAGGAGCAATTAAAGCCAAAGAAATTTTGAAGACCTTTCATAGAACACGAAGATTGTTCAGCATTGAGTTGACAACATTATTGCTTCCTTAAACTGGGAAGATAATGTCCCTGAATGAACTTGAATTTCCACCTGGAAAGTGTTGGTGTCCTACTTGTTTGAACCATGGAACAGTCTGTAAACACTGTAACCCAGGTTAGATGTCTCTACTTTTATACTTTTAGAAATTTCTAAAAGCAAACAACAAAAACACTCCATTATCTATTCAAATTGTATAAAGTCATAATGAAACTAACAAATATTAAGGACTTTAATATTTTAAAAAAACTGAAATACAGTTTTTGCATTTTGTGCTCATATGCACAAAAAAAAAATAAATACAAAGTGATCCCTGTATTACATATCTCATTTCAAACTTTCTTTTTTGTTCCTTCTCTTTTTGAGATATAAACTGTGAACAGAGACACTGAGATCTAGGACAAGATATCTGGGTTCTGTGGTTCAGTCTTCCCATGTTTCAAGGAGAAAGAGGCTTTTAAAGCTGTTAGTGGGTAACAATTACCCAAGTGCTGAAAAGTAATCCTGATGGAGGTGGGTTTGTACACCTAGCAAAGTTTTTTGGCTCATTTGCTGCCAAATGAGCCAAACATTTTATAAATAAGCAAGAAAGCCTGCTACCTCACAGCCTAGATTTCACAAGCCAGCTACCTCATAGCCTACATTTCCCAAGCCTGCATTTACAGGGGTCTGAAGGGTCTGATGAGAGACCAGGTGTGGCATGAAACATTTATGACATGCCAAGTTACTGCCTGAGACACTCATATGCACCCTGAGAACAATGGGTAGTATTTGCCAAAGTGCCAAAGATAACACTGGCAGTTTCAAGAAATGCACTTGCAGCCTTAGGTACTTGGCCAACACACCCACCAGTCCCTCAAATGAACCAGCTACCTCATCTTAGAAGCAGAGGCCCCCGCTGTCCTATGTCTCATTTGCATCTCTAGAGCTTCTGTCTGGATCCTCAGCACCCAGGCTCAAGCCCATGCAAAGCTACTGTCCAAATACATCCACAAAACCAAGTCACTGACCAGGGAAAGCCAGAGGGTAGCCAGTTATCACACTACCAAACACCCACTGCACCTTGCACTTTAGCCCTGATTTCAAGGTGGTCTGACCCTCAACAGAGACATGAGAAATGAGTCCTCTTTGTAAGATATCTGGAAAGTTTCCCCCAGCCTGTTAGGAAAACAAATGGGAAAAAATTTAAATCTCAAAGTCATCTTTGACTTTTAGGGAATATTTCATTTTGGTGTCCATTTATTATGTCATCAAGGATGTTACAATCTCTGGCTGAAAAGAAAAATATATGTATCTATAAATATAGCCAGTCGTATAGAAGTTGAAATTAGAAAAGGAACATGTAGGTAAAATAATGAAAAAATTGAAGAATGTTTAAATGTTTATTTTCATGTTAAAAACGATGAATTACCCTGCGGTTAGAATATACCATTATGCTGGAAAAGTGAAGTCACTTTATTTCTGAAATATTTCCAGGAAAAAAGGAAAGATCCAAAAGTAATGAAGAGTAAAATCAAAATATTCCAGTAAGTTTCATCAACATTGCCAATATGAGCCACATCCTTTCCAGGCCAGAATTCCTAACTCAATGCATTTCACGATGTCAGGTCCTAATGTTTTTCCCATCATCAGTTGAGATATTTTTGAGTTGGAGGTCTGTACATTTAAATGCTACAGTTTTGCATGCTTTTATTTTAAAATGTGTTTATTCTGATATACCTCTCAGAGTTTTAGTGTAATGTCTATATTACATATAAAAATATCTGATATCCACAATTCAGCATAGCTTTTCCACCATCCAACCTGTCCCTTTACATACAGGTGATGTACGTCACAGAACACATATGTAATTTTAATTGAGATGAAGGTTACTAAGTTTATAAACCATCTGAGGTGTCATTTACAGAGACCAGAATGGAGAATTAAGATAGTTTTTAAGATGATTAGAGTAGAAAGCCCAATGGTGCCAGTGGCATGAAGGATTCAGATGAAGCCACCCTCAGTGGACTGAATGGATCTTTGCTGACAAAACTTTTACTATGGTCTCAATTTGCCAATATTAGAAAGATCCCTTTCTAAAAAGCTGATCAATTTACACAAAGGTGGACTTCTTAAAACTTAAAAATCAGCAAGTACATATCTCCAGATATGGCAATGGAACAGAATCACCAATCCATGTTTTCACTGCATTCATGTGCATAAATCGAAACTTTCTGTGTAGATATGGAGGATTATTGTAGGCTGGGAATTTACCCTGGCAAGTGTGTGCACCAGCTAGGAAGGTGATGTTCCTTCTCTTGGTACACAGAGTATTCTGGGGTTTGCTGGATCTTTTTCTTCCTCTTCTTGCTCTCTCAAATGCAGCACACCTATGTTTAAAAGCAGGCTTTTTGGTCTGGCAGCTGCTTCTTGGTCCCTGTACTCTGGACTTGAAAGAGGAATGCCGGGACCTGGAGACAGTGGCTGCACATCTTCAACTACTCCAAGTCACGCAGTCCTCAGCTCACATCTCAAGCTCCCTGCCTGCGACCAATGTCCACAGCCTGTAGCCCTCTCCAAACACCTGCTGGTTCCTCCCTCAGGAGGAGTCTGAGCATGCCACTCTATGGGGAAAAAGGGGACTTGGCAGCCCTTGACAACCTGGGGCTAGGTTATTCATCGAGCCCCAGGATCTGAATATATCAACCTTGAAAACCCAGAGAATGAAGACAGGTGAAAGCATGGTGACTGGAATCTGGAGTTCAAAGCTTAATAGTTTATGTTGTTCCCGTTTGGGTTTGAGTATCTTGAGGTGTAGAGCTTAATAGCTGTGGCTGACTAGCTGGAAAACAAGGTGATCTAACCCATGGTTTATACTCTGCAGTAAATAGGAGCATAAAATACTTCAATGAAAGATGTTCATGCCACATCTGAAAACAACTGTCACTCTTGAGTCCCACTAAATGGTTCAGCTTTAAGCACACACACGTGTACATATGTTTTTGTGAGTGGATATTATATGGTAAAAGGGACCCTTTCCCATGACCTTCCATTGGACTTCCTCCATGTTGAACTAACTGAACTCTAATGTGAAGGAGCACAGGTGACTATATGGGCGCTGATTCATGCTGGGTGAGTCTGTTTTGTCCACCAGAAGCTTCTTCAGGATCATGGTCAGCTTCCAGCTCCATTTAGGCTGATCTGGCACAACCCAATACTCCCTGTTTGCTCTCTGCCCCTGCCCCATATTCCCACCTCAGGAAAGGCTCCAAATTGTATGTTCCTTAGTGATGCTCCCCACGACAATAGCAATTCCTCCCAAACTATACCCCCACCAAAGTCTTGATGTGCCAGTGGTTGGGAGGCAGCCTGCTGAGTAAACTCCTCCCCTTCAATTCACACTCCTCACTTTCAGAAAGAACCTCCATTATTTCTTTGATATTGAAGCTCCAAAAGAAGATGGAACTGAAAATGTCTCCTAGAAGGAGCTAGACTTCCTGGATAGCTTGGCTGTGCGTCCATCAGGCATGAACTCTCTTCTGTCCTCACAGTTGTTCTGTGCTACCTTCCCATGAAGCCCTCGGAAAGGCCACTGGCTAACCAAGGAGCTCTTCCTAAAAGGCGCCAGCTGTCCTGCAAACTCCTTTTGCAGTTAAGGCCTAGGTATTCTGCTTCAATCTCCAGTTAAGTTGAAGCTCTCTGCAGTCCCTGGCTTCAGCTCCTAAGCGCCATTTTAAATACTTATAAAACCAATCCAATACCAGCCTCTGAGGTCACCACTATACCACCTGCAATTTCAGCCCTGTCTGTGGCATGCAAGAGATATAGGAGAAATTTCTGGCTGCTGCTTCATGGCTAGAAGAGGCTGAGTTGTCAAGTTCCCACCCATGAGAATCTAAAATAAGAGAGCAACTGAATGAAAATAATTCTCTTTTGAATAGCTCAGTTGTCAGCCACTGGGAGTAAGGGTGACTTGCTGCATGTGCCTCCTACTTTGGGCCTTTCAAATTCCATTTCTTAGGGATGCAAATGGCTCAGTTAACTCAGAATGAGACAGATTAGTCCAGTGTCTGCTTTTCCACCTATAGCATCTTAATAAATAAAAATGTCACATTTTGCTAATCTGAAATTCTTGCTTTGAGATGATGACTCATGATGATTCTAAATATTTTTATTTAAAAATTATACAAGAATCACTTTTTTTCTCTTAGCACTTTGATTTTTCAATAGCTATAGTTTGTTCATAATAGCTGCTTCTTGGGCTTTGGAACAGTCATTTATTTTTGTGAATTCTGGGGGGAACCCATTGCTTTTCCCACAAATGCACACCTGTGAAGATAGTTATTGTATGGATGATTTATATGTATTGCTAACTTGAAACATCATTTAATTTTCTTTTTTTCTGGCAAAATGGAAAGTTTAATTGGAAGCTATTTCCTGGGCAATTTCCCTTCAGCGCAAATGTAGATGGATTCTACCTTTAGATTGAGTTTGGATGGTACATTGTGTTGACTACAAAGAACCTGCATAATCACTGCACCCTAGGGGCTTTCTGCCCTCAGCAGTGTACTCCAGGAGCTCCCCAGGATTCTTAGCAAACAGAGGACAAAAATAAATGTGTGTGTTCACAACTTTCCTCCAAGTTGTTTTAAACTTCACATAGAAAAATGTAAAGAGATGACCCTCCCTCACTGGATATCAACATTTTAAGCAAAACCCCTGTCCCAGTCATACACAAGAAAGTTCAACAGCAAAAGGTAGGAAAAAGAAAGTGAGAATAAGCTTCTTAGATGCTGTCACTAAAGAAAAAAGTGCTCAAAACTTGAAAAACTTGACATCCTGTATGGAGACCCAGGAAATGACGAGGCAAATCCCAGGGAATAAAACTCATTTATAAATCACACAGATCTCAAAGACTGAAATTTCTTCTCTTCGTGTTTCAAAAAAAATTCCAGAGGTCAAAGGAACAGGTGCAGGTGGAAATGTATATAAAAATACTGAGCAGCACTCCTAACAAATAAGGAAAGATACATTCAGTCACCTCTCATGTGTGTCCAAACCCAGGCCACTGACTGTACCTGCCCACTGTGCTTTAAAAGGTCTAGGAACAGGAAAATCACCATCCAAATCTCTCCTCACTACACACAGCCATTCGTCATGAGATGACTAACAATGTCTGTGGGGTCAGGTTTACTTTACTTGCACTGAGCTGGTACCAGGCTGTAGGCAAAACTGTTGTCTTAGAATTCCTCCAGTCCCTACATGTAGCTGTTTAGAGGCATTTCCCAGCTTAAAACCCAGCTGACGTAACTCTCCAGGCCTCTGAAACATGCTTAAAAAGGGCTCCCTCCAGACCTCCACGAACTCAGCTTTGTGAAGTCACCCTATTGCTGATCAGACTCACTGCTCCACCGTTCAGAAAACAGAAGGCATAAAAGTGAATACAATATAAGAAAGGAGTTTACATCTGGTCCTGCAGTCTTTCCATATAGTCTCTGAAGTCCTGTGAGTCCCCCAGCCCCATGTCCTGGCAGATCCACTTGATGTTGTCATCACTGTCAAACAGGATGGAGTTGGTGTAAGGGCCCCCATCCTCGGGGAGGACAGTGGTGTAGGAAGTAAACTTGACCTTCTTCCTCTTCGGGCCAGAAGAGTTTACAGGTTCGTTTTTCATCTCTTTCTCATAGACATAGTCAGAAGGTCTGAGCACCTGACTGTGGAAGGGCTTCTGGGAACCTCCGTTCAGCAGGAAGTTCCTCTCCTCGAACTGCAGCCCCCTGTCTATCATGGTCGTGCACTCCTCCGAGGGGAGCGTGATGTCCACTGGGTTCTCCAAAAGCTTCACCTCATTCCCAAGCCAGACCCAGTCGTGGGAGTGGGGGATGTTGCCCTGCTCGCTCACCGCAAGCCTTTTGTGTCTGTACTTCCAAGCAAACACCACGCAGTTGATCAGGAAGACCAGGATGGCCAGGCAGAAGATGCAGAGCAGGGCATACATGCCGATCTCCAAGTCCGTCAAGCCCCTTGAGGCCACTGTAAGGTCACTAGGGTTACTGGATTCTGGAAACTTCCCCTGGGTGGGGAAGCTGGTGAAGGCGTCTGCACCACCACTCTTGAGCAGCTTCCTGTCCTTCCCCTCCCCAGGCAGCGGCAGGGTTGTGCTCCTGTTGGTCCTGTCCTCTGGGCCAGCAGGGCCCCCATGCTGGAGCCACTCCTGGACTGCTCACTCCTGGCTCCCTTCCCGCTCTATGGAGTTGCTCAGGTGATCTTTGTATTCCCGGTTCACGCCCTCAATGTCATTGCTGCCTCCTCGGTGCTCCTCCTCGATGCCTGGTGCAAACCTGAACTTGATGCTTCCTTTACCCACAGCAAGAACACTCTTCCTCTTGGTCTTCTGGCAAGGCTCGCTGATCATCATCTCCAACTTTATCAGGGGCCCTTGTCCTTCGCCCTCTGCAACCACAACCGGCCACTGGGACTACAAATTTGGCTGGACAGACACCACCATTTCATCCAATGATGAGACAATTATGGAAAAATCCTTGGGATCATAAATGTCTAAAGGTGTCACGGAGCCATCACTGAACAAAATCCAAGAACTGACTATGGCTTCCTGAGGGAAACGAAATCAAAGCATGATCAGCTCCCTTCAAATTTACAACATAAGATTTCCTATATAAATGCTTTTAAGTATATGTAGAAAAAAATCTTCCATTTTATAATCTTTACCAGTTCTTGTCATGTCTTGAACTGGCATCAATAATCTGCAGGAGCTCCACTGGTATGAGAAATAAATAATAAGCTTTCATGAAAGCACTAAAGTGTAAATTAATTTACTGCATGCCATATCAAAGAATTTGACTTTGACCTTTCTAAAAACACTTTGAAAGATCAGGCAATTTATCTGAATCAATTTTAGGTGCAACTAATCAGGCTACTGCTAAAGATAATATCGCTTTGAACCTTCTTTATTAGGAAGCCAATGCTGATGAAGCAAAACGCACTCTGGTAAATTTCTTAGTAAACGATGGATTATGAAGTTGGACTACTTGAACGGCCTAGTGCCTCGGTTATCTTTATAAATGATTTGCAACAGCCAGGCACAGTGATGCACACCTGTAATCCTAGCCAACCAGGAGGTTGAGGAAGGAGGATCATGAGTTCAGGGCCAGTCTCAGCAACTTAGCAAGATGCAGTATCAAAAATTACCCATTTGGTTTGGCCAAGGTAAAAAAAAAAAAAAAAAAAAAAAAAAAAAAAAAAAAAAAAAAAAAAACATGGCCCCCAGCTCACAGTCCAACAGCAGACTGTGCCTATCACAGGTTATCCTGCTGGAGAACAAATGGCAGAGGAAATGAGCCTCCGTCTCTACACGCTTTCCTAGACCCAATGTGCTGGGGGAGATGCAGGGAGCAGCTCCAAGAACAGCAAGGGGCTACGAGACCCTGCTGACCCTCTGTGTAGGACAAAACGACCTGGAGAGGAGCTGACCATGGACCAGGGCACAGGCCTCCAGGCTCTCACCTGCTGTGGGGCCTGGAGGACATCCTGGGCAGCCACTGTGGAGACGATGACCCTTCAGTCCACCCTGTGAGGCTGCAGGGAGAGGGACAAGCCAGCCACCAGCTGCACGCCTAGCTCCACGATGGTGATGCGGTCATCCAGGACAATCACTGTCTTCTCAGCCAGGATGGAGTCAGAGAGAGGTGAGAGGACCTGGGGAGTAAGTGAGCAAGCGCGGTCTCTGCCCACGTGACAATTTCAAGTCCTGGAGCTGGTGGGGCCTCGAGAGACTCTGCAGTGCTCTACAGAGCGCACACAGGAAGACTGCTTACGTAGGTATCCTGCCATTGTCCAATTAAACTTAGCCCTTGAAGGAGTTTTATAAATGTCACCTTAATCCACTTCCATTCTTGGGATTCATGCCATGATAACAACAGTGTATTTTCTGAGATAAGCTTTTTTTAAGTTAGAGGCAATAACTCAAATTGCCTTGGTACTCAGCACTCAAAGAGTAGCGCTTTCCCAACAACCGACATTCAGGCTTTGAAAGCAGTGGCCTGTGGTCAACTCTTTTGAAGGAAATGGTGCTCAGCCCTCTTCTGCTCACATCCCTTCCAATGGGCAGGTTAGATGCCTATCATGGGACAATATGATCACTGTGTGGACCACTGTGGGATAACTGGATCAACAGTTAAAGTGGGGCAGGGAATAGTCATGTCCTAAGGAGCCGTTCCTACCACTTTACCATCTAATGTGCAACCATGGGAGACTGAAACCGGGACGGGAATATGTCAAAGGCACAATTTCTAGAACAATCCCCCTAAATGTTGACCTTAACCTTCAAACACAATGAGAAAGCACTCTACAATCACACTGTTATATGGCATAGCTGGCTCTAAAACAAGGGTCTCCCGAATTATACAGGAACCCTTAAGAGCAGAGTGCGTTTCCCCAGCTGGTAGCAGGAGAATTCAGACTCTAAGTGTGAGAAGGACTGAATCCAGCCATTACTGATGAGAGAGGGACCATGTGAGAAAGAATGGAGGTGTCCTCTTAGAGGACAGGGCAACACCTGGCTGACAATTAAGGAAACTGTGACCTCAGTGCTATAACTATAAGAGAGCTAAGTTCTTCCAAGAAACTGAATGAGATTAAAAGCCAATGAGTTCCCAAAACTCCAAGATTAAGGGCCAAGCCCAGCCAGCACCTGGATCTCAGCCTTAGGAACCCTAAGCATAGAACCAGCCCACCCACCAGGGCTGTGTACCCACAGAATATAATTTAATAAACTACTGTTGTCTTGAAATGTTAAATTGGTGATAATATATTACACAGTAATAGACACGAATATAGAATGTTACATATTTAATTCAACTTTGTCAAAAATTAACTTTGGCAACACCTAAAATAAGACATAATTAACTATGAGCAGTAACATTTTAAATTTGCAAAAATAAAACAAGCTGTGACTTTTTCCTTTTTAATCTTGCCAAAATCAGTTAGAAATTATTTTACTATTAGTATGATGAAAATAGAGAGCTTTTAACTATGGATTCTTTGTGATTTATACCCAAATACATGCTTTAAAAAATATTTGCCTACTGTTAAAGGTATAATATAGCTAAATGGTTAAATGTCAAGGTTGAGGAGAAATTTGCTTTCAGAGGTTCTACCACCTCCTAGTACAGATTAAAAAAAAAATAGTGTCATATCGGGAAAAGGGTGACTTACACTGTGTGTTTCATTTAGCTTTCTCTGGTAAAAACAGATCAGGCATTTTTCTCAACCCTCTCTAAAATACAAAATGTGTTTAGATTATTAAAATTGGTGAATACTCTATTGCTTCTCATGATTCTGTTATAGGAAGACTCGGTATCTGCACATTTGCACAATCACCCTCACACATGTGCACACCCCTCCATGGCAGCATTTGCCTGTATCATCAGCAGGTACTGGTGTTGGAGAGGTGGCAAAACATGAACCCCCTGTACCTGAACTGTGGTGATTCCTGGCTCCCGACCAACCAGGGTCCTGTGCCATACTGTAACTGGGCAACTCTGGGCTCCTCCACCTTCATGAACTCTTGTCACAAGGTCAATGATGTCAAACTGCCAGTCTGGGCCCAACATGTAGGTCAGCTGACCCAAGTCAGATGACTCGGTTACAAACTGGGTGAGGACGTGCACCAGGGCATGCTGGTACTGCAGGGAGCAGCCTCGCCCCTTCTTCTCCTCGTCCTCCTCATCTTCGCTTTCCCGGGTGGGCCTGAACACAAACAGACCACAACAGAGTAAGCGTCCTTGTTGTGAAGGAGTGTCATGTGCCCCTGGTTTAGAGTCCAGGAGACGGTGCAGAGTGAAATAATGTGGCTTTTCTCAGGCCAAATCTGTTCATCCATTGATTCACTCAACTTTCAGCAGTTAATTCATTCAATAGCTTTTCAGCAGTCACCGTGAGCCACACAGGCTGCTTCACACTTAGAAGGTGGACAACAAGTGCACCCTGGCTTCCCTGGTCCACTGCCACAGGAGACTCCAGACCAGACAGGCAGAAATGGAGCCTCTGCTCTTTGCCTTCTGGAAACTGGGCATCAAAATACGATTCACCGTGTGGGAATGAAGCAAGACCGTGGCTTCTGAAGCAGAAATGCAAGGTCCTGAGACAGAGGAGTTGTCTGGATTCCTGCTTGCACTCCCTGTTGGGCCTTGAGCCAGGTGCTCTGCTCTCCCATGGACTCAGGTACCTCATGCTGGAAATGAAAATAAGAATGGCTGCCTGTTCCTCCCCTTTGGGAGTATAAAGATCAAGGACCAAGGACATCAAGGTGTGAAGACACTGGGAAAGCCCCTTAGGAACTGCAAAGATAAACCAGGAGCCAGTGGGCTTGGCCTGCTCTCATATCACACTCCTCACTGGCCTGGGCCAGTGGACTCCACAGAAGCAGCTTCCTCCTGCTTAGGCCCTTGGGGTGCCAGAGCGCTCTCCCCTGGCACATAATGCCCTCACCCACAAGAACTGCTCTGGGAGCAAAGCTGCTCATTTGTTACTGGTAAAACTTGTGAGTGGATCTTTCCTTTCACCCATCCTGGTTTTTGCTTTCCTTCCCCAAGGCTCTGGCCCTTCCTCCAATCCTGGCACATGCTCTCCATCTGTCCACAGCCCACCCTGAGAAATCATCTGGTTCTGCAATTCCAGAACCTTCCCCTAAAGAAGAACCTCTCCTGTGGCCTCATAGCAGAGGACTTTGATTCATGGTTGTTGCCTAGTCTGCGACCACCAGCGAGGAGGAATACATCAGGGGATGAAACGACAGCAATTCCTATGTATTGTTGTTACACCTACTATGGGCCTAGTCTCCCCACAGTGACAGCTGACTTTACAACAGCCACACGTTTAACTCATTCATTCCTCACAAAACCTGAAGACTGAAGTTGGACTGCTATCCTGATCATGTGGATAAGAAAGGGGCCACAAAACTGATCATGTAGAGAGGCAGGGCCAAGCCCAATCTGGCTGTCCCTGTGTGCATCCTCACTGGCTCTACAACTAACCTCATCTTTACTGTGGCTGTGACAAAAGGCTCATGGTGGTTAACATGTGTGTTACAGTTTAGATCTGAGGCATTCCCAAAAGCTAATGTACGGAACGATGAAAGAATGTTCAGAGGTGAAAAAATCAGATTATGAGAACTGTGACCTATTAATCCACTGATATGTATTAACTGGTGGTAACTGTAGGCAGTGGGGTGTAGTTGTAAGAAGCAGGTCACTGGGAGTAGGCTTTAGGGGTTTATATTTTGTCCCTACTGAGTGTGGTGCTCTCTCTGCTTCCTAGTTACCACGTCCTGAGCTGCTTTCTTCCTCCCTGCCCTTCTGACATGATGGTCTGCCTCACCTATGGCCCAGAGCTATGGAGTCAGCTGACCATGGACTGAACCTCTGATACCACGAGCTGAAATACACTTGTCGTTCTCTATGTTGTTCTTGTCAAGTCTTCTGATCTCAGTGACGCAGACTGACTAAAACATGTGACAACTGCTAACTAGCAGGCTTGCATCCAGTTCCATTTGATTTCTGAAATATGTGTTATTCACAATAGGTCAATTTGCCTCCTTGAACCAGCACTGTGACCAGCAATTCCAGTTTCCTGAAGCGAGAAGTAAAGATCTTTATGGGTAAGAGAGATGCCTTCAGAAGGAAAGGGACACAGCATTAAAAACATTGTGACATACTGATAAGTCATTCCCATTCTATTTTTGAGTCCCTCAGAATATATCACCAGCACTGTTTCTGTTCAGTGCTACAAAGTCTTTAAATGCTGTCCTGATACTTAACAAAGACACACAGAGAGACAGCATCTACTCAGAAATTTAAAACATTGTTTTTTTTGTATTAATTTTTGATACAATTTATTTTATAATAAATGATACCAGCTGTCTTTTTTGTGCTAGTGATGAGAAGTTCCCCTTAATTAAGTGGATAAAACTGAAAAAAGTGCATCATAGAGTATATTTCACACTTCATTAAAAGGTGGCAGTATGATAAAAGTTGTCAGTAAATACGTGAACTTTCAGAAGTTCTGAATTATTGAAACAAAACAGTTCTGTTAGGTTAAGATAAACTGTATTCTATTAATTCTTTTAACTTTTAATTTTGAAATAATCACAAATTCACTGAAAGAAAAAAATGTATGGAGAGATCCCATACACTCATTTGACCACTTGGAAGGCAGGCACCTTAATTCCATTTAGGTTCCTTGGCCTCCCTGCTTTCACAAACAATTGTTTTAAAGACTTCCTCTATGTGCTTTAAGCACCACACTGATGAGGTCCTAAGTTTTTGTTTCAACCAAATATGATTGTCAAATATAATTTAAGAAATTCATGAATTCAGGAAGACTTCTATCCTATTTAATTTTCACTGATTCTGTCATTCTTTTTTCCTTTTCAAAGTTCCAAATCTTTTTCAGTTATCATTTTCTTTTTCTTTGGAGAAGCTCCGCCAGCCTTTCTTTGAGGGTAGGTCTCCTGGAAATAAATTCTGTCTCTCTTCATGTAAGAATGTCTTTATTTCCCCTTCATTCTTGAAGAATACTTTTTTCAGATATAGATTCAGGACTGACAGTTCTTTTCTTTCACCATTGGAAAAATGTGCCACGTCTTTCTGGTCTCCTTGGTCTCAGGTGAGAAATTCATCCTCATTCAAATTAGTGTAATATCTGGATGTTTTTAAGATTCTTCCTTTGTCTTCTAAGTTTCACAAGCTTAATTATGATTTGCCTTGGCATGGATTTCTTTGGATTTGTCACTTTTGTGATTTCCCAACTTTTCAAATCCATAAGCTGTGTCTTTTGTCAAATTTGGGAAGTTTTCAGCCACTATTTCTTCAAATACTGTTTCAGCCCTATACCCTTTCCTGTCTCCTCAGATTCTAATTACAGAACTTTAGATCTTTTGTCATTGTTCACAAGTCCCTGAAGCTCTGTTCGCTTGTTCCCAACCTACTTCTCTCTTACTCATGTTGAGTAAATTCTTTTGTCTGTCTTCCACTGACTTGATCCTCTAACAGCCCCACTGACAGTTACTCTCTTTTTTAGTCCTATGATTTACATCATCTTCTTTATGATGAGTACATGTGCTTGCTGAGATTTTCTAATTTTTTTGTTTTGTTTTGTTTGGGGGCTATTTATAATTCCTCACTGAGAGCTTTGTTTTTTTCTCCCTGCTTGGTATAACAAGTGATATTCAATTGCTTCTGCACATTCTGAATATTATGACAGAAAACCCTGGATCCCACTAACACCTGTTTTAGTAACTTTGTTCTGTTTTAGTGCACAAGTGCTGATGGGCTTTTCTGAGCTTTGGCTCTAACTACAACTTGGGCTTGGAGCCCAGGTGATCTGTTTCAGACACCATGGGGTGCCCACTCCTTCCCTGCTAGTTTTGCCCAAAAGGCAGAATGCACAGCCCTAGAAGAGGTGGAGGGTGGGCCAAAATCAAGAAGCCACACAGGCAGTCAGCTCTGAGCCTGTCCTTCGGGTTTCAGGGAAGTCTTGAGTCCCATCCTCGGCCTCTGCTGAAGGGCCCACTTTTCCAACAGGGAGTCTCTTGCTTTTCCCATAGCTGGCCATCTAGTGATACTAAAAACTTCACATCCTCAGGTCCTATTCCTTTTTATCAGCCCTGCCTCCATTTACCTCTCCTCTTGCATTTTACCATACGTAGCAAGAAGACTCCAAGGTGCATACCCATCACCTCCTCAGCTACAGCCAGCCTCACTTGCTTTCCACATACTGGCAGTACTCAGCTCTGCTGAGCACTCTGCAGCCTCCTAGCAAGGATCGGCCTTCCTCAATTCCCTCCAGGCCCTCAGTGGCAGCATTCTGAAGTCTAGATTTCTACCAGCCCTGCAGTTGTCTGTGCAGTGAGTGATTTCCCCAGGATGCTCCTCTCACATTCTGAGTGCCATCACCACCTTTCCTGTTGCCACTCAGGCCAACCTTGGCCTTTCCTCTCCAGTTTCTGGCCTTGACTCTGATGAGCAGATGTGAGGGAAGAGCCCACCTCTAGGATCTGTCTGGTTGTTGCAGGTTATTTGGATCCTTTTATTGAAGGACTGGGGCCCCCATTTTCTGACTGGTGCACATCCTCAGGCTACTCCCAGCTCCTAAATACTGTCACCCTCTCTCCTTGAAATGTGGCTCAGTCCATCTTCAAAGCCAAATGTTCACACCTTCAAATCCCTCCCACTTCCACTATGTATTGGCTACGGAGAATGTTCTGCTCTCAAATGGCTTATCTGATGGGTCTGGCCCACCAGGGTACTCTCCATTGATCAGTTGTTTGTAACTATTTCTGTGAAGTCCCCTCACTACCCTATCATATCAGTGTTTGGTGATGGGAATCTTGGAGAGCAAGCAGTTCATCTTTAGAATTCTGTCTACTGGAGTACGCATCACATCACTAAATTCTTGGGACAACTTTTCAGTAATATTATTCTCAATTCATATAAAGAAACTGAGGAATGGACAGGTGAAGCCACAAGTTCACAGAGCTTTAAGTGGGAAAACCAGGGTTTAAAACTCAGACAGCCTCACTCCAGAGCTTACAGTCTTAATCCCTGCATTGTGTCCATGAGAAATGACCAACATCCGTGAGCAAGGAGACTAAGGAAGAGGAACACAAGAATGAACAGGAGTGAGATGGGGATGGAAAACAGCTGAGCCAATGCCGGGCCCCATGCTAGGCACACCTATCATCTCACTGAATCCTCACAACTACTCTAGAAGGTGTTAATACTAAAATGTGATGAGTCCCAAGTCAGACTCATCTGAACCCCAAGCACAGACCACTGTAACCCACTGTGGTATGGTCCTCACCTCCTGTTGGAGGCCACCGGGATCCTCCAACCCTTGATCTGGCTCAGCTCTGTGTCTGAGATCTCAATCTGCAAGGGGAGTCAGGGCGCCCAGACAGTGACTTCCACCTGGGAGGTGAAGTGCTGGTGGGTGAAGTTCACTATCGTGTCCACTTTACTCTTCATTTACTTCCCATTCATGAAAATGGAGTCACAGTTGTTGGAAACCTTTGGGGAAGAGAGAGAACCATGAGATGCACCAGAAAGAAAAGCACAAGCAAAACCTAACAACAGCAAAGCACGTGAGCAGTGACAGCTCTGATTTATTAAGACACCAGGATGACCGCAAGAACATGACTCCCATAAAAGGGTAATTTGTAGGCACTAATTAGTGACAAATACTGATAAACAGACTCCAGAAAAACCATTTTGTTACAAAACTCTGACAAGTAAACCCATAAACGTAATTTAATGGAGTTACACAACCTCTTTTACTTTTGCGATGTGTTTTTTCTTTATCTTACCTTTTTTCATGAACTCAAACCACCACCAATAAAACCCCAGGTGCAATTTGTTTCACTCTGGCACCATATTAGAAGATGCACAAAAGGTTTTTGTTACATAAAAACATACTTAACTCAAGTCATGAAGAGGATCTTCTGAAAAACCAAGAGAGCTTTGTACTAGATTAAAATCCTGGTAAATCCATGAGGCAAAGCACTCATGAAATGTGCTAGAAACATAGATGCAATTATTTTTGCCCCATTAAACTATAATTTTGCAGAATAGTGGTAAGGATGTAGCATTTTAGCATGGTCTTTTGACTCAGTGTTTGGAGGCTCCCCCTTTAATTGATCCACTCACAGATTCAGAATTAGACAATTTAAGGCTCCATTTCAATTCACATCTTCAGGATAAGCAAATAAAATGTTACTGCCTTGCTCTCCTGGCCCATCAGGAAAACATATAGATGAGGGAAGGGGAAGGAGTAGGCATCATGTCATGAAGAGGAGACAGAAAATAAACCATCAATTCACAACAGAATCACAAAACTGCAAAGGGGCCAGAATCTCATTTTACAGATGAAGAAACTGAGGCTACAACATAACTGGCCAGAGGTCTGACAACTTTTTTTAACTTAACAAAATAAGCTTATTATGTTGAAGTTCCAGAAGTCAAAAGTCCAAAAATCAATCTTGGTTAAAATTAGCAGAGCTGGGTCTGGGGATGTGGCTCAAGTGGTAGCGCACTTGCCTAGCTGCATGAGCCACTGGTTTTGATTCTCAGTACCACATAAAAAAATAAATAAATAAAGATATTGTGTCCACCTAAAAAAAAAAAAAAACTAAAAAAAAAAATTAGCAGAGCTGTCTGTATCAGACTGGTGCTGGCAAGGCTCACAACTCAACCAGTGATGGATCACACAGCCAGTCTGACAAGCCACCAACTAGAACCTGACACTTCCCTTCCTCCTCTCTTCACCTCGATCTGGAGCTGCAGCTCAGACCTCTGCTCCAGGCCTCAGATCCAGGAGCCCAATTGCCTGCTAAGCATTATCAGGTGATTGTCTCAAGAGTGACATCAGAAATACCAATTTCCACACCTAGGGAAAACCTCCAAGTTATGTGAGACAAATTACCACCCTCCCCTGCAAAATGGTACTAATATAAATGTGCTCCCTGAGGAGGAAGAGGAGGCCTCCAACCACCCACCAATCACGTTTCTGGATGTAGTAGTTCACCGTAAATTCAAACCAAATCCTCACCCTTTATCCCAGTCACAGAGAAAGAACCTTGTCATTTCCACCTCACAACATCAGCATCATCGTAGGGAATATATAAGTGTATTTCACTTAGGTCCCTAACTAGAAGATCAGCTGAAATCACAGTGACCCTGACTGAGTAACCCTGGTCCACAAACCAATGCAGAGGCAGCCAGAGAGCAATTGGGTCATTTTGGAGTCCCCTTCTGCCCTGTCAGAGTAGTCCAAAGTCCCCTTCTCTGTAGAATCTGCTCTTCTGAGCAACAAATATGCCCTGGAATCACAGTGGGTTATTTGTGGAGTACTTTATGTTGATGTTGTTGTTGCTCACGTGGCTATTCTTATTGAGTATTTTAAGTTCCTGTATATTTCACATAGTAACTTTCTGTCACATTCATTGTTTGCAAAAATTTTCCCCCATTCTGCAGGCTGTCTCTTCCCTGTATGGCAAGTTTGCTGCATAGAAGCTTCTCAGTTTGACTAATCCTATTTGTCTATTTTTACTTTTATTCCCTGTATTTTGGGGGTCTTATGAAAAATGTCATTGCCTATACCAATATCACAAGATGTTTACTTTGGTTCCTTCTTGTGGTTTCACAGTTTCAGAACTTACATTTGAGTTTCTTACCCATTCTGTTCTCACTGTCATTTTTTGTTGTTGTTTGTGTTTTGGGGGATGAAACTGGGTCCTCCCACATGCCAGGCAAGTGCTTTACCACTGAGCTACAACCCCAGTCCTCAAGTTTATTTTCATACTAAGAAATAGAGGTCAAATTTAAATCTCCTCCTAGTGAATATCCAGTTTTTTTTTTTTTTTTAATGAGAGAGTGAGAGAGGAGAGAGGAGAGAGAGAGAATTTTTAATATTTATTTTTTAGTTCTCGGCGGACACAATATATTTGTTGGTATGTGGTGCTGAGGATCGAACCCGGGCTGCACGCATAACAGGCGAGCGCGCTACCACATGAGCCACATCCCCAGCCCCATGAATATCCAGTTTTTCCAGCATGACTATATAACTCTACCTCATGTTCAACCAGAAGAATGAGAAGATATAAACCATTTATGTATGATGTGTTCTACTATCATGTATAACTAATTAGAACAAATTTTAAAAATTTCTTTAAAAGATGATAGTAGACAGTGGAGCTAACAAGTCTCTCGGCCCCATAATTATAGTTTGAGCTGAAAAGGGCATTTCTTTGATTCTTCAAATTTTAGGAAAAAAGAATACTTTCCCATTTTCTCTGCTTTACTTTTTTAAAGGTGAGAAAATTAAGAGCAAAAAAAATCAGCTATTTTGGGGGGCATGAATGAAGAATTTAAATCTGCATTATTGTGCCCAGGAAAGGGAAAAATCAGAATATGATTTCTATTTAGAGCAGAAAAATGAAATGGAGGGTCATGCTCTTACTTTAAAATCCCATGATGCTGACTCAAAGTTAAACCTGGCTGCCATCTATTTAGATACTTAGGAATGGTAACAGAAGTCTTATTACAAAGCAAACCCTCTTCCCATGGGAGCACTACACTGGGGCAAGTGGAGGTTCAAGAAGAACAGTTCCTCTGGAGCAAAAGAATGTAATCTGCCCATGCCTTGCAGAGGAATCCATTGGTTCCCTGCCAGTCAGAAGGCTGCAGTGCACATATTAGGAGGTTCCCTTCTGCCCTCACCTTCTCCCTGATGCAAGTAGTTGTCACCAATTGCTGGGACTTTCCCAATCCTACCTTTTAGAGTACAGACCTCAACTCTCCTACACTTATTAAAACATTCTGGTTCTTCTTTGTCAACTGCTTCCCACCCACAACTAATTCCACTTTGGATCACTCTGAACCACATCTCACTGCCAGGAACACTTCATCTTTGGAAACCATGAGAGATTTTTTCTGTCATTACAATTGAAATCATAATGCAGTGATTCTGTACCCTTTCGGAGCATGTGCAGATTTAACCCTGCCTTGTATTTCAGGAATCGATGTACAACTGAAATGGACAAAATAGTTAATTATTTAAAAATGTAGAGATGGTGGAAGATGGCGGCGAAGGGAGTGCATCACCCCCGTGTGCCGCGTCACTGTGCGGGAGAATGACAAGTTAAAACAGCTGAAGGCTGTCTTGTTGGGAATTTCCAGCGAAATTAAGGTGCTCCAGAATCTAGTGGAGGGATTTTCATCACACGAGGATCGGCTGCGGAGGCTCAGTCGTGGGCGATTTCTCCTCACAGAGGGTTGCACTGCTTGTTCGGCGGATCGCCCTGCGGCTGGAGTCTGCGGCGTGCTGGGAAGCGGCAAGGTGGCGGCGAGGAGGTGCAGCGCTGCGGATTCTGTGGGCTCCTGCCAGCGGTGCAATGGCTGTGCTCAGTGCTTAGTTCTGGGTTTGAGACGGAGGAGGGAAGCGGTCCAGTTCGGTTCTCCACACCGGTCAGACCATGGAGGCGGCCAGCGGCCGCCATCTTGGAGAGCTGACGTAATCATCCCTGTTTTCTACTGATCTCAGCTCATTCAGCTACGGAACAGGTGATTTCAGGCTGTTTTTTGCCTGCGTCTCGCAGGCAGAGAGCTCAGGCTCAGGGCTAGAGAACCCGCGGGGAGTGCTTCTTGGAGCTTGCTCCTAGCAGAGCGTGCATCGAGCTCTGAGCGGCCGGATTCTGGCTCCTGGAGCTGCTTTGGCCCAGGGCTGGGGAACCCGTGGAGACTGCTTCTTGGAGCCTGCTCCTAGCGGACCGTGCACCGAGCTCGGAGCGGCCAGGTGCTGACTCCCGGAACTGTTTTGGCCCAGGGCTGGGGATCCCACGGAGACTGCTTCTTGGAGCCTGCTCCCAGCAGAGCGTGCACCGAGCTCGGAGCGGCCGGGTTCTGGCTCCCAGAGCTGCTTTGGCCCAGGGCTGGGGAACCTGCGGAGACGGCTTCTTGGAGCCTGCTCCTAGAAGAGCGTGCACTGAGCGCGGGGCGGCCGGGTTCTGGCTCCCGGAGCTGCTTTGGCTCAGGGCTGGGGAACCTGTGGAGACTGATTCTTGGAGCCTGCTCCTACCAGAGTGTGCACCGAGTTCAAAGTGGCCAGGTTCTGGCTCCCAGTGCTGCTTTGGCCCAGGGCTGGGGATCCCACGGAGACTGCTTCTTGGAGCCTGCTCCTAGCAGAGTGTGCACCGAGCTCGGAGCGGCCGGGTTCTGGCTCCCGGAGCTGCTTTGGCCCAAGACTGGGGAACCCGCGGAGACTGCTTCTTGGAGCCTGCTCCTAGCAGAGCGCACACCGAGCTCGGAGCGGCCGGGTTCAGGCTCCCAGAGATGCTTTGGACCAGGGCTAGGGAACCCGTGGAAACTGCTTCTCAGTCCGGGTCCTGCTGGGTGCTGTGGGGGCCAGAGGGGCAGAGTGGAGCTGCCGCCTGCACCCAGAACAGGCCAAGCAACCCGCCGGCGTGGTATCAAGTCACCCCAACTGCAGCTGGGGCCGAAGACAGCAGCCGCCCACGCCTGGATCAGGACCAGCGACCCGATGGCATGGTAGTCAAGTCACCCCATTTGGAGTAGGGGCCGAGCAGAGCCGCTGCCCGAGCCTGCAAGGTAGGCAGACCTCTGACCCACCGGCGGGACAGGCCCAGTGGCCTGCCAGCGTGGTGGACACATCGCACCGATTGGAGTGGGGGTTGAGAGGGGCCGCTGCCTGTGCCCGGAAAAGGCCCAGCGACCCACCGGCGTGGCAGTCAAGTCACCCCATTTGGAGTGGGGGCCAAGCAGAGCCGCCGCACAAGCTCACAAGGTAGGCAGACCGGCGGCCCACCGGTGGAATGGGCCCAGCGGCCAGCCGGCGAGGCAGACACGTCATACTGGTTAGAGTGGGGGCGGAGCAGAGCTGCCGCCCAGGTCCAGAAAAGGCCCAGCGACCCGCTGGAGTGGCAGTCAGGTAGCCTCATTTGGAGTGGGGGTCGAGCAGAGCTGCCACCCGAGCCCACAAGGTAAGCAGACCTGCAACCCACCGGCGGAACAGGCCCAGAGGCCTGCCAGCATGGTAGACACGTCACACCAATTCGAGTAGGGGCCAAGCAGAGCCACTGCCCGCATCCGGATCAGGCCCAATGACCCGAGGGCATGGTAGTCACATCACCACAATTGGAGTGGGGGCAGAGCAGAGCCGCCACCCACACCTGCAGGGTGGGCAGACCTGCGACCGACCGGCAGAGCAGGCCTAGCGGCCCGCCAGCGTGGTAGACAAATCACCCCAATTGGAGGAGGAGCACAGCCACTACCCGCCCTGCAAGGGAGATTTTTCAACTATACAAGAGCAATATAAATAAATAGGGGGAAAATTTCAAAAACACAACAGTTTTACCAAGCAGAAAGAAACACGAGCAGTATGAAAAGACAAGGCAAGAAAGTACCACAAGAAATGCAGGTCAACTCAACTTTAGAAGAGGTAATAGCTGCAACAGATGGAATGTCAGATAAAGAATTCAGGATATACATGCTTCAGATGATCTGGAGTCTCAAGGAAGACATGAGACAGCAAAATCAGACAATGAGAGATCACTTTGACAAGGAATTACATAAACAAATCCAAGAAGCAAAGGATCAATTATACAGGGAAATAGAGGTAATAAAAAACAAATAGAGATCCTAGAAGTGCAGGAAGCAATAAACCAACTTAAAAACTCAATTGAGAATACTACCAGCAGAGTAGAACACTTAGAAGATAGAATATCAGACAATGAAGACAAAGTATTTCAACTTGAAAAGAACATAGACAGATCAGCAAGACTGTTAAGAAACCATGAGCAGAACATCCAAGAGATATGGGATAACATAAAGACACCAAACTTAAGAGTCATTGGGATACAGGAAGGCATAGAGGTCCAAACCAAAGGAATAAAAAATCTATTCAATGAAATAATACGAGAAAACTTCCCAGACTTCAAGAATGAGACAGAATCCCAAATCCTAGAAGCCTACAGGACGCCAAATGTGCAAAATCATAAGAGATCCACACCTAGACACATTATAATGAAGATGCCCAACATACAGAATAAGGAGAGAATTTTAAAAGCTACAAGAGAAAGGAAGCAGATTACATTTAGGGGTAAACCAATCAGGATAACAGCTGATATCTCAACACAGACTCTGAAAGCTAGAAGATCCTGGAATAACATATTTCAAACACTGAAAGAAAATGGGTTCCAACCAAGAATCGTGTATCCGGCGAAATTAAGCTTCAGGATGGAAGATGAAATTAAAACCTTCCACGATAAACAAAAGTTAAAAGAATTTGCAGCTAGAAAACCATCTCTTCAAAAAATCCTTGGCAAAACATTACAGGAAGAGGAAATGGAAAATAACAATGAAAACCAACAGTGGGAGGTAGGACAGTAAAGGGGGGAAAATAATCAAAGAAGAAAACAAATCAGGTTTAGTAACATTAATAAACAAATATGGCTGGAAGAACAAACAATATCTCAATAATAACCCTAAATGTTAATGGCTTAAACTCACCAATTAAGAGACACAGGCTAGTTGAATGGATCACAAAACAAGACCCAACAATATGCTGCCTACAGGAGACGCATTTGATAAGAAAAGATATACATAGACTGAAGGTGAAAGGTTGGGAAAAATCATATCACTCATATGGACTGCGGAAACAAGCAGGAGTGTCCATACTCATATCAAATAAAATAGATTTCAAGCCAAAGTTAATCAAAAGGGATAAAGAGGGACACTGCATACTGCTCAAGGGAACCATACACCAACAAGACATAACAATCATAAATATATATGCCCCAAACAATGGAGCAGCTATGTTCATCAAGCAAACTCTTCTCAAGTTCAAGAGTCTAATAGACCACCATACAATAATCATGGGAGACTTCAACACACCTCTCTCACCACTGGACAGATCTTCCAAACAAAAGTTGAATAAGGAAACTATAGAACTCAATAACACAATTAACAACCTAGACTTAATTGACATATATAGAATATACCACCCAACATCAAGCAGTTACACTTTTTTCTCAGCAGCACATGGATCCTTCTCAAAAATAGATCATATATTATGTCACAGGGCAGCTCTTAGACAATATAAAGGAGATAATACCATGCATCTTATCTGATCATAATGGAATGAAACTGAAAATCAATGATAAAAGAAGGAAGGAAAATTATGCATCACTTGGAGAATGAACAATAGGTTACTGAATGATCAATGGGTTTTTGAAGACATCAAGGAGGAAATTTAAAAATTCTTAGAGTTAAATGAAAACACAGACACAACATATTGGAATCTATGGGACACATTGAAAGCAGTTCTAAGAGAAAAATTCATTGCTTGGAGTTCATTCCTTAAAAAAGGAAAAAACCAACAAATAAATGATCTCATACTTCATCTCAAAATCCTAGAAAAAGAAGAGCAAAACAACAGCAAAAGAAGTAGAAGGCAAGAAATAATTAAAATCAGAGCTGAAATTAATGAAATCAAAACAAAAGAAACAATTGAAAAAATTGACAAAACTAAAAGTTGGTTCTTTGAAAAAATAAATAAGATAGACAGGCCCTTAGCCATGCTAATGAAGAGAAGAAGAGAGAGAACTCAAATTACTAGCATATGGGATGAAAAAGGCAATATCACAACAGACAGTTCAGAAATACAGAAGATAATCAGAAATTATTTTGAATCCTTATACTCCAATAAAATAGAAGATAGTGAAGGCATAGATAAATTTCTTAAGTCATATGATCTGCCCAGATTGAGTCAGGAGGATATAGATAACCTAAACAGACCAATAAAAATTGAGGAAACAGAAGAAACCATCAAAAGACTACCAACTAAGAAAAGCCCAGGACCGGATGGGTATACAGCAGAGTTTTACAAAACCTTTAAAGAGGAACTAATACCAATACTTTTCAAGCTATTTCAGGAAATAGAAAAAGAGGGAGAACTTCCAAATTCATTCTATGAGGCCAACATCACCCTGTTGCCTAAACCAGACAAAGACACTTCAAAGAAAGAAAACTACAGACCAATATCTCTAATGAACCTAGATGCAAAAATCCTCAATAAAATTCTGGCGAATCAGATTCAAAAACATATCAAAAACATTGTACACCATGATCAAGTAGGATTCATCCCTGGGATGCAAGGCTGGTTCAATATAGGGAAATCAATAAATGTTATTCAGCACATCAATAGACTTAAAAATAAGAACCATATGATCATCTCGATAGATGCAGAAAAAGCATTCAACAAAGTACAGCAACGCTTTATGTTCAAAACTCTAGAAAAATTAGGGATAACAGGATCATACCTCAACATTGTAAAAGCAGTCTATGCTAAGCCACAGGCTAGCATCATTCTGAATGGAGAAAAATTGAAGGCATTCCCTCTAAAATCTGGAACAAGACAGGGATGCCCTCTCTCACCACTTCTGTTCAACATAGTCCTCGAAACACTGGCCAGAGCAATTACACAGACGAAAGAAATTAAAGGCATAAAAATAGGAAAAGAAGAACTTAAATTATCACTATTTGCAGATGACATGATTCTATACATAGCAGACCCAAAAGGGTCTACAACGAAACTATTAGAGCTAATAAATGAATTCAGCAAAGTGGCAGGATATAAAATCAACATGCATAAATCAAAGGCATTCCTGTATATCAGTGACAAATCCTCTGAAATGGAAATGAGGACAACTACTCCATTCACAATATCCTCAAAAAAAATAAAATACTTGGGAATCAACCTAACAAAAGAGGTGAAAGACTTATACAATGAAAACTACAGAACCCTAAAGAGAGATATAGAAGAAGATCTTAGAAGATGGAAAAATATACCCTGTTCATGGATAGGCAGAACTAACATCATCAAAATGGCGATATTACCAAAAGTTCTCTATAGGTTCAATGCAATGCCAATGAAAATCCCAACGGCATTTCTTGTAGAAATAGATAAAGCAATCGTTAAATTCATATGGAAAAATAAAAGACCCAGAATAGCAAAAACAATGCTAAGCAGGAAGTGTGAATCAGGCGGTATAGCAATACCAGACTTCAAACAATACTACAGAGCAATAGTAATAAAAACAGCATGGTACTGGTAACAAAACAGGCGGGTGGATCAATGGTATAGAATAGAGGACACAGAAACCAATCCACAAGTTTATAACTATCTTATATTTGATAAAGGGGCTAAAAGCATGCAATGGAGGAAGGATAGCATCTTCAACAAATGGTGTTGGGAAAACTGGAAATCCATATGCAACAAAATGAAACTGAATCCCTTTTTCTTGCCATGCACAAAAGTTAACTGAAAATGGATCAAGGAGCTTGATATCAAATCAGAGACACGGCATCTGATAGAAGAAAAAGTTGGCTCTGATCTACATATTGTGGGGTTGGGCTCCAAATTCCTCAATAGGACACCCATAGCGCAAGAGTTAATAACTAGAATCAACAAATGGGACTTACTCAAACTAAAAAGTTTTTATCTCAGCAAAAGAAACAATAAGAGAAGTAAATAGGGAGCCTACATCCTGGGAACAAATCTTTACTCCCCACACTTCAGATAGAGCCCTAATATCCAGAATATACAAAGAACTCAAAAAATTAGACAATAAGATAACAAATAACCCAATCAACAAATGGGCCAAGAACCTGAACAGACACTTCTCAAAGGAGGACAAACAATCAATCAACATGTACATGAAAAAATGCTCACCATCTCTAGCAGTCAGAGAAATGCAAATCAAAACCACCCTAAGATACCATCTCACTCCAGTAAGATTGGCAGCCATTACGAAGTCAAACAACAACAAGTGCTGGCGAGGATGTGGGGAAAAGGGTACACTTGTTCATTGTTGGTGGGACTGCAAATTGGTGCAGCCAATTTGGAAAGCAGTATGGAGATTTCTTGGAAAGCTGGGAATGGAACCACCATTTGACCCAGCTATTCCCCTTCTCGGTCTATTCCCTAAAGACCTAATAAGAGCATGCTACAGGGACACTGCTACATCAATGTTCATAGCAGCACAATTCACGATAGCAAGATTGTGGAACCAACCTAGATGCCCTTCAATAGATGAATGGATAAAAAAAAAATGTGGCATTTATACACAATGGAGTATTACTCTGCATTAAAAAATGACAAAATCATAGAATTTGGAGGGAAATGGATGGCATTAGAGCAGTATGCTAAGTGAAGCTAGCCAATCCCTAAAAAACAAATGCCAAATGTCTTCTTTGATATAAGGGGAGTAACTAAGGACAGAGTAGGGACGAAGAGCATGAGAAGAAGATTAACATTAAACAGGGATGAGAGGTGGGAGGGAAAGGGAGAGAGAAGGGAAACTGCATGGAAATGGAAGGTGATCCTCAGGGTTATACAAAATTACATACAAGAGGAAGTGAGGGGTAAGGGAAGAATAATACAACTGGAAGAAATGATTTACAGTAGAGGCGGTAGAGAGAGAAGAGGGGAGGGGAGGGGAGGGGAGGGGGGATAGTAGAAGATAGGAAAGGAAGCAGAATACAACAGAGACTAGAATGGCAATGTGTAAATCAATGGAAGTGTAAAGGATATGATTCAGCAATCTGTATACTGGGTAAAAATGGGAGTTCATAACCCACTTGAATCAAACTGTGAAATATGATATATCAAGAATTATGTAATGTTTTGAACGACCAACAATAAAAAAGAGAAAATAAATAAATAAATAAATAAAAATAAAAATGTAAAAGAGGGAAAGAATTTAGCAGTTCTGTATGTTATTATCATTTTTCTCTCCAAGGATATGAATACCCTTTAAAAATGTATGTTCTCCATCCTTGTGTGATTCAATTAAAACATCTCATTTAATATGGCTTATCATATTGAGTGCTAACTGTTGGGAAAAGTATAAACAGCAGCCGTACCCCAGAGAAAATACCCCAACATGGCGCCTAAGGACTTCTTCTTCCTACCTTCTTCTTCTCTGCAGTGGCGCGAAAAGTTCCCAACCTTGTGAATTCTCCCGCTGGCGCCAATTTCAAATCTCGCTGGCGGGGAACCTTAGCCCCAAAGAGAACTAATTCTTGGGCGCAGGAGCTGATATCTGGAAGAACTTGCCAATAAACGGGTGGCCTGCCATTTATCTAAGCCCTACCATCTCCCCTTTAGTTCTATATAAGCACACAGCTTTTTGCAATAAAATTGGAATTCTCCCCGCGAAGTTTCTTTGCGTGGGGAATTCTTTCATTCTGGTGCCCCGTGTGAGGAAACGGGTGAGCTCTTTCCAACAAGAGCCCCGTCCCCTGCTCTGCCGAAGACACTCCGCCCTGGTCTGCTCTTTTCAGATGCCAGCTTTTCTGCACTCACCATTGATCCGACTGTAGGTAAGGTTCCCTTGACCCCGGCTCTCCCAGAGATGTGGCTCAACCGGTAGCACGCTAGCCTGGCTATGCGTGCGGCCCGGGTTCGATCCTCACCATGACCTTGACCCCGGCTCACCAACTCCCTTCGGGCTAAAGCTGGAGCTGTGACCATTGATCATCCAGCACACTCCAGATGCCCGGTGGGAGGAGGGAATTCACACCACTAAGACCTTTACTGGTTGCAGTGGACCCTCTGGTGATCCGTTTCCCTTTGGGGCGTGAGGCTTCTGAGTTTACATGAGAGATTCTATGGTTTTTTTTCCTCCTCTGCTGCCGCTGCCGCTGCTGCCAGCTAGAGTGCTGCCGCTGCTGCCAGCTAGAGTTGCTGTTTCCTGCAGGGCTCCTGTGTCTGGCTAAAGCTGCCTTTCTACTCAGGGAAAACTGAACTCCCGGCCTGGAACTGCGTTCTGCCGGAGCCGGAGTTCTGTTTTCATTACTGACTTTTTCCGCTGCAGTCGAAAACTTTCCTGACGTCAGGTTGCCCGTGGCTCCGACCCCATTGGGTCTCACAGATCGCACTTCACTGGTGACGACTGGGTAGTGCCCTCTGTAGTTCCTGGTGACGGCTGGTCATTTTGGGGATGCCCACCTGACCCCTGTTTGCCCTGGGCTTCCTGGAAGCCGTTCCAGCCCGGGTTTTCCCTTTGTCTCTCTCGCTTACACTTATTCTCTCTTTCTCTCTTTCTCTCTTCCATCTCTCCCTGTTACTATGGGCACCTCTTCATTTGTACCTGAAGCCTCACCTCTCAAATGTTTAATAAAAAATCTGGCCACACTCTCCCTCACACCAGACATCAAGCCCAAACTTTTAATCAAATTCTGTACCCAAGATTGGCCTACATATCCACTGGATAATGGCAATCATTGGCCTCCAGAAGGCTCCTTAGATCCAAACCTCCTTCGAGACCTTTTTAACTACTGCCAGCGTCTGAAAAAGTGGAGGAAGATTCCCTGCGTTGAAGGTTTTAGCCTTCTCGCACAGCACCCTTCTCTCTGCTCCTCCTGCTCTCCTTCTCAAGTCCTCCTTGCTTGCAAACCCCTCCCTTCCCCTACTTCTACTCCTGACTTCGCAGATTCTTCCTCATTCAACCCAGCAGATGAACCCCCACCTTATCCCCCAGCCCCATCTGCTCCTTCTCTCCCGCTATACCCTCCTCTTCCTCTGCCTGGTTCCATGGATCCTCAGCCTTCCATTTCATCCCCCTCCCCTCCGCCCTCTTCTGCCTGCTCCACCTCCTCCTCCGCAGAGACACCCCCTTCCCCTCCCTCTCCTTCCTGTCCACCGCCTGCCTCTTTCAGTCCTCCTGTTACCAGGTCTAAGGGACTCCTTCCCACCCCCAAGACAATCGCACCCCTTCGTGAGGTAGCTGGTCCCGAGGGTGTCATCAGAGTCCACCTGCCATTCTCCATGTCAGACATTACTCAGCTAGAGAGGAAGCTAGGCTCATTCACCACTGACCCTACCACTTACATTCGGGAGTTTCAATGGGTCCTGCAAGCATATAGCCTCACTCATCATGACATCTACATGCTCTTGGCCAATACACTTCTCCCTGAGGAAAGGTGATGGGTTTGGGAGCTAGCCCAAGCCCATGCTGATGAAAATCATAGGACCAATCCCAACCACCCCACGGGCCCTCATGCTGTCCCAGAACAGGATCCCCTATGGGATTACAACACTCCTGAAGGCTTGCAGTCTCGTGACCTTTTTACATCCTGCCTCTTGGCGGGCCTGAAAAAGGCCACCCTCAAGGCTGTTAACTTTCAAAAGGTGCAGGAGGTCATTCAAAGAAAGGAAGAAACACCTTCAGAATTCTTGGATAGACTAACCAAGGCCCTTCAACAGTACACAAACCTCGACCCAGAAACCCCTGATGGCTGTCATGTCTTAATGACATATTTTCTGGCCCAAAGCTACCCTGACATTAAAGCCAAGCTTAAAAAGCTTGAATAGGGCCCTGCTACTCCTCAGACTGAAATCCTCACTGCCGCTTTCAAGGATTTTCAGGGTAGAGCGGATGAAAGTGAACGCCATAGGCAGAGGGCTGAAAATGCCAAGTTCCAAATGTTGGCCCAGGTCATTCAGAGAAGGTCATCACCACGCCATCCTAATAAGACACCCCCTGGAGCTTGCTTCTAATGTGGTAAGGAGGGACATTGGGCCAAGGATTGTCCTTCGCCGAGGACACCCTCCATCCCCTGCCCAAAATGCCACCAAAGGGGTCACTGGGGGGTGGACTGCCCAACAACCCGGAAGGGAGGTTGGTCAGCCACCCGGCAACCCCAGCCTCTCCTGGGCTTTGCAGAGGAGGATTGACGGAGCCCTGGGCCTTCCCTCCCAACTATTACCATCAAGAAGCAAGAGCCTAGGGTCACCTTCCTGGTGGATGGATGCTTCATTACCTTCCTCTTAGATACTGGTGCCGCTTTTTCGGTCTTGAGGGAGTATTGGGGTCCTACCACACCCTCAAAAACTCCTATTGTCGGGGTAGGAGGTAAACAGATTTTCCCTCGAAACCCCCCCTTATCATGTTATATGCAGGGATCCCTTTTGTCCTTCACACACTCCTTTCTCGTTATAAGCCATTGCCCCACTCCCCTTCTGGGAAGGGACATACTCTCACTATTGAAAGTCACCATTCACATATCACCCCACATCTCTCCTACCTCTCATTTCCTCATGATGTTCCTAGGGGCAGATACACCTCCTTCCCACACTCTTCCACAACTATCTAAACCAGTTAACCCTGAGGTTTGGGACACAACTACACCCTCTATGGCTAAATGCAGTCCTATTCATATTGTCTTACGGGACCCTTCAAGATATATTAGTCAACCACAATATCCACTCACAACCACAGCCCTCCTCGGATTAGAACCCATCACCCAAGTTTTATTATGAAAGGGATATCTTAGGCCTACACACTCTCCTTTCAACACCCCCATTCTGGCAGTTAAAAAACCTAACGGGTCCTACAGGCTGGTTCAAGACCTTTGCCTTGTCAACTCCTCTGTGGTCCCCATCCACCCACTAGTGCCCAACCCTTACACCCTCCTCTCTCAGATCCCTGCCACTACTACCCACTTCTCGGTCCTAGATTTGAAAGATGCATTCTTTTCTATTCCCTTGTCCTCAGAATCTCAGGATATCTTTGCTTTTACGTGGACTGACCCTCACACCCGCCATTCTCGTCAGCTTACCTGGACTGTCCTCCCACAGGGATTCAAGGATAGCCCCCATCTCTTTGGCCAAGTTCTTGCCCAGGACCTCACATCCTTTCACCCCACCTGTCCTGACTCTACTCTCCTTCAATATGTCGATGACCTTCTTCTATGTAGTCCCTCTTGGGAACACTCTCAATCCCACACCCCCCAGCTTCTAATTTCCTAGCAGACAAGGGATATAGGGTGTCTCCCCACAAGGCCCAGGTTTCCCAGTCTTCTGTCACCTATCTTGGTTTTTGCCTTACACCCGGGAAAAAGGAAATAACACTGGATAGGAGGCAACTCCTCTCTAATATTCCAGTGCCCCATACGAAAGCCGAAATACTATCATTCCTAGGACTAGCAGGTTATTTTAGAGCCTGGATCCCAAATTATTCTCTTCTAGCCAAACCCCTGTATGACCTAGCAAAGGGACCCCCCTAGTGAATCTCTTGCCTTCTCCCCCAACTACCACTTCTGCAGGCTTCAGCAACTCCTCTTAAAGGCACCTGCCCTTCACCTTCCTGATATTTCAAGACCATTTCATCTATATGTCCATGAAAAAACGGGGGAAGCACTTGGGGTCTTAGGTCAAAACTATGGGCCTACATTTGCACCTGTGGCATATTTGTCCAAGCAACTAGACCCTACCATCCGTGGGTGGGCCCCTTGCTTAAGAGCTCTGGCTGCTGGACAAATTTTACACAAAGAAGCCTCTAAGCTGACTTTTGGGGCCCCTTTAACTATCCACTCCCCACATCACTTGAAGGCTCTTTTAGCTTATAAGGGCCTTCAAACCCTTCCTCCATCCAGAGTTCTGTCACTCCTCACTTCCTTTCTGGAAAACCCTAATATTACGTTCCTCCCCTGCTCTGCACTGAACCCTGCCTCACTGCTCCCAATGACTCCCACATCTGACACACCAACTCATAATTGTTTGGAAACCTTAGATGATTTCCTCCCCTGTCATCCTTCCATTTCTGAGGGACCACTCACCAAGCCTGACCTTATCTGGTTCACTGACGGCAGTTCCTTTAGACAGAATGGCACTCATTACTCTGGATACGCTGTAGTTTCAGCCACTGAGATTATAGAGGCCAAAGCTCTGCCTTCAGGAACTACCAACCAGCAGGCTGAACTCAGCAGCCACTCGTGCCTGCCTTCTAGCTCAAGGCAAATCCCTCACCCTTTATACTGACTCAAAATGTCTTCCATATTCTATTATCCCATGCTGCAATATGGAAGGAGCGAGGCCTACTTACCACCAAAGGTAATGCAATCACTAATTCGGCTCTTATAACCAATCTGATAGAGGCCTCCCACTTACCCACCCAGTTGGGAGTTGTCCATTGTAGGTCCCATCAGAAGGACGGCTCTCTTATCACTGAGGGCAATGCCAAGGCTGACCAGGCGGCACGAATGGCTGCTACCACTTCCAATTATGGCCCCCCTGGGGGACATATAATGGCCACCTTAGACTGCTCATCTGAAGCCCCTACTTCTTCCAGTAAGAACAAGGATCTTTTCGAGTTCCTTCATACTCTATTCCATTCCAACTCTCAGTCTTTGACCCTCTTTTTACAGAGATTCTTTTCCCTCACCCCCTCTGACAAAGCCATGCTACAGAATATAGCCTCTAATTGTCAGATCTGTCAGCGGACCAACCCTCATACTCCTTTAAGGCCTAAACCTTTCCCCTCCCACCAAGCTCGGGGACACACTCCTGCTGCTGACTGGCAGGTAGACTTCACCAACATGCCCACAGTATGGCGCACTAAATACCTCCTTGTCTTTGTGGACAACTTCTCCGGTTGGGTTGAGGCATTTCCCACTTCCAATAAAAAGGCTTCCACTGTAGCTTCAATCTTACTGACAGACATCATCCCTAGGTTTGGTATGCCCACTTCCTTACAATCTGACAATGGTCCTGAGTTTATTTCTAAGATCACACAAAAGGTCTCTCAAGCCCTCTCCTTCAAGTGGCATTTCCACTGTCCATATCGCCCCCCAGGCTTCAGGGAAAGTGGAAAGGGTAAATCGGACTCTAAAGGAAGTCCTTACCAAACTGACAATGGAATTAAACTTAGACTGGGTCAAAATCCTTCCCTTGGCTTTGCTTCGAATCAGAGCTCTCCCTAAGAAACCATCTTTACTGTCTCCCTTTGAGATAATGTATGGAAGACCTCTTATACCCCCTGGGTTGGTCGTTTCACAAGGACCTCTCACCCGAGATTTGTCTTTGCCTCTCTTGTTTCATCTCCGCTTGGAACTCTGGAAATATCAAGACTGGCTTCTTCCGGACCCAGTCTCCTCTCCAAACACTCCCCCCTTAACACCTGGAAGTCTAGTCTACTATAATACCCCAGAGGAGAAAGGGCCTCTTACCCCAAAATGGGAAGGCCCCTATCCTGTCATTCTCTGTACCCCCACCGTCGCCAAACTCTCCTTACCAGACAACCGTCTCACTCCCTGGATTCACATTTCTAGGTTGAAGCCATATCACCAGGAGGCCCCACCTGCTGACGACAGGACCACCCCAGAGGAACTCTAAGAATCACCTCCTGAACCTCCCCTTTACTCCTGCTCTCCACACCCATCTCACCCCTTTAAGTTGCGGCTCACACGGTGTTCCCCGCAGCCCAATTCCTCTTAAAGAAGGCACAATGAGCTTTCCCAACACCTCAGTCTTCTCTCTCTGCTTGTTTTTTGTGCTCTGCTTCTTTTCTGTGCTCTGTCGGGACCGGTCTTTACCCTCCTCTCCTACCATGTATCTATTCACTCTTCAGGAACGATACTCAGAACATGGCATGCTGAAGGTCCACGAAGTGGATGCAACTACTTGCTTCATCCACAACTGCACCTCTATTTCCCTAAAATTGTCACCTTCCAGGACCTTCGTCCCTGGTAGCTGGAACTGGCCTTTCATTTGCTTCCTTTTTGATCAAACCAAAGGCTATTGCCATTGGTGGCCTGAGATATCTAATGGGTGCCCCTATTGGTCATGCAGGTTCCATGATGAACGTGGTAGCTATTCTTACCACTCACTTGGTTACCCTGTAGGATGGACTTCTAGTTACCTAAAATGGCATAGGCTCTTCATCTGATAACCATGGATGGTATACTTTAGATATACCTGACCCCAAGGCCAAACGTTGGGACTATGTTGAGTTTGCTGTCTATGCTCAGACAACCTCAGCTAGACCCACAGGGTGGATGACTCTTGGCCGCACCCTGATTACGCCACCTAAGGCAACCATCCAGGTAGTCGAGCACATCAAGGAGTCAGAATCAAAACTTCAAGATCTTATCCATAGCTCATCCAAAGAGGATTCAGAGCCTTCAACTCCCTCAGGCCTCCCTCCCACATGGCTCAATTTGCTACACCAAACTCTTTGATTATTAAACTCCACCTCTCTTTCTATGCCTACTTCTCAGTGCTTTCTCTGTGCTTCACTTAGTCATCCACTTCTAGCAGCGGTCCCATTAGCAGCAGGAAATATTTCAGCAAAAACCTACAATTTCTCTAAGAAAGGACAACCCCTACACGTGACACATATCCCACTACCGGAAAGTTATTCCACCAATACTTCATTTCCTTTCATCTATTTCCACCTGCCAACAATGAATCCTTTACCCATTTGTTCCTTGAGCTATAGCACCCCATTGAGCCCTGCGTTTATGCAACCTGGACATTTCCTCTGGTGTAACTGGTCTTTAAGTACCTCAACAATTAATGTCTCTAGCACCTGTTTCTTGGTTACTGTAGTTCCTCAGCTGTCTTTATATACTCCCACAGAATTCCGACAGTTGGCCCTACCTTCCCGCAACCGTAGGGCAGTCTTTCTGCCGGTTCTGGTAGGCCTCACTTTAACAACCTCAGTGGCGAGTCTCGGACTCTCCGGTGGAGCTATAGGTCATGCTCTATGGGCATCCAATGACCTGCAACAAAAACTGCAGGAAGCACTCGATACCACTGCTGAGTCTCTGGGCTCCTTGCAGCTGCAGGTTACTTCATTGGCACAAGTGGCTTTACAGAACCGAAGAGCGATTGATCTTCTCACTGCAGAAAAAGGGGGTACATGCCTGTTCCTCAGAGAGGAATGTTGCTACTATGTTAATGCATCTGGGCTAATAGAAAAAACATGTTGTTAAATTTCAGGAATTATCGACCCAATTGCTCAAACCCACCTCCTCTAATCCCATAACGGGGTTCTTCCAATCCTCTCTTGCCACGTACTTACTACCTATCTTGGGGCCCCTTATTGGGATGCTCCTTTTTTGTATTCTCTTGCCCTGCATAATGAAGTTCCTTCAAACCCAATTGCAGAAAATTTCTAATCAAACTTTCAACCAGCTTCTGCTTAGGCACTACCAGCCTCTGATGACCGATGAACCCCCAACATCTCCAAGAGAACAGTTTACTCAGTGCTGAAGCTCACTACCAAGCACGATGGAATGCAATGGACATCAGACAGCGGGAGACAACGAGCTTGGAGAACCCCTTAATCTGCCATCCTGGATTCATGAGTCTTTATGTCCTTTTAAGCCTCCTCATGGCCCTTGGCCTCTTCTCTGTCAGTCCCCCAACATGGTACTTCTGCCAAAAATTGACCTTTGCTTTAATTTTTATCTTCATTCTGTTTTTATTCGCTCTGATCTTCTTCAGGTGCTGGTGACGCCATGTCCAGGCAACGCTTCCAGTATTTCCTAGAGTCTCTGTTACAGGACCAGTGGCTGATACCAACAATCTCCTCCATCCAGGACTGGTTTGATGCCATCGACGACTTGTGGCTTCAGGGAACTTTCATAGACTTCACCCCTACGGAAGTAGCTGCCTATAGCCACTGGGTTTTATTTCTGGCTACCATGATGTCCCCAGACCTGCCCCCCGAACATTCCTCCACTTCCCTTTCTAGGCCCTACGGTGCCCCCATACAGCAGGAAGCAGCCGGATCTGACTAACGACACCCCAATTCCTAAGAAAACAAAAAGGGAGGAATGTTGGGAAAAGTATAAACGGCAGCCTTACCCCAGAGAAAAAACCCCAACATGGTGCCTAAGGACTTCTTCTTCCTACCTTCTTCTTCTCTGCAGTGGCGCGAAAAGTTCCCGCCCTTGTGAACTCTCCCGACGGCGCCAATTTCAAATCTCGCTGGCGGGGAATCTTAGGCCCAAAGAGAACTAATTTTTGGGCGCGGGAGCTGATATCTGGAAGAACTTGCCAATAAACGGGTGGCCTGCCATTTATCTAAGCCCTACCATCTCCCCTTTAGTTCTATATAAGCACACAGCTTTTTGCAATAAAATTGGAATTCTCCGGCGAAGTGTCTTTGCGTGGGGAATTCTTTCACTAACATCTGAATAAGTGAAAACATACAGGGGCCATATCAGATATACAAAAAAACAGAGTTCCCCACTCCACGGATTCACCAATTTACAGTTGGCCCTGTTACTTATGGGTTCTGTATCTGTAAATTCACGCTTTCTAAAAATTATTTGTAACCCCAAAAGCAACATTCAGAGGACTTTTGTGGTGACTGGTGGAAACATAGACTGCACTGAAAACCCTTGAGTCACCTGTCCCACGCACACACCCCCAGCTGAGTGCTCCCTGTCACTTTACCACCACTTCCAACAGGACCATGGCCTGCGGGGGCAGCTCGCCTTTGCCCAGGGATCACTGCCGGCCCTTCCTGCCGCTCCACACAACAAGCTCCACCATTACTCCTTGAGGGGTCCGGATGCTCACTTCACCTGTCCAGAATCCAGGCACCAAAAGGCTGCCATATGCTCAGTTTCCTGAGGAGTTGGGGCGGACCACGCCCAGCGCTGCCCAGGGCTGAGGCCGCAGAGAGGCAGCTGATCCCCTGAGGCGTAGGGCCGCTTCCTCACAGGCAGCGATCTCGCCCGCGTCCTTCCACCGCTTTTCCCGGTATGGACCGTGTCCGCAGACCTGGGGGTCACACAGGCAGGACCCCACCGCCACTCACCACACAGCAGCCCTCGGCCAGCACCTCCCGGGTTCTAACACCACTATGGCTTCCTTTCTCTTCAGGAGACGACGGCGCTCCGCCCACCTCGGCCTCGCTGCCCCTCCACTGATTGGCTAGGAAGAGGCACGTGGTACGACCCTGGCCAATGCCAAGTGAGAAGCCCGCTAGGGATTCTGGGAAAGGGTTCCTTCACCAGACACTCCAGAAGTGTCGCATCCTTCCACAGGATATTGTCTCATGGAATTGCAGGAGGATTGCCCCAGGCTCCAAGAACCTCCAGGGAGCTGGCCAGGGCCTGGCGCTGTGAGCTGGGAAGGATGGAAGGAACCCAGGTGCTGCCTGGGCCCTGACCTGGAGAGGCTGCTGGACCGGCTCTGCTGGAAGGGCAGACTTGGAGACCTTCACCGTTGTGAAGACCATGTTCATGGTCACCACTAAGATCATGCCAAAGACCCCAGCTCAAGGACCACTGCTCAGAGGGCCTCCCTTTAGGCTTGTCCACTCCAAACTTCCTGTACCCTTCTGGTGTCCCTCTCCATCTATGTTACTCCACATTCCTCTAATTTGCTGTGCGTGCCCCTGAGTACACACTACACGATTTCTTTAAGCTTGGTATTGTTGCATGATTTACATTATGTAGACTGCACCAGATTGCTCTGTTATGCTACATCATTTCCTTCTCAGTAGCTATTCTTGGAATGCTCCTGGTTGATTCTTATCCCTGGACTCCACCTGAAGGTAATCTGCCTGTGGACGTGGACCTGTCACCTCTTCACTCCTCTGGCACAGTGCAGGGCGCTTGGGAAGCATTCAATAAGTAGATGCTGAATTTGTGACCAGGTCACAACCAGTTCTTCTGGGACCTGTTCCTCCCAGGCATCACCAAAAGCAGTGTGTGTCTTGGTGAAAGGGAAACAGGGGAACTTAAACGAGGTCTCATGCTGATGGCATAAAGAAAAATGAAAGTAATTTCAAAGGTCATTAGAGAAAACACAGTGGGAAGACACAAAGTAGGTAAGAAAACACAAAGCTGTTACGTGTATGACCTTGGAGTCCCAGGGGTCAATTTGGCCTTTTTACTAGGAACTGAGATCCCTATATATGAAATTACACAGAGTACACGTGTATTGGGGCAGACGAATTTTAGGAGGTAAATGATGAGATATTTATGATGAGATAAAAATCAGAGTCAGATTTCCATCATTTTTCTAAATGATACCTTCAAGGCTGTCTGAGCCCCAAGAGGAACATTGAAAACCAAATGCTATCATTCCTAATATAAGAAGAACTGAGGACAGGATTGGAAACAGACAACTTGTGTCACATTAATCTATAAGCATGTGTAAAATGGCTTGTAAATGTCATCTTACGAAACTTGCCTTTAGAGGTTAATATTTTTACTGTCAAATTACACTTTTGCAACTACATTAGTCATGAATAAAAGAGACCAAAGGGGACTTTCCAGATGTAAAGATATCTCCTTGGGGATCTTGTAAGACATAATTTCCTTCATTTTCTGTTTAGGAAAGCAGCAGGAATTTCATCTGCATTACCAGTCCTCTGTGTTTGATAAATTGTCAACCCATTGGTTAGAGATGGGAGACTGTGCATTAAACCTCTTCCTTACAACACCTCCCCCAACCCAAGAACTGTGCCACTAAGTTAGAAGGAAAGAATACTACAGAATCAGGTAGTATGTTGCTCACAAAATTCACAGAATATATTGAAATTTTATACCAAAACAGACAAAAAGAAAAGCCTAGTCAATTGAAATTTGAACCAAACACTTTGTATATACTACTGTTTAGCAAAGTATAATCTAAGGTACAATAGATCTCAAACTATTTAATTTACCTTGAATTTTTGCCAAAAAATAAAAAAGGAATAATAATAGCTATCATGAATTTTTTATTACATAACAATTATTTTCAAAGATTTACTTAGAATCATACCAATTAGACTCTCCAAATATTCTGTATATGAGGTGTTTTGTCCCTATGTTACAGATGGGAAAACTGAGGCCCAGGTTAGGCTGCTTCTCCAGTGATCACAACGGGCAGATGCAGAGTGTGGGTTCACACTGGGGTCTGTATCAGAGGCCTCCTAGGTACAGTGTGTTGCTGCCTTGCTGCACCCCACACAAGGAAAATGTGGCCTTGCCTCCAGAGGACCATAGGCTGATGGGAAAAGGCAAGACCTAAATGCACACATGGGGACCTTTAACCAACCTTGCTAAGATATAATTTATAATTAATATGGTGCATATGTTTAAAGGGTACAGTCCTATGAATTTGATGCTGTATATACCTATGAACCCACCCTCCACTCAGAATATTCCTGTCACCCTGAATGCCTTTTTTCCATCCATCACTCCCTGAGTTCCTGGCTCTGTGTAACTGCTGATGAGCTTTCTGCACGGTAGAATCACATCAAGACTCTGTGCTTACGAGATGCCCAGGTCTTGCTGGCTACATTCGGTCCATCCAAACAACAAGAAGGGGCTGCTGCTCACCTTAATTTGAGGTGCCCATGACATCTCCTGCCCAAAGAGACTCTCTGTCCCTCATCCCCCACCACTGGACCACCTCTATAGAGGAAAAAAAAAAAAAAGGAAGACACAAAAAAGCTACCCAAATTGCATTCAGCAAAGCTTAATTCTACCTTTTTAAACAAGCACTACCAAAATGGTGCCCCTTATCAAGACTATGCCAACAACCAAGGCCCGAGGTTAGGATTTGGTGCAAAGCTTAGCATGTACTTGTCTATGGGATGTCTTCATTTAAGCACTTTATCCCTTCACAGGGAATAGTTAAAATGCACTGCCAATATAGGTTTATATGAGAGCCCCGTACTTCACATGCATTCCACCATGCCTGGAAAGACAGTGTCCACCTGCTAAGCCCAGCAGCACATGGTGCTGCTAGCATCCTGCACAGTTGTGACCAGGGCCCTGGGCTTCTGGGGAGCGTCTCTGCAGCATAAATGCCACATGCCACATGCACAGGTGCAGGGACCATGAGCTTAAGTCTTCAGGGTGGGTATATAGATCAGCCACATAAAAGACAAATATTTTGTAGGATTCTGAATCATAGTCTCAGAAAAAGAGGAATATTGAAGGAGAGAATTATTTGTGTTTTTCAAACTTGTTTTGAAACTACTTTTGTGGGGGGGGGATTGAAGATTTAACCCAGGAGTGCTCAACCACTGAGCCACCTCCCTAGCTCATTTTTTTTTTTTTTTGAGATGGGTCTTGCCAAGTTGCCAAGGCTACCCTTGAATTTGTGGTCCTCCTGCTTCTGCCTCCCAAGCCACTGGGATTACAGGTGTGTGCCACGACAACTAACTGAATGTTTTTTTTTTTTTTTTTTGTTTTTTTTTTAAGAAAAGAAACTTGCAAAAAGCATAGTGTGAACTGTGAAGCTAAGAATTTTTATCTCTGATATTTTAGGAAAAGGGGAAACGTAGCTTCATATCCCCTACTCCAGGTCATAGGAAGGCCCACACTAGACACCTGGAAGGGCCAAGAGAAGTCTGGACACCCACGTTCACACTCACAGTGAAGATTTCTGGGGAGGTCCAGGAAAACAGACCCCAACCAGGGTCAGAGAGGAAAGCCTGGTGTTCGGGGAGGCCAGATGGCCCAGTCAGTCATCAGAATCTACCCCTTAATTGACTCTGAGTCCTTTCTGGCATGGGAAGTGCTGGTTGAATCCTGGATATAATCCTGGTTCTGGCTGGTCTGAGAAGAAGCCCCTGGGGTGAAACTACAGGGATTCTTACTGTAAGTGACTTGCAAGCCTCCTACACATCCCTCGAGACACAGCTCCAACACCACCTGCTCCAGGAAGTCACTATGGCCTGTCAGCCCTCACTCTCCTGTCCCCATTTCACTTTGCACACACGTTTAAAGGAACATTTCTAAATCATGACCATTGAGGCTAAGGATCAGGCCCAAACCATCTATGCAGCTGTAGCACCTGGCAGCAGAGTGTGTGTTTGTAAAGTAACAAGATTAAGGGAAACTTAAGTTCCTGTGAGGTTTGAGCCAATGGCTTCTCAGGCCATGTCTCCCAAAGTTCGGTTGTCTGTGTGGTGGGGTCACCCACTCGGCCACGTCTCCACATCATAAACAACTTGATTTCCCCCTGGGAAAGACAGCCAGCGAGGCTTTGAAGTGAGAGCAGGAGGAAGTCTGCTGGTGACCCATACCCTCAACCTCCCCGTCCCTCCAAGGATCCCAGAAGGAAGTCACTTGCTGTAGGTTCATAACTTTCAGAGACACAGCTTGCTCCTGTCTCCCCAGCTCACTCAGTTTGGGAACGACCAGTAATAGTTCAGTTCTGCCCACCCAGTTTGGCCCCCAGCAGGCAGGTGTCTGTGAGGGGTGGTCTCCTTGCACTAAATGCATCATTTCCTGAGGTACTTTAGAAACAATCCGATAGCTATTTATTTTACGTCCTACCAAGTCTCATGTTCCGTACCAGAAGTGGCACATGTGCCAAGCTTGAAGAAACATTGAAGCAACATCTATAGATGGATTTGCAAGGCCACAATTTGAATTTCAGACAGCTTAGCAGAGACTTCAAGTACTAGACAGCAAAGAGCACACTGAGCCCACTGTCCTACCAGAAGGCTCTGAGCATGACCAGGGCTGTGCCCTCTGAGGAGCAGCAGGAGCCCCACACAGGAGGGAAGAGAGGCTCTAATTACAGGTCCTAAATAAACAAACAAGCAAACAACAACAAAGCCTGGATTAGGGCTCCATCAAGGGTATCACCCCAAACAGCAGGTTTTCAGTAACAACAAGAAAAACCACAAGACATGAAAAGAAGCATGTCTTAGCTGAGACTGCCACAAGGAAATGCGACCCACTGGGAAACTTCAGCCTCATTGTTTTCTAACCATTCTGGAGGGTGAGAAGCTTGAGACCACAGTGCTGGCACATGTGGGGACTGCAGGGGTGGAAAGAGTGTTCCTAGCCTGCCCAGCCCTGCCTTCCACTGTGCGCACACCTTCCTCCCAAGGCAGGGCCTTGGGGCATGCAGAGAGGAGAGGAGGGTCTGTCCTCCTCCTCTGCTGGAGGGAATGAGCCCCATCATGAAGGTCCCACCCCTATGACTTCATCTAAACCTAATTATGCCCCAGAGGTTAGGGCATCACCACGTGGATTTGATGGAAGGACTCAAACATACAGTCCACAGTAAACAGAAAACCGTTACCCACCCACAGGGGGAAAGACAGGTGCCAGAAACTTCCAATGAGAGCTCAGATGTCGATCTTAGCTAAGATTTAAAAATACGGAAAACATATATCATACAATATATAAACATATATATTGCATATTATAAATAATACATGTAAAATATCATATATTTTTAAAATAATAAAAGGATAGTAATATGACAATGTCATAACAAGTAGAAAATATCAGAAAGCAAAATTATTTTTTGGAAAAAAAACTTCCAGAGATTAAAGAAAGCACAAAAATTGAAACAAAAAATCTTTTAGAGAAGATCAAAATTAGGATGAGGTGGACAGAAAGAAGTGGCCAAGCTGAGAGATTGATAGAGATTATACCCCAAAGAAAAAAGGAAAAGACAATGAGGAAAGTGAACACAGCATAAGAGAAACACTGAGCTCACCCACAGACGTGGACCGGGATGCTAGATGAGGGGAAGGGAAGGAGCAGGAAGTGTTGAGGAAATAATGATTAAAACCATCCAAACCTGATAAACACACAACACATACAAGAACTTGACAACAAGCAGGGTAAACACTGAGACAGTCACATTCAGACACATCTCAGTAAAAATTTTGAAAGACAAAGAGAAAATAATACAAACATCAAAAGAAAAGTTATTCATTATGCACAAAGGAAACTCAAATTAACACCTGACTTATCAGACATAATGGAACCGGAGGCTGAGGAACACCATCCAAAAGGTTCAAAAGGGACTGTCAATCAAGAATCCTATAGGCAGCAAGATTATTTCAAAATGAATCAAAATAAACACATTCCTGAAAGTTCTTCAAGCTGAGAGCAAGTTAGCTATATGGTACTTTGAATCCACATTAAAAATAATATTGAAAGTAATTGCCTAATTATAAAAGACAGTATAAATGCATATTTGTTTTCCTACTTTAAACTGATTTTAAAAGCAGTTATCTCAAGCAGTATGTATATAATTGTTCTGTTGGGCTCAAACCATGTAGAAATGTAATATGGTGAACAATAACAGGAAAAAGGAGGTAGGCAGGAGCAAAGCTGCGCAGAGTGGGAGTCTGACACCAAAGGCTGGAGCCACAGAAACAAACCAAAGGAGCAAGCCAAGATGGTAAATAAGGAGGTTAATTTTAAAATTATCTAATTATGGACCTGCTCTCCTGCTCTAAGCTTCTATATGAGTCATAAATTACATGGTAGTAACAATGCACTGGTGTGCTTATGACATATTTAATATACACAATAATAATATTACAAAGAGGGATAGGAGTTATACGGAAGTAATCCTTCTGTATCTCAAAGGAATTATTACTTCAAAATTCTCAAGTTGATCTGGTAAGATGTGTATGGAAATCCTGCAGCAACTACTAAGAAATTAACCCTAAAGTAGTTTTAAAAATCATTAAAAGAATTAAAATATCACACTAGAAAGTGTTCAGCTAGTGCAAAAGAAATTGGTAAAAGTGGAAGAGAGAAAAAAAAATAGAAAAATAATATGCAAAAAGTGTACAGAAGAGGTGATCAAATATATCAATAGAATGTTCCTGTGAGTTGGTTTGAAATCCCAACAGGGAGAGATCATCAGACATGACGGAAACAGGAGGTCCCACTATGTGATGCCTGCAGCAGAGGCTCCTATGTCCAGAGATGAACCAGGTGGAGGGGAAAAGGGAGGAGCTCTGTACACACCACTCAACGAAGCCTGCAGCAGCTATCAATGGGAGACAAGTTGATTCTGATAAGAAAGGACATTGTTATTAGTAAAACTGTCAAGATATTAGGAAGAAATAGCAATTATAAACATTAGATCTGAATTAGTGAAACTGATCATAGAAAAACATAGAGAAAATACACACAGAAAAGAATTGGTACATTAAAAATAACAAAATAGACATTAGGTGGGCTGGGGTGGTGGCTCAGTGGTAGAATGCTTGCCTAGCATGCATGAGGCCCTGGGTTCAATTCTCAGCACCACATATAAATAAATAAAAATAAAGGTCCATTGACAACTAAAAATAAAAAAAAAAATAGACATTTAGTTAGACTGACAAAGGAAAAGGGAAAGAAGACCTAAATAACTAAAACCAGGAGTGAAAGAGAGAACATTATTATGACATTTAAAGAAAGAAAAAGGGCTACAGATGAACACTATGAATGGTTGTGTGTTAACAAATCAGAAAACCTAGAGAAAATGTACAAGTTCCTCCAGCTGACTCAGGGAGGAACCTAAAACCTGAACAGTCCTGCGACAAGCACAGGTGGTACTGGTGATCACAGGAAGAAAAGCCCACGCCCAGATGGCATCACAGAGAAGTCACCAAATGTTTAAAGAACCGACACCAACCTTTGACAAACTCTTTCAAATAATACAAGAGAAAATCTTTCCCGATTCATTTCATGGGGCCACTTTTAGCTGGATACCAAAACCAAAGAAAAGTAAAAGTATTCAAGAAAATAATCAACCGGATCCAGGAATATATAGCAACCTATATGAAGACTGTGCACCATGGCCAGGTCAGATTTGTCAGAAACGCAGGACTGGAGTGACATCAGAAAACTGACTGAGGGAGTGCCCCATACCAATAAGGAACAGAAGCGCACCAGCATCTCAGTCAAAAAAAAAAAAAAAAAAAAAAAAAAAAAAAGGCACTTGACAACACCTAAAAGCAACTGTGTCAGGGATGACAAGCTAGGGACAGAAGGGGCTTCCTGGCCCAGATGAGGACACCTGCCAAAACCCACAGCTAACATTAAACTTTGTGGTGACCTTGGCCACAATAACACACAACACAGGATGCTGGTTTCCTGCGGGCACCCTCCTGCCTCGTGATTGGTTCAGTGCTAGACAATGGCATGCGAAACCGTTTGCCGAGGGCTTCTGGGAAATGAACTCCCCCTTCCCTCCTGTGACCTCTAAGAGTTCCTGCTGCTCTGTCTGTGGTCCTGGGACCTGGGGCAGGACGAGCTGCAGCGGGCTTTTGACCAAGTGTTGGGAAGCCACCTGGGCAGGGGAAAGAGCCACAGAGAAGCCTCTTCCTGAGGGCGGAGGTGGAGGGGTGTGAGGCCATCAATTCCTCTGCCTTTGTCCCCAGTTTGCACATCTGAAGGGAATCAGCACTGACCTCAAAGCTTGTCTTGCCTGGAAAGTGCTTGGGCAGTGGAGGGCTCAGTGACAACTAGGCATTCTGACCACATGAGTGAGGACACACAAGTTACAAGGCACAGACTCCACTGAGAAGAGAAGGGCGGGTGTGGGTCATACTAAGACGGGAAAGTGGCAGAGCCTCAGCTGCAACCAGTAACCATCCTGGCCGGGCTCTCTGCCTCTCAGCTTCTTAGCTGCTCCTTCTCACTCTGTGGCGGGACTGGCCCTGTCCTTCCAGGCACTGGCAGACACTTTATGGGGACCTCACCTGTTAGAGCGAAGCCCAGGCTGACTACTTCAAGTCCTGGGAGGGAGAGTGCGCTGGGTCCTGCTCAGGGGGCGAGCGGCCCTTAGGCTGGCTCCTCAGGGAAGGGCCAGCAGCCAGCCCACAAGTGCAAGGAGAAATGAGAGAAGCAATTACCAGAAAGAAAGGGGGAAAGATAATATCACCCTGGGCAGATGCCCACAGGTGTCTCCTGTGTTGGTCTAATTAAGTGAACTCGGTTAGCACACTGGCCACTTCCTCATCACGGTGATTGACACCTTGTTCAAGGGAGCCAAAGACCACCCAAGCAGCGTTTCCCACTGTGTGGTCTGTAGGCCAAACTGCACTCTCCCTCGCATGGCTGACCACCTCTCCCCGCCCCTCAAACAGATCTGCACTCGTGCCTTTGTCCTTATGGTCCAAGGGGGTCAGAAGGCATGACAGGCTCAGGAGCATCTGTCACAGAGCCTCTCTCCTGTGACCTGGTTATGAGCTCATGAGACCACAGTCATGATTAGGAAGCAAAGCTTGCCCCTGAAGGGCCAGGCATGACATTCCACAGTGCTCTGTCCTGTTCACGGCACCCACTTCATAGAGGTGGACCTTGCCTCCTCTGGGGGAGGGTGTCGCAGTCCGGCTGCAGCAAAATAACCGGGGGGTGATGAACAACTTGTGTACGTTGATACAGCAGGAGTGGGAGCAGTTTATTGTAGGACAACAGAGGTATTTATATATTTCATATAGCTTATCTTAATTAACATAAACTAGATACAGCAGTCAACCAATAAGAAATCTCCACACTTAATGGCTCACTGGCGTTACTTCATAAACCACTCTGTCTGGCATTTTGCCAGGTGCCATCCAAACTTATTTACAGACTCTAACAGGAGGGTGCTCCTGGGAGATGTCCCCTCACATCACCAGTTCCTGGCAAGATGAAAACCCTGCCCCATAAGCACCTGATCAGATGTTTGATACTTTGTCCTTTCACAGAATAATGTGGGACATGGGACAGCAAATACCCAAACACCAACAATAAATAAGTCAGCACATAAACATCACAATGTCAACCAGAGCTAAAGGTATGGGTGACAATAAGGAGATGGCAGAGAGGGACTGGGCAGGACTGGGCAGGGGTGAAGGAAAGTGTGGACCACGAGGATGGCAAGGTCCTCTTCACCCTGAATCCGCTCAGCCTCGTTGCCTTGTCTCTCGCTGGTCTGAACCATTCCAGGGTTCTTATCGGAGAAATGAAGGGGATTCTTCAAGGACCCTTCCTCCCTTTCACTCATCCCTGTCTCTGTTGCCAAAATCACCTCATTTTCAGTTAATTTCTAATATTCTCACTTAATAAAATAACGTCCTCCATCGATGACAGGATAGAGCCCCCAGCTCCTTGCCGTGGCTGGAGTGGCCACCCCGACCCAGCCCCCACCTGCCTCCCAGGCTCATGGCCATGTGGTCTCCTACTCCCTTGCATCTCTGCCTTTGCTGCCTTCTCCTTCCAAGGGGACCTGGCTGTTCTCAGTCTACCTGGTAAAGCCCTCCGTCACCATCGAGAAAAAAAGGTAAACTTCCCCCTGCTCACAAGGAGGCTCAAGCCCCTGTCTGAGCTTGCTTGTCCCCCACACATGAGTGCTGAGGGCAGTCACTGGTAACTTAGAATATTGCCTGTATTTCCAGATTTCCCAGACCCTACAGATAGGTCTGGAAACACATTTGAATTTCTAATTTCTAAAACAAAAATGTTTGCAGAGGGGCTCTTGTCTTGTTGATGTACCCAGCAACCCTAGCCCCTTCCTTTGTCCTAAGATCCTGTCTGCAAGATGAGCAGGTGACCCAGGCATGTCCATCCTGCCCCTGAGGATGCCCGCACCACTTGGCCCCCAATCCCACCCCAGCCCGGTTCCCACCACTGGCCCCAGCACAAAGCTGAGGAGTTGGATCATTCTCAACTGGCCAGGACACTGCCTCAAAAGTTTTTGAATGGGGAGGGTAAAAGATTCTTCTTCTCCCTCCTTACAAGGCTATACAGATGTGACCTGAGGCTACAAGGGCTGTGGACAAGCTGCTCTGGGAGGAGAAAGTCCGTGCATGGTAACAAGGACGGAAAGCATAGTGAGCAGCTCCGTTCTTTGGTTGCTGCCATCACCAAGACCCAGGCCTCCCACTGTCTGCTGGGACACCAACACACTCCTCTACTGGGGGAATTAAGTTGGACCTAGCCACTAAGAGCCAGTCGGAGCCACAGTCCTGATTAACACACCTTTGCCTTTGCCTCCTGAGACGCAGAGCTCAGCTTCTTCTCAGGGGACAGTGGACCAGGCCGCCCCATGGCATGCCTACCAAGGCAGAGCATGCATCTCAAAGGAAGCTTTTCATGGGTGCTTCAACTGCACTGTTTTGTTTCTATTCTTATAGATGTGACTCTTGGCGAGCTCCGCGCCCATCTGCCCAGACTCACTGAGAAGATTCGGTACAGAATCCTGCTCAGGCAGGCTGTGGGTGGCACCTGTTGCCAGCCTCGGAAGGGCTTCCTCCTGCCAGGACACTACAGCCGTGCTCTGCTGTCGATGGGCCTGGGCCCTGAACTGTCATGGGTTGGTGACGGTCATCGATTTATATTTATGTTCTGGATTTCAATGACCAGGTGTCACCTCTGAGTCCAGCCTCAAGGTATTCCACCTCAATAGCAGTGGCCCTCCCGATGCCACCCAGCTGTGCAGCCACACGCTCTCTCCACCTTCAGCAGACCAGTGGTCCGGGCTTCATGAGGACTGCAGTCTGCTCACTCCGTGCTGCTGACATCTCTCTCTAGGGCTCTGACTCACTCAGTACCCTTCACCACCCTTCACCACGATGTCCTCCAGCCTCACCTGTGCCCTCCCACGCCCTGTACCCCAAACACCCCCCTCCCAATTCAGCATCCTCCGGATTCACTAAATCTTCCCTAATTTCTACAGATCACGTCTGTGTGGGCAGCACACAGGTGAAGTGCGGATTCTGGAGTGAGGCGAACCTGGGCTCCAGCTTCCTGTGCCTTCCTTCAACCTGCAGGGCCTGGACACTTGACCTCTGTGAGCACTGGTCTCCTCATCTCTGCAGTGGAGGTAGAAACAGAGAGTCCCGTGGTCCATTATCAGAATGCAGGATTTAGCCTTCAATGCAAAATTACTGAGGATACAAGAAAACTAGCCAAAGAGGAAACAGAGCAAATGATTAAACCAGCGGTTGATGCCTGAGTGAGGAGAAAAGACACATCGACTCTCAGGAGGTGGGGGGAGGCCCGGCTGACCAACAGGGATAAACCCCATACAGGACAGATCAATCCCGGAAAGGCCTTCCTGCCCAGGAAAGCAAAGGGAGGTGTGGAAACTCCAGGTACATCCCTTAAAATAACCAATAGGGGACAGTAAAACCTAGGTGACATTCAGGAAGACTGTGCACCCCACAGTTCTCAGACACTGAGGAGCCAGGGAGGGACCTTGCACCTGGAGGAGACAAAATGCTGGTTGTTACAGTCGGGGGTGTGCCTGTGCCTCCAGACACCCAGGCTTGCAGGACTGACAGTAAAGCCTCACTGTTTGTAATACTTTGTGTCTCTTGGTCGGTTCTTTGGGTTTGGACAGGAGAGCATGTTTCTCATAGAGGTACAATTCCTGTTATCCAAAGGGGTTACTGTGACCTCTACTTGAAATAGCAAGTTTTCTATGTTGCTTTTTGTCTCTGGCCACATGACCTCATAACTCTGCTGAAAAGAAGGTCATCACCAGATACAGCCCCTTGACCTTGGACCTCCAGAACCATGAGGCAAAATTAAACCTCTTCTCTTTATAAAGCTACCTGGCCTCAGATCTTTCATTATTGTAACTAGAAGACAAACCAAGAGCAGGGGAGAGACAATATAATAAGAGAAGGATGAGAAGATTGTGTGTGTGAGAAGTGGTCTCTTACTGAGAGCCCATTCCTCTCAACAACGGGATGTAAGCAAGAAGCCTGGGTCTATGAACAGGAGATCACATAATCCACTCCTCCTGCTCCTGGAGGAAGCACATACCCTTGATTCCCACTGAGATAGAAGTCATATTTCACCAGCTGAATGGGCAGCAATCACTTCCAAGAGTCTATAACAGTCTAGTGATAAACATCAATAAAGACTAATAAATTGCTCAAGCTAAACTCCCAGAGTATTTGGGGAAAGCATTCGAGAGTCTCAGAATCTCTCCTCTATGTTCATCATATCTCCTTGGTGCCAGGATCTTGGCTGCAAAAGGAGTTCCAGTCTTTCGTTCTTTTTATGTTCATTAGTTCCTCACATGAGTGAATTTCTCTATAGACCTTTGATATATTTAAGAGAAAAAGAGGACACATCTTTATCTGCAGAAGGTAATAATCATACAATCTCATTGGTATGTTTAAAATGGCCAATGTGCAGTCTAAGAGGGGGGAGAGAAGAGTCCACCCCAGAGATCAGCAGGGTGTGCTCAGGGTGAAGTCAAGGAGCACCAAAGAAAGCAGCCTGAGAGCCCTGCTCAGAGGCAAGATGGCGCCCTGTGCTTATTTCGGGTGGAGTTGAATGACTGTGGGGTTCAGGTACTATGAGCATGATATTGCATGAACTCATGAACAAGAGATGTGTGGGTACCCAGTACCTACAAGGCTTTATGGAGTCAGGCTCTGAGGCTCACTTAAAATGTTCAACATCTCTAGCAAGTAGAGAAACACAAATTAAAACCACACTGAGATTTCATCTCACTCCAGTCAGAATGGAGATTATCAAGAACACAAGCAATAAATTTTGGTAAGGATGTGGGGAAAAGGCACACTCATACACTGCTGGTGGGACTGCAAAGTGGTGCAACCACTCTGGAAAGCAGTATGTAGGTTCGTTATAAAACTTGGAATGGAACCACAATTTGACCCACTCCTCGGTTTATACTCAAAGGACCTAAAATCACCATACTACAGTGATGCAGTCACATCAATGATTCGAGCAGCTCAATTCACAATAGCTAAGCTATGGAACCAACCTAGGTGTCCATCAATGGATGAATGGATAAACAAAGTGTGGTACATATACACAATGGAGTATTACTTATCCACAAAGAAGAATGAAATGATGGCATTTGCCAGTAAGTGGATGGAGCTGGAGAATATCATGCTAAGTGAAATAAGCCAATTCCCAAAATAACAGGTTGAAAGTTTTTTTCTGGTATGTGGAAGGTAAACCACAATAAAGGGCAGGGAAACTGGAAGTCTGTAGATTAGACAAAGGGGAATGGAGGTAAGGGAGGGGCATGGGAAAATGAAAAGCAGTGGGATAGATGTGACATGATTCTCCTGTGTTCATGTATGAAATCACCACCGTGGACCCCACTGTCATGCACATCCACAAGAAGGGGGTCCTAACTAGAATAAAATACATTCCGTGCTTGTACAATTATGCAAAATGGATTCTGCTGTTGTATTTAACTAAAAAGAACCAATTTTTTTTTAAAAGAGCAGCCTTCCCACGATCCTCTGAGAGTGAAGGCTGACTAGGTCTAGACCGGCGTCCCTGACTGCACAGCCCCACCCTTCCACAGCAGTGCTGTCCTCTTCGGGCCCCATGGAGTGGCCAGAGGCTGTATTCAGCATCTGTTTGTGGAGCAGCTGCTTGGTGCCAGGCTCAGTGGCAGGTGACCAGGATGCACTGAGGAGCCAGATGGATAGTGTCCTGCCCCATTGGAGGGCTGAGGGGAGGAGGGCACAGCCAGTCCACCAGCAGCAGGGCCACTGGATGCCGACCACAGGAGAGAGCTGAGCAGGGAGCCCTGCATCTCAGGAGAGGGCCACACCAAGTTCCTGCTGCGCCTTCCCTCTGGTACATCCATGGTGCCATCTGAACACTCCCCCAGCCGCACTTACTCCTTAGGTGACAGGGGAGGAGCTGGAGCTGTGGGTGACAGCTGGACAAGTATGCTGTCCTGGGAACTTGGAGATCATCAGCTCACCAAAGAACCGGCTCCCAGAACGTTTCCTTCTCAGTGTTGTTAAATAACCAAAGACAGTACTGGTGCAACATTCCCACTCTCCTATGGAATTAGAGAACAAACAAGGAAGAATTAGTTATAAAAATTAAAACAACCAAAAAGAGCTGGCCCATGGTGCTGTCATCTCCCACTTTATCAAGAAAAAAGAATTTTGAAATACTTCAAAGCTCTTTTTCTCTAAGAAAGAGCCTTATAACCCCACATAGAACAAAGGACAAAACCCATGCAGTCATCTCAACAGACACAGAAACAAACACAAACAAACAGGATTGGAAGGAAAATTCCTCCACTCGATGAAAGTCATGTGCAGAGCAACAGAAACTGCTAGAGTTAAACTTACTGGAGCCAGGAGAGCGTCCTCTCCCCAGGATCAGGGCTGAGGGAGGACACCCACTCATGCCACTTGGTCAAGGCTTTGTGAGGGATTCTTCACAGGCAAGCCTAGCAGGGTGATTAAGCAAGACAATAAGCCAACAAGACAAGAAAGGCAGAAATAAAGCTCTCTTTACAGAGAACAAGGACTCCAGGATAATTCAACACGGAAAGAATGTCTTCAATGACAGAGAACAAATTGTGCTGAGACAACCAGAAAATCCATGCTAAACAGAAGAATTTAGACCCTTACTTCACATTCATGAAAAATAACTCAAAAAATGGATCACAGACCTAAATGTACCAGCTGAACTATTTAGAAAATTTAGAAAAAAATGTGAGAAAAATCTTGTGAATGTGGATGAGGCAATTATTGCTTAGGTTCTACAGCAAAAGCTTAATTCATAAAAGAAAAAAATTATACATTGGATCTCACCAAGTGAAAATTTTATGCTCTTCAAAAGATGAAAGATCATGAAAGACAGGTCAAAGTCTGGGATGAAGTCTCTCAAATCATACCTGATAACATCAATCACAAGCATTTTTAAAAATTTGTAATGGGCAAAAAATTTGAGCAGCACTCTACCAAATATCTGTAGGTGTCAAATAGCATGTGGGAAGACATTCCACAGCACTAATCATTCTGGAAATGCAAACTAAAACCAATATGTCCCACCTCTCTGAACCCATCAGAATAGCAAAAATTAACAGGACGATGACAACAAGTGCTGGCATAACTGTGGAGGTAACAGGACTCTCAGACACCCATGGCAGGAAAGCAAATTCCATGACTACTTCAGGAAACAATTTGGCAACTCCTAAGGAGTTCAACATGTGCTTCGGTGTATTGTGCGACTCTTCTTTTCCTAGAGAAATGACTGCTTGAAGTGACAGAAATGACAAACAAAAGCTTGCATGAATGCTCCCAGCAGCATTAGCCCAACCAGGAGCAACCCAAATGTCCATCCACGGGGACAAACTGTGATATATTCACACAGTGGAATACAGCTCAGCAGTTAAAGAAGAATTATGGAGACACATACCAGCAAGGATACATCTCAAGTAAATATACTGAGGGAAAGAAGAGAGAGAGAGAGAAGAGGGGCAATGAAGACGGAGATAACAAACATACTTTACTGTTTCATTTATATGAAACTCCAGAAAATAAAAATTAACTGTCAGGGAGTGATTACATGGGACAAATGGAGAAGAGCAAGAGAGAAGGGATCATAAAGAAGCAAGAAGAAAGATCAAAGGCTAAAGATATCACTGCCCCAATTTGGGTGGTGATTTTACACCCACAAAACTATCAAAATATACCAAACCCTCCATTTAAACATGGGCAGCTCATTGAGTGTCAGCTGTGTGGTCATGAAGCTGTTAGACAGGAAAATGGCAGAGGGAGGCCGCAGCCTCAACACATGGCCTCTGTGCCTGGACCATGCCTGTCTGTGTCTGGGTCTCACGGCTCTGTGATCCAGTTAATTTACGAACTTTGTTTAGCTCCTCTGAGTTTCTTCTGGAAGCTCAGTGAAGCCGACACACCCTCCCTACCACCAAAGCTGCATGATGGGGGTTTAGATTGTGAATCAAGAACCAAAGCACAATGGAGGGCTCCCTTCCCTCCTACTGAACACAGAATAAATATGTCCTCAGGAGACACCGGACACTAGGGATTATACCTGACCAGGCCTGAAATCTGTAGCACAGTCACAGCCCCACATCTCCAGCAAACCCCAACCCTGTAGCAAGCAGGGCCTGGCCAGGGAAGAGCAAATGAGAGTATCCAGGAGGGGGGGGGGTGCGGGCATGCGTCCTTGGCAAGTGAATGCAGAGGTGTGCAGGTTCATGCGGGATTGTCCAAGATCTCCCTGAATTATGCAGAAACAATTCCAGGATGTTAGTTCTTAATTAGAGATGCCAAAGACAGAGAAGAACAAATGATCTAATTAATATTGAAATCATAATGAAGCTGACAGGAACAAAAGGTTGAGAAGGCAGCAGTGCCCATCCCTGGCCAACAGGAAATATATGACACATCTCCAATTAGAATGGAACAATGAAAGTCCAAATTACCAGCATAAAGAAGGACAAAATTAGGCAATAACATCCAAACTGCCTGACAACTTCTTCTGAGCTGCATGGCTCCTGGCAGCGTGTGAAGGAGGGAAATTCATGCCAGAAATAGAGTAACCATGGATCTGGGGGGAATTTTTGTGAAGCATTGCTAAAGGAGAAAGGATGGCCTGCAACCTCTTTTGGAATTTTTCTCTGTGTTCTTCCAAGTAGAATTAGCATTAGCCGGGGCCATTGGATCAGGATTTCTTTTATCTGCAACAACAACAGAAACAATCCACATCAACCCAAGCCTACAATTTAGCTCTGCCTGAGCCCAAGACCTGCCGCCCTGACTAGCACCCCTCACACCTGAAGGGTGAGGTGCCTGTCAGTGATGTCATCTCTGTAAGGGCCCCCCTGAGAACACACCATCATCCAGCCCATCCTGTTGGAAAGTCTAGCCTCTTGGAGAAACTCCTCGCAGCCCTCATAGGGATACAGTTATCCCCAGAGTGAGGCTGCTCTCCAAGGTGCTGACCAGGTCTTCCAGGCTTTCTGGTGATCAGCAGCCCACAGGCTGCTGAGCAGCAGACTTTGTTTCTTCTGCCTGACCTGACCCCTCCCAGGTCACCTGTGGAGATGAGACCCTTCCTGGGCAGGTAAGGCTCTCACGTGTTAGTGCTCTGTTATTGGCCCTTTAACATCTCCATATTATGAGTCCAGCTGATACCTGAAGGCCAGACACTTATTCATAGCAGCCACAGGATGGAGGCACTATTTCGAGATCTGCATGAACTTATATTTATTTCTCTGGGAGCATGTACAAGTTCATCTCCTGCTGAGAAACTTGACTGGCCTCGGTGACTCTGGAAGCCACAATCCACTGACACAAGACAACTGCAAGTGTAGAGAAACACAACCTTGTTTTGAAAAAGGGGTTTGCAGAGGTAAACTTTAAGGATCTCAAGAAGAAATCATCCTGAATTAAGGTAACCCCAAATTCAATGACAAGCTCCAGTATGAGAAAGGAAGGTCATTCAGAGACACAGGTAAGAGGTGACAAGGGAAGCAGAGATTAAAGTGAGGAGGCCATAATCCCAGGAATGCCCAGAGCCCCCAGAAGCTGTGCAAGGCAAGGGCGGACCCTCTTCAGAGTCGCTGGAGGAAGCAGGGCTGCCAATGCCCTCATTCAGGCTCCCAGCCTCCAGGAGAAAAATTTCCATGTGTTAAGTCACCGCATTTGTATAACCTGTGACACCAGCCCTAGGAATGCAACATGTGTAGCAAAGGAATGTCACAGATGCCTTTAAGGACCTAGACTGGGGTGGTTGTTGGGCAGGTCTTCGTGAGGGGCAGAGGAGGGCTGCAGTCAGAGAAGAGGACGTGGTGATGGGATCAGGGGCCATGGGGAGAGGTGAAGGCGTCACAGTGCTGACTTTGAGATGGAGGAGGACACGAGCTGGGAAGGCAGCCTGCCTCTGAAGCTGGAGGAGGAGGTGGCTCCACCAGCCTCTCGCAGGCTTCCCACCTCCAGAACCATGGGTAGCCACCAAGTTCATGGTGACCTGCTACAGCAACCACAGGGACTAACACACACATCTTACAAGTGCTGTGGGTGGAAACAGGTCCTTCATAGATCCAGAGTAAGCCATCATCAAGTGACTCCCTGACTGTCCCTGCCACCTCACCCACACAGTGTGGTACATGACATTAGAGTTACACTCAGGATGCACGGGTCTGAAGGCCCTGGAAGGGATCCAACCCCCACATCCACTAGAGCACAAGGAGTGGAATTGCCCTTCTACTTGCTGTTTCCTGGTGTGCAAACTCCAGGCCCTGATAGTTCCTAGCTTAAAAGTCCGTATGAAAATGAAGTGGGTCAACAGCACAAATGTCCTTATCGTGGTAGTACCTGGCACTTAATAAATTCTCAACCAATGGTGCCTCTTAATACTCATGAGCTGTTGAAAACTGCTAAGGGAACACGTTACATGCACTTCACCTTGATAGTTCCTGGGGCTCTATATGCACTTAACAGGAAATTCGATGGAGATGCCCCCAAAAGATGAGAAAGCCACTCATGCATGGTATCTCTTCCCACCTCCAGGAATCCCTAGCATTCATTTGTTTGAATATTCAACCAACATTTACTTGTTCCAGACACTGTGCTCAGGGCTGGGAACAGCATAGACACAGCCATAGATACTGCGGCCCTACAACCAAGTAGAGGTTAAGATTTGTAGATGTGATCATGGACATGCATATGCGCGTGGATCTAAATTTGCACATCTATCAGTGCAACATTGACATATGATGGCTCAAATACTTTGTGACTTCCTGTAGACATACATTCTCATTCAATTATTCCCCAAATTCACACTGGGACTTCATCACACAGGTCTAACAAACAGCAATCCAATTAGACATGCTCAGAACAGCTAGACTGCCACCAGATGAAACCTCCACCAGAAGACACAAAGAGTAAAAGGCGGCTGCCCAAGGCCAGCTTACCTGGGCCCACCCCCGCCCCAGCATTTCCTTTAGACTAACCCTTGCCCTTTGCCTGTGGCTTAAAGCAAGGAAAACATTTTTTTAATCAACTGTCTTTTGAACTTCCAAAAGCCCAGGTCTCCTCTAATGGGCTTTCCAGGACTATTTTGATTGTGGTTCATTCTACCTTACACAATGATGTTAAAACAAATCTCTATAGAAGGTAACTTTCAACCATATCGTTATTATCCCCATTTGTAGATAAGGATCTGAGTTCACAGGAGTTAAGAGATTTGCCCAACGTCTGGTAAGGAAGGTGGAGTTAAGATGTGAACCCTATTGTCTGTCTGAATGCTTCTAACCAAAGAACTCACCACCTCTGCAGTTCTTCCTTTACACTGAACTGAAAATGGTCTTTTTTAACTTCCACTTTAGGAATACAAAAAGCACAAATCTCCCTCTTTCACATAATGGCCCTTGAAAGACATAAAAGCCGCTGTCAGCACCTCACCCTGGGGCCTCTTCTTCTCATCACCAGGCTAAACACTAGCCCTTGCTGTAGTCTTTCCTCCTGTGATTTGATTTCAAGAACCCTTGGAGACCCAGACATTCTTTGGCAGAACACAATCCAATTTTCCGGTGCCCTCTAGGGCCTGAAGGATGACAGAATGAAGTAGATCATTTGTTGCTCCTCTCTCTTTTTTTGAGACTACAGTATGAGAAAAAACTCACTTTCATCTAAAATCTAAGTTCAGAAAGCCAGCCTCCTAAGTATGACTTAAGGTGGCAAATGTCCCTCCACCTCCTTGGGGGAGACAAGAGGGAGTAGTGGGGACTGTGGTGAGCTGGGGGAGGGGGGCGATGCAGGCCTTACACAAAGGGTCTCCTCTACTCAACTCTAGGTGCAGCCTACGTGGACCCAAGGCCCAGGACCACATGATCTCTAGTTTCATTAGAAACTAGAAATCCAAATTTCTGTGCCAATTTGTCCACTTTTACATTACCATAATGATTAAAGAATAAAAGCCAGCCAGCCACATGTACGTACACAATGCACGTACACACAGGTGCGCATGCACATGCACACACACACACACTCTCAAGACGCATTCCCTACTTTTTTAAATTTTTAACTTCAGAGTAATTGCTGACTTAAAACTTGACATTCATCCCCTCCAATTTTGCCCAATTAGGGTCAGGTCCCAGGTTTTTAAAATATTTATGCCTTCAGATTCTGTCCTTTGAAAGTCATTCCATCCCAGGGTGAAGAAGCTAATTTATGTACTGCCATAATTTGCATCTTCCTGGATTCCCACTTCCTTGCCATCTCAATCCCAGACTCAGGCCACTGAACCTCCAGTGCATGAAGATTTTTGGGGACCCAGCAAACTCATCCTTCGGGCCCCATGGTGTTCCCTGTGCTGTGAAGGAGCAGATGAGCAGCAGCCCCACAGATTGAAGGGCTCTCCTGAGAGTATTAACAACTGTGCCAACGTCCAGGGCTGACCCTGGTTTGAGGCTGAGGCAAGCACAGGGCTCTGTGTACACCTCCTTCCATCTTGGAGTCACGGCAAAATGACTACGTACATTAAGAGTGAAGCCACAGCCTGTGTATCACAGCTGTCTAATTAAGTCTGGCCAACTGACACAGGCAGCAGGGTCGGCCAGAGGACCTGTCCCACTGCAGGGCTGAGTTTGGTGATCTGTGGGCTCCATTTCACACCTAGAATAGTAAACAATCATTTGCTAAAGAACTTGCTTTTTCATGAGGCTGTAATAGGCAAAACCTGTCCTCTTCCAAAACTGTATCTATCAGGAGGGACAGTGAAAAGCCAGCCTCTATCTCAGAGCAAAGCCTGTCCAAGAAAGGGACATGACCTTTGTCCTTGGAAAAACCCACAGAGCACTCCTAAGCACATTCCCACCCTGCTAAGTTGTTTATCTACAAATAACAGGAGAGATCTGCTGCCCCAGGTGTGCCTGACTCAGTCAGGCTAGGTGGAGATCCATAGCAACCCCCTAGCAGCCACCAATCAGCATGAGACAGGGAAATACCTGGGATGCCAGATGACCCTCCCAGTTTATGGTGGTTGATAACATGTTGGGAAACCATGTAGTTCAGCATGTACACCTCTCTTGGCTTAAACCAATCAGTTAAAATGAATACCCCTTTTGTACTGACCAATCACCCTTACCCAACTTGTTCCCCCCAGTGAATATGCTAATCATGTTTTAGAGTTGTTATTTGATTTTCCTGCGGTGTGTGATGATTTGCTATGATGTATGTGAAGTCCCTGCCCTCTCCAAAAAAATGCATAAAAATGCTGCAAACCCTGGGCTCAGGGCCTCTTAGCATCACCAGTTGCTGTGTGTGCATGCGGAGGATCGAGTTAGCTTGCAATAAACACCTCTTTGCTGCTTACATCGATCTTGGGTCTCTGGTGGTCTTTGGGGGTCCCAAATTCGAGCATAACAAAATGTTACTAACAAAATGTTACTAACAAAAATTTAGTACATCAGGCTCATGAGTTTTATTATCCTGTAATGAGACCAAATCTGTTTTTAAGTTTGAAACAGGGAGGCATTTATTAACACCACATGCCAACCAGCGGGGCCAACCAGCCACTCCAAAACAGCGAGGTAGTTAAAGAAAATATGTTTAGTAAATAAAATGATTGGGCACAGAGAGTTGGACCAATCGAGATGGTATGGGGACTGTTGATGCTAAGACAACAGCACCCTACGAAGAAAGAGAGGGAGGAGGGGGAGGGAGATAGAACTGAGTGTGGGCACAGATTTGCCCTTGAGATTCAGGCTTGGCAGAGGGGAGCAGCTCGGCCATTCACAGAAGCTGTCTGACCCAGGTGTCTCTGATTCAGCCATTTGCTGCTTAGTGAGGTTACTCTGGCCCACAACCCTCGGAGCACAGGGTGCTCACCAGATCTGGAGGCTGGGCACAGTGAGCCATGATAGCCACATGCACGTGGGAGACAGGTGAAGCCTTCACGTACCTTCACGATGTCCTCATCGGCCGACCTGCACTCCACAGCCTCTGACACGTCCACCACGGAACTGTCCTCTTGAATCCCCGTGACTTTGACAGGGACCGAGTCGGGCTTTCCTGTGAGAATGGTGGTGTTCAAAACCTCCGTGTCCTGAAGGAGAGAAGAGGAGCCGGTGAGCGAGCTTGGATCCCAGGGAGCAGGTGAGGTCGGCCAGCACCACCTCTGCCCTAAGAGCCTGCAGGGATGCAGCCATGTGAGAGTGGGGTCCAGCCAGACTGAGAGCCACATCTGGCAGCCAGACCCTCTCCTGGCACCCAGCCTCTCCAGGAGCACTGAGCTGCTCCCTCTTCCACCTCCTCCCACACCCTGTACCTCCTGCATCTGTCTTGCTCACACTGGCACAGGATTTCTCCCCAGCATTCTCCAGGGCTCGGTCTGAGGGTCCTTTGGGCAGTGACTGCCTGTTCTGGGCTTAGTACACGCTTAGTACACAGGGAGCACATGCTTCATTTTTGTTTCAAATGAAGAAAGACAACAGCACAAAGAGCAAAGGAGAACTCGTCACATCATAAACCTCTGCACACCTGGGCTGGGCACCGTGGCCCCTCCCTCACCTCTCGCGACCTCAGAGATTCCCCTGCAAACCCTGATGACCCCTGGGGGCTCGTGGGTTCTGTCTTCCTAATTCATCTCCATCTGTCAACTTCCTGCCTCTCCCAGCTCCCCTGCCCTCCCAGCGCCTCTGGCCTGGACAGCTACGCTGGCCCCGGGGTTCTCCCTGGGTCTCTCTTCACAGGGCTCAAGATCTCCAACCCAGACTATCTCTCTGCCAGATCAAAACTCCTGGAAAGTGCCCTACTGTTCTTAAGGTAGGGTTCCACTCACTGAGGAGGGTCACCTGGGCCTTGCCCACCTCCTGGTCCTTCTCCTGTCCCCTTCTCTCTGTCCCCTGCACAGTCCAGCCTTCTCACAGTCTGGGAAGCCTCTGCCCCACGTTAGCTCCCATGAAGAGGTTCCCTGGTCTGCAAACAGGGACAAACAAGCCCCTACTCCACAGGGAGCTTATGGACATTGAACAGGCCATCTGTGCCCACCTCGGGGCGGAAGGTGCAATGAGCACAGCCCTCCATGCAGCTGCTACAGTGGAGCTCAGAATGTTCACTCAATGAATGGGCCAAAGAGCCACCTCAAGGCTCATGCAAGGACCACGGTGGAGAAGCTACTTCCACACCAGGCTGGAGAGGAAGGCCAAGCAGACAGCTGGCCACGGATGCACAACTCAGCTCAGCAGTGGAAGTTCACCGCATCGGCTCAGCTCCCCAGGAGGGTCCAACAGGCCATCGTCCATCACTCCTCTCCTCAGTCCCTGCTTCAGGCCATGCACTAGGCAGGTCCCACACTCCGTGTCCTCAGTTGCCCCCCCACTCTCCATTCCAAACCAGGAGAGGGGCAAGAGAGGGGGCGGGCCTTGAATGACAAACACAGCGGCCACTGAGACTGAGCTACTAGGAGACGGGCGGTGTTCTAAATGACTGGCATGCAAATAATCATCCTCTGTGCTTCCCCAACAACCCTCCCAAGATAGTATGAGTTTTAGTACCATTTTATACATGATTTGCTTTGCAGTGATATCAAACCTGCAAATAATAGCTACTTTTCAAGAGAAAATATCAAATTTATAAGGAATATGTGGTAAAGGTGGCAGCCCAATCTAACAGGGTGGAAAGTCAACCTTCTTGTTTTGACATCTGCTCTTTCCTCGGAGTGGGATTTTTTTTTTTTTTTTTTTTTTGGTGCAAGGGATTCCACCCAGAGGTGCTTAACCACTGAGTCACATCCCTAACTCTTTCTTTTTATTTTTTTTTATTTTGAGACAGAGAGTTTCACAAGGTTGCCTCCAATCTCATTAAATTGCTGAGGCTGGCTTTGAACTTGTGATCCTCCTGCCTCAGCCTCCTGAGCCACAGGGATTGCAGGTGTGTGCCACCACACCCAGCTTGGGATGGGGTCTTGAAAAGATAATTTCAAAATAATGTAAATAAGTTAAGCCTCTCTAAAATCCTAAAGCAGGTACCTATGTACCATCGGCACACCGAGAGAGCAATTACCACGTCCAATATTACATTAAAACAATGATCTGGTTGCGGAAACTGCTAAACATCCACCATCGACCACAGAACAAGTCTTTTCTGCTCCATCTGTAGAAGCCCCAGGTCCGATGCCTAGAGAGCATCTCTACACTCCTCTGTAGAAGGCCCTTCCATCCCATGAAGGCAACACCAAGGGCAAAGTTACAGTAAGGCCATCAGAAAACTCTCTTCTCCATAAAAGTCACAAGGAAACTGGCAAACACTGTCAAAATAATGTTTCTTGGGCTCTGGAGATGCCCCAAACACTTGTATGACTGGGAGAGCATTTATACAAGAAATAGAGGGCCAGGTCCTGGTCAAACACAGAGGCCTTGGTGGCACTTTAACTTGAGGCCACTCCCCCACTCTCCAGCTCTGCCATGGCTTTGAAGCATGATGCCACCTTCCCAGTAAAAACCAGCAGTGTGGGCACCACAGGGAGGAGAACCCCACCAGAGACCTTTCCCACCCGCATTCCCAAACCACCCACAGTACACACCTTGTCTGTGGGTTCCCTGGAGCACCCCACTGGCAAGACTGTATGTGGCCTGGCTCTGGGCTCATCTTCTCCCTGGAGATGTTTGTCAAAAGCAATTACAGGCGACTGTTCACCTGCACAGCTCTCTGAGGCCTGGAGAGCACCTCATCAAATAGCTTAAAGGGGAGAGATGGGCAAGGAGATGACCACAGGGCTTTGGAAGACTGCGACATGTTCCTGGAAATGCATAAGAATGGCCATGTTCGTCCAAGAGCTGTGAATGTGCCCAGAGTAAAGGCAAGTGCCAGATGCCTAAGGAGATCCCATCATGGGCTGCCCGCAAGCTGGCCTGTCCAATGGAACGCCATTGAGTCATGAGAAGGATGAACTGACAGACCACAATAAGGACGAGCCTTAAAAACATTATGTTTAGAGAAAGAAGCCTGGACACACATCTGACGATTCCATGTGTGTGAAATGTCTGGAACAGATGGGACGTGGATCAGTGGCTGTGAAGGGAGCAGAGGATGAAGGGCATGGAGGTTGCTGGGCGGTACAGTCTGTGTGGTGGGAGTGATGTGAACGTTCGAGAATTAGCACTGATAGTTGCAGAACCTTGTACACACACTAGAACCCACTGCATGTTCTGAACACTGAGGCAATACTGCTCTGGGAACAGGCTCATGCCTCGCCCCGGGGTTGGGAGGAGCGCAGGGCTATGTACCAAGCAGACGTGGCCACTGTGACAGTCGTGCCAGTGGGAAAGGACCTGGCAGGATAGGAACGTGGTCAGTACAGTGAGCCTAGGAGGCCTCAGCGCCTTGAGAGCAGCGCGGGCTCTCTCAGGGTGAGGTGACTCCACATGTCGTGGCCTCTCAGTGGTCAGAAAACAACCTGAGCCATCTCCTGAGCGTCGTTTTAACATAGTGGATTTCTGGTGTCATCACGGTTGGCTTCCCTGGAGAGGGCTTCACTTCACAGTAGCAAAGACAAAAGCTGACGCACCATCTAGACTTCCAGCACATTCCGCAACCTGGTCATCACCACGCATCTGGCTCCAGGTGCTCCTCAGGATGTCACAGGCACCAAGACACCTCCTGTTGATGTCTCAGGACAGGTGCTTCCCAAAGGACAGCCAGGCCAAGGAAGAGAATCCCTGCTGAGCAGGCCATGCCCAAGGAGGGCCACCCTGGTGTGTTCCTGGTGGGATGCGGGCAAGCTGTCCCTCCTGACTCGCTGCCCTCTTCAAGCCCTGTTCACTGCAGGAGGCATCAGAGAGTCTGCACTGCAAACCATGGAGCTTCCCTCGAGTGTGTCCTGAGTGACATAGGCAGCGAGCTGCCCGACAGGCTCCCATCACTCTGGGCACTGCCCTCGCCCAGGGCGGGGACTCCAGGAGGGGAGCATGGAAAGAATGTAAGAGTGGGCCAGCTGCTGGTAATACTGATGAAGACCTCAAAATAAAGCCAGCACAGAGGACAGAGAAGCTGAGAGAAGAGAGGAACATCATCCAGTGACACTGCATGATTCCTGGATCCAACTATGCCTGAAGCCCACATGGATGTCTCAGTTACGCCATGCTAAAACATTTTGTTTTTCATTTTGGCTTTGATATGGTTTGCTTAAGGTAGGTTCTTTTGGCATTTTCAACTAAAGGACTCAGGACTAAAAGACTAAATTTGGTGTACCTTCCAAGAACATTTCTATCACGCAAGGAGGGGGAAAGCTGTTCACAGTGCCTCAAACACAACCTCACTGTTTCCAGTGGAAACAAAACCCCATTGGCAGTGCTGATCACAGTTTACAGGGCATGAGACTTCTGGGTTTTGTTTCTTTGTTACATTGTGAGGTTTTTGTTTTTGCTATTTTGTTTATTTGTTCTTGAAATCATCACTAAGCAGCAACTTTATGATAAAACCAGAAGCTGTTAGCTTTGTGTATGGGCGTGTGTGCGCGTGTGCATGTCTTGAAGGGGGTAAAGCGTCCTTAAAGTCCCTTTATTTTGTGAATGCAAGAATCCCTGGTGCCTCAAACATTTGCTAGTGATTCTCCATGTGCCCAAGTGGGTGGGGTAGCATCCACATTTCTACAGCGTCTGGGACGGTGGGGGAGCAGCAGGAAACAAACCACAGTGAAGCCACAGCGACCAGCTGAGCAAGAAAGATGCAAGAAAGATGCAGAACTGGACAAAGAGAGCTACCCTGAGAGACTCAGAGCTGCCCTGGTGTTGGGATGGCTCTGGGAGCCCAGGGGAGGGGTGTTGGGGACAGTGTCCAGAGCACTGCCCCAAGGCCAGGCCCAGCATTGCCCGCTGCTGCAGCAGAAGAGATTCCCGGGCTCTGCGTGGGCCTGCACTGACCACCTTGCACCGTTGGCCCTTATTCCACTTCCTGTGCAATAATGGTGGATGCCCAACTCCTCTCATCGTTATGGTTAAGACCCACAAAATAGATTTCATTCTTCCATTAGGGTTCAAGGTTGGCAGAGGGCACCTTCCTATGCCTTGCGACTCACAGTGCCTTAACTGTATTTGCTGCATCAGCACCATCATCGCCACCACCATTGTCCTATCACCGCCATCATCATAATCACACCATCACCACCAACACCATCATCATCACCATCATCACCATAACCACAGCCATCACCATTGTCATATCATCGCCATGATCATAGTCACACCACCATCCTCTCCACCAACACCACTGCCACCATTGTCATAATCTCACCAACATCATCTCCCCCAGCTTCACCATCATCAACACCATCACTGTGATGGGCCTGGGTAGGGAGCAGAGGAGTGCTCTGCCCATCACCCTCATCATCACCACCATTGTCATCATCAGCAGCAGCAGTAGCGCCATCACTACCACCACCACCCCCTCCTCCTTCTCCTCCTCACCACCACTATCTCACACTTGCAGAACCCTACCCTGTGACACTGTTTAGAAGGCCAGGTGATGACTCATTTCACCCTCACCACAATCCTGTGGCACTGCTGCTGTCATTAAGCCCATTTAAGATCATATAATTGATTCAGAATTTAGCTCAGTGGCCCAAGGTCACAGAGCTGGAAATCAGCAGAGCTGGGGTTCACGCTCACATACTCTGGCTGCACAATCCTCAGACCTTACAGTGTGTACCTACTCCCTAGGGAGCTTGATAAAACACTGATTCTGACTCATAGATGGGGTGGGGCCTTTGCCTGCACTTTCCAGAAGCTTCCAAGAGCACTTTGCTGCTGTGGTCAGTGATCATTCCTGGAGTAATGGCCCCCTAACCCACTGCCCTGTTCTGCTACTTATACATCATCATATTCTCCAAACTACCATTATCTGAACATCTTACCCAAGGCCATTCCCTGCTTCTCAGGAGGAAGCAGTTGTGAGCACTCAGCTCCATCCTTTCAGAACATGAGACCAGGGTGTCTCATGCAGATAGTTAACACTGGCTATTTAAGATGTGCCTCTCAGTGAACCCCATATTTGGAGAGGGTGGGCGGTGGCTGGCCTTAGTCAAGGTGGTGGCTCCTTTGTCACCTGGGGTTCTCGAGCGAGTCAATGAGCACACGTTTTAAGCCAATGGGATTTCAGACTTGCTTGTTACTGTACCACGGTGTAACCCATCCTCACAGAAATGCCCAAGCATCCACATTTATTGCTCCCTACAAAATAATTTTCCTGCATCCAGAAAAGCAAGGCTGGATAAATTCTCCGTGATCCCTTTGAAGAAGTGGTGTCTGACCACAGGCTTCTGGGGAGTGAGATCCACAGTGAAAACATGGGAGAGCTAAGAGAGATGGGTCTCTGTGGCAGAAAAGACAGATAGCCACAAGGCAGTGTCTAATGGGAGTAGTAACAGTTACTCCCAGTTGGTCCTCATGGCCACCAGCCAAAGAAACGGTCCTCTGAGACCAACTTCAACATCTTTGTCTTGAGCTTCAGGAGATTCAGCCATCCTACAAAGCTGGCCCTCTCTACCCCAAGACTTTGATTTCATTTTTTCTTAATTTTACAGTCATTGCTCATAAGACCTAAATTTTGAATATTTAATAGGAAATAATTCAATTCAAACTCACCCACCACTAAGACGCAACATAGCACTGTTACAATGTAACTTGTCCATGTTGCTCTGAACAGTGACCAGCATCCAAAACCAGTGGAGTCACTTAGGATTCATCAGAGATCCTGCAGATTCCCAGAGGAGGGGACACTTGTAACTTACCCAGGACTAGCAGTGGTCAACCACATTTCTCAGGTGCAGAGAAGCCAGGTGACTACAGGAGCTTCACAGTCAGGCCCACATTGCTTTTAACTCTCCTCAAAAACTCTTCCATAGTCTGCCCAGGGCTCCTGTCCTCACCTCAGGTGTCCTCAGTGTGCTGAGACATCTGCCCACGACTCCACCAGGTCCCTGGCCGATGAAGCATTGCAGATGGACTTAGGTTGCCAGTCGGTGGCTTCGTGCTTATCCAGAAGCAGGGTACGGGGTGGTCCAGGGTGACCACACGAGCCCTTTGGAAGTGGAACCCTTCTCTGGCTGGCTACATAGTTTTATTTTTATTTTTTTAAGTTTATTTTTTTTAAGCATTGCCTGTTTGTTACTTTAAAAATCAAAGTCTCCGGAAACACACAGAGAAGGCCGTGAACACCCTTCCCTCCTGTCCTCCAGGTCTCTGTCTGCAACCACTACCCTCCTCCCTCATGGCACCTGGGGAAGGGGCCTTGCCTGGAGGTATGTGGTTCCTGGGGTGAGTGCAACCCCAGACTCCAGCTCCCAGAATGCATCTCCAGGAAGCCTGTGAGGGAGGAGGCATCCCCTCTCTACTCCTCCCTGAGCCACAGGTCAGCAGGTGACCTGGGTTGGACCCCAAACCCACAACCCTGGGGCTTGGAATTTGTTCTTAAGTTGAGATATAATTTGCATACCCACCAAACTCACCCTTTCTAAGTGCTTGATTCTGTGGTTATGGGTTGATTCTCAAAGCTGTGTGTACCCTCGCCACCACCTGATTTCAGAAAATTCCTAATGTCTCCAAGGAAATCCAGGGATATCCACCCCCAGTCACTCCTCGATTCTCCCCAGTGCCCTGGGCCCTGGTGGGGACTAATTTACTTTGCATCTGTAAGGACTGTCCTCTTCTGGACTTTCACATGAAAAGAATCATCTGGCATGTGACCCTCCGTGCCCCACTTCTTTCTCTTCATGGCTGAGGAACGCCCTGCTACAGGTGACCGTGTCTTGTTGATCCACCAGTTGTGGACAGTAGGGCCATTTTTGGCTGCTATGAGGGACTTTGACTCCTGAGTGAGTGACTTGCAGCCAGGAGGTCACTTGGTGGTCATTTTTTTGGCACAGAGATAAATGGCAGAGGAGGTTGGGTGGTCTCCCTGGTCACAACCCAGAGGGAATCTTCCTCATTTCCTGTTTCCTCCTCCCTCACCTTAGGGAGCTTCCTTGGTCTCTGTTATCCTCAGCCCTGGTCTCCCAGCATTGGGCCACCTGATGGAGTCCCCACCTCTGAGAAGCACACCTACTGTACCCCTCGGGGTTCTGTGCGTGCAGCAGGTTAGACCTCTGAGTTTTAAAGTGTATCTTAAGAGTATTTCCTTTCCTGTGGGCTCTCAAAATTGTGTTCTCCAGGGGAACGTCTTCTAGTCAATTTCAAAGCGGATGTAAAAGCTCAGAGAAGACATAGCCCAGAGTGTGAGAGAACATTCCCGAAGTCTGCTGGGGAGTGCCTTTGTGAGCCCAGAGACTGGACAAGAACCGAAAGGACAAGGGGAGTGCTGGGCAGGGCTCCAGGACACGTCCTCCAGCCAGCTGAGGGTGTGGAAAGACTCACTGCAGAATCCAGCTTGGGTGGCCTCTCTGTGCCAAGGCTCGGGCACCCGTAGGTGTCTCCCACCCTGTGGTCTCCGAACAGACAAGGGCCAGGAGGAGAGGAAAAGAGCTGGCACAGCTCTGGAGGTTTGGGGATGAGAAGAGGAAACCACACCTCCTGGCCATGGTGGGGATTCTGCCTGACACTGGCCGGGGGGTGGGGGGCGGGGAGGGGGGCACGCCTCACTGTCACTCTAACTCCTGGGCAAGATGTTACCTGCCCAAAAGCTGCAGAGGTGGCTATTTCCCACGATTGTCTTGAAGATCACACTGAAAAAGAGAGGAAAGTGCATTCACAGGTGATGAATGTCCATTTCTAAGTCCTCCCGCTGAGGTGCTCTTCAGAACTACGCAGGGGGACAGAAGTCTTTCCTAGGAGCACAACACTCAAGTATCCTGAAGAAAAGGAACCCTCTTCATCAGTGTCACCTATGGATAAGACACTGCCATCCTTAGGTGAGAAACCCAGACTCGGCCCAGAGATACCGGGTGACCCCAGTCGGCTGGGAGCTGTGCTGTTTTGGGGACTCCTACAACAAGCTTCCACAAATCAGGTGGCTTAAAACACAATGCACCCCCTCACAGCTCTGTAGCCAGGGTCCTGAAGGGCTGAGCTCCCTCCAAAGTCTCAAGAAGGGGCCTGTCCTGCCCCTTCTAGCTGCTGGTGGCCCCATGTGTGCCTGGCCTGTGACTGCACGCTTCCACCTCGGTATCTGTCTTCACACAGCCTGTCCCCGGATCTGTGTGCCTTTTAGTTCCTCACATAGACACTCGCTGGCTGAAGGGCCTCTCCTAACCCAGGACACCTCATCTCCATTCCTCCCTGAATCGCACTTGCAAAAAAGACCCTCTTTCCATATAAAGCAACACTCTGAAGTTCTGGTGGACACACCCTTTGGAGACCACCGTTCAACCCACCACAGGATCCAGAGGCAGTACTAAGGCAGGCATTAGAGAGGATGCTCTGTCCCCTTTCCCCTCTCGGTAGACAAGAAATGCACAGTGGCTGGGTACCCTAGAGGCAGTTATAAAGGGACACTTACACAGGTGGGGTCAGGGTTTAAGGAAATAAAGCAACAGTGCGGAGGACAATGGGAGCTCTTGGAACAGGGACAAGTGGTCACTAGGACAGAGCCATCAGGGAGGGGTTGTGTCCTTTGGTGGGCAAACGCTGGCACAAGGCATAAAGCCCAGCCTACCCTCTTCTCACACCCTGTTCCCACTGGTGCCTCTGGTTAGCCAAACCCAGCTGGAGCAAGGAGAGCAGAAGCCCCCTGCCCTGCCTCCCACGTGGGCACCAAGTGAGAGATGGATACAGGAGCCCATCAGTGCGACGAAAGGCCATTTGCTTTCTCATGAGATAAGCTGGACCAGAGGGCATGGCCCTATCTGTGGGCAAATTAGGGACTCTCATCCCCTCTGGAAGAAACCCCTGTTCAGATATCAGCTCTCCTTACAGGGCTCAGAGGAGAGCAGAGGGGAGGCAGGAGGTGGGATGAGGTGGTGCTCTGAATGGCAATTGCACCTACCAGATAGATTCCTCCTCCCCAGGCAGGAGGCACAGAGGTCAGGAGGCAGCTGCCTGCCCTGTTCACTGGCTGTGTGGGCTGAGAGGGAAGCCCCCATCCCCATGCAGGAACAGGACCTGGGAAGAGTGAGCACCTCCCTGTTGAGGCAAAAGCAGAGGATCATGTGCAAGGATGGGCAAGCAGCTCTCCTGGGCAAAATGCGGCCCTTGGCCTGACTCTGTAAATAAAGTTTTATGGAACACAGCCATGCCCGTTTGTTTGTGCTTTGCCTGTGTGGTTTTCCTGTAATGGCAGAGTTCAGCAGTTATCACAGACGGTCATGACAGAGCTGAACACACTCCCTGGCTCTTTACAACCCCTGGGGTGTAGCATTTGAAATGTCCTTTCAGTTGTCTCCCCAACATCTATATTTTTTTTGGTCAAGTCTGGTTGGTGTAGGGGTGTGGGGTGGAGGACAGGGACTCCACTCCAGGCAGTTACTCAGGGACCCAGGCTGATGGAGCCTCTGCCATTTGCACATGTAGACCCAAGCTCACCTGGGCATTGGCACCAGACGCTCACTGAGTGGGGTGAGAGTCGGGGGTGAGCTGCCTGAAGAGCACCTCACTTCCACCTGTGCACTGCTGGGTTCACCGCACCCCCGGCTGCTCTCAGGGAGGGGAAAACAGATTAATAAAAAAAAAAAAAAAAAAGAAAGAGGGGCTGGGGATGTAGCTCAAGTGATAGCATGCTCGCCTGTCATGCGTGCGGCCCGGGTTCCATCCTCAGCACCACATACAAACAAAGATGTTGTATCCGACAAAAACTAAAAAAATAAATATTAAAAAATTTTCTCTCTCTCTCTCTCTCTTAAAAAAAAAGAAAGAGAAGGGGTTTGAGGGACAGCTGTCCAAGAGGACAGGACTTTGCAGGAGGCTTGGCTTTTACACAGAAGGCAAAAGGACGAATTGTAGGTGCCACCATGGAGAAACGATGGCCCACCATGGAGAAACGATGGCCTTAGCCACAACCTGCCCACGCCTGCTTAGCTGCTGGGCCTGTGGGAGCAGACTCTCAGTGAAGGATACAAATCTCACCCATGGGCTCACAGCCCGATGGCCTGGCAGCCGGGCAGCTGGAGGACAAAGGGCCTCCTTTGAGTGTTTGCTGCTGCTGAATCCATTTCCCTGCTGGGGCTGTGGGTCCTGGATCTTCTCCTTCCCTGGAGCTATGCTGGGTCAGCCTCCTGGCCCTTGTGGACTGACCATAGCAGAGGGGGTCGTTCTCAAGGAAAATGGCAGAGGGACAAAACCAGCAGGTGTCTGCCACATCCTGAGAGGCAAGAGTCATCTCCAACAGTGCATTTCCCATCCCAGCGTCAGCTTCTCCAAAGTGGGATGGGGACCCTGAGAGACACCAGGCAACCCCTGGAGCAGGACAGCTGGGTCACAGCCTCCGAGCCTCTGTCGAGAGCAGCTCTATCCTCCCAGTACCTGCCGTTAAGCAGATATGAGGAGGGCGGGTGGTGTCCGCTCTGACAGCCAGGAATAAATAGATTTTCTATGATGATTGTTAAACTTTCCTCTCACCTTGTGCAATCTGGAGCGGCCTGTGTACAGAAGCACAGCTGCAGGACATCCAGAAGGACTGTAATCAGCTAACGAGGAGTGATTTTCGCCTTCCTTCTCCTTATAGCCGCCTTTTCTTTCCCTAACCAATCCTCATCTCTCCTTATGATAAAACAAGAATATCCAGAATTGTTCAGAGTGGGGGAAAAGGGAGACCAGTGGGGGCTGAGGGCCTCCGTGGCCATTGACTGACCTTGGAAGAGGTGGGCAGGTTCCGCTCGACTCTCGCCCTCAGTGATCGCCTCTGGAATGGAGGAGGTGAGAATTCTGCCCTCATCCCTGTGCAGAGGATTCACAGACTCTGGGAGAGTCCCTGAGTGGTCATTAGACCAATGGCCACCACTGGGTGGAGGGAGGAGTGGAGAGGAAGGACAGTAGGAGGAGGAGTCCAGCAGGAAGGTGTCCTGGCCAGGTTCTTGGCCGCTGATCCTCTTCCCGGCTTCCCAGTGATTCGCATTTGGAAACATGAAGGTGTCTCATTCCTAGTCAGCGAGCAAGAAATGTGACTTTTGTTAGGTCCCCTCAATCCCACTGGGAAGCACCTAAGTCTGGGGATCTAGGGGCCCACCTGCTGAGCCCTGAAGGTCTGTGCCCCCTGAAGTCCACCTGTGGAGGCCCAGCTCCCAGCATGAGGACATGTGGAGGTGAGGCCTTCATGGGGTGACGGGGTCATAAGGGCAGAGCACTCATGATGGAATTAGTGTCCTTATAAAAGGGGCCCCTGGAGCTCCCTGGCCCTCCACCAACGAGGACACAGCGAGAGGGCGGGCCTGTGAACTGGGAATCGGGCCTCTCTGGTCCCTGAATCTGGAGATGCCACTGCTTTGGACTTCCAGCCTCCAGAACCCGAAGCACTGACTTTCTGTGGTTCATGCACTGCCCAGTCCATGGAACTTTGTCGAAGCAGCTCAGATGGAGACACCACCCTGTCCCTGGCATCCGGCCTGCGTTCCAGAGAGTCCGGGGAGTGGCCAGGAGGGTGTTGCACCACCCAGAGACCCAGACTATGGGCTCCTCGGCCACCCTGCCTGGGAACAAGGCCTCAAGGCCTGGGCTGCTGCCTGGACTTTGCAAGCGACTGGGTTTCCCTGAGCCTGTGTCGCCCGCAGTGAAGTGGAGAGGATGAGAGCTTCTGAGGCCTGATGGGGTCCCCTAGAGCCTGATGCACACTGCAGGGAGCACTGCGGACAGACATCTGGTGCCTCAGAAGGCAGGGCGGGGCAAAGTCATGAGCTCCCACACACACGCACCCAGAGAGCGCTGCTGGATTCTGCTCCCTCTCAAGGCCTGCAACCGGGGAATGGCTGACCCACAAGCCAGTTCGGACTGCCACTTCTTGACACCTGGACCTACATCAACCCAGGACAAGGAGCCCTTCTTTCCATAGTTGCTGGTGTCACCAATGAATGACTCTTGTTTGGGGACATCTGCACTCCCCTCCCAGCCTCCCCTTTACTGGGTGTTACTGAGCCTCAAGTTCCCTGGAGGAGACTCACTCATTGGGGTTAAGTGCATTATCCAAAGGGGCTCAAGCAGACAGACCTCGTTCAGAGGGAAAGAGGGAACACCCCTGGACAGGACTCCCCTAACCAGCCACTCTCCAGCTCCGTTCCACATCACCCCGCCACCCTGGCCTTCTCCCTACTTCCGGACCTGAAGTCCTTCTTTCTTAGGGCTCCAGGGAGAATTCAGCTCCCCACCTGCAGCTTCCCCAGGCTGGGGCAGTGGCTGGGAGGGGCCATATGCCTGTGTCTCCAGGAGGACCATCACTCTCCTTTTGCCTTAAAGCCTCGCTGTCCGTCTCACACTTACCTCATGCACCTGGTTTTATGGTCATTCCAACACTGGCTCTCTCAAGTCTCCATTTCTGTGGCCACTAGACATGGTCTCTCTCCTCCACTGGGGTGTGAAGGACTCCCCAACAGAGACCTGCCCTGCTCTGTACCCCAGATGTCTCTAACTGGCTGGCCTGTAGCAGGAGCACAGTGAGGGACCCAGGATGGGAGAAAGACCTATCGTCTTGGTCAAAAGAGGCTGCCGCTCTGTTTAGAACCTGAGGTTTCTTGGGTTTATTTTGATCGTGGTAAAATACACATGATGTAAAATTTCCTGATTTAACCATTTTAAAGTGAGCAAATCAAAGGCATAAAGGACAGGGTCAGTGTGGTGTGACCATGACCACTGCCTGGTTCCAGAGCTTCCTCCTTACTCAAGGTGGAAGGCAGGACGCACCGCCTGACATAGCTGCAGACAGGACATGCTGCCACATAGGAGCGTCTTTGCTTATTTTGAGATAATTCGTTTGAGAAACTAAAGACATAGGAGTAACTGAGAATTTTGCCTTTTGGTAAAGAAAAAAATTATTTCTAGGAAGGAAATCTATATTAGCCCAAGTATCTGTGTCAGGCAGGGGCTTCCCTGAGAAAGCTTGTCACCTGAGAGGTCTTATCTGCACAACAGGGCAAACTGTATTCACCATACACTTCTCTCACCCTCGAGAACTTGTCTTCACCCCCTCCAGAAGCCCAGATCCCTATTCCTTTCTGTAGCTCAGGATATCATAAAGCTTCAACCCTGCCTTATGTCAATTTAATTCATTGTCCACCAAAAACATAGGTGGGTGATGGGAAGCCCCTTCACCCTCCCCTACTCACCCCAAAGAAACCCAGAACGTGCAAGCTGTCGTGAAGTTTTGCCATGACATTGTTCAATAAATGTCTGCAGATGTGTGTCTGCAGGCATTTATTGAACAATGTATGTCAAGCCCTGCTGTGATCTGTCCATCCTGAGATGGCCACTCCCTTACCCCTCAACCACCAGAGCTCCTTCAAGGCCACTGTAAATTTAACCAATCCCACATATTTGAACAACTGCATCAGGAACTTGGCTAATGTCCTACTTGGATGTTAGAGACGCCATGCTTTAGACTTAAAATGAAGCTACGAGGCACTTCATGTTGACCACTATCAGCTTAAGACGTCAAACTTGGATTGAGAAAATCTCTGGGTGCTCGACATAGCTACAGCCTGGTGATCGAGATTCCCCCCTAAGCAGAGGCGAAGCAAGCGCTGAAGGTTTCAGCACTGGGGCAGCTGGTGGGCATGGGAAGGTCAGTTCACAACTGGCAAGTGTAGGTGGTCCTGTCAGGGAGTGCAAAGGCAGGATAGGTGGATGCCAGCCAGCCAGGGGCTCCTTATACCGGGTGCTTGGCTCTAGCACGGGAAGTCTGCAGGTAGCAAGTGGGAACAGAGAGGGCGGGGTGCAGAGGGAGGCCTCTGGAGTAGGGCTTTCCACCCGGTCCTGGGGTTGCTCCATGGAGTGGCTTTAGGCAAGTCATTGAGGTGCTGTGCGGCTCAACTCCTGTTATTATTTGTAGCAGACTGCCACGCTCCTGGTGTCTTAAACCAACACAACTTAATTATCTTTTGGTTCTGGAGGTCAGGAGTCCTTTCATGTAAGGACAAAAGCCGTACAAGCTCAGGGCTCTCACAAGCTTCCTTTGAAGGGGAGAGGCTGGACCTACAAAGGACCAAACCAAAATGGGTCCTGAGGCAGGAGGATCTCAAGTTCAAAGCTAGCCTCAGAAATTTACTGAGGCCCTAGGCAACTTAGTGACACCCTGTCTCCAAGTAAAAAATAAAAGGTGCTACCCATGGGGCTCAATGGTGAAGTCCTCCTGGGTTCAATCCCAGGTACAAAAAAAAAAAAAAATTATTTATAGTCCCAGAATCAGCTTTTCCACCATCCACAGACAGAGCCATGGACCCTGTGTCACAGCTGACACAGTCTGCTAGCTGGGCCCAGAGTGTCCTGCTCACAGTCCACGAGGTTCTGAGAAGGGAGAGAAGGGAAAGAGGCTGACAGGAGCAGAGGACAAGGAATCCAGGAGGAAAACACTGCAGTCCCATCAAAGGCCTTCCCTTCCTCTTTTCCTTCCTTATTCTCCTCTTCCTCCTCTTCCTCCCTTTGTCTCCTGTCGCCTTCCCTTTCCTTACAATTCCTAAGACTTTGTGGCTTTTCCTTGGTGTATGAACTAAATTCTCTGAGCTCAGAAGTCCAAATCAGAAGGCCAGACCTAAATGTCAACCTGCTATCACCCTTACCCCAGGACCCACTGGGAAAATCCCAGTCTTTAGAATCTACTGGAAAGTTACCATCAGCCTAAATGTCCCCCAGCCCTGTTCACTGGGAGGGACCAGCAAGCGTTCCAACTGGGAGAGTCGTGCCTGGGCTTCCAAAGGAAAGAAGAATGCTGATTCTTCCCATGAGGGTCTCTGCAAAGTCAGAGTCAAGGTTTGATGGGGAGGCAGTCTTGGAATCCCAGAAAGGGCCAGCAGGGATGGTGGGGCATGGAGTTCTGGCCAGGATGCAGTGTCCCTCAAGCATCCCTTGCAGATCCTGCAGAGTTCCTGCAGGCAGGAAGAGTGCATGGATATTCTGAGGTTCTCACATCCCAGAAACTTCCATGCCTTTCTGTGGGTTCCTGAAGTAGGATCAGCCTTCCACTTTCATCCCCTGGCAATGCCCCATACTCTGGCTCCTCAACTCCAGTGCCACAGAAGATTCCTGCAGCTGTTGGACCATGCCTGGTGGCTGACCGTAGCATGGACAACTGCTCAGCGGGATCCTAAGAGGGCAGATTCCTCGGGAAAGTGTCTGCTCAGAGAAGGATGGGGCTGGTGGTTTGTCAACTGATAGACTTCCTCCCTCTGCATTGACTCAGAAAGAGCTTAGCACTGGGGGACAAAGAAGGGCCTCTTGTGGTCACCCAGGAGTCTTTCTAATTAAAGAGAATGCAGAGCCTTACTAAATGTCCTTCAAGTGGCAGATAACAGAAGAACCCACCCAAACAGCCCAATGAGAAGGAAACCTCAGCATCTCACGTACCCGAATGTCTTCAGGTGTGGGGACCTCGGCAAAGGTTACTGTGCAGCTGTAAATAAGTTTCCCCTCCCCCTTTCTGCTTCTTCAGCCTCAGCCCATCAGCTGGGTCCCTGGCCCTAGGAGGATGGCTGCTTTGGCTCCAGGGGGTCCCTAGGTCCAACAGCACTGCGGGTCTCCTTTCCAGCACTAGGGTCGCCTATTTCAGGGACCGCTCAGCTCATTTTCTCTCACATCTTATTGGTTGGCAGTGGGTCACGTGCTTAGCCCTAAGCCAATCACAACAGAGAAAGGGACTGGTTGGGTTGAGCTAATCTGGATTTCCTGGGAGTTGGGGAAGGATGGGCTCCTTTGCTCTTAGGGCTGGGGTGGACCTTTTGGGTGGTCAGCATCCTCTGCCACATGTGGGAACGAGACGTTTGAAAGAGTGGGTGCAGGGCAGGTGTTTGGAGGTCATCCCCACGACCAGCCCCTCCTTTGCTGTTAGGATTTGGGGGCTCCCTAGGCTCAGGTTCAGGCACCAGGAGCATCTGCAGCTGGCGGATGGCTGGTGGCCCCCATGAGCACCTGAGAATCAAATTCCTCACGAGTCCACCAGGTAGAATGAGGCTGGGGAGCAGCCACAAGCGCTTCCACGTTTTCAGCTCCATCTTTTACAAGAGAGTGTTTATCCAGAGCATTTGAAAGTATCCTTTGACAGATGCTCAGAAACACCGTAAGGGTTTCCGAAACAGAGGTGTTCCCTCCCTGCTCTTACTGGAGCCCCATGAGCTAGAGGGTTTGATTCCTGGTGGAGTAAAGCCTGTCTTAGCTACAGCAGCCTCAGCCTCCGCCTCCACCTGCTGTTTTTTCCAGAGGAGCCACCTGGGGTTTTAGAAAACAGACACTAACTCAGGAGACTGTGACAAACCACTGCTTGGCCATAAAACGTTTTTTATCTTCAGATCTTTAAATGGGAAGGAGATTTAATAAGATCACTGAAAATTGGCTGTGTGTGTCCCTAGGGGATTGTGGTCCTTCAGCCACGATCAATTAGAGAGACACCTCTAATAATGGAACCAGCAGGAGAGGGGAGAGCAGCCTGGCTGGAAATCTTCAGACGTTTCTCACAAGTGCGAGACTCAGATTCCACGTCACCACCAGTTTTATTTTATTATTATTATTTTTTTATTTTTATTTTTTCAGGAAACTCCTGTTGTCAACTGAGAAAGGCACTGGGTGTGCCTTCCCACATTGGATTCAGCACCTCTTGGCAAGCCACTCAGCATCCAGCTTCCAACAGTAATTACCTGGGGCCTTGGACATGGGTCCAGCTTAAGGCCAGTCTGTCTGCCAGGCAAAGAATCACATATCAGCCAAACCTGGGTGTCAGAAGATTACGAGTCCTGCACTTGGAAAATTAATACATTCTGTGCTGGCCGGTCGCATTTGAGCAAGATTTTTCCCTTTCTTTAAATGTCATCTCTTCTAATGAACAGCTGTATTGTTGCTTATAGGTCAGGAGCTCTGAAAGTCTGGCCCAAGGTTTATTCATTACATTTAGGTTGGTTGCATTTAAAAGGCAGTGCTGGGCAGACATGAGAAAGGTAGAGTTACAATTTAGCCTTGGTGGTTAGAAGAGGAAAGAAAACTGTTCTGACAAATATATGTTAATGGAACAAAGATTTACTGGTGACATAAATTGGGCTTCTTTTTGGAAGGACGTCAGGTATAAATACAGGCCTGCCCCAGGGAAGACATGACCAGGCCTCCAAGAGCTCTTGGACCGGGACCACCTCCGCCCTGTAAGCTCAGCTCTTCCCACTCTGGTTCTGTGACCAAGCCCTGCAAAACCTCGAGTCCTGCAAAGCCTCCAGCCCTGTCTACACCCTGCATAATCCACACTTTAAAGTCCACCTCACGGATGGAGACAGTTAAGAGCTGAGGGCCAAGATCACACACAGTGGCCACCAAAAACTCCCCGTGAATCCAACTTCTAAGCCAAGCATTTTAGCGCCTATGAAGCGAAGCTAACTCTATACTCTGTTATAGTTCTCAGGTGTAATCAGAAAAAAAAAAATGATGGCCTAATTTTACAATTTAAGCCCCTAAATCTCCATTTTGGAATTTTAAGCCCTCACCCCACTATTCTGTAAAATGGACTTTCTCCCCCCAATATCACTGGGATTGAGGGCAATAAAGAAAGACTAAGGAAAGAAACGTCCACTTGACTCCCCAGCCCTGCAAGGGCTGCCGGCATGGCTGCAGCTCCAGCCGACTGAGGTTCGAATCTTGGAGTCAAGACTGAAAGTCAAAATCTCAGAAGAACCCTGGTAATGGCTGGGGAACAGACTGAGGTGACCGGCTGAGACCTGGGCTGATGTCCCTTGGTGGGACTGACCTGGAGGGAATTCCATCCTGAACGTGGGGAATGATGGGAAGGTCTAGGTTTTCCAGTACAAGTTCATGTGTGTGGAGAAGCCCGTGAATGCTCAGAAGGCAGTGAGCCTCGGTCCAGAGGGTTCAGGTCAGCCATATCCAAGGAGAGCGACTACACACCTGCTCTGCAGGATGTCACCAATGCGTCCACATAAAACCAAAACAAAGATGACCAGTAATCGGTCTCAGAGCCTCAGTTCCATGCTGATGAGGCCCGAGGCCCTTTTTGCTAACGTAGAAAATATGCCTGAGCATGAAGCATGTTCACTTTCACAGAGAAATTGAAAAATCTAAATATTTTTCATCATACAGTCATTGGAAGTGATTTTAAAGTGAGTCGCAAGGAAACATATAGATTTTTAGTCCCGTAAATCAAACATACTCTGTATTGGGATGTTATCGGGAACAGTTTGGGATATAAAATAATAGCCCTTCAACCTTGGAAGTAAATTATAAAATTATATAGCCAAAGAAATACGTTAGCAACCACAAACTGTGGCACCCGGAGAAGAAATATCACAGATGGTCTGGTAAATGGATCTGGGACTTGATGTTTTATTGTCAGAGCGAGTGCCCTTTCTGTAGTGCAGATAGTATTGGGGACTAAAGAGCCGGCTGCAGTAGGAAATAAATGAAGTTAGAATCAGTTCCTTTACTCAATTTACAGGCAAAGCAAATCAGGCAACAATAATAACAACAAAAATCCCCCCGCACTTGACTGAATTCCCACCCAACTTGCCAAGTATGTGCAGTCAGATCAGTATTTCAGTAAAAATCAATAAAAACATACAGGGCAGAAATAAAGAATCCCAGTTGCACTCATGCATGCAGTAAAAACTATTATTTCTCTGACTACCTGTAGAATGATAAGCAGCTTGAAAAAAAAAATTCTAACCCAAGTGAGCAGGATTTGAGAATTAATAGCACTTCCATTTCTCTTTGAACTGAGGGTGTGGCGCCAAGAAATTTGAATCTGGACCGTTCAGTCAACACCTGAGCTCACCGCTAATTGTGCTGTCATCTGGGTGTCCAGGAGCAAGGGCTGCATGGGGCCCGCAGGGACAGCTGCTGGAAGGTGCAGTCCCAGGAGGTCTGACCTGCTGTCTCCCTCTCCCTGTCCCCAGCCTTCAGAGCAGTGTGGCTCAGAGAAGCTGAACTTGTAGCTATCTGATGGACAGATGAATGAATGAGCTGTTAAATATTAAGACTGAATTTCTCTCTCTAGGCACTTGCAGATATTTGGCGGAAAGGCAGGGGGCTTCTTCCACGGTGTGGTAAAGAAGCCAGGGTCACCTAAATTTCAGCTTCAGCCTGACCTTGGCAGGGTGTTGAGGCCGTGCCTACAGTGTGCCCACCTGCGTGTGCGTGAATGTGTGTTCACGTGTGGAGCAGAGCTCTGGAGGCCCGAGACATTCAAGCCAACCCAGTCTCCCCTCTATGACCCTTGGGAAGCAGCTGCCCCAGGACTTGAGGTCACATAGTGACCACAAAGACCAGCCATGAGAAACAGGCAACCTCTAGGCAGGGTAACACTAATCACTGGTGACAGGGGAGGGGTGTCCAGCTCAAGGGAGCACCCCTCCCACAGGGAGATTCTTCTGTTAGACCCCCTCCCGTTCAGAAAGGCTCCTGCCCACCAGGGAAAAGAGGCGCCCTGGGGTTTGAGAACTCCACTCCGGGGCAACAGTGTCGCCCTGGAGACCTGGGTAGGCTGCTCATGGTAGTGCGAGTCCCAGGTGCCCAGACCTCCACCAGTGGGCGAGTGGACAAGCACCGTGGGATATCCATTCAGCCACTGAAAGGAAGGACAGGGTGCACCCTGGAATGTCATGCTCAGGGAGAGAAGGCACGCACAGAGGTCAAATGCCATGGGTGCCATTCAGAGGAAGCCTCCAGGAGAGGGACAGCCCCAGGGACAGGAATCAAGCAGGTGGCTGTCAAGGCTTGGGCAGTCATGGCTTCCTGGGTACAGAGTTACTCAGGGGGATGAAAGTGTTCTGCAACTAGAGACCAGGGGTGGTTTTTAGGACGTCATGCTGACACTAAATGCCATCGAGTGGTCGATTTTTATGTTGGGTAATTTTATGTCATATGAATTTCACTGCAATAAAAAATAAAATGGATCAGCAAGGAAATTCAAGAAAAGAAATCTTCTTAGCAATGATCTAGATGCCTCATGAGGCTGCAGTCCTGGTTACCCCCCTCTCCTCTGGTCTCTGTCAGGCAGGGTCCTTGTAGGAACAGAGGGGAGTGTGCGATTCTTTCTCAAAGGAATCTGAGTGTCAAGATGTTGGGAGCAGGAACATTACTGCACCCAGACTTGGCGTGGTCAGGAAGTCCCCATCACTCATGCCCAGGGGATAGGAACGCCTTTGGGGTGGCTCCAGAGGGATGAGCCTCCTGCTCTCTGTTTCCTGCTGGAGCCCCTCCCTGCATGGACCCAGGTGAGACCAGGGGATGAGGGTAGGTCAGCAGGATAGTGGGGAGGGGTCACAGATGGTCTGTCCACACACTCCATGGCCCTAGAGGGCCACACTGTGCCTGTCCTCCACGCTCCTCCACAGTCTCCACCACGGGAAGACCACAGACTGAGCCTTATTTCTAGTTCTTATGGACAAGCCAACATCCCAGATGCCCTCCACAGTGTAGGAAAGCGACCCTCAGCAGAGGTTGCTGAGTGGCCTGTGGTTGGACAATGCAGTTCTTGGCTCACTGGACAACCCTGCCTTCCATGGCCACCCCATGGTGACCAAGTTTAGTTGTCACTTATGCCACCTCCTTAACTGGTGTCACCGTGAGGCATCCGTGGTGGGCTCCTTTCCATTGTGAGTCTTCCTGGTCTGTGCTGGTTCCCAGGGAAGTGAGCAGAGGTGGGAGTCCCAGGCCTCTTCCCTGGTCAGGACTTCAGAAGGCCATTCCTCTGAGTGTCACGATGGCCCTCTTGGACCCAGGGCGGGCTCAACACTTTTCAGCTAACCCAGCTCCATTAAAGCCTACCCTGTGAATTGGACCCTCAGTCACCTCAGAGCCTGGTGTCTCATGTCGGAAGCTAAGGGACACCCAGCAAGGTCAGAGAACCAGCCAGAAGATGCCCACGTGGCCGGACCCTGATCTCGTAGGAAGCTCTTTGAAATCTGTGGGGCTTCCTTCAGTGAAGAAGTCACATTTGGCAGGTGTCATTTGAAGGACATGGTTTCCCTCAGGCCACTGGCCACTCTCCAGTTTTAGGGAGAATCAACAGAGAGGGATGAAGGATATTGAGGCTTCTTCAACAGAAGGGACAGGGGCAAGGGTCACCTTCTCTTCCAGATGACAGAATGTCCCTCCATCAGAGAGACACTGAAGACCCACCTGCGGCTCAGGAAGGAGCAGTGGCATCTTGTGTTGGCTGTGCTGTGTGAGACTTTTCAACTCTGATGTGGAAAATGAGAGGGGAACAGATGAGGAGGAGGGAGGGAAGTGGGGTAGGCGTGTCCCACAGGCAGCATGGGTGACCACCACTTACATAGGATGGACGGTGGTGGAGAGCAGAGGCTGAACCCTCAAGGATACAACGGATGCCGGCATTTGTGACACTCTGAATACACAACCAAAATGCACACTGCCGAATACCCGAGAAAAAACATGTCCATCTATGAAACTCCTAGGACACGGGAGGACACGGCCATGCACCAGCTCACGTGTCCCCTCACCTGAACCCTTTCCTCTGCTGTGCCCCTTGCTCAACACCAAGGCAGGCAGGCCCTCCCTTGCATCCTGTCACCAGCATGTCAACCTTCTCTCTTTCTTGCTTTCTTATAAGGGCATCCTTGTGGATATACCCTCTGGTTCCACAGTAGTGGCCGCTGGCCGTGCAGGATCCAGGGATTTGGCACGTTCACAGAACAGCGAGCAGCACCATCATGTGACTAAGGTACATTGGTCACTCCCTGCGTGAGTCACTCTCATGTCCCACAATCCTTCTGGCCTGGACACTTCTGTTCTATCTTCTATATTTATGGATCTGGCTGCTCTGAGCATCTCCTCTCAGTTGGTCACTCTGCGTGGCTTCTGTCACACCTTGGAGACATGTAGCTCACCCCTGCGGGAGCTTGCCAGTGCTGCCTTCCTGGACTGCTGAACGTCACTCTGTCACATGGACACAATCATCCTTGAGTCCTGGTTCTTGAGGTGATGGGCACCTGGGTGTCTGCTCCTGAGTTGAGCATGGCTGTGGGGACATTCGAGTGACCCTGTGATGCTCTCCTCACCTCCTGCTACAGGTTTTTAACAAGACACACAATCTGAGCATCTTAATTTAGTCTGTGAGCCTTTATGACTCCCAATCTCCAGCAGATTGAGTAGCTCAGGTGGCTGTGTGTCTGGGCCAGCACTGCCAGTGGGTGACTGCCCACACAGTGACACTACCTTGTGAGCATGCCTCGCAGGCCAGGTCTGCTTGTGGGAAATGGCCAAGTCAGAGCTGTAACTCGATGGGACACTCAAGGCCTGAGGCAGGAGTGGAGTGCACAGGATCCTTAGAGGATGTGGCAGAAATGCCATCGCGTTGGTGCTCCCTGCCCATCTGGCCCAGTCCAGCTCCCACCATCCCAGGAGCCCAGCATACCCACTTCAGATGTGCACATGGTCACTTTGGGTGCCTCCTCTGTGCACCTGGAGGCTCTGGGAAGTCCTGTGTGGGAGGGGGCAAGCTCGTCAACAAGCCTGCGCAGGCTGCAGCAAGGGACACACGGCATCTCCTGTGCATAAAGCCCCCTTGGAAGAACTTAGCACTGGGGCACGTGACCAGGTTGCATGAGCGTTCCAGCCAGTCACTGTGGCCAACGGCATGGCTCCTGCTGATTGGCCAGGTACACATCTTGTGAACCCCCCTCCAAGGGAGGCATTGGAATTTTAGGTAAGGTAGGAGCAGATTCCTGTGGGAAATCCAGCTTTGTTTCTGAACCCCTGGAAGGGACCCAAGGCAAGAAGAATGTAACTTCAGCAAGTGACAGACTGTGTCTCTTCAAGAGCATTTTGTGTTAAGAACACACTTTCTGGAAATACCCAGGAGACACTAAAGCCTGAGACAAGCTCTGTCTTTCAAGTAGGAAGTGTTCCTTGTCAATTTATCCTGTATTTCCTGCAGAAGAAAATGACATCAGCATGGAATGACAGGCACACACAGGTGGTGTCAAATGAGTGAGCATGAGTCTACACATGCGTGCACACACGCATGCACACACGCACAAACTCAAGGTGAGCAAAGACCTAGTTTAGAGCACCAGATGCCCCCCAATGCTGACCCTGGTCTCTGTGATGCGCTCTGTTTGGGGCTCATTGCTGTCTGGTACAATACTGTCCATCAGTGGATGAGTCTCTTCCATCCTTGCTTTGAGGGGGCCTGTGATGATTATGCATTTGTAAGAGAAGGTTTTTCCCAGAACCTCCTGAATGGGCGGCTCTTTCGGAATGTTAAGCAGCCCATTCTGATGTGTGCCCTGGGATTGAGTTTAGATCCCTGACATTTATTGATAGCTATTTGTCCCCAGAGGCCCGAGTCCTCCCCTCCATCCTCAACCTTCTCCCTCATGCTGGTGTTGACAGCAAGACAGGTTCAGCTGTGCATCACCCTGCTCACTCCTGGCCACCTGGAGGATGGCTCTGGAGGATTCCAGCACGGAGGAGTCAGAGGCTTTGAAGGACCGATAGCCGGAAGCCAAGCTGTGTAGTCAGAACGCCTGGGAATGAGGGAGTAAGGAATAGGGCTCTTTCAGACGCCCCCAAGCAAAGAGTGCTGGCTTAAATTAGTGTTTGGAGCAGGGTAGACGTGAGAGGAAGATGAGCACCATCCACACATAGGCTTCAAGGAGGCGTGAAGCCAGGTGAACCCAGGGGTAGGTGTAGGTCCTACCTAAGTGGAGCTTCCACTGCCACATCCTCACTCACGTGTCCACTCTCCTCCTTTGCCACATCTTCATTCAGCTCAGGGTCAGCTCTTCTATAAGGACCTCCCTGGCTCAGTGCAGTTTCAGTGATTTCTTTCTCTAAAACATGTGTCACTATTTTTTTGGTTGTGCACAAGGAAACTAAACTCAACCAGCTTCATACCAGAAGGAAAAAAGGGGGGGCATGAATAGTGGGACACTCAGAGTCAAGGCTGCCCAAACATGTCCACAGCCCACTTCCTGGGATCTGAGAGGATGCCAGGAAGACTGTGCAGATAGGATCAAGTTAAATCACTCGGCAGGGGAAGCTGGCTTGGAAGATCTGGGTGGACCCAGTGCAACCACAGGGTCCTGATGGGAGGAGACAGGAGTGTCCACTCAAAATACAAAGGAAAGGAGAGGCCAGGGTGCAAGCTGAGGCCAGATTGAAGTGCTCTGAAGTTGGGGGAGGGGCCACAGCCAAGGACAGGTGGCCTTTGGTAGCAGGAGAAGGGCCAGGACACGGATGCTCCCCTTTGGCTTCTGAGGGGAAGCAGCCTGCGCTGTCCAGACTTGAGCCCCAAACTAACCTGACTTCTGGCCTCCAGAATCTCAAGCCACCTCCGTGTGGTTTTAAGCTGTGAGATTGTGCTTGCCGGTCACACCAGCATTTGCAAGCTGATGCTGCTGGCTTTATAAAGTCCTAGTTGGTTGCAGGAATGGCTGGGTCCAGAAGCTCAAATGAAAACAGGTTACGCTCTCTCTCTCTCTCTCTCTCTCTCTCCCTCTCTCTGTCTCTCTCACCTGCTCCATCTCTGGGACCTGCTTGTCTCTCTGTTGGTTTATTTCCAATTTCTCTCCAAATTCTGGCTTCTGACAATTCCAGGCTGGTCAGGGTTATCTCCCGCTGACTTTGCAAACCAAGCAGAAAGAACATCCTATTTCTGCATAACTGCAGACAAAATCCAGAAATGGAGCTTCCTGGCCATCTGGAGTCACAGTCCCGTCTCTGAATCCAATCACTGTGGCCACAGGGTTAGAAAACCTCTGTCACAAGCCTGCTAAGGCCACAAGAATGAAGTGTGGGGAGGTGTGGGTCCCCAAAGAGCAGGAGAATGAACATCCAGGAACCAGGTGCTGGGCAGAAACAGCGGTGCCCGGGCACAGCGTCTCTTCTGCACCTTTATGTTTGCTAGAAGTACCAATTTTCTATGATCTGTCCCTGTTATTGTGCAAGGAGAGCAGGGTGTTGGCCGCTCACTTTTGCTTTCTCTCAGCCTCTCACCTGGTGCCTAGAGGTGGCAGGTGCCTACTTAGCGTTTGCAGTGTGGTCCAGGGATCTACAGGCACCTGGACTGTCTCTACGCCTGCCCCCTGCAGGGAGGAGCTGGCCTCCTCCCCTCCCCCTAGGGCCTCCACATCACCCAGCCAGGCAGCAGGTGACATTTACATTTAGGGACATGCATCCTGTGTGCTGGAAGCAGAGGTGTCAAAGATTGCAGAAAGACTGGTTCTCCCAATTTCAAGTAGCTGTGGGGATAAGATAAAGCTTTCTTGCTGTTTCACATTTCCATGTTGCTAATTTTCTGTGCTGGTTTTAATTTTTTTCAGTGAATGCCTGAGCTGAGCACCTCCTGTTTAACTATCAGTGTTTTCCACCATGCACTCTTTATAATATAACACAAATGATAACAACTTCTACCAAATGTGTGGGGTGTGTTTCCAAGAAGGTCTTCAGAGGATAATACCCAGGCTTAAATTTGTGCATTATTAAAACCATTACAAAAAATCATGAGCCAATAATGTGATTAAAGTCTTAAAAACAACATAAAAAAAGCCTCCTGGGGTTACTTACATGACTTAAAATTTAAATAAACTTTATTTCATAATAATTTTATAACGTTATTTATAGAAAAGTTGTGAGAACACTAGAAAGTTCCATGCACCCCCATTTAGTTGAACCATTGTTAATGTCACCCATTGGTGCAAAGCATTCATCATTGCAAGGACCAGCAAGGACCTGTTGTCAATTACATCCAGGTGACACAGGCTTTTCCTGTCTCTCCCTCATTCTTCCCCATCCTGGGATCCCCTTCCATCATCCTCTGGTTACCCTTCTGGGGTAGATGCCATGAGCATTTCTAATTGTGGATCTGTGGATTAGGGATGCTCAGCCGTAAAGTCTTTGTAACTATCCCAACAATCCCCAAATCCTCCAAGATCCAAAGAGAAACACTTCTGGTCCCAAGCATTTCAGACGAGGGACGCTCTACCTCTGCCGGCATCCTCCCCAGCTTCACAGTCAGGTTCAGAGAAGGCCCGGCCGGCCTGGAGCCCACTGCAGTAGGATTGCCTGGGCCCATATGTGTGAAGGACACATCCTGGGCCCGCCCCTTCAGCCACATGTGCCAGGATTATCTTCGGCCCGGGCTGGCCCCCCGACCTCGGGGTCTGCAGGCCCCCTCAGACAGCCACTCCTGTACTTGGAGCTCTTGGATGCAGGTGGCGGGCACAGAGGCCTGGGCTGGCAGGAAGAGGTGGCGAGACCCTCTTGCTCCCTCCTGCCAACGTTTGATAATATTATGCAGAAATGTTTAGATTGTTCAGCAGCCTGGATAGAGGACTACTTTATGCTCGATATCTATTTCCATGTCGAACTTTGCGCTTCCTTCTCTGATATTTATGCACACACTTCAATGAGGGACAGCAGCCTAGACCCAGGGGATCTGTACTTTCTTCATTTGGGTCTCTGGTGTTTTCTATTATGTAAAGAGCCCCATGAAGTTCTGTTCACTTGCATTTCCATTTCTGCTGTTGGATGAGGTTATTATTGTCACCAGGGAAACACAGCTATCGGGGACCCACCAGTGTAGGAGCGGCCAGGTTGACATCTCGGATTCGATGTGGGCTTCAGGCCCCACCTGAGGTGCACTGTGTTCGTTAAGGAACATCCAGGCAAGCAGACCCCAAAGACAGAGCCCAGTCCTGAGTCCCCAGGGGACACTCCCCAGAATGACGAGACAAAGGGCTGATGTTCCTTGTACACAGCACACACTTGTAAATCAATGAGGAGAAGTCCAGTGTCACAACAGGTGAAGGGATGGTACATGAGAAAATCATCAAAGTGCTTTGCACTGAGTTGGGGCTGCTGGCACCTTACCGAGTTCTTTAGGAAGAGGGTGCAAGGATATTACAAAATGAAGCCACATGCCACCTGTAGCCCTGTACCACTGTGTCCACTGCATCTGCCCTGTCCACCTCTATAGGCCCAGAGACAGAGGACGCAGTCAAGTGGCCGTGTGTATCACAAAAACTATTACTTACATTAATCATAATATATAATTGTTTTCAAACACACTGACACGAAAAAATCAAATAGATTGAAAACACTCATCATGCAGAAGCAAAAGAAAATGATGAGAAAAAGCTTGAGCAGACACTTCACCAAGAAGATGGCGGGTGGACAAGCAGGAAGAGGAGCGGTGCTCACTCACCAGGCCAGGGAGACACAGGCGAGACCATGGTGGTACTTGCCCCATACACAACACACAAATGCCAACCCCAGGGCACAGTGTGCCAGGGGACAGGTTAAACCAGGAGCTCCTACGCCCCAGCAATGAGCATGGAAGACTGTGTGCATCAAAACACCTCTCTTCATGGGATCTAAGAGTGCACAGTGCTTAGGGAGGAATCTCGCCCAACGTTCATAGCAAAACTAGGAACCAGCAGAGACCTAAGTTACACTCGGGGCCTGGAAGTCTGTCTTGTCACTCCAGGTTGCCCTGAGCACAGACCTGAGGGATACGTGCTGGGGGGGGCCTGCTCAGAGCACCAAATGTCACCATCCAGGAAGGAGACGATCATTTCAAATCAGACTCTAAACTTTACACTGTAGTATAAGAAAGAAAAATACCATGGAAGATTAGCTTTTCCTCCATGGAAAGTGAGTACATTTGGGGTGCGGGTCCATAGCACCCAAAATAAATACACGCACGACAGACAGGAGAGGTAGAAACAGAGAGCTGGCAACAGTCTTGTAATGTTTATGGTATTTCATGGTTTAGAAATGTTAAAATATTTTGTATTTTTAAAAATAACGCATATTTGGCTTCCAAGAATGCCGATCCCTGTCAAGCTGAGCAGGACTGCCCCCCCGCCCCCCCCCCCCCCCACTTAGGACGAACACATCTGAGTTGGTCCAGTGCTCACGGTAACTCCTTGAGGCCCAGGGGAAATCAGGCTCCAGTCCGTGCTTCTGCGGATCCACCTCCTGCTTCTGGAGCATGGCTGTTGAAACTCAGAAGCTCTCAGTTTCCCGGGGCTCTCCTCCGGGTGGAATGATGAGCTAAGGATGCCACTTCCACGTTTGTGGACGTCCTAAGATGTCCACCCACTCTCCTGTGAAAGATAAGGTTGTCCCTCTCTGGGGTATCTCCAATTTCCACCCAGCTCTACAAGGGCGCTGGGGGCAAGATCACCTCCACTGACCCTTCTACTGGGCCTTTCCTGTCCTCCTAAAATGCCAGGCTTCCAGCCACCTCTTGTCCTACAACACTCTCGCCCGCTGGTGACCACAAGGTGCCGACATCCCTGCTCTTTCCTGTGCACCAGGGCTCCCTCCCACCTGCCACTGGCCACCTTCTCTCTCGGGCTTATTAATATTTACATTCCTTGTATAAACACAACCACAGCTTTGATGCTTTGCCCAGAGCTTGAATCTTGGAGCAGAAAAAATATTAAATGACATTTCCATGAACAGAGCAAGGTGGCCATTCCATAGCCTCCCAGGGTCAGCTGAGGTGGTGGCTGCGTGTGGAGCCCATGGCCGCTGGGTGAGCTTCATTGACACGGTGTTAACGAATGTCATCATGCTGTTACGGTATAGAATAGGGAGGTGACACAGTTTAAAACCGTCTTTTCCCACCAGCAGGAGGAGGTGGAGCTGCCCACTCTGCCAGCAGGAGGCTGCCCCTGGGGTCCTGAATCTTCGTTAACTCCACCCACAGAGGCAGGCAGCCTTCCTTATTTTCAGGCCATTCAGCAGGTGTTTTAAGCTCCTCTTCTCTAGGGGGGCAGGAAAACTAAACCTTGGTCAATGTAGGCTGGACTATACTTTCTATAAACATGAGGTTGCATCTTAGTTCTCAGATATTCACATAGTGGTAGGAGGTGTGTGCATGTCCTCTGTCTCCGCCTGTCTATCACAACCTGCTCTGAGAGTCTGTCCCTTCATGCCTTTGGTTGCTGTGTCACTGGTGAGTGACACCTCAGGTTGAGTGACTCTCTTGTACCTTTGGTTTTGTTCTTGAATGCTTGGAAGTTAGCATCATTAGGAAAGCTCCATGGGACTGTCCAAGCCACTCAGGTGCCTGCCTGGGCCAGCTGATGCCCCACCATGTTCTGGAAAGTTCTGAGAAGTTGTCTCAGGACCACGTGCCCAGACATCAGCCACTGGCCAGCTTCTGGGCTGTGCTTGGTACTGGCAACACGTCCCATGTGCATCCAGCACACAGAGACACAGGGGTATCTTGATCCTCCCACCCAAACTGACCTAGCCAAAAGGACAAGCAGGGATGCGCCCCTCTCCTGGGTGGACACGATGAAGCCCATCTTTTCTCCTGGGGCATCTTCAAGCCTCTGCAGAAGAAGTCTTGTTTTTTTTTTTTTTTGGTTGTTGTTGTTGTTGTTTGGGGGACTAAACTCAGGGTCTCCTGCATGCTAGGTAAGCACTTGCCACCAAGCTACACCCCAGCAACCGATTAACTGTTACAGCTCTAAAATCCAGGGTCTGTGTTGTCCCATACTCTTACACTTCAAAGGTGTTAGTGGATACACAGAAACACCCAGGTGGCCAAAATGAGTGTGCTGTGCACAGAGCCTGCATCTGCTGGCCATTGCCCTGCCCGGGCCCTGGGGGCTTGGCTACTAAGCCTCTTCCTCCTCTTCTCCCTATCATTGCTGTTCAGAGGACAAGCAGACCCTGCTGGAAAGGCTAAGGAATAACTAAAAATGCAGGACAAACTGACTGGCTTGTTTTACTGCCCTCCTCTAGAGAGGACCACATCTGGTAGGTCTCCTTGGCGAGGTTGAGTGGGGAGGATGGGGTTGCTCTGGGCTGGGGGTCACCTTCTGTCAAAGCCTGGAAAGAAGAAGAAAGCATGGGGTCCAGTGCCCAGGGAAGCACAGCCCCAGAAAGGGCAGCCTGGAAGACACTGTGGCCTGTCTGAGGCAGACCCTGTGGGGACAGGGGGACCCAGGGCAGGCAGCACTCCAAGGCTGCTGGAGGGCTTGGAGAGAGGGCTTCTTCTCCTGACCTATGTCCATGGATGAATATCGGGGCCCGTAGACACTGGAATGTAACATCTGGACGGTGGACGTCCAGGTCATGACTTCGGCTCTCCAGAACCTTCTGCTACCTGATTATACCAGCTTCCCATGGCTGCGGTGACCAGTGGCCACAGCCGGGCTGGTTGTCAGTCACCTGGGGCTGTTATAACAAGGCGCCGCAGGCCCCAGGGCTTAAACAACAGAAAGGCCTGGCGTCCAAGATCAGAGGCCCCTCCTGACTTCATGTGGCACCTTCCCACCGTGTGTGTGTCCTCGCTTGGGTGAGAGGTGGAGAGAGGCCCTGCTCCTCCTGTAAGGCCCCAATCCTGGGCCTCCTCAACCCTCAGTCACCTCCAGGAGGCCCCATCTCCCACACACCACGCTGGGGTCAGGACATGACTTAAATTTTTGGGAGGGACATAATCCCATCCTCAGCAGTGGCTTAAAACAAACACCAGCTGTGGAGCTGGGAATCCAAGGGTCAGCAGGGCCTCCCTCTGAAGACTTCGGAGACGTGCTCCCTGGCCTCTTCCTCCCCTGCCTCCCTGGGCCATGGCTGTGGCACCCAGTGCCACCTCCATCTTCACTTGCCTCTTCCCTGTGGTTGGGGTCTCTGTGTGTCTCTCTTCTTATGAGGACACCAGTCACAGTGGATTAGGGGTCACCCCCTCCCAGAATGACCTCCTGTTAACCACCAGCAACAAGGGCGTCCTGATCTCCAACCAGGGTCCTTTCTGAGGTTCCGGGTGTCCCAGGGAGTGTGGGGGGCAGAGCCGAGCAGCCACCCCAAGGGAGGCGACCACAGAGTTTCCAGCACCATCCCCTTGACACCGAGTGCTAAATGAGCTTTTATGAAACACCTCTGGAGTAATTTAATTTAAAGTAATTTAAATTCCCTGACAATTGTCCATCTAAACTCCTTCTGAGTCTACTTCTAATTTTAGTGGCACAGGCTTTAAAGACAATGGGTTTCATATAAATATTATACTCAGGGGAAAATCATCCTTGGGTTTCTCCTTTGTTCCCTGTCAAAGGCACTCAATGTTCCCTTGACACCTCATCCACAGAGCTTTCCCTTCTCCTCCCTGCCCTCCTCCTCCTCCCTCTTCTCTAAAGGCACTTTCCTCATCACTTTGCTCCCGCAGCCAAGGAACAGGGGCTCCCGGGGCCAGCTGAGGTCCCTGCTTCCCACCTCTCCTCTTGCCCGCCCCTTGGAGTTCTGCAAACAAACAGTCCTTGAGGAGCTGTTTTGCCTACTTTCTTTTTTTTATTTTATTTTATTTTTTTTATTGTTGGTCGTTCAAAACATTACATAGTTCTTGATATATCATATTTCACAGTTTGATTCAAGTGGGTTATGAACTCCCATTTTTACCCCGTATACAGATTGCAGAATCACATCAGTTACACTTCCATTGATTTACATTTAACATAAGATTTGACAACTAGGAAAAATACGTTCTGTGCTTTACTTGAAAGTAGGCATTTCAAGTAAAGCACAGAACATATTTTTCCTAGTTGTCAAATCTTATGTTAAATATCCAGGTGGCTAGAAAATAAATGTCGCTTGCTGTGAATAACTAATCACCTCTTGAAAGAGAGGCCTTCTGGTTTGCAGAATCAATCTCGAATTCGGAAAGGCTCTGCTTGGACTCATTTCCCCTCCCTCCCTCCTCCCCCCTCACTCCCTCCCTTCCTTCCTTCCCTCCCTTCCCTCCCTGGATCGCTCCCCTTCCTCCCTCCCTCCTCTTCCTTCCTCCCTCCTTCTTCCCTCCCTCCCTCCTTCTTCCCTCCCTCCTCTTCCTCCTTCCCTCCTTCCTCCCTCCCTCCTCCCTCCCTCCTCTTCCTCCCTCCCTCCTTCCTCCCTCTTTCCTCCCTCCCTCCTCCCTCCCTCCCTCCCTCCTCTTCCTCCCTCCCTCCTCCCTCCCTCCCTCGCTCCCCTTCCTCCTTACCTCCTCTTCCTCCCTCCCTCCTTCTTCCCTCCCTCCTCTTCCTCCCTCCCTCCTTTCTCCCTCTCTCCCTCCTTCCTCCCTCCCTCCCTCCTCCCTCCCTCCCTCCTCCTTCCTCCCTTCCCTCCCTCCCTCCCTCCTCCTTCCTCCCTTGCCTCCCTCCCTCCTTCCTCCCTCCCTCCTCCCTCCTTCCTCCCTCCCTCCTCCCTTCTTCCTCCCTTCCCTCCTTTCTCCCTCCCTCCTTCCTCCCTCCCTCCCTCCTTCCTCCCTCTCTCCTTCCTCCCTCCCCACCCCCTCTTTCCTCTCTGGTAGACATAGCATTGCTTTGTGTTTGGGGTGTCTTCCTTGACACCATCACATTAGCTGACTACAGTCTGGTTGTTGTGGGGTGTTCTGTTCTTTCCCTCCCACGTTCCCCCTCTGGATAATGAGAACTCTCTGTCTCTGTTAAGGAGAACATTGTGATTTGCATGGTTTCCTCTAAGACCCTAGATGTATTTGTTCAAAACAAATTAGAAACAGAAGCTGATTCCATGGCAGGCATTGGATTGGAAGGAGACTGGGAATCAGGGTAGGACTCAAGCAGCTGTCCCTTGCAAAGCCCCCATGTCACAGGGACACAAGATAGGTGAAGATGGAACAGGGGGGTGAAGTGGTCAGGGTGTCACAGAAGCCTGGGGAAGACCCAGTCTCACAAGGGTTGGCAGAGCCTCATCTAGGAGCCTGCAGAGCCAGGTGCAGTAAGGAGATGGTGCCAGGGACTGACAATGGGGCCGGTGGGAATTCCAGGGAGAGGGGACAGAACAAGTCACAAAGATTGACACTTCCCCAGAGGGAGGACTATGAACTGTATTCCAAGGATGTGAGATTTAACACAACACTGAACAAGTACAGTCTGTGGTGCTTGTCAACCTCCTGCTTTGAGATAGTATTATAGACATGCAGGACGGACCATGGGGAGCCACTGGCAGAGGCCACAAGTGACTTCTCTGCCATGGCAGACAATCCTGTAAATCGTAATCACTCCAAAACTGAAAAAAAAATCATATAATTACAGCACATTTTAGCAACAGCCATGGCTAAAATCTTAGGAATGAGTGAGATTGCCCAAAGACAGTAAAGAAACTGTAGAGAAAAGTAAATGGAGGGGGAAATGTCAAGAAAACCCAACACATACATGGTGGGCTGAGGGGACCTGCCAGAGAAACAGGGTGGGCTGGGAGGGGAACTGGGGTCACATGGTTCAGGAGGCCCTGGCTGTGTGGTGTGGGACCTGCAGCTTAGGTTTTAAATGTGAAATACGAAAAGTGAACATGCTTCACCTCCAAAAATGCCCCCAGATTAGCAGCTGCCCCTCTGCCAGACACTGAGGAAACACACCCTAGTGCCTGTGTGCTGATCCTAACACTCAGCTCCAGGAGCCTAGAGGGTCCTGGGGGGTGACTGATTCTAAGTCTTGGGGTAAAGCTGCCCCCAAATTTAGTGGTGCAAACAATCATTTTACTGGACCCATGGTTTGTACAGGTCAGTAGTTCAGCAGGCAAAGGCCCCAGGAGGGACTTTACTGGTGAGAGTCAATAGCAGGAGACTGGAATTGAAGATACAGAATCACTCCCAGGTCAGGTGATTGAAATTAACCTCCTGCTGGGACCTCAGCTAGGCCTGCCCTTGCAGCTTGGAATTCCTCACAATATGGCTGTCTCAGACAAACTGGTCCTTCTACTGGGCAGCTCAGGGCACCAGTGATTGCTCCAGTGACAATCTTGAATAACAATGGTGATATTTTTCAAAACAGTGAGTGTTTCTATATGGATATTTTATTTCTTCTATCAATACATACTTTATGGAAAGTACTCTGGATGTCTGATGAGATGAGTCCATTCACTGGATTGAGGCTCTGCAGTAAGCCTGGGCTTGTGGAGAAGCAGGGGACTCTGTCTGGGATGCTTCTGGATTCAGCACTCAAAGTCCTCTTTCCTGAATTGCTTGCTTCCCCTGGTTTCTGGAAAATTGGGATGACTGCTCACCATAGGGAGAAATAAGACCGTCTTTTTTAAGACCCTGGGGTACTCTAGCACTCAGTAACATCCCCAAACACCACACCCCCTTTATTTTGAGAGAGGGACTTGCTAAATTGGCCTGGCCTCAAACCTAGGATCCTCTTGCCTCAGCCTCTGGAGTATCTGGGATTGCAGGTCTACACCACCGTGTCCATCAATATAATTATTTTTAAAATAATTATATTATTTAATATCTAGTAGGATTAAAAAAACAACCAGCCATAATAAATTTTAAAAATTAACTTTCAGTGTTTTAGGACATTAGTGGACACTCTACATGATTATTTAAGGGCCTAAGCAAGTACAACTCTCTGTACCCTGTGGAAGTACGTCTTCTCAAATCCCCGTTTGAACATAAAGAGGAGTAAATACAGTTGAACTAAAGCCACAGTGAGGAGTGATCAGAAATGTCCGGAGAGCAAAGACAGATTGGCACAACTGGAGGCCGGTTTTGAGCAGGGAGCTATGGCCAGTCCACCAGCTGAAATGTGTGTCCTTGACTTTCAACAAGAAGGCCCGGGTGACTGCCATAAGAGGCCCTCAGGCCCTGGAGGCCTTGGGAGAGGCCTACAAGCAGGTGCCCTTGGGATTGACTGAGATGCTTGGGGAGCAAGCTGGAGAGAAGAGGGTAGAGGAGTCCACACAGCCTGGCCGGCACTAGCTGAAGGGGGGGACGTAGGAGGTCCAGAGTGGGGCAGTGCAAGGGGTCAGGGTGAAGCAGGGTGCCACAAGTTGGAATATCAGAGATGAGACTCAGGCCCATGGCAGGAGGGTTCAGGAGAACTCTCAGAGGATGCAGAGCTTGCTACCGGAGGCTCTTGAGCAAGCCCTAAGGAGGCTGTCAGACTGAGGAGGGTGAGCGCCATTGAGGTGCTGTGTTTGGTCGTCCAGCCGCCAGCCCACTGAGGAGAGAAGCTCAATGATCAAGGTCCCAATTTGCTAGAGTGTAACGTGCATTTTCTGGAAAGACTAATTTTTTTTTCCTTAATGAGTCTAGAATCCATAAAGAGTAATAAATAGAAACAGTTATAATAAAAATAAATCAGGTCCGTTTCTTATTTTTTTTGTGTGTGGTAAGCATAGTATTTATTGGACAATGTCATGTCTGTAAAGTATCTATAGTATTTAAGATAATCGACCCTATTAGGTTGTCAATAAGCCTTGTGATTTCACCTAAACCAGGGTAGTGAGACATTCATTTTAGACTTGCGATTTTAAGTTGAAAAGTTTAAGAGAATTTACCTAAGTTTCAACAAGATTGGAATGTTGAGGGGAACTTGCGGGTTATGGTAAATTTCGCTTGTGAGATTTACTAGGGTTCCTTAAACATTTGAGAACACTTTCCAAGTTAATTAGGAATATACATTGCCTTAAAAGGACCGGGATATGTTAAATTTATGAACATATTTTGAAATATTTAAAAGAATATAATTCACTAACTTATTAAAACTTCCTCTGAAAATTGCATTAAAATAATAGATTTATGAATAGAGTATTACGATTTTTCAGTTGAACTTGAAGTCATTGGTAAGAACGCAGTTTGGGCAATGTTTATTTTAAAACGTTGGGGTATTAAAAAGAACAATAGAAAACAAGTCACCACATGGAGTCCTTTCTGTTGGGAAGACACCCTAAGATGTCAGCCCTCGGGGAACTGAGAAATTGGGGCCAGCGCACTGTGTGGGTGGGACAGCTCAGGGAGGGATAGCCCTGGGGACTGGCAGAGTGGAGGAGCTGTAGGAAGCTTTCTGGGTGTGTTCCTGGGTTTAAAGAGAGCAAGTCGCAAGGAGATCTGGGGTCAAGGGTGTTCAGATAATGTTATTAGAGTAACAAACTTTAATTTCTTTTAATAACTAAAATGTACTACCCATGACCAGCCAAAGGCCCTTACCTGGGCTCTTTGATACCTGGCTTTAGGACAGGATGAGCAAGGTGACAGCCACTTCCCAGATGCATGGGTCTAATTTGCACTTGTCACCCAGGGATTTGGGGACAGCTTTCCTACTGCCGATGGTGAAAGACTCAGAACACCAGCCCTCCGGATGGTCCAGCTCAAAGGAGGCTGCCTAAGCTACAGGCACCTGTGACCTAGAGGTAGCTACCTTCTCCTGCGTGTCTGTCACCTGCGGGTGATGAATGCCCAGCAGGAGTGTCAACTGGAGGTGGTTCTCTTCCAGATGAGGTCACAGGCGAGATGGACTTTTCTGTTCTGAGACGGTTACTGCGTTTTGGACAGTGATTTTCGAGAGGCCTAAAGCTGAAGGCAGGACCCAGCTCCCCGTCATCGGCCTTTGCCATTCGTTCCTGGACCTGGTCCCATGCTCGCTGCAGCCCACTGTTAAGGGGTGCCAGGGTCTGATGGAGGGAGGTCTTGGGGAGCATGCAGCCAACAGACAAAACCTCCCTCTGCCTCCAGGTGAGACGGGCTGCTGTCTCTGGGGACCTTTGCCAGGAGGGAGTTCTGAAGACCTGGAACTGGGAAGGGGCCTCATGACCACTGGCTAGAGAGGAGGCGCAGCCAGCTCAAGCTGTGGTCTGGGGTATGGCAGAAGCAACACCTTGGCCAGTCCCTTCACATTCCTCTTGGCCACATGGCCAGGCCCAGGTTACCCAGCCTCCCTGGGGAGTAGGCGCTGTCCAGGGTTCTGGCTAAAGGACCCTGAGAGTTGTGCTGGGCGCTGGGCGGGTGCTCCAGTCCCTCTGCCTGTTCCAGGGAGTGGGATGTGGTATGGCACGTACCATGGAGGGTGCATAATGAGGTGACAATAGACCCCTGAATTGCCACCTGGAGCAGAACCTTCCCCATACCCCCTTTGGATTCTGCAGAACAAGAAATAAGTCACTTTTGCTGAAAAGCACTGGAATTGGGGGACCATTTGTTTCCTGTTTAGCACACCCAGCCTGACAGAGGAGAGAGAGGACGGTTTGGGTGACCCTGGGAGGCTCCTGCTGGTTCCGACAGGAGGCCTGCTCAGTTGCTGAGGAGGAGAGGTCCTCTAGACACACAGTGAGACCACACGGGGCAGGGCCTCCGCTACGGTGGTTGCTTGCTTTAGAGGGAAAGAAACCCTGGATCAGTCCTGTTCCTCTTCCATCAGATTCTTGAAAGCGAGGCCCCAGACTCTCACCGAGGAGAACAGGGAAGGGGTCTGGAGCTTTCAAGAGAGTGAGAGGGAGGAGTCTAGGAAAAAATAAACCAATAAACTGAGGTCAGGAGCAGTGGGAAGTGCGGCTAGAGGAGAGAGAGGATCTCAGGAGAGGAGCCGGACAGTGACTCCCAGGAAGGCTCTCTGCCCCACCAGGGGAGACCAAGGCTACGGGCCCAGGTCTTGAAAGAAGAAAGCACTGTTGCATACCTGACCAGCAAGGAGGCCAGGACTGGAGGCTCTGCCTCTTTGATGGGTGGGTCTGAGGGACTTGGCAGAAAGAGAGGAGGAAGGAGCTGCCTGTTGCCTGGGTGTGAGGAGGGGGTTGAGGGGTCCCCTGGGCAGGGGCACTCGGCCATTACACCTTCACGGGCTGCACCTCCTATGGGGTGGATCTCCACCTTCTGCATGAAGGATTTTGAGCTGTGATATCAAAATATCAAAAGGCCACTGACCAGATGAGCTGTCTTCCTCTGCACATGTCCACTCCTGAGAACCAGCTTCAAACCACCCTTGACAGAGACCAGCTGCCCTGGGGAAGGCAAACCACACCCCAGTTAATTGGCTGGAAGCAATGGGCCCTGTGGGGATGGTCACAAGTTTTATGTGGCTCTTTCCTGAAGAGCAGAGAAACACTGATTAAAATGTTCAAATCATTTTCTATAATTCTGCTTTCAGAGACCGTTCTTCATAAAAAGAGCAACTTCTTCACAAAATGAGTCAATTTAGAGAGGATTGTTCACTGGGTGGTTGCCTCTTTTCCACAGAGACAGTCACTTTATTAGAAGCTACAATTTTAGAAACAAACCACACAAGTGGTTATTTCACTGGGCTGGTTTCTGTGATTTTTTGATGAAGAGGCCCCTCCTGGCCTGTGAACTGGAGTGGCCTTCTGTGGCACTCCTGCCCTGGACAGTGTCATTGAAGTCACATTTCTGTCCCCCTCTGGACTGCCCTAGCCCTGATAACTGGCTGTTTCAAAGGGTTCTTGATGACAAGAGCTCTCTGCTACCCACACCCCCGAGGAGTCTTTCTTCTCCCTTCACCAGACTGGAAACTACAATGGTAGCTGAGATGGCTGGTGAAGGTGCCTCAGGTCCCAGTATGAGATTAGCTCACAGTCACTGATGTCTCAGGGGCCCTGCAAACACAGAGGGGTGGTCCTGTGCGTGTGTATACAGGTGGCGTCAGGCTATGATCCACTGAGTGACTGCAGCAGGTGGGAACACAGGCCATGCCTCTGGGGATCTAGCTGGAGGCCATGCAACCACAGCTGCTCAATGGCCTGGGTCAGCATCTGTCCAGTGTTGCTGTCCCCATCTCCCTTGGGCTTCCCCCACTGGTCACCTGCTCTCAGCACCAGCCTGGGACATTCTGGTCCCCATCATCTGGCAGACGGGCTTGGAGTGACTGTCACAGCTGAACTGATGAGCCTCTTCCCTTTTCAATGTGATGTCCCCTCTAGGCCCTCTATCTACCTGCACCTAGGGGGACATGGGGCTCTAGTAGTCCAGGGTTTTTCAGAGACATGCTCCTCCAAGCTGTGGCCGTGCAGGCCAGTGTGTGTGATGCACAATGACAGACACAGGGGTAGATGAGCTTCATCTCCCCCCATGCCCCTCTTGGTGTCTGCAGGAGACACATTCTGGATCCCTCAGAAAGCCAAATGCGTGGCTGCTCAAGTTCCTTATGTAAAGTGGCCATGTATTTGCACAGGACCTGTGTACATCCTCCCGTGGGCTTCAAACCATCAGATTAGTTATAATACCTACTACGATGCATGTGCTACATAAATGCGTTGTTTAGGGAACAATGACAAGACAAAAAGTCAAAAGTGCATTTGGGTGCAGAAGTTTTTGGAATGTTTTGTCTCTGCCCTGGGTTGGGTGTGAGGAGGCAGAAGCTGCCAGCACGGGCCAGCTGTGGCAGTGGCTATGCACAATCTCTGATCCAGGTGGGTGAGCAGTGTTACTATGGCTCCTAGTACCCTGCCTGGGTCGGATGAAATAACTCGTGGAAGCGGGAGGGGCAGAGATGACTTAGTGATGAAAGGTGTTCCTAGGGGGCTGTCACAGTATTTCCAGAGCCAAGGGTACTGGGGTATTTCTTTCCAAAACAAGAAAAGTTTTCTCAAATAAAAGCTGGAGTAGATGAGAGATTTTAGAGGGCGTGACCAACGTCCCACCCTTGGTGGCAGCAGCTTGGCCAGTCTTCTTCACCCCACCTGCTGAGGAAACATGGTACCCCGTGGGCCTGCCCCCATGTATGTTGGAATGAAGGCATAGGTATCCTTAGTCCCATGTGGTTTAATGAAATTCAGGTGTCGCTGGTTTGTTATAAATTAAAGATTAGTTTATGTTTTTCATTTGGCTCAAAAAACAAGGTGACAGCCAATGGATTAATGTGACAGATGTTCAGGAAATCACATTAGCCCGACTCCCCTAGCCCAAGGGAGGGTGGTTAATAAGGATCTGGAAATTTGGTCTTTCTATGAGGATCCCCCAATTTTAGATTCTTAATTTTTTTTAAGTTGTAGATGGACACAATACCTTTATTTTATTTATTTAATTTTATGTGGTGCTGAGGATCCAACCCAGTGCCTCCCATGTGCCAGGTGAATGCTCTACCACTGAGCCCCAGCCCCAGCCCCCAACTTTAGATTTTGACAGCTAATCCAAAACATTCCTTTGCCTAGAACCTTCCAAATGATTGACACACTTGATCAAGTCGATCTTAAATCATAGTCATCTCTTAATGGCTACCTTACATTGCTGACCCCCTGTCTCCAGTCCAGTAATGCCATCTGAGAATGGAGGTGGGTGTTGTCAGACCTTCCTGGCAGGAATCCCATAATTAAGGAGGAGACTGCTGCCCAGAGCAAGGCAGGCTGGAGTTGATGCCCTCAGCCTCAGGGGGCAAGGTGTGCCCACTGAGAGTCCAAACTGACCTCCCTGGCCTGCTGTGGGGTGTAGCTTCCTCCCTGGAGGAGGCTGGAGGGGGAGAAGAGCTGAGAGGAACCACGGTCAGTGCTGAAGCAAAGGACCCTGAGCTGTTCATATGCCAGGACCAGAGCAGACTGCCATGGGGGTCCAGCAGGGCTGCCCAGCAGGGGCTGAGGTTGCTGTCCTTGCTGTCCTGGCCCCGCAGCAGAACCGCTGGCTCATTACAGCACACGTCGTCCCTGAGAACCACCCAGCCTCACAACGCTCCCCACCCCAGGGTGGCTTCGAGGCCTGCTGTGGCTCCAGCTCCCAGGTCACCTTGTCCTTGAGGTCCTCCAGGCTTCACTGGACCTGGTGACTCACTTACCTGCACTGGATCCTGTGCAGGAGTTAATAGAGCAGGCCTGGGGCTGCCAACCTCAGAAAGAGGCTTTCACGATGTGTGGGACTTAGATCCCTGGAGGGTGGCACCCCTTCTGTCCAGGATGGTGTAGTCCATCCTGTCTGCTGTCACCTACAGTGTGGTTCACGCTGAGCCCCTGCTTCCAGAGGTGCCTGAGTGACCCGTGCCCAGGAAAGCCCTGGGCCTTGAGCCTCTGAAGCGCAGCCTGGCAGGCTACTTGCACATGCGCGGTCACAGCTCCTTGATGGAGGAACAAGGCTCATCCTGTAAGACCCTGCTGGGAGGGGACTCTGGAAGGTCCTTCAGGTTTGCTCTGGACCTTGCTGACGTGGCCTGAGTTTTCTGTGTCTGCTTCTACGGTCACTCAGGCGGTTGGAAGCACCCAGCTTCTTGCCCCTGTAGTCACAGTGGAGGCTGCAGAGCCCCTGACAGCAGCCCTGCCCACGCCTGTCTCAGGGTGTCACTGTGGGACCTTGGGAACAAGTTGCAGGCCATCCTGAGCTGGAGCCTGGTCAGCTTCCTCAAGGACCAGGCTTGTTCCACCCATGTTCTAGATCCCTTGTTAGCACGGGAACAGGCACCCAAGTCCCTGGCCCCAGGGACTCACCTGGTCCTTCCCAGGTGGCGAGGACACAGATGCCTGCTTGAGCCCTGCTTCCAGGGTAGAACAGCATGAATTTTGTGCTGCTGACACTCACCTGCTCGGGTGAGTACGACAGAGAACAGGCAGAGAGAAGAGGCAGAGACCAGGACCAGCGCAGGGTGCCTAGTGGGGACGGCAGGCCACCCTCGCATCCTGGCCCCTTACATCACAGCTGGCTCATTACATTGCACGTTGTTCCTTTGGAAGGAATGATTTTCATGCTTTCTGATATGCACTGTAGGGCTGGGCACCTCGGACCACAGTTTCCCACAGAATTTGGAGAACACTCACAGCAAGAGCTAAAGCCTTTGGCCTATGGCCCGAGTGACCCCAGGTGTCCTGCAGAATCAGTCAGGATGCCCTGGTGGCCTTCTGCTCCTTGGTACCGAGCCATCTGCAATTTTATATGTTTAATTTAGTTGACTTGTGTTCTTGACTAAAATAGTTACTCATGGTTTGTCCCATGAAAAGATGCATTTGATGCGCTAATTATACTTCCCCCCAACCTACAATTAGAATACTAGAATACGGTGAACGATTAAAAAGGAGGCTTAGAAGTGAATACAACAAGGTGTTCTCAGTTGGAGAAACTCGGCGAGGGCCATAAGCACGTTCGCCCTGCAGTTACTTAAGTTCTTATTTCATGTTCACAAGAAAACGATGTGAAGTGAGAAGCAAAGCACATGCCCACACGTCCCCCGGAATTCTCTCTGCTCTCGGGCGCACAAGCACACCGCGCTTGGCAATGACTGCCCCACCTTCCTGTTCTTCTCCACCTCCTCGGACCCGGGGGGCTGCAGTCCCAGGCTCCCTGAGGGCTCTGATGGGCCCAGCGTGTCCACCTGCCTCGTTGCAGCTGAGTGGCTCCCCACCTGCTGCCCGCCCCCCAGAGCCTCAGTTTCCATCAGAGGGCAGGGAGGCCTGCATGGGCCCTGGGCTCCTTTCCCAGGACGGCAAAACAAAGGGAGGCAAACAGGTTTGTCAGTCCTCGAAATGCAGTGAAATTTGGGGTGTTGTGGGGCCTCCTGATTCCCCCGCCCCAGTTCTTCTAGGACTGTGCAGGGATGGTCCATTTGTTTCCATGGCAACCAACTCCAGGGAGCAGAGGAAATCTCCACCCCCTCTTGCACCAGTGGCCCTGAAGTTGTACAGACATGGAGCCTCGCCCAGGAGTGGACCGTGCTAGCGCTAAATAGCTAGGTCATCACTGTGGTCAGAAAGGCTCATACTGTGCTCACACCTAGTACAGCCACTTGATGACCAGTGACCAACACCATCTGGAGATGTAAGATGCTGCCCTCAGCCACATGCATGCTGCCCTTGTTCGTAGGGCAGCTTAGGTGTTTTTCCGAAGGACTCAGCAATGGGAGCTGCTCATCCGGCAGATGGCTGAGGCCTCAGAAAAGAAAAATCAGCCCAATGAAACCAAACCAGGATTTAAGTCCAAATGATGGACCTGTCACTCAGCAGGAAGCCAGCACCTTTGTGCCTTTTCCTCTTTCCCAGCTCCTGACCCACACAGTCTGTTTTCTTCCCCTCTGGGTTCACATATGCTGGACATTTCACACAGGCAGAGACAGAAATAGGGGCTCACAAGGCACGAGGCGTTCACAGTGGTGCTGGTCACCATGGAGTAAACCTTCCCAAAGTCCCTCAGCCGAAGAATGGCTAAGGAAAGGGTAGTTGTCCACACCATGGTGTCCTCCAGCCCTGAAAAGGAAGGAAATTCAGACCTGTGCTATGGAATGGACAAACCTGAGAACACCCAGCTAGCTTAAGAAGCCAGACATGAAGGTGGATATTTCCATGACTTTTTTTCACAGTTTTCCCCAAAACATTCTATTAATTGAAAAAATAAATCAAAAAATTTAAAAAGTAGGTGTCTTAAAAGTCATAATGATATTTTTAAATTCAAATACTTCATTTATACCCCGCACAGATGTTATTATAACTGCTTTCTTGACCTCTTGACTCATCAAAATCAATGTTGTTAAAGCTGTTGGTCACTGAGACATCCGTGGAGCACACACGCAGAGGCACACACCGTCCCTTCCGACTTGGGCTTCAGTACGACCCACAGGGAACCTCACCTTGTCCTTATTTGACATTTTGACATCTTGTCCATCATGGATTTTTTTTCCTGCATTCATTATAATGACCTGGAGCTTGACTGCTGGTGTCTGTGACCCCCCTTCACCATTGTGTCTCAAGGAAAGCCCAAATTTTCTTGCCAGTCCCAGCATCTGTTCTGAGGGTCGGGGAGAAGCTGCCCAGGGCTGACGCTGGGCCAGGCCCTTTTCAAAGTCCATTTACTCCTCGCCATGGTACCTAGCAGGAAGGGCGCGGCCATATCATGTTGAAGATGCAGCAGTTTTAGTCTCAGAGAAGCAAAGTCACTTGCTAAGTGGTAGGAAGACTGGACTTTAAACACAGCCTTCAGGTTCACGCAGAATCCACCCTCCTCTACCCCACTGTCCTGCCGTCCCCACAGCTTTGAATGCAGAAGGACGGTCACCTGGCCCCAGATTGCCTGGGACATTTCTGGCTTTACCACTCAAACATTCTTATCCCAGGGAGGCCCTGAGTCCTGGGCAGAGGGGGCTGTAGGTCACCTTGTCAACAGGACACAGGGACGGGGGTTTGCAGACCCCATTCAAGTCCTTGTCTCTGTGGCGAAGTCCCTGCGTGATTGGTCTTTCCTGTCCGCCTGCAAGGATTCTTCCTAGGATAGTCATCCTTTCAACCCCTGTTTGGCCCTGATGCGGATTCATAAAAGAACAGAACAGGAGGGTTAATGTAATCGGAAAAACATAATCCAGCTTAGAGGAGAGCGACGCAGGGTAACAAGCTTAGGATTTTTAGTACGAGGCATGTTACTGCTACATATGAAAACCGATGTCTGAGAAGGACAGGTTCTCCCCAGAGCTCCCCAGTCCCAGAGGCTGGAAGGGGGAGCAGGGCGAGGAGGCGCTGGGGAGGTAGATGCTGGGCTGGAGCTCCGGGTATCCTCTCCCCTGTAGCCAGAAGCCACGCACAGAGGCACGTGCAGAGGCCAGGGCCGGTTAGGAAGGAGATAGGTTTGGTGACCGATGAAGACACACAAGGTTTACAGGGGAACAGAAAGCACTGGGAATGGAGACAAAGCCTGTAAGGCCCAGGCCCTCGAGAGGAGCCACACGGAATGGAGAGAGTGGGGCCTGAGCCTTCTCTGAGAATGTTCTGGAAGGTCTCTTCTTCCCATGACCCTGGGTTCCAGGCCTGACAGACCATCAGATGTACCATGTTCCCAATATCCCTGCCACTGGCTGATCCCTCCAGTGGTTGTCATGCTGTTGCCCCCTGGTGGGCAGATGAGTGCCTGAGCTTGTGGGGTCTGATCTTCAGAGCTGGACCTCGCCCCTCCCCCTTCCTGAGGTCCAGCCCCACCTTCAGGAATCCCTCAGGAGGGCCTGTTGATGTACGTGACACATTATGTTCTTTGAAGCCCAAGGATCAGGCTGCCCCTCCCATGCACTCTTGTTCCTAAGCAAGACCCGCTTCAGAATTCCCTGGAAGGCCATAAAAACAGGGATTGATGTGTAGCCTGTTTACCACCTGAGTAGCATGTGCAGTGCCCTCCTCTCCTGGAGGTTGTCAATCACACTTTGCAGCATGGGGTGGTTTTGTCAAGATGGCCTCTTGGCCACACCTGGCAGGTGGAACCTGAGACGGTGGTCAATTGGTACCTTTGGGAACATTCACTATGTTGAATGAAGATATTTTTCTTCTCTGTGTTTTTCTCTGGGGAAAAAGGATGCAGACAGAAGCTCCTCCCCCCATCGAAACTGCCGCCAACCCCCTGGCTGCCTGGTGGAGGGGGCTCCTTCTCGGCACCTGTTATTTGGCAGCCCTGAGAGCAGGAGCTGTGAGTGGAAGAACAGAACAGACCACGGGAGCACTGTCAGAAAGCAACAACCCTATTCCCTGGCTGATGAGCGCTAAGCCCACCTTCTTAAAAGGCAGAGAATCTGAACAAAAGAGCTCTTTACAAAAAAAAAAAATTTAAATGACTTCACAAATTTGGCAAGAAATTCCAAACTCTGTCCGAATGCCTAAGAAGCCGTGGCTGCCCAAGGCCGTCCCTAAATTACACTTCTGAAGTCGGGCTTGAAACAATCCATTTCCATTATCTTTCTCTCATGGTGGGTTCTGGGAGGGCCTGGGGAATCAATTGCAAAATTCTGCTTCGAATTTTCTTTGCAAGAACCCTGGTGACACGCGACTTAACTGAATTTCACTTGTTAGATACTAATGGCAGATCCGAGCAGGGGCTTGATAGACTGGGGGTTTTCTTTTTGCAGCTAATAAAAGCCAATTCCTGGGGGGTCACAGGTGTGAAGCATGGTTGGCATTCATCATTAGACCCCTTTCAGTTAATCTTCGGTATATCCCTGGGTAAAACCACAAAGACCTAGAGTCAGCCTTGCAGCCATCATTGCTGGACACAGGAAAGGGGGAAGTGGCGTCTCCTAGGTGTCCAGGGACAAGAAGCCTCTAAGTCAATTATGAAGTTGAGAATCCTGAACTTGGATTTACACAGGCAAGTCAGAGCGAGCCTGCTCCAGGCCTGGAGAATTGCCAAGGTGCGGCAGCTCCTGGAAATCACCTTGGAACCATGACCTGGTCATACAAGGTCAAGCTCCAGAGTGCCTCACTGGTTGGAAGGTCGGTAGCATGCTCATAAAGAAAACCACTCAAGTCAGTACGGTTCAAGCTTATGGGTCTTAAGTCTTTTATTATAAATACATGTTTCATAGTAAATATATGAAATAAAAATTATTCACGGGCCAACTCTATATCCACTGCCAAGGGCAACAAATATCCATCACTTAGAAAGTATTCTACAGATTTTCTCTTGATCAGCCAAAAACATTTGGTTCTTAGAGCATATACATTTTAAATTACATAAGCATTTTGTTAATATTTATTATTAAATATGTACCACTTGACTCATTATTTCCAGCTCCATTACTATTCCAAATGGTACACTGAATTATCAATTAGAAAAATCTGCCTTTTTGGTAAGATACTTAGCAGTAATCTGCAAGAAAATCACATGATTCATGTTGAATGTTGCATGGACGATCAATATGAATGACCACCCCCCAGAGTTGTAAAGTGGGAAACCTGCCCAACTGGACTGTGGTCCTCTGCCAATGTGGAACCTGTGTCATGGCCCCCGGTGAAAGCCTCAGGCTTGAAGACCTGGGTGGGCTTCCCTGGGTGGAAATGTTTCTTATGGATTGCTGAAGATCACGGCTAGATGAGAAAACCACTTCCCACGTGACTCCCTGAGCAAGGGCTCTGGAGGTCTTGGCTGGCTCCTCCGTGCTTGGTACACCTCTTGCTGTCCCTCCTGTCCACCTGCAGGCATGAACCTTAGCCAGGACAGTGACTTTGAGTCCTTCTAGCAAATCACGGTGAATTGGTCTTGTGAGTCCTTCTAATAAATCCCAAGACTTGAAAGTGGTCACGAGACACACTTCATTTGGAAAATGGAATAAATATCCCCCAAGGTAAGACATTTCTCCCAGAATTATCCATTATCACACAGCCACCGGCTGAGCACATGGCAGATGTGCTTAACGTGGTACTCGGTTGTGGCACCACAGGGACCAATGGGAACAAAGCCTGGCGGTGTTATAGCGAGGTCAATCCTGACCACACAGGCCAGTGTCAAAATCAGAGGTGATGGACAGCTGCAGCTTAGGTCCTCGGTGGGCATGACGAGCTGGCCGTTACCTCCTCATTTTACAGATGAGGTGATGCAGGCGAGGGGTGGTTCCATGTCCCCATGCAGTCTGATCAGATGCAGCTGGAGGGCCATGGTACACCAGGCTCCGGGCTTCACCTGGAGATGGAAGTACCCATCACCAGGACATCCATGCTGTGTCCATTCCATCAGAAGAAGGACCCCAACCTCCCTTCCGTTGAGTGACCACTGACACCTCTTCATAGACAATTAGCCATGTGCCTTCCTGTCATGTTCCATAGTCCTATGGACCCAGTCACCTCTTGGGGGACCTCACTGCTGCCCTGTAGTGGTGCTGCCTCCTCCACCAATGCATCTTAATTAAGCTTCTACAAAGAACCTCACCGTAATTGTTCTTGTTAACAGGATACCAGCAAAGATTTCTGCAGAAGAGCTCCGTGTGTTTAGAACTTCCCATTTCCTGTTTCTCTGTATTACAAAAAGCTCAGTTTAACCATGGACTTGGTGGTGTTGCTTCTGCTTTTGTGGTAAAACATGTAAGACCTCTAACGATTCCAAAAAAATGAGACAAAACTTACTTTCTGAGAACTCAAAGAAAAAAATTACTCTTATGTAGACTCTCACAAAAATGTAGAGGCATGGTCCAGAGAGTTTTAGGCAAGAGCCCCTCTGACCCTGCAGACAATAAACCTTTTTCCTGAAACTCCCTCGGGGGCCCAGACTCATCTGTCCTCCACACCCGACAGCCATGGCCATGTCCTTGCTCTCCCGTGCCTTGGATTTCTCTGGCTTCCCGAGCCTGTGCCATTGCACATCCATGGACCACTTTAAGTCACTCACCTTCATGCATCAGGTGGCTGGGAACATGGGGACAGCCCATGCCAGTGATGCCCGACCCCCAATACAGGCTTTTTCTTGCTTCAAATAATTGTCTTTCTATGAGCCAAGATTTACGTCCATTATCATACTAATGATTGTTCAAATACTGACATGTAAGTACACTGTGATTATCAATCCAACCAATCCTCTTAGTAACCAGATTGGGTAAGTGATAGTTAACTCCATTTTGAAGATAAGGAAATTGAAGGTAACAGGGAGTAAGTAACTCACCCAACGTCAGCAGACTTAACCCAGTTTAGCCCAGGTGACTAGAGGGCAGAGGCTGGTTGGAGCTCAGGGATCGGCTCTGCTCCCCTTCATTGCTGTGTCAGGCCATCCGTGTCCCGCAAGCCTCTCCTACTTCCCCTGAAATGCTCACTGTAACAAATGCACAGACCTGGATTGTCTCCTAGCAAGGTCCCGGAGAGGTGGACCACCTAGCTTTCAGATCTGCACAGAACCCCCCTCCTCCACAATGCTGATGGAGATAAGTAAGAAAAGCACCAACCTGTGGTTTTGTGTTTTCTTTGACATTCGAAGCCTGACTGTCTGGGCTGGGAGCTTGTGAAAGACTCCTTTCCCTCCTTCTGTTGTCTCCCAAACTGACACCCAGCCTATGGGGCCGGGAACCAGCCCAGGCAGAGTCCAGAGGCAGGTGGCTGAAACCTGGGGGCGAAGCCCACTATCCGAGTACCCAGAGGAGCCAGAAAGATGATGTGAATGAGGGAAGCCACAGGGGTTTGAAACAGAGCGACGTGGCACAGCAAACCCCTGGAATGTCCCGTTCACAGACCTGGAACCCGGGGCTGAGGACAGCGCCCTTCTCCTCCTCGCAGAGCAACTCCCGTAAGAACATTGAGGACGGGGAAGCCCCCAGGAGGTGGAAGTGGGGGAGCAGCCACACTTCAGAAGAAAATGGCCAGGTAGGTGGACAGGGGACTCCAGGTGACTTTATCTCTGACAACCGACTGTAAGGTAGAAAAGCAACACACTCTCCATAGTGAGGTATTGGCGACCGGCCAACGGCACTGGGGCACACAGAAGCGATTGTTTATTTTAAATTCATTTGGAACCGAGTCTCAGCCTCTTCTCTCTTATTATTCAAGACCTGCAGGCACAACCTCAGACAGAAGCCGCCGCCAGGTGGACACGGTGGTGTGGACATCAATGCTGCGATGACCACCGCGATGGCCCTCTGTCTCCTCCTTTTAATGTGGAAGCTCGTCTTTCAGATGCCAACTCAACTTGGGAAAGAGAGCAGAAGGGAACAACGTCCCCTCCTACCAAGACTCGGCTGCCTCCTAAACGCTCTGCAGAGCCGGCCCTGCATGGCTCTGCACCTGGTGAGGCCCTAGGCTTGCTGGGCAGGAAGGAGACACACTCAACAGTCACTGGTCTGTGCGCGACATGCGGCCAGTCCTCCAGCTAGCCAGTCAGTCACTGAATGAGCCGGGAAGGAGACCAGGTTCCAGGCTTCTAGCTTTCTGTTCTGCTGGGACAGGAGGGTCAACTCTGGGGACAGTGCCTGAGGACAGAGCCTCACCCACCACCAGGGCAGCGCCAGAGGACAGGTTTGGATCCCCGCTCTGTTGACAGCCTCAGGAAAACAAGTCAGGGAGCCCGGGCACCTCATTTCCCACTCAGCTCCCACGCCATGGGCTGCAGGACATGATGAGGGCTCTGGGCTCTGTTCTGGGTGGATAGAAGGTATTGGATGGTCTGGAGCAGAGGAGTGAAGCTGTTTGTATGGCATTTAGGAAGCAGCCCTGTGGCTGCTGTAGGGAATAAAGAGGAGATGCAAAAGCAACATCCAGGGACTGTCAGGGGCCGCTCCTGCACCTGGGTGACTGGCCACCATTGCAGCAGCCCCAGGGCGAGGCGGGCAAGACCCAGAGACCATAGGGCGGGCTGAGGTATATGTGAGCACAAGACTCTGAGGTGCTCCCTCTTGACCCCATGCACTACGTGGGAACTGGTAAGAAGGGCGAGCTCTCCCACCCCAGAAGGAATGGAAGCCTGAGGAGTCCCTGTCTCCTGCCATCTGCACCAACAGAGCCTCTAATGCTCAGGAGCACCTGGGTTCCTGATCTGGATTTCTGGGCCTGTGCAAGTGGGCACCCATCCTGCCTGCGACTTACTGTTGGCAAGACAGGGAAGGAGCAGTGACGAAGATGGTCAGGTGTCCAGTTTGGGACGATTTGAGATGACTACGGGGGTTTCAAAGCACGTCAGTCATGCAGTGGATGCACGAAAGCTACCAAGCCAAGAGCGGGGCTCTCTCTCGTTCTGCTGTTGGGGTCATATGGTCCGAGGGGACGTTGACTTGAGAGGTACGCTCAGTACTGATGCCTCATGTGGTCTTGACATCGATGTGGAGAACTGTAGAGAATCAGATGTAACTGCGTTACTATTACTGTCCTTGATGGAGTCTGCCTGCAAACGGGATATTCTGTCAAGGTATAGATAAGTAACAGCGGACATGCTTGAAAACGAGGTGTCTTCTGTCCTTGGGAGGGCCTACTTGCAAACGAGAGGCTCCTTCAAGGTTTAGATAAGGTAACAGCGGATATGCTTGAAAACAAGGTGTCTGCTGTCCTTGGGAGGACTTGCCTGCAAACGGGATGTTCTGCCAAGTGGGCTAGGAGGGCGCTGAGAAAAATTTTATTATCTGTTCTTAACAAAGAGCAGAGCTCAACATACTCCGGGCCGAGAATAGATTAGCCATGAGAAGCGGGTCACTTCTGATTAGAAAGTAAAACTTCTGTATGCTATGTTTAATTAGCTGAAAGACCTGATTTATTGATGTTGGAAGGCTGCCTTCTTTGTTCACAATACTATAAAAAGATTGCTTGTACACAATAAAGGACTTTTTTTTTCCTGCTGCTGCTTCGCTTGCTCTGCTTCTTCTTCTTCTTTCTTTTCCCATGCTGACCTGCAAGTGAATTACTGCAACAGAGAACGTTCACCTCTGGCTGTCAGGATTGACTGCTCTGACCACCATGGGCCCCGCCTGTCACCTGCCCAGGTGCCGAGGCTCGGCTGGGCAAACAGAAACGATTATTTATTTTAAATTCATGTGGAACATATCCATCAGTGGATATGTTGCTCTGTGTGTGTAGGTGTGTGTGTGTGTGTGTGTGTGTGTGTAATTGGTCACAGTTTTCCAATTGCACTTGCAGTGAGTGGCTGGACCACTTCCCCAGCATGATGGAGGGTGAGACGCCTGTCAGGGAGCCACAGGTCCCCTGGCTGCACCCATTCTGTGTCCGCTTGGGTTCCTTGTGTGGTCAGCTGTCAGCAAACCCAGGGCACCTGTCCCCTTGGTGAGGACCTGAAGGCAGCTGGAGAGTAGCTGTGGAGAGGATGAGCAGGGACCAGGGGAAGGAGCAGGGCAAGAGGGGAAGACAGAAAGGGGGACCATATGGCTCCCGAGTCCTGGGCAGGGCTGGCTCCCAGCCTGGTCATGTCACAGGGGAGCTGATCCCGGGACAGAGAAGACACCAGGTGTTGCCATCCAGCAGAGCTCCACATGGCCAGTGCCGGGGCTTGGACAGGATGGAGGTCACACCACAGCTGCCAGGACATCTGGTGCCTTCGTGGCCACCAGCCTGGCCCTCCCACTCCTGGGACTCCCAGGATGCAGCCTGGGCCTGGCCTCCCTCACTCTGTCTGCCCTGTGGGCCCCCTTGGTCCCAGACTCCCAGGCTCCTTCTTGCCCGGGTCCTGGGCACAGGGGCCTCCCTCTGTTCCCGGAGCCTGCCAGGTTGTCTCACCAGCTTCCTGTCCACTGGGACCCAGGCCACCGCTCTGGCAGGCAGGCAGGCCTCTCTGAGCACTGTGGCCTGCAGAGCAGCCCCGAAGGCCTCACCTCCCGGCTGCACCCCGTCGCCCCTCCTCACTGCCCCCTGCCCCTGCTGGGAGGACGGAGCTGCACCTGGAGTGACCATGCTGCCCCAGGTATGAGTAGGTACGCCGTACATAGTGGGACTGAGTGAATTGAGGCAGAGAGCTGAAATCCGTCCCCTCACCTGCACATGAGGCAGTACCGAGCTTGCAGCTGGCTTGCCTCGGGGTGGAACCACCAGCCAGTTTGGCCTAGGAACCGACTGCTCCTCCGCAGCCCAGCTCTGTCACAATGAGCTTGGCCGAGATGCGATTCACCAGCATCAGTGTTGAGTGTGGAAGGCAGTGAGTTCCTGTGAAGGTGCGTGTGAGCCCCGCACCACCCAGACCCTCAGGGCTTGCTGTCCCAGGGCTTAACGGGGCCTCTTCTCCATGCCCCACTCCCCCGCTCTGACCTGCTTATTCCACTAAAGGTCAAGCTCGGTCCTGGAGTGTCACAGGAGTGGGGTCCCATGGCACGTGCTTGTGGCAGACATCACACTGTGGCACTCGCCCTCCAGCTGCGGGAGCAGCAGAGGCTGACAGTCCCAGCTATCGTCCCTCCTGGCTCACTGCTGGCTGAGGCCACCCTTCAGCCTCCCCAGCACGTAACCCAGCCCAGAGCTCAGCCCCAGTGATACTGTGGGTCCATCCCTCAAGACAAAAATTTCTTAGAATGACGTTGTCGTCAGTCTAAGGCTCTTCCTCAAAATACCATCCCCTCCCCCTCTCCCATCTCAAGCACCAGGCCTCATCATATTGAAGCTAACTGCTGATTTCTGCTCTGACCCCTGTTTTAAGGACTTTCCCCCAGTTCACCTTTAGCACATTCTCATCCCATCTTACTGTCTGCTTCTTGGAGGGCTCAAAACAATGCTTGGGCTGGATTTCTTCTCTCAGCTTTACCTTTCTGAGATTCTCTCATGATGTTTGTCAGCCATGTGTTTCTTTTCCTTGCTGTGTAGTATTCCATTGTGTGAACATACACTATTCACTGATGGATTCATTGACTCACGGACATTTGGGTGGAGTCCAGTTCTTGGCCTCAAGCATATGAACATTCAGGCCCAAGTCTCCGTGTGGGCATATCCTTTCATTTCTCCTGAGGGTATAACTTAAAGTGGTGGCGAACTAAGAACATGGCTAACTGCTTAGAAACGACTTTCCAAAGAGTCGTAGCCTATTTTTCACATCCACATGAGCCACACTGTAGTGTTCAAACGCTTCACCGCTTCACACTCTTGCTACCAATTGATGCTGTCGATTTTTTAAATCCTAACGGGTTGTCATGGCACCCCGCTGTGCGGGTTCCATTTTCCTGACGGCCAGGTTTGGGGTTCCCTGGCTTCCTGGTTGTCGCGATGCTTCTCCTGGTGTTGGCTTCTGCAGGTGTTTGTCTGCTCGCTGAGACTTAGGACTTTTTTGCATTTTTTGATGTGAGTCATTTGTCAGGGGTGTGCGCTGTGACTTGTCCCAGTTTGTGGCCTCCATTTAATTTACATGATGACATCTTGAAACCAGGAGCACAGGCATTTGACATCTTGACAAAGGCCAATGGATCCCACTTTCCTTTGCGCTTCTTGCCCTCTGTGACCTGCTTATGCAATCATGGCCTGCTCCAGGGCCATGTATTCATATCTATGTTTCAGTTGAACTGTAAAATAACATCACCTTTTCCATCCAGAGTTAACCTTGGAGTCTGATGGGGGTGATGGTTGGGTTTTATTTATTTTGTACATGGACACCCAGTTGTGCTAGGCTGTGTCTCCTATCGAGTCACATTGTCAGGCTTATCAAAGCTATGTACATGTCAGTGTGCATGTACGTCCTCTGTTCCACTCCCTGACCATTCCTCTGACCATGGGCACATGCACATGCACACACATGCACACACACACACACACACACACACACACACACACACACACCCTGCATGTTGCTGGTTAGCACAGTTTATACATAGCATTCACATCAATTAGCAATCTGAATTTAATACCTAAGAAAACCACAGCATTTCAAATAACGTCCCAAACATTGAGCACGTCAGTGACAGCCCTTCTGAAGGACCAGTGTCTGAGACCTTGGAAAAAATAACTGTTGAGAGAAATGAAAGGACTGAGTGCAGAGGGTCCAGGCCAGGCTCAGGACCCCCGGCCTTTGGTTGGGAAATCTCCTAAAATGACCCCTAAAGTGACCGAGGGCTTCTGAAATCCCAGCCAAGGTTTCAGAAACTGCTCTTTGTAGGGTCGTCAAGCCAGTTCTAGAACTTACGTGGAAACAGAGCAACAAAGTAAGTGTGAGAAGGGAGACCAGGGGCTGTGAACCTGCCCCGTCACTCTGTCTCCAGCGGTCAGGTGACTCTCTTACCAGGACCCCACTTCCGTATCTCCCCTCTTGTTCTTCCTGCCAATTTTGTCACACATTTTATCTCCATGCCTAAGTCCCAGAGTTCATTAATCTTACTATCCTTTAAGATTTCAATTAACGTTCCTGTTAATTAAAAAATTAGAGAATGCTTTCCCATGTGCTTGCCGACGTGCTTAAGGCCTAGGGCAGTTCTGTTCTCAGAGAGCCCTCCCACCTCATATTCCCGTAGAGCAGGGCACTCAGCTGTGGCCCAGCTCTCAGGCTTTGGCCACACAGGTGTGGTTTTGCCTGTGCTTTTAGAAACACATCTGGGCTGTGTCACCGTCCTTGGGAGACTCTTTCCCAATGTCTCAGCACTTTGAAGATCTTATTCTGTATGATTCCACTGTGTGGTTTCCAATGAAAGTCTTCCTTCATTTTGTTTTCTAGTTTTCTCTCTTTCCCTACATAAAACACACACATCCCAAAATGCTCTTATACCCCCCCACCCACAATAACACACATTCTATGCACACTCAAACACACATTCACACACACACTCACAAATACTTACACTCACACACATCTCAAGAACACACAATCAAACTAACATACACACCTACAAATACCAAGACACACTCATACACACACTCACATGACCCCCACAAACACCCACACTCATGCACCCTTTCATACACACACACTCACACACCCTTTCAAGATATCACTTGTTTTAACAAATTTTATTGTGCTGGATCCCAAAATACTTCTCTTTCTGTGTCTTCTGCTTGGGGTTTATTCATCTTTTTAAATTTGTGCTTCATACTTTTCATAAAATCTGGAACTTTTCAGCCTTTATTTCTGTAGTTGTGTTTGAATTCTCACTTTTCTCCTCTCCTGTTTGGACTTCAATCACATCTAGAAGCTAAATATAGGATGCTGCAGAGGAACACATTATTTTTCTTCAATAATCAAAAATCACATGCCTCTACCCAAAGAATAAGCTGCAAAATGAAGCACAGAGAAAAATGATTCTTCAAAAAGCAAATATCAACCCAAAACCCACAGGGCCAAAGCCACCTTTGTACCTCGAGGCCGCGAGAAGCAGCATCGGTCTCGCCCACGATGGCTTCGCTCACACCATTCCCCTCCCTCCCCGAAGCCCGTGTGCCAAGTGTCCTTAGAGTAACGCTTGAGGTTTCCAATTTAGAAATCCCATAATAGACACAGAGAGCTATTCTCTTAAGGCCAGACTGTATCTATGTAAGTCAGCGTTATTAAGACAGTAACGAGGCACAAGATGGTGCATCGTATTGTGTGTAAAAAGTCTAGCTCTGTTCGTCCTCCTAGGCAGATGTGCTCACATACCGGCATGTAAATATTTTCCCATCATTCACTCATTCAATACACAATAAACATGGCACCGTGATGTGCACTAGAAATATTCCCCAATAAATAAGTTACCTCTGAGCTGCCTCAATTGCTAAGCTGGGGGTTAGTATTGCTTCAAGCATTTCCTGGTTTTGACATCTTCATCTTCATCGTTTTCATGCTGACACCTACCTAATAGTGCAAGCCAGCATCTACACAAACGTCACCTTGGGTCGTCCTGAACTTCATCAACCCGTCTCTGCTTCTGATTGTTTTCTCTTTGAGCAGACTGACTGGCGTTCACTCCCAAACTTATTTTAAATTAATGCTTGATTTCTAGCACTTAGAAAAATACATAACATGCAAAGTGCCCACAGGTCTTCCTGAATTAAATGTCCTTCTCACTGCAAAGGTTGAATGCTTCTCAAAGTGCATTCTGAGGTTGTGCACACAGGAGCCACCACTGCACCTTCCGGGCCGTCACGTGCATGGGTTTGAGGCCTCTCCTCAGTCCTTTGTCCTGGTGTTGGGGGGCTCACTCTTAGCTCTGCATTGGACCAGTGGACCTTAGTATTCTGAGACTGGGTGACATGGTACATACCACCACAAGTGAGTAGTGTGTGTGTGTGTGTGTGGGGGGATGCTCCTGTTCTCCCTGGGCACAGATGAAAATCAAGTTGTCTTGATGGCAGGACTTGTTCCTTCAACACCTCGTGATTGAAGCCAAGGGGCAGCTGCCGGCCAGATCACACATGTTCCAGTCAATAAGAACCTGAAAATCACTTCTGGTCTCACAATCCTGCTCACACCTGTGCCCACGAGAGAAACTGATGGTGTCCACAAGCAACGAGAAGCTTGAAATCTCGTCTGATTCCTGGTAAGGCCACCCACAGGTGCCGAAATCCACCTCTCCAGATCGCCCTCCAATCGGAGGGCAGCAAAGCCCAAGGTGAGTCGTTAGGGTAATGCAGCTTCAGCTTCCACCCACCCAATGAGGGACGGGTGCAGCTCCATTTCACCTCGAAGACATTCCCGCATGGTGACGGGAGCTGTTCTTGTGGCTCCTTTATTAAATAATCAGTGATAATAGTGTCACTCGATATAGGACATGAGGAAAACCCCCATCCTTCTCTCTGGTCCCTGGGGCCATTTCTCAGGTGGTATTTCTCCCTGCCAAGGTCCTTACTGCCTTAACACAGGAGAACCCTGTAGCTAGTTAGGACCTGGGAAGGGCTCTGCGGGAAGCAGTGTCATTTGCTGCACCTTTTAGAAGGAGACCTCAAAGTGCAGGCACCTCGGGGTTTCGGGGATTCTGTTTAAAGTGGAAGGTGGCTTGAAGGTACAGAGAGAGCAGAAGGAGTGCCTCCTGACCATGCCTCTTTGAAGCATAAAACCTTACATCAAAGGTGTGTCTAACTGAATCTCTACAGTTCCCATATTGGGCTGATCCGCCAAATAATCCATACAACATTAGAATTCCAGGGGAGCTCATTTCCCCATCTTGGCAGGCAGGTAGGTGCCCTGAGACAGGAAAAAAGACCAAAACAGACAGTTGAAAGGAAGCACCTTGCTCACAGTTATGCAAATCACACACTGGGCACGTCCTTGGGGATCTGAGGATTGCAATGGGCATCTGTGCACATGGGGGAAATGAAAAGGATGGACGGAGCTGCAGAGGTCCCCTGCTCATTTCTTACAGAAGCACCAGGTCACACTCTCCACAACGAACTGGTCTGTGCTTATGAAGTATTATGGGGCCTTGCAGGTGAGGCCATGCAGGGGTGGCCCTTGGCGGAACACCCTGAGGATGTAATAGCCAGGACTTCACAGCATGAGACCTCGGGCCCCAAACACTGTGGGTGGAGTCCAGGAGTGGCTGATGTCAGCACAGTCACGTCAGGAAGGAACGAGAACTTGCTCAGGTGGGTGATTCTCCACAGCCAGTGGAAATGACCTTGTGTGTTAGTGCTCATGGTGAGTGGACGGTGCCAAGGCACCTTCCAGGAACAAATATGGGGTGAGACCCTCCAAGTTGTCCTGAGACAGTCTCCCTCAGGATGGTCAAGGGATGAAGCTTCAGTCCCTAAAGTCCCGGGTGCCATTTTTGGATGTGTCTGCTAGCCAGTGGACCCTCCGGGTAACAGGAAAAGGCAGAGACACTCAGAATAATTCGTAATTATTCTGACCTCTAAATAGCAAGCATGGGTGTGACATAACACAGGGGAACACCCCAAAGGGTAATGAAGATGGCATCTGTGGCTGGGCCATTGGTTTAGTCAGCTAGTTCATTGCTGCAACCAAAAGACCTCACAAGAATGATTTTAGGAGAAAAAGTTCACTTTGGGGATCACGGTTTCAGAGGTCTCAGTTCATGGACAGCTGGCTCCATTCCTCAGGGTTCGAAGTCAGGCAGAAAATCATGGTGGAAGAGTGGGGTGGAGGACATGGCACCAGGAGACATAGAGCGTTGAGCTCAACACACAAAATATACACCCAATGCCCGCCTCCTCCAGACACAGCCCACCCACCTTCAGTTACCCCCCAGCTCACCCCCATCAGAAGATTCACCCACGGATGAGGTCAGGGATCTCATACCCCTATGAGGTCACCTCTGAACATTCTTGGGCTGTTTCACACGTGAGTTTTGGGGGACACCTCACATCCAAACCATAACAGCCATGTACATCTCCAGAGAACAACTCTGCCAAGGGCTTTTCATACATTACCAAGACGAAGAGGTAAGGAGAGGGCTTCTGTGAGCCAGGAGATCTGTAGACTCTTTTCTGTTTCACCAACAGTCTATATAGTAAAATCGGCCAAAAGTATATTTTGAACACCAGTCTTATCAGTTGGAATTTGTCTCCCTATCCTTGGGTACAATGCATAGTGGACACTCTAATGTCCACATGGGACTCATCAGGAGCAACCGAGCTTTAGTTCAGAGATGGGTCTTTCTCTGGGGATTGCTCTGCCCAAAGGGAACCATCTCTCAGTGTGCAGCCCCTGGGCAGCTGCATCCGTCATGGTAGACAGAGAAGATAGATTCTGTTGCAACTTCTTTGCTCAGGGCAGCTGTGAAGAAGCAGCCCAGCCCCGGAGAATCCCCTGGGATTGGGACACTGAACTGCAACTTGGTCTCAGAGCTTCATTGCCTGAGCTTCTTGCCCTCCGACTCCCTCAGAGATGCTGCTCTGGAGAACTCTGCTTGGTGAACCTCCATCTTGGAGCATCTTAGAGGACACTGAAGACACTTTTTAAAAGAGAATTTCATTAATGCGTGGATTGATGTACAGGCACGGCATGCATGCCTGTGACAGCCACATCCCCAGAAGACACCAGAAAAGGCTCAGAGAATTCCTCTACACCAGAGGCCATAAACATGGAGGACAAGTTGGATGAAGTGAGCTCACAGTTGATGCCTCAGGTTTACAAAAGTTTGCATTCATTACCACTTTCAGTACTAGAGAGCTTGCCTTCAATACAGACTATCTAACTTTAAAATAAAAATCAGAGAAGTGGCACTAAGGGGCATGCATGCCACCCAGCCTCAATCAGCTGGGGGTGAGGTGGTCACCTCTGCCCTCTTTAGCCAGCAGGGGACCCCTGGGTGAGGCAGAGTTCCCACTTCCTGCCGTCTCACATCCTTTAGTGTTCTTCATCTCCATAACCTGCCTGGCCCTGCAGGCTACTGGCTCTGTGGCTTCTGTCTCGTCCCCGACTTCTGTTTTTACTGTAGAAGAGGCTTCATTCTAAAGGCCAGAGATGGCTCTTCTGTTCTAGCTTCTCTCTCTTTTTGAAGGAAGAGAGTTCATTTACTTGACCATCTGGCCATGTGAGCTCAGTGCAAGGATGTCCCCACACCTGGGTGCGGGTGGAATGTATCTGCCATGAATTTATCTTCATTCTACTTTCAGAAATTGGACTGAAGATGGAATGGAGTTAAGCCTCTTGGTTCACAGCGTGTTCATTTTCATTGCTGAGGTATGCAAGGCCCCACTCTTGTTTTTTTTATGCTATTAATTTAAATTATCTCCTATTCTGCGCTCGTCCCCCATCCCACCAGCAAGACTGTAGCGTGTGGTTTGCTTTCTTGAGATCATCTGCGTTGTGTATCATGCATGTAAATGAACATGCTGTAACTTCCATCTGCATAATTTGAACCTGGTCTCATCCCTGTTTCTAACATTTCTCAATTTGAGGTGTCTGTAGGAGGCGCATGTTCACCTAGGGAGTGTTTTGTTTTGACTGTGTGAATGTACTTGAGCCTCAAGTAAAGTTCTAATTATCATAAATATTTCTTGGCCGTTGGTAAACCGGAGCTGGGGTGGAGACCGGGTCAGTGACCTCTGGTCCATCAGGACTCAGCGGCTCCTTTTCATGCATCCAGCGTCTGCCCTCTCTGTGCTCTAAGGTCAGCTCCGAAAACCAGAAAAGCTCTCCCCGTTTCCCCTCCATGAGGAGTGTTTTGCATTGAGCGCTGATGGTTTTTATTTTTATTCTTTGGTTGTGATGAGTTTATCATCCAAGGATGCGACTTTCATCACCTTCGTCACGTTCCCTTCATCTTTTCCCAGTCTGCACCCACTGGGGGCAGCTCTTCCTTCACCTGCCACCTCCTCCCTTGCAGACCCAGGACCTCAGGGCCAGAGGCGTTCGTTACTGTCTGGTTCCTACAGCCGGGGACAGGCCTCAGCTGCAGATACGGGGAAGGCAGACCTCGGTTTCTTTGGTGGGTGCTTTGGCTGGTTCTACTGGCTTCCCCTCTCATGTATGGGGCTCTCAGGTGTGAATCCTCTTGGGAGAATCCAGGCAGGTGAGAAGGTGGGCCACGGTGACTGTCTAGTTAGGATACGTGTTTGATCACTGGAAATATCAGGGCTTATAGCACACAAATGACTCTGAAATGAATGTCACAGTGTCTTTGATCCCTCTGCAGTGGGATTACCAGGGAAAGATGAAATATACCCGCGAGTCCACTCTGAAAATAGCAACATAACTCAACCCTGTGTCCTCAAAACAGTTGGGCTCAAAATTGAAAGGAATTATTTTGTCCATCGTTAAGAATATAACAGTGGGACAGCTATAGGAGATCAATTTTAAATCCCCTGAGGCTACAGGAAGGATTTTTCCTGAGGCTCTTTTACGGTGGGGTCATGTGTGTTTGTGCCATGGCCTCTCAAAAGAGAAACCAGGCGATATGCAGAGTTGACATCTAAACCAATTACTAGCAATTGAAGCTGATTCTTCTAAGGATGTGGAATTGGGACATGCCTCTTTTTATGGATATGATTTTATTTTTGACTAAAGTAAAATAATGACAGTCATGTCCTGTGCATTATCTTACACCGTTGGAAGAAAATGAATTTCCTATTTTTTCTCTTTTTGGGATGAAAACACATTATTAAAATTTTGATGTGAAAAAACTGCATTCTTTTTTTAGTGCACGTGGGAGATTTAACAGCAAAGCACCACCTGTTCATCTGTCCCCAGAGCACAAGGGTAAGGACACCGTCCCCATCTTACAGAGGACAATACTGGGGAATGGAAGGCCCGTTCCTCACCCTGAGAGCCCGCAGCAGCCCATTACTGAGGTTTCTTGATTAAAACGAGTGGATGCCACAAATCATGGTAAAATGAACCACATCATAAATGTTGATGTCCTTAAAAATAATGCTTTTAACTCCTATAAGAGTACTACAGTTACACAGTTCACAAAGTAAATCCAGTGTGTGTGTGTCTGTGAGTGTACGTGTGTGTGTGTGTGTGTGTGTGTGCGCACGTGTGTCCATGCCTCCTAGGAGCACCCTGGGGCACTGTCTGGACCTGGGCCCGGGGCTGCCCACTGTAGAGGACATGCTCACTGGTGCTCTCTGGCCCTTCTGTCCTTCGTGGGGAGGGTACAGGACTGAAGACATGGGATCTACACAAGATCACCTCAAGTTCACAGTGAGCTCAGACATTCCTTCCCCTTCTCTAGGGGTCACGTCCAACCCAAATTGCAGAGGTGTCACAGATGATTCCTCGTCTGTGACTGTGAGGAGGAGGTTAGCGCTTGGTACCTGGCCTCTTCTGCACATCTGTTTGCACGTTTTGGGGGGGGGGTCACCAAGTGTTTGAAGAACAGGAGTCAGCATTCACACTCGTGATGATTGTGCACACGTGTCTGGAGTTCCTGTGTCTCTGGAACACCTGGAGCTCTCACCTGCTTTTCTGAGGGCCCTGGGGGCAGATGAGCTGTGGTGTCCCTTTGGGCAGGGCAGACACTACGGTTGCTGTGACAAATCTTCCTGCCTGTCTCATTTCTCTTGTAGTGAAGAAGAAAAAACATCCTTTCTCATACCTGTGGCTTCCTGAAGACACCACCACGGATCAGCCCTGGGAACTGCTGATTTCAAGAACAATCGCCCCTGCAGGCCTGTGGCTTTGCATCCTTTACCCTGAGTTTCTCCTCTGGTTGGAACTCCTTGGCCCCAGTCCCCATATCCAGGGCTCAGAGATCTTGTTTCCTGTCCTTCCAGGTGCCTGTTTGTCTCCTCTAGAGTCTCTGCCCTCCACCACCTCAATCAAACCCTGGCTCATGTGTGGCTGGGAGGAGTCACAGGAGGGGACACCTGCTTTCCTCCCAAGCCTTCACCTCTGTTTTGGAAAACCCCAGACCAATTGCAAACAAAGGCCGTCCTCCTGCCCAATGTAGAAGCATCAACAGAGGTTAGTGCCCACGTGTTGGCTGGGAGCTGCCTGCGTATTTTCTCAAACATCAGAACAAATTTAATTGTACAAAAAAATGCATCACATAAACATTCTTCTGGGAACCTCAACAGCATGCTTATATCTTCATGATCCTGGGTTTAGGCTTTAGACATATTGAATCACAGTCCCAGTCTGTCTACGTGTTAACGTAACATCTACCATCCTGTTTTGGGTGCACGGTTCCTGAGCCTGGACTTTCTGTACAATTTTAGGTGCCAGATCTCCAGAACTTTGATATCATATTAAACCAAAGTTTTATGCCCACCAGCAAGGATGCCCCATCTCCCCAAACCCAGAGACTCCAGCATCTTCTAACTCCTGTCTTTGTGAACGTGCACACTCTGGGGACCTCCTGTAAGCAGAATCACAGTATTTGTTTTTGTGACAGCTTTTTCCACTTAGCACAAGGTCCTCAACGTCCGTCCACTGAATCATCTAATTTAATTCTTAGAAAAATCTGGAGAGGTGATCTTGTTTACAGGTGAGCAATCTGAGGCTCAGACAGGTGTCCATGCCACCCAACAACATGGATCAGGGCCAGCATTCAATCACAACTTGAACCACTCTCACGTTACTTATGTGCCTGCCTTTCCCCCAGGGTCTGTGGGAGCTCCACGTGTCCCACAGACTATGGCATCTTCTCCACAGTGTTCATATTTCTTTTTTCCTATTTCAGTGACAATTTTCTCCTTTCCACTATTTGGGGAGAATTGGGCTCAGGTGCAAATATCTAATCGCACTTCTCCTCTGATGTTACAGTAATTCCATTGTCCTGTTATCTTCTTTCCCTCTGCCACCCACCCTAGATTCTTCCTCCCACATCCTTCTTGGGCACCGGCATCTTCTGGAACAGGGACAATGTCCTTATAAAGCCCACAGGGCTGCGTGTGTCTGTTCACCTCACAGAGAGGGCCTTGGGGCTCTCTTCTAATTCTACATTAGTTGGCCTTGTTTCTGGTTTTACCCAAGTCATTTTGCACTTGGTGGGGGGTCGACAGATTGGCAGATCTGTAAAGCACATCCTGACAATGGACAGATTCTGCCTCCACTTTCCTCCATGTTTCTCTCTGCAGAAACATTCCAGCACATCGAGGAGACCATCCTAGCATTGACCTTCAAATATCTGAACTGCATGTTGAACTCATTCCCTGTTCTTATCCATTAGTGTCCCAGTACTGGGATGTGGCTTTAGCGTCCTGTCATGTCCCTCCCTGACCTCATGCATGCCCTTGTCCCCACCCCTGGGCTGCAGACTGAGATTCGGTCACACCAGGCCTGGGTTCTGTCCATGTTCAGGAAACTGTCAACACTCAGCCGACCTCCACTGAGCCTCCATGTTCAGCTGTTGGGATTCTTCCTGTCCCTCTAGGTTGATAACTCGGTGCTCTTCCTCAGCCGGGGCATCTGTGTGCTCCATCCCTTGCCTTCCTGCCCCCCTAGGTTGTGCCAAGCTGCACAGGCTCCACTACCCCACCTCAGGGACACTCCTCCTTTGGGGTCCCTGCCTCCTGCACCCCAGGTCTCTTTCTTTCTTGGTTTACTCTGCCTGTTGGTGATGCACTTTCCCAACTGTATTTGGGGGACTTGGTGCATGAGGGTTTTTTTTTTTCCAGTTTTCTAAGTTTCAAGCGTCTTCATTGGTACTCTACATTTGGCTAACACACCCACATCAAGCATGCAACTCGACGTCAGTCTTTGAATGTGAACACATTGCTCTACGATTCTCTAATACCCAGTATGTTTTTTGGGGAAAGGAATTTATACTGGTTCCAAATTATTAATAAGGCAGAAATAAAAATCCTCATCCCAAATGATTAAAGGAGAATCGGCTGCCGACGGGCAGGCAGCATAGACAGGCGGGAGATGGCAGAGGCTCTGCCCCTGCTCCTGACTGTGTCTGCTGTCTGCCTGGGACACCCAGTGTTTTATACCCAGGAGCATCTGTGCTGTGTGAACTATAGGCAAAGGACACTCACAGGTTGACTTTCACCCATCTGTGGCCATTGTCGGCTCTGCATAGCAGGGCCAGCTCTTCTCCACCTCCGGGGTGCTCAGGGTCCCCACTTCTTACACTCTCATCACCTCCTGGGACAAGACCACCCACCATTATTGCCCACAAGGGGCAAAAAGTGCCATCTCATGTTCTCTCACAGTCTGCTGGTGGTTTGAGCGAACCTTCATGCTAAGTTGGACAGCACATGAGTCAAAGGCGGGTGGGGGCCAGCCGGGGGCTCTCAGAGGAACAGCCTAAGCATCACAGCACTCTCTTCTTAGCGTCTAGTGGGGACTTAAATTAGGGCAGGCTTTGACATTCCAGGAAGCTTTGCTCAAACCAGAGATGGTGGCCTCCTGGGTGCAAAGCAACCCTTCCCCAGTGGGAGTGTGTCGAGCAGCAGGCTGCGATGGCTCCCTTCCTCCACTGAGTGAGGCGAGCTGCCTGGAACTTCTGGAGAGCCAATCATGAGACTCCCTCCATACTCACTTTGCGGTGGAGGGCACTGGTGTCTGAGGTCAAGAAGCACAGAGGTCCCTGGATAACATTCAGCGGAGCTGACAGGGGGAGCGGCCACAGAAGTCCACTAGAGAGTGCCAGCCTCCTGCACCGTGACTCAGATGATAAGCAGGTGCACACGTTAATGAAGACCAGCGTCAGTGCCCTCCCCCAGCTTCCCGGAGTCCGATTTTTTTCTACTGTGGTTTGACATTTTTATTGTGTTTTTCATAGTTTATGGAAAAAGAAAATAACCAACTGTATTTATAATGTGAACTTATTTGCATATATCATGTTTACTATTCTCGGTGCTGTGAGCACTTTATAGAAATTAATTCTAAACAGCTGCGCATGAAATTCTTTAAAATATCTGGTATGTGTGCCCTTCATGAAAAACTCTTTCTCTGGAAGAAATGGGAGCCCGTTAGAAACATGTTTCATATTTCTGCTGAGCAGTCTGTTCTATAAACATCCCCTCTCTCTCTCTCTCTCTCTCTCTCTTCTTCCCCCATAAGCAAACTAACTTTATAACAGAAAGGGATGGGAGAGGCGACTTTTGCTACAGGGTAATGGGCAATGTGCATCAATGTAGGGTAAATGAAATGTGTCATGTGGCTCAGGCTTGGGGACCCATCACCCAAGCCGGTCCTGTCGGTGCGTCATGCCAGCAGTTCAACTAGAGACGCTTTTAGTCCTAAACAGCTTATTTACTCCTGATTTTAACAGGAGCATGTCTGCATTTTGCAGAATCAGTAACAAAATGGGTTTTCCCTATGTAGGTCTTTAGCCATCTCATTTTTGTGAATTTGACTATCTTGGGGAAAACCACTCCAGAAAAACCATCCATGTTAAATACTCATAATCATAGATACTCTGAGTTTGCAGCAAAATCCAAAACACATTCCCATCTCACTCTCAAGCATTGAAACACAGGCCAGGGGAATGGAGCAAGGCCAGTTTCCTAGATAAGGATGCGGGTGCCACTGGTGCTTTAGAAGAATGTGGTTTATGACTTCAGAAATTCTACTAGAATCTCCCTTTTTCTCTGCACTGATTCTGGGAGAATTATTCTCCATCCTCCACAGTAAAAAATGAAAAACGGTCAGTATCAATGGAGTGGTCCCTGGATGCAGAGCCCAGACTTAGGAGCAGCTTTCCTTCCCAATATATTTTTTTAATCACAGTTTTTTAGAACAGAAGGGAAGCGAATAGGCTTATAACTTTTAAACTCATGCTTAAACAAATTATAGTCCGCTACTTATCACTATGTGTATACAGGACTTTTTGCAAAACTGAACACTCGAGCCCACAGATCTTTGGAGCACAGTGTCTTCAATCAGCACAAAGTGAAGAGAGTCACACAGGTAACCTGCACCAAGATCCCCCCCGGGGGGGGGGCGAGCAGAAGCCTGCAGAGGCTCTGCACACCCCTTCCCACCCCCTCCTCACCCCCTCCTGAAATATCCATGATCCCAACACAAAAAATTTGCTTGCGTCACAGTTAGGCAAATGTGAAACCATGAAAGAATAAACTGGGTTGAATTGTGTGGATCTCGACGTTCAAGATATATGTGGGGGGGCATCGTTCATGTGTTTGAGTGTGATTTAGCTCCTGCATTTTCGTCCCACATGGCTTACAGTTATATGGACATGTCAAGCTGCATCCGTCCACTCTGCTGTTGATACACACCTGGGCTCTTTCTAGCTGGGGGTCTTTTGGATATAGCTGCTGTGATACACATACCCTGGTGTGCGCCTTTTGGTGGCCTCGGGGCTGCAGTTTGGCTGGCATTGACCTAAATGTGAAATCACATGCTTGTATGTTGAGGCTCTACCTGAGAAATGACCATGCACATGTTGCGCTCAGAGGTCGAGACCCAGTTTCTTCCCACCACGAGCTCATGAAGGTTCTATTTGCCTCACAACCTCCCAATGGATTATCAAGGTTTGAAATTGTAGCCACGGAGATGGACGTATCAATTTCCATTGTGTTGGTAATTCATGAGTATGGACGTTTCTTGACATTTTATAGGAGACCATTGGATATCTCTTATGAAGTTCACATTTATTTCCTGGCTTTTTTTCTATTGGGTCATATGCCATTTTCTTATTGATTTTAGAGTTCTTTATATATTCTGGGTATAAGCCAGGCAATGAATATAGAGCTTGAAATAATTTCTCCAGTGTCCTGGCTTCTCCGTGGACTCCAACACAGTTAACTGATGGTCAACTTTGTGGTTACTGTTGTCGGATCTTTGCTTGTGCGCGGAGATTTTCCCTGCCGAGGTCCTCTACCCCCTTCACAGTGTGGATGCTCTTTGCATCTGAGTGCAGTGTGATTAATGATTTCCTGTGGGATTGCTGTCCTCACGTTGCAGCCAGTGCACGCTCCCCAGTGATGGCCAAGACGGTCTTCCCTGCTCTCTGCAGTGGCAGATGTGCCCGGAGGGCAGAGGCTCCTGCGTGTGAGTGAGCACCATGTTCTCTGCGGGTTCCAGGGGTTTGCTGCCCTCATCCTGCGTCTTCATCTGTCTGAATTAGCGTCACGACAAGTCCGGGCAAGCATGTTTCCTCCACCTTGGGTCTGATTCCTCCTCGTGCTTCCTGATCTTCTCAACCTCTACATTTTTATATATTTTGGAACCAGCACGCATATTTTGGCCAGAGCTATGTTAAGATTCTGACCTGATGTGCATTATTCTAGGATCAATATGGTGAAATGGACTTCTTCCCTCTATCCTTCTTCCCACATTAGCTCTCCTTTTATACATTTCTTTAAAAAAATCCTCTGTGGAATTTTTAATCATTTTCCTTGTGAATTTTTAATCATTTGTTTTTGAGGATCTTCCTTTAGATTTATTTCTGGTATTTAATTTTTTTTTGTGTTGGGGGGGTCCTGTTGTAAAGGGCAACATGTTGAAAATCATTACCACACTTTGTTGGTACAGTATACGGCTGGTATCCAGACAAAAAAAAAAAAAATGCAGGGATTTGGTAATCAGCAACCTTGAAAAATCTACTCCTTATTGCTATGTTTCTATAGCTGGTTGTTGTTTTCACTGTGTACGGGTCTGCATGTGCATGTCCACATACATTCACACTATGTCACAATCATGAATTTTACTTCTTCTTTTGCCTTATGTGGATCATTCTTTTGACTTGGGACTGACCAGGTCCTTGGTGGAAAGTTGAGTAGAGGTGGGACAACACGAAGCTACTACTGTTCCCAAGTCCCAGGAGACAGAGTTCAACCTGCGGCTGTTAGGGTTAAGAGACATCCACGGAGCAGACCGACAGACTCTTCCCACAAAGGACTGCAGAGCAAACATCCAGAACTCGTGGTCTTTCTATTCCTCCCTCCTCCTCCTCCTTTGATGAACATTTAAAAACCCCAGGTAGAGAGGGCATTAGTGCTAGGGAGGGAGTCTGCAAACTCCAGCTCTTGGATGAAGAAAGTTCTGGACTCTTCCCATTTTTCTACCCATCAAAAATGCAGAGTTGTAGTTTTCAAAGAATTATAGCAACAAATAAAACCAGGCATTTTATATATTTTTTTCCTGAGTCTTTTGATATGAACATAGACTCTTATTTCTTCATGGATCTGAAAATTTACATCATTTTTGTACCTAATATATAATAAAATATTTTATTTTGGTGGCTTTTTAAGCTAGCCATAATACAACATCTTTACGCATTCATTCATATTAAAATAAAATATTTAAAAGCTGTGGCATTAACCGGCTTCTATGATTCACCCTCAGAAGCAGCTACTTTTGTGGGTTAGCATCTTGATTCTTTTGTATAGACCCTAAATTAAATGTGCAAAATCTAATCCTGTGACCCTGCAACTCCTTGATATTGTTTGCTTAACAGTAAATATGCTTGCCTAAAAAGAGAAGTTGTTATTATTATGGTATGGAAGTCTGTGTTGAGGAAAAAAAAATAATGGTGGATACTTATCTGCAAAATTCAACTGAAGTCTTGAACCTTGAACGTAATCTTCAAATCCATTGAAGTCGCCCATTTTATCAAGCCTGGGAAACAGTGAGGTGCTTACAAATCAGAACTGGGGACACTAGCTCAGGAATGCAAAACAGAAATAGGCACTCCACTGACTAGCGGGGAAATGTGGCACAGGGGTAGGGACACTGCTCTGGGGTCCCTTGTCTCTGTGGGCATTTGACACATGTCCCAGGGTTGGGGACAACTGTGAGGCTTCTCACACTGCTGGTCAGAGGTAAAGAGGACAGATGTGGTCTCCAACTTCACAGAGCTCTCTGCCGGGGAAAACAGGCCAAGAAAATGACACACAATGACAGGGGGCAGGCGATGGTAAGGAGGATCCAGACGCACCCCAAGGAGACCAGGTGTGGGGTTGGTCAGGCCTCGGGCAGTTAGAGATGACAGCCTATGCTAAGGGTCAGCATTGAAATGAAGTGGGAAATGAAAGGTCAAGGTTCGTTGTCAGAGATTAAAATGCACACACAGATAGCAGTGACAAAGATGAAGCACTTTACTGCAAGCTGGTTCTAGCTTATATAGAAAGTGAGAGTCAGTTATCTTAAACCAGGAAGCTCCCTGGGCCAATCATAGTAAAGGTCAGGTCATCACCTACTGTGCACGCCCTGCATAAGATTCATGGGGGGCACGAGCTGTCCATGATCACAGAAGACGGGAGGACCAATTAGAAAATTTTCAAAACAACTTGTTATCCGCCCACTGGCAACTTTCCTGCCGCCATGTTGCATTAGGGGCTCCTTATCTGAAAGGCCCGGGGAGTTCTAGCCGCCCACTGGCAATTTGCCCACCGCCATGTTTGAAAGGCCCAGGGAGTTCTCAGGGAGACTCCCAACAGGAAAGAACGTGAGCTCCTGGAGATCACATGGCTAGGCTCGGCCAGGTGGGTCACCAGGAGAATTTCAGCCAGATGGAGGTCACTCCAAGGTAAGGCTGAGAGGGTGTGGGACAACTAGGTCTGTCCTGACCCTGCAGTGTGGGGAAGACAAGGGTCAGAGGTGAGATCAACATATGGGGAGGCCCTGTTAATGGCCAGCGTGGGAGTGGTTGCAGTTTACATTGGCAACGCTGGAGGGGTGCGGGCTGGAGATGGGGGGTGGTTGGAGGCTGCTAGGGAGCAAGATTTGCCAAGGTGTGGTGCTCACATACCTGAGTGGAGTGAAGGACCAGGTAGACTATGGGCCCCGAGGGTTGGCTTCCTAGAGACCTTGTGGGTTTGGCAATAGATCCCCTGTTCCAACCCGACTGCTCTGTTGAAGCAGGAGCTGGGGGGGCCCCGGCAGTGCTCCATGTCCTCATGCTCCATGTCCTCGTGCTCCATGTCCTCATGCTCCATGTCCTTGTGCTCCATGCCCAGCCTCTCTGGCTGAGTCTCTGCTTCTCCTTCTGCAGAGCTCTGTTTTTTGCCACGCCAAGCAGGGCACCTTCTCCACAGCTGCATCTGGATGGCAGAGGCATCTGAGTGCTCTCTCTGTGATGCCCTAAGTGCAGATGAGTCTCACGTGGCCCTGCCACTGTCACTCTGACTTGGAATCAATTGATAATAGTCTCCATGAGACTAGAAACCACTCTATGGATCCAGCAGCATCTGAATGATTCTGGGGCTCTGAAACTCAAATGCCTTTGGTGACCCCGCAGGTCACGTAAACCTGGGAGCCATCACGTTGAGTCAGTGGTTGATAAGGTGGCTTCCCTGTTTCCAAATCACACTTTTGCCAGTTTCACATTTAAAAGACGCTGTATGGAGACCGAAGACGGATGTGGGAACACTGGGTCCTCATACTGTTCTCTGCACTTTGAATACGTGTGGAATCTTCCATAGTAAGAAAGTTTAAAAAGAGCCATCTGCAGCCAAGGACACACCAGCCTTAGTCTCCTAGTTGTGGACACTCTGTGCTCCCACACACATCTCGGTGGCAGATGGGTGGCCCCAGGCTCACACTTGGGGTGAAGGAAATTGTTTATCTCCAGGCTGCTTCCAATAGACTCTCTCCATCTTTTTAAAACTTACCTTTCCAAGAGCACAAAAGTGGGGCAGCCAGGGTCCTGCTGTATCCACGAGGCAGGTGACACCAGGGTGGGAACATCAGTGGGATTTAGGATAAGAAACCTGCCTGAGCAACGCCTGGTCCCCACTGGCCACTGGCCTTGACCTGGGCTGTGAACAGGGCTCTATGAGGTCATGATGATGAAATAGTGCAAGATTCAAACTCACCCCTGACCAGGGGCTCACATAGCTCATGCACACCATGTTTCTGCCGGCCACAGGGGCAGCAGGTGGGGTTCAGCCAGCCCTTCCTGAGTGACAGGCCTGGGGCTGAGGACTGTAGCTACAGAAATGGTTAACCTACTAGGAAGTCAGGTGGCTAATCTATGAATATATATACCAATGCTGGCAGGCATGGGGCTGTTCTCTGAGCAGAGGCCAGGGCAGGGTCCCCAAGCCAGCTGTGAGCCCACGCCTATCCCTGCCTGGGGTCTGCACTCTGAGGTTGGCCTTCATGGGGACTCTGGATCGCAGAGCCAGTGATCACTACATCTTAAAACCAGCTGTGACCCTGGTGTTTGCTGAGGGCACAGGGCCACTTTCCCTTTTAGCAGACTTCAGGGGAATAAAAGTGAGTGTACCTTCCTTCCTGCCCAGCGAAGGAAGACCTTCCAGGTTTCTGCCTTGCAGGAATAACCAGGAGGCCAGAGGGTCAATGGCAAAGCTGGACAGTGCTCTCCTCTGTCCCTCCTCCCCCCAGCTGCACTGGAGACAGACCCGCACAGCACAGGGGCGATGCTCATCACCAGGCCTGGGTGCAGCGTGGTCCCAGACGCTGGGTGAACTCCACTCCACTGTGTCAGCCCCTGGGGTCCCCATTCCCTCAAGCCATCTTCCCCCAGGCCCTACCTTTGTCGAACTGTGCCAATGGGGTTCTCCACACACACAGGTGTCACTCCACCTGATCACAAAGCGATGGCCCGGAATAAGGTGATTTATGAAGATTGGAAAACAAACAGTCTAACAGGGTAGGTTTTGCACTCTCCCAGGAATGCCTGCAAACACACCGCCCAGACACACAGCTCTCACTAGGAGAGCAACTTCCTAGTCCTTTGAACTATTATGCCTTTTATCGTTAGAGTTTAGTTGAAAGAATCAACAGAATAAAAAGCGTCAAAAGTGGAGTGGTAGATCCCATTAAGAAGGAAATGAACTCCCATTTTGAACAACCAATAAAAAAAATGTTTTGAACAATGAATAAAAAATAAAGAGAGATATTTGAGGCCTTTGGACAAAACAAACAAACAAAAAAGAAGAAAATGAGATGAGTCAGGGATATTGTTGACTAGCCCCATGATTGTCCTCAAGAACAGAGAAAATAATACAAAGGGCCCTTATATCTTTGTGCACATGAAACCACTCTTAATTACATTTTTTTTCACATTTTTATTCATATTGGGGTGCTCCCCACCCCTTTCTTTTCTAAACATTCTTAACAAGTTCTATTTTCCTGACTTGCTCTTGGGTAAGCTGCTGGCTCAAGACACAGGAAGCATGGCCAAGCTGGCCTCTTGGGGGCTCTGGGGCTCTTGCCTGCATCCCGGTGCTGCGGTTTTGATCCTCCTGCGGGACAGACCCACATGAGTGCAGCTAGGTAGGGGTGCAATGCAGCAGGGGCTCCCCACCTGAGGAGTGGCGTGGCATGGTGGAGGGCCCTGTACCCCAGAGCCCTGGGTTTCTCTACCCCAAATGTAGGATGCCATCTTGCACACCCACAACAGAAGAGTCCAAGGTGCTCAAGGGGCAGGCCTCTCCATCTTCCCAACACACACCGTTCCAACCTGCAGCACTGCCTCTTAGGTGCGTGTGGTGCCAGAGGGGGACAGAGATGACACCATGGCTGACATAGGACACACAAGTGTTACTTTCATCCCCTAAAATCACTTATGTAATAGTATGAGCACAGCAGTCAGAAGAGCAGCTGTCACACAAAGTCACAATGGCCAACTCCTCCTAAAACTGCCAACAAATTCTACACGGCCTCTGGGACTTTCAAGGTTCCTGGTGCTAAAGATGGGTTGGAGGCTTTCTAGATATTAATGCAGGACACACACACACACACACACACACACACACACACACACACACACTATTTGTATTATTTTCCTGAAGACAAAGGAAGCTTTGTGATCAAATGCAGAAGTCCACGGAGCATTCAGCAAGGAGAGCCTTGTTGGTGGCCTTGTATCTGCTGCTCTGTCCCCACACCCGGCCTCAGGCGACCTTCTCAAGGTCGCCTGGTGTGCTTCCCATGGTCTTGGTCAGATGCACGCTCATAGAGCCTGCACAGAAATACCGATGGGCACACAAGGCAGGGGCTTCACCCCCTGGCCCTGGGAAGAGGTGTGGAGAGAGGGGTGGTGATTCAGCAGCTTGGCTCAGATGAACAGCAGGCCATCCTGGTCCCTAATGTTCCAGAGAACGTGATGGGCTTTAACTGTGGTCCCTGACTCCAGCTCTCCTGGTCACTCCCCTGCTCTTGTGTTTGCAGCTTACACAGTGAACAGGGCCTGGGTCATCTGGCATCGCACAGACTGAGGACAGTGGGATTTTAGGGCACACAGTCAGGAGCTACTTGAACTGCGATGGCTGAAATAATTCATAAAATATCCACAGAGAAGTTACTTAAAAACCCAATTTAAAAAAATATTGAAATGCTCTGTGTTCACCCACCAGCCTTGTTACTCAGGACATAAAAAATGTGGCAAAACTCCTCCTTATTTCAAAACTTGGTTTTCAGTGAGACCTGGATGTAAATGGGGAGCAACTTTAAAGAGAGCAGGTGGGGGGATGTTGAGTGGAACAGGTCATGGCAGCAGGAAGGGGCAGGATAACCAAACATCCGAACATCTTCTGGACTCCTGAAACACCGGCCTTCTCCAGGCAGGTGGAAAGAAAATTGGAAAAATTCTAGACAGGAGCAAGAGGAGGATGATCTGTTTTTCTGTGGAAGGTGCAGGTCATCAGGTTGGCCGGTTCTTGGAGAGGGAGTGGCCATTCGCCAGACGAGGGGAGGCAGGAACGGGGAGCGAATCACGGAGTCTCCTCCAATGCCAGCCCCTGACCCCCAGCCTCCCAGAGCGGGTGGCTCGTCTCTGAGACATCTCCAGGTGGGGCGTGCACTGTGTTAGTCGGCTCTTCACCTCTGTGACCAAGGCTCCTGACAAGAACCACTTAGGGGAAGAGCGGTTGGTTTTGGCTCGTGGTTTCTGAGGTCAGTCCAGGGCCAGCAGACACCATGGCTCTGGGCCTGAGTGGGGCGGGGTGTGGTGGAGGAGAGCTGCTCATCTCATGGTGGCCAGGAAGCACAGAGAGAGAGGGGCCAAGAATCCAGGACACAAGGTGACCCCCCGGGCACACCCCAGTGACCACTTCCTCCAGCATCCTTCCCAACTAGTAACCTGTGGGTCTGCCCACGATGAGGTCACAGCTCACGTAACTCATGATCATAAGATCATGGGTGATCAGGGGACACTGCTACCAATCACCAACCGTGACACGTGATGTAAGTGCCTCTGGACTCCCTGCATGTCTGGGAGCCTGTGCCTGTGTAAGCCATCCACATCAGGGACCGTGTGTGCAAGTGGCTTTGTACTGAAGTGTAAGTGAAAGGCCACCACGTCCATTAGCATTTGTGACCTGCTGTGGGTGCCTCAGTGCTGGGCACATGGGTGCCACCGTCCTTGGTGCCACCAGGGCCCTGACAGGAAGGTGCTCTCCAGGTGACGGCTCTGGGTTTGGGCCTCATGCTGTCCGCTCAGCCTCAGGCCAGCGTTTCCTTCCTTGGCTAAGGGGCTCCGCAGACAGGATCCCACGGCCATGTGCTCTGGCCTCCTGGGATCCCTGGGGCCTCCTGGTCAGCGTCTGTGATTTTCCTAGAAGATGCCGTGGCCCAGCTTCCTGTGACCTCACAAACCCAGGGTCTGGGGGTTCAGGTTCTAGCCACCGCAGGTCCCTGCCATGGATCTACAGTGCTGGCACAGGACAGCTGAGCCCTTACCTCCATGAGTATGTCCCTGAGGTGTGACCTTCACTCCAATGTCCCCGTCAGAATCAGGGTGCAGCCAGATGATAGTGTCCGTTCCTGTCCAGGCCAGGTCGTGTGAAAGCAGGATGTGCTATAGAACAGAGCAGGTCGGAGGGCAGTGTGGCCGAGAAGAGCTGCCCAGGAGAGCCAAGCAGAGCCTGGGTGCTGAGTGGACTAGGTGACAAGTGTGTCACTGAGGAAGGGAAGCCTTCACACGCAGAGAGCAAGGAGCCAGGAGAGTGGAGCTGCCCCGTGTGCCCTCTCAAGTCTGGGGAGTTGCTGATGAGCAAGTGGCCTCCTCTGGGACCTCCATCTGGCCTCCTCTGGGACCTCCATCTGGCCTCCTCTGGGACCTCCATCTGGCCTCCTCCAGGACCTCCACCTGGCCTCCTGTGGGACCTCCGCGTGGCCTCCTCCAGGACCTCCCCGTGTCCTCCAGGACCTCCATGTGCGAGTTCCTCTAGTTCCTGCAAGAAGGGTGGACAGCAGTAGCCTTGCTGTGGGGTGGGAAGAGCACAAGTCACCCGAGGCCGGCTCCCTCCGTGACTGGGCGTCAGCAGTGGAGGGCAGGGCTTTGTGTGGGAGAGGGAGCGCTGGCCGTGACGTCAGAGCATTGCCTCTCCTGGAGGGAGGCTGTCTGGTGTGCTGAGAAGCCAGAGTGAGGTCAGGGAGGCTGAGAGTACAAAGCACCTTCGCATTCTGAGGTTTGGTGCTCGGGCTGTGGTGGGTCAGAAATGACATCTCTGCCCTGGTGACATCCGAGCCTGAGTACCATTCCCTTCACGCCTTCATCCTCTCTTCTCTCAGGACTCAAGTGTGGCCAGAAGGCCCCAGGAACCACACATAGAGGCTGCCTGGATGCAGCCATCATGGTCAGTGTCTTCACGCCCTGACAACACCTGCTTGGCTGGGCTACGTGTCAAGTAGAAGTTTGTGATTTTTTTGAAATCTATCATCTCTCATCTATCATCCGCCCATCTACCTACCTGGTGCATGCTTAATAAGGTGAAATAATATTTTCCCCAAGCATAAAAAATCTCAGAGAAGACAAGTGATTTCATTAGGGCCACAGAGCTTGAGAGCAATAAAGCTGTGATTTGAACAGTGTTAACTTAGTCCCCTTCAGTCTAGACTCTGACTGTGGAGCGACATATTAGAAAGTGCACCTTGGCTTACAGTAGCAAACTTCTGGAAAGTTCTAGCTTCTTAGGTGGATGGTTCTGTAGAGTGCCCTCTGTTCTTCCCAAATCCCAGGTGTCAGTCAGGGTACTGGTACCTGTACAGAGGGCATTAAAGACAGGACTGGCTGAGGGCAGGACTCTCTGCCACTTCCCACCTGACACTGGACAACTACGTTGACATCTCTGAGCTTCAGTTTTGTCATTGATACTATGAGAACCAACTTCTCACCCACAGGGCTGCTGCTGGGGTTGTGTAAGGACACAGGTCCAGGAAGCCCAGCTCCCGATCCCGCATATCCAACACTGGGGCATGACACAGAGCTTCTCCTTCTCTCAGCCGACGCCTCCCCACCCAGCTCCAGTCACACAGGGCTGGCTCCTGCAGGACCCCATGAGAGCACAGCCCCCTTTGCACACAGGTGACCTACAGCAGAAGCAGCACCAGGGCCGATGGCCAAGAACGCACCAGGAGGCTCTCATTTCACCAAAGCAGAGGAAAGCCAGGAACCAATCTGACAACTGCCACACAGAAGCTTGGGTGCTGTCCATCGGCAGAAGCTGACCGCATAGTTGTGGTGGAGTAGCTATTTGTTAGTATCTATTAGCTTTCAAAATATTTAAGTCCCTGGTGGGGCTGAGGGTGCACCCTGTAATCCCAGCTGCCAGGAGGCTGAGGCAGGAGGGTCACAAGTTCAAGGTCAGCCTGGGCAACCTGTGACACTCTACCTCAAAAGAAAGGAGGAAAATGAGGGGGGTGTAGGTCAGGGGTAAGCTCTTGCCCAGCATGTGCGAGGACCTGCTTTCTACCCCATGTACCACACACAACTGCGCGCACACACACACACACACACACACACACACACACAGTAGAGCCCTGACAGAGGACCACTGTGAGCACAGCAGCCCTTTCTGCCAGCACCTGCTTCAGGAACAGGATTGTTATTGTGCAGCCCCATTACAAGTTTGCACCTCGTTAGTAAGACACTTCAGTGAGCTGCAGGAGAACATGGGAAGAGGCAGGAATTGGGCGCCTATTCAGGAATTCTGCCTGCTTTTCACTGAGCGAGAAGAATTGAAGTCTTCGGTGGCAGAGGAGAAGCGGAAAGATTCAAGTCAAGCACAGTTACTCAGGTGGTCTGCTTCATGGTGTCTCAAGGAGGGAATACATTCACTGCCTCAGATGCACTCTGCTCACTCTGTCTACTAATAGTTTCAACGTTGAAGAACTGAGACTTCATCAAAAATATGAAAGTAGTTTCTTTTTTCCTTCCATCCAGAAAACATTTCACAACCATGAAATGCAAACCGAGGTTCAGTATCAGGTGTCGCATAGTGAGATTCCAATGTGTCTCGAAATGAGTGAACAGGTGCTCCGCCAACAAAGGGCCACACAAGTCATTCTCTTAATGTGTGTTGCAGGGGAAAGCTCTGTGAGTTCTGCTCAATTTTGCTGTGAACATAATTAATAATTCTACGGCAAAACTTTATTTCCCCAAATCTTGCTCTATAAAGCAGCTGCACAGGCAAATCTTTACAATCACATCACTTTCTGTGACATGAAACTTAAGCATGCAAATTACAGACAGCATTTTAGCTATGCCCTTTTTAGCAAATTCTGACTTGCTTACACACTCAGACGGCCAGAAGGCCTTTGACAGGCGTGTCTTCTGGAAGAGTGGGGCAGGTTCACATGCATGTCGGCCCCGGGAACCCTTTCAGCTCTGATTGCTCACACTGGAGACTCCAGATCATCTCCAACCAAGTGTGACTTCTGATGCAAACCTGCATTTCCTGGTAACTCTTACAGTAAGCCACCAAGTGCAGGAAACAGAACAATGTCAAGGGGAAGAAGAGCTTTGTTCAGTCCTGTGACACAATAAGCTACAAAATGACCCAGACAAGACAGCCAGCCGGGCCTGTGTGACAGGATCAGGGTGGATACGTGTGAGCACACTTTTGTCCAGAATCTACAGAATGCACAGCACCAAGACTGGCTCAGATCTGAGCAGGGACTGTGGCGACTGTGCACCAATATAGGTTCATCCATTGTCACCAACCTACCCTCGGGCGGAGGCTGTTAAGCCTGCTCAGGGGATGGCATGAGCATGTGTGCAGCTGGGGTACCTGGGAAATCTCTGTGAGTTCTGCTCAATTTTGCTGTGAACATAAAAGTGCTTTAAAGACAAAACCTATTGGAAAAGGAAGGACAACGAATGAATAACCTCTAATAAAACCCTACTACGCATCCCTGCATCTTTAGCTGGCAGTTTTCAGATCCCATCAGTCCCACAGAGGGGTTCCTTTCTAAGGTTCTCAGGGTTTAAGTTTGAATTTGATGAGTTCATGAGATTTCTCTGTTTTTTAATATGGAGATTTCACATGAGTATCTGAAGAGGGTCAATTTGATTTCAACCTGTTGCTATCCAGTGCCAAGCACATGTCAGACCCTGTCGTCAGTAAAATAGTCAATGACAGTGAGTCAAATAACCTACCCTCCCCCCTTGGAAGTGGCACGCTAGCGAGGTGGGCAGACGGCGCACACCCAGGTGAGATCCTGGCTCTTCCAGTCCCCACTCCCCAGCCCTGGGTGAGGGTCTTTCCATTCCTGGGAACAAATCGTGTTCGGCTATTAGTTTTACTGAGAGCCGGGGAGTGGCATCTAGATGCAGTTTCAATTGGTATTTTCATAACTGTTAAATTAGTGCTAATAGTGTCAAACACTTTTTTTCTGTTAATCTTCCATCAATGTGTCAAAGGCATGAGTAACTGATATACATAAAAACATACTCAACCCTGTGCACAGAAAGGGAAGGGAGCCCATCTTGGGGGCTGTACACCCTGAGCGTGGTGATTGCACAACTCTGTGGACTTGTCAAAACACAGAAATGCACACTCGAAAGGGTGAATGGTATCATGCATTCATTCCACCTCAACAGAAGAGATAGGACACATGGTTTTTAAGTGGCCAAGGATGGAATTGGGTAGAACATCATGAAAGTATCGTTGACATCCTCAAATGGAGAAGGTGGCATTGAGGCAGGGCCAGATGTAGAGGAGAACTTCAGGCATGTCACCCTATTTTAAAACAAAGTTCTTTTCCTTTATGGGCTGCAGGAAACATACACTCCTCCCATCTCCAACCAAGAACTTCCACTGGCAACTGTCATTGAGAAAGGGAAAGAGTTTAAATAGTCACCCAGCAACACACAACTAATGTCAGAAATGAGATTTGAACCAAATACCCTGTCAGCAGAAGTTGGACTCTGAAGCCAATTTCCTCCACAGTCAGCCTAAAGCCAACATGGAACTGGCCCCGTGGAATCTCAGGTTCTTGTTAAGTTCAGAAAAATGACTCGGGTCCCTAGCCTAGATGGTGTGGTGAAGCCAGAGCTGCCCGGGGAGCTCACAGGCGCTGGTTTCACCTGTGCATCTGCACAGCCAAGGACACAGACTCCAGGGATTTTTTCACCAGAAACTCTTAAAGGAGAACATTCTTATTAATGTGAGAAGTTTCTCATTGAGTGGCTACTTTTGCAAACTTCAATGCTAGAACACAGAACAACTGGTATAAATAACAGCACATTTAAAACTAACGAAGGGCAGTCTATCCTAAAGAACCCCGCAAACCAACATCACTGTGTATCTACAGGTTGAAAAGATTTAAATGCAGTCTGGAGTCCAGGGCCTTGACTGACAGGTGGTGTTTCCTGCTGTGCTGGATTATGATGCGAGATGGCCACAGTTGACCTTGGGTTTGTGTGTTTAATTAACTTTGGACAGTCTGGGGCCAGCTTTCTCTTGGTTATTTCTCCTTTGCTGGCCTTTCCTAATCCTGAGCTGTTGGAAATCACCCCCAGCTGATGGGCACACTCCCTGTTTGGGGGACTCTTTATCTCCTGTGGTTCCATCTTGGATATTTCAAACAGCTACGCAACAAAGTTCAATGTCTAATTTCCATGACACCCTTTCAACACATTCTGTCTCAGGAATTTGTAGCTTCCATCTTTAAAATCAATTAATTTGTGCCTTTTTAAAGCTCTGGTAAGGGTTTTGAGTGAATTCAGTTCTAATAACTGCTTAGGTGCACATTGGCTGATTCCAGCTCCTCTCAGCCCTGACCTGGTCTGGCTGGTGGCTTTCCTACCACTCTTCCCTTGCCTGTCTTCATGTAGGCCAACCCCTGCTTGGATGCCAGCCCTGGAGAACCTCGCTGGTTGTGTGCTGGGCATTGTGTACCACCTACATCTCCAGCTCTGAGGGGGTTGGCAATGAAGCTGCTTTGAATCATTGGATCCTTTTGCATCAAGCTCTTGAGATGTTTTAGGGGGACCAGAGCAGTCTCAGTGCACAGCGACCCCCACTCCACTTCTGCAGCAAGACCCCCAGTGTTCTGCTCAATGTCTCACAGATGACGAAGCTTCTCAGCCTGGGAGCAGCTCTTGGCCTCCCTTGAGCAGCACCAGGCTCTGTCCCCTGGAGTCCTGATGGGTGGTTCCCTGATGCAGGAGTCCATCAGTACCCCAGTCAGTACTCGGGGACCCTTCTAGGATCCCCAGAGCCCCTCCTGTCCATCTTCCCCTTCCTGAGGGCTCGCTTCTCTGGTTTTGCCATGGATGGACGCTGTCTCCTTGCCGGGGAATCCTCCGGGCTCCACCCCACTTTTCCTCCATGTGCAGCAGACAGGGAGCCCTCCCTGGGCACACTGGCACTGCCACAGGGCCCTCTGCTTCCCAGCTCTCAGGGTCGCTGTACTCTATCACCTGAAGGCTGCTGTCTTTCTGATTGTTGTCTCATTCATTTTTCTCTTTTGATTGTTGAAAGAGGGACAACAGTGATGTCCCCTAATTCTGTCCTGTCCCCAAACAAAAGCCCTTCATCTTCAACTGAAGCAGAAATGCCCAGGGCTCACGGGTACTGACGGTTCTCCTACCTTAGCTGCTGCTTGTCCTCCTTTCCTTCCTCTAAGCAGGGCTCTTTAGCACCTATTCACTCAACTCTGACTTCCGAGTATCACAAGGGAGCTCAGTGGACATGTGCCGCCCCCCATAAGCTCAAGTTGCTGCTGGCTTTTTTCTAAAAATCAGACGTTCAAACATTTATTAAATATCTGCTTCGGAACATCAACTATACTAATGAACGTGGAGAAGAAACCGTGTAACTCAGTATTCCCTTCTTCAAGGGTCATGAAATAGGTTAGTAAGATAAATAAGTATGAAATAGAGTAGAGACTAGGGAAGGGGAACTTCAGAAATGCGCTTGTTAAAATCGTTATTTGAGATTGTTTCTAAACCACCTTGAAATCTAATTCAATTCATATGGAAATTAAGTATGTCAATTCATTCCCCTGAGATCCTAGGTGACTTCTTATTTTCAAATTTGAACTTGTACTAGAGGATTTGTACTGACCACCCCCCAATTCACCATCTTCTCCCTGTCTTCTTCTGCTACACAGAATGAGAAGCAAAACAAAAACCCTCTTCACTCCCCCAACAAAAAAAAATAAATAAAATATAACCCCAAACGTTACAGAATCTGGTACCTGTGCATCACCTTGTGATTCAATTTGAATCAATGACACTGGTGTCAGGAAAATGGACACCATCAGAACAGATATCTGTCCTCTGGATGTCCATCAAAACAAAAAACAAAAGACAAACAAACAAAAAAAAGAGAAAAAGCAAACAAAAAGAGATGTTTTAGCAGAAGATATTTTGCACTCCCCACTTTTTCCTTTCTTGAAATGCAGCTGCGAGGTCTGCATATGGAGCAGCCACCTTGTGACCATGGGGACAAGCTACATGCTGATATTGCTTGAGAGTGGAGTAGAGGCTGACCTATTCTACTATGCAAGGCCCATCAGCATGAGCACCCAGGTGTGCAAACACAACCCCTCCAGTTACATGTGCCACTGAAATAGAGACCAGTCCAGCCCTTTCTGAGGTTGTCTGATAGTAACACATCTTCACTGATAAACAAACCATCTTCTTTGGCTAAATTTCCAGGAATGCAATTCCTAAAAAAAACACATACACATCGTTTTTCTGCAAGCCTTCCCCACTTTTAATGTCAAGATCCATTTCCTGTCTGTAAAATCAAAGGCAGTGGGGCAGGATGGGGAAGCCATGGGCTTTGGGGTCTGATAAACATGAGCGAGTCCTGGATCAGCCACCTGGGCGGAAGCTGAGCCGCTTCTCTGTCTTTTTTAAGCATCTGTCACTCTTGTGTTCCTTCATTTCTCTTTCGATTAGCGTCTGTGGAATCACATTCATTACGGAAATCAAGAATCATTAAGAAGCCTTGTCCACAAAACATGTAGCTCTGCTCTTCTGGGCTCAGAAACCTACACCAGAGCAGCTAGCTGTGGGCCCTGTGACTGCTCCGGTGACGAGTCTATGCAAGATCAGGTGACTGAGATTGTCCTCCATGGCTGTGGGTCCCACTGTCTCATCCATGGAGCATGCAGTGGAGACAGGACTGTTTAGGATTGATAGGTGGGTGTAGTAAACATCTACAGCTGTGGGCAAAGCCCTGGTCTCAGACACAGCTTTTGAAGTTAAGGAGACAACCTTGTGAAATTGGCTCATGTGAGCCCCAGCAAATGTGTGGTTTTGCAAAATATCATTAAATTGTCATGGCCCAGTCATTCCTGTAATTATGTAAAACACTTGAGCTGTTTGCCCAAGCTCGTGAAACAAACTTCTTATGCAGAATGTATTGATTAATAAAAGATGAGCATTATTAATTCAGCTGTCCTCGCCCCGTCTAGATCCCAGCAATTTTTATTTCTTTTATTCATACAAAGCTTTTGTTTTTGAGAAATTTAAGTTTGTAGATGAAGCTATGGTTTAGTGCTGTAATAAACAGTGGCTGAGAGGCATGCTGATCACGTATTTTTTTACTCCAGTTATGATTTTTGGAAGCATTTCATTAAAGTGACTTCTGCATTAGGGTTCGCCCTGTGAATCGAATATTTGACAACAGCATAACGTGCCACCTGCTCGTCACGTAGTTTTCAAAAGTCTCTTCACGTGTTATCAATCACTGTTTCTGAAAAACATCCCTGCTTCCTCTGCACTGGGAACTGGGGGTCAGGGTGCTGTGAATATGGATGAGAACACAATTCTTTTCTAATAGCGCTTAAAACTTTCTGATTTGTAAATTGAAAAAGTAAATAACATCCTCTGCACACAGAAATGGCAAAGGCTAAATAAAATGGCCTTTGGTGAGATTTTTGTCATGCTGCAGGCCCTTGGCTGGAAGCAATGTCCCCCAGCACCCCTGCACCAGCTCCCCTTGCAGACAGTGTGGGGAAGACACCTCGGAAGTACCTGGGGGAGAAGCCATGCCAGCTACAAATAGTAACGATCAAAGTCCCTGTGGGGGCAGCTGGCTTCCCCATGCTGTCCTACAATGTGCACTGCACATACTTAAACAGAGTCAGGGAGCTATGACACTCAATCTCCCTCTGTTTAAAAAGTCATTTGCAGTAAATCCCTTCTACAGCCTCTCCCGGACTTCACATTCCCTCCACTGCATGGTTTTGCACAATAGGCTCACCAAAGACTGATCACTCTGGACTCTCTTCTCTGGGCTCAAGTCTATAAGCTTTCTCCTAATTATTACTGCATCCCTGTGACCACACATCCCTGTGGAGCAATGACGGTAGGGACAAGGGCATGCTGAGTGGGGTTGTCTCCTCTGTGAAGACAGAATTAGAGCCACCCACGTTTGCTGATTTTGGAAATGAGGATGCTCAATTTGCAGGGTGTTTGCACACGGGCTGCAGGAGGTCACGGGACATGCCGAGCCTGCTCCGTGCCTGGAGCATGCAGTCAGGTGCCTCAGCCCAGTGCTGAAGCTGCAGGACACCCTCAGTGAACCACAGGCTGCCAGTGGGCACTTGTGGTGTTGGAGGAGCATTAAACCCAGTTCTCCAGGGAGCACCGTGGACCCTGTAAGTGATCAGTGTAGTCTTCCACCATAGGCATCTATCCATGCTAGGCCTTCCTGGTCTCAGTGTCACCAGTCTGTGGCCCTCTAGCCAAACAGACCTCTGGAGACCTCAAAGCCTCTCTGCCCTTCTCCATGAATAACTTAGAGTGACCTCAGTTTCCTCATGATGACACATGGGCATGGTCAAGATTCAGCTCAGACTTCATGGTAGTGGCTATAAACATCCACCAAAATATCCCTTGTCACTATAACATGATACAAAATAGTGCTCTCAAGCACTCCTGGGGAAACCCTGGAATGTGCCTTCCATCGGTGGGTTCAGCTGCCCTTTCTGGACATAGTTGAATCCAGGAAAATAGAGCAATAGAGCAAGTTTTCCCCAAACTCTCCCAAAGCATCACAGACTAAATTTCCACATTTCTTTCTGAAACCTCACTCTCGCCTTTGCATAACTGGTGCTGCTCCCTACTGATCAGACCCTCTGTCTCTACAATAGAGGGGTCAAAATACAGACTTTAAGACCATGCACAGAGTGCCAAGGTGATACATTGGCATTGTTTTATTTTGTTAATATACTAACAGAAACTTAATACTGGGTCCCAAGCCCATCGGAGAGGCAGGTGGCTATGTCGGGATTTTATTAGTTTCCTGGGACCTCCTTAAGAAAGTTAGGCAACCAGTATCACAAAACAACAAGGGTCGATTCTCTTGTGGCTCTAAGGCTAGAAGACTGAAGATACCTACGGTGAGGGCAATTATTATAGAAATTAATAGGCAATAGCGTGGAATCCTCGCCCCTGGGCTCCCTGGAGACAGCACAGCCCTGACTTCCAGCCTCGAGAGCCACAAGAGAATCCAGGACTTCCAAAGTTAACAAACACTAGGGGCAGAGTTCAGGACCCCTGTGGCCATGGCTGTGAGCTCTGGTTCCCTGGAGCTCCCTTCTTTCCCCAGCGCTCTGCATCTGATCCTACCTGAAGACTGGGGACCTTCCTCCACTCTTCAATTTTAAGTGGAATGTCTGAGCTCCTGGGTCCTTTTCTTGGATATGACTTCTTTTTCTCTGGAGCTATGGCTGCCTGGTGGGGTGGCCCTGCACTCCTGGGAAAGGATGAGGGGAAGGAAGGAATGCCAAGAGACCAGGAGTCCCCGCAAACCTCCTCTCACCCGCATTCTTCAATATGGATCAGAAATACAAGCAGCCAGCGGTAAGGGGGTGCCGGGGGGAGGGAATCCGTACTCTCTGGTGGTCCATGTGAGGAGACTGCCCAGTGGCCACCAACCGCAGCAGGATTCGTCTTATCTGGTTTCTTCACCTCTTTTCAGCTGGGACTTGACTTTTGGCTTTACAAAATGAAATTGTGAAAAACAGGGATTTTAAGGATAATTTCTTAAGTTACCTTTAAAGCAATTTTAGAATCGTAGCAACATTGAGCAGAAATTACAGAGAATTCCTATCTACCCTCTGTTCCCACACGCATTCATCCTTCCTGATTATGATCCTCCCTCCTCCCCCAGCAGAATGGCAAAGTTTTCATTTTTTTTTTTAATAAGTGATAGGCCTACATTGAAGCACCACAGCTTTCAAAGTCTACAGTTGCACAAATGTTCATTCTTCATGTTGTAGATTCTATGGGTCTTAATGATTGTAGGCCAGGTGTCCACCGTGGTAGGAACACATTTCAGCACCCTGCAGACCCTCTGTGCCCCTACTCACCCCACCCTCCCTCTGACCCCACCAGCCACAGATCTGTCCTGCCCTTTCCAAGGGGCACTTACAATCATGCAGCACGCAGCCCCTCAAGGATGGCTTCTCCTGGGAACCTGTGTTCCTTTCTGTCTTTCCATGGCTTGGCACTCATTTCTTTCTAGATATAATGATATTCTTTGGTCTGGGGGGGATCCACAATTTATTTATCCATTTATCCTACTGAAGGATATAAATTATGGCAATTCTGCATAAAACTGCTGAAAGCATCCATGGGCAGAGGTATTTTGATTTTTTGTTGTTGTTGTTTGTTTGGTGTTTTTTTTTTTTTTTTTGCATCAAAGACTGAACTCAGGGGCATTTAACCACTGACAGCCCTATTTTGTATTTTATTTAGAGACAGGGTGTCACTGAGTTGCTTAGCGTCTCACCATTGCTGAGGCTGGCTTTGAACTCTCAATCCTCCTGCTTCAGCCTCCCAAGCCACTGGGATTACAGGCGTGGCTACTGTTGGTGGCTATCTGCAAGTTTTTGTGTCGAGGTTAGTTTTTCACTCTTCTTGGTAAATACGGTGGAGCATGGCTGCTGGATCTATTTAAGGATGTGCCTAGTTTTAGGAAACCTCTAGCTCCCTTCCAAGGTGGCCACTACGTTCTGCATGTCCACCAGCAACAAATGAGAGATCCTGCCACTCCACACTCTCATTAGGCTCCAGTGCCATCAGTGTTCAGGATCTAGGTAGGACTTTTTTTTTCCTTTGCATTTTCCCTTTATGTCCCTATTGCTTTGCTCCAATAAGACAATGAGAATCTTCAGGTTTTTTTGCTTTGAGCAAAATCAAGAAACTAGAATGAATCAACACAGCCAGGGCTACGGGATTGCAAGGACCGGAAAATAGGATGCTGAATAACAGGGCTCCAAATCACCCAGCGTGGGTGGGTCTCTGCTAGGGAAGTGCTGCTGGTGCAGATCTGGAAGATGACATCTCAGATTCCTAAGGAAGAACCATCAAGGGTGCCCTTCCTCCGTGGGACAGAAATCCAGGCACTTCTTAGTGAAATCTCTTAATTTGCAGGAGAAAGGGGGAAATGCCTTGTTTTTAAAATAGTGTCTGAACAACGTCAATATAGACCCTGCTCCTGTGGCCCCCACCTCTCCCCTGTTCTGAGCAGGATTTAGTGACCTCAATTCCATAGGACTCGGGAAGAAGCAGAGGGGGCAGGCAGGGAAGGGACAGTATTGCTAGTCATTTCTGTGATCACTGCTATGTTTGAATTTGAACCTGCGATAGCCCTCTGTGGCCATCTGGGGACGAGGTCACCCAAGCCTGGAGAAACAGAGAAAGAGCTTGCATCCTCGAGTGCAATGTGTGACCCTGAATCAGTGTCCTGTGCTTCCCCCTCAGGACTTCCCATGTGATTAGAAGTGTCTTTGTGCTCTACCCAGTTTGAGCTGGCATGTGTCATCTGTGGTTGACATCACACAAACTTCCTAGAGAGATTTTTCTCATCTCATAGAAGAACATGATCCAGGAAACTCGCATGTGTCCTCTAGGTTATGATGAGCAGAAAGAGACCTTCTTCTCTTGGATTTGTGGTCATTGATGGACACGGGGAGAATGTTAGGAGAGTCATTTCTATGCAGAAGGGTGGCTGATGGCTGAGGATCCCCGGTGTCCTCTGTCCCTGTGCTGTAAGCCAGGCTGCACTTGAGCTGCAGATGCCTTCTAAGAAGGAGGGAGGATGAAGAGACTGGCTCTCCTTCTTCTGTTCTGTGAGACCAGGTCTGGTCTCTCTCATACCGTCCCCGCCCCTCCAGCCTCTCTGCTTCTTCCCGGGTCCTATGAAACTGAGGTCACTAAATCCTGCTCAGATACACAGGTGAGATGGGAGTCTCAGGAGTGGGGTCTACATTGGTGTTGTTCAGACAGTATTTTAAAAAACAAGGAATTTCCCCCCTCCCCTGGAAATTGAGAGATTTCTCCAAAGAAGTGCTTGGATGTATGAAGGGGGGGCACCTGCTGGGTGTCTTCCAGGGTCCCCCTCTTCCCTATTGTCTAGTGGTCGGTCCTTCAGACTACACATGCTGCTCTACTGGATGCCCACGGGGGGTGCTGGCCTTTCCTGTCTCGGGTCACGTTAAGCCAGTGCCCCCCCTTGATTCCCTCTGGAAGTGCTCCCACCACTGAACATGCTGCATGGTGATGTCCTAAGACAGGGAGGTCCCCAGGGCCTGGCGAGGTCAATCTCTATTGGAGAAAGGGGCCGCTCTATTTTCAAAACTCCAAGGGAAAAATTAAAGTAATAAATAATTCAGGGTTACTTATTAGCTTTAGAAGAAATTTTTGACTTCCATTTGTCCAACTTTAAAAAAATATATATATTTCTGAATATTGTATCATGGTGGAAGAAATAATCCCAAACAAAATCAAAATGATTGTTTGATAGTTTTGATTATTTCTGCTTTTTCTAAATAGAATTTCTATGAATGTGGCAAAGGTCTGTGCTTTAGCAGCTGATTTAATTTCACTAAAAGCTTTAAAAGGGTCCTCTTGAGTTTTCCTCCCTAATATTTTTGTCTCTTTATTCCTGGGGGCACTGGGGGTTGACCTCAGGGCCTCATACATGCTAGGGGAGCAGGCTACCTCTGAGCTACATCTCCTGCCCTTTGTTTTTATTTCGTGATTAGTAAAAGGAGAATTGGTATGCCATTTTGATGTCATTAGATAAAACTTACATTTACCTAGCTCTGTTTGCAACCGGATCCAGGCTCTAACATCCAACTTTGGGGCCTTCCCCCTTTCATGAGGGGTTTTTGATCCTAAATCACTATAAATACCATCTACCTTCCCTAATCACCACCATCTCAGAGATGCTGGGAATTTAAAATGTGTTTGGGTGTACATATTTTTCAGTTTCTAGTAATGAATGGAAATGCCATCTGTGATTTCTGGGGCTTTCGGCAGGACCTGAGGTAAACCACACCTACCCTCCACAAACCCTGTTTAAAATCACCTTCATTTTAGTAAAAAACTGTGATCCAATGTCAACGCAGTTGAACTTCTTTCAGGAAAACAATTATTTCACAGTCATTAGACACTGTGTACCCTTGGTGCCCTGGTGTACTCCGCAGTGGCCTGAAGCAGGTACATATGTCTGATGTCAGGCTATGGCTAAGGTCAGGCAGGGGGCAGAACAGGACCCCAGAGGAGCTGACACCCTGGAACCTGTGGGATCTTGGGTTGGGCATTAGATTGACCAGGGGCACCATCAAGGTGTTCTGGTCATAACGACTATTGCCCACTGGGTATTTTTTTAAAACAACAATAGAGAAAGAAAATTAATTCTTCATTATTTAGTAAAGATGAAGAGTTGGGAGGCTGATTGAGGATGGGTGTGGGTAGAATAGTGGGGTGAGGTTTATTTATGCCTAAGGTATATGGACTAGGGAAGATTTTGTGTGCAGACCATGTGCCAATTAGGAGTTCTGTCCAACTGCAGGTAACATAGACCCCTCCCCCCAAAAGTAAATATTACTTTTTCTCTCATATATCCTAGGCATAGGCGGTAGGGCTGGTGTAGTGGAACCTTAGCTTTACTAATCCACACAGGTCCTGATTTCTCTCGGTGCTTTGCCATCCTTAGCCCCTGGCTTTAATTCTTAAAGCTTCCTTCCCATCACAAAATGACATCTCTAAACCAGCCATTGCTTCCACATTCCAGACAGGAGGACAGGAGAGGTGAGAAGGGAAGAGAACAATTGCCACTTGAGTCAGCTCCTTGTTTTAGTTTTATTTATAGGTGTCACCTAACATCATCACAGCCTTTATCTCCACCTCACTGGCCAAGCCTGAATCACATGGTAAAATGTCAATCTGAAAAAGAAACTGGCCCAGAAAGCTTTTGTTTGGACACATTTTCCCAGCTGGGAGCAGTCCTACCAGCCAGGACTTTGCTGAGTAGCTTGATTCACGGATGAGATAACCAACCCCACAAAGGGCACAGGGCTTTCCTGAAATGTGCAGAAGAGGAGGGACCCAGATACATGCCAAGAACCTCTAAGTTCACAGTTGTTCTACCCCTTCTTACCTATTTTATCCATAAGGAGATATTCAGGAATTCTAAGTCCCTAGAAGACAAACTCTGCTGCTCATCCGGGTGGATCTGGCTTCTGTCCCCAGCATTCCACAAGGTGATGGGCAGAAGATACTGGTTTGCAAAACAGGTGCGGTACCTGTCCACGTGGAACAGAACTGGAGGTCTGATTTGTCATGAAACAAAACAAGAAATGGAGACCAACGCCAAGCCAGGGCCTGAGGTTCACACCAGCGCAATAAAACTCTCTGACTGCACAAATGGTCTTGTGGGTTTTGATTGACAGATCCGACCCACTATAAAGACCCTGGCTCTGCATTTGACTCTCTCTCTCTAAACTAAAAACACATCATTTTTCTTCTCTGTACATGTGAACATTTAATTGAACTTGCAGAAAAGGCTAACATATAGAATTAAAAGAGAAGGTCCTTGCTTTACTCTGCGTGTGGAAAACGTCCATGCTCCTTTTCGCTGACCTGATTTTCATTTTTGTTGTACAGATGAACACATTTCTGAGAGTGATCTATTTAGGGTTATGGGACAGCACGTGAAATATGATCTTGCAGCCAGGCAGTGAGCACAGCCTGGATTCCTGGGCTGTATTAGCACACGTGACTGTCCTTTGCTTAGTAAGAGTAATGTCAACCTGCAAGGGAGCCTGGCTACAGTTAAAGGGCTGCAACCATGTTTTCCTATTAGGTTTTTCTTCTTCACAAATCTGGAAGTCAAAGCCCAGGCATTAGTGGGGGATGAGAAGGCATCCATCATCTCAGATCGAGCACTCCTGGGGGTGTGGAGATGGTCCGCTCGAAAGGCCTTATGGTCAATTATCAAGTTCATTCTTCCATGCCCCTAGCCTCGAGGTGGGTCCCTGGCTTAAGCAGCAAAGAATGGTCTCTCTGGCCTTGAGGTGGGAGAACTGTAAAACATATTCAGACCAACAACCCCCAGCCTGTCAGGTGGAACTCCCAGCGAGCAGACAGCTCATCTGGAACAGCTCAATCAAACCAGCTCAGGTCCCAAACTAGGCCCCAGATCTGCAGGGCTTAACCTGCTCTCTGAAGGCCGCTCCTCTCTGACTCCCACAGATGCACGAGTTTGTAAAACAACCATAAAAAAATGAATTGTTTGCTAATGTTTACCAATAAAGAGACCTGGTGGTCAAATGACATATTCCTGATGCTTTGGGTAAATCTGGAGGGTCAGGGACCCCATGTCTTCAAAGCAATACCTGGGTGGGTTTTAGATGGGTGCATTTTTTATCCCTGAGACTGACCATGAAAATTAGCACCGATTTAACATCCTAGAACAATGGACAGTCATCCCCTCTCCGTCCAGGAGGACAGAGGTCTAAAATCAGGGTATTAGCAGGGCCACATCTGTTGCTTCCCCCAGATGCACCTTGGCTTGGGTCAGACACATTCTGTCCCTGCCTCTGTCCCCACACAGTGTCTTCCTTTGTTTCTATCCCAAACCTCCTTTCTCCTCGTCTTGTTCTTTTAAGTAAGAACACCAATCAATAGATGAGGACTACTCTAAAGCCAGAATGATCTCATCCAAAGACCTTATCTTAATTATACCTACAAAGACCCTATTTCCAAAGGGTTCCTATGTAGAAGGGGTCATGAGCGAGACATAGCTGGGGAAATCTCCTGGCTCCGCTGTGACGGGACACATGGTCTCCAGGCCCCAGTCTTCCCCGAGCTCCTTGCCTTGTGCCATAGTCCGGCTGGAGCAAAATAACCGGGGGTGACGAACACCTTGTGTACATTGATACAGCAGGAGTGGGAGCCGTTTATTGTAGGACAACAGTGGTATTTATACATTCCACACAGCTCATCTTAATTTACATAAACTAGATACAGCAGTCAACCAATAAGGAGTCTCCACACTTAATGGCTCGCTGGCATTACTTCACAAACCACTCCCTCTGGCAAAATGCCAGGCGCCATCCAGACTTGTTTACAGACCTTAACAGCCTTGTATATGGCCACATTCACCACGCCTACCCCACCCCCCCAGGCACCTGAGTTTCCAGTACTTGATTCTAACTTGTCTTACACTCCACGGTTTTGAACTGGCAAAACCAAAATTGCATAGGGCCAAGTTAGGAAGGTAAGTGCCGCAGTCTTGGCTGGGCACTGAATCACGAGCCACTCACAGCTTTGTAGATTCAAACAGCAATTCTTTTTTCCCGAACTCACACCGGCCCTGTACAAACACGTTCTGGGGAAATCCAAGTTCTGCCACTGCCCAATTCACCTACTCCACGAGGCTTTCTTTTCCAATACTTTCTGAATCTCAGGAGAACTCAATGGGAACTCAAGGATCGGGCATGCCTGAGGCAGCAGGGTACACCTTAAACCTGGAACTTCCCTAAACCCAAGGACGGGATACTCCCTAAAACCTGATCAGCTCTAAACCCGGATCCGCCCTGGTCCTTGAGCAAGGTCACCTTACTAAAGCATACATGCAATGTCCCAGTGAATGTCCTCTAAGCAACATGGGGTATGCTGGCAAGGAAATTTCGATGCCTCATTCCTACTTGGCAATGGCCTTCAGCAGTAAGAAGGTGTGTTCAAAGCTGCCGCCACACAGCAAATAGAACACCACCTCACCTGGCCCTCGGATTCCCTTAAGTCATCTCTACTTACTGATTACAAGTCCCAGAGCTATTCTGGCCTTCATTTCTTCATCTGTAAAACAGAAAATTTAAGTTTCCTGCTTTGTAGGGCTGTTACGAGGACTCAATCAGACCAGTATCGGGAACACCATGGCAACCCTGGCACCCAGGTGCCAGCCAGCAGCTCTCAGCCTGCTCTGAGACTGACTCCTCTGCAGAGAGCCTTCATGGTTGGGGCTATGCCTCCGGGGCAGCCCACCATCAACCAGTGGGCGTGAGAAGCAAATGCCACCCAGGCAGGGCAATTCCGCAGGCCCAGTGGCTCTGTAGCACCACCCCTGTGGCTAGAGCTGCCAGGACTTCCAGTCTTTCAAGGGTCATTGTGCTGGGAACTTGGTCTCTAGTGTGACAAGTTTCAGAGGTGAGGCCTTTAAGAGGTGTGGTCTAGGGGAAGGTCTTTAGGTTGTTGGGGGTGTGTCCTGGGAAGGCAGTGCTGGTCTCCAGCAGTGAGGACAGTGCGTGGTTACAGGAGTCTGAGCCTGGCCCCCTGTGTCTGCTTCCTGGCAGCCAGGAGCATGGCAGTTTCCTTCCCCCAGGCCCTTTCACCATGATGCTCCTCCTCACTTGGGGTTCAGAGCAATGAAGACAGCTGACTCTGGACTGAACCTCTGAAACTGTGAGCCCCAAGTCAACATTTCCACCTCTGAGTTGTTCCTGTCAGATGTCTTAGTCACAGCAAGGAAACATCAACTAACACAAGAATACTAAAAATTATCCCCAAATTTAAATAAAACAAACAAAACAAAATGCCTGGCTCTGAGCATCAATGAATCACGTAATGCAATCTCTGTCCTGGAGGCGTTCATTCTCCCTGGGAAGCTGGATTTCTCTGATACTGTGAGTTTCCTGTGAGAGGACTTCCGATGTAGCAGCTCATGGCCATTTACGTCATGTCTGTTGAGTCTTTTCATCTACTGCTACACAAAGTCCCAACTCAACAGGCTTCCATCTCTCTGGAAAACCCAAGGCTGCTTAGCTGGCGGGTCACCTCTCAGGTACTGTCAGGCCTGCTCTGCTCTCCTCAGAGTGGCTGCTCCCTTAGAAGCTGTCTTCCTGCAAGGAGAGCCAGCCAGTTCCCTAAACCTGTCCCCAGGAGAAGTTCCTGCTTATCTTATGATCCACAGCCATCAGAGGCCCAACTGTTCCTAAACCAGTTCCTGGAGAGGGACTAGAACGTTCCAGTGTTGACTGTGTTGGTGACCTGCAAAGGATTGGGTTCAGCCAGAAGGAATGAACAGGTAGTAGCTTCTAGAAGTGTGAGCAACACGCTTCCCTCAAGATACGGTCAACAACCAATAAGGTGGGGGGCACTAGAGAAGAATAGCATTACCTTAGAGAGGTAGAGGGAAGTGATGGGAGGGCAGGGGAGGGAAGGTGGGGATAGGAAGGACAGTAGAACGGAACAGACATTATTACCGTATGTATATAGGTGACTGCATGACCAAGGTGATTCTGCAACATGTACACGCAGAAAAGTGAGAAATCATATCCCTTCTATGTATGATATATCAAAGTGCATAAATGCATTCTACTGTCATGTGTAATTAATTAAAACAGATTTTAAAAATTAAAAAAAAAGATACAGACAACAAATGATTCTAGATTCAGCCACAAGCGATTCCTAAAAATTCCAGAAGTTTCGAGGACAAATTGAATAGGATATTGTCAAATTTCCATGACTGATAAGAAGAATGCTTTACATCTTTCAGTAGATAAAAATCTATGAATCTGAAATATGGATTATTTCGGAAAATTCAGCTCCCTTCTGGAGTTCTATGAACTTCTTTCCACAATGTTTATTCAACCCGATTTTACTGATTTCACACTGTGCCAGACACGTTTCCTTTAAAAACAGAAACAATTACGTGGCTGACCATTTCTTTTACATGAAAATTTTTTTTAAGGAAATATGCCGATGCAAACACCTCCTCTTCAAATCCAACAACGTTTGCCACATCTCTGCCATGTGCATTTCAATAGCCCTGATTCACTGGACAGAAGTCATAGGAGGGGTGAACGTCTATTTGCTATGATCGAGGAGTTATTTACAGGTAAAAATAGAGTTATTGGAAATCCAGTTCTTGGGGGAAACTCTGATTCTTGACAGTGGGAGGAACTGGTGGTATAGAAGTGGAAGGAAGGCTGAGGACAACAGGCGGGTATTTCTGGGCTTGCAAAAAGTGACCAGGCTTCGCAAGGTTCAGTCTCCCAGGAACTCACCCAGACCCAGCATATCTCTAGGGGGCGCCATTTAAATCAAACTCATGTGAGCTGCTTGGGAGGCTGTCCCACCTTCCTGCACATCCAAGGCCCTAAGTTCATGCCTCTGGTTGGAGGCACTAAAGACCCAGGTGACTGGAAGCTGTTCCTCACCTGTCAGACTCTGCTGCAGTGGAGGGGGTGGGAGGTTGGGAGGGGACAGGGGTCCTTGATCAAGACCCTCAGGCCCTGTGCTGGACTTGTGCCGTCATCCTGTTGGATGGGCTTGGCTTAAACTCATCCCCTAACCTGACATCTTTCTGTCACTGAAGGATGCATGTATATTTTGCAAGCTGGTAATGGGAATGCACTTGGTGTTCCAGGGAGGGACAGGAGTAGGTATTTTTAAAGTGGCCTCATCTGTTGACTTTTGTCATAACCTGCCTCCAACTCCCCATTTCTAGAATTTAATGAGATGTCGATTTCAATTTATTTTAACTGAAAATGTTTCTTGGATTTTGAAAAGACTCTAGAAAAGTGTGGAAGAGCCTCTTCAGTCATCTGTAACTTGAAGAAGGAGAGCCAAGAGCCTTAACTCCTTTTACTTAAGTGGGGAACGCATGACGCCAGGGTCTGGGTCTCCACATCCATCTCCAGGTGACCAGAGGGAGCTCAGGATTTCTCCACCATTGCCACCAACTCTCCTGCCAAAAAGCAACAAGATCAGTGGAACTTTTTAGTTCTACTAAAATATTTATGCAAATTTAACTTAAATGCAAATGAGCCCCTATCCTGTGGCTCCTGGATACCCAGGAGGGCTCCATATTGCTAAGGAGACCTGGAATGTCTGGTTGGAGGATGAATTATTCTAGACTTCACTTGATCTGTCCAGAGGTCCTCCTGTTTCCAGTCTGGTTCCTCCCTCAGTTTCTCAGTGTTCATGGTGCTACTACTTCTGCATGCACAGTCTTCTTAGTGGTAGCTCTGTCAAACCCTCCAAGCCTTGTCTTTTTCAATGCAGTCTAGGACTGTGCAGTGTAGACTTCATGAACAAAGCTTCTTCATGCATGAGAGAAAAAGATTCTCCTATAGCTGTTTCAGTTAGGTCTTTCCAAACATGGGTTAAGTATTCTGTGGTTGATAAAAACGATCATAAATAATGGCAGGTTTGCAGAAGCTTTCTGAGAGACACAGCAAGGAGGAGAGCCCTGAGCATGCTTCTGTGACCCCTCCCTACACACTTATGGAAGCAGCTGCTGCAACTTTGTATTACATTGCATTTGCTCTCAGTCATCTCCCAGTCTTGACTCCTAGCTCCAAAACATCTAATAGTATATAAATTCTTCCTATGTTATTTTTTTTTCAAAAGGAAGAGTCTAGCAACATAAAACTTGAACAATAAATGCTTCTAATAAACACATGATGTCATAAACACATGGTCTGAAAGGTTAAGAAATAGCACAATATCTGCCACAGCAAACCCTATCACTGAAGGCTCCACTTCCTAAAATCGACAGCACTTCACCAGTCTTTAAGGTATTTCTCGCAGGGAAATAGCCACGTCGTGCTAGGTCCCTCAACACTAGATTATCCCTTGACAAAGGCCCTGAGCCTGATGTGACATGGATAGAAAAGAAACCTAGTGCATTGGTGGGGGCAAGGGAGGAAAGAAGAGTGACCTCCGGCTTCTCCTCCTGATTAGCTGGCTCATCCTGTGGGGCTGGACAAACCCTGGCCACAATTGCTTTATTTATTTATTTATTTTACCAATGCCATAATTGGTTTTTCTTAATTGTTTATGAGTTAATCATGAAACTAAAAGTTATTCCAAAAAAATATTTGACACATTTAAAATAGTCATTGGGGTTATTCAATAAAAATAAGTATTATTGAGAAGAGGAGGTTCTTTTAATACTTCTTCTTAAAATTTTGTTCTTTTTAGATACCATGACGGTGGAGTGTAGTTTGACACAGCAAACACACATGGAGTATACCTTCCCATTCCTGGGGTTGTACAGAATGTGGAGTTTCACTGGTCGTATATTCATGTATGAAAATGGAAAAGTTATGTCCATTGCATTCTACTGTTTTTCCTATTCCCATCTCCCCTCCCTTCCCTTCATTCCCTGTTGTCTAATCCAACGAATTTCTATAGGAAAATACTTTCTTTTGGCTGGTTCCAAAGTTGGCTCTTCTTGTGGATCATGACCAGGTGTGTGGAGGGTCCTCTGCTGAAGACAGCTTGTGAACTTGAACCTGAACTGCATTTCCTTTCCAGATATTAGTAAGTGGATTGCTGTGTTGAAGAATTCATTGCCATTTCTGGGAGCATGGCCAGAGAACACAGCAGGAATCCTGAGACAGGTATCAATGGATCAGAGTTGTTGAAGGGTTGGCTTTTGGCTCTCCTCCTGCCTCCTCCATAAACAGGTCCACTGGAAATACTTCCAAGAGAAAATGCACAAGAAAGGGTAGGGCCTAGTATCAACAAAGAAGTAAGATTAATCAACGTTGATTTAAATGTAAATATTGACAGCTGAGTTTGGCACTTTCTGTGGTCTCTTTGGATCCTCCTAGGTGAGTGGGAAATGTGATTGCTCTTACTCACCCTCCCTGTGCTTTTTGACAGCTTTCCTTCCCTCCTCACTGAGCATCAGAATGGCTTTTCCTTGCAATGAGCTTGCTGCGTGGAGCTGGGTCCTCTCCTGGGATTCCAAGGACCACAGTGCAGAATGGACACTACCTTTTTCAGTGTGAATCAGCTGTCCCCTTGTCTTTGCTAAACACTGCCACACAGCAGTGCTCAGAAAGCCACATCAAACATCTGCCACCAGAATGTCCTCTGTCATCTCTCCAACTGCTCATCCCACAGGTTCACACGTCAAATGGAGGAGGAGATGGCCCTGCCAAGGGGAGCCGCAGATGACCCTCGCAGAGCAGAAGAGATGCAGCACCACCAGTGGTCTGGGGGAAAGGAGACCAATGTCACAGGGTTTAAAAAAGTTATCTTCAACATTTTGCAAGAGAGCATTATTAAAGGAGGCTTTCCAGGAAGTACAGTTAAGAGAAGGGGGAAATCTCTGTAAGTCACCTCTGTGGTGGGACTTCCTAATGTTTGTGCTGACAGCCACCACTATCGCCTGACAACATTTTTTGCCACAAATTTTTTCTCCAATGGTGAATTCTTTATAATACATGTAATTTTACTCCTCATGTGTGTCTTTGTTTAAAAAGTATTTGGGAACTAACTGGTAGGTCAGCCTTACGCTAGATTCCAGAACTGTGGCTGAGATCAGGAAGCAGAGGACTCTTATCCTCATGGGGTTACATTTTATGAAAGGACACAGGCAGTGGATATGGAGAGGAGAACATGATTTCAGAAAGTGCCATAAAAGGTAAAACTGTATAATACAATAGAAGACACTTAGGAAATTATGACAAAAGTAGATAGAATATTCATTTCTTAAACAGATTATTTTCTAATTTTCTGTTGCTGCTTGGATCAATTGTATTTTATATTTTGATCTTTTTCTAGGACCTTGGCTGTTTTTTCTGAATTTCCACATGTTTAATATTGTTTGCATTATAATTTTCCTATTTTAATATCTGTAGGATCTGTAGTGTTGTCTTATTTTCAATATAGACATTTGCACTTTATACATTCTTGTATTTATTTTTTCATCTTCTGAGACTTGAATCAATTTTATTTAATGGTTGCAATGAAATATGTCTTGAACTTGGTGACTTTTTCTGTTGCATATTTTGATTCTGTTTCACAAATTTCTGACCTTTTTATTTTCTTCCGACCTTTGCTAATTTCAAAAAAAAAATATTTTCTGTAATCTGGAGCTTTTTGAAAATGACATCATGAAATGTATATATAGTTTCTTGATTATTCAGCCTCCCTTTTTTTCTGTTATATTCATTCCAAGCTGGAGTGCTACTCTCCGCGTCTGTCAAATCTCCATTGCTGTGCTAGGAGCAAGCAGAAGTTGGGAAGAAGAAGGGGGTCTAGAAATTCTTCCAGTCAGGGACACTCTGGCTTGTGAATCCCTGGTAATGAGATCATGCACCATGGATAGCCCAGGAGTCACACTCTCCCTTTACCCATATATTTTATTACTTTCACTGGATTTGGCAGGTCACCCCTGCTGGGGAGCTGAACAGGGGCATTTCCCTCCTTCCCTAAGTCTATCCACCATCCCTTGCTCCAGCTACATAGATGTACATTCGGACATGCCAACTGACTGCAGATCCCCCTTGCTGTTACCCAGACTGACACACAGACCCAGATGCACACAATGATGTCAATTTCACCTTCAGGCCAGTTTACAAGAAAGAAGAGAGATCCTGAAATTATAGGCTGAATTCACGATGCTTTTTTTTTTTCTTTGTTGGGAAGAAACATTTAATAATTTTCCCATCACCCTCAAGATTCTGTACTTGCTTCAAGACTTTAAATGGTACAAGGTGAGGAAGAAAGCTTACCTGACATGGGCATCTTCCCCTCCACAGGGATTGGTCTGTCCTTCTGTGTAGACCCCTGAGAAGACAGGGACGTAGCAGGGCCATGTGCAGGGGTTCATATGTGACCCCTCCAGCAGGGGACACAGTTGCTGAAGTATGACTTTCCAGAACACCAGGAGGGCAGAGAGGGACTTGGCTGGGGGCAGCTTCCACTTCAGATTTTCCTGAGACCAGAGACACACAGCTGCTTGGACGCCCAGCAAGGCAGGGGATGTAATCTACAACGATGATGGCGACAGTGGCACAAAAGTCGAGGGATGGTAATAGCTCACAGCAAGGAACAGCCTAGGACTAAGTGCAGAGCACATAAAAAGGAAGATGCGCCTTTTCTCAGGATATAAAATGGATGAGAACACCAGAGGACTTGTGTGCCGCCCATAAAATTGTTTCCCTACGAAAATTCCTGACATCTCCACCAGTCGTTGTTCTCTTCATTTTAACCCAATATAAATTTGAAGGAATAATCAGGCCAAACACAAGTGTGTGTGTTCATCTTTTTCCATAAAAGCTCCCAGAGAGATCTACCCAAATGTAAAGTGCCCCGCAGGACACCCAGCATGGTTGAGAGGTAAGTAAATGCCCATCTTGCACCCCCGAGTCCTCTGCCCTCTGTCCACAGGTCTCCACACACTTGCTAAGAAACCCAAGCACGAGTCCCACCAAGTGTCCTGGTCCTGACCAGTCACCAGCTTCCTGCATGTCCTTATTGTAAAATGGGGATAAATGGAGACTTCACCATAGGGTGGGACAAGGCTGAACTGTGACTCCACACAGGACATGGAGGGTTTGGAAGACTATGAAGGTTCTAGAACTGCCAGTCACTGACACTATTCTTACTGGAGTTGTTTTTGTTGGGGTTGTCACTCTTCCTGTCACCAAGCCAGAGCCAGACTCTCTCCCATTGGTATTTCTTGGCAACGGTATCTGTGGCTACGTTGGCAACATTTGTTCTGTGTATTGACACCCATGGCATGCAGGACGGAGCTGGTCCTGACACTGCCATCCTGGGCTGGGTGTTCCTCCAAGTCCCTCCTTTCCCTAGCCCGCCCTCAGCTGCTCTGAACCCTGGACATGGGCCTGCTCATAATTGCCTGGGCTTTTCCACACTCTTGCTCATGGTTACTTTCCTAGGTGGGGCCCTGGGAGTGTAGGGCCCAGGGGAGAGAAAAGTCCAGGGACTGTCCACCCTCCTCCCCTCTTTGTCCTCTTGTGGGACCATCCTCTGGGTCCTTTAGCTCAAGCTGGAGCTCCGTGGCTTTGGAGGCTCCTGTGTGTGGCTTCTGGTGACTGCTCCTTACTCTTGTTCTTCCAGCTGGGGTGGGGCTGTGGGGTTGGCCTGATGCTCCCCATTGACATTAGTCCTGGGGACAGTGCCATCTCCTGTTAATTTAACCCCACCCAGCCAGTCTGTTCAAATACTGTCCTTATTAAACTTGGTCCCACTTGGAATGTACCATGTACTTCCTGTGGGGACCCCAACCTGTGCACATGCGAGAGCAATACTAACAACTGCAGCCAACACTTGCTCAGTGCCCCCTGAATGCCAGGTCCTGCTCTGGGTGTGTCCACATGTGCTGGTCCACCCCACCGTCCATGTGGCCACATGAGATTGGGACAGTCACCATCATTCCTGTTTTGTAGATGAAGAAACAGATGCATACCTGAGTCCCCCTAGGTCACACAGCAAGTGGCAGAGAGAGGAGGTGACCCTGTCCAGCTGGCCTGCACCTCACACCCACTTCAGTCTTCATACACTGCTGCCCAACTGTAGGGTTCCAGGTTCTGAAATGAGGAACTGGGACTGGGCCCTTTGCTCAGCAGAACATTGGCAGTGAGACTTATTACTCACGTGTGTTTGATTAGTCACCGTTAATGGTGAGAGAGCCCATGTGACATCACTAGCTGAGACCCTGGAGCCTGCAGAGTGAGATTTTCAATTAATCTGCAGTGACAGCTTCTGTATCACATCTAATGTGTGTTGGTTAATGTGTGGTCACTGCAGAAGGCCTGAGTTCTCTGCCCTGGGTAAAAGGGAACAAGGTTGATTTAGCTGCAAACCCCACACACTACAAAACCTCATTTTCACACTAATAGGAACAATAAAGGACTTCACACCTGTGTTTATGTCCAAGCCTTCCCTTATTTTAAAGGCAGGGGATGACAGAAGTTGTTTTACATAGCACGTTTACTTTTCCCAACTTACCTGTGGTTGCCTGCAGTTCCATGGGCTTGCAAGGGAAAGACACCAACAATGGAAATAGCCCCTGTCACCTCTCAGGAGTGTTGTTTTATAAACATGAGTGATGTACAACACTGTGCAGTGTGGTAGACGGGGAGACAGCTTTACTGGGTTACATGCACACTTGCTTTAGGCTTAGCATCCACTCCTGTATTAAAGGGTTATTCTGGGCAAGGAACCATCCAACATTATGTGTCCCAACTCCTTCTATCCCATAATAACCTAGGTCCTCTTTTCAGTCCCGTCTTGCAGACAAGGAAACTGAGGCACACAAGGTTCATTTTAGCTGTCAGCATGTCACTGGGAGCAGAACCAGATTGTGTGGCTGATGCCAAATGCTGTCCTACCTTGAAGGCTTCTGTTCTGTGCTTTGGTGTGCTCCTTGATGCATCTGAATGGCGTGACGACTTCTGGGGCCAGAAGCTGGAGGCTGAATCATCGTGCTGTGGACATTATGACCTTCGGCATGGAGGCCTGCCTGAGTCACCATCTGTGGAATCTCAGCAGCAGAGAACCGAGCAGGAGCAGAGTGCTCATGAGCTGTCCAGAGATGTTCAAGATTTCTGGGCCCCCAGCTCTCCAAGGGCTGGATCACCCCGGCAGGCTCCACTCTGTAAGAATCCTCATGCTCACCAGTGGAGTCCTTTTCCTGGAGGCCATGTCCCTACTTGAAAGAACGATCAAGGCTTGCCATCGGAGAAAATGCCCGTTTATTGAGGAACAGCTCTGCATATTTATAGAGCCGGGGGAGGTTTGACAATTATGACAGTTTAATGGTTGAACAGTTTGACAGTTGTCTGGGGTGCTTTCTGATTGGTGGGTAAGGATCATGTGAGCCAACAGAGCTCACCATTGGACGGCAGGATCATGTGAGCCAGCAGGGCTCATCATTGGACGGCTCTTCTTGGGGGATAGGGAAGTTAGTCTTTGGAGCCAGTCGACTCCCAACACTACTGGTTACCCCAACTTAGATTCCTGGCAGGGCACTCTGAATCTACCAGGATACAAGACAGGGCTGGCATTGCCATGGAAACACTTCCCAGGCAGGGGGGATGCCTTTCTGTCCTCTGGAGCCTGTCCCTGGGGTCCCTGAAGGTCCCAGGGAGGCTGGTTGGCAGATCCACCCCATCGTGCCCTGCGGTTTGCTCCAAAGACTCTCGTGTCTTGCTCTTGTGAATAAACCTCAGTAGAATAATCTATCCTGTAGGAAACCAGAGCCTACTGTTCCTATTGCACCCTTCTTCTTCCTCGATGAAGATGAGGATGAGGCACGAGGGAGGGGGACATTGACTCTTGAGTGCTTGCTAGGTGCCTGTCACCACTGGAAGTATTGTGAGTAGCTTCTCATTTAACCATATTACAGCCACCAACCTGTTATGAACCATCAGGAATACAGGTGCTGTCATGTGAGCCTTTCACGTTCCCCAAAGCCATGTGCTGGGGGCTCGGGTGCCAGCCTGGAATTCCATGGAGCTGGTGGGGTCTTCAGGAGGTGGGGCCCAGTGGGAGGGGCCAGGTCACTGAGGACATGCCCTTGAAAGGCTCTTGGGACCCTGGTCCTTCCTCTTTCTCTTACTGCTCCCCAATCCCTACTAATGAGCAGGCCTCGTCGCCAAGCACTCCCAGCATGAGGTACTGTCAAAGGAAAGCTTTTTCCTTATTAAATTGATTAATCTAGGTGTTTTTTCAAAGCTACAGAATACTGATGGCAGATTTAACATATAGAAACAGACGTTTTTGTACTTCTCAACACAACCACTCTTCATATTTGTCACAAAATATTTCAGACTCACTTTTTCTGCCCATTATAGGAAGAAAGTAATGTGTTAGTGAGTTTTTTTCCTATTTCTCTACATATGTATATATCTATTGAAGTATTTTTTTTTTTAATGAAAACAACCCAGATGCAGTGGTGAGTGCCTGTAATCCTAGCTGCTCTGGAGGCTGAGGCAGGAGGATCACAAGTTCCAAGTCAGCCTCAGCAACTTAGCAAGGCCCTAAGCAACTTACAAGATCTTGTCTCAAAATAAATATTAAAGAAGGGCTTGGGAGGTGGCTTGGTGGTTAAGTCCCTGGGTTCATTCCCAGTACAGGAAAAGAAAAAAAAAGAAAACATTCCCCTCTATGCAGACAGTGTGACGTTCCACACAGGGGCTTGGGTGGTCCCTGCTCCAAGCAGTGCAGACAAATAGGCACAGCCCCTAAATCACATTATTATCTTGAAGAATGAACAGCACAGGTGTTGAATTTCAGGTGCCCAGGTTGTGGAGTGGCACACTGTAAACACCACACAGTGTTGATTTGCTCTTTTATAAAAACCACTTTTTTTTTTGGTCTTACACTGTTAACATCACTTTTCAGTTTGATTATTTATTTGTTTATTGTTACTGGGGATGGAACCTGCAGGAAGGGTTGGCCCATCCATTATTCATTCTCAGGTTGGGGGGATCCTTGCTCTTCTTTGCCTTTAACAGTTGCATATAACTTTGTAACCAGTCGTCATGCTCCTACAAAAGCAACCCAGGGCTTTATTGAGATTGCAAGGTGCCGCAGTCTGGCTAGGCACAAATTCAGGAGCCACTCACAGCATTGTAGATTCAAACAGCAATTCTTTATTCCTGAACTCACACCAGCACTCTACACGCACGTTCTGGGAAAATCCACACCTCCACCAAGTTCTGCGTACCAAATACTCTCTGAGAACTCAAAGGGAACTCAAGGTGCCTGAGGAAGCAGGATATGCCCTATTCCCAGCAGGATACATCCTAAACCTGGACCCACCCTAATCCAGCAGGATCCTCCCTAAACCCAGATCCACCCTAAACCAAATCCACCCTGGTCCTTGAGCAGGGTCACCTTTCTCAAACATTCATGCAATGTCACTGCAAATGACCTGGGTCCAAGGCAAGCCCATTTCCACAATGGAGAGTCTTCCCTCTAAGCAACATTGGGTAGGCTGCCAAGGAAATTGCCATGCATCATTCCTACTTGGCTATGGCTCTCAGCAGCAAGGTATTTTTAAAATAGCCTTCATGTAACTATTTGAGTTTTCTTTGTTGAGATAATTTGAATCCTAGAAGTGGGATATTCTATTTCTTCTTGGGTCAGTTTTATAACATTGGACTTTTCTGGGATGAATTTCTGCAATTCATTTGAATGTTCAAGCATGAAGTTTCCTACAATACTTTTCTTGTCTTTTTAATGTCTTTCACATGTATAATTGTTTCCTCTTTTTATTTCTAGATTTTTTTTGCAACTTTTTATTTCTGATTATTCTGACTACATTTTCTTAACTTGATCGTCTTTCCAAGGATGCTATTTTCTATATTGCCGGTTGCCATATAGTTTGCTTTATATTTAGTTCAATTTTTGCTTCTTCTTGATTACTGTTTTCATATTTGTACTCTCTTTTGGTTTAATTTGCTCTTTGGGATGAGTATATATCTATAGACTTAAAGCCCTAATTTATTACAAGAAATCTACATTTAAAGGTAGAGAACTGCTGTGAATACCCATCTGTCCATTTATCACCATTTTTTGCTTTAGTTTTATGAGGATGTTACTCAAGTACACACTGGAAGAGTAATTATATCTTCTCAGAGATTTGAAGCTTTCCCGAAGCCTACCTTTATCTCTGCTTGTGCCTTGATCTAGACAACTGCTCTGCTAAACATTTTCCTAAACAGACCGACTTCTTTTTGGTATAGTTTCCATGGTATAATTTTCCCAATCTTTCTCTCTTTCTATTCTAAGTGAGTCCTTTATAATGAGAGCTTTGTTTTGATCCAGAGAGACATGTATTTGTTTCTTTTAATTAGAAGATTCCATCTCCTTCCATGTGATGGAACTTCTCACGCATTTGGCTGTCAAATTACTCTGCTTTTTAACTTTCCACTTGCTGGTTTTATCTTTCCTTTTGTGTTTTGTCAAACCATATGATGTTTAGTTACATTTTATTTACAGAATGGGATATCATAAACCATTTCACTCTTCTTTTAAGTGATTAGAGACTGCAATGTGGATATTGAAGTTTAATGGTAAGTGTTACTTTTTCAGGAGAAAGCAGAGACTTCAGGACTGTTGAAGTTTATTTATGCACCTTCTGGCTTGTGGAGGCCTTTGTCATGCGGGGTGAGTGTGTGTGTGTGTGTGTGTGTGTGTGTGTGTGTGTGCATATATTAGACACCTCAAGTGACTGCTTTCATTACTCCTTTTTGTGGCCATTAATCACTCTGTGAACTCACATTTTTGTGCTACTTTTATTTCTTCTTCTCTCTTTTCCCCCAAAGACTTGGGATTATTTCATTTTGGCTGGAGCACTCCCTTTGATATTTACTTTTGTGTGGATAGTCTGGTAACAAAGGCCATTTTTTTATTTGTCCGGAAAGTCTTTATTTCATTATATTCCTCAAAGGATATTTCTTCTGAGTTATTTTCGGTTATTTTGGCTGAAAAGTAACCCGTCAGCACACAAAATTCTTCTAATTGGAAAGATAATAATGAATCAAAAAAAAAAAAAAAAACAAAGAGAGAGAAAAACAGCTACACTTTCATTCTGGGTAGTCACCAAGAATCCTAGCTCTGCCACCATTAGCTGCTGTCTCAAGATTTTAACCCATAACATGAGGATACAGGGCTCTTGCAGTGGTTTTGTGAAGACTGGAAATGTTATTATTTTTAGGTCTAATGACAACTACCAAATAATATAAATATTAGTATAAATGTTAAACAAATGTTTTCAGTCGATTTCTTTTATTCAGAAAATAGACTTTGGTTCACCTCCCCCCTCCCACTTAGGAGTAAATGTAAAATGGCAGATATTTCAAATATATCAAATTTGGTATCTAATTAATTAATCAATCATTTTTGCAGTCCTGGGCCCTGCACATGTTTGGCAAGATCTTTGCCACCGACCCTCACCCCAGTCTTCAAGTTGATATTTTAAAAATCGTTCCATTTAATTCTTTTTTCAGAATTTACTTATTAAATTATTAAAGTCAATTAAATAGTAGTTACTTAAGCATTTTGTTAAATTCTCTTCCTGCCAATTCCTTTCTCACCTGTCTATCAGTACAGGGTCCTCCTCCCGCCCCCTGGGGAGGGAGGGTGAATGGTGGGTGTGGAAGGCACACAGGCTCCTGTGGGGACAGGAAGGTCACAGGGAAGGGGACTCTCCATCTGATTCCTCCCTGTCAGACACATTTTTTTCATCAGAAACTCATTAATGCTGCCTGGGAGGCTCCCACACATCCCCCTTGTTTCCTGGGTTTTACAAAGAGATAAGTTTGTCAAGGTCGCAGTTTGCATATTTTTCTGTTAACAATTAATTACTGTCCCAACATCATATGTGACCCCAACTCTTCTACAATTCTGCGAATCTTATTAGCTGTGTCCCTCAAATGCAGGGTTGCTTACTTTCTTTGCCTAAGGGCTTAATGACAATTAAGTCCTCCCTGCTGCCATACAAAGGAACTGCCATTCTTTTTTTTTTTTTTTTAATTGGTTGTTCAAAACATTACAAAACTTGGGCTGGGGATGTGGCTCAAGCGGTAGCGCGGTCGCCTGGCATGCGTGCGGCCCGGGTTCGATCCTCAGCACCACATACCAACAAAGATGTTGTGTCCGCCGAGAACTAGAAAATAAAAATATAAAAAAAAAAAAAATCAAAACATTACAAAACTCATGACATATCATCTTTCATACATTTGATTCAAGTGAGTTATGGACTCCCATTTTTACCCCAAATACAAATTGCAGAATCACATCTGTTACATATTCACATTTTTACATAATGCCATATTAGTGACTATTGTATTCTGCTGCCTTTCCTATCCCCTACTATCCCCCCTCCCCTCCCCTCCCATCTTCCCTTTCTACCTCATCTGTTGTTGTTCAGTTCTCTCCCTTGTTTCCCCCCCCCCCCTTAATGCCTGTTTTCAAGTCTCTAAAGCTGAGAAGGAAGTCTAGGGACTAAGAGCACAGGGTCTCTGATTAGCTAATTGCTAAGGGATCCGCAGCCACCTCTTCCTGGGACTTTGTTAGGAAGCACACACCCAATGTCTTCTGATCATAAGAGTTCCTATTGGTTTTATTGATATTCTCAATTGCTCCTTCAATTTCCTTTTAATTAATTTCTTTACTTTTCATCATTTTATTTTTTTCTATTTGAGATCATTATTTTCTTCTGATTTTTTTCTATAGTGCATCTATGATAATTTTTTCCTCTACATATATCTTCCACAACCTCCATGTAATTCTGTCTTCATTGTTGCTTCATGAAAATACAACACAAACCAGAAACTTTCAGGTCCTGGAAGCTGATTGATTACATTTTTTTTCTTTAATTCATGAATTTCAAAGATATGGAGCTGCAGATTTTCAATTTAATGTTCTCTGAAAAACAGCACTTTGTTTTCTATTGATTGAGCAGATTTGATCATTAAAATGATGTTGCTTTATGTTTCAAAGGAATGTATATTCTTTCATTTAGAGATACTGGCTTCTTTTAAGTCCTTTAGTTTAAACTTGTTCAAACATTGCTTATTCTCACTCATTTTCATCTGTTTAGTGTTCAACTTCCAGGTGAGATGTTACATCTCCCAACACTTACAAATGATTTGCTAAATTAACCTAATAATTTTGACATTTAAATTGTATGTTTAAATTATGTGCTTAGGTACATGCAATTTCAGATGATCACACATTTCTTGTAGATGGTTCTCAGTGCCTCGCCTTTGCTGAGGCTGGCTTTGAACTAACAATCCTCCTGCCTCACCTTCCCAAGCCACTTGGATTACAGGCTTGTGTGGCTGCACTTGCCTGGGTCTGAGCCCTTTTAACCCATAGCCATTCAAGCCCTGTCCAGTTGCCTGCAGTCTCTGGGTCTGTGTGCTGAGCAAGTAGACCTGGCTGTAGAAGTTCACTTTCTCACTTGCGGGGCAAGGGCATGAAGCTTTCCAAGACCAGAGATCCAGATGAGGGGTGCTCATTCCTCGGTTCCCTACTCATCGTGTAAGGAATGCTAAGGAGTATTATATACACACCATGGAGCAGGGGACGCTACCATAGGTCATCCTCTGTCCAGTCCTCTGCAAACCATTTTACTGCAATCCACATTTCCCCATAATAATATTCAGCATTTACTTAACAACTATGTTCAGTATTATTTCATAGAGTCTCCACAAAAGCCCTAAGAGATGATCTCTATTGTGGTTTCTTTAAACATAAGAAATAATGGTGGTATTTTCCCATGACATAAAAAAGTATCAAGTTAACTGATACATTTTTCCTCTAGTTTTTTTTTCTTAAGTTTTGTAGAACCCAGTGTTGCATTGCACCTTAGTTTTATCACACTAACTTAGCAATATTTTATTGCTCTTGCTAGATTCTTGAGCTACTTGAAAAGGTATCAGAAGCTATTGGTTCACAAACAAGGAAAAGGAGGTAAAATTTGAGTCTGAGTCTGAAAAATAAACATGAATAAACAGGGAAGGACCCTTTGATGAGAGGAAAGCACATTCATTGTGGTCAGAAGAAGTCATAAGCTTCTACTTGAAAATGGCCTCTCAGATGTCTGATTGAAACAAAGGGGCCTCCTCTCAGGGTTTCTGCTGGAGATGGCGTGGGCTGAGGTGCAGATGCTAAATTCATCTCAGAATATCAAACACACCTGTGCCCACCAGGTAGGGGGCAGGCATGCTGGCAGAATGGAGAGGATTCTCTAAAAAAGAATAAAGATGTAAATTGTGGAATTAACGTCCCCCACAATACCTCTGTGTAGCACGCGCCGGGCACACTCATTTGCCTTCATCGGGCAGATTTTTTCTGCACCTGACCTGAGAGGTCTCCTGACCCCAGGAGCTGCTGGAACAAACAGGCCAGGCAGGGAAACACGACTCTGAACAAACCCATATACTGACCTCTCCTTAAAGGCATCCACACGGAGCCTGGGATGTGTTTGCCAGCTTCTTGATCTTTATTCATGTCACTGTCATTACTGTTGTGACGTGGTTCATTTATCATAAGCTGCTTCTCTAACAGTTGTGACTCACATGCAGTATTTCTCCTTAGCTGCTCTGCAGTACCTGTTCCTCCTTTGATGTGCTGTCAACATCTATTTAGGACATTGCTGTGCCAGGGTACCCTGCCATCTGCACTTCACCAAGCTGGATTCTCAGCACCAATGTAAATTAGCAAAGCATTTCTCTGGGCAGAAGACTGCGGATGATACAATGGGGATGTCTATCAGAGAAACAGATGAGCTCTGCTAATGAAGAGGATGAGAACTGGAGCCATAATGAGCTACTGTATCATAAATGAGCATAAATTATATTGTCAGCGCTATTTACAATTGTACATGGCGCAGAGCCTTGCAATTACATCTATTCAATTATTGCATTCAGAGGACTTTTCAATAAAGATTTCTCACTGTGGCCAAACAGTCCATTTGGAAGCTTCTGTGGTACAATGGCATTCAAAACCAGCTGTGAAAGAATCCATCACTGCAGACGAAGTAAAAAACCCTGGGCCAAGTGCCTAAGTTTAGCAACTTTTTGAAAAAGAAATATTTAAGGACTTAGGAATAAATCACAAAGAGTATTACCTCTCTCTATGATTGTAGAAATGTTGAGCTGGTTTGCAAATATTATTGGGGTTTGGTCAACTTGTTTTTGTTTTTTTTTAAATGGTGCTGGGGATGGAAGCCTGGACTTCACACATGCCAGGCGAGCACTCTACCATTAAGCCACATGCCCAGCCTTGATCAGCTTAGTTCTAATAAGAAAAGGAAAAAAAAAAGTATACCAAAATTTGGAAACAGAATGTGATACAAAAACTTTGCAAGTGTTGAAAATCCCTACTGAGCTTTAAAAGCACACAATCCATAAATATTTCCTGATTCATATTCAAGATAAAAGGGCTATTTAAAACATGGCATAATATATATTATTCTTTTTTTAGGGGAGGTACCAGGGATTGAACCCAGGGCCTCTTGGCCACTGAGCCACATTCCCAGCCCTAGCGTGTATTTTATTTAGAGAGAAGGTCTCACTGAGTTGCTTAGGGCCTCCCTTTTGCTGAGACTGGCTTTGAACTCACGATCCTCCTGCTTCAGCCTCCTGAGCCGCTGAGATTGCAGGGTACACCACAGCTCCCGGTTTATATTATTCTTAAATATAATTGAAAATCTGTTCTTAAGATCATCAAATGTCCAGTCAGTGTAAAAATTCCCTTGTCCATTGGAGCCTTCTTTTCTAATCTCTAATCTGTCATTTATAGATGTTGTGTCTTTTTCTTCTGTGGATAAGCAGGGCTGCCTTCCAATCCACTTTCTTTCCACCAAACTTAGCAAATCCTGTGATTACATTCATCTTCACTAGAGTCTCTGCAGCTGCTCATTCCATCATGACCAAGCTTGGCTTTCAGTAGGCGTCAAGCTAAATAACCCAATTACAGAGACAAAACCAGGCTTAGCTTGGTTTAAAAATCGAATTGTGTTACCAGCCCAGTGGACAGTCACATCATTGGACTGGGAGAGATGAATTTCGCTTTTAAAACAATGAAAGTGATCATTAAGCTTCTGGCTTCAAGGGCCAAGATGAGAACCACAAGTACTGGGGCCAGAAAACGGACGCTGGCATCTTCCCCACAGCAGGTCCCACAGTATGTCCAAGGCAGGGTGGGCCTTCTGTTCCGGATATCTACTACCCACTGGCCATTAGGCCAAGCCAACTAATACCGACTTAGGATGATTTCAATCATATGTAGAAAAGAATATCAAAAAGCTGTATTTGGGAAATACCTGGCAGAATAACAGGCCCAGGAATGTGTCAATGGTTTCTGTGATGTGAAATGGGCAAAGCTTCTTTATATTCTTTGGTATTTTTGTATGTAGGTGCACCATGCTATGAGGAAGCACAAGCAGCCCGTGGAGAGCCCAGGTGCAGCAGAAATGGGCCATAGGACTTGCATCCATGGGACTGCATGGACGTTCAGGGATGCCCTATCCCCAGTCACATGTCAGAACTCACAGCAGCAGAGCTCAGGTGAGCCTGGCCCAGGTGAAGGTGCCAGGGTAAGATAGGCAGTCACATTATTCTCAACAACTTTATGGGGAGGAGTGTTGCTATGTGGCAGTGGATAACTGACCACCCAGCAAGTGCCACTGGAGGACCAGTGGCAGGGAGTGCTAAGCAGCCGAAATTGGTCTGTCTTGGGGTCTTGTTCACAAACCCTAGCTTTGGGGCTGCTCTTTGGTACAGTGAAACTGACACTGCTTCTTTGTGTAAGTTACTTAGCCGCACTCAGTGGGAGAAGTGGTCTAGCATCCCTCACTCATAAGTGAAAAATACTGGGCTTTGGTATTTTTTAAAATATTTCCCAAATTCCCACTTGAGTAATAAGAGTATTTTTAAAGATAAATTGTCTTATGGGAAATGTTTCTTGTGTCCAGTTTTTAGCAACATATGTCAAAGTAATTTCATTTAAGAATAATTTTAAAATTTTTGGTCTGGGCCACATGTATGAGCTGAAAATATTAAGTTTACAGCAAAATGAGTCTGACCTGTGTTTTATTCCCAGTGTTTTCATTCTAGCTGGGTGGACCGATGTGAAGAGACCAACCTGAAGCAAATTAGTTCATTATTATACTGAGGGCAGAAAACGTATCCCCAAACAAATGAGTGCCACACCTACCATGACACACACATTAGCCACAGGACAGCTGACACTGACGTTAACAACCACAAGGAAGATTTACTAGGAAAACTGAAACCAAAATACAACTTTAGGCAACTTAATTTTATTGCATAATGTTGGTAATAGAGAATATTTGGATATTTTCAACACCCTTGTGATGATCCTACAGACATGCTCCATAGGCACTGGACTCTGACCATTTTGGTGGAAATAGCAGGCTATTTGAGAAGTCTCAGATGCATGCACCACTCTCTGTTTCTAGCTTCAACTCCAGGAATTATTCAGGAATTAATTTTCTGTTTTTGATGGAAATGCCATAACTGCTTTGGTTTGCCTCCACCCTGAATTTCCAGCAGTTTCCACCTGGTAAATCTAGATGTCTCTAACATGGCCCTCAGTGGTCCCCACCTCAGGGTTTGAATCAGTGATTCTCCTCCCAGGAACAGAACACAGCCAACTTGATGAGACCTCTGCTCCTACACCAGGCTGCAGAAGACTGCTGGGCGGAGCCTCTGCCTTCCCTGGCAGAGTGGGGGTTGAGGGTGGAGGGTTTGAGTGACAGAACTAGGACTGCAACTGCCAGGAGAGTTAGTTACCTGTGTGACAGCAAGTCTGAGATCCTGGTAGCAAGGGTGACTTCTCTGTTACTGCCTCCTAAGTTCCTTGAGCCAGAACTACCGGCTAAGTAACCCCTGGGTCCTTGATTCAAATAAACTATGAGCCAAGAAATGCCTGTTACTTCCACGCTCTGAGTTTTGGAGTATTCTGTGACACCTGTTTAAAGATAAATAATAAAGCACAATGCCTGCTTGGAGCACAGAGTCTACGCTTTGCTTCCATTGACATGAGATTTACAAGGAGTAGGGCACTGACTGTAATATCAACAGGGAAGGTTTTTGCAAAGAAGCAAGTTCACAAATACCAGGATACACAGAAAAAAAAATAAGAATCTCTCCTCTCTCTCTCTCTCTCTCTCTCTCTCTCTCTCTCTCTCTCTCTCTCTCCCCCTCTCTAATATACATACAAATATGCATATATCAGAAAGATTGTTGTATTTTCATAAAATGTACATATGTGTGTGTATTTCTAAGTCAAAGAAAACATATAAATGCCATTTTCCCTCAGTCAATGGTAATTTTAGATATTGAGAAGTTACCTGACAGAAATGTTAAAGAATGAATAGTAGGGAAAAATAGAGGGGAAAAAAAGATTCTTGAGAAAAAGATGGAAAAAAAAAGCCAAGATGGGAGGAGAAGGGAGAGAAGGGAAAAAGTGGACACCCTTGTATCTAGTGAAGATTTAGCAACTATTTCTATGGCATTCAACATCACAAGCTATCTAGAAAACTCTCAGAAAGCAGCATTGAGGTGAATTGAGGTGATTTTTCTGTGATCATGGGCATCCACTGGACAAGGGTCCACACTGCAGAATCATGTCCTGAGCTTAACAAAGGTGGCCTGAGGTGAGACCCCCAGTCAAACTTCAAACACACTTGCAAATGTGTTCTTCTAAAGCAACCTAACAGGTGTGCTCCAGAACACGGCATTAGACAGGTGTTTCTAGACAATAAAACATGCCAATGTCAAATACACACACACACACACACATACACACACACACACACTCACACACACACACACACACACACACACACACACACACACACATATATATATATATATATATATATATAATGTTTAAATAAATTGATTTTGGAACTATTAGAATGGAAACAAAGCATCATCTCTAGCATTGTGTAGAATGTGTGCTTTTAAAATTGTTATTGGTGCTTATTAATCATACTCATCAATGAGACTCCCTGTGCACTTTCCACATGGTGCACCCTGGACTTCTCCAGCTGCCCCCTGCCAGGCCCTGGAAAACCCTGTTAAATTCTGACTATTTTACTATCTGCTATCCTTTGCCATCTCTAGCAACTGTTCCATTCTGTACTTCTGTAGAATGGGTTCACTTGCTGGTTTGCATAAATGATTGAGGACATTGACCTTTGTCTTTTGGTGTCTTGCTCATTTCCCTTAATACAATGTTCTCCAATTCCATCCATGTTGCTGGAAATGATAGGATTTTGCTCTTTTCATGGTTGAATAAATATTCCATTATGTAAATACTCCACTGGAGAGCACCTGGGCTTAACTAAATTCACTGATACTATGAGTAGATTCGGGCTTTTTAATTTACTTGTTTAACAGTTTATATATTCAAGTTCTTTTTTCTCTCTTCTTCTCACTGAGAAAATATCTATTTGTTTAAAACTATCTCCCATGGGGTTACAGATCTCTGCTCACAGGGGCCACTCAGTTGTTACAGCTGATTGGAAAATGGGTTGCACACTGAGGCACATTCACTGATAATAAATGTCATTGAATGTTTAAGATATTCTGGCAACCAACAGGATTTTGAGTTGAGCAACCTGTAACTTCAACCAGCAATTTAGACATCAAAAGGCATATCAGGAAAAAAGATAATAATAACTTTGCCTATCAACCATGGTCCACACTAATATGGCCATCCAGAAAGAAAATCTATTAATTAAGGAATTGCAATAAGAAACAAAACAAAAATCATATATTCCCCAGAACATCAATGTGCCTTGGAATTTAGAAGAAACAAGTACCAAGAACAAATATTTAGGTCACTACTGATTCCAAACAACCACAAAAATATGTAAATTAGTTGCAGTAAAAAAGTAAGAAAGAATGTTACAAGAAATGCTTCCTTATGCCATTCCATTTCAGGTGGTTGCAATATTAGAAGAAGATTAGGCATATGCATGCATTATCTGAAACTTTACACATTCAAGTTGCTTCTCCTATTTTTACTGCAAAAATGTTCACTCACATAAAAATATTTACCCAGGGTTAAAGGCCTCTGCTAGCAGAGACTTTGAGACCCAAGAGCTATAGCTGATTGGGAAATGAGTTCAGTAACCAATTCAGACCACTTAAATGATGGCATGACAGCCTTTGAATTAGGAAAGCAACAAGGTCACAGGAAACATGAATGCATTTTTTTTACTTAAACAAGAAAACAAATAGTTGAGAGAGATGCTGCAAATAAAAACAGAATCGTTTGTGGAACCTAGGGAAAAAGATACATCAGAATGAACGTCTTGCTGAACATCAGTGATTGCAAGTGACCTGGGCCTAAGGAAAAGCCAAAGAGCTGCTGAACCTCTTTTCAACTGGGGAATCTTGACTTGAATAACCCAAAACACAAACTCTATCCTTTTGAATTCTCTTTGAGATTCTTTTCCTTAAATAAAGAGAATTGGTGGTACCGTTTTGAATGGAGAGAATCAACACTGGTCACAGACATTTTTCCTACATAAAGTAGTGAAATAGTGAAAATATCAGGTCATTGTTTAATAGGTGCACGAATGGAAAGTTCTAGAAGGACTTCCAGACACACAGGGTGTTGACAGCCATGCTGCTGGTTCTCAGGCAGATGCTTGGATGATATGAGGAAATTGGAAGAGGGGTCTGTTTTAAAATATGCAGATTGCTCCATGGTTTGGTGACCATCACTTCTCCATGGGACAGTTCATCCTTTCTGTGTGGATGAAGGTGCATGCACTTAGTTACCACCAAATCTCAGCTTTGGAAAAGTGCTGTCTTCCAGTTTCTGCAGACACGTTTTGACTGAGAAGTCAGATTAAAAGAAGGTATTCGTGCTTTTCGGACATCACCATGAAAAGCAGTGAATTTATTTTAACCTTCGAATGTCGTGAGTAATGTTGACTACCAAGTGTCCCTAACTTGATTAAACAGAAGATTATTTCAGAAAGGAGGGAACAACAACGCTGCTTTTTTTGAGAAGGGAAGCATGAGAAGAGACGTATTAAGTGGGTAAAACTGAACAGAAAGAAATTAAATTGGTTGATTCAAAGTGAAGAATGAAGATGAGCTTTTTTTTTTTCTTAAGGATTTTTTCATTTTCATTTTTCCTTGGTCATTTAACTGACAAAGATGAGAGGTAGTACAAAGCCAGCTAAGCACATCATTTCAAAGTAAATCGAGAATCCCTCTTGCTTACAAAAGCCTTTGCACCTTTAAAAGAGTTATTTCAAGGTACTGGTAACAAGGATATTGTAATTGCAATTATATTTTCTTCATCTGCTCTTGAGCGTCTTCATGTTTTTTCCCCAACTTTTAAGTAGAAAAAGCAACAAGTTCATTGATTGAGAATTACTTAACTTTTTATTTGTTGTAAAAGAGAAAAAATTATAATATTTAAGCAGCTCAACTACTATCAAATAAGGAATGAAATTTTAATACCATTTAGCATAAAAGCTTTTATTATTTTGTCCTAATTATAAAACAATCTGAGGTAATGACCTAATTATATTGATATCTATCTTTAGATTCTATGTACATCTAGTTTATATTAATCTACATACTTTGTTTGCATCTAATCTCTAGGTAATCTAAGGATTACAGACAAATCTGTACTAATCTGTTAATCTGCAACTAATCTATTATATCTAATCTATAGGTGATAGATACATATCTGTTAATCCTTCTAAGATACTTTATCTTTAATCTACAAATAGATATACTTAAATAACTGATGTGTCCACATAAATTGAAATTATCACAAGTAGAAAATTCTACCTTTCTATATATTACTTGTTAAAGAAATATTGATTCACTAAGAATATATTTTATGCATAATTTCTCATAGCTCAAACGGTCTAGATTGCTTTTCACTTTTGGATTTTTCTTTTAAATTTGGGATAGGGTAGATTTGGGGTTGATTAGAAAAAAAATTGCACAAATATTAACAGGATTCTTACATATTACAGTCTTTATTTTAGAATTGTTTATTGCTATGTTTGAAAAAATCCTTAACCGAGTGGCTCAAAAGAACAATGTCCATTTTCCCCATTTCATTCCACTTGAGAGGGGCTGAAAGGGGCTTGGTCATCTCTGCTCCTCTGGGCCTTGGCCAGGTGGTGGGAGGCTAAGGAGAGGCCCATGGGCTCCCTTATGTGCATGCCAGGGAGATGCTAATGTCACCCTCACCTCAGCTGGGTCTTTCCAAGTGGACCCTGGGCTCCTAGAGGGAGTGGTGGTTGGGTTCCAAGCATGAGGGACCCAGATGACCAAGCATCAGTTGAATTGCCTTTTCTATGCTGAAACTGCTGACCCCACAGCTTCACTTCTGATGCATCCCATCCTCAGGACAGTCAAGAAAGCTTACTTGGCTCCAGAGGGGCAGGGAAAAAAAACAAAACAAATAAACAAAAACACTCCAAATTTTAGGAAGAGAACATTGTGACCATTTTTGGAAAACACAATCTTCCATATTGAGTATAGCTGTTATTTTTACAGTTAATTTTCATCACATAAATCATGAAAGCGGCAGAGTTGACGCTGATTCTGGAAATGGGCAGAAGACGTTACGTTATTCAGCTAAGGCGTGCCGAGGAAGAGCTGTGGTCTTCACTGCAACCTGGACCCATGTTCTGACTGGGGAGGCCACTGCTCTGACAGCCTGAAGTTATGCCCCTCATTCCCTCAAGGACTTTTTTTGCTGACTTAACTAGTAATAAACCTGCTGAACTGAGGAAAGTAACACTTTTGTTGTTGGTGACCTGACAAGAAATGAACACTTAATACACACAGAACTCACTTTCCCAGCTCTGGGAAATGGAAGAGGCCCGGTCAGTAGGGGCAGAGGTTCAGAAGCCTGGGATGAGGTCTCATTTCTCTATCCCATGCACCTCTGGGCCCTGAATTCCAAGGATGTGAACATGTGCCCTCACCTTCCAGGTGGCTGGGCTGCAGGAGAGGAGGGAGTCTCCCCCTGGGTCCCAGGTCACAGGGGGCATGACCCTTCATATTTGTCATGTATGGTTTAGCTTTCTGTTTTCTAAAGCTTGGACATCTGGGCCTTGCTGGGCAGAAAGGGACTGCCCTTCCCAGGCCTCCACCATCTGCTCTCTGGGGGTCCCTTACCCTGGGCCAATTTGCCAGTCCTAACCAAAAAGCCCACTGAAGTCATCAAACCAGTTGGCCAACCTGTTCCCCCACCTGCCCTCTTGCTTCCCCTAGAGCTACCATGAAGCCTCTGGGCCAGCTTGGCCTCTCCTGACTCTACATCCAAAGACGGGATCTGTGTGGCCCCTGAGGCTGCATGTCCTTCCCCTGGAGAACTGAGCATCACAAAGTCTCTGTTCTGTGATGGTGGGACTGCTGCTCTCATGGTACCTGAATAATGATAAAAAAACTATATTCTAAATCACTCTTTAAATAGAAACCTCAAATCAGCAGAAATAGTCAAGCCATTGTCTCTTAACTCACTATAATAAGAAAAAAAAAGAGTTAGTGAGTCTGGGCGTATAACTCGGTAATAGTCATCAGGAGACTCAGGATTGTTCCTTTGTCTTTGACCCTGTGGGTTAGAATTTCAGGTGGAACATATTAATTTATTTTCAATAGCTCTGCTGCCAAAGTTGCTGACCAGTGAGGCATCAGCCGAAAGGGCACCAGTTAGACACCTTTTGATGAGGCCCTAATTTTAAGATGTGACCTTGGAGACGAGAATAGTAGGAAGAAATCCCAAAGGCAGAAATGACCCTCCATTTCTCCACTGGCCAGAGAGGGGGGCCTAGAGCTTCTATTTAATAGTGCCCACGTTCATGTGATACAGCCTCAAGCAGCTAAGGCAGATGTCTCTGGATTTCCAGAAAGAATTATTCACAAATGTGATCCATCCACTGACCTAATAATGCTTATTCTACCAAAAAGAAATATATATATATTTGTCTCAAAGAACATTCACTGGGGAACATGAAGCATAACAAACTGGGGCAAATTTATGTTTCATTCATGGAGAAAATAAATTAATATATTGTCAGTCACAAGAACAGAATTAAGACACATCTCCCCATGTGATCCATGGGAGATAAATTGGTTCCTAGAAGATAGAATAAATCCACACCAGTCTCTGAATTCCAGGATGAACATGAACACATTTCTTTAGATATCTCATCTCCCCAATTCCATCAGGAAATGACTCTTGCTTCACCTGTCAGCTAGAAAATTATAGGTTTCAAAATAGCTCTTCTTTTTGCAACGATTTACAACCACCATGCGGGAGTTTGTTTGTTACTTGGCCAAGTGTTAGTTGAGTTAAAAATGGTTAATCACAAGCATCAATAAAGTAGGAACACACTGAATGCAGAGGAAATACTAGTTGGTTATTTCCTGGGATAATTTCTAGAAGTAGAATTTCTGAGTTGAACATTTGCACAGCCTTTAAAATGCTGGACTGGTTTGGCCATTTTCTTTCATGGAGGGTGCACCCACTGCCACCAAGGTAGCTGTGCACACCTGGGCCTGGTGCCCCACACTTGCACATTCCCAGGCAGGTGCCTCTCTCCACCGCAAATGCCATCCTGGTCACACCTTAGCAAAATTGTAACCCACAGGTTCCAAACACAGATGGTGGCCACCAAAGTTTACATGGTCAGGAGCCCCCAGCATAGGCACAAGCTCGAAGTCCACCCTCGCTGTGGGCCAGGATGCTGGCATTCCTTCCAGAGGGGAAAGGAGCCAGTGGCAAGCTGGTCCTGCAGGAAAGCTTGGGAAGGAGAGAGGCTGGAGCAGAGCTCTTGCTTTCCCCTGCCCACAACCAGCTCAGCTTAACAGGAAGCCAAGAGCCTGTGAGGACAATTCACTTCTCACCATGAGAAACCTTCTTTTCAAAGGATCACCTTAAAGATAAATAAAACAGACTTTTTTGATATCACAAACTTATCAAGAAACAAAAATCAAGAAGAAACAAAGCATACAAAGTCCAAGGAGACAGGGGATGCAGAGGAAAAGTCCATCTGAGCTCAGGGGCCCACCCCCGCCACGATCTTCTCCCTGAAGCACACCATGCGTGGACAAGCAACCTGGGTCATCCTTGCACACCTGGTGAGTGTCCCCACTGAGAACACATGTGACTCACGACCATTGGGACAAACAGAACACACCTCCACACAGCAGCCCAGCTTCTCCTATCTTCCTCCGCCTTCCCTCACCCCAACAGAGGCCCCGGGTCTGTGTTTGCACTTTACTTCAAGGACTTTGTAGAGTGAGCATGTGCTTTAGTGGTTCTGGATTGTCTTCACTCAACATTGTGTCTGTTAATTGTTAATTTTATCCATTATTTTATGTGTAATTTTAGATTTTGCATTCTCGGTATTGGAGAGTATATTATCATATATTATGGGTTTGTGTGTGTGTGTGTGTGTGTGTGTGTGTGTGAGTGTGTGTGTAATATGGTTTTGTTTACTCAACCTTTGGATATTTGGGTTGTTTCTGGCTCTTTCAACTACTGCTGTTTTAAACATTCTAGTTTGTGGATTTTGGAAAAGAGGATGCACAGAGTTCTGCTGAGTGTATGTAGGGGTGGTGTTGATGGATCAGAGCCCATACTCATGTTTACCTTTGGTCAATAATAAGCTTTTTGACTGGTAGTACTAAACAAATTTATGAAGTGATTGCATTGATTTCAATGTTCTGAATTTTATTTTTTAATCATTTGTAACATCTAATCTTACCAACCATTTTCTTGAGTAAGCCTATTGCCTGTTAGATTTTATACATTTGTCTTAGGCATGTAGCTTTCCTGGAGAGAGGGAAAAGAGAGAGAGAGATGGGGAGGGCGGGGAGAGAAGAGGAGGAGGAGGAGGAGGAGGAGGAGGAGGAGGAGGAGGAGGAGATGGAATGAGAGAGGAAGAGGGAGAAGAGAGAGAGAAGGAGGGAGAGAGGCTAAACTCCCTCCTTAGAGGAGACTGAAGGTTTTTATATTCATCTTGAGCTAAGTTGCCTGGGTTCACATCTGGTTCTCTGTTTTGGTAGCTGTGTGACACTGGACTAGTCTTGAATCTCTGCACCCCAGTTTTCCCCTCTGAGGTTGAGACAACAGTCCCCACCCCAGCGGCTGGCTGTGGTGATGGGGTAGACGTGTGGTGCTCTTGGAGCAGTGCCTGCATCCTGCAGTAGCTGAATGTGTTTGCTTCCACTGCTTCTTTCAAGAGGTACCTGAAGACAATTCCAATCAGCAAAGGCAATGAGATTATTTTAATGGTAGAAAAACATGAAAATAACACACTTAAAACTGGTTTTTATAAGGCTCTTTAAAAATATTATTCTACATAGGACAAGAGGAAATTCAATGTTGGAAAGACCCTGAGACAGGAGTCAAGAACTTCATTACCATGTCCTTCCCACTGCTGCCCAAGTGACCTGGGGATGCTCCTTCCCGTTTGAGGTCCCTGAGTTTCATGTCATGTGAAAACAGTGGTGAGTCCCTGGATGTGGTGGGCTGTGATGACACCCACCTGGGTCCTCTTTGGAGGGAGGATACAGCAGTCTTCCTGCCCATCATTTTACCCATGTATAGGTATAGTTAGTGCATGACCAAAACCCTGTCCCCTCTTTTTGCCTTCATCTCCCAGAGGGCAGCCCCTGGCTCCTGGAAATCAACTATGACTGGCTTAAGATTTCTGGGTCTAACAGGAGGCTTGTAGTCATAAGAGGAGGTCAGCGGCAGCTTCTAGAGAGCTCAGTGTAGGAATGCATGGGGAAAGAACCTCACCTTTGCCTTCCAACATTCTGATGCCACCTGTGGTCACCATACATATGGGGTGGCATGGAAGGACAGGCTTCAAGAACAAAGTCAGTGCTCTGAAGAAGATGGACTTGGAGAGAACAGTCTTGCCTTTCAGGGCCTTTATTGATCCAAACTCAAGAGATCCCTATCTGTTTTCCATGATAATTGAATAATTGCCCCCTGATTTAACACACAGGGCAGGGTCTTTTTTTGTTATCTGCAACCATCCACATCCTAAGTGGGGTGGAGGGAGCCGAGGCAGGGGCACAGAGCTCCACTGCACCCCAGGGCTTCTGCACAGACCTTCCCTGTGCTCTTGGCCCTCTCCATTCCCCTCTCCACCTGAGCCCTGTGCCTGGCTTGGTCCTAAACCTTCCCACCTCCACCAAGACTTTCTCCCCTCAAGGCCATGGCATCTGACTCTCAGGCTGAATTGGTGTATTCCCCTGGCACATTCACTGCAAGGTTCAAGGAGGATTTCTCCCCTCTCCATGCATGGATCAGAACCCAGACGCACAGAATTCGACCTGTCAAATGCTCTGTCCCTTGAGGACGAAGACCACTTGTTGATTTCTGTGTCCTAGGTCTTGGGCTTCTCAGCACATTGCCTGGCAGAGAGAGGGCTTGATCAATAAAGACCACATTAGCCTGAGGCTGCCTACTCACTGCAGCATGTCTGTGCAGCTTCCCGCCTCCTCCCTGAATTCCAGGGTCTGGTGATGTCCTGGCAACAGGGGTGTGGGAGAGGAGGGAGGTCGCCTTTTCTTCTTATTCTTTTTTGGTGCTGGGGATTAAACCCAATGGTGCTTAAGCACTACACAGCATCCCCAGCCCTTTTTATTTTTATTTTGAGACAAGGTCTCACCAAAGTGCAAAAGCTGTCCTTGAACTTTCCATCCTCCTGCCTCAGCCTCCCTCTTTGCGGGGATGACAGAAGCGTGCCACCAAGCCAGGCCCTTCTTATTCTTGATGTGTCCATGTGAACTTGGCTGAGATGCCCACCTCCATATTTCACATGGGGAACTGGTCCTCCCCTCTGTTCCCTGGGAAGTAGCTCCCACACCTGTTGGCCTTCCTCCTCAGTGCCTTGCCTCACTAACCGGGATGTGGCTGCTCTTCTCCCAGGAAACTCAGTGGGCCAGACTAGGACGCGATGCTCTGCAGGCTGTCTTGGGCTCACTTCCCAGCCCAGTCTCCTCTCTTTGGGGTCAGAACACCTGAGTCCTTCAGACCCACTTGGGATCGACCCAGAAGAGGTACCATCCTCCCTGCCTTAGAGCCCGCTCCTTCTTTGGAGGAGGTCAAAACAGTTAGATCAAGGTGCGTTTTTAAGATTTCCAACGTGACCAAGAGGGTATGTGATTGTATGGGGCTTTGCAGCGATTGCCAGAAGGAGGAAAGCTGCAAGGAGGAGCAGGTCTGCAGAGCGCAGGCAGCAGAGGGCCTCAGCAGCACCCCCTCTGGCAGCCCTTCATCTATAACATGAATTATGTATGTCTGGGTCTGATTTTGAAGCTCATTTCAAATGTTTGTTTAATTTCCTCAATTATGAGGACATAAAGCTTCTCCCCCTGGGGTCTCCTAAGAGTTAGCTTGGAAGTCCTGGGTGTTTGTTTAGGGGTCTTCATTGGCAGCTAGATGCATCATCTTAAATATTTATGAAAATGTTAACAAATAAATCTCTCTTTGCAATTGGTATTAGATGATAGGGACAGAGTTACTGCATGTATTTTCCTTTGGCATTAAAAACCATAAAGAAAAAAAAATTAGTTTCTGTTACCTCCTTGGAATAAGAGGAACTATGCAAGAGAAGAAAAGTAGTTGCTCTCTAAGCTTCAGACTTTCTTTACGAGGACTCTTTTCCTGGTGATGCTTCTAAGCAATCATTACTGCAGCAATCCTGGGGTCTCCCATCTCACTCTCTCCCTCCTTGTATATTCTTAGGGTTCCTAATTTGAGAACAGTCTGCTTCTGAGCAATCAATTCCTCTGTAAGCCCTTTTGCCAGAGTTCCCAGATAAAGTACAGGAGAGGTAACTGAACTTCAGAAAAACAATGTAAACATTTTTAGTATAAGTATATCTCCAATATTTTATGGGCTATACTTATGCTAAAAAAGTTGCTAAATGCCTCCCATTTTGGAGAATCAGCTGAGAGAGTTCATGTGGGCTTGCGGGACGCCTTTACTGGAGAAAGAAAGGTTATCAAGGGGTTGGAGGAGCACTTAGGATTGGACAGTTGAGAGTTCCATCTGTCTCTGCTCACTGCCTAATTAATACATGCGGGAAACAGAAACGAGGGGTGGGTCAACTTGCTGTGGCCATCTTTTCTGCTTTTTCCCAGGTTTCCCAACCTCAAACCATTCATTTGCTAAAACAGACGACAACCAGAGGCAATATTTACAGCCAATGCCGAGAGCTGCTTCAGCATGTAGGGTTGTAGCTCTCTCAGTTCTGCCTAGAAAGCCAGGCAAGGGATGTCTGAAATTTATATATTGTTCTTTTAATAAAATTATATTAAAAGTGTGGACTTGCTCTTCATCCTGAGGCTGACGACTTCTTCCCGTTTTCTTATGTTGCTGAATTCTAACATGAATGATCTGGGTTTTGTATCCTATGCCCTGATTCATCTCCAAATGAGAGTATTACTAGCCAGGACTTTTGCCAAAACAGGTGTTGCAAATTCACTTACATGGACTGGTCAATGTGCATTAATGCTGAGCCACTGACCTGGGGAGGGAGAAGGATCAGGCTGTTCAATGCAAAGGTGTGAAGAGATTCCCCCTTTTTGTGACTCCACTGAAATAGGGCTCAGGTCTCAGCCTCTGGCTTCAGATGGCACTTCTTCCTCATGGTGGCAGGCCACATGGTCAGGCCACACAGCCCTTTCCCTTTTCCCCATTCACAGGGGCTTGGCTACACTGTCTGTATGCATGGTGTCATGGCTGCCTTGCCTAGGCCTGCCGACCACACTGCTTCCTTGGCTATAGACTTGTTAAATAAGCAGCAACCCAGAAAACTGTCCCCACCCCACTGGACGGCTGCTCCCCCTCATGCCCCTTCCCCTCCAAAGTGAACCTGGACAGTGGGTTCCACCCATGGTTACTCTAGTTGATTCCCTTCTAAGTACACAGATTTAAAAGCTCCATTCAAAGTGGCTTAAGGCAAAAGGAAGAGCATTTTTGATGTGTTTTCCTGGTTGCTATGGGAAAGTGCATTTTATCTTCTCATAACTACAGTCATAAGTCCTGGCAATTTCAGCTTGACTTACATAACAGTTCTATTCCTGAACCCATCCTGACCAGGGAGGAGGGTGGAACTGTCGTCTTAGGGCTACCCTTACCATGCAGCTTATCAAGGTTCCTGTATGTCCATCCAAAACAGGGCACCTATTTAAGTCAGGCAATTTGCTGAGCTTGGACACTTGTAAATGATTCTCTCCAGCCAGGCAAAAAGGAAGTCAAAGTTTAACTTTGCATTTCATCAGGGCAGATACTCACTTCCACAAAACCTGGATATAGCCATCTCTGCTCTTGACTTCTCAGCAGGGGCTCTGCCTCTTGCAGAAGGACAGCTAACTTGGCACTGAAAGTTCAGTGATTTTCCCTACTTGTAGGGCAAGTAATTATTTCACTGGGGACCTGGGTGGATGTACATGCTCATGTTGCTCCTGCTCCTGAAAACCTGGCACATAAAAATGAAAACCTAGTTTATCTGGTTTCAAACTCTCTGCTGAATGAGACTGGATGCACAGAGCAAGGAGGTAGCTGCCCCCAGGACGCTGTCCAATCAGAGAGCCATCAAGAGTCAATTACCACCATCTGAACATTGCAACACAATTATAGAATAGTCCCTAGGAAATGATTCAGCTATTATGCAAAAAGCAAAATACCTATAGGGATTCATGAGTCGAAAAATTGCAAAATGTCAAATCTATAGATAAGTATAAAACCTCTTATGATATAAAAGCCAGGGGAAAAATAGTGAAGCATCTTTTGAACAAGATTTTGAAGTAAAAATGCACTCTTATCTGCGTGCCCTGATAAGACGTGCAATCAATCAGGCAAAATTGAGGACAGGTTGGAATATCTTAATATGCTTTATTGCTTTCAGGACATGTAATAATTCCCTTATTTTGAATTTGAGAATAAAGGGAGAGGTATATGGTTTTTATCCTAGAATATGCATTCTGCCGGCCTGGCCCTGGTAGACGTTGTGCCCTGTTGTTTGAGGAGGACCAATTTGTTCTCTTGCTAATGCTGGAGATGTATCTCAACTTGGTCATGACCTGGAGATGGGTAAAAGCACTGACTCAGATTAAATGAATTGGTCTCTTTCTCTGGGTTTGAAATCTGAGTCCAGAAATATCATTAGGTACCAACAAAGCAAAAGCCATGCTAAATAATTGTGGACAGCAGAAATGTCCATCTCATGTGCTGGGAGCTTGCAATCTGGGTGGACAATCTAGGCATGTGCATGGGACATGGGCAGTGCCAGGAGACACCCAGCCGTGTGCCCCTGTGAATACCTGCACTGTGTGTGTGCACTCAGTGCACACTCACCTCTCTGAGTTTGGGGGTGGGGCTCGTGAGAGATACCGTTGTGGAGTGGAAGTCTCCTTCTCCCTGTTTTCTTTGTTTGTCTTCTTTCTAATCTTCCCCACAGAGCTCCTGAAATAACCTTCAGATAAAATTAAAGTCTTTCTTCATCTCAGCAGGTGTGGACAGCCCAGTGGACTCTTGGGCACAGTGAGATTGACTTAATTTCTGCTCTTCTGGGCTCCCACTTGTACCCTTATGATGCTCCTGCCTCCTCCTCTGTCTTACATCTGCACCTGAGTTTTTTTTTTCCAAATGCTACATTTGAAATAATTATAAGTTTTTTTTTTGTTTTGTTTTGTTGTTGTTGTTTTAAGCAGTGGCCCTCATAACTGTGGCTGTATGAGGTCTCCTGTCTTTCAATGTCAGGACAGGTTATTGATGGACATCTTTAGACTAGATATATTTGCAGTGAGCTTTGCCTTGACAACACAGCTAGTACTCTCAGAGAAAGGTGGGGGGAAACCCAACATCTCACTCTGTTTAGTTAAAATATTGAATTGGCAAATCAAGGCTTGCAGCGTGGTGACTCGGTACACATACACGTTGTGCAATGACCATGGGAATCACCTTGCTCAGAACCCCCCGCATCAACCACTCTGTGGACCAGGTCCCCAGGCCTCATTGGTCTCATAACTGAAGATGGTCCCCCTTGGCCAACATCTTCACAAACACACACCACACACACACACACACACACACACACACACACATACACGCACATACACATTCACATATACACGGATGTGTGTGTGTGTGTGTATATTTATATTTATATATGATGTTGTTGGGAAGCATCCATGCATTATATATACACAAATCTGTGTGCCTATATATATATATATATATATATATATATATATATATATATATAAATAGTTTTCTCTCCACTCATCTGTTGATGGTGCTCAGTTCATTTCTATACCTTGGCTGTTATGAACAGTGCTACAGGAAATGCAGGAGAGTGGATACCTCTCCGACATGCTGATTTCATCTCTTCTGTGGATGTATATAGCAGAAGGACTGCTGGGTTTCATGGTAGCTCTGTTTTTAGTTTTCTGAGGAGTCTCCGTGCTGTTTTCCATAATGGTGGTGACAATTTGCATTCCCATCAACAGTGAGAGTTGCCTTCCGTCTCCACTGTCCCCAGCCCTTACCTTGGGTCTTTTGGGTAATAGGCATCTGAACAGGTGTGAGGGAGCGTCTCGTGTGCCAAGAGCACCTGGGGGGAAGGAGACTCCCCTCACCAGATGTTTGGTGAACTGAATGGCCACATGCTAAAGAGTGAAAGTGGATCATGTCTTACCTGACAACCAGAAGAGATTAAAGGCTTAAAATAAGATCTGAAATCTAAACTCCTAGAAGAAAACACCGAGGAAAAGCCCCTCATGCTGGTCTTGGCAATGACTCTTTGGACCAAAAGCAAAGGGGACATTATACCAAGCACACACAACAAAAGCAAATACAGAAACATGGGGCCATATCAGACCCAGAGGCCTCAGCACAGCGAAGGCTGCCATCGGCAAGTCCAGGTGGACCAATACGTCAGATTCCCACATCCTCATGACACAAGCTCCAGCCCTGCCCTGCTAGAGTGTGAGGGCGAGTGTGAGAGGTTTTGAGGGACCATGAAGATATTCGGATGGTGTGAAATACTGATGGGAACCCAGGGTTTGCTTGATGGTTCTGCACTCAGCTTGGGGCTCTCCATGCGTGCTGTGGTCCTTGGCTGCCACCACCCCCTGGTGACCATGTGCAACATGAAGATAGCTCCTGTTCAACAGGGCTGACACCTCAGGACTCCTGATCTCCAAGACTGTTTCTGGGACCCGGTGTTTGGATTCTTGGAATCCCAAACCCTTTTGGACATGGCTACAGTCGAGATTGTGCTGTGTCCTGGTGATTCTCTCATTCCTGAGTCATAGACACACACAGACACACTGCAGAGACTTATCTCTGCCTTGAAGTGTGTTCCTATTGGACACCTGCCCAGGGAACTCTGGCTCTGCTCCAGGACACAGGTCTTGGCAGCAACTCCATGTGGTGCTGAGTGACCGACATTGTTGGGAAGCATCCATGGGCCATGTCTGTGCTCATTTCTTGGGCCAAGTCTGAGGGCTCCGTTTAATTTCAAGTGGTCTCAGAAGTGCAGTTCTACCACACGCCCGGGAAATCAAGAGCCAGACAGAATGGACCCGAGGACAACCACACAGCTCCACAGGCCCATCCTTGTGTGATAGGGAAGGCCAGCTGGGCACGGATGAATGACATGGCAGGATACTGCGGCCACCACGGCTGAGTAGGGCGATGACAGCCAGACCCTGTCTCACTGCTCTCTGAGCTGTGGTTGGTGCCTGCAGCACTGTGTCCTGTATCTGCAAAGGCACCAGCACAGCCTCCAGAGCAGTGGTCCTCAAAGGTGCTGCTCTGAGGCTTGGTTCTCACCTTGGTGGCTTCCCAGGAGAGGACACTCCTTGCCCCACATGTGTATATGGGGCTCTCAGCACCCTGCCACGGTGTCATGTGGGTCTGAGAGAAGTCTATCCCTTTATTTCTGTGAAGATTGTGAAAATGAAGAGGCCTATGCCTTGCTCCGATGCCTGTTGAAGTTCCTGAGCTCTTCGGACAGCTCGGTGGGTGCTGTCTCAGCTGGGGCTCCTTCCAGGCGCAGGAGGACTTGTGATCAGCTGAGAAGCTCTTGTGGGTCTCATCGGGGACTCCCAAGACTCCTGCTCTACAAGTGACTCTGCAGCCCCTTCCCACCAGGTGTGTCCCAGGGCCTCCCTACACATCCTGCAGCCTGCTTTCTGTTGATCCATACCTCCCTGAGCTAGAGGCATGGACACACCCTTCCATTAAGCCCCCCCCCCCACACCCAGCTTTCTTTTATTTTTTTCTTTTTCTTCTGGTTTTCTTTTTTTTGGTGATGTCTGGCTGATGATGTTATAATTGCAGCTACTCTCATTTTCTGTCTCAGCCTTTAGAAAACAGTCCTATTCACAGTAGGAAAACTGAAGACACCCTCCTCCTCACCGAGACACACAGATCAACAGCTAGTCCGCAGGTACGCAGAGGTGGATGGGCCTCCCTCGCGAGGTTGCCTCCTCCTGGGATGAGGCAGCAGGGGAGGCTCCAGGTGCTGAACCACAGATCACCAGGGCCAATGCCTGCGGTCAGGGAGAGAGCAGCAGCACCCAGGGCAGAGGCTGCCCTCCGTTTTACTTTGGTTGGGTGCTGAAGCAATGTGGCCTGTGGTCCTTGCTCTCACAGCAGACTGGCCAGTTTTCTATCACCCTTCCATTCCTACCACAAGAGAATGGAACCTTCCATGACCTGGGGAGGGATTTTCTGGGGTGTGACTGCTTAGTGCTGCCTGGGACGGTCCTGGGGCCATTGGGATGGTTGGCCAGCCAAGGAGCTCCAGGGTATGTGAGGGCTGCCTGAGTCACCTCAGGTCTGAGTGAGAATTTCTTTTTCTTTTCTTTTCTTTTCTTTTCTTTTCTTTTCTTTTCTTTTCTTTTCTTTTCTTTTCTTTTCCTTTCCTTTCCTTTCCTTTCCTTTCCTTTCTTTCTTTCTTTCTTTCTTTCTTTCTTTCTTTCTTTCTTTCTTTCTTTCTTTCTTTCTTTCTTTCTTGTGTGGTGCTATGGATTGAACATAGGGATGCTGTACCACTGAGCCACATCCCCAGCCCTTTTCATTTTATTTTGAGATAGGATCTTGCTGAGTTGTGGAGGCTGGCCTTGAACTTGGGATCTTCCTGTCTCAGTCTCCTGAGTAGCTGGGATGACAGGTGTGTGCCACTGCACCCAGCCAAAAAAGAGATTTTGTTTGTTTGTTTGTTTATTTGAGAAATAAATCTTAATTGTGCCAGGCTAGTAATTATCTGAAGTTTGTGGAAGCAGCTGCTATGGTCCTCCTTTCTGTCTATCTCCAAGCCCAAATTGCCCACCTAGATAGACACAGCTGTTACTCAGACCGCAGAACCCAAGCACAGTGTCTCTGTTCATAAGCCAGAGGATGTTGTGGAGTGAGAGAAATGTAAGTTCCTAAACTCTAAACTAGGTTGTGTACCCTCTAAGTACCATTTCTCCCAGCCTCAAGGAGAAACGAATCTACCTGGGCTAGATGTGATGAATGGTCCTCCCGCGGGATACACAGGCTTAATAAATCATGAGGGACTTTGACCAGAGGAGGCTGCACTGTGAATTACATTGCAGCTGCAGGCTGACGCTCTGCACATTCTAAATTGAGAGAAATGGGTTCTCCTTGCTCATCTACACCATAGATAATAGAACATATCAGACCAAGAATGGACTCTACAAATGATCTAATCCTAATTCTGTAATTTAATTCACACATTCACTGAGTGGCTTCTGTGTGCCAGAGACTTTGACAGCCCTTGAGGGTTTAGAGGTCAAGATGAGCCACCCCTCCCCCATCTGCACGGGTAGATGGATGATAGAGATACCTCTTCACACTCACATAGACATAGACAGGTCAGACTCTGTGCCAGGATCAGGTGGCACAAGACCTTGTCCTGGGGAATATGAAGAGAAGTGAAGAAAACAAAGACCTGTGCCTTTCAGCTTGGCACAGGGCCTGGGATTTGAAAGTAAACTAGGCATAATGAGCAAGTGTATCCAGGGTAAGGGACATCACACACCGGGGAGACACCAGCACATCCCTGTTCACTGATGCACATTCACCTTGCAGCAGGGGACAGATTCAGTGGCCTCCCATCATTAAGGCAATGGACTACCCTATCTGAAGGATTTCCTAATGTCTCCAGGGTGCAGCAGCCCAGTTCAGAACACAGTTCCTGGCTCAGATCGACGAAGGTGACCATGGTTTGATTCAAATTTTCTTTTTAGAGAAAGGAAGGTATGTGGCCTCTGGACAGGAAGAGGGCAGCTTGTGCAGAGCCTCAGGGATGGTCCCTGATTTGTAAGGGAGGTGGGAATGGGGAGGTGAAGGGCCCTGGCCTGCTGCTAGTGGCCAGCCACATCTAAAGCCACCATCGGAGACAGCACAGCTAAAGGTACAGGGACAGGGACTCCTCCAAGAGGCTGTCCCCCAGAAGGGAGGGGCAAAGGCTGTGCACAGCAGGGGTCTGCTCCCCACAGGGAGAGTCTGGGCTCAGGCCCTGTGCCCTTTGGGAACAAAGGAGAAACATCTCAGGAAATGAGGGCCCTGTGAAGTAGCCTTATCAGCTGTGTAGAAAAGCTCAAGCAGGTGGAAGCTCCTATTCTGGAGCACACATAGTCCTTAAAGACCCCAAATGAGGAAAAAGAAACAGCAAATGGATAAGCAAACAACAAATACACAAAACAGAAACACAAAAATATCTACGCCTAGCAATAAACCCCTAAGTGATGAAACTAAAACACTGTTGAGAGCCACAGTCAAGTCGGAGGGCGCCTGGCATTTTGCCAGAAGGAGTGGTTGGGAGGTGAGGCCAGCGAGCCATTGGGATGTTGGTGATAAGTTAAGCTGTGTATAATTATTGGGATGGTGACTGATTTCTGTAACAGGATGATGCTGGATTGGGGCAAGCTGTGTATTCAGTTGTGTTTGTGGACCTCTGCTGTCCTGCAGTGGGGCGGCTCCTGCTGCCTCGGGTGCCCACTACTTTTGAGTTCTTGCGGAGTTCCCGTTGAGTTCCTGTTGAGTTCCCGGTTGGTTCTCGCGGAGTTTCCGTGGAGTTCTGGAGAGTTCCCGTTGGGTTCTGGAAATAAAGTAGTCCCTGTTTGAACCTACAAGTGGCTTGTGACCCTGGTTATTTGGTGCACAGCCAGGCTGCTGGCATTTAGTGTCCTGTGCGGTGAACGCCTGAGGGTAAGTGATAAGGTAAACTGCTCACCTCTGAGGGCAGGGCGAGAGGATGGGTGACCATTTTAAGAGACAGTGTATTCTTCTTTTGATTTGTTACATTTCTGTTTCAAGCTGCCTGCCCCTAGAAATAAATAGGATGCTAGAAAAGTTGTTTGGCCCTGAGGAAGAGATAGAGATAGACCACGGATGCACATGTCAAGAAAATAGAAAAACTGATACAACTAATTTTTGTTCCGTTTTGTTTCAGTTTTGTTTTGTGTTATCTTGTTGGGTTGTGTTATCTCTATAGCAGAAATACGGGATCAGAAATTAGTAAAAAACAAACCAAAAGAGTTTTAAGTAAATTTCTAGAGGAAGGAGGCACCCCAGTAAAACCAAGAACAGTTAGGGCATACATTGATATGATACAAAAATGTAGCCCATGGTTTCTTAAGGAGAGGTTGTTAAATATATCACAATGGAACCATCATGGTGAAGATTTAAAAAAGATAGAAAAGAAAAGCCCAGGAACTCTGCCAGTTGGCACATTACCATTATGGACGTTGGTACGATCTTGTTTGCTTAGTCTAGGAGAAGACATCTTAAAAGAGGAAGTCTCTCAAATTACTCAGATAGGGGAAGAAAATTTAGAGAAGGAAGGGCTATCAGGGGAGAGTTCCTTTATTCGGCCAATAAAGTAGTTCCTGTTTGAACCTACAAGTGGCTTGTGACCTCCCGGTTATTTTGTGCCCAGCCAGACTGAGGCAAAAACAAAATTGAAGACCAGAAAAGATCTGAATCAATAGCAAAGGGTCTCATGATCCCCGGTACATAGATTCATTCAGTAAAGGGATAAATCCCACCTAAACTGTTCCATAAAGCCACAGCCATGACAAGAAGGTTCCAAACAGGCAATAATTCCAAGAGGGATTCAGGTGCATGTGAGGAGAGTGTCTCTGCTTAATCCTAAAACATGTTACAGGACCTCAGCAATTAGTGGAAGCCATCTGAAGCCAGAGGTGAGACAGAAACCAGTCCATGCACAGAGGAGCCAGGCCAGAGGCAGACCCAGAATTCATTTGAAATTCACTTGAATTTGAAACACAAAAAATGTGGCATTTCGAGTTAATGATAAATCAAACACATGCACACTTACAAATAAAGAAAAGCCGGTGTAACAACTATTTGGAGCTAATTATTTTAAAATGGCAAATGCTTACTTTGCACTATGCTTGACTATAAATTCCTATGGAGTAAATAGCAAACTCCACACACACCATCACAATAAAATAACTGCAAGGATGCAAATCCATATCCCCATTCTATATATTGCTTCATTTTTATTCATCACCCTCTGTTCCTAGTGATGGAGACCTAACCTAACTCAAGGCCCTGTTCCTGCAGTCAGCGCAGCACCCAGGGAGGGTAGCATGTGCTCAGGGCTCACAGAGCCCTCAGGAACAGGGCATCTGCACCAGGCCACAGGGGCCAGGGTCTTTCCTCTCTGGTCTCTGTCACCATGTCTCTGTTCTCAGGGACATGACATCTCTGGGGCTTTCTCACAGTCTGGTCACATTCTTCTTTAAAGCAGGGAGACAGGCAGAGGCTCTCTTCATCACCCTGGTGGGAGGTGAATCTCTGCATCTCAGAACCACATGCCCGGGTGGACCACCAGGCCTCTGTCCCCCAGGCCCCTCTTCTGGGCTGCAGAGGAGACACTGTGGGCCTCTGAAATCTCCAATTTCTCCCATGCCCTGTTCCCACCCTTAAGTACTCTGGTCAGCAGGGGTGGAGTGTTGGGGGATGGGAAACAGAAAACCAGGCTTTCCTCAGGGGATGCTCATCTCAGCTTCTGGGTTTGAGTATTTTTCCATTCTCAGCACCCTCCCCTTTCTGAGGCAACTCGTGCCTCCTGTTGTGACTTAAATGAGAGAAAATCTACATGATGCACTGAAAAGGAGATGAGAATAAACAGATCGGAATGCATAAATTACTATATTGTAGTGTAACACGACTTTAATAAACAGAAACATAGAGGGTGAGTCTTCATCTTATAACCAGATAGGAGAGACTTTCCTACCTTAAATGGAGAGTAATAGGCCATAGAAGGACTTACGTATGTGACTACATAACATTTTAAACTTGTGCTTCTTAATATGCATGGAAAATAAATAAAAGGACATGAAAGCTGTGAAAATGTTCATAACACAGAAGAGAGGGCATTTGCATCCCCTTGAGTAAAGCACGCTCATAGCTCGGCCAATGCGAAAGCTAACAACTCAATAGAAATGGGCAAGAGCCTCGAACAGGCAAGACAAGACAGAAGAAGACCTATGAGAGGACACACATTTGAGAAAAATACTCACGTTCATTATGAATGAACAACTTCAAGGTGTGTTTCCAGGGGTGATATGGGTTCATTTCTAACTGTGGACATATTATTCATTCCCCTAATTTTACCCCTTAGTATTTGTGGAAGCAAATCATCAGAGGTGTAAAACATGGAATGCACTTCTTTGTGAGATAGTATTTTCTAGTCTCAGAAAGCGCTGATCAGTAATGTGATTCTGATTGACAGGGGAAAAGTGGGGTAGTTTTACATGTAAAGAATGAGCTGTGCTAGATGAGCTAATGATCAGTCCGAGGCTGAAATTGTACAATCGCATTGCTCCACGCTGGTGAGATTAGTGTAGGAAATAATGTTTTCTGACCTTTAATGAAGGTGATGACAGTGCTGCTGCTGCTGCTGATGTTAGTGATGATTATGAAGCCTATGATGGTGACAGTGTCACTGGTATGTGTTGGTGATGATGGTGTTGGTGAAAATGGTGGTGACGGTGCTAACAACAGCAGTGATGATGGTCATTGTGGTGAAGGTCATGGTGATGATGATTGTAGTGGTTGTGAAGGTCATGGTGATGATGATGGTGATGATTATGAAGATCATGGTGATGATGATGGTGAAGGTGGTGAAGGTCATGGTGATGATGATGGTGAAGGTGGTGAAGGTCATGGTGATGATGGTGATGATGGTGAAGTTTATGGTGATGATGATGGTAAAGGTGGTGAAGGTCATAGTGATGATGATGGTGAAGGTGGTGAAAGTTATGGTGATGATGATGGTGAAGGTGGTAGTGGTGGTGATAATAAATGGAAACATCCTGGGTTACCATATAAAGTTATACTAATAGTTTGGTGATGATGGGGTGGTGGTGAGAGCAAGACAAGTTGATGGTTAGCATTCGTAAAGCAGTGGCATTTGCCAATCTCACCCTTGGAAGCCTTTTATGTGGATTAAACCTCATTCCACCCTCACAGCACCCTGGTGAGTGGATCATTGCTTTCCTCACTCTATACCCACGGGCAGTAAGGCAGACAGGACTTGCTTGGCCTATCACAGGAAGCACCAGGAGGCTGCAGGGGTTTCCTGGCCACTGTGAGGGTTCACAGTCTTCTGTGGGGTCCATTCCCAAGGTGGCCGACATTAGCACTGACTGGGAATTTCAGTTGGAACACTAATGCTGAGAACTCACCCTGGCACAACTCCCCTGGTGCCTTGGAGGAGCCTCAAAATGATTTCTAGGCAGGTCACCTGCACGTGTAACCTGCAGCCCGAGCTGAGAGCCCTGGCTCCGATCCTCTGCCAGCAGCTCCCCGAGGCCAGAGGCCTCCCGGTTGCCTGAGTCCACTTGGACCCCACAAAACACTGTCACACATATCCCCAGGTCCAGAGCGATGCCTTCTCTAGTCGAAGTGGAAATTCTTTCCTCTTCAGGGTTCTGCTCAGGACAATTCATCTCTACCTGAAGTTATGGTTGACTGTGTCCTTTAAAGTCTCCTCTGTGGAGCATTTAACCCTCAAATTCTGGTGTAGGTGGGCGCTTTGGGAGGGAGCCTAGGTTAGGGGGTCCCCAGGGTGGTCATCTGATGGGACTTGGGCTGGTGAAGAGGACCTGAGCTGGCCCTCCTGCTCCCTACTGCCACCAGGAGAGGCCCTCCGCCAGGCAGGAGAGAACCCTGGGTGTTGGACTCCCGGCTTCCACAGCTGGGAGAAACCGATTTATTTTCTTTATAAATTGCCCAGTCTGGAATTTTGTCGTAGCAGCAGAAATCAGACTAAGACAGCAAATTGCGCACCTGTGGGTCACACCTTTTAAAGTAAGGGCGAGAGAAAGGGGAGCTGTCAGGGGTGGGGCTTGAGTCCAGGACTGTTTCAAAATTCTTTTGTCACCTATAAATCAGAAAAGAAGAAATAATCACATAATATGTAATGGTTGGGTCTGGGGTGTCAACAGACTCCCAGGCTAACCCATGTGTGGCGATGGGCAGTCCCAAAAGCGCTTCATTAAGACTTTCCAGGCATTGGTCATAATCGTCTCTCCTGATGACCCTCCCTCCAACTTCAGGTACCGTCCCTCTAGTCTGCTGGTCTCTGGTCCTGCTTGGCTTCCTATTCCACCCTCTCTGGCCTGGCCGCCCTCTACGCACTAGCTCCTGCCCCAGGCCCTTGCACGTGCTGTGCCCTCCTCTTGGAGTGCTGTTCCACTCAGGAGGCATCCAGGTCTGCATTCAAGCTCCACTTCTTAGCAGGGCTTTGGTGGCCATCTGTCTGCCAGGCACTCCTTTCCTACTCTGTGAACCATCGCATTTATTTATTTATTTATTTATTTGTTTGTTTGAGAATAAGTTAATTTGTTTATTAACTTATTCTCAAACAATAAAAGAAAGAAAGAAAAAAGAAAGAAAAAGAAAGAAAGAAAGAAAGAAAGAAAGAAAGAAAGAAAGAAAGAAAGAAAGAAAGAAAGAAATGTGTTGCACTTGACACTTCCTGAAATTACTTTAAGCTTTTCTCCCAGCCTCTCCATGTAGCACACAAGGCCAACAAGGCTGGCTTTTAAGTTGCGATGGGCAAACCTGGTGCATGGAAAGCGCTGGGGATTCTGGACTTGTATCTGCTGAACAGATGCAGGAAGGAATGAATGGAAAGGGAAATGTTTCTCCCGAAGCCTGAATGCGGGGAAGTAAGACTTGAAGGCCTAGAGGAGCATTTAGAGAAGGAGTCTGATCACATAAAGAACTTGCAAATCCAGGCAGTTCTTAGGTCAGGGCCTCTCCTCTTAGGAAGTCTCCTCACCTGCTGGACCTGTGACCACCTGGGAGACCTGCAGCCCTCTGCTGGCTGGAGCCCCACCCACAGCTACAGGGGGTGAAGGGAGGGAGCAGCAGCCTGTCTCCCCATCTCCCCGTGATGAGCAGCTGTCTCCCCTGCTATTTTAGCAATTAATTTCCCTGCTGAGCTGCATAGCCTCCCTCCTGCAGGAAACAGATGACATTTCACTTTGGAGAAAATAATCCATTGTTCCCTGAAATGGGATGCACTGGAAGCCCGCATTTCCTTTCCCATCTATTATAAACGTATCTTCCAAACAAAATGATTAAAATAAATAGCCTGAGTTCCAAATCAGTTTATTACTTGAAGAACTTTTCCTCCCCTTTCATGTTATCCAGAGAGATGATTTAATGGATAAGATGGTAATCGCACTTGCAAACACCAACCAGACTAGGCCCCAGCAGGATGCCCTGGAGCAGGTCCTCAGACCTGGGCACCCTTGGGCTTCTGAGGGCCTGATGTGGGCAGCCCGTTTCTTGCCTTAGCTCTGTCTGTGGTTTGTGAGCAGCGGGGAAGGGAGCTGGATTGTTGCCCGGGCAGGGTTGTGTGGAAAAGGACCCCATGACTTATTTTTCTTCAGATGCAGAAGCTTGGACTACTCCCAGGGCTGCAGTGTCCCCTTTTCTGCTTCTCTGTCCTGCAGGGAACTGCTCAGTGCCACTAAATCCACCCAAGTCTCAAAAAAAAAAAAAAAAAAATGAGGCACACTTAACTGAATGCAGCCACTTTGAATGAGAAACCTGAAACAGGGTCACCCTTTTGCTGAACAGGGGAGGCCAGGGTCAGGAGGAAGCAGCCAGAGTAGGCGAGGTGGGTGTGTGAGGAGGAGCTGAGGCCCTTCCCGGGTCCTGCAGTTCTCACCTGCAGAGCTGACCACTGACCGCTGCTTCTTGTTAGAGGGAGAGTGGATCATTGTGGAGACCTGGGGTCAGGTGGGCATGGGAAGGAGGCAGCTGCCTTTTCCTGGGCTGCCCTCCCCTCTTCCTCCCTCCCTGCCTCCCTCCCTCCCACAGCCACACCCTCCCCCAGGGTCCCTGCCCTCTCTACTCCATCTCCCTGATAATTGCCACCTGGAGGCCTCACTGCCTGGCTCTTCTGAGAAGTGTTTAGGAAGAGGACCCTGTGCTGGCTTCTGGGTTCAGATGTTTTATCTCAATTACACGAAATTCAGAAAGAAGAAAAGGTCCTTTCACTTCAGTTTCCTGGTCTCCCTGTGCTTTGGAGAGTTCCAGAAATAATGGGGTTTAGAATCTAGGTGATTTAAGGACTTTCAAAGACTCTCATGGTGACACCAAGTCCCTCTCAGCTGCCACCCACTTCCATCTAGAATGGCACAGAATTGCAGCTCAGAGACGGAGCGTGGAATTAATCTTCTTTACAGAAGTCTTGCTTTTCACTTTCCTAAGGCTGAAGAACATTGGTGGTCAGCTTTTTGGTCACTACAATAAACTCCCTGAGATAATCAGCTTACGAAGAGGGAAGGTTTGCTTTAGCTTTTAGATTTAGAGGCTGCGGTCCATGATTAAGCAGACCCAGGGCCTTGGCCCTCTGGTGGGCACACTGGAGGGTGCCACTGTACCCTGGGTGCCACTGTAACCTGGCCATTGTAGCTGCCATTTAGCTTTGAAAGAGAAGGACTCCCGCCATGACCCTGCTAGGGGTTGACTGCAGCGGTCACTGCCAAGGCTGGTTCCCGCCTCTGTGGGTCCTTTTTATTTTTCTGCTCTTCTGATTCCAAGTCTTTGTCGTCTCTCCAACAGGGAGGGAAGCCTGGAGGCAGAACCAAGCCCCTCACCTCCTGGCTGAGAAGCAAAATAGGAACAGGAAGGGGTGGCAGTCCCCAAGCCCTTCCAGGACAACCCCCAGAGACCCGGGGACCTCCTCCCCTTCCATGCCTTCCTTCTCACCTTAGCTCTAACATAATGACTTTATTTATTCAAAATCAATCTTTAAAGGTTTATTGAGGTTCAATTAACAAATGCTACCTAAGTGTGTGTGTGTGTGTGTGTGTGTGTGTGTGTGTGTGTGTGTATGTTTTACCATCTGCTGGGGGAAGTGACAGAAACCACCACAGTCCAGCTCCCTAGCAGCCATCACCTGCACAGTGACCGCTTTGACCTGAGTGAAGCACAATGAAGACCCCTCCTGACACATGTCAAGGAGACAATGCCACCTGCTCATCATGGTCACTACACTAGAGGGACAGAACTGTCACCGACACACCTGAGCTGGACAAATTTGGCCAACTTCTCTGGCTCCCCATCCACCAGCCCAGCTGGCCATGTGATGCAGCTGCCCACACCCTCAGGGATGCAATAGGTCTCCAAGGGCCACCAGCCCTGCCTCCTTCAGTTCAGCAGGACAGGAGAGCCAGGGTGGGGAGGGACCTAGGAGTCCACCCACAGAGGAGTGGAGGAGGGAAACCTGGCCGCTGTAGCTGCCATTTAGTTTGAAGGAGAAGGACTCCCCCATGACCCTGCTAGGTGTTGACTGCAGCTGTCACTGCCAAGGCTGGTTCCCTCCTCTGTGGGACCTTTTTATTTTTCTGCTCTTCTGATTCCAAGTCTTCATCGCCTCTCTGACAGCCTAGCTTCCCCTGCATTCCTGACTCTTCACTCCACACCATTGAGTGTTTTGCTTCCTGTTTTTAAAATGGGAAATCAAAGAAATTGCAAAATCTGTTTGTTTGTTTTCCTAAGAGCTGTTAAATTAGAAAAATATTTCACAGGACTGCAAGGTAGAAAATTCAATCTGGGATCAAAAGGCACAGTGGGGCGCAGAGGTGGAGCAGCCTCATAGCATCAAGAGCCAGAGGGAGGGCCGAGGGGATGTGGTGAGTGAGAACCGCAGTGGGGAGGAGGGGTCAGGCTGTGCCTTAGGATGCATCCTGGGAAGGTAATATGTCAGGGTGATGTTCAGTGGCTTGAATAAGATGGTGGGTGATCTCCTGTCTGTAACTGCAAGTTAAAGGCAGGCTTTCTGACGCTGGTGGGTACCTCTAGTAACTTGAGGGATGCAATGTCCTTCCATTTTTTCTGGTTCACTGATATAATTCAAAATCCAGGCTACTTCATCATGCAGAATGGCTGCTCATGCTCCAGTCATTACATCCATATTCTGACTGCAAAAAGGAATGGGAGACAGAAGAAGCCAATGGGTTACACCCTCTTTTCTGCATCTGCTCTTTCTAGGGAGCCTCTTGAGAACCACCCAAGACCTGCCAGTTCACACAATGCTGGGCTTGGTGTGACCATGACTAAGACTGAGGTTTTGAGTTTGGAGAAGGAGAGAGGCTGTGTATCGGGTGGGCAGCCTTTTCCCCTGTCCTCCTGCTGTTTGCTGCACATGGAAGGGTTTCCATGAAACCCAGATTTGCATGGGATGAGGGACTGTGGGGATGGCACCCACTGCAGGGCTCAGAGGGACCAGAGGACCAATGCAGGACCCGGGCTGCAGCTACTGTGCAGGAACCCTGTGGGGCAGCCTTCCCTGTGTGCTCCCTGAGACCTCAACAACCCTGCCCACTGGGGCCAGGGGCAGAGGAGGCCAGGGTCCTGCTGGTCTGATGCCTGAGCCCTTGCACACTGCTCTGCATGGAGTTTATTTGGGACATTCTCCCAGGTGTCATCTGCTTGCCCCCAGAGTCCTGAACTGGATGCTGTCGAGAGCAGGGACCTGGCTCTGCAGACAGGAATACGCGGGAGGTGCCACCTTCCTGCTGAGGGGGAGGACAATGGCAGTGTTAGCAACACAAGATCTTAGACCACCCACGGGAGCCCATGGGCCTCACAGGGCACTGACAGCATCGTCTCTCAAACTGCACACTCGGTGCTAGAATCACAGGCTGGTGCTTTTATAATATTTATCTGCTTCAATCCCCATCGTGCTGAGTGGCAGAGACTTAGTGGATTCCAGGGCATCTCAGGCAGCTTGGCCCTGCTCTGTGCCATCTCTCAAGGTTACACCTGCTTCCTGGTTACTCCTGAGATGAACCCTTGGGGTTCATCCACGGTGATGTTGCAACATCTGTCCTGTGCCCCTGACTCACGGCTCCCAGGGCACTCGAGCTACAGCAGGGAGCCCGGGCAGCATGAAAACTAAGCCCTGTGTCCCAAGTGGGGTTTCAAGAGTCATAACGTCTTTTCAAAGTCACTTATGTGACTTTGGGTTATGGTTATGGTTGGGCAATGAGGTGTCCACCAAGCTCCCGGCCAACATAGGAATGCTCAGGGGAGGTGACTGGATGGTTGGAATGGACTGACTGTGACCGTAGGCAGGTGGGGTGGCAGGAGGAGGTGGGTCACTGGGCATGCCCTGGAAGGTGCCTCTTCCCTGCTGGCCCTTTCTCCCGTTCTGCTTCCTGACTCACCAAGAATGGAGCAGCGCCCCTCCACCCTGCCCACCCGCCATGATGTATGCCTCACCTTTGGGCCCACAGCAAGGGACTCAGCCCACCATGGACTGAACCTCTGTAAAGTGAGCCAAAATAAACTCTCTCTCCTCTAAGTTGCTCTTGTCAGGTCTTTTGGACTCAGCAATGAAAAGTTGACAATGTTTAATGATTTTTTTTTGACATAATCATAGATGGATCTGTTGGAAATAATAAAAATCCCCCACTTTTACCCAGTGTCCCAGAGCAACAGTGTGCAAAGCTACAACCCAGCAGCACATCCATGATGGTGCGGCAGGACACATAGCACCGGGCCCCAGTCCTTCCACACCCCCACCTGCCCCCTGCCCCCTGCCTGCCCTCCCTTCACCCCTGGATCAGCCAATGAGCTCTCTGTTGATATAAACTGCCCAGCACCCTACAGGGCCCTCCTGACAGCTCCTGCTCAGCACACTTCATCACCCCTGGTGACCCCTCTCCGCCATCTTCCAGGGAGGAAGTTCAGGCTCTGATTCTCCCCAGGGGTGAGTGGGCCACGGTTGTTTTCAGTGAGTTTGGCTGATGTAGGATAATTATTATCTAAGCTTTTCTTTTGCTTTCTAACTTCCCCTTTCCTGGTTCTGGGGTCTTGGGCTTTGGTTGGGGTTGATTTTTAAGTGTGTTTCCAGGACATGAGATTTGGACTTCAGTTTGGGATTTGGGGGTGAAAATCAGCCCAGAGAACTCACTAGCATGTCACCCTCGGCTGCAAGGTACTTGGCCCATCTGTATTCTTCCCTCCACCTCCCCAAATCTTCTTGTGCTTGTTTTGTAGATAATCTTAAGGCTTTTTAGTTGGTCTCAGCAGAAGGAATAGAGAATGGTTCATTCCTGCTGAAAATTAAGGTCACTAATATGTGTCATGTGTGTAAACATACCTGTGAAATAGTGGTTAGATGTTTCTAAAGGACTCTAATGAGAGCCTGGCTGGGAAGGGGAGGGAAGGTGCATTTCCAACACCAGCGTCTTTGTGGAGGGACTTCTGTAACCCAGAGCACAGGACCAAGCCTTGGGCACAGTATCCATGACAGTTCACATAACTGATACCCAGAACCTGTGCACACCCTGGATCACCCCAGAGGGGCACCTCATCAGGCAAAGAGGAGGAAGAAAATCAGAAACAGAAGATGGAACTGATTACATGGTTTTAAATACACCATTAATTTTACAACAGTATTAGATTCACAGGCAAGTGGAGAAGGTAGCACAGACCCCACAGACCCACACTCAATTTTCCCTTCTATGCACGTCTCACATGAATGTAACACATTTTTTTTGAGAGAGAGAGAGAGAGAGAGAGAGAGAGAGAGAGAGAGAGAGAGAGATTGATTTAATATTTATTTTCCAGTTTTTGGTGGACACAATGTCTTTTATTTTATTTTTATGTGGTGCTGAGGATCGAACCCAGCACCCCGCACATGCCAGGCAAGCTCATTACCACTTGAGCCACATCCCCAGCCCTGAATGTGACACATTTTTCAAAATAACAATCTAATATTGTTACAGTATAATTAAAGGCCACATGTTTTCAACTTGTTTTTAAACCCAACGAAATGTCCTCCTTCTGCTCCAGGACCTCATCTGGATACCAGGCCACACTTGATTGCCTGTCTCCTCAGGCGCCCCTCAGGTGTGACGGAGCCTCAGCTCTCCTCCTTTCTGATGACCCCAGTGGTTTTGAGGATCAGGTGCTGGGGATGTCCATGAGGCTCTTTCAGGAATAGACAGGGGCCAGGGTTTGGTAAGGAAGATCTCAGAGGTAAAGTGCCATGACCTTCATGTGCTTCAAGGCTGGGATTCTCTGTGGGACTTCTCCGGGTGGATGCTTTTCTCATCACCTGGCTGAGGTGAGGCCACTCTTTTTGTTGTTAATTTTCCACTTTGGAAACAAGCCATGATGAGCAGCCCACACCACAAGAGTGGAGAGCCAAACTCCTGAGGAAGGAGTGTCCACCTGTGTGTTTCATTCCTGGCTTGGGAGATGTGTTGACTTTTCCATTTACTGATGTTTTAATTACTTATTAATCTCAGTATGGAATTGCGCATATTTATTTTATATTTCGGATAGTAACTCAGAGCTTCCTCCTTATTCTGCTGCCCATGTGTCCCACCCGGTCCTTCAGGGTGTCTTTCGGTTGGCTCCTGTCTTCTGCTGGCATGCCGCCATCTTGGTTCCTTTCTGGAACTGCAGAATGTCCCTGCCCGGTCTCAGTCCTGTCGAGTTGTTATAAGAAAACACTCCAAACTGAGAGACCAATAAGCAACAGAGGTAAAGCATTTCTCACAGTTATAGAGGCTGAAAATACAAGATCAAGTCACCTACAGATTGCCTGGTGAGGGTCACTTCCTGGGGCACAGATGTCCTCACAGGTGCTGTGCTGAGGGTCTGTTACAAGGGCACTGATCCCACCCATGAGGCTCACCCTCCTGACTCTCATCCCAGAGTTCCCGCCCCCTAACGCCATCACCGTGGGAATTAATATTTCAGTATATAAATTTTGGGGACGTAGACAATGCTGGACATGGGAACTTTGACTTGGTGACAGTGGAAACAGGAACAAGTCAGGAGACACAACGGTGTACAGGCTCAGGTTTGATTAGGGCTTCTGCTGGGAGAAGGGAGTCACAGCTCTGAGCAGGGTGCCAAGCTACTCCCCAACAAAGGGACAGAGTTAGTGCACTTCATGCTCATTGTTTGCAAGGGAGGGGACAGAGGTTTGGGAAGGTTAACTGTCCTTAGATACATTTTAAAGGTGTGTTGTTGTGCTGTATTTTTTTTCTTCCCACAAGGTTACTTTCACTCTGAGGAAGGTACAGTTAGCTGGTCCTCCTGGAGCCAAGGGTTGGTTTCTTAATTTCGGGGCCACATTCTGTCTAACCATCCGTCTCGTGATGGGGATGTGGTGCTGCGAGTTAAGGCCCAGAGTGCATTTGTTCCTGGGTTGTCTCCAGCTGTCTCATGAACGTGCAGACCCCAGGCTGTGCTGTGTTTCCTGCCCAGTCCTGGACTCATTCATCCTCCCAAGGTCCCCATCCCTGATGCTCAGTGGGGGCACTGCCATTGAATGTGCTCAGGGTGTGGCTGCTCCCCTGCCAGCCAGGAGAGGACAGGTGACAGCAAGAGGGTCCCTGGCCCTTAGAGGAAGAGGGAGCCCAGGAAACTAATTCAAACTAGAGCCTGCTGTGGGGTGCCCTCCAGTGATGCCAGCAGCCCTCTGCACTCTGAGGGGTGGGGGGTAGCAGGAAGATCAGGTCTGAAGCCAACCTGGGTGATTAGTTGAGACTCTGTCCAGAAATAAATTGTAATGAAGGGGCTGGGGCACAGCTCAGTGGTAGAGCATGCTGAAGGCCCCGGGTTTATCTCCAGTACTGCACAAAAGCCTACCTCCTTCCTTGGGTGCACGAGTTTAGATTGCACCTTCTTGGACAGTGGCACCTGGTCACCCTAACTCCCTTATCTCCGATGACCTTCCCTAAAGCCAATTCAGCTTTGTCTGAAACTGACTCAAGTGGGGCTTTGTCTTGTTCTCTTCTTCTTCTGTTAGTGCTAACACATGTCTCTCTGTGTGCATCTCTGTATTTAAAGCGGGTAACTTGTGGAGAGTGTGAAGTTGGGTCTTATTTTTAGTTCATCTGCTCTGATGATCTCCGTGATTTAATTAGTACATTCAGACCTTTCACTTTTACTTTGATAGAGTTGGATGAGAGCTCACCACCCCGTACCTCTGTCCAGTGCATTACATTCTCATTTGTTTCTTCTTCTTTTTTTTTTTTTTGCTTTTTTTTTTCTGGTTTTAACTTCACATTTAAACATTTCCTTTTGTTTCCTCTTGATTATACTTCTTTGTAAAGTGTGTTTATAAAACACACTTCAATCCAAGTCCACTGTCAAGGCAGACAGGTGGGCAGGTGTTGGGAAGAGTATTCCTGATTCATCCCCCCACACCTGGTGAATGTGGCTGGACTTCCTTTCCTTATCTCTGTGCTGCAAGCACCCATTGTTCTGTTGCCTTACTACTATGGAATTAAACAAGCAGCTAGACTTTAAGCCTATTATCGAGAGCCACATAAGGCTCAATGTTGGCCCTCCTGGGGGCTCCTTCTCCTGTGGCTCCCTCCACCTGAGCAAAGCCTGTTAGCATATCCTGCAGGGGACTTGGGACACAGGCTGATGCCCTCGGGTTTCTGTTGGACTGGGAACTGCCACAGTCTGTCTGGGCACAAATCATGAGCCACTGAAACAGGAACAAACTTTATTTCTGAACTCCACCAGTACACTCCACATACATTCCCGGGAATTCTCCCAAACGCCACGCGGCTCCTCCCGGAACCACCAACCGGAAATCCCTCCTCCAGCACTTCCCCAACCAATGGGAACTCTCCAGGAATCCCCGTGAGAACTCCAAAGTAGCAGGCTGAGGCACACAGCAGGGGTCTAATATACACAGCTTAACATAACCATTATCATCTCAATGGCTTGCTGGTATCACCTCTCAACCACTCCATTCTGGCAAAAATGCCATGGGTCATTTGGCTCTCAGCAGGGAACATCTTAATTTCCCCTCCACTCCTGCAGAGCCTTTCACTGGACATGGGATTCCACAGGGTGATTTTTACTTTCAACCCTTTAAACATTATGTGTCATTCTCTTCCTTGAGCAGATCTTTCCTGCTTCACCAACCTAACCTGAGGGGCCAGGGAAGAACTTGAGGAAGAGGTCAGAGACCTTCAGTTCTCTGATGGGCCTGAAAAGGGGTGCTGACTTTCAGTTCACCCAGTTTTGTTTCATTAAGCACAGGAGTGACAACTTCCAAGCTCTCTTCAGGTTGGAGCTGGAATTGCAAGTCCCCTTCTATTACTTTTTACAAGAAATCCTTAAAATATAAACATCACCTGAAAGTAGCTAGGGTGCGTGCAGCTGCTGTCTAGCAGAGGGAATCGCAGGTTCCTGATCTGCAGAGTGTGCACCAGAGACCCCTCCTGCCAGGAAAAAAGGAAGGGCAAGACCCTCCTGTCCGCAGCACTTGAGGGCTCTGTTCTTTCTTGGGCAAGACTGAATTCTCTGCAAGCACAATGTCCTGGCAGTGCCTGCTGCTCTAAGGTCAGGCTGGTAAGGCAGGAGGATGTGTTCTAAGAGGTCTCAGGCTAGGGAAAGGCAGGCAGCTGGAAACCCTGACCGAGTCGTGTTTACCTAAGGAGAGAGTTCGCCTTCTCAGGTGACCGCAAGTGGAGGTCTGGTGTTGGTGCAAACTGCAGCCGGACTCTTCATTTCTGCTCCGGGGTTTTGCATGTTTCTGCTCTGCTGCCTGCAGGTTCATTCCCCTCAGGCCTTGGGAGAAGGCTCCAAAGTACAATCAGAGCTACATGGCTTCTTTGTCTGGGTCAGCACTTGCAAAGACCAGGAGATGACCCAGAACCTCCCACGCTCTGTGGGCCAGACTTCCTCCTGCTTAGGTCAGCTCATGTGCTGGACCTCACATTACTACCTAAGCCTCAGCTGAGCAACAGAAGGCCCTACATGGATAAGGCTCTGACTCTTGAGCTGGGGGTGGAGTTAGCATCCCTAAAAACCTTGGCTCTGTGGGCAAGAGCAGGACACTTGGATAAAATCAGAGCTGCCCTAAGAAGAAATGGGGCTCACAGATAGAGGACGGACACCCCGTGGTTTCCATGGAGTTCACAGGCCTGCCCGGAACTGGGCTCCCAGACAGGCCTCCTGGCTGGGATGAAGGAGCTGCTTCAGCAACCCCTGTCTTGCCTCCAGTCCCTCCTCTCCTGTCTCCACCCTCCTACTCCATCTGTCCACTCTGTGTCCACTCTAGTCCAGGCTGCAGAGGCCACTGCCATCTTCCATAGCCCCTGGGGGTTAAGTAGAATGTACAGAGCTAAGGGGTAACGGAGAGTATGTACGGGACGCAGGGCATTACACTTGTTCCCACTGAGCTCACAGTGTGAGATGAACAACTGCGTGTAAGAGCTTGGGGTCTGGTTGAAATTCTATTACCTCTGTGTGCACAGGCAGGTTGCTTGACCTCTCTGAGTCTCAGATTTCCCTTTTGTAACCTCTCTAGGGTCATGCCACAGTGAGGGTTCCAGGCCCTGGAACATAGCAGGTGCCTGGTTATTGTCAGTGACTGTGGCTCCTGATGGCCACATGTGCTAGTGACAGCTGGAAGTTCCAAGTCTTTATCCCATCTCCATGACTTTGGGCCAGTAGGCAGGACAGAGGCCAGAAGATTTGGTTGCAGAAAGGAGGGTCCAGGGTAAGAAAGACACCTTCTCTATACATCACAGAAGGGGTAGAAGGCAGAGAGTCAGCCATCTGTTAACACTGGCCAGGGTGCAAATCTCAGCAGAGGCTGACAGGGTAGTCTGTGTGTAGATGGTAATTCCCCCAGGATGATCAAATCATGACCCCCAGACAAATATAAAACCAACACACCATTTAACTCAGATGCTACCATATGAGGAACCCAATGGTAAGCAGTTCAAAGGAGAAGTCAAAAACCAACTTTTATAGGAAGGAAGTTCTGTTGAATTGAATTTGCAAATAGATATGAAACCATTTCTGTCCATGGGGAAAAGAAGTTAATGGAATCGCCTCCAGAACTAATTTATTTTCTTATCTGCTGAAAAAAAAAAAGAAAAGAAAAACAGCTTTGCATGGTTATCAGTTATGTCTGGTTTTCAGATTAAACAATAGCTCAGAGGCAATGGTGCCCCAGGATCGGACCACTGGGAGGGTGCCCCTGCACCAGGGTTTAGCAAACTGAGGCAGAGGGGCCAATCCTGCCTCCCAGGTTTTCCAGATAAAGGTTGATTGGCATGCAGCTGTGCTCATTTTCTGACTCATTGTCTTGGGCGGCTTTGACATACAACGCAGAGTTACTTGGGAGACCAGAGACCCTTACCCTGCAAAGTCTCTGTGTCACCTGCTGGTCCTGTGGAAATGTGCGCTCCCTGCTGCTATCAACAGAGCAGGACTCCCACTCACACAGGTTGCTTCCTGTATATGAGAGAGGGCACTCTTATAAGGAAAAGAGGAAGTCACATGAAGAGCTGGTAGAGTCCTTCCTCTGAGATGAACACATGCGTTCTGACCACTCCTGGCACGAACTCATCTTCTGGAGCAGCTGGTCTTTCCTGGAAAGATCAGATGTGCAGGTTGAAAGCGGCCCCAGGGACTTGGATGCAGGACAGCAGGCCTGGGGCTATCCGCCTGGACCCTTCAGGAAGAAGGCTTGCAGCTCTGGCATCGGCCATAGGCTATCATTATGTGAGTGCAGGCAGGGAAATGGGCTGTCAGTCTATGACGGAGGCTGCCTGCGAATCCATCTGGAGGTGCTCCTGCTCTGCTGTCTCCTCCTCCCGGGGACTTCAGAGCTGCCAATTCCCAACAAAGACGCACTCTGTTCTTTGTGTGGATATTGTCAGAATATCAGATGTTGCTATGTCTGAGTAAAATGAGAACCATTTGAACTTGAGAAAGACAATACAGTTAGAACCCTTCAAAGGTAACCTTGCACGCCGTAGTAACTGTACCCATTGTTCCTCGACTGTACAGTTAAATACAATTAAAATAGCCCATTTGTGTTTTACACCTAATAAAAGGCATTTATCATGCTTTACTGGTGCATTGTATTTATACAAAATATGAGGTTCTTTGTGTTCTTTTTGACTCATGCTGGTGATAGAATTTCCTCCATTTCATTCCTCAATTTCCCCCCTTTTCCTCCCCCTTCCTCCTCCTGGTCACCTTCCCTTATTTATCACCCTCCTATTTAGTCATTTTAAAATTGGTGCTGTGTGATCATAAATAGTGGGACTCATTCTGCTGCTCTCTTAAACATGTGCAGCGTAATTTGGCCTGTTTCATTCTTGGAGCCTCATCTCCCTTCACTTCTCCCTCCTGCTTGATGCCTTCCCTCTACTCTATTGGTCTTCCTGCTATTTTCATGAGATCCCTTTTGAAATTCTTATTTTCTCTCTAGAGAGAAAACATTCTAGCCTTGACTTTGAGTCTGGCTTCTTTCACTTAGCATGACGCTCTCCAGCTCCATCCATTTACCCAATGCCTTCATTTCATGCTTCCTGAGTACAACTCCACTATGTGCACATACCATGTTTTCTTTTTCTTTTTCTTTTTTGATTTAAATTGTATCTTTATTTGCGTAGTTTTGAAGGACTGCTGAAGACTATCCAAACCACACCTTGACCTCTCTACTAACCACAACCCAAAGACATCCCCATTTTTTTTTCATTTCATTCTTCTTTATTTTTTTTATTAGTTGTTCAAAAAATTACAAAGCTCTTGACATATCATATTTCTTCATCCAGTCGTCTGTTCACCATCTCCTGAGCTGGCTCCCTAACTTGGCTCTACCACAGTCTGGCTGAGCACAAAATCACGAGCCACTCAAGCAGGAACAAACTTTATTTCCAAAACTCCTGTGAATGCCACGCACTTGGCCTTCTCCTGGGACACACCACACCAACAGGAAATCCCTCATCTGGAAATCCCTCCTACCACACTTCCCCAAACAATGAGAACTCTCTGGGAGTCCCCAGGAGTGCTCCAAAGTAGCAGGTGGAGGCGGACAGCAGGGGTCTAATATCCAATTGAATACACATCTTAACATAACCATTATCATCTAAATGGCTTGCTGGTGTCACCTTTCAACCAAAATGCCATGCGTCATTCCTATTCGGCTATGGCTCTCAGCAGGCTCTTGTGAATTGCATGGCTATAAACATTGGGCTGCATGTATCACTGCAGCATGCTGAGTTCAGTTCTTCTGGATAAAAATCAAAGAGCAGGACAGCTGGGTCACAGGGGAGCTCCAGTCCCAGTCCTTTGGGGAATCTCATGTTGATTTTCATTGTTGTTCTCATTTGCAGTCCTACCCACAATGAATAAGTGTGTGTTTCTCCCCACATTCTTGCCAACATTTATTATTTATGCTCTTGATGCTTGCCATTTTAATTGAGGTGAGATGAAATCTTAATGTAATTTTGATTTGCATTGCCAGGATTGCTAGAGATGGTGGCCATTTTTCATGTATTGTTGTCTGTTGGAATTTCTTCTTTTGAGAAATATCTGTTCAGTTCATTTGCCTGTTTACTGGTTAAGTTATTTTTTTTCTTGGTGTTAATTTTCTTAATTCTTTATATATTTTGGATATTAATTCTCTGTTAGAAGGGTAACTAGCAAATATTTTCTCCCAAACTGTAGGTTCTTTCTTCACCCTCTGATTCATTTCCTTTGTTTTGCATAAACTTTTTCATTTGATGCCAAACCCCTTAATTCTTGGTTTTATTTCTTGAGATTTAGGTTTGTTTTTTTTGTTTTTTTTTTTTTTTTTTTAAGGAAGTCACTGCCTGTGCTAATATATTGGAGGGCTGACCTGATGATTTCTTCTAGTAGTTCTGGCTTTTCTGGAACAGTTCCTAGGAATTTCATTCCCTTTGAGTTGACTTTTGTTCAGGGTAAAAGGTAGGGATCTGGCTTCATTCTACATTTGGATTTCCAGTTTTCCTAGTACCATCAGTTGAAAAGCCTGCCTCTGCATGACCTTATGTCAAAGATGAGATGACAGTAAAGGTGTGGGTTTATTTCTGTCTTCTTTTCCACTGGTCCTCATGTTTGCTTGTGTTTTATACCAGGCCATGCTGGTTTGTTACTGTAGCTCTGTAGTATAGTCATGATTCTAGCCTTATTCTTATTGCTCAGAATTTCTTTGGCTCTTCTGGATCTTTTATTCTTCCTTATAGATTTTAGGATTATCTTTTTTTTCTTCTAGTTCTGTACCACAATAAAACTTTAAAAAGTTTTTAAAAAGAAACAGAATGTCTTTCAGTCCTGATGGTAGAAGTAGTATTATTATTTCAGTGATAAATAAGTCTAGCTGAGTTACAGACTCTACCCTCAGCCCTGTGAACAACAATGCTTTCCAAAATATCTTCCATTACTTAGGAAATATTGGGGAAAAATCATATTTCTGAGATGCTGTATTTGGGAGATGTCTGATGTAGTTATTTAAACTACTCTTTTGAAAAGCATATAAGGAACTAATGAAATGCCATATTTAAAGGGGAAAGCAGAGTTGAGAGATTTTCTGTGTTAGTGTGGGTGACAAGAGCAGGGTTGTATTAACAGCAGGCGATGCCCCCTCCTGCAGGGGATGCACCTTCTCCCCTGGGCTGGAGCTGACGAGGTAATCAAGTCTCATCCCCTCTTCCCCCCCTTACACCAAAGCTCCGTCTCCGACACTGTGGGGCTTCATCTTCATCCATTTTCCCTTGTCAGCCCTCAATGTCTCCTTCCTCTGGGGAATTGATTTCTTCATAGAACTTGGACAATTATTCCTGTTTTACTGAATTGGGGGCCTTTGGAAACCCACGAGGGCTTTACCTTAGTAGGACTTGAGGTTCTGGGCATCACATTGTGCAGCCCCTGGGCACAGCCAGCTCCCTGATGCAAGCAGCTCAGTGAGCTCTGCAAACCTGCCCCCATCACTGGTGGCAGCTGCAAGACAACTTATTTAGCAATGATCAAATTAAGGAAGACCGTGTTTGCTCCTGTATTCAGATCCAAACGGATCTTTCAAGACTGTGACAGTCTATACTGGGGAAGGAAACATGTTGTCAAAATCTAAATATCACATTTGTTTGGCCCCTAAATTGCCATTGTTCCTAATGCTTGAAGTGGGAAAAAATGACATTGATTGTTCAAAAGCTGAAGGATGTGAACATGTGCCAACAGTTTGTGCTTTGAAATAAAGACTATTGGCAAGTGTTTTCCTCCCTCCCTCCACTAATAACAGCTGTGGAAATGAGTGTGAGGCTAGTCTTATGAAGAGTTCAATGTATTTTTCATCTTTTGGTTTGCTTTATATTTTAAGAAGGCAAAGTATAGGCTATTCCTGTCGAACCATATAGATAGAAACTTGATAATTAACCTGAGTAGAATGTGTGGGTTAATCATAAACACGGATTCTTAGATGTTCAAAGTAACAGAAATGGTGAGCCATCTCCTAAAAAGGGAAGCATGAACTAGTCTATTAGCTGATGTCTACAAAGAGCTGCACACATAGATGTCTTCAAAACAAAGCATCTCATTGATCAACAGTGAAAGCCACATGTAATAAAAGAGGCAATGAGGTAAAAAGATGGAGTAGCACAGCTGGGAAGCAACCTTGGACCCATCCATAGCCAGTAAAGGAGCTGTGAAAGAACAGGGAGGGGGTGACCAAGTGAAGGCTCTAAACTCAATACTGGACAGCTTGGACCTGGAGGGACCTGGAGTGTGCTTACCAGAGCAAGAAAATAAGGACTGAATTCCTTGAACTCAACCTTTGGCTAGAATGGGGCTAGGGGGAGGGTAACAGGGAGAGAAAGAGGGAGAAAAGAAGCCCATAAGCCCACTTCCTCAAACCAGCATGAAGGAGAAGCAGAACAATTTAAAACTGGATGGGAGCAGCAAAGACAGTGAGAGAGATCAAGCAGCTTAACCCTAATCATGGGCAGAGGGATGTGATGGGCAAGGAAGCCATCTTGTCAAACTTACATCAACACTGCTTCTCCCCCACTTCAGAGAGCAATGAATAGAACCAGACGGAATGCCTCCGAAATGGGTTGTCTCGGTGATCCACCAAGAAGGAAGTCACAGAGGGTGCCATCCTAGTTGAAAGACGAGGATACAGCCAGACTACAATACCTGTGCCTTGGGCTGCCACAACACACACTCTGAAATACACATGGTGGAGCCCATGTTGGATCTGATGACCATGAATATGTGAAGTTTTTCTTCAGGAGGCTCAAGACTGCATCCCCTAGTTGGGTAACCTGGCTGATAAGTCATAGACAACTAGAGACCATCTCCTTTCCCCTGCAGAAAGCTGGTGGTAACCCTGACATAACAAAGGTTAGCAGGGACCTCTGAGAATTCTATCAGAGGTGAACTGGGCTGATCACTCTACCTACACCCAGGGAAACTTGGAGGTAAAGCCAGGAGGTGGTGGGCACCTTCTCAACATCCCAAATCCTGATGAAATCCAAATCAGGAAGACTCAATTAGAAATCTCCTCTCCTCAGTATGGAATAGCATAAATGCCTCTAATGTCAATTTTGATCTTAAAGACATTACTTTTCACATTGACTGAGGAACTGTCACTTAATATTCAATATTGAAGTCCTTAACCCATTGGAATCTACTTCTTCTCATGTTTTAAAGCATTTACTTAAATTGTTCTTTCTATATGTGTTTTCTAGCTCAGGTTTATCTTGTTCCTTCATCTTTTTCCTCTTGGGTTATGTACTCTTGTCTCAAATCCCAATCCTCCATTTGTTTTTCTTATTTTTATCTTAACTCATTTTGTATATCTTCTCTTTCTTTCTTTGGCCATTGTTTTCTTCTTCTCTTTTCAATGCCCATATAGGGTAATTTTAATTTTACCACCAGTAGAAGTAACTAATTTCCCAACTGATTCAAGGACATTACTACAATTTTATACCCAAATTAGAGGAACTGTGGAGAACATTTTCAGTAAGTTTCTTCCCTAAGATTTATTAGCCCATGGTTATGTTCTGAAATGAGTGTAGTTAATAGGGTTTAGCATCTTCTCTCAGAGTGGTGCTGATACTGGAAACAGCAGATGATACATGTGGAATGGGAGCATCAATACCTGGATACTCAACCAGCCTGGGGCTCTTAACAGAATGAATCTCACAGAACAGTGTCTGGCATAAAAGTAGATGAGGTGATCTCAGCAGATGGTTAGACACACAAGCAGTATGAAAAAACAAGTGAGAAAATAGCCAGAATCCTCAACAACTGATCCCATTAATACAATTATGGAGTAAATGTTGGAGAAAGAATCCAGAGAGTTCCTAGTTAAGATGTCCAATGAACTTAAAGAAGACATTAAGAATGAATTAACAGAGAAAATACACAAAGTAGAAGACAATTTCAATAAAGAGATAAAAATTCTGAAAAAGAACAAAACAGAAATGAAAGACTAAATAAATCAAATTAAAAATTTAGTTGAAAGCATCACCAAGAGATTAGGTCATTGGGAAGACAGATTCTCAGGCATTGAAGACAAACTACATAATCTTGAAAATAAAGTCAAAATTAAAGAAAAGATTAAGAAACCATGACAGGGGCTGGGGATGTGGCTCAAGCGGTAGCGCGCTCGCCTGGCATGCGTGCGGCCCGGGTTCGATCCTCAGCACCACATACAAACAAAGATGTTGTGTCCGCTGAGAACTAAAAAAATAAATATTAAAAATTCTCTCTCGGGCTGGGGATGTGGTTCAAGCGGTAGCGCGCTCGCCTGGCATGCGTGAGGCCCGGGTTCGATCCTCAGCACCACATACCAACAAAGATGTTGTGTCCGCCAAGAACTAAAAAAATAAATATTAGAAATTCTCTCTCTCTCTCTCTCTCTCTCTCTCTCTCTCTCTCTCCCCTCTCTCACTCTCTCTTTGAAAAAAAAATTCTCTCTCTCTCTCTCTCTCTCTCTCTCTCTCTCTCTCTCTCTCCTCTCTCACTCTCTCTTAAAAAAAAAAAAAAAAGAAACCATGACAGGATATTCATGAAATCTGGGATAACATTAAGAGCGCAAATCTAAGAATCACTAGCACACATGAAGGAACTGAAATACAAACTAAAGGAACCACAGCCTTGTCGATGAAATAATGTCAAAAGTTTTTCAAACCTTAGGATCAAATTGGAAATCTTAACACAAGAATCATTCAAAACCCCAAATAGGCAAGATCAAAAATATCCTCTCCAAGACACATTATAATTCAACTACCTAATTACAGAACAAGAATAGGATTTTAGAAGCCACAAGAGAAAACAACAGGTTTCCTTTAGAGGTAAACCAATTAGGATTTATACTGACATCAAAGCACAGAACTTAAGAGCCAGGAGTACTTGGAATAATATATACCACGTCCTGAAAGATAAGAGATGCCAGCCAGATTGCTATTTTCAACAAAACTATCCTGCAGAACTGAAGATAAAACAAAAACCTTCCATGATAAGCAGAAACTAAAAGCATCCATAACCACTAAGCCAGCACAGAAAAACATGATGAAATATGTCACAGAGAAGAAATTTAAAAATGGCGGAGCTGCATATAGATGACTCTCACTAGAAGAATACTCAATTAGAGGAGAACTGAGTCTGAATTAAGTGTTAGAAACAAATCAAAATGGCAGAAAATAAAAAATCTCTCTGTAATAGCACTTAATATAAATGGTCTAAACTCTCCAATCAAAAGACATATATTGGCAACATGGATGGAAAAAACAAGACCCAACAAATGTTGCCTCTAAAGAGGCTCACCTTATAGTAAAAGGCACCCAAAGACTCAAGATAAAGGATAGGAAAAGATACATACCATACAAATGGAGACTGAAAGTAAGCAGGGGTAGCTACTCATATCAGACAAAGTAGACTTTAAGCCAAAATTAATCAGAAGATACAAAGAAAGTCAATTCACACTGATTAAGGGAAATGTAAACTATAAGATATAATGATTCTAAATATTTATGCCCCAAAGATCTGTGCATCTATATACACAAACATACTTTACTCAGTATAAAGAATCAAGTAGACTCCAACACAGGTATGGAGTCCTGCAGGGGCACTTGTATAAAGAGAGCCAGGAGGACCTTAGAGAAGGGAAGAGTGAAGGATTCTCTGAAGTTCACAGAGTGACCCAATTGTCCATGTGGACCAAAGTATTTTCAAGAAGGGGATGACAGAGTGGGATTTGGACACAGCAGCCTGTTCTGCAGCCTTCCTAGGCAGTCTCTCTGGGCACATCTCCATTGCTTCCTTTTAGTATAAACCCTTTTATGCTAATCGACCCAGCTGGCTTCCACAATGGAGTCATAATCAACTCTGTCAATCATCCTGCTCCGCAGCCACTTAAGTGCTGAAGCACTGATTGACACTGGCTACTCAGTCACCAGGCAGTGCCCAAAGCTGGACCAGAATTTTAACTTCAGGTTATGGGAGCCTAACAGCTCTGAAGAGAGTTTGAAGAACTGAATAGACTTTACAAACATTACACAATGCAACTACAAACTGAATCAGCTGTTCATAGGGCCATTGTGCCACGGTCATTAAGGACAGGACCCTCATCCACTGACCTAATGCATTAATTATTAAATGTGATTTCTAAAGGGCTGTTGATTTGGACTCTGATCTGACACTAGCACCACCAGAACAGACCAATTTTGCATTTAACCGTGGTAACTGAGCTTTGTTTAGTTGCAGGAGTCCTACAGCTAGTTTACTAATTAAATTGTGACCAACTGACTGGTTGACTGACTAAGCAGGACCAATTAAGTTGTTTCTATGCTTCACCTATTTTTCCATCAATGCTGTCTCTTGAAGCTATTGGCCAGAGTTCTCAGAACCTCTTTGGGGAGTTATCAGATTTGTGAATCATGTTTTTCTGTTTTTTTTCTTTTGTTGTTGTTGTTGTTGTTTTTATTTGTTCAAGCACACTATACTAAACTCAATTGTTCTCAGGAATTTCACTCTTAAGAGCTTTGGCACAGTGGGCAGGCTTGGAAGCAGAGCTGCAGTGACCCCAGAGCACTGGGTAGACAGAAGTGGAGCTGGTCATGCTCACTGTTTTCTGTGACCAGTGGGGACCCTGAGTAAGCTCCCTTTTTCAGATCCAAAGTTCCATGGATCTGTTTTTGAGCTGAATCTATTTCAGCATTTTTTTTTATCATATTGGGTTGGAATTCAAGGAACCAGAACAGGGTCCTGAAGGTAAGTTTCAGGAGTCTGATGTGGTCAGAGAAAAACACCTGAGTTAGCAAGTAGGCCAGGTTCCAGGAGGACAGGGACCATGGTCCAGCAGGACCCAGTGTCCACAATGCTACCTCTAAAATACTTTAGGTTTGGTTTGTGCTATGAGTGAGCCTGCCCCTTTGAAGTTTGTGCCCAGTGCCATTTTGTGTCACAAGAGTGCAAAGACCTTTCCGGGGTTTGTCACTGTTGCTTGCATCAGACAGAATCTAGATTAGAGCCTGGGTAGAAACCTCCTCCATTTGGAGCTATATTTATTTATATTTCACATATAAATATCCCTGTACAATGCACCTTTTAAGAAATGAGTGAACCTTGCCATAAATAACTGGGAGTTTTAATTTAGGTGACATTGTTTCTTTGTGGGTTTCATTGGAAAGAGAAGGATCAAAACACCACAGAAATAATGGGGATCAATGGGATGCATTTAGAAATCAGTTCAGGGAGGCTTTTAAAAGACCAGCTAAGGAAAAAGGTGTTGTTTCTAGAGGCTGAGCCCTTAGACTAGGGGTTTCTGCTTCTTTAACGGTCCTCAAAGTTTTGTGTCTTATGCTCAGAAAAGGGACACTCATGTCCTATACATAATGAGGGGTTGGATTTCTGCACATAAATTCATTGGATTTCTGCACATTCCTTGGTAATTTTCCAAATGGTGTTGTCACCAAGATCAGAGAACCACCTTCTTCTGTCTAATGAGATGGATTACATGAGATTGAAAGTCACTCAAATGGAGGGCAGGTAGGTGTAAAACCACAACACAAACCAACCAGAGCTGCATGGAAGCACCTCATATTCCACAGGCACGTCAGTCAGTGGGAAAAGCCTCCCTCACCAACCCTGATCCCATCCTCTTTGTCTGAAATTCACCAGCCACATTTGTTGAGTTCATCCATGTTCCTAGGGACTGGAAAAGTCTGCTGCTTTCCTGAGAGCAGGCGCCATATGCATCTGGACACCATGTAGTACAGTTCCCATACCTGTGAGATGGTGGGGAGTTTTCTCAAAAGGTTTATAGACTGATGGATTCATGATCTTACATTATAAATGGTGAGACAAGATATGACTGCAAAAGACAACATGGCCCCATGAACACTGAAGAAGGAAATTCTGAGAATCAGAAAAGAGAGTATGGGAGGAGACACAGTAACACCTATTACATCAGGACTTTGCTGAAATTTGGGATGTGAAAGTCTTAAAGCAGGAACCACACATTTCCCAAAGCCAAAGAGCCTGCTTAGCACAGGCCTTCCAAAGACTGTGAACCTCATTCTGCTGAATGTCGCCCAACGCCCTCCTCCTGCAGAGATGAAAAGTGCTAAAAACTACTTTGGGAGTCATCGGTGATGTGCATCTCTCCGCTCTTAAGCCAGACAATTACGGGTTCAAAGAAATGGCCAGGAGTTTCTGTAACAGCCTCTCATTCTTAATGTCTCCTCCCAAGGGCAGGGACAGAAACATCTCTCGATTATTCACACTCTGGAGTAGCTTCTTATGGGTAACAGACACAATAATTTTTCCTGCTTAGTGTTGTTTTTAATCAAACACTCTACATTATTTATCAGATCCATGGGGAAAAATACAGTTTTCATTAAGTGAGTGCTATTTGAGGTAGTGCTCAGAGTCCATTAGCATGGGTGGATTTTAGATTTAAAACTCATAAATGCCAACCAAGGTTGACCTAGTTAAAGAGCCATTCCCCCATGAACGAGAAACTATTTAATAACTATACATACAAGGCAGTGACTTGTTCTTAAGTAGCCAACTCTGAGACCATGGCAGGTGGCACTGCCGATCCTGAAGAGACAGGTGGCTCTGGAGATGTTCAAACCTTCCATTCTAAGGAAGGGGGTTTTCAGGACATTTTAACACTCGTCAGATGAAAGTACGTGGCTTTCAGAAAAAGGGAGAAGTACATTTCCTGTGTCCACAGTCATCTCCAGGTGTGGAGATCTCACAGGGTGGTTAGATGAGAAAGGAACTTTCAGAACCTGCATTTGCAGTCGTGAATACATAACCCACCAGGGAACAAGGGAGGGATTTTTTCATCTTTTAGCAGTGAGCACTCACATGTGGGGACGTCCTTCCTGAGGTCAGTCCTGGTTCTGACATCTATGTGACATGGAGTAAGGCCCTTTTCCCTGCCTGGATTCCATGGCAACCTTGTAGAATGGAATCACAGAGCTACCCGCCTCCAGGGACCTAGTGAGGACAGTGGGTGGGTGGGCGAGTGCTGCCATTGCCTCCCCTGTCCCCCACCCCCTGTCCTGTACTTACGGCCATCCGTGGCCTGCAAGGCACTTGCCGTAAGAGCCACAGTGGTTTCAGGTTCATGGATGGTTCTGCTGCACTGGGGAATGCTGCTTGACTCAGAACTGATTCTTGAGGAATGTGTCTGTCAGACTCATGAATTCTAGAACCCAGGCACACCTGAGAGAGAGGACACTGTCCTTCACCTTCCACAGTCTACTTCAGGAAGACAATGTGATGCCCAAGGAAGACCTCTCAGCTGTAGGTCACCCTATGTCCACGTGATCCCACTGTGTCCCTTCCCTGTCTGGGAGGATGGTGCTGGAGCATCACGAAGGACCTTCAGGTGAATGAGTAGGCGGGGAGCCTGTGCTTCAGGGCAGTGTCTCTCAGCACTGGGGCATTGAGAATTACCCAGAGCCCCCTGAGCATGCTGACTCCAGGGGCTGCAGCCCACCCTGTGGTTCTAATGATGCTGACCTGGCAAAGGCAAAGCTGCCCAGATAGGAAGAGATCAGCATTTTCCAGGAACCAGGAGGGAGAACAGCAGAGCACAAGAAGCTCAGGGAAGTGACATTATTCTGTCTGACACAGTCAGGTGGATACAGGACATTACGTTTTTGTCAAATCCCATGGAGCTTCACAATGCAGAATGAGTCCTAGTGAAAACTAAGGACGTTAGTTCATCAGGGGTCAATACTGATACTGGCCCCAGCTATAACCAGGAGCTGGCACTGTGACATAATACCTGTGACACAGACCTGGGTAGAGGGACGCCAAGTGGAGAGGGAGTTCACGGGAACTCTACACATTTTGCATAACCCTTTCACAAACCTAAAACTGCTCCAAGGTTAAATCTATTAATTTCAAAATGATTGACACCCTCTTCCCACCTCCAGAGACCCTGATTTAATTGCTCGGAGGTGGACCCTGGGCGTTCAGACTGTTTGGTTCCCCATGGTCCTATGGCAGCCATGTTGAGCACAGCCTGTAGAAGGACACATCTACAGAGGCTGGAGAAGGTGGGGCAGAGGGCAATTCAGTGTGAGGGAACAAGACCTTCACGCAGTGGGAAGAGAAAGAACTGGACCCAGGCATGGCTCATAACAGTACCTGCTATGTCCTTCCAAGGCTTTCCCTGGTGATCGGGTCCCCATTGCTGAAGCAGCCCATTCACACCAGGTCCCTCCCCAAGGCAGGATGCTCATGGCAGCCACCTCCTGGTAGGCAGGAGTTTCCATGGGTCGTGGTCAGGGTGTGCCTAGGATGCTGAGCCCCAGGAGCCTGAGGGCTCCAGGTCACTGAGAATTCCCCTGGGCCTCATCCCCTGAGTCCCTGCAAGGCCCACCTACTCCCTGCCCTCCACCACAAGTGGCCCTTTTGTATTTGTTTCATGCCCACCGCGGAGACCTTTGGCATATCCACATTCCTCCTTAGTAAGTTGGTTTTTCTTTGCACATTGAAGAAAAGCTCTATTTCCCAGCAGGCCCCTTGCAGCTGGAGAGTCCGTGCATTGAGTTCAACTCTAGAGATGCAGCAGAACTTGCTGGGAGAGCTCTCAGGAAGCCTCGTGAGGACAAGTGTCCCCATGCTGTCCATCTTTCCTTTGTGCATCTCCTCCATAGTTCTGGAATGTGTCTGTGATCCTGGAGACGAGGCGGATGGGAGGAACACCAGCCCCAAGGACCTTGTGGTCATCATGCATCTCCCATAGGGGCTGTGTCCCAGGTCTGGGACGTGCTTTATTGAAGGTTGCACATCCCTCACAGAGACACAGCCTGCCTTTTCCCAATTAGACTGTGAATCCCACAGGGAGGTTTTCTACCTTACCTGCTTCTCATCTCTGTAGTGCCCAGCACTGGCCAGCTGGGAGCAGGTGTTAACTGACTGGGGAGAGAGGGAGGTGAGGGAGGGAGACGCATGAATCTGTTCCAGCAAGTCAGCAAATGGAGTTTGCTTGGTTGCAACCGTCTTGGGGCAGCGGTCTTGTTGAGTCCTTCCCCTTAAGATCCACTAAGCTCCCATCTTTCAATCACAACTCCTTTCATATATCCAGGGCAGAAAAGGAAAAAAAAAATAGCACCAGAGATTTTACTTCCTTCCCTAGGTGAAATTCTATAAATAGTAGGCCCCAGTCTAATTTGCAGGAGGAAATTGAAAACACACCTCCCTGACCTCCAGGGAGAGTGTTTGGGAGTTTCAGAGAATCTTCAGCTAATGGCAGAAGCACATGCGGATTAACGGGTCCCAGAGACAAAATGTCTGTGCCAGCTCAGATGGCATCTCACAGAACAGGGAAATTGGTGATGGCTGTGTCCATCTGCAGAAGGAAGTGTCCTGCAATCTTGATGGCTGGCTCTGGAACTGAACACATCTCAGTGGAGCTGGCGTGTTTTCTTGTCAATTGAGATAATTCATCATCTCTCCTGGTAACGGAAGAGCTAGATATGAATTTACCACTTTATAGGAGGTGAATGCCCTGGCCATCGGAGACACATGTGTGATCCCAGAAGGGAAAGAATCTTCATGCTGGAAGTGCAAGCCTATTTGTAATTGGACCCAAGCAAGTAAATGGACTCATACTGCAGCCCTAGAAACCAGGCTCAGCGTGCTCTTTGAGAATCTGAAGAACAAAGGAATGGGATGTGATGGAGATGCCCTCATGGGCTGGGACAGGGGATCTGAAGTGGGGTAGCTGAGGACCGGGAGCTTGGCTGCCTGTACTTTTGGGAGTACTTTCTGTGCTCGCCAAGCTTCTCTGGCACAATGTACCAATGGGGAAAGGAACTGCATAGTGAATAAATCAAAGCATGTGTCCCGATTGTGTCACTGTGGAAGTGTTTATCTGTTCTGGGAGTGTCAGGGTGTTTATCTGCAGACACAACTTCAAGAGCAAGGAAGCCTCCTTTTGGATTTATACACACATCTATTAATAAATGATGTCTCTGCACTGTCCACCCTTTCAACCCACACACTCCAGAGTGGCAAGCCACCTGTGGCTAGGGTCGTTAACATATGTCATTCAACCTCAGGGCAATGGTTAGGAGGCATAAGGAGGCAGAGAGGAGCCTCTGAACAATGGAGGTCTGCAGCAATGGTGGAGGAGGAAGGCCCAGGACACTCCTGAATTCACCCTCAGATGATAACACCAGTCCAGGTTGATTGGGAGGTTCCTGTGCCACATGCACACGTCTATGCACACACATTGTGAGATGTGTGCCAAGGAGGACTTGTACTTCACTGTGTGTTTACTTTCTGTGAGTAAGTTTCAATACTATGTCATTTGCTGGTTTTGAGGATAGACTTCTTAGGGTTCTGACCCTCTGGGTCTTTGATCTTTATGAAAAATAAATGTAACAAGAGCTGGTGAAGGACCACGGGTGACTGTCCCATGGTGTCTCGCAGGGCAAAGCCTCAATACCCACTGGATGTGTGCAGAGACGTGGAAGGAAGAGAAGCCTCTAGCTTTTGTTTTATTTACTTGCTTGCTTGATTTCATTATTGCATGAAATTGGACTTCTGTCTTAAAATTATGAGAATCAAGTCGATTAACACACATGATAAGCTTAACAGAGTGTCTGACAGAGTCTGTAATGACCGTCAACAGAAGCGACTTGTAGAAACTTGGTTGTTTTAAATGGCGAGGATAATGGAGCTGTCTGCAGTTCGGGGAGAACACTTGCTTATTTTAAAAAGATGTTAGGAAAAGTCAGACAAAGATTTTCTGTGCTGATATTTAAGCTACAAATGACACTTTGGGGCTTTGTCACCAATCCCCAAATGAGAATGTTGTGTGTCATAGCTCCAAAACTATCAGGGTCTTTGAGCGTGGTTTCGTCTTTCTAAAATGACTTTCTTCATATTGGTTGCTGGTTTAATTTTACTAATTATAGATGGAACATTTCATCTTATTTGTTGAAAACCCAGAATAAATTGGTTGAAACTGTAACAGTGTAGTCATTTATCACCATCACAACTGAACCACATGTCTGTAATAATACCTCTGCAGATGTGGCGAATTCTCAGACAGCTGTCATCTATGTGCTTCTTCCGCTTAAGGAGACATTCTAGAATAACATAGTTGTAGGTCAGCGGAGTTCAACAGGGGCCCCTTGTCCCCAAGAGGGTGTTGGACCATGTCCCCAGTGCCTCGAGGAGCTTTGGTTCTGCATGATGTGTGATTTCACGGTATGGACATCCCGGCAGTGGAGGCAAGGTGGGAAGCTAATACCCTCCAGTGCCCTGGACAGCCCCACATGCAGAATTATCTGGCCCCAGATGTCAAGAGAGTAACGCCAAGAAACACTCCCATAGGAAGGAGCTCTTCTGCTCAAAGCAAAGACAACCAGTGCCCACCAACAGGATGGTGAGAATCAGGACAGAGTCTGCGAATTCTGGTGCCAGCCTGAAGGTCTGTCCGGAAACCACCTCCTTGGCGCCCCCACACTGCAGGATCCACACATCCTTCAGCCCCCCTGCACAGCTCAGACTCCCTCCAGGGGCTGCCCCTGCATGGAGAAGAACTGGGGGGAAGAAGAAGGAGGAGGACACGGCCCACCCCTTATGTCACTGCCCCCGAACTCAGCAGGGGCTGCTACATTCACTTTGCACACGGGACTTTGGAGAAAAACTGTTGGGAGTGAGGCCAAAGAAAAGTCTTAAGAAACATCCATTGCAGGCAAAGGCACAAGCACAGGGCTTGGCCAGGGGGACTTGAAACCTCCGCCAGTCACTTCCTGAAGGTGGTATCAGGGGCAGCCAAAGTTAGAACTGGAAGCTCAGAGCCCTACAGGCCTCAGCTAGGTGGTGGGCAGCTCAACACTGTGCATGGGGAGATTCCTGCTTCCTCTAGGGGGCAGTAGCCACTCGCTGTACAAAGCCTTCCCACGCAGCACCCAGTGGTCGCCTCCCAGGATGAGGTTCATCCTACGAAATCGACTCTTTTAGATTTTGGCAATGAGCCCGAACTGTTTCTTAAATCACTGCTAAGAATCAAAGGAAACAGAGCCAAACAAAAATGAAAATAAATAAGAAGACAAACCAAACAAACAAAACTCCTCTCCGGATCTGGGGCACATCTGGCTCACAGATGACCAGCTTGCAAAACTGGACTTACTCTGGACCTCAGCCTCTCTATCTGCAAAAGGGGAGGGACAGTACCTTGTGTGCAGGGTAGTGAGGAGGACTAAGCATCTTTGGAGCAGTGTAGGTGTTCAGTGACTGTCCCTCCCCTGACCAGTGGACAACTGACCTGCCAGTCCTCTCCTGGTCCTTGTCCCAGGGAAGTATGGGTATAGAAGACAGACTGTAAGGTCTTTCCACTTAGGTCAGTGATCCAAAGAGAGACCCCAGATGGCCCCCTCACCATCCCTTTTAAGGCAGCATTGTAGAAAGCTGCTAAGTGGAAATCCGCCCAAGGTGCGAGGAAGTCCAGCTGCCACTTACAAATTCACATCAAGCCCTGGACTTATTCTCTAAACCATCAATTCCCAACCAGTGGTCAGAGTCTCAGTCCCTCTCCCTCAGCACCATCTTCTAGCTGGATAATACATACCAATGTTTTAGAGGACAATCAAAGGTATAGCCAGCACATGTACCCACCCTGGATGGGCTCAGGGTGCTCAGGGGGCATTGCACAGCACCGCACCCCAGGATGACCGGAAGCTGCGGCATGCTCTTCCACACACTTGTCTCAGGGGCCAGGGCCAGTAGGAAGCACGGTGAGCTTAGATTTTGTTTGGATTACGTATCCTTTTTTTTTTTTTTTCTGTGCAACTACAGAAATGTCACTTATTGTTTTTTTTTATAATTTTATTTTTTTATTGGTTGTTCACAACATTACAAAGCTCTTGACATCATATTACATACATTAGATTGAAGTGGGTTATGAACTCCCAATTTTACCCCAAATGCAGATTGCAGAATAACGTCGGTTACACATTCACAATTTTACATAATGCCCTATTAGTAATTGTTGTATTCTGCTACCTTTCCTATCCCCTACTATCCCCCCTCCCCTCCCCTCCCATCTTCTCTCTCTACCCCATGTACTGTAATTCATTTCTCTCCTTGTTTATTTTCCCATTCCCCTCACAACCTCTTATATGTAATTTTGTATAGCAATGAGGGTCTCCCTTCTTTTCCATGCAATTTCGCTTTTCTCTCCCTTTCCCTCCCATCTCATGTCTCTGTTTAATGTTAATCTTTTCTTCCTGCTCTTCCTCCCTGCTCTGTTCATAGATGCTCTCATTATATCAAAGAAGACATTTGGTATTTGCTTTTTAGGGATTGGCTAGCTTCACTAAGCATAATCTGCTCTAGTGCCATCCATTTCCCTGCAAATTCTATGATTTTGTCATTTTTTATTGCTGCATAGTACTCCATTGTGTATAGATGCCACATTTTTTTATCCATTCATCTATTGAAGGGCATCTGGGTTGGTTCCACAGTCTAGCTATTGTGAATTGTGCTGCTACGAACATCAATGTGGCAGTATCCCTGTAGCATGCTCTTTTAAGGTCTTCAGGGAATAGTCCGAGAAGGGCAATAGCAGGGTCAAATGGTGGTTCCATTCCCAGCTTTCCCAGGAATCTCCAAACTGCTTTCCAAATTGGCCGCACCAGTTTGCAGTCCCACCAGCAATGTACAAGTGAACCCTTTTCTCCACATCCTCGCCAGCACTTGTTGTTGTTTGACTTCATAGTGGCTGCCAATCTTACTGGAGTGAGACCTGAACAGACACTTCTCTGAGGAGGATATACAATCAATCAACAAGTACATGAAAAAATGCTCACTATCTCTAGCAGTCAGAGAAATGCAAATCAAAACCACCCTAAGATACCGTATCCTTTTTTTTAACTCAAAAAATAAAACACAAAAAGATTGGATCTGGAGAAACAGCCCTTACCTCCCCTCTTCTTCCCTAGGACCACCCATCACCCATCACGGAAAGAGAGCACCTCAAGAGCAAGAACGCTCCTTACTGTTCATTACCCAGCCACACCCCCAGCTGAGCAGAAATGGAGGGTCTCTCCCAGCCCAGCAGCTGAGCCCGAGCCAACATGGAGGACCTCAGAGGCAGCCTCAAGTGGCAGTAGAACTGAGAACCACAGCCAGAGTGGACACCATAGGGTCTCCATTCCTAAATCCCAACCAAGGCTTCAGCAGTCACCTGACCCCACCCTTCCAAACAGAAAAGGAGGAGGGATTCCAAGCACCACGTGGTCTCATTAACCACAAGCTAAGCTCAGCTGGGGGAGCCAGCTCAGGGGTGTGTGGGTGGGGCCTTCATTCTTCACACCACGCCCACCAGCGTTCAAAATGTCCAGATTCCCCACCTCAGGAAAGAGAAGGGGAGAGAGAGAGAAAGAGAGGGGGGAAGGGGGGTGGAGAGAAAAATTAAGATATTTCTTTTTCTTTTTAAATATTTTTTTAGTTGTAGATGGACACAATACCTTTGTTTAATTTATTTATTTTTATGTGGTGCTGAGGATCAAACCCAGAGCCTTACACATGCCAGGCAAGTACTTTACCACTGAGCTACAACCTCAGCTCCAGGAAGAGATTTCTTAATAAAAACCAAATAGTAAGTTTTTCTTTGTTTCCTAGAAAATCTGAAATTAAACTGTAGTGAAGGCCACCATCCAGGAATTGTGCATGTGTGTGTGTGTGTTGGGTGAGATGATTATTACCGTCTAGGGGTGCTGGGTTCCTTGCCTCTATTCATCAAAAATTGAATAGGACACATAGCAATCAAGAAGTCGGTTTATTGCTGAGGTGACAGACATATAGAGACAGACTTCTCCAAAGAGAAGGGGCCCTGGAGCTGGGAGTCCAGTGGGGGAGTTTTGGCCTGTTCTTTTCATGGTCTTTGGAATTTTCTTCCCTCCTTCTCTCCTCCCCAGACCAAGTGCTCCTCACTATTATTGATTGGTGTCCCCTCTGTCCATGCATCTGTTTTAGTTTCTCTATTGAATCCTCCACTTTGGAGCACAAATATAGAGTGTTGTGGGATTGGGTCCGTGCTGTGTCCACGAGATCAGTGTTTTCCTCAAGCAGAAAGTTGACCTCATTAAAAGACCCTCCCAGTGCTCCTTTGTCCTGGCCCTGCCCTGACCTCCTCCCTGGCCCTCTTGCCCTGGCTGCCTACGCCCTTCTGCATCTCTCTCAAGATAATATGATAAAAGTTGTTAGGTACCAAGAAACATAAACTGCAAAATAAAGAATATTAGGATGTGAGTGGTGACAGTTTATAATGTTTACTGCATCGTTTTGAGCACTGAGTGTTATGTTTGGATCTTAAATGTTCCCCTGAGCCCTGTGAGTTCAAGGCTGAGTCCCCAGCGTGTGGCAATCCTAGAATGTAGTGGGACCCCAAAGAGGTGGGACTGGTGGGGGCAGTTAGGTTGCTGGTATATACCCTTGAAGGAGGTGCTGGCCTGTCCTCCTGTCCCTGCTTCTTGGATGCCCTGGGATGAGTGGTCTCTTAGCCACGTGCTCTGCCCTGACCACGAGCCCAGAGGATGGGGCCAGGAGAGGGCAGACTGAAAACTCTGACATCACTGATCGGCAAATACAGCTTTTCTCCTTTGTGTGATTATCTTAGCCTGTTGCCCCAGTGACAGAAAGCTGGTGAGCACCCTGAGACCCAGCATTCAGGACAACAATGAAGGTAGAAAACCCGGCCTTCACTTAGCATAATCTGTTCTAGTGCCATCCATTTCCCTGCAAATTCCTAGCCAATCCCTAAAAAACAAATGCCAAATGTCATCTTTGATATAAGGAGAGCAACTAAGAACAGAATAGGGAGGAAGAGCATGAGAAGAAGATCACCATTAAACAGGGACGAGAGGGGGGAGGGAAAGAGGGAGAGAAGGGAAATTGCATGGTAAAGGAAGGAGACCCTCATTGTCACACAAGATTACATATAAGAGGAAGTGAGGGAAAAGGGGGGACAAAAACAAGAGAGGGAAATGAATTACAGTAGATGGGGTAGAGAGAGAAGATAGGAGGACCTGAGGGGAGGGGAGGGAGGATAGTAGAGGATAAGCAGGGCAGCGGAATACAACAGACACTAGTATGGCAGTATGTAAAAAAGTGGATGTGGAACTGATGTGAATCTGCAATATGTATCCAGGGTAAAAATGGGAGTTCATAATCTGCTTGAATCAAATGTATGAAATATGATATGTCAAGAGCTTTGTAATGTTTTAACAACTAATAATAAAAAAAAAGAAAAAAAAAAAGAAAAGCCGACCTTGATTTCCAGGAGGAGAGTGTTCCAGACAGAGACCCTCCCTCCCAAGGCCCTGTGGCAGGACGCACAAGGAGCCAAGGGCTTCATCTCTGAGAGTTCATTTGCTCTGGGCCTAGAGAGGGGCTGGCAGGAGGCAGGAGTCTTAGGAAGCCTGTCAGCACAGTGCAGGGCATCTGGTCCTCTTCTGCCCCTTAAAGCCCAGTGCCAGGACAGGCAGTGAAGGGATGATCCTGCACATCCAGGGAGTGCTGGGGTCCCTGCCCAGTGCTGCTCCCTCCTGTGAGGTCTGTGGCTCAGCCTGATGCTCTGTCCAGATGCCTGTCATTTCAAGAGCTCATTCCTGTTTCATGCAGATAGAGATTTGCATTTATGCCTCTTTATATTATAGTTCATATTATGGGTGGGGTGTGAAGGAGACTCTTCCCATTAAGCGTGACTCTTCAGTCAGTTTAGAATTCATCTCTGGGCTGAGGAGCCTATCTCTGGATTTGAGACTGGTGAGACCACATGTACCTCAACAACCCCAACCCCAATGAGCTCATTTATTATATTTTATTTCTGTTGGTACTAGGGATGGGACCAGGGGTGCTTTACCACTGTGCTACATCCTCAGGCCTTTATTTATTTATTTATTTTAAAATTTGAGACAGTGTCTCTCTAAGGCTGAGGCTGGCCTGGAACTTCCCATCCTCCTGCCTCAGCCTCCCAAGTTTCTGGGATGACAGTGAGGTTTGTACCCCTGCACCCAGCTGACCTCATTTATTTTTAAAACTCACTTGGGGCTGAACCTGGAAAACAGCTCTGTGCAAATCAAACAGGTCTGGCTTCTTCTTTGGAAGAGATTGCACCCCCTTCTCTTGGTCTCAAATCCTTACAATGGAGCAGGGTAAGCGGTGACGTTATTCTTCTAGGAGGGGCATGTGAAGTCTGAACTGAGAATATTCTGAACCCAGGGTGACCAAGCCTCCAAATGAGCTTGGGACTGGGTTTTTTTCCCCTGTATTTTCTGGCTTTTGGAGGTATAACTGGGAAAGACCCAGACCACCTGGGAGGAGCTGGGCACCTTGTGGACCAGATCGTTCCCATGAGTGTCTGTTAGAGGGCTCTACCCCCAATCACAGCAGGAGAGAGGAGGGCGAAGGGAGGCAGAACAAGTCCAATCATATTCCAAACTTAGGTCTCCTTTCAGGCAACATCCTAGAGGAGGCAAAGGAGGAATGACTGCCCTTCCTCCTCACTCTGGCCCCACAAGTCCACCTTCACCTGCTTAATTCAGTCCCTTGTTAGCTGATTTCTTTGCACTGTCATTTATTGAGTAGAGTCCCCAAGGTATGAGTCTACGTGGCCTGTGTGTCAGGAAGAGCTTGCTCCATCTCCTTCCTATCTATCTGTCTGTCTGTCTGTCTATCTATCTATCTATCTATCTCCTGTCTATCATCTATCTGTCTATCTATCTATCACCTGTCTATCATCTATCTATCTATCTATCTATCTATCTATCTATCTATCTATCTATCTATCTATCATCTGTCTTCCCATCTCCCTTTCTGTCTCTGTCTTTCATTCTGTGTTTGAAGTGCACATTTTCAGACTCCCTAATCAACTTAACACAGATGTGCCTCGACCTGAGCTGGTCACGTCCTGATAAGCCCGTCATCAATGGGAAACGTCATTGATGTTAACAGGGGCTTTAATGCACCCAACCCACTGAGTGTCAGAGCTTGGCAGCCCAGCTCAGGGTAGAGTGTGGGTTGTGTGCCGCTGGGGTGGGTGGCCAGCTGGGAGCGGTGGCTTGCCACCACTGCCCACCAGAGCAAAACACTAGCCCAGGAAGAGATCAAAATTCAAAATGCAAAGCACAGTTTCCCCCCAACGCTGGTTGCTCTCCCACGGTCATAAGTTGAACACTCATCCAGTCGATGCCACCTGGGCTTATTTCTAGGCATGTTCAGCCTGATGTCCTGAGAGGAGCCTCGCTGATTCTGACTAACCTCTGGGCACCCACAGGTACTCTATCAATACGTCATTCTGTCTGCGCCTTTCTGTTGGAGGTGACTCTGGGCCCATGGGACCATGCAGGACAGTGTCGTGGGCAGAAGCAGTCCTCAGCTCTCCTTTGCTGGGTGCTGTGTGCACCGAGGTCTTCTTTACTTCTCATCTCCTTGGTCTTCCCTGGAGCTGACTTTTCTAGCCGATCCTGGGGAGCTAGTGCCCTGCTCCCGTGTCCCTGGGCATGCACCCATCTCTGCAACAGATCCTCTTTGACTGGATTTTTAGGACACACCAGGCTCAGGGCACTGCAGGCAGGGTGTGTACGGGGCAGGCACGTACCTCTGTACCACGAACTGCCATTGACCCTTCCAGTGGCTTCCAGTGAGCGAACTGCTTGCTTGGGGCAGCTTGTGCTGGACTTTTATCATCAAAAGAACCTGCCACCACATTGGCCCTGCCTTCTGTACTCTAGCCAACACTCGTGTGGTGTGTGGCTTTGTGTTTCATAATGGACAACTGAAACAGAGCAGAGCTGCTACCAACCATTGCCCAGGTAGCAAGCCTACCGTGCATGGCCTGCATCCTCCCCAGCGACAGGCAGCTTTGGGGCCTCAGCCGTTCTGGCGTTAATCAGTATCCACCACGCCCTTCCCACACAGCATGGCCACGCAGGTGTGCCACCCTCTGCCCAGGCCGGGGTGCTTCTGCAGCACAGACACGGCCTTCCTGAGGGTCCTGTGGGAGGCAGGTTCTCCCAGGCTAGACGAAGACATGGCAGCAGAGCCACAGTGTGGAGCCAAACCAACCCCATGGCATCGAGGTGCTCCTGGGAAACGGGCTGGGAATAGGTTCAGTCAGGCACAGGCTGGAAGGAAGCTTGGGTCTGCCTTAAAAATACCTTCCAAACTTCCCTGGTGGAAGGACACACGGGAGGTGGGTGAGAGCTAGTCGGATGCCAGCCGGGTGGACCTCCACTTACTAGTGATTAGTCAGGAAGGCCACCTGACTTGAGGCTGCTTCCCTCACACAGACCTGACTTTCTCATCTCAAGAGTCTCTGGCCGAGGGGTTATGAACGCTCGACTCGCAGCCTTTGAAGCCCGGCCACGGTGGCACTGGAGCAGATCAGATGGACACAGCCTCATTAGTATTCCTACTCACATACCTTGGTTTTTTTAAAATGCATGGCCTGGAATGTTACCCAGGTAGTTTTATTTTGTATCACACATTTTAACCAAACTTCTTTAAATGATTCAGTTAGAATGAAAAAGACAGCAATCAGGCCGTTTACCTCTTCTGATTGTCCCACTCAGCCGTACCTTAAATTACTCCAATATTTTTCATCCACCACAGAAATAAAAAAAAGGTTGCATCTAGCATTTAGGTCACGTTGAGATTTTCTGTCTCAATAAAAGTGGTAGTTGTCTAAGAAATCCTTCCAGGCAATTATAAATATGTCAAAATAAAGTAAAAGCGCGGCGCTGGAGACTGCCCACGGTAATCATTGGAGAGCAGCCATTAAGTGTCCTGTTATTAAACCCTCCTTCACCATGTACACTCCCACGGATGAGCTAAAGCTGACCTGGCCTTGGTCCCGTTTTGAGAAACTCATTAGTGAAGAAAGGCATTTTTTTCCTAAGCAAAGTTTCAAGGAGATCGGAAATGAAAAATAGCACTAATGTTTTTATAAGTTTGGCTTCCAGGGAAAGATGAGAGAGGGAAATCCCTCCTAGCCTCAGGATGTGCCAGTCCAGTCTGTGGAATGCTGGGGTTTTAGGTGGAAGATTTATGGAGGTCAGAAGAACTGGGAAAATTTAAACTGGCATTAATAAGAACATTTTCAATGTGGTAAATTTCCTATACAGAATGGACAGGAGCCTCCATATACAGGAGGCTCGACTTTCAAAGGTCTGCATTCCTGGTGGCTGGTGCTGGACTTTCCTAGCAAGGGTGGGTTCTTGGTGTGCCATGTGGGGAGTGGCCCATCCAGGGGGTTCTGAGGGAACTGGGCCACTTTGGAGGAAGATAGACATGTTGTGGTTAGGGTGACCACCTCTCTGCAGCTACCCAGAACCAAGGGTCCTATGACAAAGTCAAGCAAGTTCTGGACCAGCTAGGGTGGTCGGGGGTCCTGTCTCAACCCTTGGGCAGCCTCCTCAGGCCAGAGCACCAAGCGCAGGCAGGTGACCCTCAGGCCTCTCCACCTGGGAGCACCTGGGAGGAGCTGCCAGGATTGACTGGGGGCCAGGGGATTTCTTCACTCCTGGAGTAACCGAGCTCCAGGGACCTAGAGAGTTCATGACCCTGGGAGGAAGAGGCCCCAAAACAGAGCCAGATTTGATTTGCTGCCAAACCAGATGGATGGAGCAAAGTTATACAGATGACATTAAGATAAATAAAGAAATGTGACATGAACTGCCCTTTAGCACAGGGTACACTTATTGTTAAAATAAGTGCTGAATTAGTTTAAGTGGGGAGAGGAGAAATACGCATCTCTGCAAAGACTACTTAGAGGATGAAATGGAGGGCATGTGCCTGGTCCTTCCCAGTTCCTCCTCCCTGTGTCAAATGGCCCTGGGACCAACACATGTAATTTAGATGCTTGTTCCAGAAAATGCCCACTCCTGAAAGATTAAACTGTGAACCAGCCAAACGGCTTATTTATCAGGACCAGCAGCTTGCTCACTGGGACTTGCTACAAGATCTCCCATCACTGTGCCTCCCATATAAAGCCTGAGGGGAGGAACAGGCTTCTCTCTGGACCCCAGCCAGGATCGCCAATCTGCACACCCTTGGTTCTCGGTGAGATCCAAGCTGGAATAGCAAGGAGCTTTCCTCTGATGACCTTTCTCATGCCTCAACAGGGCCAGGCCCCAGCAGAAAGGATTCCCGCATTCTGAAGCCTAAATTCCCATCGATCCATCCCCAGTATCTGACCTAAGCTCCTTGGAGACACACAGAGACACACAGAGAACTGCAGTCCCCAGGAGAAGTGCCCACACATGTCACTAGTGCCACAGTCTGGCTGGGCACAATTCACGAGCCACTTATCAAGCAGAAACAAACTTTATTTTTAGAACACACACTCCACACCACACGAGCTCTTCAGGAATTCCCTCAGAGCCCAACTGCCACCACCAGCTTCCCACAAGCCTCTCAACCCCCCCACTCCTCCTGCTCTTGAGGCCGATTTGCTGGGTCACGTGGGCGGAGCCAAAAAAAGTCCCCCAGTGAGCAGCTCCGTGGTCTGAAAGGGTGGGGAAACAGCCCAGTGAGCATCACCGCAGAGGAGCCAATCAGCTGGAAGCTAGAAGTTTGCTGGGGCCACTGTTAGCCAATCATCAGCTGGCAGCTGGAAGTTTGTTGGGGCCCTTTAGGCTGTGGCTCTCAACAACAAGGTACTCCCTTTTCCTGGACCTGTGATGTACAGACTGGGGCTAAAACAAAGAGTGTCAAGTGATACCTTCAGATCATAAACTGGTGACGTGCTGTGACGTGGACATCCACATTCAATCTGAAAAGACCATTCTTTTAGCAGCCCTAGGGGCTCTGGGAGTCTCAGAGTGTCACTGAGCCTCATAAGTGAGACACCTTTCCTCAAAAGGCCCAGGAAAGGCCAGTGGAAACCTGGAGGCAAGGCCATGCAATAAGGATCTGCATAGATCTTGCTTCTGTGGACCAGTGTCAGGTCCCGCTGGGCTTCCCAAGTTCCTGGCCTGCATAGCAGGTGTGTGGACAGCCCAAGAGCCTGCCTTGGGCCCAATCCCCAGGAGCACCCTGCCCTGCAAGGCCCACCTCCAGGCAGCCCAGGTGCAAATCCTGTAAGCACTGTCCTGATGGCCCTTCCTGACGCTCCTTGTAGAGATGTCCTTCCTCACTGCAGAAGTCCAGGGTGCTCAGTCTGCTTGGTCAATTCATCTTTCTGCCAGTCCTCCTGGTGATCAGACAGCAGGGAGGCCGTATTCCTGGGGTTCACATTCACTCATGTGCTCTCAGAGAGCGGTGTTACAGAAGGAGGAGGAGCAGCTGTCTCCTGGCATCTCTGATACCTGGACACCAGCAGCAGTGAGGGTGGACATCTAGAAATCAGGTGAAGTCAGTAAAGCCCCACAGTGGGAAATCTGCATCAGGTATTTTCTTTTCATTTGGTGGAACTTGGGGGCAGAAAGAATCTCACTGGGTTCAGCTGCTTCATAGAGATATTTCTCGTGAATAACTGGCTTTATTTTTATTTTGAAGCTACAAAAATTAACCCCTGTTTTTAGAATAACAAGACAAGGACATTTATAAAGGCGAATTTAGTAGGAATTACATAAGAACTCGGAAGTCATTTTTCTCTGGGTAGACCAGCTTTGAATTCTTTTCTATTTATATGCAAATATAAGATTCCAGAGGAGCTTGCTTTTTATTTATTTATTTATTTTTACAGTACCGAAATCATATTTATTTCACAAAGTTCAGATGAGCGGAATCCCGATTTGAGAACAAGTTCCAAGATCCGGTTTAGAAAATCCATTTCTGCATCCAAATGTGCTCTTTCAGTCTGCGCAGAGCCCACATTACTCATCTTAATTTTCCTATGTATATAAATTACTGTTTTTTTTTCCACGAGGATATGATGATTTATTGATTTTTAAAGTCAGCGTTCAATTTTCAAAGATGCACCAGCCGCCTAGTGGTGCAGAAGCACCAGCTGGCCCTCTGGCACTGCAGCCCAGCCCACCCTCTGCCTCCTCCCCTCCCACTGGCTTCCCCTAGCTGGTCTCTTCCTTGACAGCCCCTTTACCTGATCGCCTCCATTCTTATTATATTTTCAATCCTTTCTGGGACAGCAGCTTGCCATTTCTACGATTGCTAATTGTATTCTTAATTATCTGCTGCCAAATGAGAAATTACAAAACAATTTGGTCCCTGCAGCGAGATGAGTGACCAGAGGATAATTGCCGTTTGGGGACAGCATTCTTAACATCTAACTTCCTTGCTGCACAGAAGAGCTTCTGTGATGAGAGCTGTTCAGAAGGAAGCAGGGGAGAGATGAGGCCGTGAGCTTTTGACAGCTGGTTCAATTCTGCTTTCAAATTTAGAAAGGCCAGGGAAATCTGAGCAGGGCTGAGGCTTCAGCTCGGGATCCAAATTCACCCTGGTCAGTCGACTGCATCTGGGCCTCGTTCAGTGCTCCTGGCAGCTGCGCCAACATGCCATGCCTCAGAGGAGAGGCGGCCTCAGAAAGCAACCGCTTGACCTTCAGATTTTCAGGACTGTTATTAACACTGCACAGAATTTGCTTTCTTCTCCTTGGTTTTTTCCTGGCCCATCGCTCATTAGCTGGGCTCCTTCCCTCCAGGTGATAAGTGAGGGGCGAATCCATTTGGAATGGATGAACATTAGCCAGACACCTGCTCAGTGACTTGCCTGCAAATGTCATGGCTGGTGCACTGCCTGTTTTAATTTAATTGATACCTGAACTCGCCTCTCACACACTGAGGTAGGAGGAGAGCCCTGATGGGAGTGACAGAGACCCTGGGATTGCAGAGATCATCTGAGGGCCTGCTCCAACCCCTGGGCAGTGGACACCTTCTGGCAGTGGACACCTTCTCTGGGCCCACCTACAGCTGGTGTAAAGAGCAACCCACGGTGACATTCCGTGCTGTTGATGTTTATTTTGATTGTTGACATCATAGTCAGTGGTTTTTAACATCAGAACCACCTGGAAACCTTGAGGAACAAAAACTGCTGAGGTCGCCTGGTTTCCAATGTGGTGCCTGAGATGAGAAACAGGACAGGTCCCCACAGAGACTGGGGGTCCAGAGCTACAGGAAACCAGTGCTGTGGGCTATGAGGCATGCCCCTGTCAGTCATTAAGAATTACCCCTGGCAGATGCAGGGAGCTCAAGTTGTCACCCGGCACACAACCCACCTATCCAGGATGCACTGATCTGCAAGGGTTCTTGAAGCCCTGATGAGCACAACCCATCAGCAGGAGACACAGCGGGGGCGGGTGGCAGGGAGAAGGCACCAGGCTGGTTTATCTTGTAGGTCTTCAGTTGTAGAGAAAGCAGAGGACACCACAGGGTGGCCTTTTGTTCATAGGGAAGAAGCATGAGTGGGGTGGGGCCTTCCACAGTCATGTCCTGTCTGCAGTGTGGCTGGACCTGGTCATGAGTGGATGGGGGTCCTGGGGACACCCACAGTCCTCCTTCTCAAGTTCAGGATTCACCCCACGAGGGGCGGGGGGGGGGAGCTCTTATTTTGTCAGGTAAAAGGCGGATGAGCTTGGGGGTCCTTTGGGTCAGCAGTAAGTGGCTATTTAAGACCCTTTCTTGTAGTTTGTTCGAATACTGAGGCTCACACCACAGGTGCACAGAACTGGGCTGATGGGACCAAGGTGACCACCCCCCCGCAGGCTTACCTGGCCCTCATCTGGCCCTGTGCACAGCCTGCCCTGGTGGGAGTCGTCTTCCCGTGGTGGATGTCCATACGGGACCTCCCCCCCTTATACCGTGCTTGTGTCACACACCTGTGTGTCCACCAGCCACAGGGATGCTGCAGGGAGACAGTGCCTTGGCCACAGAATGCTATTTTATTCTGCATTTTTCCTTCTCTCATCTACTTTATGTACCATGTTTACAGGTGCACATCTGATTTATTCCTGGGTGGCTGTTGATGAATATAGACCCACCATCCGTTTTCCAAACCCTGAGGGTCCAGCTAAAGTTCAGGATTTAAAAGTTGCTCGGAGTTTACGAGTAACACATTTATCAACCACGCGGTGGTCTGGGGCAGCACTGAATAATCAAGTGCCCTAATGAGGGGGCAGCAGGTCATTTGGGAATTTACACTCAGTGGCACAAATAAAACAAGAGCCTCGTGCCAGTGCAGCTCAGGTTTTGCTGCCTAATGAGCTTTGGGATAAAAACACAAATACCCCTGCACCCAAGCACAGCCCTTTGGTTGTCAGAGATTTTTTAATTTCAGGGGAATAGGAAGAGATTATGGACCTGAATCTCACCTTTTATTATCCAGTTTCCTGTGGGTGGGCATGTTTGTTGGCCAGTGGACAAATAATGCCTCAGTGGACATTCTTATATCTGTGCCTGTATGGTCCCCCTGGGCAGGGGGTTTGTTTTCTTGGGGACATCTCACATAGAATATGTTCCAGTGGCCATTTCAACTCAACACCAATGCTCTGAAGAGGACAGTAACTTAGGATTTGAGATTTGCTTCACAGTCACCTAATAGAACATTCCGGAATGAGGAATTCTTCTATTACCCATCCTCTCTAGTGTGGTAACTGCTGGGCACATACAGCTATTCAGAAATTGAAATAAGGCTTGCTTGATGAAGGAATTAAAATTTTAATTATGTTTAATTTCTTTTTTTTTAAATTTTCTCCTTGTTATTTTGTCAGATTTACTTTTTATAATTTTTTTGATATTAAAAGTTATTTTTTTTTATTGTTGGTTGTTCAAAACATTACATAGTTCTTGACATATCATATTTCACATTTTGATTCAAGTGGGGTATGAACTCCCATTTTTACCCCATATACAGATTGCAGAATCACATCAGTTACACTTCCATTAATTTACATATTGCCATACTAGTGTCTTTTGTATTCTGCTGCCTTTCCTATCCTCTACTATCCACCCTCCACTCCCCACCCCTCCCCTCTTCTCTCTCTACCCCCTCTACTGTAATTCATTTCTCCCCCTTGTATTATTTTTCCCTTTCCCCTCACTTCCTCTTGTATGTAATTTTGTATAACCATGAGGGTCTCCTTCCATTTCCATGCAATTTCCCTTCCCTCTCGCTTTCCCTCCCACCTCTTAGCCCTGTTTAATGTTAATCTTCTTGTCATGCAAATGCCATCCCTACTTCTTCATCCCTACTCCATTCTTAGTTACTCTACTTATATCAAAGAAGACATTTGGCATTTGTTTTTTAGGGATTGGCTGGCTTCACTTAGCATAATCTGTTCTAATGCCATCCATTTCCCTCCAAATTCTATGATTTTGTCATTTTTTAATGCAGAGTAATACTCCATTGTGTATAGATGCCACATTTTTTTTTATCCATTCATCTATTGAAGGGCATCTAGGTTGGTTCCACAGTCTTGCTATTGTGAATTGTGCTGCTATGAACATTGATGTAGCAGTGTCCCTGTAGCATGCTCTTTTTAGGTCTTTAGGGAATAGACCGAGAAGGGGAATAGCTGGGTCAAATGGTGGTTCCATTCCCAGCTTTCCAAGAAATCTCCATACTGCTTTCCAAATTGGCTGCACCAATTTGCAGTCCCACCAACAATGAGCAAGTGTACCCTTTTCCCCACATCCTTGCCAGCACTTGTTGTTGTTTGACTTCCTAATGGCTTCCAATCTTACTGGAGTGAGATGGTATCTTAGGGTGGTTTTGATTTGCATTTCTCTGACTGCTAGAGATGGTGAGCATTTTTTCATGTACATGTTGATTGATTGTATGTCCTCCTCTGAGAAGTGTCTGTTCAGGTCCTTGGCCCATCTGTTGATTGGGTTATTTGTTATCTTATTGTCTAATTTTTTGAGTTCTTTGTATACTCTGGATCTTAGGGCTCTATCTGAAGTGTGAGGAGTAAAGATTTGTTCCCAGGACGTAGGCTCCCTATTTACCTCTCTTATTGTTTCTTTTGCTGAGAAAAAACTTTTTAGTTTGAGTAAGTCCCATTTGTTGATTCTAGTTATTAACTCTTGTGCTATGGGTGTCCTATTGAGGAATTTGGGGCCCGACCCCACAGTATGTAGAAGGTAGCCAACTTTTTCTTCTATCAGATGCTGCATCTCTGGTTTGATATCAAGCTCCTTGATCCATTTTGAGTTAACTTTTGTGCATGGCGAGATAAAGGGATTCAGTTTCATTTTGATGCATAAGGATTTCCAGTTTTCCCAGCACCATTTGTTGAAGATGCTATCCTTCCTCCATTGCATGCTTTTAGCCCCTTTATCAAATATAAGAAAGTTGTAGTTTTGTGGGTTGGTTTCTGTGTCCTCTATTCTGTACCATTGGTCCACCCGCCTGTTTTGGTACCAGTACCATGCTGTTTTTGTTACTATTGCTCTGTAGTATAGTTTGAAGTCTGGTATTGCTATACCACCTGATTCACACTTCCTGCTTAGCACTGTTTTTGCTATTCTGGGTCTTTTGTTTTTCCATATGAATTTCATGATTGCTTTATCTATTTCTACAAGAAATGCTGTTGGGATTTTGATTGGCATTGCATTAAACCTATAGAGAACTTTTGGTAATATCGCCATTTTGATGATGTTAGTTCTGCCTATCCATGAACAGGGTATATTTTTCCATCTTCTAAGATCTTCTTCTATTTCTCTCTTTATGGTTCTGTAGTTTTCATTGTATAAGTCTTTCACCTCTTTTGTTAGGTTGATTCCCAAGTATTTTATTTTTTTTGAGGATATTGTGAATGGAGTGTTTTTCCTCATTTCTATTTCAGAGGATTTGTCGCTGATATACAGGAATGCCTTTGATTTATGCGTGTTGATTTTATATCCTGCCACTTTGCTAAATTCATTTATTAGCTCTAATACTTTCTTTGTAGACCCTTTTGGGTCTGCTAGGTATAGAATTATGTCATCTGCAAATAGTGATAATTTAAGTTCTTCTTTTCCTATTTTTATGCCTTTAGTTTCTTTCATCTGTCTAATTGCTCTGGCCAGTGTTTCGAGAACTATGTTGAACAGAAGTGGTGAGAGAGGGCATCCCTTTATTGTTCCAGATTTTAGAGGGAATGCCTTCAGTTTTTCTCCATTCAGAATGATGCTAGCCTGAGGCTTAGCATAGATTGCTTTTACAATGTTGAGGTATGTTCCTGTTATCCCTAGTTTTTCTAGAGTTTTGAACATAAAGGGATGCTGTAATTTGTCGATTGCTTTTTCTGCATCTATCGAGATGATCATATGGTTCTTAATTTTAAGTCTATTGATGTGGTGAATAACATTTATTGATTTCCGTATATTGAACCAGCCTTGCATCCCAGGGATGAATCCTACTTGATCATGATGCACAATTTTTTTGATATGTTTTTGAATCCAATTCGCCAGAATTTTATTGAGGATTTTTGCATCTAGGTTCATTAGGGATATTGGTCTGTAGTTTTCTTTCTTTGAAGTGTCTTTGTCTGGTTTAGGAATCAGGGTGATATTGGCCTTGTAGAATGAATTTGGAAGTTCTCCCTCTTTTTATATTTCCTGAAATAGCTTGAAAAGTATTGGCATTAGTTCCTCTTTAAAGGTTTTTTAAAACTCTGCTCTATACCCATCCGCTCCTGGGCTTTTCTTAGTTGGTAGTCTTTTGATGGTTTCTTCTATTTCTTCAATTGATATTGGTCTTTTTAGGTTGTCTATATCCTCCTGACTCAATCTGGGCAGATCATATGACTTAAGAAATTTATCGATGCCTTCACTATCTTCTATTTTATTGGAGTATAAGGATTCAAAATAATTTCTGATTATCTTCTGTATTTCTGAAGTGTCTGTTGTGATGTTCCCTTTTTCATCCCATATGCTAGTAATTTGAGTTATCTCTCTTCTTCTCTTTGTTAGCATGGCTAAGGGTCTGTCGATTTTATTTATTTTTTCAAAGAACCAACTTTTAGTTTTGTCAATTTTTTCAATTATTTCTTTTGTTTCGATTTTATTAATTTCAGCTCTGATTTTAATTATTTCTTGCCTTCTACTTCTTTTGCTGTTGTTTTGCTCTTCTTTTTCTAGGATTTTGAGATGAAGTATGAGATCATTTTTTTTTTGTTTTTTTTTTTTCTTTTTTTAAGGAATGAACTCCAAGCAATGAATTTTCCTCTTAGAACTGCTTTCAATGTGTCCCATAGATTCAGATATGTTGTGTCTGTGTTTTCATTTATCTCTAAGATTTTTTTAAATTTCCTCCTTGATGTCTTTTATAACCCATTGATCATTCAGTAACCTATTATTCATTCTCCAAGTGATGCATGATTTTTCCTTCCTTCTTTTATCGTTCATTTTCAGTTTCATTCCATTATGATCAGATAAGATGCCTGGTATTATCTCTACTCCTTTATATTGTCTAAGAGTTGCCCTGTGACATAATATATGATCTATTTTTGAGAAGGATCCATGTGCTGCTGAGAAAAAAGTGTAACTGCTTAATGTTGGGTGGTATATTCTATATATGTCCATTAAGTCTAGGTTATTAATTGTGTTATTGAGTTCTATAGTTTCCTTATTCATCTTTTGTTTGGAAGATCTGTCCAGTGGTGAGAGAGGTGTGTTGAAGTCTCCCATGATTATTGTATGGTGGTCTATTAGACTCTTGAACTTGAGAAGAGTTTGCTTGATGAACATAGCTGCACCGTTGTTTGGGGCATATATATTTATGATTGTTATGTCTTGTTGGTGTATGGTTCCCTTGAGCAGTATGTAGTGTCCCACTTTATCCCTTTTGATTAACTTTGGCTTGAAATCTATTTTATTTGATATGAGTATGGACACTCCTGCTTGTTTCCGCAGTCCATATGAGTGATATGATTTTTCCCAACCTTTCACCTTCAGTCTATGTATATCTTTTCCTATCAAATGCGTCTCCTGTAGGCAGCATATTGTTGGGTATTGTTTTGTGATCCATTCTACTAGCCTGTGTCTCTTAATTGGTGAGTTTAAGCCATTGACATTTAGGGTTATTATTGAGATATAGTTTGTTCTAGACCTGTTCTGGGTGCGGGCGGCAGCTCTGCTCTGCCCCTACTCCAATTGGTGTGATGTGTCTACCACACCGGCAGGCCACTGGGCCTGTCCCGCCGGTCGGTCGCAGGTCTGCCTACCTTGCGGGCTCGGGCGGCGGCTCTGCTCGGCCCCCACTGCAGTTGGGGTGAAGTGATAGCATGCCGGCGGGTCACTAGGCCTGTTCCGGGCGCTGGTGGCGGCCCTGCTCTACCCCTACTCCAATTGGTGGTAAGTGTCTACCACGCCAGCAGGCTGCTGGGCCTGTCCCGCTGGTCGGTCGCAGGTCTACCTACCTTGCGGGCTCTGGCGGCAGCTTTGCTCGGCCCCCACTGCAGTTGGGGTGAAGCGATACCACGCCGGAGGGTCACTAGGCCCACTCCGGGCGTGGGCGGCAGCCCTGCTCTGCCCCTACTCCCATTGGTGTGACGTGTCTACCATGCTGGCAGGCCGCTGGGCCCGTTCCGCCGATCAGCCAGTGGTCTGCCTACCTTGCGGGCTTGGGCGGCAGCTCTGCTCAGCCCCCACCGCAGTTGGGGTGAAGTGATACCCCACCGGCGGGTCGCTGGGGCTGTTCCGGACGCGGGCTGCAGCTCTGCTCTACCCCTCTGGCCCCCACAGCACTCAGCAGGATCCGGACCGAGAAGCAGTCTCCGCGGGTTCTTCAGCCCTGGGTCAAAGCAGCTCCGGGAGCCAGAACTCGGCCGCTCTGGGCTCCGTGCATGCTCTGGTAGGAGCAGGCTCCAAGAAGCAGCCTCCGCGGGCTCCTTAGCCCTGGGCCAGAGCAGTTCCGGGAGCCAGAATTCGGCTGCCCCTGGCTCCGTGTATGTTCTGATAGGAGCAGGCCCCAAGAAGCAGTTTCCATGGGTTCTTTAGCACTGCGCCTGAGTAATTTGTCTGCGAGATGCAGGCGAATGGCAGCCTGAAATTACCTGTTCTATGGTTGAATGAGCTGCGATCACTCGAAAACAGGGATGATGACGTCAAGTCTCCAAGATGGTGGCCGCTGGCTTCCTCTGTGGTCTGACCGGTGGAGAACCGAACTGGACCGCTTCCTTCCCCCGTCTCAAACCCAGAATTCAGCACTGTGTACAGTAATTGCGCAGCTGGCAAGAGCCCACAGAATCCGCAGCGCTGTATATTTGCTTTGCTATCTCTTGCTTCCCCGCACGTGCCGCAGATTCTAGCCACGGGGCGATTTGCTGAATAAGCTGCGTGACCCTCCGTGCGGACAAATCGCTCGCGTTTGAGCCCCTGTAGCTGATTCTCGTGCGATGAAAATCCTTCCATTAGGTTTTGGAGCACCCCAGTTTTGCTAGAAATTCCTAACAAGATAGTTTTTAGCTGTTCTAACTCATTATTCTTCTGAACAGTGACGCGGTACACGGGAGTGATGCACTCCCTTCGCAGCCATCTTCTGTCTATGTTTAATTTCAATTAATTAAAATTTAAATAGCCAAGTGTGGGTCTAAATCTTTTTCTGTATGAGGAACATGAAAAAAGCCAACGTCAACAGCAAAAATAAAATTATTCTGAAAACAAGGAAAAGTGTTCATCTCTAAACTTCAAAGAGAGCAAAAATTGGTTCCTCGATGTATAATTTGGTGGGTGGCGGAGCTGATTTTTATCCCGTTTAGGAAAAATTTGAGTGCATTTGAAGTAACCCCTTGACATCTTAAATGAATCCAGAGATGTGCAAGAAGTTTAAGTCAGCAAGTCAATTACACCTCAGTGTCAATGAATTCACAGTTTCTCTCTGGCAGCACACGCTCTTTTAAAGCACCCTTGAGGGAAACACTTTCATGGTGTAATTTCAGGCACAATAACATAGTGGTTCCTGTGAATGGGCAGGGGATCTGTTCAGGAGACCCAGAGGTCACCGACCACCCAGGATGCTCGATTCCCTCATTAAAGCACAGCATCTGCACAAAACCCACACAGACCCTCCCGTAAACCTCAAGTCATCTCTAAATGGTATACATATGTGTGTGTGTGTGTGTGTACAAATAATGTTTGTGTGCATATAACATGTATGCATGCACACACATACACACAATCACACACAATCACACACACACCTAATTCAGTGTAAATTCCCTGTCAGTGATCCCTAGACTTCAGAGAAAAATGACAAGAAAAATAAAGTTTGGAGTATTTAGAATGGATTCTTTTCCCCAAACATTTTCAATTCCTGGTTGGTAGACTCCATGAGTGTGGAGCCCTGGATCAGAGGGACCAATGTATTTTCATCTGAACAGGAGCCACCAAAACAGCTGAGTTTTCAGAAGTGATGGAGTGATGGGGTGTTAGGTGTTGCTGAAGGCGCTCTCCGGACCCTGACCCTGCACTGCACACGTGGTCACAACCACTGATGGGGAGGGGGGAGACCTCCGAAGGAGACCGCCCAGCTGTAACATTGGCAGAATGGGCCATGCAGGAACAGTTGGAATGGGGTCCGAAGGAGCAAACAGCAGCTTGCAGGGTGCAGGGGGGTCCCCACATTCTGGAGAAGAGAAGGCCTGGTCCCTACAGTGACAGTCCCTAAGAGCAGCCGGACTCAGGTACTGCCTCCCCCGCTCTGGACTAGGACTCTTGAGCTTCCCAGAGGAGACGGCTCGGCCGGGGAGACCCTGGAGGGCTGACTTGAGGGAGCAGAGCCTGGCTGTTCAGAGGCCCCTCGGTGTGTAATGGGGTGGCTAAGACTAAGGTAAGAGGTGACACCCTTGAGGGGCATTTTTACAACTGCTCCAGGCTCATTCTTTGCCATCATTTGGATCTTAAATGTCCCACAGAGGCCCATGTGTCATAGCCATAGTCCCCATCTTGGTGCTATTGGGAGGTGGTAGAAACTTTGGGATGTGGGGTCTAGCAGGAGGTCCTAGGTAGTTAGGGACACACATCAGAAGAGGGTAGTTGGACTTTGTCTTCTCTCCCTCCTCTTTTGCTCTGTGGCCATGAGGGAAGTGGTTTTACTGCCTTCATGGTGTCCCTCCTTGCCACATTTCCAAATACAGTGGGGTCTGTTGATCATGAGCTGAAGCCTCCAAAACTGTGAGCCAAAATAAACCTTTTTCTTTACAAGTTGATTATCTCAGGTAGTTGTTGCAGTAATGGAAAGCTGTCTGATACATTTTGGTCATGTGTGGAGATAACCAACCCGAGGGCACTTTCTTGTCCAAGGAAAACTTCTTTTAGATTTTTCAATTTTAATTATATAAATGCTCATTGCCTCAAAAGTATCAAACAGCAAGACCTGATTGTGATAACCATCCATTCATTTAAAACTCTGGGCTCCTGCTATCAGCCAGTTGCCGTGGAGAAGATTACAAAAAAAAAAAAAAAATAGAAGGTTCCTATGATGAGAGTGCTTGGATTCCACTGGATTAGCTGTTCCTCCACCGTGCACAAGATGGCTGCTGGAAAGAGGGCATTATTTTGAAAAATGCCTCCTGGAAGGGAAAGTGGACTCCCTGGGTCCTGACCCCTCAGATTTGGAGTTCAGAGCAGACAAATAAAGAAGGACCAGGAAGTCAAGGTCAAGGAAGAGGCAAGGACAATTAATTTCATAAAATAAAGGAATCTGTGAAAAGATTAGGTAGAGGATGACAACTGAAATCAACCCTAGGCTACAGCGAGGTTGCTTTCCCATGGCTGGTGCAGGGGACCAGGCGGTGTCCAGCTCAAGCAAAACCTAGACACGAACTACAAAGCAGTCTAACCTCATGCCCAGCAGGGGTCCTGCAGCCACAGAGCATTGCAGCTGCAGATCTACATGGGCCACACTTGGACACTGACACTGGGGGTCAGCATGGAGCAATGGCAGCAGGAGACTGATGGGAGGCCCTTTCTTTCCTTCTTAGTATTTAAAGGGAAACGCATTCCTCTTGGACTCTATTAAACAAAGTTGCTAAGCAATTTGATGTAGGAGGAAGAGGCAGGAGGGAGGCTCTGGAACTCCCCCTAATGAGGTTGGGGCCATATGGCAACACTGTAATGAAATAACAAGGATCACTTATGTAGTACTTATTTCGTTTTCCCATGCAAACAGCACCCTAACATTATTCAGGTGCCCAAAGAAGATACCGCTGTCCCTAAGCTGCAAATATGAATTGCATTTGGTCTCACCCTTTAGGCTAATTGCGATGGTTTCTCCCACCCTTTAGGCTAATTGCGATGGTTTCTCCCATGCTGGGGGAGTCAATGCAGCTGATCTGTCAATGATCCATGAGAGAATTGTGGGCAGCTTTGGGGGAGTTCCATGAGAAGGGAGAGGTCAGAGGTGGGTGGAGGTCCCTTTGTCTTCCCTCCTCTTCCTGCTCTCATGCAAGGACGTGAGGCTTGAAGCCGTTGAGCCATTTCTAATTGGTAGGAAACCAGCCAAGGAAATCAGGAATATGTGAGCGAGGTCTCCTACTGCAGCGTGGAGCCGCGGGCAGCCCAGGACTACTGGGGCTTCCCTTTTTGCTTTGGGGTGATTATGTGTCTTCACCCATGGGCACAGTTTAGTTTTCTTACTATAATACAGAGGCATACAATTTCCACAGACCAGGTTTCCCAGGGACACATCCTCAAAGCAGCATGTGTGACAGGGTGGTTGCACCAAAATTTCCCTTAAGAAACTTACTTTCAAATAAGCACTTTCAGATCCCTATCCTTAGCTCTCCAGTAAGTTCCATTATGGGGAAGAAACAGCCTAGAACTCCTCCCCTTCCCAGTTTCCGACCTACAGGGCATGCCCCCAAACATGCGTTTTAAAAATGATCTAAACTGCGGTTTCTTTCTTCTAGGAACATTAAAGAAAATCGTTAGTGAGTACAAATGCGGGCTGAATCCTCAACACAGGCACAGAGATCTTAGAGGCCATAGGAAAACAACTCTGGGAGTGGTAGTCCTTCTCAACCCATTACTACAAAGCCCTGCGCAGATTCCTCCAAACCTTCAATGCTTAAAAAACAAATGGTCGATACCTGCTGCAGCAATCACTCATGTTTGATTGATTGTGTGTCTTTGAAGGTGAAGAAGTACAAATAGCTTGAAAGGAAGAAATACACAGAGGAGCCATCAATCTGATTTACCTATTCCAGCGGCAAGCCAGGCGCTGAGCAGCAGCGTGGCAGGCACCCCTGTGTCCTCAGAGAGCAAATGCCCAGGACCCTGGAACTTCTGTGAACATGTCCTGCTGACCAGCTACCCGATCACCACGGAGCGAAAACATCTGACTAGCAGGATGACATCAGTTCCCTGGGTCACAGGTTTGCTGGTCCACAGGTCCCTCGTCACCTGTGTGGGTGACTGGGGGCAGGAGAAATCATCAGACCCAGCAATGGATCATTTGGCTTCCCTTTTCCCAGATGAGGAACCAAGATATCACCAAGAGAGAAGGCAAGGGAGGGACAGCGGACACCACGTACCCAACACACAGCTTACCACGCCGTGCTGGCTCTACTACGTGCTCTCCCCATGTGAATTTTGTGTCCCTGTCTTCACACACGGGGGCTGAGTCACAATGCTTGCTGGAGTGCTCTGGGCAGTGAGAGATGAGCAGAGTTGCAGGTGGACCCAGGAAGGCACAATTTAGACCCCAAATGGCCACACTCCTCAACTTGTGATCTAAACTCACATCAAGGCACTCGTTCTGAGTCTCTGTGGATAACAGCGGATTTCTATGTCATTGACACCCAACATCCACTCACCTTGTCCCTGGAAACAGTGCCTTGCCTGTCCTCCAGAGACCAACAAGTGACCCAGGCCAAGAGAATCAAAGCTCCTTACTCCATCACCATGATGCCCACTCCAGGGAGGGGCATGGCACCCCAGAGTCAGGGAGGCCCAGCTCTGTGGTCTTTTGTGGGAGAAAAGCACCCCGCCAAACCACTGGGGGTGCTGGCAGCCACTCTGCCCCATGTGCAGACCAAGCTGTCCCCGGGCATCGCTGCTTGATCTTGCCTTTCCTGAAGCCAATTATTCCCCCGGAGGGCTTCATAAGTCAATAAGCCTAAGCCATTTTGAGCCAGGTTTTCTGTGTCACTTGCAAACACATCAAACAAAAGAGAGTCAAAGGGATTATTCTTAAATTCAGTTTGCAGATGACTTTTTCATTTTGATAGATGAAATTAAATTCTGCCATCTATGTACTGTCACTCTACTGCCAAAATCTGAGAAGGTTATGAGACAAAATAGGCTTATGTTGAGGAACATGAACAGGAGCTGTGCTCACACTCCGGGACCCTTGCACCCCTCAGCTCACTTCTGGTTTCAGTTCCCGCTGCAGGGGCAGGTTGGGTGCCATGAGACTCACATGGTCCTCATCTCACATATGGTGGCTGCTACGACCCTTCCTCCTTCACCTCAGGGCTTTCCCACAGGCGGGGAAACACCCTCAGCTCCTGCTTAGTGTAGAGCTCAGGTGTGTGAGTGAGAATGCTCCACGTGCGACCCTTCCCCACCTAGGAGGGTGGAGCAGCCTCACAAGGATCCATCTCTTGTCCTGCCAAGCTAAATTACCTTCACCTAAGTCTTTATCCCAGGCCCAAGTTTCCCTTAACCAAGACAGGTGCTGTCTTTAGAATGCTGGGAAACAGAGGATAGATGGGACAGATGTGAAAACGTCATTCATACAAGACAGGATGGTCAGTGTTCCAGGAAGAGCCCAGGAGCTGAGAGGACCTCCACCCTGCATGGTGGGGTTTGAGCTAGGCGGCATCACCTTCTCCATCTGCAGAAGAGGAGGCTGGAGCATGGGCAGGGGTGGCGTGGCTGTGCCTGTGTTTTGTATTGGGCTCCACATAAGCTGAGGCCCTCCTCAGACTGGACAGAGCCCCTACCTGAAACCATCGCAAGTCCTGTTAGGGTTTAGTTGTGAAGAGGTTTAGTTGAGGAAATGCAAGAAAGCTTAGAAGTGAGATGATTGGGTTAAGAGAGTCTGAACCTAATCAGCACACTAATCTGCAGGTGAAGATTAACTACATGGTGACTGCAGACATGGAGGATGTGGCTGGAGGAGGTGGTCATTGCGGGCAGGCCTTTCACTTAAGTTCCTGGGGGCTGGGAGTTTAAATTTATCGAGGATCATAATATTGTTGCTTTGGTTTTGCCTTTACTGTATCTCAAACAGAATTCTCTACTGGAAATTAAATTTGAACTCAAGTATTCACTTGCCAATTAAGAGATTTAAAAATACATGACTCCCAATTTAGCCCCAAGCCCAGCTTCTTACCACTTTCAAACTCTATCATGGAGGTGCTCCTCTGTGGCCCCTGGCTTGAGGACCTCTCTGGCCTTTTTCCCTCTTGACTGCTACCCTCACTGGCCTGAGAGTTTACCTGCAAGCCACAGTCTTGGTCTGGGGTTCCTGAGACCAGCTGGGCTTATTTTCACAAGTGGTTAAAATTCCTTCTTTGTTCTCTGCGTTTTTACTGGAAGCAGCCAGGCTCTGTAATGTCACCAAAGCTCCCAGACTGGGGTCTCATTCCCCTACAGATAACAAATCGTCCATGAAATACTCACTAAAGGAAAAGAGTATAATCTCAGCTCTGAATTACGGGGCTCAGAGAGTCACTAAGCCTGTGGGGTATTGCACTTTGATTTTTCGGCAGTGAACCTCCCTGAGTCTGCGACGTAACTGCTTCATGCCACCTGGTAGCATTTACTAAGGGATTTCTCTTTAGCTCATCTGACTCAACCTTATTTTTTCTGTCTAACTCTCCCTCCCATGTTCTCTAGAATTATTTTTCTTTTTTCTTTTGTTGCCATGCTGGGAATTGAACCCAGGGCCTCTCAAATGCTAGACAAGCATTCTAGCACCGAGCCACATCCCACCCCTCCCTCCCTCTTCTCTAGCTTCAGGTGCAGCCTGGGTAGAAGACTTGGGAAGCTCCCGTGAGACTAAATTAACAACTGGTTTGGGATCTTTTGCTCTTTGTAACAGCATCGCTCCTAGTAGTCAAAGAGCAGGAACAGTCCAAACACCCTTCAAGTGGTAAAGGCTCTATAAATGTGGTATATCCCCAAACTGGAATATTCTATGACAACATAGACTATGGAGTTCTGACACGTGCTACATTGTAGACGAACTTTGAGAAAATCACACCTAGCGAAATAAGCTAGACACAAAATATAACGTGGCATATAATTCCAATTACATTAAATGTCCAAAGTTGGCGAATTTACACAGAGAGAAAGGAAACTATTGGTTCTTTGGGTGTTGAATGCAGGTTCAATGTTTGGTACTTTTTATTTATGAGGGTTATCAGGACACGACCCCCTTGTAAGCTGAGGAGCCCCCCGTGGGTCTTTTTGATCATCCTCAAAATCCTTCAATATTCCTTGTGCTTCCTTCCACTCTGCCCATGCCAGGGGGCCACGTCTGGGGAGTTCTGCAGCCTGTTCACTGGCACCATTTCCACTGATGTCTTGGCCCACAGGGAAGAAAGCCCACAGATCTGTGTGACAAGCACGGTGTCCTCTGACCTATGTGCAGCTGACCATGTTGCCTATCTACATAAAGGAAGAATTCAGGGGGATGATTTCCAGCATCACCCGTAGACATAGGTGTGTGTGGCTCGAGTCTTCCCTGGGAAAGGTCCCTTCCAGACCACCTGCTGAGTGGGCTTCCTAACCTGCTGATACCAGCAACGCCTGTGGTCAGCCAGGGCTAGTGCAGGCACCTGTGGAGGCCGGTGGGTGGGTAGGGGGCAGTGCAGCATCTGGTCCCCCCAGGAGCACACTTCTACTGCTTAATGAAAGAAGCAGGCACCTCAAGGAGCAAAGCCAGTCCCCATGGAGAAACAGGAGTCCCCAGGTGCCAGCAGCCTGTGTGTCCAAACCAGCCAGTAGGATGCATTAAACTACTTTTTCAATATTCACAAAATAAAATTTGCACTCATAATTTTTGTGAACTTTCTTGGGCAGATTTTCTTGAGAATACTCTTGATCACTGAGCAAGCTCATGTCACAGGGTATTGCTGGGACCCAGAATGCCTGTGGCCCACACTCTCCCTCACTCCTCTTCTTATTCTCTTTTCACCATTATCTAGTGGCAGCTCCACAGACACAGGAGTGAGTCACCAAAAGGTCCCTGTGTCTACCTCCCAGGCTCATGGGACGATGGCACGATGGCACATTCTGCCCCCTTGAGGTTGTGTGCATCCTATGACTAGCTGTAGGTGTCCAGGTGAAAGTGATGTCCATTATCTCTGAGCGAAGCTCTAGATGCCAACCAAAGATCCTTCAGAGTCCTTGGACTCCTGTGTGAGGAGCAATTTTCAGGACAGTGGCTGATCCTGCAAAAGGCATGGGGCATGATATGATGTTACAAATTTTTGAGATCAGGGTGGAGATATTTGTTACTGCATTGTAAACTAGCTTAACCTGACTTCTACAATTAAACAAGGATCTAATCATCATAAAATTACCCGTAAATTCTAAATTTGTGGGGCACACAGGAAGCATGGTACAACTATGGTAAGAAATTTATTCCCCTCAGGAATTGATATCAGACAATTTCTAGGCCAGATGGCTCAGTCTTCACTTAAACATAGTTGGTCAAAATATTCTCCGAATATACACTGGCCTCTCTCTCCCTAAGAGGAGTGGAGAAAGAAAAGCAGAGATTTGGAAAGGGGAGCCTCGGGGATAGAAGACAAGTGTAAGTAACAACCACCACACTAATTGAAGAAGGTAACAAGTTTCTCCAAGAACTATGCCATGATGGTGACACCCTCAGCCCTGCATATGAGACACGATCCATTTGGAAATTGATGTGAAGTTCATGGAAATTTCCTCAAACATTCTGAACAATAAAAACTGAAAGAGAACTTAAGCTACAGAGTCTGATATAAATAAGGAAGTTTCCATTTCTTCCAGAACCTAATTCGTTGTCTGGGATCGATACCTACTACAGAACATCTAGGAGCAGCTGTTAAAAATACAACATTTCCTCCAAATGCATATGCCAAATTAACACGTGGCCTAAGGACCCAAGGAAGAGATAGCAGATGAAAATGACCTTTTATGTGGCAGCATAATGAAGCACCGGTTGCAGCTAGTGATGGAGACCTTCCTAAATTACAGCTTTGAGTCCAGTCAACATGTCCAGGAATAGTTCAGAGCTTGAAAAGAATATGGAATAAGTGCCATTGGTGGAGGAGGTCACACCCTTGGTTTTGCTTCAACCTTGCCCATCGACAGACAGCGGCTTCTTGCAGGTGAATGTTCACTGGGTTTCTGATCAAGAAAGTCAACCCAGGAGAAAACACTGAAGTCTAGGGTAGATTTGCAAAATCATGTGCAAACTATAATAACCTTACCACTGTGTTGTAGGTAAAGAGGTGACTGAGAGAGGTTCGAGGGGGATAAGAAGGGGAAGAACAGGAAGAGAGATGAGATATTCGCAGCTCAGGTGTGTCTGCTTTCTAGAGCTGGGCACCAGTGTGCTGATATTATGGGAAGGAGTCAAGGAAGGGGTGGGGACCTGAAAGCAACCTTGTCATTCACTGGGGGAGCAGGACAGGTGAATAAAGGACACCTTCAGCTGTAAGGGTTTGCAGAAGATGCAGTAATGGCCTAAAGGTGACAGAAATGTATGGATAAACTCAATTTGATGTTTGGGGAGACAGAGGATGCTTGTTTTTTAACAGGGAACTAAAAGTAAGGAAGGGTAAGAAGAAGACAGATTTTCAACATTCGTTTGTCTGTAAGATCTGATTCATGTTATATATGTGTTGCAACAAATTAAATACATATTTTATATAAACATAAAGTCATTACTTTGTAAAGAGCTTACCCAAGATTGAATTATATTGTTACATTGTGTGCATGTACAAATAGGAAAGAAATCCCATCCATATGTACAACTATAACGCACCAATAAAAATGTGAAGAAACAAGCATTACTGAAAAGCCCAAATTTGCCTTATTCAAAAATACAAATCATTCAAAGGTTACAAGTTAATGTTCCAGAACATGCCAAGCCTCTCTTCACCGCCTATTTCTTTTTCTTGTAATTTGAATTTGTTCTTTGGCCCATATTGATAGGTAACCAAGCGCCCAAAGACTTTGACATGGGAGACAACCTTCCTGTAGTTTCATTTTTCCTCCTGATTCCATGATCTGAAGTTGGGCATGACATTTGAGAGGATGACCGCTGCCCACGCTGGACAGACTGGGCCAGGCTCTCAGAGCCCCTGGGAGATGGCCTGCTCTCGAGGAGCAGGGAGACTGGCAGGTGGACAACTGTTTGCCCTGAAGCTGTTCAGGCCCCACTGGCCTTCGGCTAAGTCGCATGATGGGGAGGATGAGGCTGGCTCTCCTGGTGGACTCGATGGAGGCAGGTGCGTGGTGTGGTGAGGGTGCATGTGTGGGCACCTTCAGGATGCTCTGAGCCGTAACTTTGGCAGGCTCAGCTCTCAGTGCCTATGAAACCAGGGAGCAGAGCTGGCCCCTGTCTTGGCCCATTTTCTGCTCCTGTCACTGAATGCCTGAGACATCACCATTCGTCAAGAACAGATTGATTCCTTGCAGTATGGAGGCTGGGGAGTCCACGAGGATGGTGCTCACATCTGGCGGAGTCACGTGGTGAAGACGGGCCCAGCTCCTCCTTTCATCAGGAGTCCACCCTGACTGTGTCCCTTAGGAGTCGTAAAGCTGTTTGGGGTGGTGGCCTTGATGGTTCACCCCCGTTCTTTAGGTCTGGATGACTCTGAATGGTTGAACTGCCCTTCACTCTGTCTCACTCTAATGGGGGAAAGTGTTTTGCAGACAAAAAGATTTATTTTTTATTTTTTCTGATCTTCTTGAACTTTGCCGTAGCCCTGAGTGTGTAATAAACCAAGTTAAACTTTTTTTTTCTTTTTTCCGTTTTGAAGAGGTCAAAATGTGCCAAATGGGTGAGGACAGCAGGATTATCTTTTGTTCTTTGGAAGAATTTCCTGAGGCTATGGCTGGTGAGTTTTGCCTTGAGCAGAGCCTGGGAGAAATTGCTAAGTAGGTACCCTGCCTCTGGACTCTTTGGGTTTGAGAGTTAAACTTTGCAGGCTTTCCTGACCACGCAAGTAGACACACAAAATGATCTGAGGATGTTGAGTGAGAATGCAGACGACAGGATCCAATGGGGAAGACCGGTCCCTAAGGCTGGAGGTGGGCTCTGGAGGGTCAGGACATTAACCAGTGCCCTGTGAGGTTCAAGGAGTCTCACAGGTTTGGACTCCTCTGACCTAAAGCAGAATATCAGGGTGGGGCGTGGACTCCATCCCACACTTCCCAGGTGTGGAAACATGGCCAGATTGAAGCAAAATTTGTACCACAGAGAATCAAACCATTCCAGACTATTCCAATGGGGAGAGAGACCAGAACTCAGCCTGAGCTCAATTTCACTGGAAGAAAGAGTAGCATGGGACCGAGTCCCACACCATGGCTTCTTCTGATGGTGAATTTTCTCTGGTCCTCGTGGGAGGGACAGTTTTATAGCCTGAGGCTCTTTCCCTCATTTTGAGGCCAGTTTTCCTCGAGGGTCCCAACTCAGGGGGGACAACTCTCAGGTCCCCAGCAAGATACTCCTAGGCTGTAAAGTGAAAGTGTCTTCTACAATGATCCGCCTCTCAGAGGAGCAGAGGAGAAGCGGACTCTGGTGAGTTTTCAAACTCAAAAGCTTGGAGACCAGGGTGGAGAGGAGTCTCAGGGCTTGGTCACCTGTGTTCTGCGAGATCCAAAGAGGGCACTGGGGCCTGTAGGCAGGGGAGGTGGCCGCTTTACCACCCAGAGCCAGTTGCCCTGGCAACAGGCCTCTCCCTAAGCTTACAGTTAAGATGTGACAAGGAGAGAAAGTAATTTTCAGAGGTGACCAGATTCGGGGGCTGTAGAAGCTCTAGGTCCATGAGTGCCTCTCTGGGGACGCTTTGGGAGGGAGTTTCAAATCTGAGGGTCTCACTGACTTCCTGGGACTGCCATGGGATCACCAGTGAGGGCAAGCAGGTGCTTTGACCCCACAAACCTTCCCTCCATCTGCCAGTGTGACCCGTGAGCAGAAGCTTGGTCTCCCCACCATGACCTCTGGGGGGGATGTTTGAATATGGAGTCTGGCCACTCCTGATGGCACTGCATCATGGAAAAGCACCTAACGATTCTGTGGAGTGTCCAGTGTTTGACCTGATTCTCAGCAGAGCCAGTGGGAATTTCACTGCCTGCGCTTCATTACAAGGAGAGAAAAGAGGAGAGGAGAGAGAGGAGCTGTTGGTGACGACAGCAGATGGAGTTGGAACAGGCTCCTCCACACATTCAGCCTCTGTGAAGAAGGTTGGAGGTCTACAGTGCACAGCTGATCTCCAGGGGCCCAGGACCTGCTCTCGTCAAAAGCATGGGGCTTGGTTATCTGTGGTTTGAAGGCCTGACACCTAGTTTGGTATAACCCAGGGATTAAGGATGACTTTTGCGTTCTAATAGTTAAAATTGAAAGAAAATTTTATTTTTACAACATTTGGAAATAATATGATATTGAAATTTAAGTGGCCACAAAGTTTTATTGGAAATAGAAGGTGCCCATTCCTTTACATGGGGTCTGTGGCTGTTTCGTGTTCCAGTAGCAGCACTGGGCAGGTGCGAAAGGGGATATAAAATGATGACTATGTGACTTTTATGTTTGCCAGCTTCAAAAGTAAGGAAGCAGCTTCAGAAATGTCATTTTCTTCCATTTTGAGGAATAATTTCTGCCTCTTTCATTGATGCATCCATTGAATCAATAGATGGCAAAGGGCCCTCCTTTGTCCCTGATGGTGCTTTCAGCCCCTGAGTCCATGACTCTGACCCTGAGAGGGTGACCATCTGCAAGCACAGTAGTGGGTCACCACGGGCATCGGCTTTGCTGAAATCCTCCCCTGGGCGCATGCACATCCACACAGCCACACAGCCTGCTTTGGCTCATCACCAGGTCCTGCTCATGAAGCCAGCACCTTCCTGCCACTTTGAGAAGGTGGAACGTGAACAAGAGAGTTCCTGCCCCCGTGGATTGGGCCCTCAGCTGGACGAAATGGAGCTAAGGGGATCAGAGAGCATTAAACAGCCAGCCACTGACAGAGGCAGGGACTCCTGAGCCATGACGGGCCCCAGAGCTACAGCCCTATAGGGCAGGGATGCTTGGGGATTCCTGAGGATGTGATGAACTTTTGCTTCACTCTGCTCCCTGGGCATAGGGGCCAGGCCCTCCTGCCTTCGTTGCTTGGGCCATTTTATTCTCAATGATGCGAGTGTTTTCTCCCGACCAACCCAGTCTGCAACCATCCCTCCCTTAGGCCCTTATAACACTGTAGACATTTTCCGGGACACAAGTACACCTGATCAGAAGTGGCTCTCTGCTACCCTTTCCCTGTGACTTGACTCTGTACTCCAAGAGAAGGGAGGACATTTGTCCATCTCTGCATCTCCAGGACGTAGCCCAGCGTTTGCAGCTGAACAGGTCATAAGTGCTGTGGAATGAACGTGGGAAGAGCTGTCGAGGGGTAGGGACTGTGGCCTATTTAGCATCTGGACCAGGGGGACTTCAGTGGGCATTCCCATGTAAAGGGGAGTCAACTCTTCTGCTCCCCACTGGGAATATGGCACTGGGCACAGCTGGGGCCAGATATTCTAATCTTACAAGAGGAACAGAAATTTTTCTTCATATGTTGTTTTAATTAATATTGACAATTTTTTTTGAGAACTCAGCAGGCCAACAGTCATATGAGCACTTCTTCTATGAGGGGCATCTGGTCAAGGAGAAATCCCTGCTTTATAAAGCAATTAGGATGGGCTGGGATTGTGGCTCAGAGGTAGAGTGCTCGCCTAGCATGGGCGTGACACAGGTTCGATTCTCAGCACCACATAAAAATAAAAAGGCATTGTGTTGTGTCCATCTACAAAAAAAGATTCTCTCTCTCTTTAAAAAAAAAAAAAGGTGAACAGCCTGCGGGTGCCTGCAGGGGCTCTCGGTGGCATGCTGAAGGTCTCAACTAACTCTTGGGTTCTCCAACATCCTTCCTAATATGGACGACGTATCAAAAGCTGGCTCTCTCCACACTCTGTTGCAGTTACCTTGTCTCTTGGTTGATTTTACTGAAGAAGTTTCTATTCTTCTCTGCAGCCCGGAGCGATCCTATGAGGTTCTTCTGGTGCTGAGGTGGACAACAGCGTGGGCTACTTCTCAGGGGCTGTTGTGGTTTTCTGGTGTGGACTGTACTTCTTTTGGTTTGCTGCACCTTCTCTCTTGGAACATGATCATTTTAAATGTCCTTGGTCCATGAGGACAAAGGACATTTAAAATGCTGGCTCCCTGCTAGACTGCTCGGCTGTGGACTTCTTATTACATGAGAAAAACTGTTGGTTTAGGCCAAGCTTATGTGAGTTTTGTAGCCAAATGCATCCCTGGCTGATCCATTAGTGTTCCCCTATCTCTTTGAAATCTGAGCTCTAATATCTCTCCTGGGTCTCTGTCAATCCCAGGCTTTTCTTAAACAAACCAACAAGAAACACTAATGTGTTTTTCAGTTTCAAAAGCAAACAAATCCATTCATCATTCCTGTTGTGCTCAGACAAACCTGTCATTTCTGAAGTGCTTCGTCTCTGAAATCCACTGGAAGACAGCTTGTCATCTTGCATGGTCACTTAGTGAAGAGCTTCTGTGGGTCAGAATGCCTGGAGAGCTCGCCTGTCCTGGAGCTGATGATAATATACAGGGTGGGGTCGGGAAGGTCGGTCCCAACAGCCTTGTGTGGTCCCTGCCTGTGCAGGTGCGTGGGGAGGAGAGACTCTGTGTGGCCCCACATTAGCACCATCTCTGCATCTGGGGACTGCAGCACAGTCAGAGAATACAGAATTCTCTGATTCCCATTCAGAGAATACAGAAAGCCGGCCATGTCACCTTGCTGTTCATTGCCTTTGGGGGCTCCTGGTAGATTTTGAGCCACAAAGTCACCAAATGCACAGTCAAGTGTCCTTTGCTTCTCACAGGATGTTGACTCTCATGTGGGATCAACACAGTCCTCTGTGCCCTGCTCCTGGCTGCCTTGTATATCCGTGATACCTGCCTCCCCTCCAGGACACCTCCCAGGACAATTCCCTGTTCACCTGTGTGAGCGTGATTGCCAAGGGCATGGCTGGCCACTGGACCCAGGTGCTCCTTGAGGCTGGGATCTCAGTACCCCCACAGAGGGACGTGACAAGCTAAGACATGGATGGGCCCTGCTGGGATGATGGTCCTACGGGTACATGATGGACATGTGGAAGAGTCAAGCTATTCCTATTTATTAATAGCAATACCTGGTGGCAGTGGTGGGTGCTAAGGTAGTTTGCATTTAGAGTTGAGTCCTAAGTAAGTTGACTTTTACAAAAGGCAGGGGACCTAAGAACTTCAGTGCTGATGACATTTCAGGAGGACACACTGGGGAGCAGCAGTCGAGGGGCTGTCGACTGTCCAGTGAACCATGTCAGCCAATCCACCGCTGTGCGCTTTGCAGTCCAGTGGCACTTTTTCAGTGGTCACTTCCTGATCTGGTTCCAGACAACTGAGAAAGACTTGCAAGGATGTCACATAGGAAGTCCCCAGCCAGCCAGTGGGAATGCAGTTCCAGAAGAGCCTGACATATTTCTTAAATAAGGGAAATGCTAATGGTCCTGTTGACTGGTGACAATCAACTCCTGCCAATTGTCTTCCTGAGTGAGTGGAAAGGGGATCTCATTTTAAGCTATCTTGGTGACATCCTGTGCCCTCATCCATCTGCAGAGATATTAACGTTCTGGTTGCGCTGAATTTCTAAAGGCCAGGATGTGCCTTTGGTTTAATGGTGTGACGCCAACCAAGGAAAACAAGGCCAGAAAATAAAAAGAGATGCTGCTTCTCCCCACGTCGGGAATAAAAGCATCAGGACGGAAGAAGAAAGCAGTTAGGGTAAGGCTCAGGCCCCACCGTGGTCCTCCTCGTCTGGATGGAACAGGTTTGCAGCCATAACACACTGAGCACAGGTCCTTTCATCTAGAGGATTTGGAACTCTTCTGATAAAAGCCAAATCATACCAAAAATCCTATGTAAGAGCAAAGCATTTACTACAGGCCTGACACTCTACGGTGTGTCCACTCACTAACCCAGCTAACCTTCACCATCACCCTCTGGGTTAGAAGACACTCCATTCTCACATTACAGGTGGGGAAACAGAGAGCCAGGTAGACAGCATAACTTGCCCAACATCACCCAGCCGGTGGGTGCTTAGAACCTCCAGCTGGGGAAATTCCCCTCCTTAGTAGCAGAAAGTCCTCTATCTTTAGGATAGCACTAATTTATCAGTGTAATGGTCCCCTCCAGCTCTGTAACCCATATATCCAAATAAAACATACACATACATTCTAGTAAACAAATATTGCTTATTAACTGGCTGCGCTTTCTTCAGAAGTACCATTAAAATATGGCAATGTTATAAAGGGATGGGGGCCACAGCAGCCCCATCACAGCCCAGTGCGTGGTGGGGAGGAAAAGCAGGCTTCACACTGCACTTCTGGGTGTGACTCATACAGGGTGGGAAAGGTGGAAGGTCATTGCAGATGATCCCCAGGGCAGGGCACATCATGAATCTGTAGAAAAGAATGATCATGGAACCCCTCAGCCCAGACCCATTCCTCTCCAGTTCCTTTCTTCTGCTCCACGGAAAAGAACTGAAGCCGTGGAGCAGGGTGTCATGCTGCGGAGGTTCTTGGTCTTGCCTGGCCAGTTTCTGCTCCACCCTCCTTCCCATCAGCACCTCACTTATTCCTCAGGGAGCCTCAGGAGAGCCCTTTAGGAACAGCTGCTTGACCTCCTTCACAGTCTTTGATGCTCCTCCCACTTTAACTTACTCTGCTTCTCTTTCTAGCTGTTGTTGAGCAAGTGAGCTGAGGGCTTTTTCTCTTCCTCTTTCTCTCTCTCTTCCCCACCCCCGTCCCCTGGTCAGGGTTTGGGGTCAAGGAATTCTGTCCTTATTTTCTACTCCTGTGGTCCAATTTCAAATCCCTGTAAGTTCTGACCTGCCCAACACTGAGTCCCCTCTGGGCCCTTTTGCTGCTTTGCTTCTGGACTGTGGAAGAGTCCAGGGTGGCTTCCTGTACCTGCTCTGCCATCTTCCAGCTGCCCTGGGTCCCTTGTCATCTCATGGTGGCTCCCTCCTCTGTGCTTCCACTTGTGCCTCCTCTGGTCCTGGCTCAAGGGGCTGCAGGTCTGGAACCTGTGACATCACAATACATGTGCCCACCCCCACTCTAGCTTAATGCCATCAAGAGCATCTGATTGGCCCCTGGGCAGCCAATAGCTTGACAGGTTTTGCTGCAAATGTTCACCTTGGACACCAGAGAACACGGCCTTCCTGAGTGGAATTGGAGAGCAGCAGGTTGGGAGGCCTCTTACGAACTTTAATTTGGGGAAAGCCATTGGAACAAGGAGGTATGTGTCATTTAGGACTTCCAACAGACCCAGGGACAAGTTTTATTAGATATGTGAAAACAGATCAGGTCAGGAAAGCTGAATCAAGCAGCACACAGACAATGTACCCTGGGTGCTGTTGTAACTGTATTTTTTCCCTCAACCTCTCTGATCAAATAAGGGTGCCATCTACTTTTCAAACTGGAGCACAGTCTGATGGCTTTTTCCAAAAGCAACTTATTTTAAAATTATTTAGGGCTATGAAACCTACATGACAAGCCAAAAGCCAATAGCTGCTTGGGAGCTTTGGTAGAGCTACAGGGAATGGATCTCAGGACAGTAACTATGTTGCTACTCTCGGGTGGGAGCTAATAGGATTGCAGCTAGAAATCACCTATCTGAGGGTGGTTTGCTCTGCATAAACAACAAAAAACCCCAGAAAATGTTCAGTGTTATTTCCTGTATGTGTATTTTATTCTTATTTATTGCTGCTACAATGTTGGATTGTTCTGAATGCTGATGGAAGTCCTGGTGAGTTCTTGAGTAAGCTCAGTTTTCCAACATTGCACCCACTTTCTCTCTTTGCTGTTCTCTACAGTAAGTGAAGTTTTAATTTCTTCTGCGTATGTGCTCATGATATTTGAATCCATTTTTCCCCCTTCAGTGTTTTCTACTGATATTTACTGAAATATTGTTTTGTCTACATATAATCCACATCTAAGTTGCCTACATTCCCTGGGTGAGAATTCCTTCAAAATTTATGTTTTTTGTTATTATTGCTGCCCACTTCACTCTGCCTCCAAGTAGAGGGTGGGAATTGATGTGGGTGCCAATTATTTCACAGTGCACCTTGCTTTTTAGTCACCGGTAGGCTATGAGCCACTCTACTGGTATTTGTTCTCATAATGACTCCTACAGAGGACAGACTCCATCTCCAAGCACATTTAGGGTATTTCTCTCTGTGTTACAGCATTCACTGCCGCTGATGTATTTCTATTAGCTATGTCATTCCATAATTTCTCAGCACTAGTTGGCCACTATTTCAAATCTGGCTCTGTTTTCTTATATATGATATACAGAACATTATATATATAGTTAGAAAAGCACCATTATGTATTTTTCCTACAAAACTATTTTAAAAAACATTTCCCATGCATACATAATGTAAAAGTAGTTGTTTTCTCCCATAAATATTTTCTTAAGGAAATAAAAGCGTGTTTTATGCTCTGTTATGTCTTATAGAGTCAAAAATAAACTCCGCCTGTATTTATCTGAGAGGGATACTGAATGTGTAAAAGGAAACTCGTGTTTAGCAAGCTCTGCACTCTACCACGCGGCCTGCGCAGTGGTTTCATTAATGAGGTTCTAGGCATAAAGTTAGTTAGAAGAGATCGAAATAAAACACACAGACCAGTTACCTTATTTATATTGCTAGGTCCGAGATGGCTCACCTCTCTGGTTCCCAACTCTAGCCGCCCAGCAGGGCGGCGAGGATTACTCAGGGCTAGCAGGAAAGAGAGAGAGCGAACACGCCTGGGAGTAGCCCTTTATTGGGGAACAAGAGATTCAGGGGAGAATTCCATCCAATGAAGGTTGAGGGGGGACTGCACTCCAAGGTCAGGGTCAGTGATTGGGTCCCCGGGGTCAGTGGTCAGGCACACCCCCACACGGATGGGCTCTCTCATCAGGAAAGGGTCGGGAAAGCTTCAACACAGCCAAAGCGCCTCAGGCCCTTAACAGGAGTCACCCAATCACATGTTAGAATGGCTTCCCACATATCCCCCCTTTCTTTTCTTAACAATGAGGCGGGGGTTCACTCTCTGGAGTTCCTGGACTCTTGATTGGAAGAATCGCCATCCTATAGTTACAATACAAAAGAGAATTAACAGCAAAGAGAATAATCCAATAATGTACCAAGCGGAGAGTTTAAGAATATTTCCAGGGTTGAATCCATTTAACTCCTTCAATATTTGGTTAGCCAAAGAAGAAGGATCTGAAAAATCAGCTCTATTATTTTGAATGTCTTGGATATGGTGATGAAGTTCCAGAATATCCAAGCTATTATTACTATTTTGCCAAATACCTAATAAATGGTTTTTAACCTTTTCCCAATCCCAGAGAGAAGCATTGTACTTGGCAGCTGTAACACATACATACTTATAATTAGCATGGCATTTAAGCCTTTCCTTAAATTTTAAGGCTGAAAGTTCATTACCTATGTCTATAACAGTCGCCTCTAAGGCGTTTAATTTAGTTTCAATCCTCTCATCAATATTTACTTGATTACGCAGAGCCTTGGAAGTATTTTGAGCTAAATTATTAAGAAATTTTGCATGCTGAATATTCTGAGACAATGTCAGAGATGCAGAGACAGTTGAGGCAATAAATGAGACCAGTGCTAAAACACCAACAATTATTACTCCAATAGCACGTTTAGGTCTTGTTAGCTGGGCATGAATTTGCTGCAAGACTTGTAAACCAGCATCAGCATACCATGGCTCTGAAATATTAGCAGGTAATAAAACGAAAGAGGGCTGATGAAGTATCAGCACTCCTTTTCCTCCATTATATCTAGAAATACAATTAGTTAGGTTGCACTTATTACAAGTAACAATATATCTGTCTTCCATCCATTTAACTTTTACATTTCCAATAATTAAAACATAAGGAGATTGGACACAGGCTCTTAAGCCATAGCAAGATCCCTCTTTACAGTTCTTGCCGACAAATTTTGGTAAAGGTTTATCTGTAAAATGTAAATACTCTGAGGCAGCAATTAAACGCCAAATATCTCTTTGAACACCTCCTTCACTATAAGTCAAAATATTACTAACAAATCCTGCAGGTGTCATAGCAGAATTTCTTCGTAATTGTCTCTTATGAATTTTTGAAGACCAGTCTAAAATATACCCACTATCTTTAGACACCTTATGTTGTACAGGAAAGGTATTTACACAATCCATCCATTTAGGAAAGGTGCCGATCTCAATTATAGAACTATTTGGACAGTGGTGTATCGGTGGAGGTTTTGCAGAAATTACTGGATGTTATGGGAAAGTCCCATCTTAATTACTGATCTAGTATTAGGTTTTAAGTCCCCATAAATAGAATTATTTGTCAGTCTAGGTCTACCAATCGCTGTCTTTTCTTCGAATAATACTTTCTGACAGCCAGCATGTTTATCATGTGACCAACACAAGGGTAATTGGGCACTGTAGCCAGAATAATTAAATCTAGTCACATGATTGGGAGTAATATGAGTATCTGTAAATCCTCCCATCATGAATGAGTCATTAGTAAATACTGGAATAGATTCTCCAGTCCACACAGCTGGGTGTACCAGGGGTGGATCTGGGAAATATGTCCAATAAGTGTCTACTTGATTCCCTTTTACCTGACAGCCCAGTATAGCAATTACTGTTGTTACCATCAAGACTGGGGTCCTATTCTTTCCTAGGCGTCGAAGTATTTGGGAAGCCTGGGTTGTTAGCTTCTTCACATCTTTCCATGAAATCAGCTTTTCGGCTGGTTCAATCTGGTCTCCTCTTCATCTTTTTCTGATATCTCCTCCTTCTGGGTAGTGGCTCCTCCGGGTCGATCCTCAGTTGCTTGAGTCTGGGTTCTATCTCCTCCATGTCTGATAGCACGTTTAGGCACCCAAATAGGACGGAAAGCACCTTCTGGGAAGATACAAGCATGGCCTTTTCCCCACATTATTACCGGGTCTGGACCCTTCCACTGACAAGTCTGTAAATCTTTCCACAGAACTCTGCCTAAGGGGCCTGTTACTGAGGGAGACATTTGCCTCTCAGCAGCAGTGTAACCTTCTGCATCACAGTTTAAAAAATTTAAAACAAACAAGGCATTATTAAGGCTATTTTGGGGAGTCACAATCCTATTCCCCCCTTTTAATTTTTGTAATTGAAGCTTAATAGATAAATGAGCTCGTTCCACAATGGCTTGACCTTGGGGGTTATAAGGAATTCCTGTTTTATGATTAATTTTAAACTCTTGGAAAATTGTTGAAAAGAAGAGCTTACATAAGCTGGAGCATTATCTGTTTTAATCTGAATAGGACACCCTAAAATGGAAAAAGCTGCTAATCAATGAGAAATTACATGTTGAGTATTTTCCTTAGTACGTGCTGTGGCAAAAATAAATCTAGAAGAAGTGTCCACTATGACATGCACATAACATTGCTTACCAAATTGAGGAATATGAGTTACATCCATTTGCCATATTTGATTTGGTTTTAATCCACGGGGATTTACCCCTGATGGCAGAGATGGAGTGTGAATAACACACTTAGGGCATTGGCTTACAATCTGACGAGATTGTTCTCTGGTAATATTAAATCTTTTACGTAAGCTAGAAGCATTTTGATGATGTAAGGAATGGGAAGCTAGGGCACAGTCATACAAAGACATATGTTGACAAAAAGCTACTAACTTATCAATTTTGTCATTACCTGAAACTAGAGGTCCAGGAAGATTAGTATGGGCACGTATATGTCCTATGAAACATGGGTACTTTCGCATTAGCACTGTCTTTTGTAAATTATGAAATAATTTAAATAACTCCTGTGATGAAGTATACCCAATAATTGAAGTTTCAATATTTTTGGTAACTCCGACTGCATATAAGCTGTCAGAATAGATATTAATAGGCTCATTTGAAAAGTAATCTAAGGCACAAATCAGAGCTTGAAGCTCTGCTCTTTGGGCAGAAGTATAAGAAGTTTGTATTACCTCTGAGTGAACATGGCTGAAGAAACCTGTCTTACCAGAGTTGGAAGCATCCGTGAACACCGATAAAGCTTCCTCTATTGGATAAGAACGTACAATTTTTGGAAAAATAAGTGACGTTAATGATGCAAATTGTACAATCTTATCACGAGGATAATGGCTATCTATCTGCCCAGGAAAATCTACAAAAGCTATCTGCCATGAGCTAGAAGTTTGAAAAAGCCAATTAGTCTGTTGAACAGAAAATGGAATAATTATAATATCAGGCTCAGATCCAATTAACTGTAATATCCTAGTTCTCCCTTTAATTACTAATTGAGCTATAGAATCATGAAAAGGAATTAATGTTTTTTGAGGGGAGTGGGATAAATAAATCCACTCAATAACTCCTAATCTTTGTCATATGGCTCCTGTTGGGGTATGTTCAGTTGGAAATATTAATAAATATACTATTTCTTTAGGATCTATTCTAGTAAGCTGTGCATTTTTAATTGCAATCTCAACTTTTCTTAAGGATGTTTTGGCCTCCAAGGTTAGTTGACGTGGAGAGGTTGGAGAAGGATTTCCTTGTAATATCTGAAATAAAGGACTTAACTCAGAAGTAGTTAGTTTTAAGGATGGTCTTAGCCAGTCAATATCTCCTAATAGTTTTTGAAAATCATTAAGGGTACGTAACTCCTTAACTCTTATCTGAAGATTTTGAGGACGGACTGTACGTCCTTGAATTATCTGACCTAGATTGTGAAAAGGAGATACTTTTTGAATTTTTTGAGGAGCTATACATAAACCCATTGCTGTAAGTGAAGTCTCTAACTGAGTAAAAATTTCTGAAAGTACCTCTGGATTAGCATGAGCCAATAATATATCATCCATAAAATGAATAATATATGCATCAGGAAAACTATTTCTAATGGGATTTATCACCTGGTCAACATATTTTTGGCACAGTGTAGGAATATTATGCATTCCCTGAGGAAGTACCTTCCAGTAATATCTTTTAACAGGTTCCTTAAAATTAATTGCTGGGAAAGTGAAAGCAAATCTTTCACAATCTTCAGGATGTAACCTTATAGAGAAAAAGCAGTCTTTTAAATCTATTACCATCAAGCTATAATCTAAAGGAATGGCTGTGGCGGAGGGAAGTCCTGGCTGTAATGATCCCATAGGCTGAATTGCATGATTTATTGCCCTTAAATCCTGTAGTAATCTCCAATTTCCTGACTTTTTCTTAATAACAAAAATAGGTGTGTTCCAAAGACTAAGCGTTGGTTCAATATGACCAGCCTGAAGTTGTTCTTTAACTAATCTATGAATTATTTTAAGCTTTTCCCCTGAGATGGGCCACTGAGAAATCCATATAGGCTCCTCTGTGAGCCATGTGATTTTTTCAGCTGTCTTAGGGATCGGGGAAGTACTCAGGGCCCCTAGTAAAAATTTTGGTTTGGAGCATTTACTAATCTTTGTCGTGGAGACTGGCTTGTAAACAGATACTCTTCCTGAAGGGTCTCCTTATCATCTCCAGGAAAATACCTCTGATTAACTTCCTCAACTGACCTTATAGAATTTGGAGTAACCAATAACAATCCCATTTTGGCTAAAATATCTCTTCCCCATAGGTTAGCTGGTAAAGACTCTAACACATAAGGCTTAAATACTCCACTGATCCCATCGGAATCTTCCCAACAGAGATAGTTGGCACTTTGAGCAGGCTATGAAGCCTGTCCTATTCCCTCTAGGTTAGCTGGTGCTACATGTAAAGGCCAGTTCCTAGGCCAAAATCTACTGGACAATACTGAGATATCTGCCCCTGTGTCTATTATTCCTAGGAAATTTTTATTATTAATTTTAAGTTTTAATAAAGGGCGTTCTTGCTGTACTAACTGGGACCAGTATACTCTGTCCGGTGGTTTAGAATCTGAATCTACTGGCAGGTGCCTTTCTGAGACACAAGGCAATAATATTAATTGAGCAAAAATATCCTTTGGGGTGAGCCTTAGGGCATAATTGGATTTTACAATAACATTAACTGTCCTTTAAATTCTGAATCTATCACACCAGGTATTACCTCAATGGCTCCCTTTAATTCATTACGTTCCAAAATCAAACCTACAGTATTATCAGGAAGCGGCCCGAAAATCCCAGTAGGGATTTGTTTTGGCCCCGTTTCAGGATCTAATTCAACTGTCTTTGAAGGTCCTAGGAAAACTGTCTGTGATCTCCCTGTCCCGGTAAAAATCGCAGACTGTCCTGGTCGGCGCCAGTGACGTCACACTGTGCGACCTTCCCTGAATTTCCCCGTATTGTTGCCCAGCCTGGCGAGGGGCCAAACGGAAGTTTTTTGTCCTTTCGCTAGGAGGAAATGCCGGCGGCGAGAAGGCGGGCTCATCTGCGCCATCTGAATCCACTGCGTGGCGCTGAGTCTTGTAATATCTATTATCGCCAGTAGATGGAGCCCTAAACTTAAAATTGTGCATGCGACATTCGCGGGCAAAATGCTTGTTTTTTCCACAAACGTAACATCTACTGCGGGACTTTTGACCTAAATTTTGCGGCCCCAAAGTTTCTTTTAATGCAGTCGCTAAGGCTACTGTTTGCAACTGTGTGGAATCTAAGTCAGAACACAGGCGAATATACTCAGAAACTCTTCCTTTTTTACGACGTGGTCGGAGAACATCCTGACAAATTTTATTTGTGTTCTCAAAAGCCAATTGCCTAACGATAAATTCGCTTGCTCCTGGGTCCCCGATGGACCTGTTCGCAGCCTGATACAGTTGGGCTACGAAATCTGAATAAGTCTCACTGGCACCTTGTCTGATTTTGGTAAGAACTAAATTGGACTGGTCCTTGGGGACGATCTGTCTCCAAGCACGTTTTGCACAATCAGTTATTTGATTGTATACTACAAAATCATAATTCAACTGTCTTTCTAAATCAGCGAAATCTTCAGTCCCTAAAAACATCATTACTGGCGTTTCTATGCCCTGCCTTCTGTTTCTTTCTGCCTGTTTATTACAAAAATCAGTCCAATAAGTCTTCCAAAGCAAGTAATCTCCCCCGCTCAGACAAGATCTGGCTAAAAAAATCCAATCGCTAGGAGGAAGGGGTTGTGAGCAAATATTTTCTATCAGACTCTGAACAAAAGGCGAATTTGGACCATATGTCTCACATGCACTTTTTAATTATTTAATAGTTTTAAATGGGATTACAGCATGAACTCTACCTCTCTGATCTTGTCCATTAGTTTGCTCAAAAACTGGAAAGAGGTGAAAACCAGTAGTATCCTCTCCCATTTCTTGAGCCTTCTTAATACCTTGCTGGACTGGGGTAAGAAAAGTCATCTTTAATTCAGCATACCTGTTAAATTTGGTCCTTCTAGCAGGTACTGGCCAAATTCAAATAGCTTGGGCAGGTGGTGTTAAACGCAGCCTATTAAAATTTCTCTCTAAGTCTTGAATTTCAACGTCTGATTCTTCTTCCTCAGATTGTGAGCCGCCGTCAGACTCTGCACTATCGCCATTTCAAATTTGGGTTTCTAAACCACGTGGTTGAGAATAACCCTGAGCCCCTCTAGGAGTCTCTTCCGTATTTTCCTCTCTAGGAAGATCGTTTACCTCTTCCGGACTTTCTAAGATTAGGGATGTTTCTCCTTTATGATGCTGTTCTGTACAATCTGCCTGCGGGCTAGCCTGATCTTGCGAGTTTAAGTTCACATTTCTAACCTTTGGCTTGGCCCCTAGTGCCTTTGTTTTTAAACGGCTTAAGGGAAAGGGAACTAACTTAGCCTCAGACTGATTTTCCATTTGAATAGACTTAACAGCTCTTTGAATGCCTTTTAAAAGGTCCTCAGGGGGCCACGAACTCTGGCCCATATATTCAAAAAGACAAACTTCTAGGGCCGTCCAAGTTTTCTGTATATTTTCTATGCCTCCAGGTAGTTCATTAGAAAGACAGACTCTCTGTAACTTCCTTCCTAATTTCTCCCAAGTAAGTAAATTTGGAGATTCCTGTTCACAAAACCAAGGACAATATTCACCTACAATCTTCAAGAATTGTAATAACTGAGTTTTCTTTATCTGTTTTCCTTTCTGATTAATTATACTGTCTAAAATAGTCAGATACATTTCCTTATCCATAGAAGTTGAATTTCCCATTTTAAGTAATTTAATGTCTCTTTCCTTCAATATCTCCAGGTACTTTTGTGACCCAATTGTCACCTTTTCCTTTATCTTTATTTTTATTCCTTATCTTCCTTTATCTTTATTTTTTCCCTTATCTTTATAGCACACACTCCCACTCAATCTAACTAATCTAGAATGCCCCCCTCGTGGGCGCCAATTCTACCACACGGCCTGTGCAGTGGTTTCATTAATGAGGTTCTAGGCATAAAGTTAGTTAGAAGAGATCGAAATAAAACACACAGACCAGTTACCTTATTTATATTGCTAGGTCCGAGATGGCTCACCTCTCTGGTTCCCACCTCTAGCCGCCCAGCAGGGTGGCAAGGATTACTCAGGGCTAGCAGGAGAGAGAGAGAGCGAACACGCCTGGGAGTAGCCCTTTATTGGGGAACAAGAGATTCAGGGGAGAATTCCATCCAATGAAGGTTGAGGGGGGGCTGCACTCCAAGGTCAGGGTCAGTGATTGGGTCCCTGGGGTCAGTGGTCAGGCACACCCCCACACGGATGGGCTCTCTCATCAGGAAAGGGTCGGGAAAGCTTCAAGAGAGCCAAAGCGCCTCAGGCCCTTAACGCGAGTCACCCAATCACGTGTTAGAGTGGCTTCCCACACTGCACTTTTGTAAACTATCTCAACTTCCAATAAGGTCGCTGGATAAGATGTAAAACACCTAGTTAAATTTGAATTTCAGATTAGCACCTACACTAAAATTACATGTTGATCTGAAATTCAGGATGAACTGGGCTACTTGTGTTTTATTTGCTCAGTGTAGCCCCCTATTCTTCGATGACCCTGTGTTGACTCCAACCTGGGTAGCTTTCTCTTGCCCCCTGCCCCCAAATCTGTAGCCAAAGAAAAGGATGACTCTGGACAGTGAAAATCTTGAAATACCCTCCAACACAGAGATGGAAAGACTTAGCATTTAAAGTCCGGTTGTTGATGATCTCTCCTGGAAGTCTGAGAACAGAGCAGAATGAAGGCTGTTTTCAGTTTATTCCACATGAGATTATTAATGTCGGGGTTGGAGTCAGACTGGAAGGAACCCAGGTCAGGAACCCGGGTCATCATTTACTGCAGTGTGGTTTCCTGGACGGAGAGAACAAATCTCAGCCCTGTTATCAGCAGGGCCTAGAATTCTAGGGCGGCCCCTAGGGGGTTACTTCACATAACTGGTGGGTGTTTTCCAATTATGACTTATATAAGATGTGCAAGATGGCATTTGGGTGACAGGCAGCCTGGAAAGAGCCATATGGGCTGAGGCTCTGCAGGGCCAGGGGTGGGAGGGAAAGAGGGAGTGGGGATTCAGGGAGGCTCCTTTGGGAGCAGCCTACGCATTTTCTTTGGCTCCTAGATGCTGGTGGATGCCTTCACAAGCTCTCCACTTATGTTACCATTTTTCCTGACATCAACTAAGAGTAGACCCTGGGAACAGGTTTCTCTTGCACACCTGCCTTCTCTGCAAAAGGAAACCAAAGGCCAATTTCTATCACAGACACATCCATCAGCCACTGGGACATCATTTTGATAAATCTTCTTTTCAACATGAACAGAAAATGTCACTCTTCTCTTGCTAATCTCCAATGCAAACCTAACATTTTGGCTTCACATTTCTCATGCCTACACAACACGGCTTTCTAATTCCACACCACCTCACGTAAGAATATCCTTTGAGCTAAACTCTTACAGCCCATGATCCATAAGCAAATAGGATGTCGTGAACCAGGAGAGCTAATGTTTAAAGCAAGAGGAGAATCTGTGTGGACTGTGACTATCACCACATTTATTAATTGTCTGAATGCCAGCTTTTGCAAGTCTTCTCAAAGATAGGCCTAGCTGGAGAGTGAATCATCCCACACCCATGAGCTCTCCCCAAGGCTACTGTAAGACCATGTTGCTGTTGAACACTGGGCACCGAGCAGCTCTCTGGGAGTGCAGAAGGGGATGTAGGAAAGGCACATTCAGGGTCTTGAGAGCTTTCTGAGCTGTTAAAATTCTTTTTTCTTTTAAATAGATGAAAACCAGGGAGGGTGTTGGTGACCTAGAGTCTGATCCATGCATTTTTGAAAACACTCGAGATTTGGAACTATTTCCCCAGCACATCCCCTACTGATGTGATTATTAGGAGTATCTGTTCTCACTTATCTTGATAGAGGGCTGCAGTCTCCAGGGACAGGGGATCCCATCATCAGTGGATTTGTTACAGACCCCGACTCCTTTCTGTTTTGAAAGCTGGAGACAGAGCTGTGTGTTCTGCCTTGGCATTTGCTTCACTCTGCTGAGCCCAAGCCCTGGGATATTCTGTGGAGAAGCAGTCTGCACCACTGAGAAGCAGAGGAGCCACACGTGTGTCTTTCCAGAGGAGATGGTGCAGGAATTTCAATTAAAAATATTTCTGTCACTTCTCCCCAGTTTCAGGAGCAGACAGCAGCTTCCAAAGAGAACGACTTTTGGAAGTTTTTCTCAAATGTTCTCCATGTTCTGTGTTCAAAGTTGATGAAAATGTCTCCTGTTTGTCAGTGTACCCGAATTTCCACTCAAGATGTGCTATACATAAGCAGCCAGGGAGAGACGTGTGCATGTTTAAAGGCAGACACTGGATGTTTCAAAAATATCTTTTTACAAATAAAGCCAAAATATGCCAAATAACCTGAAGGAATTTGGAAGGAAATCAAAGACAAACCTTTTGAGGACCATTTGACTTTCCCTTTGTGAGTTTGGGGGTAGGAAAGTGAGGACAGACCTGGGTGAGGGATCTCAGGGGCCCTGGAGCTGGTCTCCATGGGGGCCTCATCTCTGCCCCAGGACTGAGAGATGCACCTTCAGAAACCAAGGCATGGGGTGGTGATCAGGCCACCTGGAGTAATCCCAGCCTCAGTGACTGGGTTCAGGATATAGTCTGTTTTAGTCAGCTATTTTGTTGCCATTACTCAAAGATCTGACCAGGACAATTGTAGAGGAGAAGTTTATTTGAGGGCTCAGGGTTTCAGAGGTCTCAGTTCATAGATGGCTGACTCAATTCCTCAGGGCTTGAGGTGAGGCTGAACGTCATGGTAGGAGAGGGTGGTGGAGGAAAGCATCTCCCATCATGGTGACCAGGGGGCAGAGAGAATCTCCAATCTGCAGATACAAATATGTACCCAAAGCCATGCCCGGATTCCCACCTCCTCCAGCCACACCCCACCACTTCAGTTACCACTCAGTGAATCCCTATCAGGGGATTAAATCACTGATTAGGTTAAGAGTCTTACAGCCCAATCAGTTTTCCTCTGAACCTTCTTGTGTTGTCTCACACGTGAGCTTTTGGGGGACACCTCTCATCCAAGCCATAGCATAGTCGCTTCCTCAGGAGGTGGCTCACTCTTGGAGCAAGGTGTGTGGAGAAAGTAAGTGAGGCTTTTCTTTACTTCTGACAGGTGCTTGGTTCAAGGATCAGAGTCAGGAATTCAGCCCATGCACACACACGAAAGCAACCATCTTACCTGGATGGTCAAGTAGAGAAAGCCGAGAATGGACCTCATCGTGACAGCACATCACAAAGCACATGGCTTTCCGGTTCTACCAATTGACTTTTCCCTCTGTCCTCAGATGTCATCTGATATTCCTCCTGCCAATTTTCCTGCCCTTGGAGGGATGACTCCATTAGTTATGCACCAACTACTGGAAACCTTGGTCATGCTGAAATTGGAGATCAAGCTTCAATCAGTAGTGAAGACAGAGTGTTGATCTTTCTCCAGGAAGAGAAGAGAATGATGCTGAGATTCTGAGAAGCTCTGAAAATGAATTCCATATCACAGCTGATCCAGGGACATGGCTTGGGATCTGGAACGATGGATGAGAATCACCTAAGTCTGTATTCAGCACCATGAACTGGAATGATCATGGGGGCAACAGTTTTCCAGAAAATCATTCAAGTGTATGTACTTTAAAAGTACATTATTTTATTTTAGAAGTAGTTTACATTTACAAAACAATTTCAATTTCCCACACACCCCTTCTCTTGGCTGTGACAGTATCTCAGACCTTCTCTGTTCTTGATGGCATCTAACGCTTAGAAGCACTGGTTGTGTGCTTGGTAAACTGTCCAAGACTGGTTGTGTCCAGTCTCACCTCTAGTAGGTTTCATATGATTGCTTTTTCTTGGTTAGATGAGGTTACATATGGAAGGCCACAGGGGTAAAATGCCCCTCCCATCACGTTGAACTCAGGGCACAAAATATAATCATGTCTTATCACTATGGATGCCGTCCTCAATCATCTGACTAAGATAGCATTTTTAAACTTCCTCTAGTGTAAAGTGACTTTTCCTTTCCCTTTCTATGCTTCACTCTTTGGAATGAGGTTCCCATTCACAGCCCACTTCCCATTTTTGAGGGTGAAGTGCATTCTTAAACTATTAAGAATTCTTCTAAATGATACATTTTCTCCTCCATTTATTTACTTATTCAATTTCTAATTATGCCAATATAGGTAAATGTATATTTATTTTATATTTGGGGGTAAGTGGATATTTATTTTATATTTTGGATAATATTTTGTTGCTTAAATTGTTCCAGCTTTGAACACTGAGAGCACTTTCCATTGTTTCCTTCGTATTGCTTTGACATTACCTCATAGTGTAATTTTTCTTTTATTTACTCAAAACACTTCCTTCATGTAATGCAAGAGGGTCCAGGCTCATTTTACATCTATCCTGCCCAAATCCTAGCATCTGGCCTTCTCAAGAGGAATTTGATTTGCTCTCCTGGAGAATGGTATTAGAAACCACACTCTGAGCATTAGGTCTGCTCACTGTTGCTGGAAGTCATTGCTTCTCAGCCTCTCGACTGGCAAGGAAAGGAAAGACATATGTGCATACTAACCCTGCACATCTACCTACCTACAGACATTTCTAGAAGCAGCTACTGGTGTTTGTATTAAGGTAAGCCTGAGCACATACTCTTGGGCCCAGCTCTAACCCACTGCTACATCAACCATACTCCCCTTTTCCCCTCAATTATCTGCTACTTTCCATCCCAACAGTGAGACACTTGGCTCCTGGAATCGTCCATCTGCTTAATTCTTCAATTCTTACTTGGATAGCAATAAATTTACAACCATGTGATTTGCCTGTGTGTTTTGAGATGTACCTATGTGTTCGAGATCTCACTTCCTTCTGTCCATGAATACTATTCTGTTGTATGAATTATAGTAACTTATTGTACTTTCTCATATCGTCTACTTCTCCTGATTTTGGACAATTGATGAAGGAAGTTTCTAAAAGTATTCACAGGTGAAGAATTGGTGAATATAGTACTTCAAATCAGTTGTGTGCATGATTGATGTTTGCCTATTAATAATATATTTGTGAGAACCTGCCAATATTTCTTCCACAATGGAGAGAGCCTTCTGTATTTCTGTCAGTGCTGAGTGAGAGTGGCTGTCACTCTGCATTCTGGGCAGCCACAGGTGTTTGTGTGAGTTGTCCAGAACTTCTCTAATGACACACCACAGCTTAGGACACCAGGAATTTGTTGTCTCACAGTTCTGGAGGCCAGAAGTCTGAAACCAAGGCATCACCAGGACCATGCTCCTTCTGATGGCTCCAGGGAGGGTTCTCATCCCTGCCTCTCCTAGTGGCTGGTAGCCTTATGTGGTCCTTAGCTTGTGGATGATCTCCCCAACATCGCAATGGTAGGGCTGTCTTCACATCATCTCCCTTCTGCGTGCCCGTCTCTGTGTTGTATGAGATCATGACCTACCCTAAGGATCTCATTGAAATGACTTGATTACTGCTACAAAGACCATGTCTCCAAATAAGGTCACACTGTGGGCTGCTGAGGGGCAGGACTTCAACATATTATTTTTGGAGGACACAACTCAACCCATGACAGTTCACAGCTTTTAGGACTTTTTCCCACCTCAGTGTGTTGAACTTCTTTTCATAAGCTTACTGGCCACCTACGTATCCTTTTTACTAAGGTTCCTACTCATGTCCTTTGACCATATTTTAATTATACTCTTTAATCTTTTTGATGAATGTCAAGTGTTCTTTGAATATTTTGGATGAAAGTCTTTAATTACATATGGGTTTCAAAATATGGATTTCAAAATATTTTCTCTAAGTCTCTGATTATCTTTTCATTATTTGAACACTGTCACTTGGATTTTAGTGAAGTTCAACTTAACATTTCTTTCAAGGATTGTGTTTTTGGTTTCATATCTGAAAATTCATCAGGACCAAGACTACTTAGATAATCTTCTCTGTTATCTTCTTTTACTGAAAGTACTTTTTTATGGTTTTGTGTTTTAAATTTATGTTGGGAATCATTTCAAGTTGAGTTTTGTGCAAGGTCTTAGTCAGTGTCCACATTCATTCCTTGAAGGTGTATGTCCAGGTGATCCAGCACCATGTGTTGAAAAGACTCTCTCCATTAAATAATTTCTTCTCCTTTGTAAAAAAATCAGCTGATTTCATTTATACGGATCTATTGCTGGGTTATAACTCTGTTCCATTGACATTTGCTTAGTCTTTTGCCATACTGCTTGATTACTATAGTCATATGGTAAGTCTTGAAGTGGAGAAGTGTCAGTCCTCTGACTATTCTTCTCAGTATTATGTCAGGCAAAATTTTAAAACCAGTTTGTCAATATCCACAAACAATTTTATAGGATTTTGTTTGGAATTGCCTTGAATCTACCAATCAAATTGAGAAGAATTTGTATCTCAATAACATTATTTTCCTATCCATGAGCATGGACTCAAGCTTCATTCATTTAGTTCTTCTTTCATTTCTTTTATCAGAATTTTATAGTTTTCCTCATACATATCTCATATATTTACTTAGATTTATTCCTAAGTGTTTCATTTTGAGGTGCTAATGTAAATAATGTATTTTAAATTTCAAAATCCAATTTTTCATTGCTGGAATATGCAAAAGCAATTTGCTTTTGTGTGTGAAGGTTGTCTCCTGCAGCTTTATTATAATCACTAAAGCATTGTTAATTCTTATTGTTTGTTTGTTTGTTTGCATATACAACAATGTTTCCTTTAGGACAAAAAAAGACATTTTTTTTCTTTTCTTGTCATATTGCCTTGCCTAGAACTTCAAGTATAATGTTGAGTAGACATGAAGAGAAGGGTAATCTTTGTCTCCTTCCAGATCTTAGGAGACTGGCATGGGAGACATATCCTTTTTCCACTAGGTATAGACTTTGGAAAAAAAAAAAATTTTCCGAAAGAGTAGTTTGTTATGGAGAACATTCTGGGAATATTCCCCAATGATTATTTCTTCTTTCTGACTTCCAAACCACCAGGGGGCTTTCCTCTGATTTTCACCATCAGATTCTGGAGGGACTGTTGACAGTGAAAGCCATGGAAAGATGTCTTCCCTCCTCCTGTATTCCCAGGGGTTCTGACTCTCACATTAGTCCACAGCAGCCACCTGATGACCACTGAAGTCTTTCTCCCAGCCTGTGCACCAAGGTCTTCTGCTCAAGGCAAACAGATCTCAGCTGCAGCTTCTGATGCACCTGCCTGCACTGGCCTCAGGTTTGAGTTCCCTGAAACCTCAGTTCTCTGATAGACCGAGGAAGTTATTGATGTTCACTTTGTTCAGCTTTCACTTGTGTAAGGATGGAGGTATAAGACTCCCAAGTTATAGTCATGTCAGAGCTGACTCTGGAAATCTATTTCATGTTTTTATAAAGGCTGATGGCAACATACCAGACTGTCTCCTAGCCTGCTGCTAGGTCTTGATCCACAACTTGTAGAGCACAGAGCTCGACTGTCTCAAGGAACCTCCCTGCCTTTGGCTCCGGCACAGAGGTCTCTAGCAGAACTCATTAGGAAGGAAATAAAGGTGGCTGTTTTTCCATTTTCACTTCTTACACTTTGTTAGTCTGTTTGCATAATTTGAGCCCATTATTGAGAGAATAATCATCACGGTTGGGGTAATGAAATGCTTCCCAGTTAAGGTCACACCTGGCTGGAGTTGTTATCTTGTGGTTACAAATTTAATGGCTCAAGAGCTGTTGTGTGGGTTGGATTCCTCAGTATCTTTTAAATTCCTGGGGATTTTGTCAAAATGGTCAAGTTTGAGGTCACAGCTCATAAAGGAAAGAGAATTCAGGAAATCACTACACAACTTACATGGATGATCAAGAACAGCAGCCTATTCAAAATCCTCCCTGGAATTCAGGGGTTTGAACCTGAGTGCTCCGTATTGCTTGAGGTGACCACTCACATCTTATTATGTATATTCAGGGGGGATTTCAGCAGCTCCCCTGAGACCCAAATCTCAGCAAAACTGCTGTTGCTGGACGCTTCATTAAACTTCCCAGATGGCAAATAAAATTTAAGGATATGAGAACTATTTATTTAATTGTTTATTTATTTATTTTAGGTTGCAAAAACAAGATAAGCTCATTGGCAAAATTGTTTATTATCATGTCAAAAAAGAAAGAAACTATCCCCTTCCCCTATGCCCTGATTCTGGCACTGCTAACACTTCGTTATAATTTTTGTGACTTTTTCTCTGGATGTATATTTAAAAAAAAATAGATTCCCCTCTATGGTGGATAACATGATGCACAATTAGGCTTATTCAGATTTCCCTCATAGTCTCTGTTGGGAAAATGAGAGAGACTCAGCTCATGAGCAGGTGACCCTGCTGACCTGTCTTTCATGAGCAGGTGACCCTGCTGACCTGTCCTGGAGTGAAATGCATCGGGAGCATGGATCTCCTGCCCCTTCCCCATATGAATTCCTAATGGCCTCTGGCAGCCTACATGGCTGACCGCTCTAGGCACTTTACCCCTCTACTGATGGGAAGTAAGATGTTCTCAAAGTGAACCCTGACTGTACCTACACGTCTTCAGCACTTTATCTTACACGCCTTTGGTGGAGAATGGTGGACCCAGAATGTGCCTCTGTGCTGGGACGAGCATCTTTCCGTCTGTCCTGAGAATTGTCAGGTCCTGTGGAATCTTCTCCCAACCCTCCCTCCTGCTCTGGGAGAGTGTGATTTATCTGACAGGTAAGCCTGGGCGGAGCAATGAAGCCTGCTCATCTCTGCCACTCCTGTCTGGCAGGGTGTGGTCTTGTCAGGAGGGGCCAAATCCCGGATAGAAGGACTGCTTGGGAGACCTGGCCCTGTGCTGAGCTCAGGCTTAGCCTATGATAGTCCTGCCACTAGAAGGGCAGGAAGTGGCCTTGGGTCTCCCTATGGGACTCCTGTGTCTCCCACTCACAGGGAGTGCTGGGCATCTGCTAACCCCATCAAGACTTGTTCTGCACTCTCTTGCCCTCCCTGTGCCCAGAGACACCAATGTGTGGATTGCACCATGAGCATCTCTGTCCTCTGGCTCCCTGTTTGGTGTGTCCTGGAGACAAGTCCAGGAGAACAGAGATCGGGCATTTCCCCAGTGCACTGCCCTTAGGGGATATTCCAGACCCCTCCACCAAAGGCCACAGCTTCTGTCTAATGGTCCTGTGTATGTGGCCAGCCTTCTTTGGCTCCAGAAACCTCTCCTGCCCTTCCATCTTGCGGCACAGGAGACAGCTAACCTCTCTGCTCACAACTGCCCCTAATATGCCACCCATTGTGGTCATACTAAATATTCTTCTTGCCTTTTAAAGCGTCCCTTTATCTATCTGTCTTCAAGTTACCCATTTAGAGTGTGCATTTCTTTCCTCCTGGCCCCCACCTGGCACTACCTTCAGGAAAACTTATTTTATACTCTGTGCCTCTCATGCTGTGGGAACAGCCCAAGTCTCAGGCCAGCACAGCCTCAGCCCTGGAGGGAGGGAGGAAGGGATCTGCTGATAGGGGCTCTGGGACATGTGGGTGGAAGCTCCCTTTACTCCCCTTATTGTTTTCCTCTCATTCTAAAGTGTCCTTTTATTTGATTTTTATTTTTCACAAAATCTGAGACAGCCTGAATTCCTCCCAGTGCCCAAACCAACACATCCTCCAGTGACTTCCAGCTCCATTTCCGGGCAGGTTTGAACTGTGCATAGCTGCTGGCCGGCCTCACTGCCCTTCCCCTAGAGACCCCGTTTCCCTCCATCATGAGCTTCTTCACGAGCAGATTATCTTCTGCAGCCAAGTCTTGGGTGACTGCAGCCCTGGATGACAGACTGATAGCAGCCGTGTATAGGATCTTGGGCCACAGACAACTGGTGAAGGGTTTGAGGCATATCTGCTATTCTAAACCATTGTGATTGAGATAATTTTTTGAAACAATAAAGAAATGAATATCTTAGTACTTGAAAGTTGGGAGCTGCCGTAGTAGAAGCACAGGAATTTGGGAGTAGCTTAGAAGTCAGCAGGGGTCAGAGGCAGGGGCATTCTGAATAGCATATTAGAGAAAGCCAAGGTGGCCTTGGTGGATTGTGGTGGTCTTGGTGGAGGCATCTGCTTCTGGGTACTGAGAGTTCAGGAGAAAGTGGGAAACATGTCTTGGGAAGCTGTCAGAGGGTGTCCTGTTGCATCTCTGCAGGAACTCAGTATTGCCCTCACCCGTGGGAATGCGGAGAGTAGCGATGTGACTACTGTGCTTGGCTGATCCTGAGCATCGTGCTGAAGGTGCTGTGTATTGGAAAACATACAGGACAAGAGACAAATCAGGAAAGACTGTTAAAAAAGAAGCCAGGACCTGATGGTTTGTAAAATTCTCAGCCTCCTGCTGACAAAGAATGGAAGTATTAAAATGGTCCCCAGGCATGGGAGAAATGCAGGGCACTACCAGGAAAAGACTGCTTAGTGATGACCTGAGGGTCTGGCTGTAAGAACATTGGTAAAGACCTTGGAAAGCACAAACATGGTACTGAAGAGGGCTGCGCATCACACAAAAGGCCCATCAGAGGGACTGGGAGTCCATCTCTTAATCAAACCTCAGGGTTTCTAGGAAGCTTATGGGATTATGGCTATGCAAGAGATGTTCATGTTTGCAGCTCTTACTTAATGGAGTGAACCTCTGTGGTATTCACAGGAGGTCCATCCAGAGCTAAGGGAATTATACCTATGGATACACTGTCATCTTGAATTTAAAAGGATAGAGGCAGCATCCATTCAATACAGCAGTTGTGTCTCTCAAATTGACAGGGGGCATGCTGAGAGAGCCACACAGACACAAATGCTTGCTTTCTTCTGATCTTCTCCATCAAGGATGGCACCTGGGGCCGGGGAGGATTAATCAAGTCTCAATCAGGGAACTACCAGGGTGTTCCTTCCTGACTGCATGCCAGAGTGGCTATGGGCCGGTGGCTCCTTCAGAGCTCTCATGTCCTTCCTTTTGCACAGGAATGTCTATGAAGATTGTTCTACATCTGCTTGAACTTTGTGGTTGGATGTGTGGCCTGGGGAGCAGGTGATTCACCTCTTCTCAAAAGTCTCACAGTTGAGAGGACCTGGGCACACACAGCTCTGTTTAAGATGTCCCATCCCAGCAGCCCCGTCAGTCACCTCACCTGGCTTGGATCAGGAGACCCTTTGAGCAGATGCTGTCATGCCATAGTGAGGTGAAACTTTAAGAGGCTATGAAGTAGCCAGGGTCCAGTGACCACATCACATCAGCTGACAGTCTTGAGAATTGTCCAAGATAGATTTTGTGTCTTGTATTTTCCTTTTGGGTCATGAGGAATGAAGCTTCAGGCTAGAAATGTGTTCCACCAGTTTTGGCTGCGCTTGGCATCATCACCAGCTTCACAGGTGTTAATTCACCCAACCGACTTCCCGGCCTCCTTTTTGCACATCTGGACCACCCTGGAGCCCTGCGGGAGGTAACCCTGGATGCCGCTCTCCTCAGATACTGAACTTTGAACTTGTTTTCATGAATTAAAATTCTGGTCCAGGAATAATTCTTTATCCCAAGCTGCAGTAATTACAGACAGGAATCTGTATTTTCTGTATAATTGGAGGTTTGCCAAAAAAGGAGCAGGAACTTATGAAAGCTGTTTGACCTAGTGTGTAAACAATTGAAGCTCAAGTAATTGTTGCTTCTAGTTAGGAGGGAATCTCCAAAGCTCACTAAGAACCTTCTAGAAACTTCCAGCCACTGGACACCCATTTGGGAGGCTTAGGTTAGTGGATTCTGACTGCTATTAGGGGAACACAAACATTCAGATGATAGCAACGTGTGTGAGAGGAGAAGCTGACAGGTATACTAAATTCCCAGAACCCAAACGGGGCAGGGAGGATGGGATTCGAGAGCAAGGCTCACTGTGACTGCAGACAAATCCCTTGTCTCTCCAGGTTTTTGACTTCCAGGTCACGCTGTGGTCTACAGTAAATGTGAATGTGAATTGAAGAAAGTTGACATGATTGAATTTAAAGTTTTGGTGTTTGAATGCACATTTGAAATTACTTGGACACTATATGGAAGCATTATACCCCTTTTTATCATAGAAAAACCAAACAACAGATCCTACAAGATCCCACACAGAAGCACTGATCAAGTATAACCTATTCACATGATTAATCAATCAAGTCTCACGTGACATCTCTGTGACGTATGAATGGCATCATCTGCAATACTGATCCGACAGCTCATGGACCTGGTTGATGTTAGGCTGAGGGGAAATTACGCTATTGAGCCCAGTCTCTGATGTGGACGTGGATGCCCACAGATGGCTGGTATCCGTATTTCTCCTAATGACTGGGTCTGCTTCCTGCAAGAGCAGGAAGTGGTGTGGGGCCAGGAGTCCTGCCAGATGCCCGGGCTCTGCTGCTTTCTTTCTCTGTTCACTCCAACACCTTGGTTTTGTGGTGGTATCTAGAGAGTGGAATCTGAAAATGACTGTGGTGTGTGAGACTCCCTCTCCAAGGTCTGAGGGAGCAGCAGGCCCTCCCCTTCTCCCCTGGAGAAGATCAAACAGACTTGGCTTCCAGTCCTGCTCTGTCACCCTTAGCTGTGTGATATTGGCCTTTCTGGGCCTCCTCATGGGAGTAACAATGGCTCCCCAGGGGCTACCATGCTGGATTAGGTGAGATGCTTTGTTGGAAGGACCCAACATACACCAGGTGCTCCCTCCCTTCCCCTGGGTCTGGACAGTGCCCTCGCCACTATTTCTGGGATGACATGTGAGCATCTTGGGGGGCTTGATTCTGGCTACCACACCTGGGGTTAATTAGTTCCTCATGAGAGAATACTTTTTGTGTTCCCTCCCCCAGTTTTGGTCTCTCTACTAAGTAAATGTCATGGATCAGCTACAAGGCACAGGAGCGGGTCTCAGTGAAGCAGTGCTGTCCTCTGGCTCATGGGCTTCACCTGTGGTGTCCAGAGAGTGGAGACTTAGCAGGAAGTGGCATTTCTGGCTACCTTAGGACTGGATGCCATGTCTCTGAGGAGGTTCAGGGAAGGCAGATTAGTGCTGTGATTTGAAATGTGAACCCCACACCCCAGTTCTCCTGAGGTCCAGCTCTATGCTTTGCAAAGACTTAACATACACGTATCATTTTGATGTTTAAATGGCATTGCCTTCAAAAAGTACTAAAATTGTGACCCCGTAGAGTCACAACTGGGGAGGACTAGGTGACTTAATACATGTAAAACAAGCTCACAAGCAGATGCCTGAGTGTTAGCTCTTACTGCTCTGTGAGAAAATTAAATAATGGGGACTCCTTGTGGTTAGTTAATTACACTTGCAACAAAATCTGAGCCTTCTTAGGCAATCTTGACATTAATTGGGAGGTTCTGTGATCTTGAACCCATGGTAGAAGCTGGTGAGGGTAACCAAGGTGTGGGAGGCTGAAGCTCAATCCCTGTTCCTTACGTTCCCACCAAAGAAATCCAAATTTAAAGTCAGACACCAAAAGCCACAGGAGAGAACTTAATTATGGGAGAAAGTAAAGTGAAATGAAGGTGAAGGTAAAGTGAGGCTCAAGCAGAAAGCACTCTGGAGAGAGAGAGCGGGTGGTCGCCAAGCAGAGAACCCCCAAGGACACAGTGCTGTTCCCAAACGTGTGACAGGGATGCGCACCGGAGGGGCAGGGACCACCTTCTGCACTCTGCCGAACAGGTGACCAGGTTCTCCTTCAGGTTGCCAGGTGGTGGAGTTGGTGACCTTAGCTGGTCCTCTCCAGAACTGTCATGGTGGCCCTCCTATTCAGGGGGCCTCATCTACAGGTCAATTCGTCCTGGGGTCAGTACTGGTCAGGAGTTCTCCTAGTGTGCCTGTCCCACTAAAGGATCCCCCTTTCTGAGATAGAAAGAGGCACGTGGGACCATGGATTCTAGTTCTATCTTGACCTTTATGGTCCTGTCAAGAGTTGGTCCCATAAATCCCCTTTTCTTGAAGAATTTCTCCAATTAGCTCATTCTTCTTCTGTTTGTTTACTCTCAAGGTCTGTGTACCCAGGGCTTTCCTACGGGTTATCATCTGCTGCGAGGTATTTACTCATCTGCTCTGGGCGTGTGAGAAACTCGCTCACCTACCCAAACCCAAACAATGAACTAGGAGACAAAAGCCAGACTTTATACTGAGGGTCCTGCATGACGGGGGTCTGGGTGGCAGGCAGGCCCAGGACAGTCACAGTCAGTGTTTTATTCCCCAGAGTCCCAGGGTCCCTACCTGGTTCCTCCTCAGGGTGTACAGTCTCCCAAAATGTCACCTAGGTCTTACTGTGTCCCACTGGGTTCTTTGAAGAAGTAAGCCTTTAGCTGTCCTCACCTGCCTTTGTTCTCCTGGTTGAGAGCATCTTAGGTTTGTCTCTGCCGGTCAGACTGGCCCTTCCCCCACCTCCTGCTTGTCGAGGGCCATTGACCTGCCACACTCCAGTGTTAACTGCTTTTAGCTTTCCACTCTGCCCTCTCCTGCTGCTTTCCTTACATCCCAATTTGACATTTGTATCTGGAAAATGAACCACCAGACTCTCTCTCTCTCTCTCACAAGTCCCCTCTTTTTCTTTGGATACCCTGGGGTCTACTTTGCATTTTGCTCCCTTAACCTTTAGTATGGCCACCCATCCTTGCCATATTAACTTTTCAAGGTGGAAACCGCCCAGGGTCATGAGTTCACCTGTTTTTAAGGCTGCAGTTTGTAGGGCTGCCTAAATCAGGAGCCCTCGGTAAGACCCTTCCCAACTCAGTTGATGCTTGTCTTCTTTCTAGGTCTTGATTAAAACCAAGTAAGTGAGCTGGAGGTGGTGACTACAAACCCCAGAGGAGCCTGAGCAATGAGCCCTTTATCTTGATGGATGGTAAAGTGGAACACAGCCCGAGCAAATATTCTTTCAGAAATTGGTCTTTAGTTTCCGTGGTAGGGAATTCTGTAGTTTTTCTCAAAGGAGCCCATATAGCAGCTCGTAATAAATACCAGAGCTAGATAATCACAGCAGCAAAAACAAATAAACAACAAAACAAAAAACCAGAAACAGATCAATCTGCCCACGAAGGAGGGTAGGAAGATTTGTAGGTCTCAAATGGTCTCAAAACAAACTTGTGACTCTGACAGATCTTTGTGTGAGATTTATCAGGCACTCCTGCATAAAAATCCTTTCTTTCTAAACTCTCAGTTTTACTTACTTTTAGAAGGACTGACATAAATATACTTCTCAATTAACAATACAGGACCATTGTGTTAACTTTTAAATGTCCACGGTGGCTGTGTTCTGTTACATTCTCCTGCCAGGTGTTTAAGGCCAAATTGGTCTAACTGTTATGAAGAGTCAGCTGAGACGGGCCAGGAATGGCTCTTGGGAACTTGTGAGAAGACTCTTGGCTCCTTTGGCTTGTTCCCACCATTGTGCCATCTGCCAGGACGGGTCAGGGTCTGGCTGACCATGTGTGGCTCCCCTTGGAAGCATCAGGGACATTTCCTCCCACCCTGATCCTTCTCTGGGCAGAAGGTGCACTGATTCTCTAGGGTCCTCTCAATCCCCCTGATGGGGAGGTTGGGTGACCCACTGGAGATTCGGGACCCTTAGAGCGGTCCCTGGATCCTGGCTGAGCCTGGAGGCTAAGGGCCAAAATACTGAGTTTTACTTGGCCATTTTCCTTCCTTGAATTTTGTCTCTAAGTTTTGGATTTAAACATCCAGAGGACTGGGTTCCACAGTCCTGAAGTCGGAGTACTGGGCTTTAACCCTGTGTCTATGATCTTACAGTTCACCCTCCATTTAATGAGGGTCAGCATCAGTACTGGAAGTCACCCTAATGTCCTGTCTGTCCTATAGCTGATGGCATGTTACCTGAAACAAACCCACGTTGTTCTGGAAGGCAAAACACTAGCAAGGAGAAGTTGTAAAGTTTTATAAGGAAAATACAAAATAAGTTAACAAGGAGCAAAAACATATTAAATTGTATAATAGCTTTGAACCAATAAACATTATATATATTAGGATTAATGTACTTTTGATATCTATCTTGCCTCCACAAAGATCCATAAATTTATCAACTCTATCACATATGAATTTTTTTACAAATTTTACTTCTTTTAAAATTTGTTTCAACCTTAAATACTTTTTATAATTTACCCCCAAGCTTTCTTTGCTTAGCTTTGTATCATATCCCTTGTTTCTTTCGAGGTCACAGTAATCCTCATAATAAGTCTATCTTTTGAACATAACTTTAAGTGAGCGTAAGTCCAGCCTTCCTTGGAGCCATGCTAACAGGGAGTAGGGTGAGGGGCAGAGCCTTATCTCAGGTGCTGTGCTCTTGACAAACAGCACAGTTCAACACTGCGTCTGCATCACAAATCGAACAAAGCTGTGAAAGCTCCTAACTCATTTTCATGAAAAAAAAATGTAAAAACGTTTCCATATTCCACATTATCAACCTTTAAACACTCAGGCTTCTCCTCATTATCTTTCAAAAATGCATGTAAATTTCCATCCCAGGGTAAAAAACACAAAATATTACATATAATTTATTGATAACAGGTAACCTTTATCCAGTAACAGAACCTTAAATGACGTAAATAAACACCAAACAAATTTGTTATTTTTATATAAATCTGAAGAAGACTTTTGCTACAGATAATTTTAGTTTGGAGAACACCAACTTGGTAAATTGCTCTTCTCAGCTTTACATTGTAAAAGACTTGTGTACCTAGAGGATATGAATACGCAGAGTATACAAAGAAGCCAGTAACAGTGTCACATCACACAGAGGTCCTTATATTAACTAAGTTTAACTTTAAAATAAGGTTTAAAGTTGCATGATAACTAGAATCACAGGTCTGCATAGGTTAGCAGCACTAAGCAAAAAGCAAAGGACAGTCTTAAATCTCACACACTTAGGAAACAGTGTTAATATTCATAAACAGAAAAAAATAGCACTTACTGGCCACCTTGCCTGTAAACCTATATATGCTTTCATTTTACAAATTTTACAGAACATTTAGACAAGCCTCAGACAGGCATATTTAATTTCAAATGTATACCTATCTCTAGCTCCATAGATTTATGGTGTCAACTACATTGTAATAAGTGAAAATAACCATTATTTATTTAATTAATAGTAGAGTATTCATTTAAAAGACTTTGAAATGAGCACAAACCATAATTCCTTTGAGATTTCATTTCCCTAGGAAATAACACCCAAAGGACTCAAGAAATTATCTTGATGAAAAATAACAGATCAATGTTTTTGATTTTTGTTTCATATCAGTACATTAAAATTCAACCTTAGAAAATCCCTTAAATAATTTTGGCTGCTTGTGCTAATTACAGCCAACTTAATCACATGCACAAACTTTTAGCTTTACCTTTACCATGAGTTCCTCAGGAAGAAGATTTTACAGAAAAGACCTGTGGCTGTGGGATCCTTCTATTTTCCTTCCCTGTCCTAGGACTCAAGTTCTTACACCCGTCATTGGTAGGTTCCAGTAACTGAGCTTCCCTTATTGGAGATTTCCTATACTCTGAGCTCACTGTGTGCTCAGTCCCCATACCTGGGGACTTCTTGGACACCCTGAGTTCTTGCCCCATCTGTCTCTGGTCATTTCTTTTGGGGGAGAAGAAACAACCCACCAGGACTCTGCACTCAGTTTCTGACCAGGACACGCCTCCTTCCCACACACTCACCCTCCCAATTCCTGACTGCCAAGGCCCGTTTTCTTTTTTTTTTTTTTAATTTTTTTTAATTGGTTGTTCAAAACATTACAAAGATTGCAGAATCACATCGGTTACACATCCACATTTTTACATAATGCCATATTAGTAACTGTTGTATTCTGCTACCTTTCCTATTCTCTACTATCACCCCTCTTCTCCCCACCCATCTTCTCTCTCTATCCCATCTACTGTAATTCATTTCCCTCCTTGTTTTTTTTCTCATTCCCCTCACAACCTCTTATATGTAATTTTGTATAACAATGAGGGTCTCCTTCCATTTCCATGCAATTTCCCTTTTCGCTCCCTTTCCCTCCCACCTCATGTCTCTGTTTAATGTTAATCTTTTCCTCCTGCTCTTCCTCCCTGCTCTGTTCTTAGTTGCTCTCATTATATCAAAGAAGACATTTGGCATTTGTTTTTTAGGGATTGGCTAGCTTCACTTAGCATAATCTGCTCTAATGCCATCCATTTCCCTGCAAATTCCATGATTTTGTCATTTTTTAGTGCTGCGTAGTACTCCATTGTATATAAATGCCACATTTTTTTATCCATTCATCTATTGGGGGGCATCGGGGTTGGTTCCACAGTCTAGCTATTGTGAATTGTGCTGCTATGAACATCGATGTGGCAGTATCCCTGTAGTAGGCTCTTTTAAGGTCTTCAGGGAATAGTCCGAGAAGGGCAATAGCTGGGTCAAATGGTGTTTCCATTCCCAGCTTTCCCAGGAATCTCCATACTGCTTTCCAAATTGGCCTCACCAATTTGCAGTCCCACCAGCAATGTACAAGAGTACCCTTTTCCCCACATCCTCCCCAGCACTTGTTGTTGTTTGACTTCCTAATGGCTGCCAATCTTACTGGAGTGAGATGGTATCTTAGGGTGATTTTGATTTGCATTTCTCTGACTGCTAGAGATGGTGAGCATTTTTTCATGTACTTGTTGATTGATTGTATGTCCTCCTCTGAGAAGTGTCTGTTCAGGTCTTTGGCCCATTTGTTGATTGGGTTATTTGTTTTCTTATTGTTTAATTTTTTGAGTTCTTTGTATACTCTGGATATTAGGGCTCTATCTGAAGTGTGAGGAGTACAAATTTGTTCCCATGATGTAGGCTCCCTGTTTACCTCTCTTATTGTTTCTCTTGCTGAGAAAAAACTTTTTAGTTTGAATAAGTCCCATTTGTTGATTCTTGTTATTAACTCTTGTTCTATGGGTGTCCTATTAAGGAATTTGGAGCCCAACCCCACAATATGTAGATCAGAGCCAACCTTTTCTTCTATCAGACGCAGAGTCTCTGATTTGATATCAAGGTCCTTGATCCATTTTGAGTTAACTTTTGTGCATGGCGAGAGAAGGGGATTCAGTTTCATTTTGTTGCATATGAATTTCCAGTTTTCCCAGCACCATTTGTTGAAGATGCTATCCTTCCTCCATTGCATGCTTTTAGCCCCTTTATCAAATATAAGGTAGTTGTAATTTTGTGGATTGGTTTCTGTGTCCTCTATTCTATACCATTGGTCCACCCACCTGTTTTGGTACCAGTACCATGCTGTTTTTGTTACTATTGCTCTGTAGTACAGTTTGAAATCTGTTATCGCTACACCTCCTGATTCACACTTCCTGCTTAGAATTGCTTTTGCTATTCTGGGTCTTTTATTTTTCCATATGAATTTCATGATTGCTTTATCTATTTCTACAAGAAATGCCGTTGGGATTTTGATTGGCATTGCATTGAACCTAAAGAGAACTTTTGGTAATATCGCCATTTTGATGATGCTAGTTCTCCCTATCCATGAACAGGGTATATTTTTCCATCTTCTAAGATCTTCTATTTCTCTCTTTAGGGTTCTGTAGTTTTCATTGTATAAATCTTTCACCTCTTTTGTTAAGTTGATTCCCAAGTATTTTATTTTTTTTTTTTTGAGGATATTGTGAATGGGATGGTTTTCCTCATTTCCAGTTCAGAAGATTTGTTGCCGATATACAGGAATGCCTTTGATTTATGCGTGTTGATTTTATATCCTGCCACTTTGCTGAATTCATTTATTAGCTCTAGTAGTTTCTTTGTAGACCCTTTTGTGTCTTCTAGGTATAGGATCATATCATCTGCAAATAGTGATAATTTAGTGATAATTTTTCCTATCTTAATGCCTTTAATTTCTTTTGTCTGTCTAATTGCTCTGGCCAGTATTTCGAGAACTATGTTGAACAGAAGTGGTGAGAGAGGGCATCCCTTTATTGTTCCAGATTTTAGAGGGAATGCCTTCAGTTTTTCTCCATTTTGAATGATGCTAGCCTGAGGCTTAGCACATATAGCTTTCACAATGTTGAGGTAAGTTCCTGTTATCCCAAGTTTTTCTAATGTTTTGAACATAAAGGGATGCTGTACTTTGTCGAATGCTTTTTCAGCATCTATAGAGATGATCATATGGTTCTTATCTTTAAGTCTATTGATGTGGTGAATAACGTTTATTGATTTCCGTATATTGAACCAGCCTTGCATCCCAGGGATGAATCCTACTTGATCATGGGGCACGATCTTTTTGATATGTTTTTGTATACGATTTGCCAGAATTTTATTTAGGATTTTTGCATCTAAATTCATTAGGGATATTGTCTGTAGTTTTTTTTTTTTCTTTGAGGTGTCTTTATCTGGTTTGGGAATCAGGGTGATATTGGCCTCATAGAATGAATTTGGAAGTTCTCCCTCTTTTTCTATCTCCTGAAGTAGATTGTGGAGTATTGGTATTAGTTCTTCTTTAAAGTTCTTGTAAAACTCTGCTGTATATCCATCCAGTCCTGGCCAAGGCCTGTTTTCTACCTTGGCTCATGAATGAGTTCACCTGGTTGCTGGCGACTTTTTTTTTTTTTTTTTTTTTTGCTTCTGCTGTGCTCCCTGAGACAATGGTCCAGGTGTTTGTATGGACTCTGTTGGGGACAGGACATCCAGGCAGAGCAGATCCCCCAAAGTGGGGTGGGGCGTATCTGTGCTCTCCACCAGGTTCACACTGCACACAGCCACAGAGATCCAGGAGGAGCCCCCAGGTCCTGAGAAACAATCTCATCTCTCCAAACCTGAGAATCCATTAAGTGACATGAGGTAGAGCGAGAGCAAGGCTTTTGACTGACAGTCTCGCAACACTGGGTGTCTGGGTGAACAGGTGCCCTCAGAGCAGCCACTGTCAGCCTCTACCCCATGGTGTGCAGGGGTCCCTCCCCTGGTGCCTCATTGGCTGAATACGGTGGGTGCACAGTCTAGTGTCACCTAGGTCACCTGTCTCCTATAGGGTTATTAAATAAATGTACCTTTGTTTGTCCCCACCTCGCTGTGCTCTTTGTAGCAGGAAGGCCTTCTTGGACTGAGCGCATCTTAGGTTTGCTCTGGGGTCAGGCTGGCCCTTCCCCCACCTCCTGCTTGTCCAGGGGCTGTGGATCTGGCACACTCGGTGTTAACTGCTTTTGACTCTCAACTCTGCTCTCCCTCCCGCTGCTTTTCTTACTTCCCAGGCAATTTTACATTTAAGGCTAAATACTGCATTCTGAATGCACCACCAGACTTTCTGTATCTCACAGCAGCAACTTAAAGGGAACTTTACCAGTGACTTAGAGTCAACCTGCGACTCCCCCGTGCATTCCACGGCTCATTATCTACAACTACATAAGAGTGGGCTCTCAGCCAAGGCTGTGGGCTATCTGCTGAGATGCTGCTTCTGGCAGTGAGCAGGAGAGAAACAGGCCGAGGAGGACAGGTGGCACCATGGGCGGGAAGGGAGCAGGAAGGTGAACCCTGAATCCTAGACAGCGGGTACCTGGGTCCTTTCCCACCCACACAGGATCAGCACCTCCAGGACAGACCAGGAGCAAGCCTTGTGCCTAACTGGACCATGGCTGTGCATCACAGTGTCTGCTGAGGTCCTGGGGTGGGGATCCTGGGGGAACAGAGGTGGTACTATCTGTTTCTTACTGCCTCATGGCCTTGGGGTGAGGGTCTGCAGGGCCAGGAGTGTCACACTCACTGCCAGTCAGGCATCTGCCAGGGACTGTGGGTTAGAACCCAGCTCCTGGGTCTGTAGATGGTGCCAGGCAAAATCCACCTGGCAGTGGGCATCTCCTCTCCCTCCTCTGCCCTCCTACTCTAGCACCAAGCTCCTGGACACACACTGGCAGAGATGTGGGGCCCAATGACCTTAAAAGGCAGATTTGGTCTTCAGGAGTCACTAGAACAGGCTGAGGATCCAGGGGACACCACTCCCATGAGACAAAGTTTCCAGACATCTCCAGAAACTGGGTCCTTTACAAATGCTGCTCTTTACAGTTTTAGCAGAGAGTTTTTCTCCCAAACGCTACAGCAAAGCTGAGAATCACACCCTTTGTACCTACTTGTTCAGACAGAGGGTTGGCAAGTGAAGACCAAGCAGGAGAGCAGCCGTTGCCTTCAGAAAACTGTGCATAAGAAGATTCCTCAGCAGAGTTGAGCACGTCTCGATTTTCAGAAGTGCAGTATTTGCCAACTTATGGTGCTAACACCATTGGACATGCAAAGGCCAAAAAGTGAAACTCAACCTCAACATCACACCATAAACGAAACTCAACTCAGAATGGATCAAAGGTTTTATTTCATTTATTTAATTTTTTTTTTTTTTTTTTTTGCAGTGGTGGGAGTTGAACCCAGGGCCTGGCACAGGGGAGCAAGCATGGCCCCACTGGACTACACTCCTGATCGGGGATCCTAGACCCAAATGTAAAATGTCAAAACCATGTAACTTTTAAAAGGAAACAAAATTCTTGGGACTGTTCTTGGTGAATAATCCTCATCTATGAGGCTGAAAGCAGGATCCATAAAAGAACAGGAAACAAAGATGCACTGGGCTCTGGCCGCAGTCAGAAGTGCTTGCTCTGTGTAAGCAGATGAGACGTGGGAATGAAGTATTGGCAGGCCACACACCTGGACAACATCAATGGTGGAAAAGCCATCCAGTGAGAACTTGGGCAAAGAGAAAACCTCACTGAAGAATGTAGATGGAGAACAACTGTGTGAGGAGAGGTGCTCACCTTGACGGGCCTGGAGGGGATTCAGATGAGTCCAACAGGAAATGAAAAGACCACACACCTGTTGGAATAGGTAGAAAAATACAAGAATCAGAGACAATTCCAAGTGCAGGTGACAATGTGGAGAAGCCAGGTCTCTTGTGCTGCATGGGTGGGTAGTTGAGGGGTTAGCGATGGGGGTGGGGGTCCAGGCTGGAGGCTGTGATGGCTCACGCTTTGCTGTCTGTGTTCTTGGAGGGGGAGGTCATGCCTGTAGGTTGGACGTTTTCTGCAGGCACTGAGCCTGCTCCAAGCGAAGTTCTACATGTGGCAGTTTCATCGACCCAGGCCCTTGGGTCATGGTGTCCCTGCCAGGATTCCTGGTGTCCTGGTGAATTCTGGACTCTGTAGGCCTTGAGCCTTCCCTGAGAAGCTCCCTAGGGTGTCCCAGAGCAGGTCCCCTGGCACTCCCCATTCAGGAGACCTCCTTGAGCTCCTCTTGGTGCAAGCAGTAGGCTCTTGCTCTCCCTCGGAAGCTCTGAACTTAGTTCTTTCTATGACCCATGATGAAGGCAGTGACCGGAGGCCCTTTGCAGTTGGCCTCTCGGAGCCTTTCCCCTGCTCCCCTCTAGGGACATGACTCATGCAATGGGGTGGCAAAGGCAATGTCAGAACTACCAGGGCACATTCCGCTGTAGGTCTCTTTCAGGGCCTGGACAGCAGTTGTGTCAGCTGCCCACAGGGCAGATTGGATTTGGAATTAAACAGGGGCCTGTCCAGGCACGAGGACCTTCTCCACACATCCCTGGGGTTTCATAAAACCTTCCTAAATTCTATATCGCAGTTTGCAGGAAGCTGGTGCTGGGACAAGACGAGGCCCGTCATCTGACATTCGTGACTTTCCACATAAGCTTTCAGACAAAGTGTCTTACTTTTTACTAGTGGTATGGTACGACAGGTGTGCGAACCTCCCAGAATTCCCAGAGGGATTCGTCACAGCCACAAAGACAGGGGACGCTGCCTTCAATTTCTGTGAAGTCAATGTCCGTGAGGCGTGTATTTCTGGACAAGGAGCCACAGGAGAGGGAAAGCAGTTGATGATCTGCACTTCCCTTCCTTTCCTCCTCTGCTTGTGACGCTTACAGAGGACTCGAATGTCTCCTTGAAGGACAAAATTTTGACATTTTACCCTCCAATTTGGTTGTCAGTGAGCCTACTTACTTCAAGTAGAGAGCATTCTGACGCAGTAGCAGGGACTGCAGGGAATGACACTCCTGCCTCCCAGGTCTCAGCATGTGGCCTGCTTATGGCTACTGGGGATGACTGCTCCTGAGCCCCTCAGAACAGAGGGCTAGAAATGGACCTATCCTACTAACCCATGCCAACATGTGCATATCTATCTATCTATCTATCTATCTATCTATCTATCTATCTATCTATCTATCATCTAGCTAAACTTTACATCCATCTATCCATTCATCCATCCACTCAACCAATTGTCCATCCATCCATCCATCCATCCATCGATCCACCCATCTATCCACCTATCCACTTATCCACTCATTCACATTTTATTTATCATTTCTCTCTCTCTCTCTCTCTCTCTCTCTCTCTCTCTCTCTCTCATCTAGATAAACTTTCTATCCATCTATCCATTTATCCATCCACCCTTTCAACTGTCCATCTATCCATCCATCCATCCACCTATCCAAGCATCCATCCATCCATTCATCCATCCATCCAATTGTCCATCCATCCATCCATGCACTCATTCACTTTTTATCATCTCTCTACCCATCATCTATCTATCATCTAGCTAAACTTTCCATCCATCTACCCATTTATCCATCCACCCATTCAACTGTCCATCCATCCATCCACCCATCCACCCATCCATCCATCCATCCATCCATCCACCCATCCAACCATCTACTCATTCACTTTTTATTATCTATCTATCTATCTATCTATCTATCTATCTATCTATCTATCATCTAGACTTTCCATCCATCTATCCATTCATCCGTCCACTCATCCAACTGTCCATCCATCCATCCATCCATCCACCCATCCAACCATCTACTCATTCACTTTTTATCTATCTATCTATCTATCTATCTATCTATCTATCTACCTATCTATCTATTATCTAGACTTTCCATCCATCTATCCATCCACCCATCCGCCCATCCACTCATTCACTTTTTATCTCTCTATCCAGCATCTATCTATCTATCTATCTATCTATCTATCTATCTATCTACCTTCCTACCTATCATCCACCTATCTAATCTGTCCATCTAGTCTCTCCATGTGTGTGTACCTTTACAAACATGATTTGAATTGATGCCTCTGTTTCTGTCCCAGGTCTGTTCTAGCCTCCCTTATTTGTAACTTATTTTCCTGAAAACAAGGAATCTGGCTATCATGTCATCCTGTAGACTCACTTGTTTGTTCAATCCTAGTGTCAGTTATTTCAACATTGCTGTACAGGGCTTCCTAGATCCAGTCAACACACAGTTGATAGCTACTCAGCCTAGTGCCTTTCTTTCTCCTGTCCTTGGTGTGGCTGGTTTTCATCTGTGATACGGGCGGGATGATCATTCCACATGCCATTTTAAAATTCCCCACATTCAGGTTTCTAAAACTCATGAATTTATTTTTAAATGTATGAAATGTTGCTGCAGTTCCATGAGTGAGCTTGCCCGAGAGATGTGGCCCCTCTTGCCTGCCACGTGGAAGAGGTGGAGTGCACTCTTCCAAATCTCCCGCAGCCCTTCCGTCTCTTGCTTTCTGGTTTATCCTTCCTATAATTATTTTCACCAAATGCTGATGCCTGTGCCTTTTCTCAGACCCACTTCTTTCTCATGTGGAGGATAGTATGGTATTCTGTTATTTGTGTACTTCTCAGTATATCCTGGAAATTACTCCAATTTAGTTCACAGCATTCTGTATTTTTTAGCAGTTGCAGGGCCCTTGATTTTCAGATATGCCATCATTCAACCAGTGTGCCCTTAATAGACATCTTTATTGTTTCAGGTGTTTTACAAGTGTAAGCAACACTAAGAAGAATAACATGTACATAGACATTTTCGAGGTGTATCTTCAGGGTGGATTTCGAGGAGTGGGGTCATTGAGTCAAAAGTTAAGTGCATGAAGGACAGCTAAGCATACTGCACTTCTCCCCCAGCAGGGGCAGGTCCGTCCACGTTTTTGCCATCCACCTGTGCAGGTACGGGTCCCAACAGCCTATCCTGTGGGATGCACTGGGATAGTTCTCAACTTTGCCAGCTAGTTAGGTGAGAAATATGACCTCAGTGTTGTTTTAATATTCCCAGAAGTGGCAGTGAGCTTGACCACTTTTTCTATATCTGGGGGACATTTCTGTATCCTTTCCTGTGAGTTTTCTGCTCAGGTGTTACATTAAAGAGTTCAGTCCAAACTTGAGAAGTGAAAATTGCAGGGAAACTTTAATTTCTTTTTCAGCCATGTATAATTCAGTTCAGGTTTCACGTGGGTATCTGTGCTTGGCAATGCCTTGAGAACCTCCATCAGTGGTTCGGAGGGGTGTGGGCAGGGGGCAGGGTAATGTTGGGTTGCGATTGGGTTGAGCTTGCAATGTGGAGATGTCGCCCCTGGTTTCTTAACAATAGTCCTTCTTCAGTCCCCGAGGGGCGCTGAGGACCTGAGAGGTCACAAAGGGCCATGGGAGATGGAACCACTGAGCTGGATGGTCTCTCACCACACAAAATCCTCCCGAGGGCTTCAGGAAGTGACGTAGGCAGGATGTGACATCAGGGAGGCAAGGGTGAGTGCTGCCCAGGTGGATGGCCAGAGGAGCCTTCCTGGAGGAGGTGATTTGAAAGGAAGGTGAGCAGAGATTGACCTGAAGCTGGGGTGGGTCTAAGGCTGCTCTTGGGACATTAGTCAAATGGAAGCTCCACAGCCTGGAATTTTCAACGCTGGACACATTTTGGAGTTTTGAGAGCTCCTGAGGGCTATTCACGTCTCCTTCATCTTTAATTCCTCTCATGGGTTTCAGAAATTCTCACAGTTATCACCTTCACCTTCCAGGTGAGGAAACTGCATCTCAGGAAGGTGTGTGGCTTTCCCAGGGGGACAGAGCAAGGGGGCCAGATCTGACCCAGGTCCTTGCAACCCAGGGTCTGTGGGGAAGCTTGCTGCTGTGCTGGGCTCAGAGGTAGAATCACAAGACAGTTAAGCTCAAGTGCTAGGGAGCCTGGACACACACACATACACACACACACACACACACACACACACACACACACACACGATTGAGCAAGGATCACTAATTTGCAGGGGCCTTAGTTAGAACTCCAGGCTTCCACACAGTCGATCTTCCTAAGCATGGTGGTAGGGACTTGGATGTTACCCTATTTTCTGTGCTAGGTACTTACTGGTTGGTACTTGTCATAATTATGAATTTCAAGTCCTCATGGTACAGTGGTCACTTTGGCATGTTTTATGTGAACTCTGAGACAGGAGGCTTCTCTTGGAGTGGTTGGTGAATGGTGAATGAACAGAGGCTCTCCCTCAACTAAGCTCAGAGTGCACATTATATTTAGTCTGTGGGGTTTAATCCTGCCCCCACCTTGCCAGGGATTCCCTGGCAGAGAGAGACTTGACAAAGCTGCTTTCTTATTCAGTCATATGGAGAATGTTTTTTTATAGCTGTGCTCAGGATTCCCAAGTCAGTGACCCAGAATTCAAACTACACATCCAGGGAGACTAGCCATAAAATCCAGAAAAAGTGATAGTATTGAGGCTGGGAATAAGGGAGTGCCAGTCATTCTTTCCACAAATAGTTCCTAAGTTCCTATGGTGTGTCAAGAATTCTACAGGACCCTGGAGATACAGCGGGGACCAATAAAAATGTGTTCCCTGCTCTGATGGCACACACATTCTATCAAGGAAACATTCCCTCCTCTCAAAAGACAAGTGAGTCGCTCTAACCTATCCACAATTAGCAACTGAGAACGTTAATTAAACCATCGCCAAAATAAATGCATATATTGGCAAAGTCTGATTTGTGTACAATTAAGTAACAGCATGCATCATTTATTAAACATTTCATTTATTCATCATTATGTATTCACTTATTAAATATTCATTTGTGCTAGCTCCTCTCCTGAGCACTGATGTTCAGCAAAGACCCCAGGGCTGCCTGTCCTTGGCTTGATGGAGCCAGAAGCTCATCCCTGCACCAATTACTATAGCACAGAGGAAGGACTATTCTGATTGGATAAGCCAGCAATTCTGATGGGATAAGCCAGCAATTCTGATAGGATAAGCCTGTCTACCTGAAGAGCACCTAGGCTCTTCCCACACCATGTTTGCTGACTGAACTTAGGGCGGTTGCCCAAGCATTACTACAAGCAGGGGAGGGATCCAGGTGTTAGGTCCTGAGACGCCTCGGGTCTCCACAGCCTTTCCAGATTCTGGAAACACATTGTGGACCAGGATTCATCACTTGACTTGGGTCTGCCATGTTTGATCATGGATGGATAGTTTCTGGGGACAGTAAGGCATGCAGCTGGGGCTCTCAGGAGGAATGAAAGGCTCCCTTCATTAGGTTGTATGTAGAGGTTTCCTTTAATGTAGTGGGTCTGTCCCACACTCTGCTGTGCCAGGGTACATCTCCAAGCAGACGGAGTTGTCTGCCGCAGCTCTGCTGCAGGGCACTGAGACAAGACGGGAGCCGGCGTACTGTCTGTGTTTTAATATTCCTGGCCTGCCAATCAAGTTGCACCTAATTGATGAGGACATATGCTGCTTCTTCTGCGTGCCTCTTTATGGATCTGAGCTTATCAATTCCTGAGAATCTCCAAAGATTGTCAAGCTCTGTTATTTGGGCAAAACATTATTTCCACCTATTTTTCATTGCCTTTCTACTCCTGCCATAACAAATTACCACAAATGGTGACTTGGAACAACACAGATTTATGATCTTACAGTTTATCTGAGGTGAGTTTCTCCAGGCTGAAACCAAGGGGTCAGAGGGCAGCACGCCTTCCTGGAGGAAATTTGGGGAGAAGCAGTTCCTGTGCCCATTCAGGCCCTGCCTTGTGCTCTGGGCTGAGTATGTGTTTCCTTCTTGGCCTCTGGAAGATGCCCTCAGCCCCTGCCTCATGTGTGGTCTCCTTCTGGCTTCTTGAAAGGCAGCCATGGTAGCAGAGTCCTGCTCATACCCCTCAGCTCTCCCGAGTCATCTCCTCCCGTCTCCCTGTCTCGCTCTAGTCTTCCTCTTCCTTTAAGGCTTCTGCAATTATATTTGTCCTCCACTAGAATGCTGGGTAATCTCTCATGTTTAATCTCATTTGCAAAATTCCTTTTATAGTACAATGCAACATAGTCACAGGTTCCAAGGATTCAGTCATGGGCATTTTGGGGGAAAAATGGAGAGCAGACAGTGCCCTGCTCTGAGTTATTCCATGACGGGTGGAGCAGCAGCTTTCAGGCTGTGCCTAATCCTTTGCTGTGCCATCGTATAAAGAGGTAGTTTGCTCTGTGTCATTCCATTAGGGTTTAAGGGCTGAGATGGAATGTTTCTGGTCCTTGTTTGTGCAAGTAAACAACCTCCATCTGACCGGCACCACCCTAAGGCACAGACTGGTAAATAACTCATGTGCCAACCTACCAAACTGAATCAAGGAGCACCTGCTTGTGTGGTCATCCCAAACCCTACCAGGAATGCCAGGCATGGGAGCTTATCAACCTCACCAGATTCAACACGCTCACTTCAGACCCACCAAAGGAGGAATCTCCTGAGACTGGACAGGTCAGCACCTTGACCTTGTCACCTGGTGGCTCATCATGAGCCTTGCCCAGGAAATCACCACGGTGGCGAACCTCTGAATCTCCCTCCTGTGACTTGAACAGAGCAGCTTCTCCTGCCCATGATGGCCATGCAGGTCCCACTCCAAGATGACATCTCAAGCTGACACTCCAAGGTGACACTGTCAAAAGGCTGTCTATCAAGAACCTCGCCTAGCATAAGTTCCTGCACTTGGACAGCTCTGCACCCTGAACAAGATTTCAGGCTGGTCCCTAAACTTCTCTGACCACCCTCAGAGACTCTGCTTTCATGTCTCTCTCTGCCTTTGCTCTCGGTTCAGCCTCTGAACCCCTGTGGCTGCCTTAATTCTTTTTTGGCCTTTCTGTAACATACATAAAGTGTGATGTGTGACTTGAGTGTGATAGACATTAGAGATTAAGATTGGAATGAAAGAACTTGTGATTGCCCTTCATATAACTACCAGGTGACCCACACGTACTCAGTGAACTGCCACAGATGTGGCCTATGAATCTATTGTCATTCAATAAGTTTTGACATTGTGGAAAGTCACAAATGTGTTTGGTCTATGTTAATGGCAGAGCTCTTTCATGACAGACAAAGCTTACCACAAAAGCTAACCAAGATGTCAGGTTCTATGGATGGCTAGGGCTGGGGTGGGAGTCTGAGGTCACCAAGTCACCCTCTCACTTGACCTCCTGGTCTCTCACTTGACCTCCTGGTCTCTCACTTGCACTGGGGACCCGCTGCTAATGGAGCAGACATATTTCTACTCCTCCCATAGAAGAAAGAAAGAGCTCCAGGTCCCTACAGGCCACCCTGGGCTGGCAAGGCCATCAGCAAAGCTCCCCCGACCTGGGTGTGAGTGAGGAGGCTGGTCAACCTGCTGGTAGGAACTGTCTGGTTGGAATCCCAGCACCAGCAGTCACCTGGGATGGGTCATCTAGCTTCTCTCAGCCTTGGTTCCTTCATCTACAGCATGGGGGAGGTTCTAGAACTTACTCTGTGTAAGACTCAGTTACAGCTCATTAGGATTTACCAATGACCCCCAGCTGACCAAGTTCTGCTCTCAGGGTATTTGCACCATGGGGGGACGTAAGCACAGATGTCAGTAAACCAAGAGGCTGATCTGAAAAGACAGCAACATGAGAATCCGTAGCAATTGGTGATGGTTATCAGCAGGGTGGGGAGGGAGCTGGTCAGAAAAAGCAATCAGGAGGGATAAACTCTGTGAGGAGAAGGAGCCAGGCTGCACAGGGCTGGAGGAGACCCCAGCAGAGAACCCTGTCAGGTTGCAGCCTGTGGCAAGAGGATTTAAACAAACGCTCAGACTGTGTGAGAAGGGATGGGAGCAGGGAAAGGAACAGGCACTTCTGGCTAGGGAGGAGGAGGGAATCTAAGCTGAGCATAGTTCTTATACTTTTCTGTAGGACGGTGGAGCAGGTCACCGGGTCTTGGGTGAGAAACAAGGGAATACTGTCAAGTGATTGACAGCTGGCCCTCTGTAGCATTTGCCGATGTCTGCTGACAGCCATTGCCAAGTAGGAATGACGCATCAAAATTTCCTTGCCAGCGTACCCCATGTTGCTTAGAGGAAGGACTCATGGAAATGGACTTGCCTTGAACATTTGCAGTGACATTGCATGTATGTTTGAGAAAGGTGACCCTGCTCAAGGACCAGGGTGGATCCGGGTTTAGGGAGGATCCTACTGGATTAGGGTGGATCAGGTTTTAGGGAGTATCCCGCTCCTTGGGTTTAGGGCAGTTCCAGGTTTAAGGTGTACCCTTCCGGGAATAGGGCATATCCTGCTGATTAGAGCCTGATGGAGTACGTGGATTTGGCCCAGAACGTGAATTTTCCCCAGAACATGTTTGTAGAGGGCCGGCGTGAGTTCGGGAATAAAGAATTGCTGTTTGATTCTACAAAGCTGTGAGTGGCTTATGATTCTGTGCCCAGCCAGACTGCGGCAGATGTCCATGGTGTAAATACTTCCAACAGGGTGACCTCCAGCCCCAACATGTCCTGCAACTTCAGGGGGCACGGGGGAGCTGCCTGGGGAGCTGGTGCTGGAGGTGAGATCTAAAAGTTCTGGGAGGAGTTAGGAGAAGTCTGGGTCCCCTCATCATCCAGCCCCACCCGCTGTGCACAGCTTTCCAAGGTGCTTTCTTACAGCCTCATCAGGCACCTGTTGCCCTATATCCATGTCCTGAGCTGTGGCAAGGGCAAGGACTTTTTAAAAAGCTGGCTATGTTTCCAGACCAAGAAAAATCAGGATTCTGTTAGAAGGAGTCATGGAAGGGTTTTGGACAGAAATCTAGCAGCCCCTGGTGCACAGATGTTCTGGAAGAGGTCAAGACAAAATCCAGTTCTTTCAGGCAGTCTGGTGGGGAGGTGCATGGGAACAGGCAACCCACACCTGAGAGGAACCTTGTGTCTAGATCAGTTTTTCTGGTTTTAGAGAGGCTGAAGGGGAGCTGACCCATGGAAAGGCAGAGGTGAGGCTCTGAGTTCCAGAGTCCTGGAGGTGGACAGGCCCACTTCCTGCCAGCCAGGAAGAATCTGTGTTTCCCACATGGCTTTCCAAGGATCCACCCGTGTCTACCTTCCTTTTCCCATTGCTTTAGAGAATTTTATTTTATTTTTTTAAAGTGCTTGTCTGCCCAGTTTATCTGTTTCATTTATGTGTAATTTTGTGGTCAGCTCCTTGTTGGATAACTGGTTTAATAACTTCATGCACACATTGAAAGGCTTATGGTTGCTTACCCTTGGGTTGCCACCTTTCTGAAGTCCAAGAGCACTGTGCTGAGAAACCCTTTGAAGTACGTTTTGTGATCTTCTTGTCCTTACTGGACAGCTATCATTTGGTGACAGTTTCCCTGGATTTCTTCTGTAATTGGTGTATATCCTTTAGCCTGATTAATACTACTAAAAATAGAGTTCTGTCATGTTTTGGGTGGATTATTTAATGAGAGAAAGAAGTACTACTTCCGGTTAAAATTTATAACCCATAATTGTGAAATTAGGTATTTTAATTAGGTGAGATTGCATATTTTCTGAGCCTAAATTTGCAAAACTCCTTCAGATAATTATCTGCACCCTCTCTGTCCTCTTTGTATTTTATTCAGAATGGGTGCCTGTCACTTTGATAATGAGCCTGTTGTAGACAGTGGCTGACTGGCTGTGCCTGCATCTCAGCACAGGACTGGCAGCTTGTTAGAGCTCATTAAATATTTGTGAATTGAATTAAATTTGAAATACTGTATTAAAAATCTGCCAACCTCCAGGGTCCTTAGCAATGATTTTGTTGTCACTGTGGGAATATACTTGTGTTCCATTTTTATTAACTATGTTGCAACTCTCCCTTTACATGAAAATCAAAACTTTTATCTAGTACTTGTGCTCCTCTGGGTTTAGCCTGAAGGTGATTCCACCTGCCTTTGGGGGTGCGATGTCAAGTCAATGTCAGGATCCACTTCTCTGGAAGAAAAAGAGACTTTGCGGAGCCATTTTGAATTGCTTAGTATCTAGAAGTTCCAGCCTGAACAGTGCTGGTTCACCAATGATTGCTGTGCTGTGTTCATGGTATACAGTGCAACATTGTAGAGAGGGGAGGTGGTGCAAGGACCCAATCAGGCTAATTAGCATATCCACCTACCACCTCTGTTTTTTCTATTAACAAAACATGAAGGATGTGGAGAGTTGGTGAGGATGTGGAGAAAAGGGAATTGGAGACCGTATTGGTGGGAAGGAGGTGAGTTACTGCAGCCTTTTTGGAAAAAAGTTTTCTCAACAAAATAGAGGAGAGCAGAGCTCCTGCATGACCCAGCAGTTCGAACCCCCTCTGAGACCCAGGCAGAGGACCTGATTCAATGATGGAATTAAATTTGAAATTTTTGTTGGGAGCAAAGATGAAAGGTATTTTTTTTTCTTTTTGGCAATTTTGAGAAAGACTGGTTTTGAATGAGTCTTGGCAGAAGGTGAAGGAAATCCAAACCCCTCCCGTGCCCACTCATGCCCTCTCTAGGACACCGCCAATCCTGGAGTCAGCCCTGCACTCCCGCCTTGCAGCTGTGTGGACCTTCTGCAGGCTCCTGGGACCATGAACCATGACCCTCTGAATTAATCCTGCTCTCTTATCTATTTAACCCCCCTGGGGCCCTCTCTAGAATGCCAGCTTCGAGCAGGCAGGAGCTGTGCCTGTGTCACCCTGACTGAGAATGTTGTGTGGCCTGGGCAGACACGTGGTAAATGTCGGCAGGATGGACGTTCCTCAGCTTCCCATTAACCCCCGTGCTGAGACCACCTGTGCTAAAGACGGATAAAATAGGGGTGATGAGCCCCATCCACTCTAAGGTTCTCCAGGCCAGACGTCCCCTGTCTGTGCTGCCTGCGTGGCTCACGGTTGTCATGTGGTTCATCACTGGCTGGAGACCTCAGGAGGCTGGCTTTAGGTTGTGGAGCACTTTGACCTGTTGGCACCTCTGCCTGGTGGAAGTGTGACCCAGGAGGGACCTGCTCCGGCTTTGGGGCTCCTCGGGGGTTTTCTTTTAGGAAAGAGGTGGAGTTGTTAGCGTAAAGGAAAGGAATCAGCAACAGCCTTCAACTTCCTGGGATCCATCCGTCTTGAATGTCTTCCTCTTTAAAATCAGAAATTACTAAGGCACCAGGAAATTCTCCCTTATTTCCATCCCCTTGAGGATTTGTCCAGTGCACAGCCCACCTGCAGGAAGGTTTTACTCCCTGCAGAAGTGTGAGACAGCGGGTCCTGCAGGCAATAGCCCCTCGCCAGTCCTTCTCCCTGCAATTTGCTAGTTCTGTGGGTTTTAAATTTTTAACTTTTTTGCTATGGTTCAACTTAAAACTCTGTGTGTGTGTGTGAGAGAGAGAGAGAGAGAGAGAGAGAGAGAGAGAGGGAGAGAGAGACAGAGAGAGAGAGCGCGCAATTACTTGACTACGGGGTCTCTGGGGTCTCCTTCCAAGGCTTCCAGGGCAGCTCTTACTGCAAAGCACCCTCCCTTTCTCCTGGTCTCGCCTCACCCCTGCTTGGAGTACTTTTGAGTTTTATTTGGTTGGCATGCATCTGTCTCTTGGTGCTCACTAGCCGGGTATAATGACATGTTGGGATGAAGGAAAAGGAGATCATTTGTGGCTTGATAGATACTGAGTCGGGCAGATCTCTCTCTCTCTTTTTTTTTTTTTAAAGAGAGAGAATTTTAATATTTATTTTTTAGTTATAGGCGGACACAACATCTTTGTATGTGGTGCTGAGAATCGAACCCGGGCCGCACGCATGCCAGGCGAGTGCGCTACCGCTTGAGCCACATCCCCAGCCCCTCTCTCTTTTTTTTTTAAAGCAGAAACTCAATAACTCAATTTTGGTGCTTCATAATGCAGAATAAGAAGCAGGCGGAGCTGGACGGCCCTGTTCCTGGGGGGCGGCTTGCACAGCTCAGTCCATAAGATCCACTCTCCCCGTCTCCATCACTGGGCAGCTTACTAAAGCCCCTAATAGGATTTTCTGACTGTAAGAACTGCAGACCGTGGGGCAGAGGCAAAGTTGTGCTTATGTGCCATCTGTGTGTCAATTTCACAGGCGATGGCTACTGTGTCAGGAGGTTTGTGGTATCAGCCCAGAATGCACTGCTGTATCTGAGGGAGCTGTGAAGCCCGGCAGCTCACATGGGTACATGCATAGGGTAAATCCAGCTCGGTTTTCACTTCTGCAAGCAACTAAGTCTCAGAACCGAGTCTGCTCCGCGATCACAGTGGTGGAGGTCAGTTGAAAATACAGCTGTCACTCTCAGGCTGGAGGGGGCCGAGCTTCTGAGGGTGCACGGCCCACGCGGTGCTCATTAGCCACGCTGGGAAGGCTGAGCGGAGGTGGGGTACCACTGACTTCCCGGAGACTTTAAAAAAAGTTCTGTCAAGGGATAAAGGACAGCTATTTTGGGAGTTAATTATATATTCTCATAGAATAGAGAAACATTGTTCTTTGCCCATTTTTTTTTATTCTAAAGAAATTGAATTGACATGAGGGAATTGGCAGATCAGGATGTAGACATCAATGAGTTGACATAATTAATGTCAGGCTTGAAGGAGCAGCTGGCTGCCTGGGCCTTGTAAGAAGGTGGCATCACACGCATGTCACATCTTTTCGAGGGCCTCCTCACAGCAGCTGAGCTATTCATAAGACACGGGTAGGTGAGAGGAAACAGACTCACTTCTTGTGAGACCAGCTCACAAACTAAAGCAACGGCGACTCTGCGTTCTCGCCAGCTCTCCCTCCTCCCTCCTCGAGGTGCCAGATTCGAGAATGAATTGCCTTAGAATCCATCTTAGTGCTGTGGGGTGAGACAGATCCCGGATCCTATTTTTAATTTCACGGCTGGAGAGACGAGGCCCAGAGCACTGTGATATCTTAACCCAACATATGCTGCTCCCTCGGTAGACAGGCTATGACTACATATCACAGAGACTCCAGGAGCCCACACAGACGGTGCTGCTTCTTCACACTTAGCAGGATCTGGAGGTGAGCAGCTGCAGGCCCCTGTTCCTGATTTTTAATTATTTTTTTTAAAGCAGTAGGTATGGCTTTGCTTCAGGGTCACAGAATGGCTGCTGTCATTCCAACCTTTACAACCTTGTTCCATCAGGGAACTGAGGGACAAGGGAGAACTCTTGTGATATATGTCTCCTTCACCAGGAAAGCAAAGCCGTCCCACGGAGCCTAGCCAGGACTTGGGAAAACAAGCATTTACTTGAGAACCTCTGTAGTGGCAGCAGAAACAGCACAAGAATTCAGGTGAGATGTTGTGAGCTTCATCGGCTTCCGCATGGCAGGCTTTTAATCCTTGCACCAAAGTGTCTCAGGCTGACCTCCTTGGGCTGCCTCAGAGGCTCACAAGCTGGATCATCAAACCTACTCTGGGAACATGGTACCTGCTAAACCCAGTGCTAAGTGCCAGGGACACAGTAGTGAGCCTTTCACACGTGCCTTGTGTGCTATAATAATCGTGGCTTTTGAGGACAGCAAATATTACTAGACAACTAAATGGTTAAGTGTCCAATTACAGCTTATGAAGGGGGTAGGGCAGAGCTGTATGGAGGCAGAGTCTCCCCTCCGGGAGTCCAGCTGGCTGAGTGTTTAAGAGGGAGCAAACGAAATGGAGAGGCAAGAGTGAGTGATCCTTCTCAAGAGAAAGACAGACGAGGCACAAAGAATGACACTGTCAAAGAGCAAGGAGGCCACAGGCAGATGTCAGGCCAGCCTTGGGCACCCCAGAGTGTCAGCTTTGCCGTGGGAAGTTGCAGGGCGCCATAGGGACTGCTCATTAGGATTCACAGATTAAAGTCTGCGCACACCTTTCTCCTGCGACAACCTCTCCCTTCTCTGGTTGATAACTGTCTGTGTTTGTGGGTATGCCATGGACCCCATCCCGCCTTGCCTGGACCCCAGGGGCTCTCCGGTATTGTCTGGGGTGACCTCATAAAATCCTACAAGACCGTTCAGCCACTCTGCAACCGTCCAGCCCCTGTGGGATCTGACAACTGGGTGGAGCCTGCCGAGGAAGACATCAGAGGTGTTGAGGCCCCTGGGGAAGTAGACGCTGCCCTTTCCCGGGGGCTCATTTATTAGACATCGGTGGAGCTTGGATGGCCCTGATGCTGACTCTCCATCTTTATGGAACCTGATAACTTGACGAGATCAGGCAACAAATCCATGGATGACGGACATCCAGAGAGACTTAATAAAATGTAAGATGGGCAACGTGCTTGCCGAGGGAAGGGACATGGGCCGTGTTCCATGGAGCTGCAGGTTTTTCCCCTGTGGAGGTCCTGGGCATTGAGCCCGAGGGCTCCCTATCACTGAGCTACACCCCAGCACTTGTCAGATGGTTTGAGACGTGGGTGACTCAGCCAAGCTGAGATCTGCCACTGATTCTGTGCTCAATAGCTAATCACCACAAAATAGAGCAGTCGATCAAAACCAGCCCCTGCAGAGTGGATAGATTCGCGGGTGCTCAGTCCATAAGGCGAGGATGAGAGGGAACCTCCTGGACATGGGCAAGGTCTTCCTGCCAGCCTCGCATTTCCCCCGGGGCTGGCTCAGTTTGCAACCTGTCCTCCTAGGGGTAGGGAGCTGAGCCTTGGGGGAGGGTCTGGGGCTGTTGACTGGTGGCTGCCATTTTCCTCACTTGTTGCCCCCCGAGACTTTCAGATAGATGTTTCTGGAAACTTGAAGCTGCCAAGGCAGCAAGGGGATCTTTTTGGTTCTGCCTTTATGGCAGCTCAAGAATGTCCTGGATCCAAACAGGGAAAGCGTCAGGGCAGACACAGAGCCCCATGTTCCCAGGTGACTCAGGGGCAGGAGGAGCAGGAGGACCGTGGGAGCTGAGTCACATGCACGAGGGCCTCAGAGGTGACAGCGTGGTGGAGGCAGAAACAAGGGGACCTTGCAGTGAAGGGCAAAGCGCCTTAGCCACGTGTGGAGGTGAGCGTGGCCCATGCTTTCTCTGGGCTCCAGAAGAGCAGGCCCTGACCTGTGAGCTCAGGAGCAGAGCTAGGATTTCATGGAGAAGACAGTCACAGGTGCCTGATGATGGCAGTCAACACAGAAGACTGACTGAGCTGCGGTGTTCAGACCCTGCCTCCCTCACCTCCCTGTGCCTCAACCCTGGAGGCCACAGGGACACCCACAAGACCTGAAAGCAGGACAGTGATTTCTGGAGATTTCGTGAAATGATGCTTCTCAGTGTTCTTGGTGACGTCTGCTCCTTGGCAGCATAGGCCACCAAACAGCCTCTGAGTGGCTCCATTACAGGTGTGTCGCTACACAGGGCTTCATGCACCGATGACCTAGTTACCTTCAAGGTGGCCAAAGTCACCCCAGTTCACATTTGCTACAGAGGAAGTTTGGATTAAATTACCTAAAAATGTTGTTGCTATTATTATGTTTTGCAGCACAGAGTTCAGCCTTGAAATGGGAAAAATTGAAGTGATCTAAGAGGCAAGTGTGGGATTTTTGGTGTGTGAAGCTAGGTAGGGCTGCTGTGGGGTGTTGGTACTTTGTGCTTAGGTGTGGTCACTCTGCAGGTGTGACACCTGGTCCCTGATCCTCACTGAGTAGGAAACTGTCTTAGGACTTGGAGACCAGGGGAGCTTGAATCCCAGGGCCCCATCCTCTCCTTTCTGCTTGGAAGGTCATTCTCGGGGCTTGGGGTTGAACTCATTCGCAAGCTCAAAACCCTGCAAGGACAGCAGCCTGGCATCAAAGCACCCAGCAGGTCATTGCCATGGGTGCCAAAGCTGTCCACAGTATACCTGCCTCACCTTGAGCCAAGCACCCGTCTGGTACCGCTCAACCATTGGGCCAAGCTACGTCTCTCACAGAAAAACCGCCGTCGCTCGCGGTACACGTATTTGGGGCCTGATGCTGGCCGCCGTGCATTTTATCCTGATCACATACGTTCCACCATCTTCCCTTCTTCTCTGGACAGTGCGACCTTTTCAGTTCACAGTGGGGAAGCCAAGTAGATGCCCACGGACATCTGCTGCAGATGAATGAAGGCAGGACGGGGGGAGACGTGGACCCTCGAGACCACAGCAGGCTGCGGCCAGGGCATCTGCTGCCTCCTTTGAAGTTTGATTTCAGATGGCAGAAGTGGCCAGGGGCCTGGTGGCTCTGTGCGGGTCCCTGTCCGGTCAGCATTCGCTGCAGTCGAGGCTGTGAGCCTGCAGCCTGGTCTCCCCGCCCCACCTCTGGAAACCTTTCCTGCTGCACAGTCAGTGTTCCCAGGATGAGATAGTTTCAAAAAGGAGAGGGTTCTTTTCTCGCAGCTCTGGAGGAGGGGACATCTGAGAGAGATCAAGGCTCATGTAGGCTCTGCTCTATCCCCTGGAGGGGAGGGATGCTGGGTCCCTCTGTGGCAGAGTGGCAAGCTTGTTGTACACTGAAGATCCTTGATCCCACGCACGAGGGAGGTGCCCTGGTGGCCTATCACCTCTTGAAGGCTTCATCTCTTGATATTGTCACATTGTCAACTCCTGATTTTGGAGGGGAAACATCAAACCATCACCCAGGCTCTTTGTCTTTCTCGTCACCTGCATTCCTTAGGCTGGCTGCCTCATGAACTCTACATGGCTGCAGGCCTCCAGACATCAAAAATTCACCCAGCTCCATCAACAAGAGGGAACATTGTCCTCAAGTCTCCCATTTTAACCAGGGACAAGATTCTCTCACACAATTCTCTGTCAGTCTTTTGCTCAGATCCTGGAGGAGAGCAATGGACTGACATGTTCTCTGGGCGGCAGGTGTCTGGCATGATTGGCGTCTGTGTTGGAGGCCAGTTCTGCTTCTACCCCAGGAGGCTGGTGAGTGGCCCTTGGTGGGCAGCCAACAATATCCACCACGCTCTTCAAACCTGGCCTCTGGCAGAGATTGGAGTTTGGTTGGTTCTCTGCTGGCTCTGTAATGGGGAGCTGTGTCCCATGGGAGATGTCCCTTGGGGGCTGGGAGCTTCTCAGTGGACATTGTCCATCTATGGTGTTGGGCATTATACTAAGGAAGCCCAAGTGGAGAAGGAGCTGCGGTCCTCACACAGGTGGAGTTCCGGGTGGACGGGCACCAGGGGTGTGGGGTGTGGGCTCCAGCAGTCCCTCATAGCCTGGCCCATCGTCCATGGTTGGATTCCTCCTAGTTGCTCTTCCATCCTGGAGGAATATGGTGGCCAGCAGCTCCCAGCGTCCATCTGCTGATGTGGAGAAGCTGTTCTCCCCAGACAGGCCCAGCACGGGTCCTGGTTGTCACTGTCTGCATGGAGTGACTTGGATCACGGGCCTCCCCAACCACCCGCCGGAGCCAGCCCTTGGCCCCTGATGAAGGACTGGGATGAAGGGTGGGGAGGGGCTCTGGGGGCCGTGGACGCTGGGGGGATGTGAGTTAGCTGGGCCACCAGGGCCCTGGCAGTGTGGCAGAGGAGGGAGCTTGGGGGAAATTCCTGGCTCTAGTCCCCAGATACCGGCTGGTGCAAGTGGTGATATTTCTGGTCTTGGTACAAGAAGTACATTTTGCTGAAATATGTGACTGATCCAATTGCAATGACTTTAAAATGAAAGGAGTCTCCGTCTCTTTGGAAGTGATAAAAAGCTCAGGAGGGGGACATTACATAACTCAAGTTACGTAAATGCAGAGCCGGTGTGTCCTCCTTTCTTCTCTTGCTCGGTCTCTCTTACAGGACTCATGTGACTATAGGAAGCACGTTCTGTTTCCTTTTGGGTCATGTTGAATGCCTGGTCACTGTTCCGGAGACATGCACTCTACAATGTGAGGAAGTCATTCTCTGCTTGTCTCGGGTGCATTCAGCTGCCCTCAGAGTGAGCTGTGTGCAGGCTGACAGGATGAGGGTGCTCCCCGCAAACCCCACAGTGGGTCTGGCCCAGCCCAGCACTCACAGAAGTCCATGGTCTCTGCCATCTGCCAGCCTTGGCTGGAATCAAGTTCTAGTACAGAACAGTGCCAATGTGTGCTTTGGAAGTGTGTCGCGCATTCTGTGTGCGGGAGGGAACTCTGCACTTCCTGCTCATCTCTTAATGCAAAACTAAGGCTGCTCTCAAAGCAGCTTCCTGCTTATAAAAATAAAAAGAATTCTGTAAGGAAAGACCAGAGTTCTGTTAAAGACAGAAAAAAAAAAAAACCCTCTTGATTTAAATATCCCGGTGAACTCTCAGTGTGCAGAAATGCACACAGTGCAGGAACCATCCTGCCGCAGACAGCAGACCTGCAGACACCAAGGCTGGGACTTACTGACGGTGACAGGTTCTGACCCGCAACCTGGCATGCAGCCACCTCCTGGATCTGTCCTGGGATCCTGTGCTGTCAGACAGGGCGATAGGGGGCTGCTCTGGCCTGATTCACACTGGTGTCCCTGGGAACCGGTGCCTTGAGAAAATGAACTGCGTCTTCTCCTGTGGCCAGAAACCACAACCTGCCTTGACCTAGAAACTGGAATAGAAACAAAATGAAAAGCTCAGTGGTCCTCCACAGAAAGAGGGACTTGGGCTGTTCTATGGTAGAGAAGAAAGTAAAACCCCTCTGTAGATTTCTTAAACAGACCACACACTTCCCCGTCCTAACCCCAATGCCAGATATAACTAAGATCAAAACCAGATTTTCTTGGAGGGACTGGAATGGAGTAAATCAAATTCCATGCATGTATGACTTTGTCAAAATGAACCCAACTAAGTTCAATGTTCTAATAAAAAAAAGAAAAATTAAAAGAAGTAACAACAGATCTCCCTTTGGGTGCTGTCGTGTTTGGAAATCTGAGACCACTCCTTTGACAATTTCTATTTGTATACATTCATTATTCCAGAAAATAATCTATGCAACTGAGCATGGAATAGGATTGCATTATTGACTGATGTGAGACACAGTGCAATTAAATATTTAAACAATGCAAAAAAAAACCCCCAAAACAACAAAATTGGTAGTAAAATTAAGAGGCAGGCATAATTACCTGGGTGAAATCTAAGCAGAGAGAATCTTTCATTATTTGCTTTCATTTAATTTCTGATGAGATTTAAAATCTATGACAAACAAAAGAGTTAGTAAAATTAAGATACTGGGACAGGCGTAATTACCCAGATGAAATCTAAGCAGAGCAAATCTTTCATTATTTATATTTATTTAATTTCTGATGAGATTCAATGTCCTTGGATTTTGGCCTCTTTTGTTCTGCTTTATTAAGATTGCTAGCATCCTCACACTTGGCTGTCTTTGGTTTTGTTATTATCACAATTGCTTTAGAAGAACTTTTTGATTTTTGTGTAATCAAAGACTTGTCAGGGTTCAGTTGGGACCCTCATGACTGGAGACATTGGAAGGAGGGATGGCAACCCTCTTCCTGTTTTTTCCATATCGGCCTGCTCCTGTTCCCTTAGGGCATGTCTGACCACCTGACCTGCAGCTGCTGCTCACCCCTGCTCAGGCCCCAGGTCCCAGGTCCCTTGAACAGCTCTTGGTCTGCTCCACTGTTATGGAAAACCTTGAGGAGCTCTGAGCAGGAACAGTGCAGTAGACCACTGAATGGTGACATTTCCCTTCCTTCTCTGTCTTATCCTGCAGAACAGTTCTATCAATGCCGACCTTTTAGAGACTGACTTTTAGGTCTCCCAATGAGCACTGTCCCTGGGTGCCAGCTCTGGGCTAGCGTGACCATCCTTGATGCTAAGCAAGGTTTTGCTTTTCCTTTTATGATTTTTAGTGGTGGGGAATGTCTTAGTGTGTTCGGGCTGCTGTACCAGCACACCACAGACTGAGTGGCCCAAGAGCAACAGAGACTTATTCCTCACATTCTGGGGGATGGAAGCCCAAGGTCAAGGTCCAAGGTCAAGGTGCCAGCAGGTTCAGCATGGGTTGAAAGCTTATTTCCTCCTGTGGGATGGGAGCAGGGAGCTCTCCAGGGTGTTGTTATGCCAGCACTATGAGGGGTGGGGTGTAAACGTCCAGACCACAGCCCTGGGGTCAGGAGAAAGGTCTCAAAGGCAGGTCTGTGGAGACTGGATGAGGGATGGCAGGCTACATTTTGGGCTTGCTCTCTTCCTTGCTCCCTTGAGCTGTGTTTGAATGAGTTTTGGGAAGAACTGTAGGGACCATGGGTGCGGTGGCTAGACACTTCCTGTTCTCCATCACCTTATATCATGAACTGATCACCCTGCTTGGCACTTTAACAGCAGAGCAGCTCATACCACTTCCATCAGCTGCTAATGGCAAACCCTTCCTGGGCTTGAACTTCCTGAGCAGCACCATGTCTCAGTATTTTATTATCCTGGGATCCTGCATGACTCAGAATCAGCAGAAGATATTTAATATCAAGGAAAATAAACTTCTATTGTAAGTCACAAGATTTTGGTGGATGTTTGTTACTACCGTGTAATAGTGCCCATCCTTACTGATACAAGGTGTGTAGAAATGCTTGAATGAGTAGGGTTGACTCAGTGGAAGAAGAGTACAGGTCTCAAAAGACTATTCTGAAGGATATAGTCATGAACTTAGATCCACAGGATGCTTTACTTGTACTTAAGTTGTTTTATTTAACACTGGCAAAGTCTTCTCATTGCAAGTTCTTGTGTGGTCATTAAGAATTAGTCTTATATCGCGCTCTCAAGCCTGTTGCAGCCCTGCGATTGCTGTCTCAGGACCCCACAGCTGGCACCAGGCAGCCCAATGTCCTCCCAGCCCCTGACTGCAGATTCTGGACACAGTGTTGCCCAGACACTACCCCTTTTTTTGCTGCTGGTCCCAGATGAATCTTAAGGTTCCTCTTCCCCCACATCCCAGTGGCTCCCTGTTTAACATGTGAGCAAATTCAAAGGGTCAGCTTCATCCCAAGGTCCTATTCAGAATCAGGATTTTCTTTCATCGAGCTCAAAACTCTTGTGAAGAAGGCAGATGCTTAGACAATGGCCAAAGCACAAATTAGAGGTCACTTGAACTGCTGAGGCCGAAGGGCCAAATGTCAGGAAAGGAAGGAGCTGGAGTAGTGGGTTCTGCCTGGTGGGAGCAGGGGAGGCTTCTCAGAGGAGGTGGCATCTGAGCTGGTTTTGAGGAAAAGCAGGAGTTCCTCTTTGGGTTTAGATAGTATTTCCCCACAACTGTCCTGTTTTTATTTTGTTTCTCTGAGAAGCGTGATATCACAAGTTGTTCTTATTGAAATACCAATGCTGTAATAGGGACTAGCCTTTTAGAAGCCATTTTACCCCAAAATTTGACACAGGGGAGGTAAGGGTTGGCAGTGGTTGACGTGGGGATATCTTTCTGAGTTTAATGCTTGTGCGGAGGGTGGCCCTGGAGAGGGGGCTACTCAGGAGCCCATTCAGTTGCTCTCCAGGGTGGGTGCAGACTTCAGGTGGAATCAGGAGCAGATACTACTCACCTTCACACTTGCTGAGCACTGCGTGGGGCGTGCCCTAGGACACACATCATGGGTTGGCAGGTGTTCTCCATAAAAGGCCAGAAAGGGAATCTTTGAAGCTCTGCTGGCCAGACACTGTCTGCTGTAACTACCAACCCTGGTGCTGCAGGGTGAGAGCAGATTGAGACAAGAGGCAACCCCCAGGTCCAGTGGCTCTAGCAAAATCGCACCCCCCCACACAGGCTGCAGGCTGGCTGGATCCTGACAGCACCTGCCTGCTGACTGCTGCACTATGTGATCCCTTTTATTCTCCAAAACAAAACAAAATCACGACAAACACAAAACCCAAGTGAAGTGGCAGCAGTACCAGCTCTGCCTAGGGACGGGGAGGCTGAGGCTCGGGGAAGCTGAACAGCTCAGCGGGGCTTTGAAACTGCCTTGAGCTTTCCTGAGCAGCTGGCCCAGGTAAACACAAGTGCTCAGCATGAATGGACCGAGGACTCTTCCTACAGCATCTTGTTTCTGCAGAAAGAGAAGCCAATAGCGTCAAGCAGAAACCAGCCCCAAGTCCAACTGGGGGTGGGTTTCCGCCAGCCCCCCAGACCTCCTGGTTAAATGCCATAGGGTGAAGCCCATCTCTGACACAAATGCTCCTTCCGACTTCACATCCTGCCACCAGTCCTCACTGAAACAAGAGCATCGATGGCTCATTTTCTTTCCCCATCCAGGTCTGATTTCAGTAGACAAGCCCTTTCCTGCAGGGTACAGATTTCATTTCCAACACAGGATCAAGCTCCATTAGCCCCTGTGAGCAACTAGAACTGGAACCAGAAGAAGTTGGACCCTCCGTCCAAGGGTCTGAAAACATGGTGATTATTAGACTCCTCTTTATACAGTGCTGGCAGCTTGGGTGAGAGGAGTGGTCAGAACACAGCTGAGCACAGAGGACCAGGACCGTTGACAGCTCAGATAGGTGGGAGGGAGAGAGCTTCAGCAAGGTCTTCTTGGGCTCTACCAGAGTGGCCCAAGGAAGGGGGCACATTCACAGGGAAGAGAGTGCACAGCAGCCAGTATAGGGGAAAACACCAAGAGTTCAATTGGGGGTGATTATAGTTTGAGGGGCTGAAGAGGCATCCCTCCAGTTGGAAATGTTAGGTAGCTGAACACAGATCTCCAGGTTCAAGGTGGAGATCAGGACTGCAGATGGAACACAGAGGTCAACAGTGCAGAGATGGAACCCTGGGTCTGTTGCATCTGGATAGATGTCATTGTCCCCCCCTCCCCCAGTCAGGTGGCGTTTATTTCTGTGTGGATCACTTTCTGTTCATCTCCAGCTGTGCAGGAAGTGCAACTCAAGACCCTGGTTCCGGGAATTCACAGCAGACAAGCACCTTCCTGCTGTAGCATCCACCACCTGCAGGACCCGGCTGCCACTCAGGAGGAAGACAGCAAGACCCCACCTTTCTGTGGGACCTGAGGAGAAGGAGAGTGGCAGACCAAGGCCACACAAGGTCCTGGGGAGCAGAAGCATGGTCTGTGTTAACACAGAGATTCTGAGCCTATGACATGAGGTGGCAGTGTCCCTCTCCCCAGGTGCCCACGTGTCTGGGGTCACCCTGTCCAACCTGCGGTTACTTTTCTAAAGGTAGCTTTTTGGTCCTTGGAGGAAAGGGGACATGCAGACTTTTATCCTGTGGTTGGGGTATAAGAGTCTGAGGCTGTAAGATTGTCTGTGTCACTTAAGATTGAAGCCCTGGACTGAGGAGTGTCACTACTGACGCCCAGATTCTCACTTGCAACCAAAGCTTCCTCCTCCCCTCCTCTTCCTCCTCTGTCATCTTTTCTTTTTTTAACTAACCTATTTTGTGGACTCTTGTCTCTGGATTGGAGGTAGGTGGGGATCATGGCTTGAGTGCAGCTGGGGTTTCCATACCGCGGGGCTAGGTCTGTAAACCAGCGGCTACTTGCAATAGTCCTCAACTCAAGGACCGCGCCTTGACCACGCTTGGTTTAAAGCATGTTTCCAGGGAATCTTGATAGCGGATGCTTTCCCCCCTGTGCGCCCTGGAGGCTTGAGCTCTGTGTCAGAGCCAGCTCCATTCTATGAGCTGCAGAGAGAGCTTCTATGAACTTAGCATATTTTCTGAAGTTTGCAAGGTGATGTCGTTGAAGAGAAGCTACTGGGGAGAGCCCTAGTTTTCACCTGGTGCATGCACAGTCAGTCTAACAGGGGTAATTGCGAGTTTTTGAGAAGATAGAAGACAAGGCATGGATCGTGTCTCAGAAAGGTGACACTCTGGAACACTCAGCAAGGAATGCAAACCCACCTGTGCTGGGAGACTAAGCCAAACAGGGAGCAATGCTCAGAACCAGAAGCAGCTCTCTTGCAGGCTGTGGCTACGTTCCCTGCCTCGTTCCATCTTAGAAACACGATGCTTCCGCTAAGGGGAAAGTTTTTGGGGAAAAAAAATGACAAACTGCTTCAAGTTTGTGGAAATGAGCAGTGGCTATGGCCAGACACTCACTGGTCCACTGTCCAGCAGTGTCCTAGGTTGGCCTTTGCTGTCCTGACTCAGGAAAGGTTCTAGAGAGGGAGAGACACTCCCTACCCCATGGCAGCTGGAGTCCTCCATGCTGGGAGCCCAGCCCGGCTTGGCATGCACAGGGCCATGGAGACACGTGCTTGCAGACCACCGGGGTTTGCATGCATTTGGTTTTGCTTCCCCCTCTTCTCCTGGCAGAGAGGGCTCAAGAGAGTGAGGCCCTCCCACCCTGGTAGGTTATCGGAGGCAATTCACAAGAGCTACCATGACTGTCTCTTTCATCTGGTGGCTTTAATTTCATTTTTTCCAGGCTATTTATACACAAGGAAAAATACATGAGATGATGAAAATCCACAAACATTTGGTTTAGGATATTGTAGCATCAATGAGCCAAAGAGTGCCCCCACCCTGGTACCAGCCTCTGTTTACTGCACAGCTGGCTGAGACCAGCATAAAACCCTGCTGGCGCCAAACTCAAATTTCAAAACTTCTAATCATTTTCAATAAAACTTCAACAGCACATTTTTCATCATGTAGGGCCTTCTTCCTTCGTGTATACTGAAAACTGTGCCCAGCTCAGCTCATCACAGATGCACCATCTCTAGCCCTCAAAGACCACAGTGGCTTCAGTCCTCTCTGACTCAGACATTCCCCCTTGCTGCTGGGATGTCACCTGGGCAGGTGAATCCACCCGCTCCGGGAGTTGTCTGGACCTCCCCTGCTTCTGGGTGGAGGGCCCTGGGCCAGAACCTCTGGAGTTTCTCACACAGGGAAGGATCCGTGCTGGAAACCTGGGTAAGCATTTCACAAATGAAGCTTGAGTGAGCTACTGTCCCCTCTTGGTACCCATTTCACCTGATTACCCCCAGATCCCTGAACTCCCTGCAGAAGGGGAGGAGAGACGGAGTCAGAAAGCACAGGTCTTGTTAGGGTCCCTTTGTTGTCCATCTTTCAGGGCACTCACACTCTGTCCCTTTCCACCCTCCTTCTGTCCATCTTGTTCCTACCTGGACCTCACTCAGCTCCATGCTTAACTTCTTGCTTAAACATGACCAAGGGGTGAAGCAGCCTGGGTTGGAGGGGGCTGCTTCAAGCTTGAGTGGTTCTGTGGCCCAGAGAGCTGGACCTTCCTCTATGTTGGAAAAGCGTCAAATCTGCTTCAGCTGAGACCACTGGGTCCTCCTGTAGGGCAGCTCACATGCCACAGTGTGCCCTTGCCATGTCCATTCCTCAAGTGTCTTGCCAACAAGATGTGGCCTAAAAATTGGTGAAAGCATGTTATTTTCTCATTAAATGACATACATCCTCCTCCTCTGGGCCAATCCAGTGATGCCTCGTCCTGTCTTCCATTTCTACTTGTAGCAGTGAGTCAGGGGTGGGGAGGGGGCAAGCGCAAGGTGGTTTTGAATTTTGGAGCCAGCATTGTCATGTACAGGGGTTCAGGGAAACCCTCAATCAGTGAAGAGTGTGAAGAGTATTTCAATACAATCCACTCTCCATGTTTTTCAGAAGATCAGTGTCACCTCTGCCTGCTGCTAGCGGTGAATCGCCTTCGCCCAGTGAAGGCTGGCTGCTGACCTCCAGTCTTTGAGGCTGGCTTAGAGAATGTGGAGAGGGCTGGGGAAGTTGCAGGAATATTGGGGAGTTTGCCTCATTTTATTTTTTTTTTACTGAGTCCAGAATGTCAAGTGTCTCCTTGGCAAAGCCATTCAGAGTTGGGCGAGAGAGAGCAGAAGTTAGACTTGGTATAGAAGGGGACATTATCATTAAGGTTGATTTTGTGACGTCTCTGTAATTGCTTTTAGCCAGAAAAAAAAAAGACCCATCAGCACTAGAGACCCTGTCATCCTTCTCTTCCTGGTGTGTAGTACAAAACCTGGCATGTACAAGATGTTCAGCAGCCGCTGCTGAATTAAAAGCTGTTTTTCAGAGTTAAGTGTAGTTTGAGTGTGTTTCAGTGTTTTATAGCCTGCGGCACACTTGATCTTTTTTCTGTTGCTGTAATATCTCTTTGTATAAAGTAGTCGATTGGCTTTGAACATGGCTCAGAATATATTGCTCATTAAAGCGAGTTCCAGACAAGACGCCAAAGAGATTAGCCCCAATGCTCCAAAGCAGCACTAAGTCTCAAGGGCATAGTGTAATTATTCATTTGCTAAATAAGACAGACACACAATGGCTTAATTACAGTGTTTTGCTATGAAATAGGATTGCAGTGATTTCCACATCAGAGTATCTCATTAATGAGATTTGCTAACTGTTATTGGCAATATTGTGAAATGCCTTCTTCTTTTAAATCATTTTCTAAATTGCTAATGTCATTTGTGGGAGAGGAAAGTTCCCACACACTCTCTGTGGAGGTAAAATGCATGTGCTTCAGAAAATATTCCGTGTTCATTTCTTCCTAGGTGGCAAGATGCAGCACTAGGAAAACCGTTTGCATTTTTTGGTATTTCTCTGTCTTCACATCATTGACATTCAAGTGATTACCAAGCAGCGAGAACCCTCGGGTGACCCAAACCATCAAGGGTCACACCTTTGCCTCCTGGTTCTGCCCCCAGCTGTCTCTGTGACCAGGTTGAGACAATTGACATTTCTGGGCTCCAGCCCTCAAGTGTAACCTTCAACCAAGGACCCAGAGGCTCTTTCCCAGGCAGCAGGAATACAGGAGCAGGCAGGGTCATTGCCTTCCAGAAAAAGACAAAAAATGCTTGTACAGAGCTGTACCTGACACCTTTCAGGCTAGGTGTGATTGCATTAGGCTAAAGAACGTGGGCAATTCAGTGCAGAAATGCTTGGGAGTGGCTGCTGTAAGGAGATTGGCAGGAAAGCTTCTCCAGGCTACAGACATTTTAGCAGAAATTGGAATAATAAACAGAAGCCAGTTTAAGAAATTTGGAAGGAGAACATGCTAGGAGGAGGGAATAACTAAGAACCCTGGAGATCACTGATCTCTTCTCTCCCACCCCACCCCTGTACTAGGGATTAAATCCAGGAGCTACATCCCCAGATCTTTTGAATTTTTATTTTTAGAAAGGGTCTCTCTAAGTTGCCTAAGACCTTGCTAAATCGCTGAGGCTGGCCTTGAACTTGCAGGTCTCCTGCCTCAGCCTCCTGAGCCACTGGGATTACAGGCATGCACCACCATGCCTGGGTAGGATCTTGTTAATCTCTTGAAGTGCTCCCCCAGCATTGAAACTCCATAACTTCCATATGTGGCATCTCAAGAGAGTGTCCACGTTTCTCCCAGGATAGCCAGATAGGACATCTCCCAAATGTCCCGGGAAATCAACTCTCAGGGGTTTTATTAGGAGCTTTGCTCCTAAATGCTTTGTCTTTAACTAAGGGTGCATGTATTTTTAATGCCAGTGTCTTGGTCTCCATTTCCAATATTCCTTATCTGGAATTTCCCCACCCTTCTCCCTCATTCAGTGCATAGGACAACACGAAAACCCTCCCAATCAGAACTTTCAGATCCTTGGTGTGATTTTTTTCTAAATATGAATGTTGTTTCCATGCCTAATGTTATATTTCTCATGTTATCATATTTATTCATAGAGAACATCGCTTTCCAAAAAGTAATTACATGAGTTTCCGTCCCAGTAAGACCTGGGTTTGCCGTGCCTGTGACTGATAGCTCTCTGGGTCGGCCGTGCTCATCAGAGAACCGTTTGATGGACAGGGAGCGCCAGAGGAGGCTGGTGGCAGTCACCCGGGCCGTGTGGTTGGCAGGGTCTGTGAAGCCCAGTGGGGGCTCCCCCTTCCTCGGGTCTCAGGGGGGCATTTATGTTCCCTCGCTGTCCAGAAGGAAGAACCACCTCTGCTTCAGCTGTCTCCAGAGGCTGGTGTGGCCACGTGAGAGAAGCAGCAACCGCCTGCCCAAGGGCCTCGGGTCGCCTCCAACAGGGACAGCTTCCAGGGAGGAGCCTGATCATGATCCACTTCTTGTTTAGGTCTCTGCTCCGTCCCTGATGGCAGGGAAGGTTTATTCCCTGGAGCCATGCGTGGACGGAGTGGAGAATGTGGGAGTCATGTGGTCAAACCCTGTTACTTCACCGTGACATTGCTGGGGTAGGCCACATGGCCAGCCTGCACAGGAAAAGTCATTCAAAGCCATAATTTAGAGTGACATCTCACAGATAATGCTTACATTCAGCTTTAAAAAAATTCTTATTTTTTTACTGGTGACATACAAAGTCCTGTCCACTCTGTCCTTAGTGTTTATCTGCCATCTCTGTCTGATCTAGCCCGCCACACTGACGTGTGCAAGTACACACAACACGCACATGTGCACACACAGATCCACACACTTAAGTGTCCATGCACACACACACACATACATACTGCCATGGTTGGGATCTGGAATGTCCCCCAGAGGCGCATGTGTTGAAGGTGTGGTCCCCAATGCATCCACGTTCTGAGGTGGGGCTTCTGGGAAGTGATTGGCTCCTGAGGGCTCTGACCTCACCAGTGGGTTATTGATCTGATGGCATTATTGAGAGGATAACGTTGTAAACTGTTGGAGGTGGGACCTAGCTGAAGGAGCAGGTCCTTGGCAGCATGCCCTTGGGGACAATGTCCTGTCCCTGGTCCCTTCTCCTTCTCTGTTCCTGGCTGCCATGAGTGGGGAGCTTCTGCCATGATGGTCAGCTCAGACAGAGTCATGGAGCTGCCGGCCTTGAACTGAATCCTCTGAAGCTGTGGCCCAAATAAATCTTTCTTCCTTTTAAGTTGCTTCTGTCTGGTGTTTGGGCCACAATAACAGAGAGCTAACACACGTGTCCATGTCTGTGTCCACAACCAGAGCCATCCCTTTGCCCGTTCCAGCTGAGGTTACTGTCACCTCCAAACTCACAGTGCAGTGGGTGTGTGGCCTCATGGTGACCCTCTTCTGTGTCACGTGGACCCATTAAAATGTTTGTATCCAGATCCATTGGATGTCCAATGAATAGGACTGGGAGGCAAAGGAAGGAGCAGGTGGCCATTTCTTTAGCAAGAATTAAGGGTGTTAGGGATGTGCTCGTGGAGAGGTGTTGGTCAACACTCCTGTTGTTTGAAAACATGGATTTGCTAAATTCAAAGACAAGCTGGCCAAGAACTTCAGCTTGGAGCTCTCTGTGGCCACTGTCTCTTATCGTGAGCTTGGCTGACGAAGCTGGTCAGATGTGAGACGTGGGGTAGGAACTCCTTAGGTTATTTCATGAGGAAGACTGACCATCGTACCTTAAGAGAGTCAAATTTCTGATAAATGGGTCTATTAATAACTTCCATAAAAACAAATGAGTTTAATCGCTTCAACTTAAGAAGTGGTAATTTGAGGGAGTAAGATCTCACACATCTGCAATAATTTATTTCTTCTCTATGAATTAAGAGCAAAAAGCAACTAGCCTGATAATCCCTTGGCAGACTAATAAATGAGAAACAGACTTTTTAAATGGGAAATTAATATAATTAGAAAGCTATTAACTTTTTCCCCTACTCCAACATCATGGAATAAACTGAGCCACAGGGGACCTATTCTTCAAAATAATTAAATTCCAAAGAAGTTTTTTGGTTTAAGAACTATCTGATTTTTCTAAGTTGCAATATTGAACTGTGCGTATTTGGAGATGTGTGTGTGTGTGTGTGTGTGCGCGCGCACGCTCTTGCCCCTCTGTGTTTGGGGAGCTCCAGCGTTGTGCAGCCAGGTCCTGTTACATGCTGAGCCTGGTGCTACTGCTGCTTGGAGTATCTGGTCTGCACAACCACAGTGGGGTAACCAGTGGCCACCACCTTCAACAGTGGGGAAACTGAGGCACTCAGAGTTGAGGCTGACTATTGGCTCGGGGCGTGAACCCATGCTCTTAGGTTCTTTGGTCTTCTGCTCTGATGGATAAAGACCTAATAAATGGTGAGTACACTGAAAGGGAGAATTGGGTTAAATCTCTGGCAGCACAAGCCAGGCCTGTTGACGGAGGTGGAAGGGAGTGGCCTGTGGCATCCTGGATTGAATCTCAGGTCACCCACTGAGAAAGCTGCCTTGAGCACCAACCGGGATCTGGGCGGCTTCTTCTCAAAGCTCATTTTTGGGAAAGCTTCCTGTGTCTTACCTTGCTCAGCTAAAAGAACAGCTCTGCGAGAGGACTGGTGGCCCCGGCAGAGGAGGCCAGGTAGTATGTGCTCCAAGCAGAAGGCTATGTCTCTGTAAATGTATAAATCCATTACGGTATTTCTATGAGGTTCTGTTTAGATTATTATTATCTACAGCAGGAAAGCAGTGAGACTGTACCCACTGACTCCATCGCGGGGCAGAACAGCAATCCAAATATGTCCTCAACCCTGCCAGGTGATGCTGTCTTATTGTGATGGCATATGTCTCAGGTGATGGTGACAGGAAGCCAATGATAAGGTTTTAACAAAAAAATTACAAAAAGAAAGATGAAAGATAGGGAGGGAGGGAGACAGGGAGGGAAGGAGGGAGGGAAGGAGGAAGGAAGGAAGGAAGGAAGGAAGGAAGGAAGGAAGGAAGGAAGGAAGGAAGGAAGGAAGGAAGGCCGGCCGGCCAACAATTACCCTGGTTGGAGACTAGGTGACTCAGGTGGCTGGGAAATGTTTGTAGGACTCTCCATCTTTTCAACCAACTGCCTTTTGTGTTGGCTTCAACTGAGTCTCCTCATGTGTTGGAAGATGGGATCCACCATCAGAGCATCTGGGAGTTATGGTCCACCTGCCCAGCAGTCCAGGAGAGAGACATACCACACTAGTGAATATCCAGCCAATGTCCTTGATTTTGACAGACGATGTGGGGGCAGTCTGCCTCCTCCTGAGCTGGCCTGCAGCAGGGCCTGCAGGACAGTTGCTGACCATCCTACGTCTCCGCTCTTTGGAGTCAGGAGCTGGTGTCTCCTCGGCTGGACTCTCTGGGTTGAGTGGGAGAGGACCAGTGCCTCACATGGAAATATTCTGCTGTTGCTAGGTGATGGAGGAAGGGATTTATGTGACCAGCAGACAGGAGGGAGGGTGAAGCTTGATAAAAAGGTTGATGCAGAAATGCTAAGGCTAAGTTGTGCCTACAGCCCTTGCTGGGTGGGGCTGATGTGCCTTGTAGTGCCCCCGTGGACACAGAGCATGAAGGGTGTGGAGGAAGCCCCGTGCTCAAGGAGCGTCTCCTGTGCTGAGCTGGTCCAGCCCGGGCAACTCTGGGGCCCTTTGGTTTTGTTGCCAGAGCACAGCAGGAACTTTAGATATGAGGCCACAGAGGATCAGAGTGACTTGTACAAGGTCACACAGGTTGAGGACTGAGCCTGACGGGTACTGCAATCCCTATATTTTCTCTCCTCTATACTTTCTCTTCAAAATAATGAACTCCCTGGGTCTCAGTTCAGGCTACTTTTTAGAAGTCCTCTAACTGTTCCTGATGAATGAAACAGCTATTTGGAAGTTGAGGGGTGTGTGTGGAAGTTGAAGGCACATCATTCTTTCTTTTGTTGGTCCTTGGGAATGGTGTGCTCGAACGCTGGTATCGATGGCTGAGCGTCATTCAGCATCCCTGCAGCTGGGCGCACCCATCCCTACTTCCCATAGGATTTGGTGGTCGATGTTGCTCTGAGAAACATTTTCCAACAGTAATTCCTAGCAAAGATGGGGATGGACTCTGTAAGTCCCAGCATTAAGTACAATTTACTTCATCTTTCACTCACCATTTCTGGTAGCCACACATTCGTAAACATCCCAATTTGTGGGTTGGAGCTGATGAGGCCCCATGGTGGAATGAGACTCCTATGGAATGCATTGTATAAATGGTTCCCAAGTGCAAATTTCTTTGCTTTTTTCTCTCTTTTCTGGACACCAGGGTTCTTCATGAGCTGTATCTTCAGAGCATCTTGAATTGTTACTAACATTAGGGGAACAAGAGAGAGCAGAGAGAAGTTGTAAACAAGGGAGACTAACTTCCTATCAAAAATGAGCAAGGAGGGTGGGTCTTATTGGCGGTTTAGTTCCATCTCTAGATGAACTGATTGTTCGTAAGATGGAGAAATAAAATGGTTTGCCTCCTGTGACAACTGTCAAGTATACGTTTTCCTCTGAGGCTTGCTTTCCCTTTTTGTTTCGTAGGTCTATCTCCCCCGTGGTTGTGGCCGTGTCTGTAACTGCTGGTCCTCATGGCAATTACATGGAGGGAGGAAGACACATTCCTTGGTGACACACCCAGCTTGGGTGCCAATGCAGGGCAAGTCCCCCTCCGTCCACCCCACTCACTGTCACCCTTACTATTTTCTCACAGGTCTGGTTGGAAGGAGAAAGCCACAGCTGGTGAGCCTTGGTGTTGCTGAGCCATGTTGAAGACTTTGATTCTGTTTGTACATAGAAGTGGGGTTTGATTGACATGGAAATGTCTGAGGGTGACAGTCATTGTCACTTCTTCCCTCCCCTTCCTTGGTTCTTTTGAAACTGTGAAACTCTTTTCAAATGGAGCCTCTCTAGGAGGCAGATGGACGTCTTCTTTCCATATGGAGTGGACGTGGCTGTTGTCGCCCCTAGAGAAGGAACTGAGAGTGGAGCCCTCCCTATATAGGACTGAATGTGACATCTAGGGGTAGATTTGAGTCATTCACATGTATAACTGTTGTGATATCTTTCCCCCAGACAAGTCGTGCCTTCGTCAGCCAGTTCGGGTATATTTTGACTTGAAGCGCCCCCATGCCCTCTCTGGGAAACAGAGATGATGTGAGAGTTGCAATGGTCTCTGCATCTGCTGTTGCTTAGTCTGAGCCACAGGGAGTTCTGTAGGCAGTGGACATCAAGAGAGCAGCATCTCCGAGGTCCAACATGGTCTTCTGGGGAAGGCAGCTGAGTGGCTGTGTCCACAGCTCTTCCCTTGAGTGGAGGGTGACCCTGTGGGCCTCCTCGTCTTCTGCTGGGCAACTAAACACCTGCTTCCAGGAGTGTGCCAGGGGAGCCACCCCCTTGACTCCTGGGCTGGTCAGCTCTGGGTCCTCCTGCCCTGCTCAGCGTGTTGCTGACACCTCTGGCCATTCTGTATCGTGGGAAGCTCGGGGACTCTTGGAGAGGCCCTCCCACTCTCAGGTTGTGTATCTAGACAACGGTCAGTTCTCCACCTTCCGCTTGCTCTGCTGGTGAGCACTGGCTATGGCAGCCACAGTGCCCACGGCAGGTGGTGATGCTGCTTGTGAGTCTCACAATTCTGAGCCCCCAAATTTCTACTGCCTTGAAGGACCAGCTGGTTTCAGGGGTCCTTGGAGTCTACCTCACCCATCCTCTTCATATTTATAGATGGTAAAACTGATACCCAAAGGACGGAAGTGGGTTGTTCAATATTCCCAGACTCTTCATGGCAGGAAGACCCAAAGTTGAACCCCACCTGCAGCCCAGCACCAGGGATTTAGGATGGCTGTTTCTTTCCTCATTTATCCCAACAAAGGCTCTCGTGCAGGATGCCAAACACACTTGTGCAGGCTGAGCACTGAGGAAGGCAGGTTTGCATGGTCCAGGTGAGCGCCCCATACCCCACCCCCGGGGACCTGCAGAGCTGTGTCGTCCTCACCCTGGGGACTGTGAACCACAGCCCAGGTCATGTGATATCCCCCTGAACCTGTCCCCAAGAAGCCTAAATTCTTCTCACGCATCTCAATCATTGGAGCAGCTGTGGATGTTTTCAGTCTGTGTTTAATAAAGTTTGTTGATTTACAAATGACACATGGAACAATTTGGCATCTGATTAATTTTAACAAATGGATATTGTCACACAAGTAACACCAAAATCAAAGTAATGAAGGCTTCCCATGTTTTAAAATATCCCCTTGTCCCTTCACCAGACAGTCTCCCCCAACCTGTGGCCTCGGACAAGCAGCCACCTTCTTTCCTTCCCAGTAGCATGGACTTGACCCAAGAGACACACAGGTAAAGTCACTCAGCTTGAAGCCTTTCGTCACAGGCTTTTCCACTTGGCAGGATGCCTTTTCCCCAACATTTTTATTAAGGTATAATTAACTGGAGCAAACTTTTAAAAGTACAATTTGGTAATATATATGCATACGTACACATATATACCTACATACACATGTATACATGTAGATAGGTATATATGTGTATGTATGTATATATACTTATATATGTAAGTACCTGTATATACCTATACATGTATACATATATATGTATATACATGTATATATACATATGTATATATCTGTATCTGTGAAACCATGTCATAATCAATGTAGTGAACATATTCTTCACACCCCCAAATTCCCCACATTCCTTTGTAAATCTGACCCTCACCCATCTGCCCATTTCTCACTATCCCAGAAAGCCTCAAATCTGCTTCCTGTCTATAGATAAGTTTTCACTTTATGGAATTTTATGTCAAAAAATAAATCAAAAAGCATAGACTACTTTCTTGGAGTACAACTTATCCTTCTATGCAGAGAACTGCCATTTAAAGAGCAAAAATTTTTAATTTAAAAAAAATCAATGTTACCCAGATTTTGTTAAGTATCTTTTATACTGTATCTAAGACAGGATGTAAACTGTATCTAGACTGTATCTAATTCAGGATTACGAAGATTCTCATACATTTTTTTTTCATGAAGTGTTATTGAGTTTTCACACTTGCGTTTCAGATTCATTGGTTTGTCTGCGGCACAGAATATGGAACAAAGCTCATTTTTCTGGGGGTGAATATTAAGTCACCCTGTGCCTATTTGTGGGAAGGGATATCGTCCACTGACCTGCCATTGCAGCTGTTCACAGGCCAGCTGTGAAGGGCCAATGGTTTTAAATTATAGCCTAAGTCAAATATTGCAGAAAATATCCACTAATGACTTGAAGAAAACACAAGGCATGATGGGTTTGTACCCCCCTCAGAGCCCACCACCAACCAAAGGCCTCGATGTGGTTTCACCGGCTCCCTTCTCTCCACCAGCCATCCCTTAGGGAGGTCTTGGCAGCAACGCTCCTAAAACAGAGGCAAAGAGGAAAGTCCAAGTATGGAAAAGATCTAGAAATAACATAAGTGAACCGTGTCCAGAGTGCGTGAAAACCCTCCAACTTCAAGTAAACATGGGGAAATTATGTGATCAGACACTTCACTGAAGGAGATTAAACAGATGGCAAACAAGCACAGAGCCAAGACGCTCAGCACCGCGAGTTCTAGGAAATGTGGGTCAGAGCCAAGTGTGAGGCTCTGCGCACTCTCAGAAGGCCTGGTGCATGGGTCGGGCCTCCCCAGCACTGGCCAAGGTGCAGGCGCTGCCCGCCCAGCACTGCTGGCGGGAAGAGGAGGCGGCACCACACTCTGGACCAGTGTCTGGCAGGGTGTGAGGTAGCTTCTTCTCTGCTGTGATCCAAAAGCCTGACAAGAACAACATGCTGGAGGAAAAGTTCACTTTGGCTCATTGTTTCAGAGGGGTCAGACCACGGTTGGCCAACTCCATTGCCCAGAGGACCCCAGAGGAAGGACGCTCAGGCATGACACCAGGAGACAGAGCTCCACTCATCAGGGACACCCCATCAGCCACCTCCTCCAGTCCCACCCTATCTGCCCACACTCATCACCCTGAGAATGCACATCAGGGGGTGATCCACCCATTAGGCTACAGCGCTCACAATCCAGTCGTTGTACCGCAAACATTCTCGCGTTGTCTCACATGTGAGCTTTTGGGGACACCTAATGGCTAAACCATAACGAGCAGTTTGTTAGAGCCAAACATAATGGCACCCCGTAGCATTGAGGACATGCTTCTTCTTACAAAGATCTGTGGGACAAAATTTAAAGCCAAGTAACTATTTTATTGTACTTCCATGGAAAGACCAAAGGAACCAAAGCCCAGGAACTCCCATGAGAGAACAGGAATGTGTCCACACAGAAGAGAAACAGGCACAGAGAGAGGAGTGTTTGAGGGAACACAGCAGGTGTGAGGAGGAATCTGAATGCACCAAGAAGGGGTTACTGTCTCCAGGGCTTGTTCTGCAGCTCAGAGAACCGAGGGTCCCTGAGAGCCAACCTGCCTGCTAACCTGACTTGAGGGAGTCTCTGGCCCACAGGTCCCACCTCTGTGTGTGACTCTTGTGGGAGAATCTATCATAAAGCCCTGTGTTAATATTGCAATCCATCCAGGCACAGCCTGAGACCCGGGTCTAGCAACAGAATTTCAAACACCTTGAGCCACCCTTCCAGCCCCTCCAGGGTCCTCAGAAGGCCATACTTCCATCAAAAGGTAGGAGACAGGGGAAAAGTCACTCATTGCACCAGACTGCAGATGCATGAGGTTCCCTGTCTGCAAGGCGTGGAATGATATTCAGAGGACATCAAAAGATGCTCACGGAGGTTTAAGAAGCATCCAAGGAGCAAGACAATGCAGCTGTCATTCATTTTAACAGTCCAGTAAGCATGTCATAGAAAACCACCCTGGGAGCTGGGGAGGTGGCTCAAGCGATAGTGCGCTCGCCTGGCATGCGTGCGGCCCAGGTTGGATCCTCAGCACCACATACAAACAAAGATGTTGTGTCCGCTGAAAACTAAAAAAAAAATAAATATTAAAAAAATTCTCTCTCTCTCCCCTCTCTCTCTCTCTCCTCTCTCTAAAAAAAAAAAAAAAAAAAAAAAAAAAAAAAAGAAAGAAAAAAAAAGAAAACCACCCTGTTCCCTGTTTTCTGGTGGAAGGAGGAGGAGGTGCAGAGACCAGAGACCCTGGGAGGCTGCTTTCCTTTAAAGCACCATCCCTCCTCTGAGAGGCACGGTCACCCTCCTGCAACCTCCCTATATTGTGAAGAGTTGGCCTGGCTCACTGTGCCTCCAAGGTCTGCTTTTAAACTTTTCCTTTAGTTCAATTGTTTCCCTGGGAAAGAATCTTGCTGTCTAGGAGCCCAAAAGCGCTCTGCTTCAGATACTTGCTTTATCTGAAATGGCCTTGTGGGGGAAAGTCTCTTTCCAGACTTTGATGAGGGGCGTTCAGGCTGTAGTGAGAACCAGGCCCTGGGTCAGAAAGAGCAGTTTGGCCCCAGCAATTCCTCCCCTTGGGCTCTGGGGACAGACGTGGGGCCTCATTTCTACCACTGGGGCTTAACCATGGATCTGTGTGTTACAGTAGCCCCTGTGGTTGGGACTGGGTGCTCTCCTCCTCAAGATCCCAGCTCCCACCTAGGTCAGAGACGAAACCACACTCAGACCCACAATCTGCATCCCACACAAAGCAAATTAAAACCCTAAATATCAGTGGGTTGTGCTTAAATTTTACCAAACGCCTCCAGAGCTGTTCGATCTTAACAAAAACAATTTACGTTTTTCCAAAGTCAAGTAAAAATCAAATTCAGAAAGAACTATAATTAGCCCCCACCAAAATGAAATGTTTCAGAAAGAAAAGGGGGAATGAGAGGTGATCTCCCCCAGCTGAGGAACCCGGTCCTTGTCTCTCTCCTGAGGCAGGGGAGGGTTAAAGAAGACAGATATCCATCCCATAAGTCAGGATAATTTCACCACTCTGCAGCTAGAAGGCTCTGCTTTTTTTGTCTGATAAACTTTAGAAATTAAGATATGATTGCTTTTGAGCTTGAGACACTTTATAATTCACACAGCCACCTCTAAGTGAAAGTGAAACATATAGTATTCTAAAAAGAGGGATATGGGCTTGAATTTGATTTAAAAAACAGTGGGAGGTAAAGCGTTCACGCCATTAAGACATAAATTATCATTTGCATGGAGAAGATGAGAGCTTGATTCTGACAGAGCTGACATTAAATCAGAATTACAGCAATGTTCCCGGAGTCTGGATTTAAGTACCCAGGCGTCCTCTCCTCTCACTCCCTCCACCCTCCATATACGGCATGTTCCCATCAACCCACAAATAAAAATGCGCATGGCGAGGGAGACGGGTTTATGAGGTTCCACGCAAATTCTTTCCCGCTATTTTGACTAAGTCTCAACACGACATTTAAAATCAGAGTAAGTTTGCAGACTTGGTTCTATGGAGTCACCTGCCTGAGAAAACCACGCTGCACAGAGTCCTGGAGGGAGACGTCCCAGCCTGCTCCCAGCCTTCTGTATGAAGCCTTTTCCTCACTTTATTTCACATGACACATTGTGTTTTTTCTCATTTTTGGACACCTCTGGCTTTCATTATCTCTCCCCACATATTGACTAAAACACACAGTGCAGGGAAACTCAGCCTGCAGACCAGACGACCAGGTTACGTCAGCATCTGACGCCACCATGCCAACCCGAAAACCAGCAGTGTTATGACAACCAGTGTCCCCGCAGGGCACAGAGGTGACATAAGGAAGCACCCTGCTGTGGAGCGGAGCTGTCCAACAAAGAGCCTCCTGGCTGGCCAGACTTCCTGTGTGCTGTGACCCTCAGCAGCCACGTGGGACTGTCTGGCAAGGGAAGTGTGGCTGGAGCCGCCAGGGAGCTGGATTTTTATTTTACTTTATTTCATAATTTCAGTTTGAGAATCTACATGTCACTTGTGAGTGCCAGTTGGACAGCAGGGCTCTGGAGACATTTACATCTACCCACTCGCCTGGTGCCGAAGGAGAAAAAATGAAAAATTCTTACCATCCCAAGAAAGGTGTACACAGCACACCTCCATGTCTCTTCTGGGAATGACCACTGTGGGGTGGGAACATTTTACCCTGGGTGACATTAACTAGTTACTCTCTGTAATGGTACAAATGACAATAGCCAGTCCTCAGTCCTCAATATGCCCTTTCTTTCTAATGGAAACCTATTTTTTCTCTTTTTTGGGGAGCTACCAGGGGTTAAACTCAGGGGCACTCTATCACTGAGCTACACCCCCATCCCTATTTTGTATTTTATTTAGAGACAGAGCCTCACTAAGTTGCCTAGTGTATTGCTTTTGCTGAGGCTGGCCTTGAACTTGGCCTTGAGATCCTCCTGCCTCAGCCTCCCCAGCCACTGGGATTACAGGCATGTGCCACTGCGCTTTGCTGACCTTCCTTTCTAAATCAGACTTTCCTATGTGCATATACTATAGGTGTCCACCCAGCGTCTGTCCACCTATCTACGTCTGGGGTCTGTGGTAGAGGGAGGTGTTGATTCCCTTGTCCTCTGACTCATCCACTCCTCTGTGAAAAGCCAGGGGTACATCCAGGCCCCTCAACTCCAGGGACACCTCTGCTTCTTGCTTTGCCAACAGAACAGACATGGGTGTTGCTTTGCCTGCATGGAGCCCAGGTTGGGAAGCCCTGCGTGTTCTGAACTGCCATCTACTCTCTGAGAGGCACAAGGAGGGTTCCTGTGATGGCCCATTAGGAGCCTAGGAGACTGCGCTGAGCAGAATGGCCCTGGGGTCTGCCTAGCCCAAGGCAGCTCAGCTTCGTCAGCATCTGTCCCCTAGACACATGACCACAGTGGATTTTGTCACTGATGGTCTTAGGCAGTCCAAATTAGGCAACACCCAAACAAATAACAAAATAGTAATCCTAAATGCAAGACCTCGTCAACGTGTGGGATCTAATAGTCTCACTCACCCGTCAGAACACAGAGCTCACAGGACGGATTAACAACAACTTTGCATCTTGTATAAGAAACCACTTTAAAATAATGACGAACTCCATGACCCCAAGTCTGTGATGTTCTGAAGAAGCCAAAGTGACAGGGACATCGAAAAGACCTGTGGGGTTGATGGGGGCACAGGGAGGAGTGAGGAGATGCAGGATTTTGAGGGCGGTGGGACCCTGTGAGTGATGCCACTTGTCCTTATGCATTTGGCAAGACCCACAGAGCACTCAGTGCTGAGAAGCCCCCTGTGAACCCTGGAGCCTGTGAGGGCTGCGTCTGAGCAGGCTCCCTGGGTACCCACGTGCCACAGGTGCCGTCGCTGCTGTGGGGTCACACTGCACCTGGAGGTGGGTGAGCAGGGCACAGTGGAAATGCGGCTCCTTCCACACAGCTCTTCCGTAAGCCAAAAGATGTACAGAGAGGTCCTGTGTGAGAAGATGTGAGAGGGTTCAGAGGTGGAGGAATGGGTTAGAGAGTGCCTTAGTCCCTGCAGGGATTAGCTGGACATCACTGTAGGCAGGTGGGGTGTGGCTGGAGGAGTGGTCATTGAGGACGTGGCTTTGGGGTTTATATTTTGTCCATGGTGAGGGGAGCTCAAGTGCTCCTTCTCTCTCTCTCTCTTACCTGGTGCCATGTCCTGAGCTGCTCTCCTCCTCCACACCCTTCCGCCATGATGTTTTGCCTCACTGAGGCCCAGAGCAATAGAACTGACCTTCTATGGACTGAGACCTCTGAAACCATGAGCCCCAGCGACTGTTCCTCCTATAATTGTTCTCATCAGGTCTTTTGGTCATAGCAATGACAAAAATCTGACTAAAACATACTCTACAAAATAAAGACTGTATTAAAATGAAAAAAAAGCTGGTGTGACTGAACCCAGAGGTGTGGTGTCTGCGTCTGGGCCAGCCTCTCACTCTCCACTCTGCCTGCCCCTGGCTGCGCTTTCCTCCCAGGCAGACTCTCCTCTTGTGTAAACTCTGGCCCTTCCAGGGCCCCATCCCTAAAGCTCTAAATCCCAGAAGAGAGAGGTACTGTTTTTGTTTTTGTTTTGTTTTTGTATCAGGGGTTGAACCCGGGGGTGCTTAAGCACTGAGCCACATCCCCAGCCTTTTTATTTTTTGTTTTGAGACAGGGTCTTGCTAAGTTGCTTAATGCCTGGCTAAGTGGCTGAGGCTGGCTTTGAACTTGGGATCTTCCTACACAAGCCTCCTGAGCCACTGGGATTATAGGCGTGGGCCACTGAGCCTGGCTGAGAGTTGTACTTGTAACCTGTGGTAACTAAAGGAGATGTTCTGCCCCTGAGGGTCTCCTGGGCATGTCTGTCCAGGTGGGTGGAATGCTCCAAAGAGGCCCTGGGCCCCTGCTGTCCCTGCGTGTGCACAGAGGGCTGCGTTGGCTTAGGAGTTGGGAAGCAGCTCATGTGGCCTCCTAACTGCCGTGTCTGGCCAGTTTATAAATGGACATGCTTCTAGCGTAGAGCAGATTTGTTCAAAGTACCTGACTCCAGGCTGGGAAATCTGTCTCCGGTGCCCAGGGGCCGCTTGCTGAATGTGAATGAGCTAATCAGAGTGTCTTCAAGCTCTCTGCATACCTCACAGAAGGGAGCGCTTACATGAGTCAGGACCGACATGTGGCAGGAGACCTCCGCGATGCCGCCCATTGGAGACTCTTCTTATGATAGCAAATGTAGTCTGAGAGTCTGGCTTGAAGTTTCTACAATATTTTCCAGATGAGATCTTAGAAAGAAAGACCAAAGGCTTCAGCTACATGTCTTTGCAGGTTTGCTTTAGCAGGCCTTTGACTTCTCAGAATAGGTGCATCTCACGGAGTCCTGGGGCAGGTAGAGGGCCTTCCACCATGGAGGAGGAAAGGGCCCTGGTCGGAGGCTGGGAAAAATAATTAGAAGGACAATCAATACAAATTTAATTTAAATGAGGCTATTAAGATTTGTATCTCGACATTCTGCTCTTTAGCATTATTAGTTATGTGTGTTCCCAACCATTTCACTAACAACAAAATGCAGACAGACCAACATTGTCATTTAGAAGATCCATTTACCCTGTGCACCATGTGCACCCCCCTCCCTTGCTAATCAGTTGCTAAGCGTAATAGCCGTCCTTGGCTGGTGGTGTTTAATCACATTTTGAATGTGATTCTCAGCGTGTATTAGGAATAAGTGGCGTGACTTTCCAACAGAGAGACACATGAGGTTAGGCCATCTGTATGCGATGCCTTCTTACCCCATGATTTAGAAGGCAGCCTGTCTGTTCCCAGGTGAAGGAGGGCTGTGGCTACCGTTCCGCCAAGTTCAGATGGATGCCGGTGTCTCAGGGGTGATTTCCTCAGGAGAGAAGTCCCCGGAAGTCCCTTGCCACTGCTGCCGTTCAGGGCCTGCAGGGGCCACTTGACTCTGAGGTCCAGTCCTGGTGCTGTGAAGACATTTCAGCAACATGGGCCTGCTGGCCAAGGTCCTGGGAAGGTGAATTGTCCCTGGCTTGGAGCTCTGCAAAATGTGTTGTTAACTCCTAGAGACATGAACATGTACCTCTCCACCCACTGGCTATTTGGGGTTGTGATTCCTTGTGGTTGCATGAGCAAAGGCAAATAAACACATTAAGCCTGAAGTTAGGTCACTGGGCCCCTCCATCTGTCTGTGTCAATCCATCCACATGAGGATCAATGGTCGATTGTGAGAATATGGGCTGCCACCCAGACCTCTGGTCACAGAGACTCAGATTGTGTTTCACTCAATCTAAAACACTGTGTTTCAGAACCATGGCAGAATCATAAATCAAACCCGATGGGGAAGCCTGCACATTACTCTCTCCCAACTCCTACTTCCTAACAAGTTAAGCCGTGAAGTGCATTTTGATTTTAATACAGGCTAATGGTGAGTCAGATGGGGTTAAGTCTTTGCAGACTTCTCTCTGGAAAATGCTCCCCAGTGGACCTCAGAAGCCCTGCAGCGCCTCATGAACACAGCATGGATGCAGTCACACCAGCTCAGCCACTGGAAGGAACATCAACTTCCATTCTGAACCCATCTGTCGTCTCCATCTTTTAGGCACCAACTCCCACGAAAACCTCAACATTATTGGGAACCCCATCATGTCGAAAACTGCACTGTGGTGCATCCTGCACTGCTGTGTCCTGAACATGGTAAACTCACTTCCCCTCCAGAAAAACAGCTATTCAGGCATTGAGTAGCTTCCCTTCCCTATCCTGAGCAGCCTTTCCCAATTCTCCAAACCGAGCAAGTCTTCAGGAATGATGGGAAGCAACTTTCTTATTATTTGCTATCATGTCGTATAAGCATCTCGGCTTGTAATTGCTCAGAAGAAATCAACCTTTCCTAACCAAACCCCTGCAGGTGCGGGTATGGGCAGAGCCTCACCCTGTGATTCAGGACTTCCCGAGTGGGCAGCATCAGCCAGCCGTGGGGAAGTTAGCAACTACATCTACACAAATATACATGCAGCTAGAGCAAGTTACCTTAGACTAATTATCCTGCAATGATGGTTTCAACTGGGAGCATCCTGTCTCCAAGGGGACATGGAGCAGTGTCACCCTGGGATGTTACCGGTATCTAGCAGGGAAGCCAGAAAAGGTGCTTCAACATCAGACATGCATCAATCAGCCCTTGACAAAAAGAAGAATGATCTGATCTAAAATGTCAGTGCCCAGACTGACAGCCCTGTTCCTATAAGAAGGAGTTGGAGGCTTTTGTAATTAACATGATGAACCAACCAGGCGATAGGACCAAATTATTGGAGTCCCATTAGTGGGAGACGGAGGATTTAATTTCTGCGGCAGAAGAGTGCTTCACTCCAAGATATTTACACACTTCAGGTTTATGAGAGTCCGCAAATCCCTTCCATTGAACTGCTGCCCAGATGAGAAGTGTTGGAGAGACCTTGGGTTAATTGAACATTATAAGAATTCTGATTTGGTTTTTGACCTAAATGGCATACAGCGTACCCTTCTACTCGGGAGCTAATTGTTGCTCCCTCACTGGATTCTCCAGCTTCTGGGGCTGGAGGTATGTCTGTGTGTCTATGCAGACCAGTGCCCTTGCATTTGGAGGATGCTGGGAATATATACCATTAACCTCGGTTTCCGTTGCCTTCCTTGTATCCTCTCAGACACACGCAGGCACATGTGTAAGTGTGTGTCTGTGTCTGTGTGTGTCTATGTGTGTGTGTGTGCATGTGTGAGTGGTGTGTAATTTTGGACTAGCTTTAACATCTTTGTTGTATTGGCATTTAAATAATCACTGGTGATTATGAGAGTCCTCAGGTCACTGGGAGCTGTGATTTTTCTTGGAGAGAGATGGTAATCCCTGTCACTATCCACACTCCATGGGGAAGGTCACCTTGACTGTCCCTGTCAGTACTGAGTCAGTTGTAACAAGAGCTCCTTTGGAAATCTCAGCATTTCTCTGCCTGCCTTGCCGAGGGACATTACCCTGAGCCATTTTCCCTCAGCCGTGATGATCTTTCCCTTGTTATCTGAATGGATTGCTCCAATTTTGAAATTAACAAATATTTATTAAGCTCTGGTTCCCTCACAAAGCGCTGGGGGATTCAGCAATAAAATAGATGTGGTTTTCGTCTCCAAGAAGTTGAACACACAGTCTCCGTAGACTTGGGTCTCACCACGGTTCAGACCTTAGGACAGGGGAAGCTGATGCAAGGGCAGGGACGAGAGCTGCGCACCCTGAGGTGCTCACCCAGTGCCCCAGAAGACACGTGGGGACTGCCCACATGCAGAGCCCAACCCACACTGAACTACTCAAGGGTCCAGGGTGGCCTGGATTTGCTAATTTCCTCTGAGGCAAAGGAAGGTCTGCCTCTGTTTTGGAGGAAGTGGGATTTGACAGGGATGTACTTGGCTGCCAAGATCCTAAAATTCAAAGAGCAAAATATTGGAAGGCAGTTGATGGGCAATGAGAGCAAGAGAGAGGATTGTGAAGTTGGGGTTTGCAGGATAGGACCTGAAATCTGTCTCCTGGAAGATGAAAGTACCTAAGTGATTTTAGTCTGCTGCAGACTCACAGTGGTACTATCTGTCCATCCTCTATCCATCCATGTGTGCACCTGTCTATTCATCCATCCATCAGTCTCTCTCTCCGTCCACCCATCGGCCCGTCCTTCCATGGCATATTTGCAGACTGCCTACCACGTGCCAATCACTACTAGAACAGCAGCTCTGAACACAGACAAAGTCCCCGCCCTCGTGAAACTGTCCCCCCAGCGGGAAGGCACACGGTAAAATGGGTGGAATAATTAGCGTGCTAGGTGCTCAGTTCTCTGGTGAAAAACAAGGCAAGGCAGAGGACAGGGAGACCAGGCTGGGAGAAGGAGTCATGGTAGAGTCATCAGCAAGGCCTGACCAGGAAGGGGGGTTGGCCAAGAGACCTGGAGGAGGGAAGGCGGCCCATGGGCACAAGTGAGCTTGGACCAAGGTCTGGCTCAGAAACCAGTGGGTGCTGGTAGTGGGGGACACAGGAGGGAGGCGAGAGTGGCTGGGGCAGTGTGAACAGAGGACAGAGGAAGGCCCGCAGCGGACTGCAGAGGGGCCTGGGCAGTGTAGGCAAGGGGCTCGGAGTGTCAAGACTGGACAGGCAGGAGGGGCCTCAACTCAACTGGGCCAGGTGTGAGTGGGTCGAAGGTTCTGGGTCAAGGAGCAGCACTCAGATGGTAACATGGCCACTAGGCTCAGCACAGGGAGAAGGTGGTCATGAAGGCAAAGGCAGAAACAGGAGACCATTTGGAAAGATGTGGCAATAACCCAGGTGGACAGTGACAGTGCTTGGGCCAGAGAAGAAGGTGGACAGATGAGTGTCCCCAGGCTCTTCTTAGAAGCAGACAGTTGATGTCTGGGTCACATCCCATAAGAGTCACACCCGGGTCTTCTCAGATCCCTGTGGCCATTAGAACCCATGCCACCCCAGTCTACCTAAGGCTAGGAACATTCTAGAACACACTGCTGACTTGATTGCCATCCAGGAAGCAGGCCAGGCCGGGTGCTCGTTTGCTCTAATGTGATTCTTGGAAACTAACTGGCTCTTAAGCGATTTTCAGGCACTAATTATGGGAGATGAAGGTTGACAGGTGACAATGTTGTTTTGTGAGTTTTTTTTTTTTTCATCAACTCTTTCATCTCCCTCTAAACCCCATACACTGCCCTGTTTCTTTCTGAAGGGAAAAAAAAAAAAGTCTGTTCTCAAAGGAAGATGTCACATGTCCCACGCTCACATAGGGCTTCCAAGGCACCTCTTTCTTATAAATCAAGAACCAGGAGATCAGTAGTTGATCTTTTTATTTTGTCTTTAAACCGTGTTGCTTATTTAGAACAGAGCAGCACACGTCATCCTCTGGAATATCCCAGTTATCCATCAATGCACTAGTGGCATCCTTTGGAATATCTCTATTTTCAAATCTTAAAATTAGTGGATTGTGATCACACACCACAGTGGGTGGGACCACTCTGTCACATCTGCACATGCACAGAACATAGTTTTCCAATCTCATTCCCCCGCACCTTCCCTTCCCCCACCCTGCTCTTGCCTCCACCTGATCTGCTTGCTCTACTCTGTTGATTTCCTATTACTATTATTATTATTATTGCATTATAATAAATAAACACGCAGGTGTGCTCATTGAGGCTGACTTGTGGGTGGACATGGCGTAATTTGGCAGATTCCATTCTCCGCTGCTTCCCCATGGCCCTCCTCCCTTCCTCCACCTCAGTCCCCTGCTCTACTCCATTTTCCTCCTATTTTTCATGATCTCTCCCTTTTATGTTCCGTTCTCTCCCTCAAACTCTCACAGATGAGAGAAAACACTTGACCTTTGACTTTCTGAGTCTGGCTTATTTCACTTACCAGGTTGTTCTTTTGTCCCATCCACTTAGCCACAAATGACAGGACTCCACTGCTCCTGAGAGCCAACTCCATCAGGGATGTGGCCCATGATTTCTTTATCCCTGTGTCTGCCGATGGGCACCTACCTGGACTGGCTCCGTAACTGGGCAATTGTGAATTGTGCTGAGATATCTTTTAAAAATATTTGCAGATTTACCCATGTCCTGAATTAAAAGCACAGCACAGAGAACAGCAGCTGGGGATTGGGCTAGCCCCTGTGTCCCCAGATTCCCTGCCAGCACTGTGGGGGGCAGAGTTGAGAAGGGAATCCTTGGAATAGGAGCCAGGAGGAAACTGCTGTCCCCCACCCCCCATGTGGACAGGAGCAGAGGAGAAGCTGGCGCCCTCTCCTGGCACCCACCATCCTCAGGGCTTTTTCTCTTGACTTCACACGTGCCACCTCATGCTGCAAGATGGAGGTCAGCAGTCCAGGTACTGTGTCTGCGCTCAGGTGTGGCCAGGTGTGGAAGGGAAGAGGTGGTGTCCCTCACTCAGGTGACAGAGGATCTCCTGGGGGCTGCCAGGGAGTGGCCCGGGCATCTCATTGGCCAGCACTGGGTGATACCATGGTAATCCGCCAGGTTCTTTGCTCTCATCTGGTGTCCCTGCTCCCAAGAGGCTGTGAGGTGAGCTCTTGGAGAAGAAAGAGAGGAAGAGAATGGCAGCAGAGAGTCAGTCAGCTCTGCCTAAAATTGTTTACTCTCCTCTTTCAGCGCTGACAGCATCTCCTGAATTCGCGCACTATGGCTTCCCACGGGGACGCTGGGCACAGGAAGCTGCTGAGCATGGCCAGGTCCATGCAGCCGGGATGTGCTGCAGTCTTGTAGGTTCAAACAGCAACTCTTTTTTTTTTTTTTTATTGGTTGTTCAAAACATGACAAAGCTCTTGACATATCATATTTCATACATTAGATTCAAGTTTATTCCCGAACTCTCTCCGGCACTCTACACACACTTCCCGGGAACACCTCCCTCCACCAGGCTCTGTGGTGCCAATTCTCCTGGAACCCCCGCAAGAACTCAACGGGAAAAAAGTAGCAGGCGCCCAAGGCAGCAGGATCCGTCTTAATCCCAGAGCCGCCCTATTCCCGGAGCAGGGTCACCTTTCAACCATTCCCTCTAGCAAAATGCCAGGCATCATTCCGACTAAACTGTGGCTCTCAACAGGGATGTGGTCGAGCTGACTGGAAACATGGCCTAGATGACCTCAGGAGCCCAGGCGCTCCACTCTGCTGCCAGAGTGGGGGACCTCCGGTCTTGCTGGACGCCGTCCACAGCACTGGGGGAAGGTGGCAATTCCCATCCTGGGAACATGTGCACCATCATGGAGCTGAAGAGTAGGCATGAAGAGATCCACAGCCAGCAGCCAGGGGTGGCCGTGGGATGAGGCCAGCCCCAGCTGTCCACAGGGCACTGGGCTCGCTGAGCGGAAGCAGCAGGACAGTCAGTCCACAGAGGGAGAGTGGCTGGGCCACTGCCAGGGAGCAGGGCAGCGGGGAGTGAGGACCCCAGGTATGGGGTTTCCTTTGGGGCGATGAAACTCTTCTGGAACTAGATGGTTGGGTGTCCTCCGTGATACCACGTTACCCCTGTAATCGGTTAAGAGGGTAAATTTCGTGTTATGGGTATTTTAGTGCAATTAGAGAAATAAATAAGACAGAAGAGAAAGCCCTCCTGTACTCACCAGTCAGTCCTTGAGTGGTCCTCCCTTCATGTCCAGCTGTGGCATCTATTTAGTGTCCACGGGTACCAGCCCCTGCTCTATGGTAAATAGAGACTGATAAATTGATTTAATGGCAACAGGAGGGGTGAAATCACCAGCACTTCTGAAATCCACGGGGCCTGGTATTTCTGTTCTGTGGATCACTATAACTAGCTGTGAGCCCTGAAATCCTGTGTAGCTAATCCAGGGTAAAAGCGTGTTTTCCTCTGGAGCCTATAGAACCCCTGCAGGCCTCTTTCTGTGATTCTGCCCACTGTTGGTAAGTTATCCGATGCTGTCCTCATATCCTCCTCCTCCTCCTCCTTCCCTCTCTACTTGACTTTTCTTCAAGTACTGGAGGCCGCCCAGGACACAGAACAGTAGCTATATCCATGGGACCTTCCAAGTAGCCAAGCCCATTTATATAGGCTCCAGGGAAATCTGCCAATCAACCTAAACCTAGGTGCTGTTTGTACCCTGATGTTATAGTTTGGGAAACCGAGGCACAGACAGGATGGGCAGCGTGCCCAAAGTTATGCCTGAAATTCCACGTGGGAGCCTAAGTCCTGGCCAGAGTCCACATCAGTTCCCTCAGCCTGACCAGCATCTCTGAGCATGAGTGCCGTGGAAGTCTGGTGAGGCCTGTGGAAACTTCTCTGAGTAAAGTAAAATTATAGCCTTGCTAAAATTATAGTCTTGCCAAGAAAACAATTATAATGACATCAGAATATTCCTTAAAAGCAGCTTGTGGTACAGTAGTGCATGCAGCTTTAAAGGGCAAGAGTCAGCACAGATCTGGTGCCCCCACCACTGCCCCATGCTCGGGACCTGTGGTGCCTGCAAATGGCTTTCCAGGGTGTCTGCATCACCAGGAAGGGGCACGGGGACTATTATTACTGAGTGTGTGTGTGTGTGTGTGTGTGTGTGTGTGTGTGTGTGCTTTTCTCCATTCATTACTAAAGAACAAAGCTAAATCACAGTTAGATGTTAGTAAAATCAAGGTACAAATGTTCTCACTGGGCGCGGTGGCACATGCCTGTCATCTCAGGGGCTCAGGAGGCTGAGGCAAGAGGATCCAGAGTTCAAAGCCAGTCTCAGCAGCAGCAAGGTCCTAAGCAACTCAGTGAGACCCTGTCTCTAAACAAAATACAAAATAGGGCTGGGGATGTGGCTCAGTGGTCGGGTGCCCCTGAGCTCAATCCCAGGTACCAAAAAAAAAAAAAAAAATACAGATGTTCTTCCCGACCAGGTTCACAGAATCCCCAGACTTCACGATGCTCACCTTCTGCAGACTCAGGGTGGGAGCACCTGGCTGCTCTGTACCTGGGGCTCCAGGGTTTTAATTAAGGAGACAGTGGATCAAATTTGCCTCAAAACAACTAAAGTTCACACTTAGCTCTGACCCATGGTGTCCCCTTCAGTAATTGTTCCCTTGTTACCAACTCTTTCCAAGCTTCAGGGTCTACAGTGACAGGGCTGGAACCAACGGGTCTATGCTCTCACAGGACCAAGGTTCAGAGCGAGACAGAGGCCTGAGGGAGTGGAGGCCTGAGGGAGTGGAGGCAGGTGCAGACTGATTTAATATAATGCAGGGAGAGCAATTCTTGAGCTCTGCAGGACCAGGCCAGGCCAGCTCTCTGGTCCCCAGGAGGCTGCAGTGTTCTCTGGCTTGCCCCTGGACAACCTACAGCATACTCTCTGAGGAACAGAAGGAGTGCTCTTCTTCAAACACACATCAGATGACGTCCCTTGTCTGCTTGAACTTTCTAGTGGCTTCCTTTGTCTCTTGGAAGTTTCCCCTCTTCTTAATAATGTCCAAGAAGTTACCTGAGGTTCACCCCTGTCCCTCCCCATCCCTCCTCCCACCTCCTCCACCCCCTGATCAATTTGCCTCTGCCTCTGAGCTTTCCCGGCCCTAGGACCGTTGCACCCCCTTGACAGTCCACCCTGGGTCCCCATCCTTGGGAAGTAAGCTCAGGCTACCTGCCCAGCATGAACTTAAGGACATTGCTGGCTCAGGTGGCATTACCACAGTGAACAGAGGGGTCAAGGAGAGTTTCATTGTTACTTAACATCTCTGAGCCTCAGTTTCCCCATTTATACAATTGAGTCAATAAGTCACCTTTTCAGGATTGCAGTAAGTGGAAAACGTGTATAAGTCAATTTATACACATGGGTCTCTGCTCAGCATTAGACTCCCAAAAAACATCAGTGACCATCACGGTGAGAGGGATTTAAAGTGTAACATTTATAGGACCAACAAAACATGGGGCGGTGCACAGAGACAGCCTCTCACACCTGGTGCCTGCAGAGCACAGATGGACACTGAAAGTGAGACCTCCGGTGTTTGGATTCTGGGTGAGGTTTCCTGCACACAGCACAGATTGCTGAGGGTCAAGGCTCCATTTCCTGCTATCCAGCTGGTGGAGGAGGGGAAGCATGTGAGCCCAGCAAGGTGGTCAGCACAAGATCCAGGAGCGAGAACCAGGTGTGTAGACCAGTGGACAGGGTCAGGTGGAAGGGAACTCGGGACAACTGCAGAACCCCATCCTGCATGAACACAGGGGCCTTGGCCCTGGCTCCAGCTCTGTGTCCCTGTGGGACTGGGCATCAGAATGGCCAGAACCCCAATTATTTCAAAACAACCTCAGATCTATTGGGTATGTTTTGTGATATTTTAGAAATTCATTCATGTGGATCCCACCAACCATGAGTGACAACATGGATAAAGGGAAGTAAGCCTGGCACGGAGGGGAAATACTGCCTCGTTCCATTACATGAGGGACCTGTAAGAGTCAACCTCAGAGAAGTAGAGTGGAAAGGTGGCCACCAGTAGCTGCGGGCAGGGGTGATGGGGAGATGATGGTACCGAGGCTCAGTCCCACAAGGAGGAAGGGATCTGGAGTCACCCAGTGGCTGTGGTGGACAACATGCAGTATACAATGGAGATCCCTGAGGTTATTCTGCCTGGAGACTGGGCATCCGACTCTGACCTCACAGGTACACTCCATGCTGTTTGTACATTGAAAAAAAAAAAAAAAACTACCTGATGGTGCATTTTTCAAAACGTCTTCTGTAGCTAAGCACCACTGGGCTGCACTAGAAAAAGTAGTAAGAGGGTCCAGCATATGTCCTGATCGCAATAGATACAGAAGACTGGCAGGAAAGGGATTTGGGGGGCCATGGGTATGCTTGGGACATTGCAGGTAGTGAGTAACCAGTGAAGCCAAACTACAGGTTCCAGCATGGAGAGATGGGAGATTGGAAGAAATGAAGAGTCAACACACGCAGATCTTGAAGACAAAACAGCTGGGGTCCAGTGGAGCACTGCTCTCTAGTGGAAAAGCAGGTCCAAAGAATTACACCAGAAATCTTTATTATAAATGTCCCTAAATCAGATTAAAGACTGTGCAAGCATTATTCTTTGTATTCATGACAGTTAGAGAGTTAGCCACAGTATGCAGCTATTTCCCCAGTTACATTCTACAGTTGCACTTGGCAGTGTTAGGAGCCTTGTACAGCTCAAGAAAGTCCATTGTTTAAAGTTACTAATTCACAGGTAGATTCAGGAGCAGCAGAGCTGGTCAACATTGTGGCTATCTTAGCAAGGAAGTTCCTTCATTCCCAGGAGCTGCCTTGCCTGAGAATAAGGTCGAGGCTGATAAGACTCTAGCATGGAGGACATCTCCATAGCAACCGGGCATCCTGTGCCTTTGCACAAAAATTTTCCCAGCCACTCAGCATGCCACAGCCATGAAGTCATCAGGGAACCCAATCTCAGACTCTGGTCTCTCAGTCACTGTCACAGCTTTCCACACTGTAGCAGCAATTTCATGGTGTGCACCAACGTGTGCATTCTATATTACAGTTTTTATATGCCAACCATATGTCAATGGCGTGGTCTCAAAAATAACATAAAACTAGTTTAAAGGAGCAAGCAAACAAAAATGAAGATCAGCAGCCTTCATGCAGGGGGTCTTGGTCGATAGTGACCCCCATGTCAAGCTCAGAGCAGACTCCAATGCAGCCATGGTAATACCTAGGTGAGGGGTCAGATGAGGGGTGGTGAAGTGTCCCCACGGGGGGAGGCAGAGCTCTTGCAGTGTTCGTGTTTGTGTTGCCTGATCCTGTCATGTTGCTTTTGGAACCTTGTGCGGGTGGGACCCGAGTCCATCTTCCTCACAGACTGAGACATTAAACAGGACAGCTGGACTGACCCACATTCTCCTGGCCAGGAAGCATAAATGAACTCTCTGAATCTAAGGAAGGGTCGGGCGTGAATCCCAGAATGTCCTTCAGGAGATGCTGACAGAAGGTTGTTCGACAGGCTGCCTCCTTCCTGCCCATCAGGCATGTGGCTCGGCATTGAGCCTGGTTGTGGGAAGTCAAAAGAGGGACCCAAGGTGTGGAGAGGGGTCCCTGGTATCAGATTTCAACAATTCCTTCTACTGTAAATCTTCAGTTTATGATAAACTTCGATAACTTTAATCAGTGATTCTCAATAGGGTGACAGGCACGCTGGGGACACAAGGCAATGACTAGAGACATTTTTGCTTTCTCAGTTGAGGGTGGAGGTGTTGCTACTGGCTTTCAGTGAAGACACCAGGCTGCATGACATCCTACAGTGCAGAGGATGACCTCCACAGAGACAACGTGGAGAGAGCCTGCTCTGTGTGACGCATGGCCATGGAATATTGTGGAGACTCTGGATTACTCCTGTTCTCCAGGAAGGTGGCCCAGGTGTCTGGTGGTGGCCTCAGTGATCCTGCTGGATCTCATCTGCCAACACCGTCGCCACACATCCTTCATCCTTGTACAGACCTTTTCTTTTTTGGGCAGAAGTTTCATACAGACCCTGAAATCAGACTTCAGAGACCAGCTCTTCCACTGTTTAATGTGAAAGGCACGACGCAGAATCCCGTGTATCATATGGCACCACTATGTAAAAGGGCTGGGTTGACACGTGTGTTCTGTGGCATCTCCTCATCTGTGAGCAGACAGAGAAGACCAAGTGTGTCAATGGGATTCAAAGCAGGAGTGCTTCACGTTTGCGTTCTCCTTCTGAATCTATGTTGAAGGGACACAGATGGTTCATTATCATCTCTCCCGCACACATGAGCTTAATCATGCTGAAAATTTTTAAGTACTCTTTGAATTTATTTATCATATGCATGGTTTACTGAAGAAAAAAGTCTGAAGTTTAAAAGAAATCTGCAGATGGAATTTTAGTAGTCAAATCCCTTAAACCAAAACCAAAGCAGGAGTCCAAATCCATATGATTTACCCCCAAAATCATATCATGGCAGAAACGTCATCCATTCCATCTCCACTGCCTACCCTGCCTCTCTGAAGACCCTGGTGCCCCAGTGCAGCCCTGGCTACCACCCAGACATCCCGCCCTCGCCATGAGCTTGGGAACAGGGACCTGCATTGGGGACCTTGAGTCTTATGATGCTCATGGTCAAAGATTGTGTTGGAATCTCGATGAAGGACAGAGAGGGGGGGGTGGTGCCCTGGTACCTTCCAAATCTAACCGCATCTTTGGATGAGATGAGTACGATCTTCTCCTGAAAGCACTTTCCTGGTAAGTTCCCATGGGAGGACAGGAGATGATGGGACTGTCACACCACATTCCTCTGGGAGGCTTGCAGCCAGCTCACTGGGTACTTACAGGTGAGCCCTGTAGGCCACACGTGGATGTCTACAACCCAAGTGTCCTGGGAGGACCAGTGGCTTCTACTGGATGCTGAGCGAGTGTGTGGCCATCGCCAGTTGTCACAGGGTCAGCTGTTTCTTCCTGGCTTTCCTCATGCTGAAGGCCGAGGGAGGCATGTTGGGGAGCCCACTCTCCTGCCTGGAGCTGGGCAGAACTGGATGGAGGCGTCTGGTCCAGTTGCCACAGTGGCCGGCCACTGCCTTTGAGCAGGGAGGCTGTAGGATACATGTGATGGAGGAGAGCAGAAGGCATGGGCACAGCAGCTCAGAACACTGTCTGTGGATCCCGGGGACACTAGCCTTGGGTCCCAGATGTGCCTCTGACAGGCTGTGAGCACCAGGCAAGTCCATCCATCCCACTGAGCCTCTGTGTCCTCTTCTGTGATGGGGCAGGGCACTGTCTCCGGGGGTCTGTCACAGTGCCTGGTGCTCAGTTAGCACAGTGGCAGGAGAAGGACGCGTCTGCTGCCTCCCTGAGCTCTGAGACCTCATGCCTGCCCCACCCAGGTGACGTGGTGCAGGTGCAGCCTGCAGGGTGTGCCCAGCAGAGGTGCTTATTTGGTTCACCCAACATCTCTGAATCCAGCCGATTCATTCTCAAGATTAAAACTTGGGGATTTCACTTGACCTGGAAATTTCCAACTTGAGGGTTTAGAAGCTGTGCAGCCTCATCAGGTTGAGCCCCTGCCACAGCCAACCAGAGCAGAGAAGATGTTGCTGCCCCAGACTGGGTGTGCACCCTTTGCTCACAGTGACAGTGACACCAACAAGGACACATGTTGAACATTAATTATGGACCACAGCAAACTCCTGAGCAGGAGGAGGCAGGTTAGGGAGCAGGAGCCTCTTAGGATGGGATGGTGGTCTTTGGGCCTCTGAGAGTACCCCCCTTTTATGGCTCGGGCCACCCCTTCTCCAGCGCCTCTTGGAAGCCACCAGGAGACCTGATGTCCTCACAAGGCTGCTTGGCTCTTGCTGGCACCGGGCCTTGGCCTCTGGCTGCAGCAGTTGTGCCTTGAATACTGCCATCTTGCAGATTGTGCTCATTTTGGTGGCACCTAGAGCTCCTCCTTCCGGGGATGCTTGGCTGTGGGGAGCCATGTTTCTGTGGTTACTTAGCTTGCTCCGTCTCCCCTGGTTCAGGGAGAGAGAGATTTCTTGGATGGAGCTGACTTGAGTGCCCGCATCTTCCGAGTTTTGCTCTTTCCTGGGAATTGTCTTCCTGGAGCGGAGGACGTGAACTTGGTTCAGAAGCCCTTGCTGGCTTGAGTGAAATGGCTGACGGCTGGCCCAGGCTCAGGCAGGACCGGCAGCCCATCCTTAGTGAAGGACCAGGAAGTTGATTGCAATTGATTAACAATTAGGGAGTCATTTCCATGGAACCCGCTTTGTCCCCACCAGGGCTTCTTCTCATTTCACTGCCAATTGATTTAGCCCTTCTGCCCCCAAACCGCGGCTGATGACCCTGTGATTCCTGCAGGCGCTGCAGTTCCAAGGGCATCCTCTGTAACTGTGACAAGGAACCTTGGCACAAGCAGACTCCAGCCACCTGACCCCTGGGAAGCACAGGGTGGAGTTCATCTTGGAGTGGGGTCCGCGCTTCACCTTAACGGGTCTGCTTTGTGGCCTCCAGGGGACGTCCAGGAGGCCCCCTCCCTAGGTGGACAGTGCTCCTCCTTCATCTCCCCCCTGATTGCAAATGGCACCACCATCCATGCAAATGCCCTGGACACACAGACCAGGGCTTCTCCCACCTCCCACCACGTCCGGCCCACCCATAGGTCCTGGAGTCTCCAGTGCATGTAGTATGGGCAGGACTCACCTCCCTTGCCTTCCCCAGCCGCCTCACCTCCCCAGGTGGCCCATCTAAACTCCAGGACCTTTCAACTCCTGCCACCTTCCAGCTTCCTGATGATCTGGTCCCCAGAGGAGGCCACAGTCACTCTTTCAGGCCAGATACCAGATGTTTTGCGTCTCCTGCTGAAGATTCTCCTTTGACTTCCCCAGTAGTTTGAAGTAAGCAACGTTTGTCGCCCGTTCCTCTAGATCTCTACTGATGTGCCGCTGCCACACGCTGCCCTCATTTCTCACTGCTCTCTCTCTACCTCGCGGTGCTCCAGCCTCCTTTTTGTTTTTCCAGGAACAGCCCAGTTTTGCTCCCACCTCAGGGCCTTTGCACTTGCCAGCAAAGCCCTTCTCCCCAGGCCTGGCTTCGGCTTGCAGTAATCCTGGAGTCAATACACATCATTAATTCCTCACCCGTAGCCTGTTAGCTATTCTGTCTTTTAGTTATTCTCTGTACCTCAAAACTCCATTCTGTCCTTTACTCAACAGTTTAAAAATGATCCTATTACCTGTTTATCTGCTTACATACATCTGTCTTCCTCCAGCTGTGTCCTCCATGAAGGTGTGGATCTTGCATGAATTTAACACTCTCTCTTCACAGACTCTGGGTGCAAACTTGGCCTAAGGTGGACATTCTGCGTATGTAGGGAAGCATCTTGTGCACAGAAGGAGGAGGACCCTTCTGGCCACCTTAGAGCATCTTGGGTCTCCCTTGACTCTTGAGGCCCTCAGCTTTGGCAAGTCTTTGGCTTGCTGGGTTCTAGGGGAGGTGGCCTTGGTCTGGGGACATCCTGCTTCTCTGAGGGGACCAGTGCTCGCCCTGGGGTGGCCCTTGTGTCTCCTAGAGAAGGCTGTAATCCCCTGGGGGCAGGTGGCCACGGTGACCAGGTGCAGGGTGCCTCCCCTGAGGCGGAGCCATTCGGGAAAGCAAGCTGGACAGGTTGTTCCTGGCTGGAGTCTCCAGGGCAGTTGCAGGCAGCAGCTTAAAAAGTGACGGTTTCAATCCAGGATTAGAAACCTGGCACGAAGGAGGAGCCAAGCTCCGTGGGAAGAGCACAGAGGAGTCCTGGTGACTCTGCAGGGAGGAGTCCTGATGGGATCCTAGGAGAGGAGCAGGGGGGTGGCGAGTGGAAGAACAAGGAGGAGATGAGCGCACAGAGAAGTCAGGGTGTGGTGCTCAGGACCCACCTGAGCGTCCAGGTAATGAAGTGTTTGCAAGTGTGTGTGTGTCTGTGTGTGTGAGTGTGTGTGTGTACACCCATACAGTGCTGCTCTACTCCCTGTTTAATTTTCAGGTGCAGGTGGGGGCAAGTATTTGGAGATATGATATATCAGGAAGAAGGGGAGGAATTGTATCTCAGATTTTGTTACAGATTTAGTTTCAATTCATGACTTGCTAAATAAGGGTGATCTTTATTTCCCTGTTTCTTCTTCCCTGTTACACACACACACACACACACATTTTTGCATTTTGTGGTTGTTTTATTGCCCATCTCCTCTTCCTCTAACTATGGCATGCACATTGCGGGTTGCTGGTTTAGGGGCAGGGAATGGAGATCAGCTTTGTGAGAGTCCTTCAAGCAGTATATTAGAGACCACAGAAGGTTAAGCGGAACCGGATTGGGTTCAAATTTTGGCTTCCCTGTGTGACCTGGACAGCTCACTCTCTGTGCACTGGTTTTCTCTTTTGAAAATTTCAGCCAACTGCAGTCCTACTCATGGCAATGGTGAGGACTCGGTGGATCATGGACGTGGTGATCTTCAAACAGAACCATGGACAGGGGTTGGGTTTATGTGATGAAGGGAATGATGATAATGACTCTGACAAAGACAATGTTGGTGATGTGAGGATGGTGATGATGGTCACAAGGTGATGATGGTGAGGGTGTTTCGGTGGTGATGACCACAGCATTGGTGATGATGGGGTTGTTGCTGATGATGGTGGTGATGGGACTCTCATGGACTTTTCCCAATGATTCCTTTGAAGGTCAGCTGCTCAGTTCTTTTTTCCAGCCTGTGATAATGGCACATGCTGAAGGTCCCTGATATTGCTTTGTGTGAACCAGCAGTCCATCCATTACCGTGGTAGGTGGCAATCCTTTTTAGTTTGTCCAATGTAGCTGGCTCCTGAGGTTCTGACCAACGTCTTTGCCTTCCACTTTAGATTCATCTGCCTGATTGTTTAGGAAGTTATTTAACTTCACCTTGTTACTCTTTTTTTTTTTCTTTTGGAACCAGAGATTGAACCCAGAGGTGCTTAACCACTGAGCTACTGAGCCACATTTCTAGCCCTTTGGGTTTTTTTTTTGTTGTTGTTGTTTTGTTTTGTTTTTGAGACAGGGTCTTGTAAGTTGCTGAGGCTGGTCACAAACTTGTGATCCTTCTGCCTCAACCTCCTGAGAAGCTGAGATTAGAAGCCTGCACCACCACACCTGGCTCACCTCATTAGTTTAAAATGTGCAAAATGAGATTCATAGCATTACAAAGGAGACACCGTGTGCTGAGATGTAGTTACCACAATCTGTGAAATAACAACATGCAAAGTTCTTTATTATTACATTGATGAGGAGATGTCCTGACAGTCAGATGCTCCTATGTTAGTGACTGGAGAAGCTCTTGAGAGTCACTTGAGCCTCCAGATATCAGCATGAATTCTAATCCTATTGTGGTTTCTTTATTTATGACCTTGTAAAGGACAGTTTACTTCCTTGACATTTACATCCTTAATGGTAAAAAGGAGAGAGAGAAAGAGGCTGAGAGAAGTCTGAGTCAGAGACCCGGTATCTAGAAAGAACCTGTGCAGGAATCTGAGGGTCGAGTGGGTCATCCAATGTGGGTGACTCCTTTTGCTTTTGCAAATAGAACCAGAGCTCAACCATCTGCAAGCTGAAGAGTGATGTGACATCTTTGTGTGCCTTCCTAAGGACATCAAGTCCAGTGTTGTTCCGCGTAGCCTAGGGGATGAACTTCTTGTGTGAAACTGGATGATGCAGGGGCACCATCGCTGGCCACAAGTGGGACTTCAGATGTGCACAATTTAAATCTCTTCCCCTCACTTGTACTGGCAAAGTGTCAAGTGCTCACCAGCCCAGGTGGGCTGCGTGGACCAGCATGATTCCAGAATGTTCTCATCATTGCAGAAAGTTCCAGTGCATAGTGCTGCTCTAACACCCAGGTGGATAAATAATGGAGCTGGGCTTGATGTAATGCAGGAAAACAAGAAGAGTTTTGCAGCAAGCGGTTCCATTAATACATATTCACAGTCTGAAATATTATGCATAAATGCTAGAAAGGCCCATCAAGATTGCTTTGGATTATAATAATTTAGCAAAGCATCATATTTATACATTTTACTAGGCTAATAAATTAACATTGCTTTATAATTTATATTTTTATAGTGAATAATTTGTCAAATGAAAAAATAATTTTGTCCTAATGGGCCTCATAATTTTTATTTTGTAAGTGAGACCTTGGAAGAATTCACCCAGCTCCTTCTGATGTAGACTCTCCCAGATTTCTGTGGATATCATGCTTCTTTTTGATGAATCTAATGTGAAATAAATAAACATAAAATCTGTAATATTGAAATATATGTAATTATATATGCAAATACACTTTTGTAAAATTCGGATGCTTATTATTTTCTCATCCAAAATAAATCAAAATTGATTTGGGAGGTTGGGAGGGGCGTCATAGGTCTCTAGGAATTTTGCCTGGACATTTTTTCTCTTCCTTCCTTAACTGTAGGAAATTTCTTCAATATGTCTTAACTAGATGTGCTCCGTAAGATGCATCTCAGACCTCAGGGTTAAAGAAGGGGGTCCAGCCTGCACCGTCCTTCCCCAGGTCATCTTCTGCTCACACCACAAGGGCTGATTCTGTGAGAGGGGAGAGCTCACTGTGTTATTTCGGGTTTGGTTTTGACAAACACTCTGTCTCATGGTCTGTTGAAATTTGGATCTAGGGAATTGTTCTAGACCAGCTCTGTGCCTCGAAGGAATTCCCAGGCCAGCCAAGAGGCAGGCAGAGTCAGGACCTATGTGAGGGACAGAAGATTCAACCCAAGACTGCAGCTCGTGGCTAGAATGGCAGGGACTGCAGTTTCTGTAACCAGGCTTCACTTGATGCTTTGACTATGTCCCTTGCGGCTTTGAAACTTGCATGTTTCTTTTTTTCTTTTTCCTAACCTTCTCCTCCTCCCTGATCCTCTCCTTCCAGCTCTCTCCTCCCCAATCTCATCTTCTCTGTATCACCTCTATAAAAGCCCCCTGTTCCTGCTGATGGGCACAATCCCAGCCTCTGGGACAGGAGTCTCAGTGTTTCTCCTTTGCTAGCAAAGCAATAAACCCTCTTTTTCCTTCCTCTGAAAACCCTGTCCTCGTTATTGGACTGGCATCAGGGACAAGGACCGAGCTTTGGGCAGCATTTCCACTGTGCAGGAGGGTTTGCTCCTCTTCACTTGAAGCCTTTCTCGCAGGCTGGATGGTTAACAGCTCCACGTCTTCCTCTGAAGTGGCTCTCTCTGCAGTGCTGTTGGGCCAAGTCTGAGTCTTAGTGGAACAGCTGCCACTTGCTTGTTGGTCTGGTGGAAACCCGAGGTTTATTAGACCTTCATCTGGTCCAAGCTGCAGGAGGTTTCTCCAGACACCAAAGGGGAGTTGTTGATGAGGTTCCAGGGAGACAGGTGCAGCGCTGAGTGGGAGCTAAGAGCACCCCGTCATGGTCATCAAGCAAGGAGCCGCGAGGAGCACAGACAGGCCATCACAGGGTCCTGGCCAGGTCTGAGCCTGCAGCATTCACCTCTGCCCCCAGCCCCACACTGGGCCTCCGCCTTGAGCCGTCTGGCCCCTCACTCCTGTTTCCTTCTCTCCATCCCTCCGTCTCCTCTCTCCTGCTCCCCAGGAGCTGTCTGCCTGTCTGTGTGAGGATCTCGTCTTTTTCTGCCTGTTTTTATTGAATCCTGCATGTTCCTTGCCTTGCTCGGTGCCTCTGTCTCTCCTTCCCATTCCTGTCTCTGCTCCCGTCTCTGTCCTGAGCTGTGCTTTCTCGACCTCCAGCTCCCTGGACGTCTCTGGGGAAGATGATCTTCTTTCCTCTCTTTCCCACTCTGCCGCCTCTCGCTGCAGCTGGCTCTGTGTCATGAGGTCTGTGTGTCCTCTCCTGTGCTCGTGGGTCTTTCTGACTTACCTCAGTCTCTCCCTCTCCCTTTTTTCTCTCTTTCTAACTCAGCCAAGGGACCTTTATCCCTCTTAATCTTAAACAAAGCTGCCATTTCTATCTCTAACGGGTGGACAGAAACTTCAGATAGCATCTGTTTCACTCAGATTTTTTTTTTTTATCACCATGACCAAAATAGCTGACAAGAACAACTTAGAGAAGGAAAAGTTTATTTTAACTCATGGTTTCATAGATGGCAAACTCCTAGCCAGGCCCCAGCAGGAGGCAGAACATCATGGTGGAAGGATGTGGCAGAGAAAAGTAGCTCAGAATAGAATTATCAGAGAGCAGAGAGAGAGCTCTGCTCACTAGGGAAAATTCCTAATGGAACCACCATTAGACTTGGTTATCCTACTCCTCAGCTTATATTCAAAGGATTTAAAACAGCATGCTACAGTGACATAACCACATCAATGTTTATAGCAACACCAGACTGCAGCTCTCATCATCTAATCCTTTCACCTCTGAAATTTCTTGCATCATCACACACATGAGCTTTGGGAAACACCTCACACCTAAAAAAACTCTACTCAAGATCCTCCACTCTGTCTCAAAAGATGGAGACCAGAGTGCTGAGTCCATTGTTGGTCCTTCCCCTGGTCCTCGACTTTATCAAAGACTGAGATGGGGCCATGAATATGGTTTGTGTTTCCTTGGCTTCTCCCTCGACCTGCAAAAAGAAGGTTCTGTTCAGAGGCCACACATCAAGAGCTCTCAGTTCACACCTGAGCTCATGGCTGTAGCTCACGTCCCCTCTGAACACACCCCCCCAGGCTTTCTGGACATCCCCTGGGAAAGTTTTCTTCAGATCTGGCATCTGTGACTGCGTGTTGTCTTGCTCAGGGAGTGATCTTGGGCACATGACTGTGCCTTGGTGCCCTCTGAAAATATGGCTTCCCCAATGGCAGTTCTACCTCAAGATCTCTGCTTTGGCTTCTTCCACCCGTCTCATCCTCTTCTCCAACTGCTTGGCTCATGGGAAAACTATATTGGTGACCCTCCTTCCTCGGACCTTCAAACTGGCCTTCCCCTCCCTTGAGCACACCATGGACGCCATGTTTTTTCTATTAATCATGGTATTTCCACGATATCATTTTGAGGAGCTGGTGGACTTTGTGTTACTATTTCTACCTTTATGGATGAGAAACAGAACTAATGGGTTGTTGGTCCCTTGTCACCAGAAAGTCTATGGCATAACTAGGTCTTGAGCCTCCCGACCACCTTCACAGCCAGTCCTTGCATCCTGCAGGTGGTGATGTAAGGGCCAACAGCTGTCTGTCACCAAAAACATGAAGCCTGTGTTCAGCTGAGGACCCTGCTGGCATTTGAGGTGACTGTGAAAAACATACTACCTTTGGGCCAGTACATCACTCAGCTCAGATTGCAAAGGTCTTTTTTTTTTAAGTCCTTTGGTTGGGACTTTTACTGGCTACAAATAAGAGGAACTGACTGACCAGCTGGAACACAGGGGGTTGGTATAATGAACCCAAGGCTTCATGGAACTGAGGACAGAGAAGCAGCTGCTGCAGGTCCCCAGGCGTTGTGTCCACCTCTCGTCCTGTTTCTGCCTGCCCACCCGCATCTCTTTCCCTGCCGTCCAGACTTCCCTGCCTATGTGGGAGATAAAGGCCATCCATCATTCCTGAGTGACTTTTCTTTCTGTCAAGAGCAGAGCCACAGCTGGAATCCATTGCTTTCCTTCCAAACTCTCCAAGGAAAGGGCTCACAGGTCTGCCTCCTGTCAGGGCTCAGCTACGAGCAGGTCACTAGCAGCGAGGTGGGCAGGGTTCTGAGCTCACTATGGCTGCCAGGCAACCAGTGGGCGTTTCCATGAGAGCAAGTGGGTTACCTCCCAGGGCCGAGGCTGACCAGATCTCTCCTGGGCAACACTGAATTCTTCACTACGATCACTTCACTACCTTCACCCTCAGTGTTGCTGGAGGTCACATCTCAAGACCCTGGTGTTCATAAAGGAGGACATCGATTGCTTCCTTGGTAAAATTTGAGTGGGTCATAGATGTCTCTCAAGTCATTCTGCCAGATAGCTCTGATCATTTTAATTCTAAAAAAAACCCTCTATTTTATTCCATTGTCATGTTGCTTGCTCCCTGTCTGCTCTGTAGGGACTTGAACTCATGGTTTAAACCAAGGAATCGCTTTCCTGCTACCCTCTGCCTGGGGCTGCACAGGCCATGGAGAACCAAAGGTGCATCTGGTGCCACTTTGACAAGAAAGCTTGGTGGCAACTGGTCTCCATAAATGAACATAAACGTGTTTGAGAGCATCAAACTCAGACTGGTGCAAATAAAGACCTGCATGAACAACATCCGTGGATGCAGGACAGGTCTCAGGCACAACAGCCAATTTAGATGGAAACCAATTTGGAGAAATGACTCTGTTGGCGCCCAAGGTACACAGGAGCTGTCCTTGGGATCTGGGGGAGGTTTGGGTGGAAGATGCAAAAAGGCAGGTGGACATAGAGTGCAGAAGCTCAAGCTCACAGTCTTGGTGGGAAAGAAAAACGTCAGAAAAGCACGACTTGGACCAGACTTTTTTAATATTCATAGCATAAAGTCGCCCTCCTTCTAGACTACTTTTGAGACTGGGGTGAACCTTAGTGGCAGGGTGATTGCCTGCATGCCAGAGGCCCTGGGTTCAACACCAGCACAGGAGGAAAAGGATCCCTTTGGGGAAATCAACACAGGGTCTCCATCACGGCAGTTGAGGGTCTTCAGTGTGTGGCTGTTTGTGGCCTGTTCTCTGGGTGACCTCATCCCTGGATTATGCTGGCGCAGGGTCTAGAAATCTTATTTGGGACTTTTCCACACCTTCGTAATTTCCCACGGCCTTTCCCCCATAAAATAGGAGTCTATTCAACATTTTGAAATTGACCTATTTTAATGAGGTTGACCATGTGGACACGGTCTCATTCTTACTTAAGTAATGATGTCAATGTGTTGTTTTCCCCAGCAAATACTAATGAGCCCAGCACCAGCCATAATAAGGTATCCTTAGTGATATTTTAAATCTATTGCTGGAAGTTGCCAGAGCTAAAACTTTGGTAAATTGACTCTTGCTTTTTCCAATCAATCTTGCTTTTCCCAATTTAATCAAGGAGATTAAATTTAGAAATATTTTTAACCATGAAAAAAAAAAAAAGCACTCCCAAAGTTCATTAAAACCCAGTGAATCGTTCTTGCAATATAGATGGATAGGGAGAGAGAGTTAGGGATATTTAGCTGGAAGGCAAAATGTTAAAAAGAACACTTCCTAGGTCAATAACCTTCTGCTGAAATACAAAGCAAGGAGCCTGGGGGTCACTGGGATGAGTCAGGACCAAGGACCACTGTTGCAGAGGTGAGTCACACCTGAGCAGAACAGCTCACCCACCGATGACGTCAAGAACAGTGTTACATACCGTACAGAGGGGCAAGCTGGTGGGAAACTGGGTGCTAGAGAGGCCTGGCACTGTTTGGGGACAAATTCTGGCCTCAGTTAACATTTTGATGTTAGTTTATCCTAGGCAGGTGAGAGCCATCATGTTTAAACTTTCATAAGATTACTCTGGGATTCTCTTGGTTGTGTGTAACACCTTAAAACTGTACAACACAGGACCAAGTAGGCATAGTGCCCACGTAGATATACAGAATTTCCGTCTGAAAGCTGTCTGGAACCAGTGGTCTGATCATTAAGAGACTTTGCCATTGTTGCTTTTATAGTTAAAGCAGACCATGTCCTCTCTGAGCATCTGACACTGCAAAGGTGTGGCACTGCATTAGGGAGGCCATGACAGAGCAGGGTCATCTGGAGCAGCCAGAGTCTGAGCAGGTGAGCCAGAGTCTGAGATGCCTCTCCTTAGAGGAGGCATCTTGCTGCTGATCTTCAGCAAAAATAACCTGCTCATGGGGCATTTTCTAACATGTACACACTCACACCTCTTGGCATTTTTTTGCAAAAGGAACATAACAATTGTGCTTTTATATTTTTTTAATTTTTCTTTAAATTAATTCATCTCTCAGACTTAAAAAAATAAACATTTCACTCTGTTCTGTTATAGTCTTTACACTCAAAGTCTATAATCCAGGAAATTAAGAGTTTCATGTGTATTACATTTCTTAATATGCATCAAAACATTTTCGTTTTTTAAAATAAAACCCATCTGTGTACCAACCACGATCACCTATTGCTGGTGCTACATATTGCACAGTTGGGAAAACCTTCTAAAGGGCATCTTTCCTGTTCTTTGTTTTGATTTTTGTTTTTTCCCTCTAATTCTATTTGAGTCTGTAAGCTCAGCAGGACCTGTCCCCCTCTGTTGCCCTCTCTGTGGGGCTCCAAGTCCTCTAGTTCTGCATGTTAATGTACTAATTCGAGCTGTGCTTTGTTGCAGAACTCTTGAGAGATGTGGGAGACAGCGCTCAATCTCGAGCATCCTCTGTCCTCCTCTAAGTCACTCAGAGAATCTCAAAAGTGCAATTACCAATTCATTTTAGGGAAAGGAGTAATGAGGCTGTCTTCCGTGACCACAGCTGTTTCCCCAGCCCTGGGGCCAAGCCAAGGTCTGTGTCAATCACAGGGTCTTTAAGGTGGAAGCTGAAGTCCCCGTTTCCTCGGGTGGCAGATGAGGTTGGGCAGAGTACCTCCCTTCTTGTTTCAGCCTACTGTTCAGGGTGGAGATTTTTGACTATAGTCATAATCACAAGATGGCTTTCATAAAAATGAAATTACAGTTTTGTGAAGTCTCACTTTAAAATAGAAAAGTTTTAGAGAAATTCCAATTTGATAGGGTCTATTGTCTGGGCTTTGGGAATTAAATTTTGCTGAAGACCAAAGGAGAGTTACTATGTAACCTGCATAACATCACGGTGTGGAGGCAGCTTCCTACCAACTAGGATCTCCAGGAAAAGCACAGGGCACCCAGGGCCAGGTTAAGTTTGAATTTCAAGAAACGATGTTGTTGGTGGTGGTGGTGTTTATTTCTTGTTTTTTTTTTTTTTTTTTTTTCCTTTTCAATACCAATACTGCATGAGATGTACTTACACTAAAAAAAAATGTTGTTTTTTATGCAAGTCACATTTAACTGGGACCTTCTGTGTTTTCTTTCCTAACTCTGGCCAACCTACTTGAAATTCATATATCTTTAAATAAATAAATCAAATTTTATTTTTTTTTTAAAGAGAGAGTGAGAGAGGAGAGAGAGAGAGAATTTTTTTTTTAATATTTATTTTTTAGTTCTCGGCAGACACAACATCTTTGTTGGTATGTGGTGCTGAGGATCGAACCCGGGCCGCACGCATGCCAGGCGAGCGCACTACCGCTTGAGCCACATCCCCAGCCCTAAATCAAATTTTAAATAAATCAAAATTTAAATAAATCAAATTCTTTAAATAAATCAAAATTTCTTAAGTATTCACTCTTCAGAAACATCTGAACCCAAATGTGGAAGCTCATTTGCAAAGAAACCAGAACCAGTGATGATATCTTGCAGGGGCTGGCTGTCTGGCAATTGATGTCACTTGTCATTCCCACGTCATGGGTACCGATGGGCGACTGCCCATGGTTTCCAGAGAGCCAACACCTGTGTGCTGGAGCCGCAGTGCCCAAAGGAACACTCACCTCTGTGGTGCCCTGGGGCCTCTGTTTCCCTTCCACACACCTGGAGTGGAGCCCAGCCGACCGGAACCGCCCACCACCTGCCCTGGAGAAGCCACCCCACGGAGGCAGGGAGACAGGTGCATACCCACGGAGGGACACAATCCATGACAGAAAGGTACCGAAGCTCTCCTGGGCCCAGCTCCAGAGCTAGATCACTCTTCAAGGTGACACTTAGACGTGTCCTGGTTACTCTTGTGAGTGAAGGTAGAGCCTTTCCTCTAGGAAAGCCACGGTCAGGTACAGGGAACCCAGCTCACCAAGCTTACAGCAGTTCTAACCCTTTTCTAGGGAGAGCCGGACTCCGCAGCCAGCCCAGGGACTTGTGTCAAGTGAGAGCCATCACCAAGGTCACAGTTTAGTTTCCACATTAGTGTCATACATCCTGACAGCCTGAGAAGAGTGGTTCTCGGCATGACTGTTCTCAATCCCTACCACAAGGAGTGTCACCTTGGTTCTCCAAAGGTGAACAGTCTCATGAGTGCCCGGCAGACGGACCACAGCCTGTGAAGACCCTGCTCCCACGGGGATGCGGAAAGCCATGTGATCCACAGAGAGGGACATGCAGGGGGCAGTCAAGACTCTCATGGGGCCTCTGCAAAGTGTGTATCCCATGAGGACACCTGTGTGTCAGGGACCCTCACTTACCTTGAAGGTGTGAACTGGAGGAAACTGTGAACTATGACAATCCCACCATAACATGGGCTCCCTTCTTTGTGTCCCAGGTTTGCGCACGCTGTGGGGGATGACCGTGGCATCAGAGGGGGAAAGTAAGTTAGTGGGCTGGAACTTTGGAGCTCATCCAATAAAAGTAGAAGAAATAAGTGCAAAGTTCTATATTTCATTCTCAACAAAAATCAAAATGCAGTCACACACAGGAATAAACAAGTAAACAGACAAATCCCCTTTACAAAGGCAAGGCCTGGGAAACACAAGTGGACAGTGTGTCTAGGTGAAGGGCCCTGGCCATCTTCACCAAGAGCCACTCCACCTGTGCCTTAGTCACTTTTTAATCCCTGGGACAAAATATCTGAGAAAAAAAAGACTTAGGAAGAAAGATTGATTTTGGCTTAGGCTTCTAGAAGGTTCAGTCCAGGGTCAGCTGACTCCAAGTGGAAGTATGTGGAGAGTGAAGCTGCTGACTTCATAGGATCAGGAAGCACAGAGAGAAGCTGGCCAGGGGCAGGATAGAGTCCCCCAGCACACCCCTAAGGACCTACTCCTTCAACTAGATCCCACCTCCAAATACTGCCATCGAATCTCCAATGCACTGATGAGGTAAGAGCCCTCATGGTCCACTCACTTCTCCAAACCTCTGGACACAGCTGCTTCATGGACCAAGCCTTCAGTACCCAGGTCTTCGGGGTATGTTCCAGATCTAACCCATAACAGCCTATGTCCACTGTTCAAGGAGGCTCCGCGGGGCTCATAGAACACTCAACTGCATCCAGAGGGGCGTGTTTTCCAGAAAGATGTCAAAATACAGCAGGCAGTTTGATTGACGGTAATGTTGGCTGATACTTTGTTTGATTTAATTTGATGTTGGGAACTGAATATCAAAATTAAATGAGAGGCTGGCATAAAGTATTTTTAAATGCATCATTTCAAGTAGGAAATTGGGTTTCTCTTTCTCTTGAAGAGAGAGCCAGGCTCCTACTTGGGAATATCACCTGGGCCCGAGCAGCTACTGATTGTCGGAAACCTGGATGCATCTGGGATCTCCAATCAGCCTGGGTCCATCCTCTCCTGAGTGCGGGGCATGGGCTGGTTCTCACCCCATTATGCCACTGCTTTCTAATAGCATTCACTTAAGAAGTGGAAGATTAGTGTCTGCTGTGGTCTCTATGAAAATCAGGCAACAAATGATGGACCTGACCCTGTCATTGTGTCCCCAAATTCTTTTGCACTCAAGGCCAAGGTGGGAACTGGCACATGTTCTGCCAGAGAATGAATGTTCAGGGTGTGGAGGGCCCTTGAAATCACATTACAGAAGGGACAATTGAAGAAAATGTGAGGGCTCAGCTGCAGGATGAGACAGAAAGAGGGCCCGGGCTTGATGTGAGGGCTGGGGGCAGGGATGGCGGCTTTTCTTAAAGTACCAAAAGGGCCACTGCGAGGGTCAGTGAATGGATTTGTTTCTTATATCTCAACCTCTAAAGTGGAAACTGCAGCTCACGTGAAGAGAGCAAGATTTCAGAATCAGTCCCAAGTTTTTCAGACTTTAATCCAAATGTGGCTGCATTTGGATTATTTAAACTATAACATATAACATAATATATAAACTATATTTATATATTTAAACTATAACTCTTTGAGCTTGGGCGAGTTATGGCAACCTGTTGTTATAGTTTAAATACAAGGTGTACCCCAAAAGCTTATGTATGAGACGATGCAAAAATGCTCAGAAGTGACATGATCAGGTTTTGAGAGCCTCAACCTAATCGGCAGATTCACCCAGAGGCGTGGATTCAGTGGGTGGTTACTGTGGGCAGGTAGGGTGTGGCCGGAGGAGATGGATCACTGGAAACATGCCTCTGATGTTTATATTCTGTCCCTGGTGAGCAGCGCTCTCTCTTCTTCCTGGTTGTGATGTACTCTTGCAGCAGGATGTCCTGCCTCAACTTGGGCCCAGAGCAATGAAGTCGGCCGATTGAACTTCTGAAACCATGAGTCAAGACACATGTCTCCTCTTCAAGACACAAGTCTCCTTTTCTACATTTTTCTTGTTAGGTCCTTTGGTCACGGGACTGAAAAGATGTCTGAGTCACCTTCCTTTCCCTGTTTTTCCCATGTGGAATATGGAGATGGTAAGGCTCTGGGGGATTTACCTTATGCAAAGGCTATTTCTAAATCAGAGGCAAAAATTGTCCATGATACAAATGACCCTTTGAAATTCTTTCACTTAATCTTAAATTGTAAGAATGTGAGTTTTTAATCTCAAAATTCAAGAATTAATTAGTTTTCTTTTTTCTTCCTGGAATTTGGTCCTTGCTAAATTCTCTGGGTCCTTATAGGTCAGAGTCTAGTTTGAAAGAGATATCACAGCCAATACAGAATGGTTTTGTCTTTTTCTCACTCTTTTAGTATACCTAAGTTAGCATTGCTATGTACCTCTCTGTGCACATATGATTGACAACTTCCTGGGCCCTAGGACTGCCTCAGTAGACAATGGGTTTCCCATTGCCTAGGGGAGCAGCTGGAATGCTGTAGGGGTGCAGTGAACACAGTGGGATATGTGGCTTCAGAGTGGGTCCCTGCTTGATGTCTTCTGGAAACTCTCCTGTAGATTCCCTTACACTGGAGGTAATCAAAAGCAGAGGGACCCTCTACAGTTAAAGGGGTTTCATTAGGTGGAGACTTTGACTTGAATACTCAGACACTATTATCTAAGTTCCTTTCTGTTCTCAAATGTATTTTTTTACACACATATTTGCTGAACATTGACTTTTGTCCAGGGTAATGCTGATAAAGTTACAGAGTGGTATACAAAAATGGAATGTCTGTGGCTTCTGCCCTTCCTGGTTTTATGATATAGATAATGAATGCAATAGTTAACGTTTTGGTATATTAGCAGGATGGACTGGTTTATGCCTGTACAAACCTTAGATGCAATGTCATTACTTCATTTTTATAGGAGAGGAATTAGAGATGCAAAGAGGGTAAGGACCTGCAAACTCACCCAGCTGGTGGGCATAGGAGGAGGGTGTCCACGCAGCAGGTGGCTCTGAACCCCACTCTCCACCCTGAGCCCAACTTCTCAGCTGTCTTTGGAGGCTGTACAGAAGGGGGTGGTGGGTCTCATGAGCAGCCACAAGTGGCCATGCTACCGATTCATATGGGGGTGAGCAGCTGGTTGACAAGAAGTCCTTTCAAAGTCCATATAGCACACTACTGTTTTCTTACACATCCCCTGAAGACAGGGGTCTTCTCTTTGCTGAGTTTCTTTGAGGGTCTTCTTTCATAGGAAATATGACAGGGCCAATTTCTGGATGGGTGATCTTTTCATGACTCTCTTTGGGATGGAGGGATGGATTGACGGTTTTATGGGTGGGTAATTCTATTGTTTGTCAATGAATTGTGGCCTCCAGGGCCCAGAAACCTGTTACACATCATGAACTGGTATTTGTTTTTCTTTGAAAAAGAAATATAAATAAATTTATACTGGCCTGGAGGAGTGCCCACTGACTTCTCTCAGCAGTAATTAAATGTCCAGACTTCTGGCGGAAGCTGGAGTGGGCAATAATGAGATGCTAAAGAGCTAATAAAAAGATGCTAGTATGTTTAAGTCTGTCCTGCCCCAGGGAAGCACTTTGTTTTGGAACCTGACTACAAGTGCTCAGGGCCCTGTGTCTCCTGATGGATAAGCAGTCATGTGACATTTTAAAGCTGCCTTGCTGCTTGCTTAGAAGAGAAAAACACTGGCTTTGAAACAGCATCTGCAGGCCCCCCATCTGACCCAAGATCTCCTAAAGGGTCACCCTGGAAGAGAGGGAGAGACAGAGTTGGTGTGTTTCCTTAAGGGGGGGCCCTCTGGAGAGGACACTGAGTTATACCAGCCAAGCCAAATTCAGCTGGGAAGATCCAGGCAGAGACGATGTGGATGGGTCGGGTAGGAAGCGAGGTCAGGCTGGTCTAACAAGCCTCTCTGCCTCAAGTGGACTTCCCTGTTTACAAGTGATAAAAACTCAAAGGCCAAATAGAGCAGCAACTGGGGCATGTACTTGAGAAGGGCATTTAAAGTTTGTTGCCAGGTTGGATTGAGGACTTCTCTGGGACTCTGGGACCTTGACATTTCTCAGACCCGAGCCCTTGGTGTCACCTGCACTCCCAGGCAGCCTCTGTCAGTGGTGTCCAGCAGGCTCAGAGATCTCAGGCCAGTGGGAAGCTGATGTTTGCTTTTGCTCCCTTCCCCAAGGACCCTTGAGGAAACAGACCTGGGTCAAGTGCCCATTTCTGAGAACATAAAGGTGAACAGGCCAGTGGCCAGTGCTCCTCATTCTCAGGAAAACTGAGAAAACAAGGTTCCCCACGTTCTTTTAGGAAGAGCATGACCAGTCCCTGAGTATTCATAGAAAACCTACCACATAGGGCCACCACTGCAAATCTCAAGGAGCTCGTATGACACCAAGTATCTACTGAGGATCTAAATGTCTTAGTTACCCACATTGTAGCAAGTGTGAAAAGTAAGCATTTATGAAAAGAGAGTTTCCCTGAGTCAGGAATTGAAGGAAGGTTCTACCACAGGCTCTGGCTTGGATAGCTCATGAGGGCGCAGTTAAGATGCTCCGGAGGCTGCTGCTGTCACAACTTGTCTGGGGCTGGAAAAATCCACATTCCATGTAGCTCAGTCCCAGAGGTAAGTTCACGCCATCTGCAGGCCACAGCTCCTCACCAATAGGCCTCCACAGGGCCACTTGGAAGTGTGCATGACATGGGAGCTTGTGTTCCCTAAAGAAGTGGAAAGAGAAAGGGTGGGGAGAGAGAGAGAGGGAGAGAGATGCAATGACTTTATATCCTATTTCAAGGGTGCTACAATTTCTGACATATTCTACTTCTGGTCAGCTGGTTGTAACTCCACCCCGCCCTCCTGGGGGTCACAGGGTGTGCCTGTTCTACCCATATTAAACATACTGACCCTGTTCCCACATCTCCTGAAGACCTCCTCCTTTTATAGCATCAGAATGTTGGGGTCTAAATCAGGTCCAGGTGCAGATCAGGTCCCTGCCCTCAAGAATTCAATGTTATACTCTGGGGAAGAATGTTTATCCCTGGGACATGACCCCTTAGGTGCCAGAAGAGGGTGAGGTTTTGAGTTAGGCTGACTTCAGCTCTGGAGCTGGCTCTGTGACTGTTAGGGTCTGTAAACAAGTCAAGATGGCGCCTGGCATTTTGCCAGAGGGAGTGGTTTGTGAAGTAACACCAGCGAGCCATTAAGTGTGGAGATTCCTTATTGGTTGACTGCTGTATCTAGTTTATGTTAATTAAGATAAGCTGTGTGGAATGTATATATACCCCTCCTGTCCTACAATAAATGGCTCCCACTCCAGCTGTATCAATCTACATAAGTTGCTCGTCATCCCCCGGTTATTTTGCTGCAGCCAGACTGCGGCATGTGACCCCTCTCTGAGGGACCTTGGGTGATGTTCTAAGCCTGGTGAGCTGCAGGTCGGTCTTTGTGCTTGATGTGCCCATGCTGGCTTGCATGGATTGGGCACTCGGGGGCCAACGTGCCAGGCCCTCCCTGCCGTGCTTCATCCTCATGACAATACCTGGAGGTGAATCCTGTTGTGATCCCATTTTACATGTGCGGAAATGGAAATTCCAGGGAAGTGGTTTGTCCCTGGGAATCAGGAGGGTGGAGGGCAGGGCTGGGGTTTGAACCCCAGAAACTGTGCTCTCTCTGCCAAATGAATAGAGTGCTCCAGTTTCCCATGAGCACATACCATGTGAATAGTGAGGTTGGCTATTTCAGGGACACTTTTATTTATTTATTTTTTATCCTTCTGCTCTTGATCATCCATTGGTTGTGACTTGTTTTAAGACCCAAGAGTTTACAGTTATTGCCTGTCAAAGGTGAAGATGTGTCCTTTTTTTTTTATTTTTGCTAACACATTGCAAATGGCTGACTATAAATCTGCTTATATTAAGAATTAAGGATTCTACTAAGAAACGCTGAAAAAGAAGAACCTAAATCCTTTTTATTTTTATTTTTTGGCCCAAATACATTTGCATCAATAGAGGCTGAGATGAGGGAGAACTCTTCTGAGTAAGTCTTTGCTATTTGGAAAAATACCCAGGGAATTTAGTGATTTCCTGGCTTTTTAATGATGCCTGTCCCTTAGGTAATGTGGGCACTCAGAAGGTTTTCCTGGCTTTGGAAGCTGGAGGAAATGAAATCAGAGCTGAGGGAGATATGGTTGGATCATAAAGTGCGCTCATCAAACAGGGAGGAAATTCTGTCAGTTCTATTGTCAAATGAGCAGGCCACCAGCAGAAAATGATTGCTCTATTCTCTTCCCACCCTTTCTTTTTTTCTTTCCTAATTACATCTTCTAAACTGCTGTTTGGATTTAATTTGCTATTGAAAAAGCACCACCACTTATGGACAAAGCTACGGTGATAAGAAAATAACACAGATTCCAGTGAGCGACTTAGGTTCTCTGCCTCTTTGAAGTATTGTGTTAACCTCCTTAAAGAGCACATCTCGGATAAATAAGTTAACTAGTAAAGTGCCTTTATGTTATTGACTACTTCTAAAGCCCAGTGTTCCAAGTCCCATGAGATTTTACTTTTCAAATGAAAGCAGCAGAGCCCAAGCACGGGCTAATAAAAATCAACTGGGGAGGCTTCAGACTGCCAGCTGCCCATCTTATTAAACCAAGGGCTTCAACCTTCTAATTTCCTGGTGAAAATGTTACCAAACCCAAAAGGACAAACACACATCCTCCCACATCCATGGGGATGTATACCCGGACCCCTCCTGGGTACTTGGAACTTAGGGCAGTACAGAATGGGTGTATATATTAAGTTCTTTCCTACATATGTGTATCTGTGATAAAATTTCTCTAATTTTCTTTGTGTTTTGCGGGTGCATTTTACATGATAGTGGGCTCATTATCCATATTTGCACATGCACAGAACATAACTATCCATCTAGTTCCCCAGGGCTTCACTGATCCACCTAATTCCTCAGGGTCTCCCTTTCTCTTTCCTCCTCCCTCTCTCCCATCTGCTTGCACTTGTCTACTGATTTTCCTCCTATTACCTTAACTAATGTATTTTTTACTTAAAGGAAGGACTTTGTGGCTTCCCTTTGGATTATCTCAATTACTGACATCACAATTCTTGCATTTTGGGGTCACTATTAAGTAAAATAAGGTAACTTGAACAGAAGCACCATTACCCTGCAGCAGTAGCTCTAATACCCTAGATTCATGAGCAGGTAGCTTGTACAGAGTGGATACAGTGGACAAAGGAATGATTTACATCTCAGCAAGACTTAATGGGACTCACATAACAAATCACTCTGTTCAAAATATAGCACAATTGAAGATTTAAGAATTAGTATTTCTGAAATTTTTCATTTAGAATTTTCAGAAATTGATCAAGGGTAACTGGAACTGCAAAAAGTGAAACCACAGAAAAGGAGAGACCCCTATCAATCAAAAGATACCCAACCTCCTTTGAAATGAATCATTCAATGAATATGTAGCCACAGACCTGATCTCATTTCTTTGGGGTCCATATGTGTAAACACATATTACATGTCCATTGGCTGAGCTTTCTTAAAATTCACTTGTGGGGTTTGTGTATTTCCCTGCACTGTTTATTGACAGCCTGAGGGTTGGTGATAACAATGTTTAGAAAACCTGCAGGTCTGCAAGCCCTGGTTCCTCTGTGCTTTTACCATCTCCCAGCTGGGCCAGATGGCTCATTGTTCCAGAATGGGGGTCTGTACAGGAGGTTTCTGACTATATAATGGGGTAGTGAAAAGAAAGCAGCCTATATAAACCCTATGACAGGGTCTAGACGGTGGCGAGCCATTAGTAAGTGTTGATCATCGTAATTGTAGTTAAATACGGCTTTTCTTCCTAAAGAGATGGAGGAATGGACAACAGGGTGTCAGGAGCTTTGCCCCTTTGGTGCTACATGTGATTAGCAAACCACTTAGCAGTTCTGCCTTCAGTTTGCTGTCATGAGCTGTCGCAGCTTGTGGTCCAACTTCCATGGATTCTGTGACCTGGAATCACATTCAGAACTCCCAGGAGAACTCATGTCACCATGCATACATAGATGGCTTTGTGTGGTTGCAGAGAGGCCATTACATTGGCACATCCCTGGGGCATCATCCTCTGACCATAGGAGGATCTCACCAACTCTCCCACCCCCTGTAGCAAAGAGCAAGGGCCCTGTGGTACATTTGGAAACACATGATTCCTGTGGCAATCTGTTTCCTTATTAAGGCTGATTTGCTTAAATGTTCCCAATCCTCTGCCTTTCCCCATATTTTACTGTTTTACTGAAGTTGAAGTAGCATACAGGCAAAACAAACCCAACAACAAAACCCTTGAGTTTTTTCCTTGCTGAAGAAGATAACCCACCAGGCCAAGTCTGTTCTGCCCTGCTCACCAGTTCACTGTAATATCAGTGATTTGCACCAATCTATAGCACTCTGGTGCACAAGGCCTCTTAGACCCACACCGCAAATTAGAGAAAAGTAAACATAGTCTCTAATCCAATGATGTGCTACTTACGTTAAATCAATAGGCCTACATTTTTAGCCTGAATAAAACATGGATCCTTAATAGACTTATGTCCTCCAGTCAGGTCTAATGGGCCCTGTGGCGCTAAGATTGAGCTATAAATATGGGGCTGCAAGGGCTGTAAGTGTGAGAGCCCAGTGGACCAGTGGATGGCTGTAGGGAGTGCATTTGACATCTACTCCAGGGTGGGCGTGGCCAAAGTCAGGACACCTGCAGCACCTCCCCCAGGAAGCATGGACTCCTTTGGTGTCCACATTTTCTGTTCAATGTTTATTCCCCTCAGCAGGGAGAGCAGAGAGCTCAGCCAGGTGTGTGGCCTCAGGGTATGGCCTAGAGGCAAAGGGACAAGTGTTTCCAGGCACTAAGTGGCAAGTTTGCCCTAACCCACATTCCTCCCAAATAAGCAGGCATGGGGGAATCCATCCAGGCCAAAGCAAATTCCAAAAGGTGGGGATCAGGATTACCAGACTAAGCCAGGAGACAAGCCGCTGGTTTTATGTTTGGAGTGTTTCCATTCCCCAGGGCAATTCTCCACTAGGCAGGATGCAGCCAGACAGACCAGGGCTCACAGAAGGGGACTGAGCATGCATAGATGGCTCTGTGTTCTGAGATCCCTGGACCTTCCTTGGGAGTTAAGGCAGGGGACACAGGTAAGTCAGTGAGGACAGTACCTCTCAAATGTCATAGATTCTGACCTGCACTGGGAGGGAAGAAAGTGGGCGGCCGAGGAAGATACAGTGACCAAGGGCCATTGCCCTGTGTGCAAGGGGGAATGTGCAGATTCTGAACCAATTCTAGAGAAGTCGTTACTACAAGAATTTGTCTATCAGAAAAGAAAGTATGCAAGTAGCTGATTTCTGAATAAAATTAAAGAAGGGGGTGATAAGATTTTTTTGTTGTACAGATTAGAAATTCAACTAGCATCAGCAAAGAAGAAAGAATTATATTTTGCCCTTTAAATCCAGAAAGAGGGTGTGTGGGTACCTGTGTGTACCTGGAGCTGTGTGCACATAAAGGCTTGGTGGGTTAGTCAGTTTTGCGCTGCTGTGACCAAAAGACCCGACAGTGACAACTTAAAGGAGAAAAAGATTATTTTGGCTCAGGGTTTTAGAGGTCCCAGTCCACATTCAGCCAGGTCCATTGCTCTGGGCCTGAGGTGAGGCAGGTCACCGTGGTGGAAGGACATGGTAGAGGAGGCTGCTCAGCTCACACCAGCCAGGAAGCAGAGACAGACAGGAGGGGGACAGGGAGAGATGTAACCCCTGAGACCATGCCCCATGTCTGAGTGGCACTCTTCCTCCGCCAGCCCCCACCTGCCTCAGGTACTACCCTGTAGTCCGTTCAAAGTATTAACCCATCAAATGGATTAATTCCACTGACAACTCTGCTCTTGAGTTGAACACCTGCCCAGGTACCTTTTACCTGTTGCTAGAACTTTTTGTTATTGGCAGCCCCCCCAAAAAGCCACATGATTGGAGCAGGGAGAAGCATTTTCCCTAGAGAAGAGTCAGGAATCCAGGACATTAAAGACCAGTTGAAGGTCCGTGTTGGAGGTCAGAAGAAGTTTAATGTTAGAACTTTGGGAGGAGTGTTCTAGCATCTCTAATGATAGTGCTAATGCTAAACTTGGGGGGAAGTTGCTTATGGCCAGAAACAATCCAATCTGGTGCCTTCTGCTCTTTCCTATGACATATAGATTGAGTATTTATAAACAGCTTCATGATCAATAGGTTTGCAGAGAAGTCCTTGTAGTCTTGTAAAGTTGTGTGGACTTTTTTACCAAATAGAGGACAACCTCGTGTCTTTGAAGATAAAAGATGCTGATCAGTTCCATGGGTTATTTTGTAGACTTTGTTGTTGTTGGTAAGGTGTGGTTTTTTTCTTCTTGGTGTGTGTCTGTGTGTGCACACATGTTGTGGTCTTAATGTTTAGTTCTCTGGTATCCTTATATTGAAACCTAACCATTAAGGCCATGGTCTTAGAGGTGGGGCCTTTCAGAGGTGACTCAGCTCATGAGGGTGAAACCTCATAAATGCCTTAGTGGCCTTACAAAAAGGCCCCAGGGAACTTCCTTTTACCGTGTGACCAGCATGACTCCATCATGTAGAACCCAGGAAGCAGCCTCACCAGATGCTCGATCTGTCTGCACCTTCATCTCCAACTTCCCGGCTTCTAGGAGAGTGAGGGATTTTTGTTGTTTATAAGCCACTCATTGAACAGTTAAGACAGATGTGCTTCTATGTGTGTTTTGGTCTTTATTTTATTTTGGCTCCATGTTTATTTTACAAACGAATGAGTTGGTATTGTACACATGAATTTCAGATGAAAGTTATTAAAATACTTCAGTCAAATGGCTTAAACAATAAATGTAATTATTAAATGAGTTAACTGAAGATTCTCCAACTAGTGCAACGAGGCGGGTTCCATCAGGACTAAATCTTCGTATTAGGCACTTTCCCTGCAGAAGTGGCTCTTTTCTTCCCTTGGACTTATTCAGTTTGCTGCAGGCCTCAGGACAGGTCAACAGGGACATCTCACGGTCCTCCCCCATGGAAGGACACAGAGGGAGCTCCCTTTCCTGATGCCCTCGGAGACATCTCTGGAGTCTGAACAAGAGCTCACATACTTGCTTTCTGGCCTGACCACAGGCAACTTCAGAGCTCTCCCTGATGGACCCATGGGGAACAGCTGTCTTCCCGTGGTAGCTGTGGTCACAGCCAGGGCACTGCGGGCTGTGTACAGGGCTGCCCTCTTGACTTGGTACTTCTGTTGTGACTGAGCACAACCACTCTCCTCCCAGGCAGAAGCCTCCTCATCAGGCAGCTCTCCCATGGCCTCCTGGGGGCGGGGGGTGCAGGAGACACTCTTTTTCCATCAGTGCTCAGAGCTCCATTCACCCCCACCCCTGCTCCACAAGACTCAGAAGCTTTTTGCCCAGGGCCTCCAGGCAATGAGGTGACCACCCACCTGTGCTGACCACCTTTCCACACAGTCACAGGGAGTGGTGTGCAGGAGCACCCTGGGGTTTAGCCTCTTGCTTGTTTCCTTGCAGAGAGGGGCCTGCTGCTCCTTGCCTTTGGCCTTGTCCTAAACGGCTCCTCCGACACCCAGAGGTTCAGATCAGCTCAGTCTTCGCGAGTCTCGGCATCGTATGTTTCACCTCCTGACTGTCTCTGGACTGATCATGTGGTCAGGAGGAGGGATGTGCTCACTGATTGGAGCCATTTGATTACTACCTGAATCTGGAGTTGGCTTGTAGATACCCACAGGATGCACAAGAGGGACAGACTCCTGTGGGAACATCAGGGGGCCTTCTGAGCCCTTGGGCATCTCTGGCTGAAGGCACCTGGCCCCACCTACGCATCCCTCCACAGCCAGGCTTACAGTTAATTGTTTCTCCTTGTGTGAGCCAGGGTCCCATCAGGAAAGCACAATCACGAAACGTGATTTAAACAGGGAAAGTTCAGCAAGATTATTAGCTGCAACAGGGGATTGGAGTAATGAGGGTTTAGTTACTAAGGAGAGCATCATAGAATATCAGATCAGAAGATACAAGGAGCAGCCAGTGTCTCCAGGGTGAAGACAGATTGCCCTGAGTTTGGACCCTGCATCCTTGCTTGAGAGAAAGTGGATGGGCTGGGGATGTGGCTCAAGCGGTAGCACGCTCGCCTGGCATGCGTGCGGCCCGGGTTCGATCCTCAGCACCACAAACAAACAAAGATGTTGTGTCTGCCGAGAACTAAAAAATAAATATTAAAATTCTCTCTCTCTCTCTTTCTCTCTCTCTCTTAAAAAAAAAGAAAAGAAAGTGGCTGTAACTCAGTAAATAACAGAGAAGTCACCGTAGTACTGTGACCCAGAACCCACCATGGGAAGATTGCTGGAAATCATCTACCTTCTCTAGTGCCACAGAAACCTGCTCTTGGGGAAGGTCCCATCAGGGGCAGTCTACTGCAAATGACCTCGTAGAGTTTAGTGGGAGAAGCTGCATCTGCCAGATGTTACTGTCCACCATGCAGCCTGCAAGACTGGGGCTGCAGAAGTTGTCTACCTGCAGGGGGTTGGGTGCTGGAGAAGCTGCAGGCTGCTCAGGAGCTGAGCTCAGAGGCCTGGAGTCTGCAGGTAGGAAACTGAACCAGGGAGTGGAATGCCTGGCTCTCTAGTGCCCTCTACTGACGAAGTTCAGTATTGGAAAATCAGTGAAAGGAGCCCATATCCATTTTTTTCAACGCAGGTGATACAGGGTGAATTTGAGGATGAGAGGAAATGAATAACATAAGTGTCGAACATCTCTCTCATAGTTAAATTAGATAATTCAATGTTCTTTCAAGTGAGGTGAGATTTAATTTAGAAGGCTCCAAGATAAGCTTTCTTAATTGTAAATCTTGAGTATTATTTACATATATATTCATATATCTTATATGAATATATTTCGTATATTTTATATACACTCACATATTTTATAATTGCTCTATAGTTTATATATTCAGATATGTCTGTGTATATATATCTATATAATATGTAGTCTGTATATCAACTATTATATATTATATCTGTATGTGGAAACTATAAAGCAATCATATAAAATGTGCACATTCATAGACTGCATTAACATTTTGTCAAATAGAAAAGAGTCAAGCTGATTTAAAATAGCTTCTTAAAAGCATTACTAAGATTAGCCCTGGTATGTGGATTTGGCCACCATCTTGGATATAGTGCCCAAGTGGCTAAGGACTAGGAATCTCCGACATAATTATATGGGAGAAAATGTGACAACTTGTGTGGAGGATGGCATTTCCATATTGTCTTAATTACACTCCTTATATAGAGATAAGGAAAAATAAATGAGCAAGGCCACCGAGGTCTCAGCGCCTGGCAGCAGTCTGGGAATTAAGAAGTGAACTCAGGGTTGGGACTGAGGAAATCCATGAAGTTGCAGAATGTCTGCACTTCCTGGCTGTGTTTACTTGGGGGCCTTTTGGAACTGTGACATGTATTCTGCTGGGTAAAGGAAGTGGTCCATGGTGACCCTTGGAATCTGTGTGTGTGAAGTTCAGGCTGAGGACCAGCCCCTGGCTTCCCAGGCACACACTGCCCTGTGTGCTGTTAGGCCTCTTCTGATCTTCAAGTGTCCAGCCCACCTGCTGGCCTGGCATTTGGTTGGGCAACTGGTTCCTCTATGGCAGCAATGTTAGTGTCAGGGAGCACTAGGCATAGCGTCCATGCATTGAAAATGATTGTTCTGATTTTCTCTTATACTTCTCTGTCAGAAAGAGGAGAATCAACATCTACTTCTATTGTAAAGGACACAGGGAGCCTTCTACAGGCTGTGGGCTGGTTAAAGTAGACCTGCAGGGGTGGAGTATTGGTGACAGGGATTTAGGACACAGCAATGTGTGCCAGGACATCCATCTGAGAGCCTTCATGATGCACTGCTGTGTTTCTGGGGCTCTGTTTGATCATCTGGAAGACAGAAATCCTCGAGTCAACAGCCTCCTCTCAGTGACCAATGTATCAGCCAGGGGATGTGCCACAAAGCTTTGCAAATGAACACATTGTGAGTTTTCAGGAAGAACATCTCTTCAATTACAGTTCCTCAAGGGTACCCCGGTGCCTCAAGATTTGTAGACCAGTTTCTGGTTGTAGAGAACAAATTTTTAAAAATTGTATGAACACTTATAAATTTAGTTGAAGATGCATTGTAAAATAATGTAAGAATGGCAAGAAGCCAGTGAGAGCAGGGGTTGTTGTTTGAGTGATAGCTGCGTGGTCAGCCATGCCTGGGAATAGAAAGCTTTAGCAAGGGAACACTGGGGGCTAGAAGGATGGAGAGGTCAGATCAGACAAATCACCAAGATGGTTTCTGAGTTTCTGATTTTAAAGTGCCTTGCTAGGTTGTTCTTTCTAGTGACTCCTAGAAAAATCTTAAGTCATTTTTGAAACATGGACATGACAGAAACAGTGAAAGTTTCACAGGAGTAACTGATGCTTGGGGAAATGTGACCCAAGAGATGCTGGTGATTTTCTGTGTAGTGGAAGGCAAGGGCTCTGTTCACCCGACTTTCATTCATCCAACACAAGATCTGCTCCTGGCCACATTCTAAGGGAGGCGCTGATGGGTAAGGCATAATCTGTGACCTGGAACGGCTCCTATGGTGTCAGGGGAGTCAACACAGTTTGAAAATCTTTCCCATAAATGTGGAAACAAAGTCTAAAGGAACATAAAAGATTTGAGGCCTGAGATTCAGGAAAAAACACAGAGGAGGTGATGTTGGAGATGGATGTTGGATTTAGTGAGAGTTCACTAGCCATATGAGAGCAAGGATGGCAGGTCAGGCAGTGGGACTCGTGGAGAGATTGGAGATGCAAGAACATGATGTGCAAGAGGTGCCTCCTTGCAGATTTACTCGGGGAAGGGGGTCTTGTGTAAAGGGCCTACTGGGGAAAAGGAGGTGGCCGTGAATGAGGCTGTAAGTATGAGCAGGGTCTGCAGAAACTTTGACATGTAGACAGGAATATGGACTCCAGATGGCAGAGATGAGAAACATGTGTTACCACCCAGCTGCATGTGCCCATGGCAGACATCACTAGCTGATCCCAGCACTTCTTCCTGCTCAAGCCTCTTTCTTCTCGACTCTCTCTTGCTGCCTAGTTGGATTGCTTAGAAATAGTCATTGAGGCGACATTTCCTACTTCTAGCAGAGTCGGGGGAACTGGAAGAGGTTTTAGTGAGGATCAGAACATGATGCTAATGAGGCCAAGATCTGTTTCACAATGCTCTTTACATTTAAACAAAATACAGCCACTTTTGTCTTTCCAGAGAGACTGGAATCATGTGATCAGGGTGCCTCAGGCTGGAGGTTAAAAAGTGTTGGCTCTTGGGGCCTAATAAAGCCTCAGATGTGCTTTGTTTGCCTTTAAAATGCTTAATTATTTACCCACATTGAAAAAAAAAAAACACTAAGAGATTCTACATATGCTTCTTGGCAAATCTGGAAACTCCTAAACACTGTGTGGACATTCCCACTGGCAACAGTCAAGCCCACCTGACCAGTGGCTGCTCATCTGGCTGGGCAACATTTGCTGGGGTTGGCTATAGCAATGGTATTCCTGTCACAGTCCCTCCTTGGTGTCCCTGGGGATGGGTCCTGGGAACCCACCTGGAACCAAAGCTCTCATTGATCAAGCCCTGAATGCAAAACATGCAACATTTACATAGACCCTCAGCACTTCCTCTGAAGCTTGAGATGCTCTCTACAGGACCAATGACACCAAGCACAGTGTCCGGACTATGTGCATGAAGTTAGAGTGCACTGCCCAGGGAGTCACAGCAGGGAAAGGGGCTCCAACATGTTCCGGACACTCTTGGTATTTTCTCCAAATATTGTTGGGTGAGGTTGGGGGCTGGGTGGCCTGTGGACATAGAGAGATGATCATGTATATGCCATAGCTACTTCAGTCATCCACGCCTCCACCTGCAGAATTTCATACATTTAATTTTAAAACTTTAGCTCCTGCTCCTTGATCCTGATAATAGTTTATGAAATATTCCTAGAAAGTCGTTATGAAAAAAATCACATAAAAAATGGCATCATGTAGACTAGATTGTGTTATGGAATATTGGATAAATTTATGATAATTTTTTTTCTTATGAAAATCTAGGTTTTTCCATATGGGAACATTTTGAATTAAGGATGCTTAAGTTTCCTCCTGGGAGGGTGACTCCTTGGGCCACACAGAACAAGAATTTTGAGTCTGGATTCTACTCCAGTCTTTCTCAAGGCCAAAGATGTTCAACATGACATCTTACAACAAGGTTCTCCATGTCCTTATACATGGAGTGGGAAGAGCTCCAGCGCTAGTTTCAATCCTCATGGTGAGCTGAGACTCAAGTGTCTTGAACTCGAAATTCAGGGAGCTCAAGCAGACAGGGACACGTAGTAGAGAATAAGAATCATAGCCCTCTTGGAACAGAGCAAGCTGAGAGTGTCACTTGGGGCTGTAGAAGGGAAAACCAGCAGAAATCGAGGGGTAATGGTGCAGAACCTGAGAGGCACATTGTATTTCAGCGTTTGCCTGAGCACCCACCTACTTTTTCCACCTGAAGGTGAGCGCTGGCTCTCATCCCGCCCTGGCCTTGGTTGGCTCTTGTTTCCAGCGCCCACTTGGGTCAGGGCTCTGGAGGGGGCTCCGGGGCACGGTTTCCGCTGTCCCTCTACAGAGGACCCGGGCGCGGTGGCGCGGGCGCTTCTCTTTTCTGATCTTACCGTGATTCCTGCTTCCGTTTCCCCCTTTAGGATCCTGGGCACAGTAATGAGGTTTTAAATCCTTCACCAGCGCCACGAAAGGCAGCCAGGGGCCCTGTTAGTGTGACCTTTTCAGCTCTGTGTGATTTAGGGACTCGGTCGTTTGTCTTCTCCCTTTGTAAATAACAGCCGTCAAAGAGAGGGATGGGGAGCCCCGGTGGCCCTCGGCGCCCACTGGACAGCTGTTAAATGACCAGACGAGGCTCTATGTGGTCCCCGCGGGGCTACAGTGCTGGATCCCGTCCTCTACCTTGGAGCTCTTCTTCCTCGGGAGGGGATTGAGTTCTCCCTTGGGTGGCTGTGGTAGCCGGCTTTATGTCAGCTTGGAGGGGCGCAGACTTATTTTGGCTCATGGTTTCAGAGGTCTCAGTCCACGGCCAGCCGGCTCCGCTGCTCTGGCCCTGGGTGAGGCAGAACATGGAGGCAGGGGCGTGGCAGATGGTGTGCCAGGGGCCTGGCAGAGCGACAGGGGTGTGGCCAAAGGGCCTGGTGGGTGGGCGTCACAGATGGGTGTGGCCGGGGCGTGGCAGAGGGACTTGGCAGTGGGACTTGGCAGAGGAAGGCTGTCATCTCAATGCAGCTGGGAAGCAGAGAGAGACACTGAGCCTCCAGAGCAGCTCAGTGACCTACCTCCTCTAACTAGGTCCCACCTCCAGGAGTCCATCAGCTAGCTATCAATGGATCAATTCATTCTGGATTAATTCACGGACAAGGTCAGAGCACTTAGGAGGCACTCATTGCCTAAAAGCCCCGCCTTGGAACCTTGCTGTGTTGCAAGGGTCATACTTCCATCACATGAGGATTTGGGGCGACATTCTGGATCCAAACCTTAACAGTAACCTCTGGTAATATTCGGAGATACTGAATCGCCAAGGAATTGCTTCCATTCATTAAAAACCATTTTATTGAGGTACAATTAACATATAAAGAGCCGCACCTGTGTAATGCGTTCCACCTGGTGAGCATGGCGGTCATGAGACCATCATTGCAGTTTGTGCCAGGAATCGTCCCAGGCTCCCTAAGTTTCCTTCTGCCCTCCTTATTATTACTGAGTGATAAGATGCTCTGCATTTTTGGAGAGCCTGGGCTAGGAAGCCAGGACAGGATAATCACCTCTGTCACATTGGACCACTCTCCTGTGGCCTTCCCAACACCTGACTGGAGTGGGCTGGACCTGGAGTCTGCACTGGGCTCAGGACACAGTGGACTTGCTTTTGGGATCCCCCAGCCTCAAGGTGAGGTTCCCCAGGTAAGATGGGAGAAGTCTTCCGCGTTGGGGGTGGTTGTGAACAGAGTGAAACAAAGAAGCCCATCCCCGATTAGACTCCCTCTATATATTATAGCCCCTATGGCTGCAGGTCCCCCTAAAGACCAAGGGCCAGAGAGGCGCCCAAGGACCCTGGAACCCAAGAGTGGTCCTGAAAACCAGGTGGATGGAAGGAAAATAGAAACAGGAGTGACCAACACTGTGGGTGCTATTTAATCCTGGGTCCTCATGTCAGCTATTGTCCCCCAAGTAGGGAACCCCGGATGCCATTCCTGTGCTTGACCAGGTGCCGTGTGAAGGTGTGAGTGGCTGTGAGTCCTTTCAGAGTCTTGTGACATAAAGCAGGTGGTTTTAAAGTCCCACATACCAGATGGTTCACCCCATTTACCACTTGAGTCTGTTTCTCGTGCGGTGAGAGGATGATATGCACTTCAGGGACATCGAGGGGATCAAGACAGCAAAGCCATGGAAAGGGAGGTGACAAAGTGGGAAAGACAGCCTGGACTTGGATCCCTCCTCTGCAGAGCACTGTGTGGCCTTTGGGGAGCCACCCCACCTCTCTGTGCCTTGGATTCCTCTTCTGTACAGGCAGGATATTGATGGTACCTACTTAATTACACCCTGGGTAAATGTCAGATGAGCTGAGCACTTTAGCTGGCTCACAGTCTGTGGTCAATCAATGTTCTTAGTGTGACATGTAGCATAGATGGGATCTAGCTTGTAAGACACCAAGTGGCCGTGACCTTTTTATCTCAGGTGTGAATCAGGAGCCACTGCCATCATCAGATCAGCCAGTCAGCAGACAAGGGCCTGTGGGGGGCATGCTGGTCAGGCACATGTGCAGGGGACACCTGCTCAGTTAGTGTCCAGAAGAGGAGGACAGAGCCTCCTGTGGGCTGAGGGGGAGGGTGGCAATCCTCCTGGGGTGGGAGGAGGCCGCCTCTCCAGGCCGAAGGAGGAGGTTGGACGCCAGGGACAGCTTCCAGTCATTTCCAGGGGAGAATTTTAAGATGAAATGTGATGTGATTTGTGACTTTGAAGAACTGAAAGGTCAGGTCAGAGGCGGCTATTTCTCTAGAGCTAAAACACGACTCAGTGGAACAGAAGGTAGGGACAACCCTGAGAAGATTCACGAGTCCAGGGGTTCTGTAATACTGGACAGAGGCCCTGGCCAGTCCTGCCTTAATTTAAGGAAAACTTGTCCCCTAGAAAGAGGGAATGCTCCAGGGGCGTTTAGGCCGACTCAGAAGACCACAAACAGAGATGGTGGAAAGTGATGGAGTTGGAAGGAAGACATGCAGAGGGCCTCCAGGCAGGACACAGAGCGGCCGGCTGAGCACATGCCTGGCTTCAAGGGAGGTGACTGCTGCTCACTAGAGCCGGCGATCTAGGAGCCAAGAGCAACTGCGCAATCAAACTGGAACTTCCCTGAGGGGAACGGCCCTCCCTGTGGACATTCTCTTCCCTCTCCTCCGTCCACCAGCCACTAGAGGATGATGGGGCTGACTCCTGTGTGACTAAGGCTTGTCCCCACCCCCCATGCCAATGACTGCAGCACTCTCCTTCCATTTGCAATTCACCAAGAGACTTCACACACTGTGACTTATTCCCTCCAGGTGACAGGTGTCAAGTGGGCAAGGGGCAGTCCTCGTGATCTCTTCTTCAAGAAGACATAGAAATTGCAGTTTCAGGGGGTGCACTCTCTGGCCCCCCTCAGCCAGGCCTTCCAGGACTCCGTGATGGACACACGAACCCAAACATGTTCTTCGTTTCCGAATCTTAGGTTGTACCAACTAGACCAGCCTTCTGAATTGCAGCCACCAGAAAGCACTTTTTGTTTGAGAAATTTTATTATAATTAAATTAGATGCATCCCTAGTGAGTGTGAATTAACTAGTCAGAGGTGGAACCCTGGACACGAATAATTTTCTGGAACATCCCCTGGTGATGATAAGCTTGGAAATCATCCATAATATTATCCATATGGAATTATCCATAATCTGCCTGCAGCTGCATTTTGAATGGAGGAACTGTCTCCATGCTCCACCACAGAATGCTGTCTCCAGGGCCAACAGCCTCTTTCACAGCTTTTAGAAAATAAATGAATGCCTCCCCCTTTTTTGATATGTTACAGTCCTATTTCCCTGGGGCTGCCATTCCTGTGCTCTAGGTCACGCCATCTTTATTTTTATTTTCCTTTTTCTCTTACTGCATCCTTTCTCTCATCCATCCAGCAATAAATATAGTCATCTATTTATAAGAGCAAACCTACGTCTCTAGGAATAACCAGTGAATAACTACGGCCTCCTCTGCTCCAGGCACCAGGCACCAGGGCCTGTCTGTGACTTCTACAAGGGAAATGCGTCACTAATAATGCCCTCACCAGTGTCAGCAATGTTCTTTTCCAAAACACCTTCAACCCTAGGCATGGATTTGCTGGTCTGCACTCATCCCAAGAGTTTATGCAAAGGGTTCCGATTCCCAGCCTGGAAGGAAGTGGGTCAGGATGGACACCGATGCAGAGGGAGGTAGACAGAGCCTCAGAGAGGAGACCCGCGCAGTCTTTGTGTTTCCTGCCAGTGGAAGGGCTTATGATGACTGTGCCTGAAACCAAAGGAGCTAGGCACAAGAAAAGACACAGCCCACCTGCTGGGAACACTCAGCCAGGAGCATCGCTCCAATCAGGAAGCGGGACTCGAGATTTGTGGTTTCCAGACTTGCCACAAAGCCATGTGCAGAACTGCGATTCACTTTGATGACACCATTTCCACAACTAGTGCTATCAGAGAGTCTATAAAAGAGAGGTGCCTGTAAACACTTTAGGAGTAAAAGGGAGAAGTCTGCAAACACGGCAGAAGTGAAGTGTTTTCTCTCCTGAGTTTTGGGAACCATTATTTGCTCAAGAAATCAAGTGTCTTGAGGGGATGAATCTCCAGCATGGGGGCACCATGAGGGGAGGATGGCTGGCTGCCTTGGAGGTGAATTTCAAGGCAGACACAAGTGGAACCAGGGCAGAATCCCTTCTCCCGTGGTGCAGCTACTCAGCAGATTAGATGGGAAGCGTTTATGTTGAATAATGTCTTCTGACTCCACATTGGGTTGGCATTATCTGAGAAGATGGAGTTTGCTGCTAATGGCCCTCTGTTCATCTCCCAGCTCAGCAGCTGCTCAGATTACAAAAGAAAGAAGAGATGGGCTCACCTATCAGGCCTCCCCAAGTCTTCAGCAATGGGCTTCCTGCCTTTTTTCTGGGGTGATTCTGTCACCTTTGGGAGTGCTATGGGACCAGGAGTGAGAATTCTGGAACTTTCCCAAGGCTGACCATGGGCCTCTTTCTAGGATTCTATTTGTCTTAACTTATTGATCACCTAGTCTTTTGAATCACTGGACAGTGACATAAAAAAAAATCATGTCCTTGTATATAATTATAAACACAGTTGTCAAATGTAGGCAGTAACTATTACATTAGCCTCATTTTCCAGATGAGTCTCTGGGGCATGATCTCTCAAATATTTGGCCCAGTTCCTTGGTTGCAAAGTGTGGAGCTGGACGTGAACCCAAGCGGCTTGGCGGGAGATTGCTGCATCTCTTGGTGATGGCAATTCCCAGGGAGGGTAGGCACTATTCCTGGCTCCTGGTCTTGCAGAGATTTTTATTTGCCTTCCCAGCTCTGACACCATTTCTCCCGGCGGAGCTTTGCCTCTGGACTGGGCTCTCCAAAGCAATAGAGAAAATGTTATTTACTTGTCCTTTCAAATTTTCTGAAGTTGTCCATTACTCAGGAGGCTCCCTGGGGCCACCTGCAGCCCCTCTTCAAAGCTCTTTGTCTCTGAATAATTGAGAAAACACTACTTTCTCTCCCTTGGTTATAGCAGCTTAAGACGGGAGGAGCTGAGCTCTTGTGGGTAGGTCTGGTGATTCCAGAACCTTCTTACTTCTTCCCAGCCCATGCTGACCAGAGAGGTGGCACAGTGGTGTGGGCAGCTCCCCTTTCCCGTGCTCTCATCCACCAACCATAGGCCACCACATCATTGGCTTTCTAGCAGGACTTTCTAAGCTAGGCTCCATCTGCTGCTGGGCTGTGACCAAAGGATTACAGTTTTCCACTTTTGTCAAAGCAAGTATTTTTGACACTGGGAAAATTCAATCTCACCTACTTGAACAAGCATAACTAATAGGCTCCAAATGGCTATAGGTTTAGTGTCATAATTGTTAACACCCAAATTTTCTCTATCTATAAAAATGCGAGAAACAATTATAGAAAACCTGCTGCTCCCTGTGTCTTGGAGCATAACTGTCTGTCATTATGCACCTCTTGGAATGCCTTGAGTGCCAAGCAGCTCTCTATTGTCTTATCCAGTGGCAAACCCTGGCTCTTTGGGCCTCTGGCATCCCTTTTTAAATACAAAGGGGGAAAATAACAAGCTTTTTCTCAGATGTTGCTTTAATTAACTTATGCAGCTTGTCCTATGGAATTTACCATGTAGGATGCCCCTCTTTTTAACACTTCAATGTTTGGGGACTAGATCTAGAAAGCTTGTCTTCAAGAGGAACTTGTCTTCTTTTCCCCTGGAGAGTCTCTTGAGTCACTGGGCTGTGGCATTAAAAAAAAGTCTTCATATTTAATAATAAATAAAATTGCAACATATTTTCAAGACAGTGTTACTGCAGTAATTAACGGTCTTGGGAAGCCTCGCCTAGCTGCCCGTGGCTGGGGACACAGATGGCAGAGCGTGGGAGCAGATTCTGTCAAACAATTATCCATGGGTCAAACTGGGAAGCACATAGAATTCTTTAAGCATTTTTCAGCCACTGTTAAGTACAAAAGAGGTATAATTTTAAACATCACTTGTAGATATTGTAAAATTAACATCATAGAGATTTAATGAGTCAGAAGCTTGTGCAAAGTCTTAGCAGAAGCCTCTGCTCATTCTACCTAATGCGGGCATGTGCGATTAGCGTGTCTCTCATGCCAGCACGGGATGCTTGGAGCATAGTCACAAAATAACCATATGCAAAGAATTCCCAGTAAACATGTATCAGTGGCTTATAAAAAATAGAAGATTATTTGCTAGAGTCTGTGCTTTTTACATCTCTGGGGGGATTCTCTTAAACAAGTAATTAGTCTAATCATTAATTGTTAATTAGGACAGTCTTTTTGCAAATACTTTTGGTCTGTCTGGAGAATGGCTATGAACCACCTGTTGGCTTATTTTTGTCCTCTGACAGTTGGAAGCTTAAGGAAATAGTAGAGCCTTTTCCTGAAAGGAGTAAACATCTTCTGCTGAAACGGCAGAATTTATGCAACAGCTTTATAGTCAACATATCTTATTAACCAAACCAAACCTGGAAATTACCACTGATGGGCATGAAAGAGAAATTGCCTCAGAAAAACTTCATGTCAACATTGTCAACATCCCAGAAACAAAGAATGATGATTTCCATTTCCCTGCATGTAGCAATCCATCTGTTAAATGATCACCATGATGATTCCAGAAAAGACAAAATCTGCTCAGGTGCACACCGAGGGATAAAACCAATGGGTATTTTGGAAAGTCACAAAACAAAAGTGCCTCCTTTAAAATACAAGGTGCAGCTGTTGTGGAAAATTCAAAGAATGAAAATTCAGAGTGCAAGAGGAAGAGAAAACTCAGGGTGCCTGTAACAGAGTAAAATTATTTATGCAAGAATAACCTACGTTGTCTGAAACACAGTGAGGGATTCCAGATTAAGGAGGTGGTAAAACCACCCGTGGCTTATAATCAGGGAGTCTCTCAAACACTGCTGGCTGAGAGCAGCTCATCAGGGGCTCTGGTGAGCCTTTGGCAGCTCAGAGAAGCAGAGTATGAGGAAGCAAGGGGAGGTGTAAGTGCCAAGCAAGCAGATGGGGTGGCATCAATGTCCTGTGACTCCACGTGGCCAAGGGCCATTAAGAGCAGCTCAGCCACCCTCTTACCTTCCAGCCCTTAGCACTCTCCTGAGTTTTATTGTACTAAAAAGACAAGAAGTTCTTCCTCTTTCTAAGGTTTGTGGAATTACCGTGTGGGAGCTGGGTAAAAATCATCAGGTGTGGGCTTGTGTTCTGGTGGCCCCGCAGTGTCACCACTGGGATGGAAACTGAGGTGGAGAAAACGAATGCATTTTCAGTTGGCCCAGAGCAGCGGTCTGACTTCAGATGTTTCGCCTCCCAGGGGACCTCGGCAATACCTGGAAGTACCTTTCATGGGGTGAGGGTGAGGAGGCTGCTATATGTCTTACAGTACACCAACCGCTTCCCCATGGACCCCCATCCCCCAAAGGAGGAGTTACTGGCTCCAGATGTCCTGAGAAACTCTAGTCTAGAGAATGAAGGCTGGAGATCACGGTGCTTTTCCAAACCAGAGATGTTGGCCAGAGCCAGCTTGGACGGGCCCAGGGAGCAGCAGCTATTCAAATGCCATTATTCCACTTGACCTTCTTGATTTTTCTCCACTTGGACCCTGGACAGTTGGTAAAGGTGCTATGGAAATCCATTTCTGAAATCAAAGAACTAAGGAAAACAGGGCGAGTCACTCAAAGGACAGTGAGCAGGTGCCCTCCCCTGGGCAGCACTGAAGGAGGAGGCAGCCAGAATTACCTGGGGCTGGGGACCCAGTGGAGGAAGGAAGGGTAGTCTGCTGCTGTTGCCACGACAACCAGGTGGTGCAGGATGGGAGCTCAGGATTGCCACGTGACAAGGTCTCACCAGAACTGCTTCTAGAGGTCGTGTTTGACTCTTCACAGTGAAGAGGTGGAGGCGCATAAGCAGCAGGCAGGGTGACGTAACTGGTCCTTAGCTTCAGCAGGACAGTGTCGCCCAAGCAGGGAGCCCCTGCCAGTTGATATGCTCCGATTGTTTCCAGCTAATTAGGACCAGACTTGAATCCATCCCTTGTTCTTTTTTCCTGCAAAAGTCAATTTAAAGCAAACAAGAACTGTACTGTGCAAAATCTACCCCGATGCTGGAGAAGAAGATCTAAATCGACTTCTTGAGGCCCCTTCTTGGAAGTCAGGGATCTTTATCCCCTTAAATGTGTTCAGAATTTTAGTGGCTGAGTTGATCAATTATTGATTGGAAAAACCAATTTGCTTCCCTACAACAGGTAGATGAAATGCCTTTCTTCACCACAGTCTTGGGCTAATCCTGAAGTAGGTTCTAGACTCCCTCCCTCCAGAGGAAACCAAGCCTGTGGCTCCTTATCTCGCAGGGTGGGCAGTGACATTACACAGGCACAGGACCACAACTGTGGCACGAGGTGGGCACTTTCCATGGCCCAGGGTGTGGCTTGAGAGTCCAGGTGTATGCATGGGGTGGCAGCAGTCCTAGGTGAGAGCCAGACTTTAAACTCACAGCTACGTGAAACTTGAGAAAAGACCAGAAGAGAAAACTCTGGAAGTCCTTATTTTCTGGGGTGAACAGCATGTTTGGCAAGCCACAGAGATGTAAAAGGCTTCTTTCCACTTTCTGCATGGCTTGCTAGGACCACAGTGAGGGCCAAGCCTTTGGAGAAGATGACTTACTTCAAGGTCATCCAACAAGGTGGGCTCCTTTCATCTGGACTTGATGTGACGGACATGAGGTTTTTTCCTCCATCCCAGTAATAATTCCATTCTTCATCCTCCGCATAGACACACCATGAATGGCTCTTAAATTAGAGGTTTTCCTGTACATACTAGGGAATGCGTGGATTCACTGGATGAGGCCTGGAGTTGAAGCATCTTTGAATAAAAGCGTGTGGGTGGCAGGGGCTGGGGGTGGTGGCTTCAGGCTGACACTGCTACTGGAGGAGTTTACAGCAACTGTGACCCACCAGGAGTCACCTGGAGCAGGCAAACCTCGGGTCTACTATTTCTGACCTCGCCTACTCCTGTGTCTGTGTCTTAGCTGGGATCTTAAAAGATTGACTCTCATGGAGGATCTTGTCATTTGACACCTTATTTGCTTTGGGCACCTTCTTCCTGGTCTTTGCATAACTGATTCTGGCTGTCACTTCTGTTCAGCTCAGATGCTAAGTGTCCTGAGGTCTCCCCAGGAGTATCCCCAACCCCCATGGACCCACTACTCTGATCTCAGCTTCTCATTATGCAACACTTTCTGAAATAACCTTGTGATGTTTAATTTTACAAAAAAATATTTCTACATATTATATATATTTACATGCTATACTCTAGATCCTGTATTAATGTATACTCTATGGCATATGTGAATATAAAGATGTTTTGTGCTATACCCATTATTGTGTGTGTATACACGTATATATTGTGTGTATACATTTGATGGATGAATAAATCTTCACATAAAGCATCACTGGTTGTTTAAAAAAAAAAGCAGATAGAGCTGAATTTTCATTCTTGCCAAACAGTAACTTTCATTATACCAGAGGGATTGAACCTGAGTCATATCTAATTTCCATAATCACCTGCCCGATTATGAAAAATACCAAAGTCAGAGAAATGGCAGGTTCCAGATGAGGAGTATCCTACAAGCCAAAGGTCTCAGGGTTTTTCGACAGATAGATTTAAGAACATTAAAGGGATGAAGAAGAAATTCTTGATTAAAAGTGGAATAAAGGTATTTTTGTCCTGTGTTTCATGAAAAGTAGACAGGATGTCACTATTTTGAATAGATATATATAGTGAGTGCTATAGTTGCATAAAAAGAAAAGATTCAAGGAAGTAGTTCATAAATCTCAAGATAGTAATGGCTTTATTTTTGTGGAAATTGTGCAAATGAATGGGGCTGATGGGGTGACTGGAAAAATTCTAGTAGCTTGACCTTGCTGGAGCTCATTTTATAATAACTTGTTGAACCCCAAATGGGACTTGTGTTTGCTTCCGTATCTGCTTTTGTTAAAAAATAAAACAATTACAAGTTGTCAAAGAGAAAACCATAGAATATTATACGGAAAACTGCAAATTATTTTTAGAGATATTAAATAAATGAAAAGATATGAAACCATGTTCATGGATAGGAAGTCCCAACCTATTATGAAATGAATTATTCTAAAATTTATCTCTGTACTCACAATAAATATTCCAGGGTACTTTTATTTCATAGTGATAAACAAGCTGATTAAGAAGCTTACATAGAAATATACACTTTGTGTGTGTATGTGTGTGTGTGTATGTGTGTCGTGCACACACACACGCACACACACACACACATGCATTGGGCACCAATCCCAGGGCCTTGTACGCACTCACCAAATACTCTGCCACTGAGCTACACCCAATACCAAAATGTTGTAGAACTAGAGTAACCTAAACAACATCAAGGAAAAAAAAAATTGGAAGTGAGCTGATGTTGAGATAAACAGGGTAACAATCCAACCTGTGTATGGTAAAAATCAAATGGAGAAATGACACTGGATTGAGCGTCTTGGAATAGACCAACAACAACATTGTCGATTTAAAAGAAAAGTGGCATGGAAGCCATTAGGTGCAGAAAGGAGGCATATTATCACAAAATGGTACTAGAATCACAGTATCCATAGGGCTGATATGAAGGGTAACCATACTGCACATCTCATTTACCAAAATATTAATTTGAGATTATGCAAGAGATAAAGGTAAAATATGAAACTAGAATAAAGTTCCTAGAGCAAAATATGGGGGTTCTCTCTGAAATTCTGGGGCTAGCTAAGAGGTTCTACCAGCACACAAAATCACTAACTATAAAAGAAAAAAATACATTGAATTTCATAAAATCTTTAAATATTCTGCTCTATGAAGTACATTATTATGCAAATAAGCAGGCAAGGCACTGATGTGGAGAATTTATTTGCAAGGCATAAACCTAACAAAGGGATTCTATTCAAACACAAATTGACTTTTTTAACCCAATAACAAAATATTAACCATCCAATGTTTAGAAAAAAATGTTGTCCAAAAGAAAGATATAAAATTGTAGGAAACAGAAGAAAATGTTTCAACATTATTCATTAGAAAAAATCTATACTGAAAATATGAAATGGCACTGCACACCCACCGGAGTGAATAAGACGAGAATAGATAGAATCAGAATACTGGTGAGGTGTCTAGTACCTGAAACCAGGGATAACAGGGCATCCCTGGTTTGAAAAAAGCCCTGAACAGTTTCTTACAATATTAAATATACAATGAGTTTCTAATCCTATAATTGTATTCCCAGGTATTTACCCCTCAAAAAATGAAAGCACGTTTATTGGAAGACCTATGCAAGAATATTCAGATCAGCTACATCTGTAACACCCCAAGAAAGAAGAGCCCAAGGAATCATGACAGTATCAAGTAATAAACAACCATGGCATAGAACGGATGTGGAGTATACTGCTAAATATTAAGGAAACAGATGGGCTGCTGATAAGATGTATCAGTTATCTCCTGCTGAATAACAAATGACCCCAAGATATTTTGCAACATTCGAGTGACTTCTAAGAATAACCACAAAATAAATGGTTGCTTTCAGGCCCAGGGATTTGGAAGAATCTCTCCCTGGTTGCCACACACAAGGCTGCTGGGTTATCATTGTCAACCCGGGCTGCAGTCACTGAAGTTGGATCTAGAGCTGAAGAATATACTTCCAAACTGGCAACATGGTGGGAGGCCCCAGTTCCTCCCCAGGGGGATGTTGGTGCATGCTCACCCCAAAGCAGTTGGCTCTCCCCAGAATGAGCAACCCCAGAGAGCCAGGCAGAAAGGGGAGGCTTTTGGAGACCTGCTCACAAGACTCATGCAGTGTTGCTACTGTTGAGCACCAGCAGATGGCCAATTGCGACTCCCTCGTGATAGACAGGAATCAGCTGCTATTAGAGGAAGAGAATCCTGTGCAAGTATCTGCTGGCATAGTTTCACCTTGCTGGGTGTGACAATAGCCATGGTGGGATAAGGTGTGAGTTAGACCCACACCCTTCCAACATTCACTGAACACTACGAAAAGGTCCCTGTCTCTCACTATACAATTATATCCTCCAATTCTCAAATGGAAAGGTAACATCAGGAGGAACTTATCTTTCCCTGTACCTGCCCTGGAAACAGGCCAGCTTTGTGGAGAGGGGAGTCCAATGACCACTGCAGGCAAGGTGGGTGGTGACAGCCTAAGAGAATGGGTTTAATGCAGGAGGAGCAGGGCCAGACGCCGGCATGGATTCCGTTCCTGCCACTGCAGGGTGTCCATGGTTGAGGTGTTGGCAGGCTTACGTGCCAGGCATGGGGAAAGCTGTGGCTTTGGTACCCTTGGTTTCACATGGGGCCAGCTGGGGCAGGGGTGGCCAGACCCAGTTCCTGGGTTGCTACATCTGGCTGCAAATGGCTTCATGCCCCTTTTTCCATGTGCCACAGCAGTACTATTTTCATGTGCCTAGACAGAGAAGAATTGCATGACCCTTTCTTAGCAAAGCTGATCTCCTCCCTCCTGGCCCCACTGAGGGTCTTCCCTGGTTGCCAGGCTCCTGTGCTGGTTCCGAGTAGAACATTCCACTGGCATCCTCACAGTCTGTTGTGACTCACAGAGGCCTGGCACCCAGAGGTGGGCCTGCAGGGGGCTTTGGGTCTAAACGTTGCCCTCCTGGTTCATCCCAGGGAAATAGGCAGGAATTGGGTTGGGTTAGCGGGGACTTGAGCCAAGTTTCTGGCTTTCCTTGGGAGACAGCTGTAGGTGATGGTATGATTGTTTTTATACTAAGAGGTAAATGATTTAAGATGTGAAAAAGAGGCAGCCCAACGATTTTATGCCTGGGTGGAGAACACTGTGAGATTTACACCATCTTATTTATCATGGCCACAGAAGTGCAAGGAGACTTCGGGTTGCCTGCACAGAGCCTTCTGGATTTCAAGAAGTCAGAAGCTCCACGAGGTCCCTCCAGAGAGTTAGACTTCTGTTCAAGGTGCTCTTATGTCTTACATTCAAAGTGTGATCCAGTCATTAAAGGATTAAGAGAAATAGAGCTCTCTAATTCCGAGTGTGTAGATCCCCAAATCCATTAAAAGTGGCAAGAGGCAGGAAGGAAAACAAGGACGGGATCCCCAGGAAAGGGTTGCATGGGAACACTTTCATTTAGGGAAATCCCAGAGTGAGCCTAAGAGCTGAAGGATAGGGGAGCGCCCAAGGGCTTGATTGAGCAGAAGGGGGACTCCTCACCACTCCCGCGCTCCCAGGAAAGAACCCTGCTTCCCGAAGGGTTAGCATCCCTTGTGGAAATCTTGCTGCAGTGACAGGTTTGCCCCCTGTCTTTCAGCAGGTAAAACTGAGACCAGGGTAAAAGACAGGTAGCTGATGGCCAAAGAAAAGTGAATGGTAGATAACACTCCCCACCACTCAACACGAGCAATCACACTGAGCATGGCTCTCTTCCTGCTTCTGATCACTTCTGGTCATGTAGGAATAGAAGAAAGGAAACCTAAAATCTATAAATGGATAAGACACCCCCACTCCCCTGAGCACCAGCTCTGTGGGTTTCCTCCCCTCAGGAGTTCTCTGTCCCGCACCTCTTCTGTTTCTTAAATAAAATTTACCTTTTTCTCTTGCCTCGGCATGCCTTGGGTGTTTAATCCTCAACACCAGGGAAATGAGGACCTGATTCTCATTTTTTAAGACCAGTATCAATGCGGAACCTGGGTCGCAACTAAGAACTGAATACAAAGAGTGGATCAGAAAATGTCCAGTAGCTGGATAATCAGTCAAGTACAGCTTTGGAAAAGCCGATTTCTATTGCTAAGGTGAACATTTGATTAAAAACAGTGGAAGCAGAAAGGATAGTAGCAGATGGACACTAGCCATTGGATGCTGGGACAGGATGCTGTCCTGGCCCGACTGCATTGCCCCCTCTTTATGCTTTCTCTGAAAAAAAGCAAGCAATTTCCCTAAGGCCACTCTGTCCCTCTCCTGGCTAACATCAACAGGATGTGCTACCTTCCTTGCCAAAACCTCCTGTTTTCTGCAGGGCTATCCCCAGGGCCTCCATGCCCATGAGAAGAACCCAAGTTACCCCGAAGTGGGGCTTTTGTGACTTTACACAGGTCAATGACTCCAGGACTCAGAAGACAGGATGACTAAAAGCAAAGACCACTGACCCTAAAATTTGATGCAGTCCTGCTGTCAACCAAAAGAGGTTGTACCTGGGTGGGACTCTCTGGAAACTTCCCTCAGACCATCAATACAACTAGGAAAACTAGGGGCCACGTGGTCACCTCCCTTTCTGAGAGGATCCACTCTCACCCTTGAGAGAAACTTTGCTAGACTTTTACTAAGTTTTAAATCTTGCCTAAATTTTTTTCATGCAAGAGCACAATAATCGATAACAAAAAGCAATGTTCTGTAACAGAATGATAGGAAATTGTATTACATTTTCTATTATGTTATATTATTATATATTAATAGATATATTATTATATGTTAATAGATAGACATCTATGTACATGTACATTCAGATATATCTATGTGTACATTATATTGTTATATTTTGCTTGAAACAAAACACTTAGATTTCCCAATAAAATATCTAACTCAAGGTAGAATTTTATAATCAGAAAAGTTCTGTTTTGAAAATGAGAAGGAACAAGGCTTGTCATCAGAGAAAATGCCCATTTTTTGAGGAACAGCTCTGCTTATTTATAGAGCTGGGGGTGGTTTGACAGTTATGACAGTTTAACAATTTAATGGTTTGACAGTTGGCAAGGGGTGCTTCCTGATTGGTAGGTAAGGATCATGTGAGTCAGCAGGGCTAGTCTGATTGGTGGGTAAGGATCATGTGAGCCAGCAGGGATAGTCTGATTGGTGGGTAAGGATCATGTGAGTCATCAGGGCTAGTCTGATTGGTGGGTATGGATCATGTGAGCCAGCAGGACTCACCATTGGACGGCTCTTCTTGGGGGATGAGGAAGTTAGTCTTTGGAGCTGGGGCGACTCCCAACATTAGTAACTGCTCTTTTTCTCTAAATCACATTCATTTCCAAGGGTAGCTTTTCTGATAATCACCTCCATTCCTTAACCGTTGTCTCAAATGCCACCATTTTTCACAAATCCTGGGCACTTGATTATTTCCTCTGGCACTCCGTGTGGCTTAGATCATATGTCCCTGTCCTATATTAGATTTGTGACTGAGTTTAATTTGCCTCCTCTCACTGGTGATCTTTTAAAAGTAGAATTGACTGCTCACTCATCTTTGCGAACCCTGCATGCACATCTTAAATCCTAAATTCTCTGTTCAAAACAGTAACATGTTTTGAACAGAGAATTTAGGATTTAAGGTGGTTTGTCTTTTTACCTATGAAGTGGAAAATGGGGATTTTAAACAGCAAGTGTGGTTCATGCTGCTTATGAACACAGCTATGCTTCCTTCAGCTTCTTATTTTTTCCTCCCCCACAAAAAAATACTTAAATCTTTAAAAACATTCTCCAATGATGCAAACCATGCCATCCAACCATATCACTGTGTGGACATGTATTTTACTAAATGCAAATGTACAAAGGGCACTGCACTTGAGGCTATTAATACCCACACTCTTCTCTACTTCCTTTTAATTCCTGGTATTAACCTCATCTCCAGCATTGATCAAACACACCTCACTTCAGCCAGCAGCCACCCAAACCCCATACGCTCATCATCAGAAGACAAATGGATGACCCCGTCTGCAACAGAGCAACTATGAGTGCTGGTGAGTTGCAAACACATGTAAGTGTATTTTTAACCATATTGAAATTCATAGCTACAAGATACCTAGAGACCAGGAATGCAACATTGTACATAACTTCCTCTGTATAAATGCAAGCCCATCCCTTTTTCTTCAGGAATCAGCTCCTCTTTCATGCTGCCAGGTTCTACCTCTCCTAGGTCCCCTCAGAGACTCACCCACCTGTGCTTCTGCCTATTTCCAACCAGGGGGATGTCAAAGCCGCTCCAGGAAGGCTCTTGTTGATGGTAGACCTGATAACTAGGCCAACAGGTAGTTCTAATCATGCACTGATAATGGAATAATATGCAGGCTGATGAGCATTGCAAACCCCATTGTTTGCTTTAAGGGAAAGTTCATCCTACTCTTCAGGAGCAGAATGCTACTCTTGGCGATGCCCGAGAAGGTCCCTCCCCAGCTGGCCATAGTCATCCAGATCGGTGTGTGTCTGGGTGTGTACAGGCCAAGCAGAGCTGGGCTTAGGGTGAAGCCAAGCACAGGGTCAGATTCTGCCCTTGCCTACATTTTTGAGATTTTGTTCTTCCAAGATAATTGTTCATTCAATTTGATTTTTAACCTACTATATAATGGTATTGTTTATCTAGATGAGTGAGTTTTTGACACGCCTTTTACTCTGGGGCCTGAGCCTGGCTGCTCATCCCCACTGCCCCAGACCCTGCTGTCTTGTCCTGGCCTGAGTGCCAGGTGCAGCACTGAGTGTCCCTCACACCTTGTCTTGGGTCCATTAGTCACAGCAGTGTGTGGGAGACACAGTGGACAGCAGCTGGACCTGTGGGTCTTCCCTGAGAGGCTGCCAGGGGGAAGTGCACCTTGAGCTGTAGAGGAAGGGGCCAGGCTTCCAGGTCCCTCTTCTTGCGCCAGGTCAGAATCTCCCTCCCTGGGCCTCTGGTTCATTGTGTAGCCCTGGGTTGCCTCTGTGTGCTGACCCCAGATGGATGGGGGTGGGCGGCATGGAAGGAGCAGGAGGTGGGGCATGTCCAGGTGTTCCTGAGGTGACCTAGGGGGAGGCCGGGACTCCTCAGGAAGCCGCTGGATCGAGCCCTGCAGGGACAGGGTGGTCGGGAAGGATATGATGAGATCTTCTCTAAAGTTCTCTGCTTTGGTTTATGCCCAGTTTCCAACTGTGATCTATAGTTTTGTGGTGGGCTGACTCCAGCTCCTCCTGGAATCTTGCCTGTGAGTGGGAACAGACCAGGGACTGTACTAACCTAGGCCAGCAGGTCAGGGAGAAACAGCCCCATGAGGATAACCTGGAAGGGGGCCACAGGAGAGAGGCTGTGATTGTCACATATGTCCTCTCTGGCCCCTCCTGTCCCCAGCTGAGGTTGCCCCCACTTTATCATGTGTCCCTGCAACTGAGCAGTCACAGGAGCAGGGTCCCTTGGAGGTTGGAGGTTGGGGGAGCCAGCTCCTGCTTAGCATGTTTAAACCCCTCCTCCCCCATCTCCTTGGCTGTTCTGGAGTCCCTAGGGAAGGTGATGCTGCAGCTGGTACTTGCTTAATAATGCAGAGGTCACACAGGTATGCCTGGACCATATCTCCCATGGGCTTGTGGAGACCCATGACCAGCACTCCAGCCCTCTGGCCCCAGGCACTGCTGTTTCCACTGACCCAAAGGCGATGACCACTGGCTGTGACCTGGACATGGAGGATGGGGCTGCTGTGCTGTGGGGTTCAGAGACAGGCGACTCAGCATCTCTTTATGTCACCTGCAAAACACTGGCTGGAGGAGGGGCTGGGGCCATTTTAAATGTTAAAATTTATTCAAACCTCAAAGCTGAAGTGCCCAGACCCTTCTGTGCAAGTACGAAAGTTGATGCAAAGACCCTCACGTCTGCCCGGCACTGAGGAGGGAGGAGAAGAGGGACTGGGCTGGAGAAGGGAGCTGAGATGCCCAGGCAGGTCCCAAAACCCTCCCACACTCAGGAGTCTCCGTCCCAGCAGCCTGTCAGATGGCCAAGAGCTGGAGGAGGGAGAGCCGGGGAGCGCACTCTCATGAGCGAGTGAAGAAGTCATTAGATCTTCATCTGAGAAATGAGCTGGCTGGTTTTGTTCTTAAGTCTGCCTCCAGCAAGCGAAGCTCTGACCTGCCGAGTGCCTGGTGGCAGTGGCCTGGGTCCTCTCTGGAAGGAAGCCAGAGTGCCATTTTAATTCCCTGTGACTGGGGGAGTCACTCACATGGGAAGCAGTGTGGGGGTGGCTGCCAGCTGCTCCAATGAGCAATGCCTGGGATCGGCCATGCCTGTCCTTCCCATCTACTCTGTTAAACCCAAGAGGGGCGTAAAATCTGGACCATTTGTTGGTCCTAAATTATGTGCTCTCTGTCTGTCATGGAGCTATGGTTTAATGGGATCCTGCACTGGGCATGCATTGAAGCCACCAGGGGTGGAGTCCTCACAGTTCTGACGGGGTGGGGGAAGGGATTGGAGCAGTAAAACAATAAGGGGTGTGGGGGGGTGCAAGGCCAGGCCCTTCAGCTGCTGGATGGGAGGATGAGGAGGTTCAGAATTGCTGCCCAAGACTGTCCCCCATCCAGCACACAGGCCTGCTGTGCTCGGTAGGTACAAAAATGGTCTTGAAAACATTCACTTGAACTTATCAGGAGCAATCCCACAATTAGAGAATCCAGATTGATATCTGATAAAGAGAGGAGGCAGAGACGGGGCGGCATCCTGGGTCAGCACCAGGGGGCGTTCAGCGGGGCCTGGGCTCTGGGGGACCCACGCCTGCTCCTCAGCCCTTCGTCTCCTGGTCCTGAAACTCAGGCTGGCCTGGCTCCCTGTGGGGTGCAGCTCTGGGCTGGATGAACCCTCCATGAACAGGAAGGAGGAGGCAGGAGGGGCGTTTGGAGCAGGCCCTGGGGAGCCCAGCCAGGATCCTGGCTCTCCACCCTGGGGGAGCCTCCAGTCTCTGGGCCAGGGAGGAAAGGGGCACTGCTCACAAAGTCGACATCAGTGACATTTGTGCCTGCCCTGTGACATTCCTTGACCTCAGCATTGATCCCTGTGACCCTGTGGGTAGGTCTTCCTGGTCCCCATTTTAGAGATGAGGAGGCGGAGGGGTGGGGAATTTGATCCACGTCCACTTCCCTGAGGAGGACTCAGGGCCCCACAGTGTGGCCTTTGGCCCCCGGGTGCTGCCCGGAACCTGTGCCAGGGACAGAGTCAACATGGGTTTCAGGCTCTGAGCTCAGACCTGTGGGTGTGGCCCCCGCAGGGTAGGGGATCCCAGTGTCCCCATCAGTTCTGCTCTGGAGGGTGAAGGGCATCAGAATCTGGTGCAGGGTGTCCTGGCCAGAGGGCACCCACTGTGCAGAGAGCAGGAGCAGTGTCCATCTCATGGTCATGATGACCTGTGGTCCTGGCATAGCCTGGGGCTGGTCACATCTCTCTTCACATTATCAGCCCATCAGTTCATGTGGCCTGATGTCCAATTAACGGACAGTTAAGAAGGTCATGTTGTAAGTTTGTTAACTAAATATGTGGTGAGCAGAGCCAAGTGAGCAGGAGCAGAGGACCAGAACATTACAATGGCGTAAAGCAAAATAAACCCAGGGACAAACATAAAACCAGGTCCCCACTTGTGTCCACCCAGAGGATAAGGGAGGTTCTTCACTATCAAGTCATTGAGGGAATTGGCTTCTAGCCTCCGTCAATCTTATTTAAATTATTGTAGCTACAAGTCGGTAAAAATCACATTTCTTTTCAAAATTTAATAGTTCAAACTTTAATAAACACGCTCTGGGTCCCTGGGTCCTGAAACACTTGGCTGACTGGCCAGCCCCTGGGACCTCTTTGGCCAGGACGTGGGCCAGGCTGCAAGCAGAGGGGCTCGGCTTCCTCCTGGTCAGCTGGTGCTTGTTGTCCTCTGAGGTGCTTGGAGCTGGTGTCCCTTCCAGAAGGACTGGCTCTCTTTTCTTGGAGCCTTGACTTCCAAAACAGCAAGGGGACTCAGGGTTCCTGTGCCCTCCATGAGCACCTAACTGTGTGGAGGAATGCACATGCGCGGAGGCAGGAATGCGCGTGTGCATGCACACCTGAGGCTCACCCCTGCCCACGCAGCATGCCCACCTCATTTCCTGCCTGGGAGGCTGAAGTCTCAGGGTCTGATGTTTGAATCCCTATTTCATAGCTGCCTGGGAAAGACCAGCACAAGTGCAGAGTACAGAGGCCCAGTGATATAGTCCCCCGCTGGAAAACCCCAGCTGCCCCTGCAGGCTGCTCCTCAGGGGGACATCTGAGCCTCTGTAGCTGGGGCTCTTCAGTGGCCTTCTCCCAGCATTGCCGCCCAAAGTACAGCTGCAGCCAGCGCTCACCCATGTTTACTGTCAGACTCTGATACCTGCTCCCCATTCTGGTCTGGAGACCCAGTTTCTCTGGGTAAATGTTGGAAGTGCAAAACTTCCTCTCCTCAAAATGAAATTGTTCTCCTGGTTAATGGGAAGAACTGAGAAAGAACTGAGAAGGAAATGAAGTTCCTCACCTGGGATTTCGAGGACTTTGGAGCAACCAAAGTCACTCTGGTGACACATGGCCATGTGGAGTCCTCACATTTGGCTGGTATCACGTACAGTGAACGGAACTGACATTTTATTTTCATAACACCAAGGTCATATGCGTGTTTTAGGCCAAAACAGTAAGTTTGAGGGGCTGTTGCTACAACCCCCATGAAATAGTGAACTGGAGGTCTAGTAGCCACCAACCTGTGTCACAGGCTCACATTGTGGGGTCCTCTGTCCCTTTAGCTACAAATTTAAAGTCAAGAAATCCGTATGTCCTTAATCACAGCCTCTGACATCTCAACCGTCTCCTAAACAAGAGTCAGTACCGCAGCAGGCAGCAGAGCCTCCAGGAGGTGTTCCAGGTGTCGCTGAGCAACGGTGACAAACCAAGGACTGTGAGCCAGAACTGCCACCGCTGGGGACTCTGGGGTCTTCTTCAGACTGGCTTGGCGATGTTGGGGGGAAGAGTGTCCACCCCAGGAGCCCAGACTTCCCTCCCGTGGCTTCCTGGGGATTATCCTGGAGCTAGCTTTCGGGTCTCTCCTGTAGGTCCTAGAACATTCTAGAAGCCTGCGTCCCCACACTGTCTCCCCCTCCTTCCTCCACGTGGCATTTACTAATTGTTAGCATTTTAAACAACACTAATGACTTTTGCTATATCCATCATAATACCACATTACAATATAGAATGTTTACATTAATTCAAATTATCCCCAATACACCCTTTGCTTAAATGCATGTATTTTAAGAGAAAATGACATCTACGCTGCAAATTACTCGCCACTATCACTTTCTGTAAGAGGACAAGTATGACATAAAAGCAGCCTTGGCATAAAAGCATTGTATTTTGATTATTTTAAATTTTGCATTTATTTTCTGATTGACAAATAATAATGGTTCCTATTCATGGGGTCAGGGTGACAATTTGGCATGTGTATATTCTGTGCAATGATGGACTCAGGACCTATAGGTCATCCATCACCAATTTATCCTGTGCTGTGATGAGGACTTTGGAAATCCCACCCTCCCAATGCTCTGACGGGTAGCGTAGGGTGCTGCTAACTGTAAGCACTGTGGCGTCCAAGTTCAAGCTAAGTCTCTGTGCTGTTAACTCCTGTCTCCCTGTCTTTCCCTGACCCACAACCTTCCCAGCCTGTAGAAACCAATGTTCTGCCCTGGGCTTCTATGACTCAGATTTCTCAGAGTCCAAGTAGGATTAAAAGCAAGCAGTATTTGCCTCTGTGTCTGGTTTATTTCCTGGAGCCTTATGATCCAAATTGCTGCAGATGATAGGATTCTACTCTCCTTTATTGGTGACTAGTATTCTGTTGTGTATCTGTATCACATTTCCCATCCATTCACTTGTTGGTGGACATTTAGGGGATTCCATTTGTTGGCTGTCCTGAATAGTGTCACAGTAAACATGGGGTTAGAAACATCTATTTGAGGTACTGACGGCGCATCCTTTGTATGGATGCCGCCGAGTGGGATTGCTGGATCATGTGATAGTTATGTTTAAAATTTTTGAACATAGATTTTACTGTCTGCTTGAGGCTTCAGAGCAGAAATACCTGTTCTGAGGCTAAAATACCTCTGACTGCTTTCTCTCAGTATAAGGGAGGTGAGTGTCGGCAGGAGCACACTGAGACTCGCCCATTGTGCATCTGAAAATAGCCACTTCATGGCTGCTCTCCTGATGTTACCAGCTTCAGTTCAGGCACACAGAGAACCTTTTGCCTTACCACTAGCAGCCCCAGGAGCAGCATTCCTTGCTTTGTTTCTGACATCACTGGATGCCCACGGGGTGAGCAGCATCAGCCCCACAAAATCGGTCATGATTGGTCAAAATGATCATAGGATCTCATCCCCCTGGGTAAGTGATCAGGGTAGGGATGGAGCACAGATCCCAGCTCTGCACACTGAGAAACATGGAGAGGCCCTCTGGGAGTTGTTGCAAGCTTTTTATTCCAGAATAAAAGCAAAGGCAATGGGAGGAAGACTGTGCTTTCTTTACTTCTACCCTCTTTAAGTCTGCAGAGTAAGGAGGTGATGCCTGGAGTTCTGGCAGCCATCATGGTACTCTGAGTAAGCACTGTGCTGAGGTTGGAGGGCTGGAAGGGTGGAAACAACCTTGGACTTTGGTGACACCTCTGACTTTCTAAACCAATATGGAACTGACCTCCAACATCTTATTAAACAAACACCGAGGATTCCTACGGCTGCAGGACTTGCTTAGGAAATGACTGCCGTCCCATTCCATTCATTCCCTTAGACATTCATTCATCCATTCATAAAATACCTACTGATCTCCTACTCTGTCTAAATCACTACCTGGTGTTGGGATACAACAGCCCCAAGCCAGACATGATCTTTGCTATGGTCTGTAGAGGCTGTCATTGTACCTTCCTGCCCCCGCTGCTGATGTGGATGGTCCCTTTTCCCCACGGAGAAGAAAGAAAGTGACAACTACTCACTGTGCAAAGGCCTGTCTTATTAGATTTAAACAGCTCCAGCTAAGAGGGGGCTTGGACAAGGATGGCACAGAATATAAGAAGTTTGAAAAGGAAAGGACAGGGTAGGACAGAAGCCGCAGGCAGCTGTGACCCTCGTCTCCTGACAGCTCCATTATAGCCTTGCTCCTTTTCCAGATGGGGCTTCAGAGGCAGGAGTCCCTCCCCAGTCTGGAATGTCCACCAGTGGGTGAAGGGGCACACAGCAGTGAGCTACCTGTCAGGACCCGTGGATGGAGGCAACCAAACCTGCAGGCAGGTGATCACCCAGGACTCTCTCTGTGTGTCCAGAGTCTGTTTCCACCATCAGGAGCAGTGTGGCCCGGAGGAACAACCATTTAAGAAGCTCTGCCTCTGTTTTTCATGATTGTTTGTAGGACCAGCTGACCTTTTCTCTAGGCTTTGTTTCCTCTTCGGGAAGAGGGTGTGGAGTCTCCCCTCCTTTGGGAAAGAAAGGAAGTTATTGGCTGGGGCACTTCTCTGGGCTGTGCGAATGCAGAAAATTGAGGCTAAACAAGAAGGGACGTGGACAGAATTCCTAGACAGGGCTGCTGGTTTGTTTTGACAGTTTTGTGGTTTCCCATAACTGCCTGCTGCAGTGAATACCTGTATTTATGTTCAGATTGAACGGGCAGGACGGAGCCTGAGGAGCCGGCAATTCCTCTGCTGTAAATGGAGGACAGCGCCGGGCACATCTCAGACTTGTAAAGGTGTCTGCATTGGTGGATCAACAACACAAAGAATTTGGGGGAAAATGTATCAGAAATGAGACCCATCCTAAATGAGAACTGCTGTGGATGGGAGGCTCCTATCATTTATCAGGTTAGTTAGAGAAGGAAACTAGACTGCAGGGTTTGTTTTGCTCCTGCAGCGAGGCTGGTGAAATGAGAAGGGACGTCAGGGGAGTGCTGGGCAGGCTGCTTCTCTTTTCCTCCATCTTCTGATATTGCTGGGAGGATTCTACCAGCACAGGGCTAGAAATAAACATTGCACTCATTTAACATTGGAAACAAAAGCAAAGTTATGAGTCAGAGGTATTTTAGCCTCAGAACAATAACATGATGGATCCAGTCAAATGCAACTGACTCCAACAGCAAGACATAAGTTTTATCTGCATGAATCACAGCCACCCTACAAATGGACCCTATGGTGTGCTGAGCTAGAGGGAGACAACTGGTAGACCTGATGCCCTGGTCTCTGGGTTTGTGTATTGAAACTGTCCTGGGCTTCTTTGTGGTCATTGGTGAACTGACATGGATGACAGATACTGTAAGATATTTCCAGAGTCCCCCAGTTAATCTACAAGGAGGCTAAAATTTCACTTATGTGCTAAGATTGGAACGCCTGCCAGCCACTGACTGGACCCACATGTGTGCTTGGGGCAAATTTGGAGACAATTTGCTGAACATTAAAAGTACAATCGATAATGTTTCCACATGTACAATAGCACTTAGAGGAGCATCTGGGACTGAGCCACCTCACATCTGTCCAACCACCATTATTCAGATGTGATGGGCCCGATGGGCCTGTGGACATGGCCACATCTCAACCCCGGGTGGAAATTAAGTCAGAATTTTGCCCAAGAAAGATTTCTGCATAGATAATGGGCTCAGATAACATAGTCTGGTACTAGAAGGCACACAGAATGGAAATGAGAACCTGTAAGTTTAAAAAAAATGGTTTTCAGTTCACAAAGACCCCACCTGCTCCCCTGGAGAGCCCATTCCCTCATCCAGGGCCAGGATTCTTCAGTTCCCATGGAACTTGAGGCACTTCTCAATTTGCCTGAGAGCCATGGAGTTTGAGTTTCTCTAGAAGGGATTCTCCCCACACACACCAGGGGCAAATTGAGAGCATCAGAAGGTGAAGTCAGGCAAATTATTCTGGGAAGTGATAGATCTTCTCGTGGTTCTCTAAAGCTAAAAATAAAGGTAAAACTCTGTAGCGTGCGTTCTTTTGATTTCCGACTTCATTGTAGACCAGTGTTTTCCTTCTGCAACCACTTACCAAGTGATTACCTAAGGAGGCTGCAGGTGGAAGACCCCGTTAGCCTCCCAAGCCAGAGATGTTACGACATGTCCCTAAGGGAGGGAACTGGAAGATCTCGACTACCTCAGTATCCAGCTTCCCGATCTTCTCAGTACCTAAGACTCGGGTCCACTATGGCAGACTCTCCATGGGGCCCACATTGATGCTTCCAGAAGCCCAAGGAAAGAAACTAATGTTGTTGGGAGGCTGAGAATGCAGAGCTGCTGCTGAGGATTTGGGAAGTGTCCTGAAGTGTCACCCACTGGGGACAGGTGGGTGGCAGCCTGCTACAGGTAGACCGTGGCACCCAGAGGCAGCTCTTCATTTCACCCTAATAATTCAAGTCTATTATAAATGCAGTATTTAATGAAAGAAAGCAATCGTGGCCTATGCTTCATGGTTTCCCTTAAGTAAATATATTTAAAAGGAAACTTTCCTTCACTACCAGAAAAAGCAAACTTAGTATCTCACTCACAGAAGCAACCCATCCCAGAAAATTATTAAATATCTCCCTCAGATAATACTAAATCCTATTCAGATCTGGTTGCCTGCAGAAGGCCTCAGCCTGTGACCTGATTTCCCTTTGCTGCACTGAAGATTTTCTAGTGGAAGAGAGGCTTTACAGAGGTAGCACTGGAATCAAAAGATTTTCTCCTTAGAGTCACAGGAGTCCTTGAAAGGGAGCTGCTAGGGAAATCGCCTAATGAGTCACTTTTTAAAAAGTCATGAACTGTGATAGCAACTGGAACTGCTCACACACTCCACAGCACTACGAGGCCAGCATTTTATGGAACAGAGTGGATGTGGCTAGTCGAGACACTCTGTAATTAGTTCCTGAGCAATAAGGTGACTTGGGACAAGGTTCTCTCTGATAACTCATTCTTCTCTAATAAAGTCCCTTCTTTGTCAGACCTCAAATCAGGCTTCTTCAAGTGTCGGAGAATTGCTTTCAATCTCCAGATAATTTTACTATATAACATATCCTAAGACTCATTGCAAAAAAAAAAAAAAAAAAAAAGTCTTTTCAAAGCAGTCAGATTGAATCTTGTGGGTTGAACTTACTGACTTTTTCTAATGAATGTGATACAGTGGAAGTAATAGAACATCACTTCTGACATGGATATAAAAATACTGTGGTTCTGTTTTGAGGGCTCATTCCTTCAGTTGCTCACTCTGAGGAAATCCAGATGCCGGGTTGTGAGCTGCACTGTGGAGAGGGCAAGAGTCTCTGAGCCCAAGGAGGTTTCTGGGCCATAGGCGATGGGGAACTGAGGTCCTCGGGGCAACAGGCTGTGGGAAAGGAGCCCACTGTAATACTGAGTGATTTTAGTGAGATTTGACCCACAGTCAGTAGCATGGCTTTGCCTCCAGAGCCCTGAAGTCAGAAGAGCTCCAGAAAGCAGTCTGTATTTGATCACCAACCCAAGAAGCGGATTGCGTGCTGTGTCAAGTTGCTAAAGCAAATAGGAAGGACAGTCACACAAACACTGAACCCATGGCTTCTGAATGCCCAATGCAGGTCACTCACCTTTGACCTCACCTGCAGAGTTGCTTTTTTCATGTTTAATTTACATCTTCTTTTTTCCCCCTAAGATGAGATGCCGTTGTGGCTCAGTGGTAGAGTGCTTGCCTCACATGTGTGAGGCACTGGGTTCAATTCTCTGTCTGTGCATGCCGTCACTCCCTGCTGATGGGAGCAAGAAAAGGGCTGTTTTCCCTGCAAACATTCATCGGCTGGAAACCTGAGAAATGTGGTAGATGAGCTTGTGAGAGTTTCCTTGGAGATGACACATATGTGGTTCCTGACCTCTCTCCTCCAAGGATGGCTCTGCTTATTCTCCCCTATATCCTGACAACAATTTAAAAGGAAATACTCATAATGAGTAGTTTACTGAGTAGTTACCATGTGCCACAAATTCCTCTAAGAGCTTTGTATTTACACATTCCATTTTAACACGGAAACAGCTCTGCAAAGCAGTGATTCTGTTTTCCCCCCAGATACTGACAAAGAAGCAGGGAAAATCTTCATGACTCCTCATGCCACATGGCCACAGAGGGACTCCTGAGCCCTGTTCACATATTTCCAGACAGACAAATATAGCCCCTTCTCTCTTGTTGGACAAAAACCTGACCTTGTACTTGGGCTTGGATGCTGGAGCAGACTTCTAGGCCAATACCTGTCTATCACTCATTGCTGTGTGATTTTGCCCCTTAGTTTATCACCTGTAAATGAAGAATCATTGAGATCAGCTGTGAATACCTGTCACATAGTAAGGACAACATAACTGTCACCATCACCATCACTATCACCACTACCACCACTAGTATCATCATGATCATCACCATCATCATCATCACTACCACCATCTAACCATCACCATCATCACCACCACCATCATAACCATCACCATCATGATCATCAATATTACCATCACTATCATCGTCACCACCACCATCTTCACCACCATCATCATCATCACTACCACCACCATCATTGCCATCATCATGTTTATTTTTCTCCTTCTCAGAGTTACTACACTAAATTGTTCAAATGATACTGTCTTAGTTCATGCTGCCATGACAAGTCACTGTAGACTTGGTGGCTTAAATGATGAACACTTCTTTTCTTACAGTTCTGGAAGCTGGAAATATGAGACCAGGCTACCATCATGGTTCAATCCTGGTGAAGGCTCTTTTCTAGGTGGCAAGGTTCTTCTTGCTGGGTCCTCCCATGGAGGAAAGAGGGTGAGCTGGCTCTCCACCTCTCCTTATGAAGGCTCTATGCTTATCAGGAAGGCTCCACCTGTTCACCTCCCACATCCCCACTCCAAACCATCAAAGTGGGGCCAGGACTGCAACAGATGGTGGGGAGGACACAGCATTCAGCACTCTGCAGCCTCCTTCCTGGAGAAGAGTCTCCTACTTCCCTTATTTAACATTTCCATCACCACCCAGACTTCCTAACGGCCTTCTTGCTTTGTTTATATACATTTTTCTTGTTGTTAGATTTTCTCTGTCCCTCCTGTCAAGCACAAGCTCTAGAAGGCAGGGTTTTCATCTGTATCTGCATGTCTGGAACAGGGCCCCACACAGAGCAGGTTCTCCATCAACCTCTGGAGGGTGGGTTTGACACAATGCTAGGAGTTCACTCATGTCACTCACAGGCAGGCTTAGATGTGGCCCCTCACTGGACTTTGCCCAAGAGTCACTCCTTGCATGCAGTGAGCTCTGGGGCAGCCACTGGGTCCTGCTGAGAAATAGTTTCTTCCTCCTGGCAGCAGATCCCTGGTACCATCAGCCTTCATTTGGCTACATCCAGTAACCTGCAAATGACCATTTTACTACCAGCTATTAATTTTGCTGCCAACTTTACAGAGCTGTTAGAGGAAAATGTCTTGAGCAGCAAGATTTCCAACCCTGGGGCTCCAGGACCACATTTAATTCAAGTGACAGGTTCACAGCCTGCCGTCTGGGTGACCTTACACTGATTTCTAGGAAGCAAGATGGTGGCTATAAGACCTTATGGAAATAACACTGTAGTCTGAAGCCAAGGAAGGGTGGAAGGAGGCTTAGCACTTCTGGGCTTGATGGTTTGAAGAGTGTAGTGAAATGGAAACTTTGCCTCATGCCCACTGGGAAGGAGCACTCAAGAGGGGGTTTGACGATCACATGATCTTGAACTTGAGGAGTGAGGAAGGTGGGGCCAGTGCCTGCTCTTCTAGCCCCCAAACCCCCAGCTCCAACTGTCTCCTTTGTACAGTCAGCCTCTCCCATTTGGCCTGCCGTGTGGAGCAGGGCCAAGGACACAGCCTGTGCCTTCAGTCTCAGGGACTAGGCAGAGCTGGGAAGTAAGGAGTTGTAGGAGCATCGACCACTCATGGCACTCACAGCACTGAGAACGGTTGAAAATCCAATTAACTAGCAGTAATTCCAAGCATTATTCATGCACAATTCCTAGTCAATTAATATGACCTGGGGTCAATACAAATTTTGTCAAGTGTAAGAGGAAAAGATTTGATTGAGCCAAGAAATGAAGATTGTGGATGTTTAAACTAATTTAATCAACCCTTGGGAAAATTTGATTCATTGGCATATAAATAATATTGAAATGATCATGACATAAAAACAGAAGGCAATAATGGTGTATGTTGTTCCTGCCTTCTCTACTCAATAGCATCGCCAGGTCTCAGAAACATCTGTCCAGCGTTAGTGCGAGTTGAGGCCAGGGTTCTACAAGTCCCCAGCGTGGGCATCTTGACACATGGGCTGCAAATCCAACTTCAATCTCTTTCAATTGTCTTGTTTTGGTCTCCATGGGTTCAGATTTTAAACTCTGCTCTCTGGGGGATGCAGTTTAGGTGTCTTTAAGATCACGAGGCATGCAGTTCATGACCTGGAAGCCATATGTGATTCTCTTAAGGGGGAATCTGACATTGGATGCTTGGTACTTGATGTTCGTAATTGAGAGACACTGCACTCTTTGTAAAAATATGGGGGTCTAAAATCACCTACCTATGATAAAAAATGGCCCTGACTTGGAAAGTGTCTTTTTGGACATAAACAGGAATTTCATAAGCCCGTTCCCAATTGCCCGTTTCGTCATCAGTAGAGTCTGACAACTAGTTGACAACTTATCGCTTGTCTTGTTATTATAAAATCTCAGAAGCCCCCAACTCCAACTGTATGGACCTTCAGCTTTTAGGAAATGAGCCCCCGTGCCTTCAGGTGTTATTCCAGGGGAGGAGGAGGCAGGGGCTTCTCTCCACTCATTACCAAAATACAAAGGCCTGGGGATACAGCTCAGTGTTTAAGAGCCCCTGGTTCCACCCCCAGTGCCAACACAATCAAACAAAAAAGTATATTGACCTGAGTGACCTCTCTGCCTTGTCTTTGGGATCCACTCAGTGGTCCTTGGTTTTCCCATTTTCCAGACGAGGGCACTGAGGCTGGGAAAGGGCAAGGAAGTTCCCTAGTTTGAGGGCAAGTGAGTGGTAAGTTCAGGATTTATACCCAAAATTTCTAAATCCAGGCTGGAGATCATGAGCCTGAGGTTATCTAATGACTGGCTGCCATGTAGACTTAAGATGTCACCTCTTCCCTTTCCACCCAAGCACAGAGGGTCAGAGAGTAGAAGATTAAAGACAATTAGTCAGCTTTTTCCTAGTGTATAAAGGATCCAACAATAAAATCATCATTCACATTATTACATGTATGATTTTTTTCATATTTTTTCAACCTTACAAAGATGTTCTTTTTGATTCTTCAAACACAGTAAGAGATTGATATCTAGATGTTTAGTTAGGTTTTCATTGTTGTAGCCAAGTTACCAGAGAATACCAATGGAAAAGAGAAAAGGTTTATTTTGGCTCATGGTTTCAGAGTTTCAGTCCATGGTCAGCCAGCTCCATAGCTCTGGGCCAGAGTGAGGCAGGATACCAGGCAGCGGGACATGGTGGGGGAACACAGCTCAGGTTGTGGCCACTAGGAGGCAGACAAAGCTCTGCTCACCAGAGACAAAACACAAACCCAAAGGCATGTCCCCAGTGAACCACCTCCTCCAGCCACGCCCTACCTGCCCACAGGTACCACTCAGTGAATCCATATCCATGGATTTGATTGGAGCTTTTATAATGTACTCATTTCACCTCTGAACAGTCTTGCACAAGAGCTTTAGGGAGAGGCCTCATATCCAAACTGTGACACTGGGTGACCTCATGGAGAACAACAGAACCTAAGTTTCCTCCAGAAGAAGAGTCAATAGTGTAGCTATTACGCCAGGCCTTGCTGGGACCTGCAGGGCAGAAGCACCACATTCTAACATCCTGCATGCATGAGAAGAATATCTCGGCTTTATACAAATTTATATCAAACAGCAGAGTAAATATCACACACCCCCTTCCCAGTTAACATGCCGACAGGTAAATGACCCATAAAGAAAAAGAAATGATTTTTTTTCCTACCATGAAAGCTTTTATATTTGCAAACATTTTGATTCCTAATAGAGCAGGTCATAAAGCGAGCTTGGTGCATTTTCTTTTTTTTTTCTTTTTTTTTTTATTGGTTGTTCACAACATTACAAAGCTCTTGACATACCATATTTCATACGTTAGATTGATGTGGGTTATGAACTCCCAATTTTTACCCCAAATGCAGATTGCAGAATCCCATCGGTTACACATCCACAATTTTACATAATGCCCTAATAGTAATTGTTGTATTCTGCTACCTTTCCTATCCGCTACTATCCCCCCTCCCCTCCCCTCCCAACTTCTCTCTCTACCCCATCTACTGTAATTCATTTCTCTCTTTGTTTATTTTCCCATTCCCCTCACAACCTCTTATATGTAATTTTGTTTAGCAATGAGGGTCTCCCTTCATTTCCATGCAATTTACCTTTTCTCTCCCTTTCCCTCCCATCTCAAGTCTCTGTTTAATGTTAATCTTTTCTTCTTACTCTTCCTCCCTGCTCTGTTCATAGTTGCTCTCATTATATCAAAGAAGACATTTGGTATTTGTTTTTTAGGGTTTGGCTAGCTTCACTAAGCATAATCTGCTCTAGTGCCATCCATTTCCCTGAAAATTCTATGATTTTGTCATTTTTTATTGCTGCATAGTACTCCATTGTGTATAGATGCCACATTTTTTTTATCCATTCATCTATTGAAGGGCATCTGGGTTGGTTCCACAGTCTAGCTATTGTGAATTGTGCTGCTATGAACATCGATGTGGCAGTGTCCCTGTAGCATGCTCTTTTAAGGTCTTCAGGGAATAGTCCGAGAATGGCAATAGCAGGGTCAAATGGTGGTTCCATTCCCAGCTTTCCCAGGAATCTCCAAACTGCTTTCCAAATTGGCTGCACCAATTTGCAGTCCCACCAGCAATGTACAAGTGTACCCTTTTCTCCACATCCTCGCCAGCACTTGTTGTTGTTTGACTTCATAGTGGCTGCCAATCTTACTGGAGTGAGATGGTATCTTAGGGTGGTTTTGATTTGCATTTCTCTGACTGCCAGAGATGGAGAGCATTTTTTCATGTACTTGTTGATTGATTGTATATCCTCCTCTGAGCAGTGTCTGTTCAGGTCCTTAGCCCATTTGTTGATTGGGTTATTTGTTATCTTATTGTCTAATTTTTTGAGTTCTTTGTATACTCTGGATATTAGGGCTCTATCTGAAGTGTGAGGCGTAAAAATTTGTTCCCAGGATGTAGGCTCCCTATTTACCTCTCTTATTGTTTCTTTTGCTGAGAAAAAACTTTTAAGTTTAATTAAGTCCCATTTGTTGATTCTAGTTGTTAACTCTTGTGCTATGGGTGTCCTATTAAGGAATTTGGAGCCCGACCCCACAATCTGTAGATCGGAGCCAACTTTATCTTCTATCAGACACAGAGTTTCTGATTTGATATCAAGTTCCTTGATCCATTTTGAGTTAACTTTTGTGCATGGTGAGAGAAAGGGATTCAGTTTCATTTTGTTGCATATGGATTTCCAGTTTTCCCAACACCATTTGTTGAAGATGCTATCATTCCTCCATTGCATGCTTATAGCCCCTTTATCAAATATAAGATAGTTGTAACTTTGTGGATTAGTCTCTGTATCCTCTATTTTATACCATTGGTCCACCCGCCTGTTTTGGTACCAGTACCATGCTGTTTTTGTCACTATTGCTCTGTAATATAGTTTGAAATCTGGTATCGCTATACCACCTGATTCACACTTTCTGCTTAGAATTGCTTTTGCTATTCTGGGTTTTTATTTTTCCATATGAATTTCATGATTGCTTTATCTATTTCTACAAGAAATGCCTTTGGGATTTTGATTGGCATTGCATTAAATCTATAGAGAACTTTTGGTAATATCGCCATTTTGATGATGTTAGTTCTGCCTATCCATGAACAGGGTATATTTTTCCATCTTCTAAGATCTTCTTCTACTTCTCTCTTTAGGGTTCTGTAGTTTTCATTGTATAAATCTTTCACCTCTTTTGTTAGGTTGATTCCCAAGTATTTTATTTTTTTTGAGGATATTGTGTATGGAGTGTTTTCCCTCATTTCCATTTCAGAAGTTTTGTCGCTGATATACAGAAATGCCTTTGATTTATGCATGTTGATTTTATATCCTGCCACTTTGCTGAATTCATTTATTAGTTCTAGTAGTTTCTTTGTAGACCCTTTTGGGTCTTCTAGGTATAGAATCATGTCATCTGCAAACAGTGATAATTTAAGTTCTTCTTTTCCAATTTTTATGCCTTTAATTTCTTTCGTCTGTCTAATTGCTCTGGCCAGTGTTTCGAGAACTATATTGAATAGAAGTGGAGATAGAGGGCATCCCTGTCTTGTTCCGGATTTTAGAGGGAATGCCTTCAACTTTTGTCCATTCAGAATGATGCTAGCCTGAGGCTTAGCATAGATAGCTTTTACAATGTCAAGGTAAGTTCCTGTTATCCCTAGTTTTTCTAATGTTTTGAACATAAAGGCATGCTGTACTTTGTCGAATGCTTTCTCTGCATCTATCGAGATGATCATATGGTTCTTGTCTTTAAGTCTATTGATGTGGTGAATAACATTTATTGATTTCTGTATGTTGAACCATCCTTGCATCCCAGGGATGAATCCTACTTGATCATGGTGCACTATTTTTTTGATGTGTTTTTGTATTCGATTCACCAGAATTTTATTGAGGATTTTTGCATCTAGGTTCATTAGAGATATTGGTCTGTAGTTTTCTTTCTTTGAGGTGTCTTTGTCTAGTTTCGGGATCAGGGTGATGTTGGCCTCATAGAATGAATTTGGAAGAGCTCCCTCTTTTTCTATTTCCTGAAATAACTTGAAAAGTATTGGTATTAATTCTTCTTTAAAGGTTTTGTAAAACTCCGCTGTATACCCATCCGGTCCTGGGCTTTTCTTGGTTGGTAGTCTTTTGATGGCTTCTTCAATTTCATCCATTGATATTGGTCTGTTCAGATTGTGTGTATCCTCCTGACTCAGTCTGGGCAAATCATATGACTTAAGAAATTTATCGATGTCTTCACTATCCTCTATTTTATTGGAATATAGGTTTTCAAAATAATTTCTAATTGTCTTCTGTATTTCTGTAGCATCTGTTGTGATATTGCCTTTTTCATCCCATATGTTTGTAATTTGAGTTCTCTCTCTTCTTCTCTTCGTTAGCATGGCTAAAGGTCTGTCGATCTTATTTATTTTTTCGAAGAACCAACTTTTAGTTTTGTTAATTTTTTCAATAGTTTCTTTTGTTTCAATTTCATTAATTTCCGCTCTGATTTTAATTATTTCTTGCCTTCTGCTACATTTGCTGTTGTTTTGCTCTTCCTTTTCTAGGGCTTTGAGTTGGAGTGTGAGCTCATTTATTTGTTGGTTTCTTCTTTTTTTGAGGAATGACCACCAGGCGATGAACTTTCCTCTTAAAACTGCTTTCATTGTGTCCCATAGATTCCGATATGTTGTGTCTGTATTTTCGTTTATGTCTAAGAATTTTTTGGTTTCCTCCTTTATGTCTTCTGTAACCCATTGATCATTCAGTACCATATTGTTCATTTTCCATGTGATGTAGGATTTTTCCTTCCTTCTTTTATCATTGATTTCCAGTTTCATTCCATTGTGATCAGATAAAATGCATGGTATTATCTCCACCCCTTTATATTTACTGAGGGTTGCCCTATGGCATAATATATGGTCTATTTTTGAGAAGGATCCATGTGCTGCTGAGAAAAAAGCATATCCATTTGATGATGGTTGATATATTCTATATAGGTCAGTTAAGTCTAGGTTAGTGATTGTGGTATTGAGTTCTATAGTTTCTTTATTTAACTTTTGTTTGGAGGATCTGTCCAATGGTGAGAGAGGTGTGTTGAAGTCTCCCATAATTATTGTGTTGTGGTCTATTTGATTCTTGAATTTGAGGAGAATTTGTTTTATGAATGTTGCAGCACCATTATTTGGTGCGTAAATATTGATAATTGTTATGTCTTGTTGGTGAATGGTTTCTTTTAACAATATATAATGACCTTCTTTATCCCTTTTGATTAACTTAGTCTTGAAGTCGATTTTATTCGATATGAGGATGGCCACCCCTGCTTGCTTGCGAGGACCGTGTGCGTGGTATATTTTTTCCCATCCTTTCACCTTCAGCCTGTGTATGTCTTTTCCAATCAGATGTGTCTCCTGGAGGCAGCATATCGTTGGATTTGTTTTTTTAATCCATGATACCAGCCTATGTCGCTTTATTGGAGAGTTTAAGCCATTAACATTCAGAGTTACTATTGATATCTGGTTTGAACTTCCATCCATGTTTGATTGTTTATCCTTTTTTTAAAAAAAATTTTGTTTGTTTCTCCATGATTGTCTTTCCCCTCGCCCTCTGTCTTTACTGAGGCACTTCCCACTGATGGTTTTGGTTATTGTTTTGCATTTCTTCCTCGTGTAGTGTTTTGCTCAAAATGCTTTGCAATGCTGGTTTTCTGGCTGCAAATTCTTTTAACTTTTGTTTATCATGAAAGATTTTTATTTCGTTGTCATACCTGAAGCTTAATTTTGCTGGATACAGAATTCTTGGTTGGCATCCATTGTCATTCAGTGTTTGAAATACATTGTTCCATGACCTTCTTGCTTTCAGTGTCTGTGATGAAAAATCCGTGGTTAACCGTATTGGTTTACCCCTAAATGTAATCTGTCTCCTTTCTCTTGTAGCTTTTAATATTTTCTCTTTGTTCTGTATATTGGATATCTTCATAACAATGTGTCTTGGCGTTGGTCTACTGTGATTTTGTGTGCTCGGTGTCCTGTATGCATCTTCAATTTGTATATCTGTTTCCTTTTTTATTTCTGGAAAGTTTTCTGTAATTATTTCATTCAGCAGGCTTCTTATTCCCTTGGTTTGAATCTCTGTACCTTCTTCTATCCTGATGACTCGTAAGTTTGTTTTTTTTATGTTATCCCATAACTCTTGGATGTTTTTCTCGTGATTTTTTACCAGCCTTTCTGAGTTGGCTAGACTGTTTTCAAGATGATATATTTTGTCTTCATTATCTGACGTTCTGGTTTCTACTTGCTCCACTCTGTTAGTGATACTCTCAATTGAGTTTTTAATTTGGTTTATCGTTTCCTTCATTTCTAGAATTATTGTTTGATTATTTTTTATAATCTCTATCTCCTGATAAAGATGCTTAACTTCTTCTTTTATCTGTTTATGAAATGCATTCTCAATGTGTTCTTTCGCTGCTTGAATTTGCTGTCTTGTATCCTCTTTAAGGTTCCATTCCATCTGTCTTAGGTGTTCCTTGAGTTCTTTATATGACCATTTTTCTGATGACTCTAGGTCCTCCTGAATATTTAGGCTGTCCTGCATTGTTTGTACTCCTTTTCTTCCTTGTTTTTTGAAGGTGCTCATGTTGCTTCTTGTTCTGTTTGACTGCTGAGTTACTGTTTACTCCTATAGATTAATTTGATGCTTGGGAGGAAAGGTATTTGAAGGGAAGGGAAGAAGTCTCTAAAGAGAATGAGAGTAGGCAGGTAGATTTCAAGGAAAAAAGGGGGGATAAGAAAAATGAAAAGACTACAGAAGAAAAAGAATAGGAACTTAAAAAGAAAAAAAAGAAAAAAAAGAAAATAATAATAATAATTTTAAAAAAATTAAATTAAAATTAGTAGGAAAAAAATTTAAAAAAAATTTTGTAAAAAAAAATATTTAAAAATTAATAAAACAACAAGAGAGAAAAAAATGAAAATGAAAGAAAAACCCAAATCAAAAAAAAAGAGAAAAGAAAAAGAGAAAAAAAATTAAAAAAAAAAAACCTAATAAATGCCGTCTTAGAGTTTAATTAACTTCTCTTCCAGTAGATGGCGCTGTGCCCACCAGGTGAAGTTTCTCCTGTCAATACGCGGGAACCAATCACTGTGCAGCAGCTCCTCCCAGACTGGGCGAGTCTCCAATCCTGAGTGTTTAGGGGCTCCTCTTGTGTCTAGTCACTTCCCACTTTTTCTCTAGCCAGGCCCCTCTCACCACAATACTGGCTACATGCCAAGTCTGCTGCTCCCGGGAGCCCTGTTTTCATGAACAACTGGGCACACTCTTCCAGTTTGCCATTCTCTCAGACCCTAAGTTTGTAGAGTTTGGGGCTGAGAATCCTCAGCGGATTTTACTTGTCCTCCGGTATCCACTTCCCCGTAGCTGGTGCAAGAGACCTCAGCAGTCAGCCCTGGTGGGAGCGGTAATTCCACTCCGCGGGACCTGCACCACCTCTGATTCCCTCGGGCTGGCTGTAGCACTCACGGGAGAGCTGGGAGGGGCCCTTACGGGAGAGCTGGGAGGGGCCCTTAAGGTTTTCCTGATGTGTGGAGAGGCAAGGCTATGGGATCACACACCTGTTTCCACGAAGTTATCTCCTCCGCAGCAGTTTGATGACGTTGTTTCCCTTTGCCGGGCGACCAATTCAATGGGTGGGTCCTTCTCTCCCAAGCCCCGTTTCAAACCTGTGGCCACTACTTATGAAGGCTCGGTAGGCATTTACCTTCATATGATGAGAAGGGCTGACCAGTTGTTTCAGCCGGACGAATTAATGCCGAGTCATAGCTGTTTGTCTGCGGGAAGCAGGTGACCGGGAGTTTGAATTCAGCGGGTCAGAGCTCAGTGCGTGTTCTGGGATCACTTGGATTTTAAATTGTCACTCATCTTATCAGCTGTTTCATATAATTCGGCAGCTCATTCGCGAGGTGAAGAGTCTGCTCTATGGTGCTCCGCGGGAGGCGGCGGCAGCAGCGGCCTTCGGGACCCCCGGGGAGGGGGTGCGGGTTGGGGGAGAGGAGGCGGCGCCTCAGGGCCTCGCGGTCCGGGTGCCGGACACGCAGGAGAGCGGGCGGGGTGGGGGAAAGAAATTAAGATCTAAATTTAGAGACTGAGCTTGGGAGGAGAGACAGCTGGGGAGAAAGAAGCGAGGCGGAGAGGCGGAGAGGGGAAGAAGATGGGGCCGATAGAGCCGTGCAGCTGGGGCTGCAGCCTTACTGCTCGCGCTGAAGTCGTGATGGACTCCCTTCACCTTGGCTGGATTAGTGTCGGATTCACTCCACCTAGGCCCCTTTCTTGACACGGTGCTGGGTTTTTGTCGACAGATCTCCTTTAATGATCTTTACCTCCTCTTTTCAGACGCGGCGGCGCGGGGCACAGAGCGGCTTACTCACTTCCCGCCGCCATCTTCCATCATCCCTTGGTGCATTTTCTTGACAGAGGTTTTACAAGGTTTTAAAAGGACTTTGGGTGGTGGGGTGGTGTTCAACGTTTTACTCTATTATGTTCTGACGCCTTTTTATTGGCTGAGTTACTCTACGTAGCAGGGAATTTTCATAAATATTTGGTGAGTTGGGGTGAAAACAAACCACTAATAGATCTCCCAGCCCATAACTGGGGTGCGACGGGCAATCATTCTTTTAAAGATGCCTGACATTTTTAAGAATGGGGCTTTGAGTCACACTCCAAGGCACAGTGCCTGGTACTCTGGTTGGAAGCGGTGTGAGCTGCAGGTCCAAACCCACCTTCCATCAGGGGTTCAGTGCAGAGGGGTTCAGTGGCAGGGGAGGATTCTGCCCCACAGCCTCCCAGAGTTGCACTCCTTCCTCTTCTGGCTCCATTGTCCTGGAACTGAAGAGCCTCCACTAGGTTCTGCAGGGTCATGGGGAACGGAGAGAGCTGAGGGTCATGTGCATGGGCATGGCTGGAAGTGGTTCTCATGGTCTGCACATCCCAGTGGGCAAACCCCGTGACCTGCCTCTATCAACTGTGGCGGACACCTGTGCACCAGGGAGGATGGGCACTGGGCTGGACCACCACAGGTCAGCTCATCTTGTCACATCCAGCCACACGTTGGGAGAGTGCCCTGTGTTGAGAACTGATGGCCCAGACACTTTCAATTGCAAATGGGGCCACGTGTTTCTCCTGTTCACATTGGAAACCTACAGCCTGCATTCGCCTCTGTCCAGGGCTGTGTTCCTTCAAAACCGCTGTTCCAAGAACAAGGAAGATCGAAGCAATTCATGGTTTTCTAAAAGAAATTCTGCCTCTGTGTGAAGAGAGGGGTTATGGTTAGAGAGGGGAAAAATGGGGTAGGGAGTCCATGCATTGTTCATGGGGGGCACACATAAGTTGTATCATTGCTCATGCTGAGGCCCATCTGAGAATTCAACCCAATGTTTTCTCAAAGCACAGAAGTTAATTCATTGTTAATTGGTTTTAGAGAAGGGTTGCCTAGAGCATTGGTTCAGAGCAGACTCTGCTACCAAAGTCTTTGAACCACGTAATTTATACTCATAGCTGGGTTTGGAAGGGCTTGCTTGCTGAGTGGGCAGCTGTTGGGTAGAACAGGAGGCTTTCAGAAAGTGTGTTTTATTCTGCAGGTGGCATTATCTGGGTTGGAACAGGATTTTCCATGGATGTAGACCAACCCACAGCGCCTGACCTCTCTCCTCCCCTGCTGGCCTTCAGCCGAGGCGTGGCATGGACATCCTTCCTTCCTGTTCTTCCTGTGTCTCTTTGAGCATTTCTTTCTTCTCTACTACATGAATGTCAGACACGGAGCTAAGCACCAAGAAGACCAAGACAAATTATATGTGGTCTTGACCTCATGGGCAACATCAGCTAGGTTTCTCTTTTAAGGAAAGATGTTAAATATTTGACTTAAGACAAAAAGTGGGGGGCTGTTGGCTGATGCAGCTAAGCCACTTGGGAGTATGGTGGTTAGGGATGCAGGTATATTTGGATCCAGGGGCGTTTCCTTTCATGGTTTTGGTGTGTCCCTCCAGCTCACTCCCTGGGGTCACCTCTGTTCCCACACAGGGGCCTCCCTAGTGACATCACTCTATCAGGCACTTTGGGCAACACTGGGTTCACATTTTGCTTGTTGGTTTTGTTTTTTGTTTTGCCAGAGTTTCCACCAAGACCTGGGAGTCATCCTGATTGTGATGTGGTTGGTGTGCCAGGCTCTGCGCAGATCTGCCGGGCGTGGCAGCGGCTCTGGGTCCTCGGGCTCCTGTGCTCACCCATAGACCACACTGCACAGGGCCACAGCACAGCAGCACAGCCCTCCCCGGCTCAGTGCACCCTTCTGGTAACTGCATGGGAAACGCAGTCTGTACCTCATCCAGGCCTGGATGGTGGTTCATTTCTTCAGTGAAAGCCACTCGATACCCATGTAACGGAACGTGTTCAGTGTCCCCATCATTGTGGACATGTCCCTAGTTCCACATTCACAAAGCAGAATGCCACAGCCCCTGGGCTTCATGGGGACAAATAGGACCCCAGGTGGTTTGGGCCCTTTTGTGGCCTGGTTTGCACACATCTCATCCCGGGGCTCTCCTACAGGGAAGAGCGGCCGACAGGGCTTTTGCTTTGCTTGATGGCTTTTCCGTGGCTGCCCACATGCACAGGAGACCCTGAAGCCTCCCCAGGTGCCCTGGGGCATCTGCAGCCAGGGGTGACACAGGGGCACTGGGCAGGTGCCCCTTGGCTTGTCCTGTCCTCCTCTGCTGCTTGCTTTGGGTGGATGAATATCTTCTCATCTCTCCCCTCCCGTGGTGTGGAGTGGTGTCCAGGTGGCCATCTTGTGCTCTCCAGTGGTCACCCAGGACTGCGCTGTCTGACCAGGAATTCATCCTGCCTTCCTGGGGCCTCCCAGCTCCTGCTGGAGGAATGGGTGGCCGGGAGGTCTGCTGTGAGACTCTCATCACTGAGACATGGCGTCCAGCACCCTGTCCAGGGTACGCCAGCTACCCACCTCCATGCCGGCTCCTGGCAGAGGCCTCCCCTGCAAGGAGTATGAAAAGCATCAAAGCAAACCCTCCGCTGCCCAGCGGTGAGACCAGGGACAGTTCTACCCACTTTGACGTCCCTTACTCTTCAGAACTCCTAATCATCAGCCTTGATTTTATTTATGGGTTTATTTTTGGTTTTTTGGTCCTAGGGATTGATTCCAGGGGAGCTCTACCACTGAGCCACCCGCCCCCCAGGCCTTTTTACTTTATCTGAAGGCATGGCCTCACTCACTTGCAGAGGCTGACCTCCAAGTTGCCAACCTCCTACCTCAGCCTCCTGAGTCACTGGGGTTACAGGCGTGCTCTACCACACTCACCAATAAATCCCCCTTTTAAAGTTTCCTGTGAATTGGGGTGCTACACACCATCTCTATTATGAATGAATTCTTCTTTCAGACTGAACCACAGGATATTCTTGAGTTTGCACTTTAATATTAAGTCATTAATTCAACATCTAGATGTTAAATGTTTATGTTGTCTTGCTTGAAGTTGTTTCGAAATGGATTCTGTCGGGGAGGCTGGGGAAGAGGGTCACACCAGCTCGCTGTGTGCAGTTTTATAAATTCACTTTCTTACCTGTGGAGCTGACTCTGCTATGCTGAACTTAGATTTCCATTCACCAAATTTCTCCTGGATGGGGGAGAGAACAAGGGCAATAATGACCACACACTGCAGGGACAGGACCCCTTCAGGACCACCTCAGAGGCTTGTTCATGTCACTGCTTACTCAACACTAGGAGGCATCTTTTAAATTACTGGCAGGGGAAGAGTGCCAGTTGTTTGAGCAGTGTGCAACCTGTGTGGCTGAAGAGGGTGGCATTTCTAATGCTTCCATGTGAAGCTTTACCTCATTATGACCTTCTGAGGGTGGTCCTCGTGTTGGGACCTAGTGAGCAGCAAGGAGCACTCCACTGACTTAAATGTCAGATGTTACCATTAATGGGCAGCAAACGAGCACATTTCACCAACTGAGTTCAGATACTGACAAGTGATCAATGGAGGATTCCTCAGTGAGCTTTGAGACAGGCGGCGATGTCCATGTGGACATTTCAAAAGTTATTCCTGATGACCAATGAGACACCCTTCCCTGCTGGAGGCCAGGAGGGAGCCAGGTGGGGCAGCAGAGCATGGGTGGTGGGTTCATGGGAACAGAGCTGGCGCCCCGGCTCCATCCCACCTCTAGCAGGAGGGGTGCAGAGGACCAGCCCCAAGCCCAGGCCAGGAAAGGTAGCTTTGCCTGCAGACTTGGGCACGTGTCCCCGCAGTGAGCTGGCTTAGTGAGCAGGTGCCAGCTGTGTACCAGGAAAGCCAGGGCAGCCGAGTGGCTGAGAGGAGGGCTGTGCCCGAGGAGCAGGACTGGACGGTGGCCCTATGCTGGGGACTGATGTGGCACAATGCCTGGGACCTGCTGAGACTCCCCTGGAAATGGGGACCTCCGACCCAGGCATGTTGCAAAAGGAATCCTGCCCAAGGGAGCGGAGAACCCATATCAGAGGACCCCATCTCCTTCTGGGGCAGAAGCTGAGGGGAAAGAGCAGGAGCAGATCACAGAGACAAGTCCCCTCTGGTTCCAAGAGAACCTTGGTGGGTGGCCCAGAGAGGGCACAGGGCCAGGACAGGTCCCCTGGGAAGTACAGAGATGACCTGCACTGAGGCAGCCGCGTGGGCAGGGACTGGACACCCCAGGACACATGGGAGAGACAGTTAGGGATAAACATCACCCTGCATTCAAGCTTGAAATCCACCTCCTCCAGGAAGTCTCCCGGGGCTGCCCATCCTCTCCAAACACTCCCCAATGACTGGTGTAGGCCATTTGGCTTACCAAATTAAAATTAGCTGTTCAACTTTAATAACCACTGTAATTCATTGAGCCTGAAACACCATCAATTTTAAGTTACCATCATATTTTATATCATAGGATCTGCAGTTACCTTTCTTTTTTTTACATTTGCCTAATTTCTCTCCTCAGTTACTGTGAATTCTTAGAGAACAAGAACCATGATTTATGTTTTTGTCAACACATGTTAACTGGTAAATTCGTGGATAAGGGATTATTTCAACTACAAGAAGGAAGCCTATTTGAAGGAAATACCAACGTTTTGAGAAATTTCCATCATTTTATTATGAAAATCCACTCTTCTTGAAAATAAATACGTTAAAAAAAACAGCATGAACTGGTGCATTTGAAAGAGGGGCAGTTACAATTTTGAAGATTGAAATAACTCAATCAGTTTTGCTGTTTTGAAATTTTATTCATGCACATGCACGCACGCTCCCAGGATCTGGGGGCTGGAAGTCCCCCGCTGTGGTCAGCACCGAGACCCAGGAGGCCTGGCCGTGTGGCCCCGGGTCTGGAGCTGGAGTCAGGGCTGTGGATTCTGCTGGAGTCAAGGGCCAGAGGAGCACCTTGCAGGGATTTTTTGGAGTGAATTGGATCGTGGCTCGGCTTTTTCTTGTTGGAATAGGATTCAGCTTAGCATCCAAAACGGTTTGTGCCTGTGGCTGCTCCTGTCCTCCTTCTGTCCTGTTGGTGTCTGAAGGAGAACCAGCTCACAATGATCAAAGAGGCCATTTGGGAGGAGGTGAGAGCCCTTCATCTGCCCCACCTTCTGTGCTCTGTGAGATGCCAGCTCACTGAAGGCGCAGTGTTTTGTCTGAATGAAGAGCCAGGCACAAACGGCATTCTAAATAGCGCAAATTTAAACTTCAGATATGAATTCATTTAGATGGGTCATCTTCAGCCCTTAAAATAACTATCTATCTTGTCTGTCCCACAGGGACCCTTCCTCCACGTTTATGACCTTAAATCAGAAAATCATGGTGATCAAGGTATAAATATTTAGTTCCTGATTCCTTGTTTCATTTTCTTTATTCCTGAGTAGATCAGAGTTGGAAGGAAAGTCAGGGATTCTGAGGGAAGAGAAAAACCAAGAGCAAGCACAGAAGGAAAGGCCTGTGCGTTTGTTCTGTTCACCTCGACTGGCTTGATATCAATCTCTGTTCAGTCTGATAAATACACAGGTTCCTCTGTATCAAAGAGCACACCCAGCAGGCTCCAGAAGCCAAGGCACGGGGTCTCATAATGTGCACTTCCCACCTCAAGGATTTGCTTATTGGCTGCACTCTGCACACCAGACATGGGGATCAACCAATAGGTCTAAACATGCTCACAGCACGTGATAATTAATAACCCAGACATAAATAAGTACGATCTGCATTTTCTGGGTGGAATCCAAAACGGTTTGTGCCTGTGGTCTCTCCTGTCCTCCCATTCAGACAAAGGAGGGGTCTTGGCTATTGAATCAAGGGATGCTCTTAGCTCAGCCATTGGAGGGACTCCTGCACCCCATCCCCAGGCTCATCTTGAGCACTTCCAAGCACAGTTCCCTGCACCCACCTCATAGAAAACAGTACCGCTGAAAAATAGGGATATTTGAAACGTATACAAGCTTTACACTCAGTCAATTCACAATTTATTGGACAAAGTTAAAAAAGAAAAACTACTACTACTCTTTCCCTCCCTCTCTTCCTTCCTTCCTCCCTTCATTCCCTGATTATCCAAGAAAGAGAGAGAGCACAGAGACAGGAAGAACCCAAGGCAGGAATGGAGAACGGTGCTGCGCTATGCCTGTTCGCCCCTGTGGATTCTAAACTGGGCTTCTTTATTAAATTTCACAGCCTCTTTTTCTTTGTTTTCTGAAGCCGCACATTTTTTACTCTGATGTTACTTTTTTCTCTCTTACTTATGGTTTCTTTCGACTTTACAGTAATTGCTCTCTTGTTCGCTAAGAAAAGAGAAATAGAGTTAAGAGAAAAATGGGATGATTCATCTGATGAGATCTCACACAAAGAGACTAACTGCGGCCACTCTGGAGGGTCAGGTGTGAGTGGCCAGTGGAGAACGCAGATGAAACGGGGTGAGTGGCGAGTGTGGCATTGTACAGCTGGGGCTACGCGTGGGCTGGTAAGTTGGGGACAGCCATCTGGATGTTTGTCTCCCCTTTTTACTTTTTTAGGTGGATTTTTAAGACACTCTAGAAACTTTTCTCCTGTCCTTTCTGTGTTTAGTAGCAAGGTGCCCTGAACTCTGCAGAGTGGGCCTCCCTCACCGTCATCTGGTGGTATAAGCCGAGTCCTGGAGTAAGCAGCCCCCAACTCCCACGGGAGGCCAGGAAACCAGAACCCTCTCAGTCAGTGCCACCCACAGGGATCCTGTGTCCTGGTCTCTCCAACCCCAGCTTCTTGCACAGACAAGATTCAGATGGCGGTGATGATACAGAACCCTCTGTCTCTCCTGTGTCTTGCCCTAGGGGTCCAGGACATTGCCTGTGGTACTGGGCATTTCCAGGCTCCCTCAATGTCTTGTCGTGCAGTCCAGTGGTGATGGCGATGCGAGGAACTGCTCAGCCCTCCTGGCCGCTCCTGGCCCAGGGCTGCAGAGGTTCCTTGCAATAAGGTCTCAGGGCTGCTTGTGGTCCTTGAACCTGGTCGAAGTGAGATTTTAACAGCCTCTCCCATGGGAGTTCCCCAAGGAGGGAACCCAGGGTGTTTAGCTTGATTCATGGGCCAGTGAACTCACTCGGGAAGATCAGCACCCATCTCACCCACAGGTGCACCTCTGCCACAGACGATGCGTGGGAAAGCACACTGTGCACGTTTCGTGTGTGACGTTTCTTCCTCTCGCCATCCTGGGACTCAGGGAGGAAATCAGCCCAGATGTGGGACAACAGCAGCCTTCAAGCTGAAGTTCAGATGACGGGATCCTTACAGACGATCTGCGCCAGGGCACACGTCATGCTATGGATATGACATCAGGGAGGTCCTGACCAGAGGATCAATTTCCAGGTCATCTCAGAACTTTTGAGATATCAAAACAGAGAAATGCATGGAGAATAATGTTAAATCCACCCAATTTGTGTTTTGATGCATTGGTCTCAGGTTCAAAAAATTTTAAAAGAAAGAAGTAAAAAAAAAAAAAAAAAAGCCATGCTAGGATGGTATGTTGAAATCGATGACAGTTACCTTCAGTCCTTCTCTTGGCCACAGTGGAGTTTCCCTTTTATTTGAGGTGACACTATGATAAAATCAAAATACAGATGTGGTCCTTGCTGTAGGGAGCCCGTTAACTATGTTTTAAAACAAAATTTGGTGTCAATATTCCCTGTGACAAAGTCCTTGTTAACCAATACAGTACAAACACATCGCAGGGCACTAAGTCCTTTGGTATATTCACAATTCTTTATCTTCAGAAACCTGTGTATGTGTGTGTGTGTGTGTGTGTGTGTGTATGTATGTGTGTGTATTTATAAATAAATAATAATCCATACATAATGCATATTTGCAAGTATGCATGGTAAATATAAACATTTATGCATATAATATTCACTTTGGAAAGTGAGATTTATATTACTACACTTTAATATTTATTTAGTATATATTTTAATGGTACAATAATAACTGAGTGATGGTGAACTAGTAGACATTGTGATTATAGCTTTTTCTGAGCTATCTCACTAATTCTATGCAATGATCCTTTGAACTTGAGGTTATGATCTTACCCATCTTACAGTGGAGAGAACTTGATCTGTCTCAGGTCACAGAACCAGCACCATCCAGGGAAGGTGGGTCCCGGGATCTCTGACTCTGCCATGCTCTTCACTGAGCCAGAGGAAAAATAAATGGTCCCTCTACAGCAGGAGCTGGGGGCAGAGACCAGGGGGATGGTGTGGGTGTGATCTGCCACTCAGAAGAGTGTCTAAAGGAGATGCACACATTATCTGCCACAGAGAGTGCTGTCATTAGCAGCCACCCAGAAGGATGTGGAGAGGCAGTTGGTGGTCCTTAAGCTCCCTGGAAACATATGCCCAAACAACAAAGTCTGCAGAGAGCTGGAAATCAATATTTGTCAAGCGGTATAATTATATGTAGCTAGCAGAAGTACATAGACATATATTCATGTGTTACAAGTGTTCATTTGGAAAATGTAAGCATTTGAAATGTACCAGTTCCTGTATCCTGAATGGGGATTTCACCATCTTAAAAAAAAAAAAAAAAAGCATTTCAGGTCTGGGGCAGAGCACTGACCTAGCATGTGTGAATCCCTGGGTTCAATTCTCAGCACCACATGTAAATAAATGAATAAAATAAGGTCCAACAACAATTAAAATGTATATAAATATAACTTTTTTTTAAAAAAGAGTTCCATTATTCCTTTAAAAAAAAAAGCTTTCGTGTCATAAAAGGAATTTCCCCAGTGCACTTCACCCTGGGATGGGCTGATTCCCTATGAAGTTGCTGACCCTCTGACAAGGACCATGGACCAAGGATGGGGCATCAGTTCCAGGGAGCCCAGGGAAGCTTCTGGGACCAGTGTTTGTTGGTCCAATAGCATCCTGTGTCCAAACACACACAAGCTCAGGGACCCCCACTCAGAAGATGTGCCCTCCTCAGCCACCTGTTCTCTGGAGCAAAGCCTTCTTCTCCATCTTGAGGTGAGGGGGGAAGCTCCCTCTCTACCAGGTGGGGAGTGGTCAGAGTAGAGTGCACAGGTGAGGGAGTTAGTAGGTCGCTGATCCGCAGGCAGAGTGGACACGGCTTCTGCCCCAATCCTGCAGCCCAGCTCTGAGGATGCCACACTCCAGGAGCAGAGATGGAGCTGCCCAGCCCTGTGGCTGCCAGGCTCAGGGATGCCCACCCGCACCTGTGCACAATGGGGCTCACAGCAACTGGCCTCAGCAGGAGATGTTGGTCCCTGTACCAGGGGACCTGACAGTCCCCCACAGTACCCCTCGGTACCCCATCCACCCACCAGGTGACATCTCTTGCTTGCACATCAATATGTTTGGTGAGCTCCATTTTAACTAGAGAGAAGGTCGTCCCTCTTGTTTGGGTGTTACTTCAAAATAAAGAAAACCTTGACCACAGCTACTGTGGCTCAAAAACTGCCTGTTGAACGCTGGTGGCTCTTCAATGTGTTTTAAAGTGATAGTTTTTCCCAGGTCTGAAGGAACAACATAGCCAGAGTATATGGTCGCTTCTGAGCGTGAACACACAGTTTGATACAATCACTGAACAGTTCAACCTTTTTCTCCCAAAACTCTATAGATCTCAGTTTCTGTTCAGTCTTTCTCTGAGCAAAACATTAGAAGGTGCTATTCTGGTTTCTAAAGTGGGACATTAGCCTTAGCGTCAAATATTTTCTAAATGGCGTGTTAGTTATGTTCTCTGAAGCTCAACAATTTTTTTTTTTTTGTCAGCCAGATACATTGAAGACATTCAACATCTCCCTGAGGATGTTAACTGTCCCCTGGTGAGATGGCACATGGGACCTTGACAGCATCAAACCTCTCTCCACCTGCTCACCACCGGGCCTCATTCATGAGATGGAAGCCTCTGTGCCCCATTTATTCTCAGGTCACCCACAGAAAACTTAAAACCTGTGTCCTTCCCAGAGCTTGCAATTTGCCTGCTCATATCTACAAAATAAATTCATGGTTTTCACACCAGAGTTCTTTTTCCATAAGCCCCATGCATTTAAACACCATTGAATACACTATTTTTTCTGAGTTGAACAAGGTGAATGGTCCCAGCGGTTTTGGGTGACTTCATCGGGAATTCAGTTGTTTCTCTACTCTGACTACCCCCATAAAATATTTTTAATTATTTACCCACATCAAACGTGCCACCAGCCATAAAAGTACCCCTGGAAAATAATGCGCATAAATTAACAGGACCCAAATCTCCAATTAGAGAAGGAAACGTTCACTTTGTATTCAAACAATCTTGTCCATTTGACAGAAACAAGCAGCCTGTCACAGTCTAAGTCAACATCAATTATGAATAACCAATTATTTGCAAGGAAGCGAAACAAAAGCAGATTCTGGACTTCTGTCAAGGCTAGAGTGAATACATGTCAGTTGATGAGGGCCAATTTTTTAAGTATCTTATAGGTGCCCCTGGTGGCAAGTGATTTATTAGTCCAAGTAATGCAACATATAATGAAATAGATCGTCTTTTCACAAAATATTAGGGTCCATTAGGTGGGATAACTGTAGATCTAAATGTGAAATCTCTCTTTATGGATAAGCTCACGGGCACTGTGGGTGACGTGTTCACACTGTCTTGCCAAAGGAGTGTCACAAGCTCATAATTAAAGGAGCTACTGGGGATGATTACAGCGGAAGGCAATGGATACACCAGAGGAAAGCAAGGGATAACAAACTTGGGGAGGGGCACAGAGCTCAGCAGCACACACAATGTCTCAGGGCCGCTTCTGTCCTGTGTCTGAGGGAGTTTGAGGCATGATTCTTTATTCATGGAGCAAGATGATGAAATAGTAAGAACTGGAGACTTCTGCATGCCAGTGTTCAGTGAGTAGAACAACCAACTAGTCCAGAAGTCAGCAAGGCGGTAGAAGAACTGAGTTACAGGTGAATTAGCCTCACAGACAGCTGCTGGTCCCTCCATCTGCCAGTGGAGTGGGTCCCCACCAGGCCCCATGGAGCAGTCTCCAGGCTGGACCACATGCAGGGGCTGTTTTACCTAAGACCTGTGAGACCCTTGGAGCTTCTCCCTGCCACAGGGACTATTAGACTATGAAGACCACCATGACCCACCTGTAGCACTCCTCAAGCTTTCTGGCCGTAGAAATGATGGAGGTGACATTTGGGTGGGGAGGGATAAAGAATGATAATGAAGTTTCTGGGTGCTTCTTCTGGCCTGAAGAAAGGAAACAGACAGCCTGGGGGTGAGACCCAGGCAATGGGGAGGTCATGACTTGTCAAATGTGAATACAGAAGAAGCCAGGGAGCCTCAAATCCACCACGATGGGGAGCCACCTTAGAGGGTGCAGGACTGCTCAGTGGCTGTGGGGAGAGCTCGCGTTTCCCTTCAATGCCAAGGACAGCATGACCACAGGGCCACATGGATTGTACGTCCACAACGCTGGGTACATAACACAATGCACCTTCTAGACTGCAAATGTCACATGGGACAGGCAGAGTCTACATTTCTCACTGTTATTATGTTCCCATTTTCTGGACATGGCCTGGTTGGAAGGACAAATAGGGGAAGTCATGCTACTGGGGCCAGGACCACCCAATGGGAGCTGAGCCCACAAGCCCTAGAGAAGACTCATCCATGGCTGAGCACCTGGCCTGAGGGAGAGAGCAAAGGTGGAAGCACCCAGGACTCTCCCACCTTGCCATCTCCCATCTCCCAATCCTCCTGTTGTTCTCCTGGTAGAGCAGGGCACAGGTGGGGAAGAGCTGCATGCTGGCATGCATGTCACCATCCCATGTGCCCTGTGAACAGCACATGCAGCAGAGACCTGGCAAAGAAGCAGGCTGTGTCACTGATTGCAGTTTGGGGAGGGCCGCAGGGAACGTCCTCCACACAGCAGGCTGGGTAGCCTTGGGCACACCAGAATCCCAACAGTCACACCCCTTTCCATTTGGGAGAAGTCGAGGTGTCAGAGTCCTTCACTGGTTTCACTCAACCTATCACCAGAGGAAAAGAAGGGTTTTTTAAAATGCACATTTAATTAAGATTCTCATGTTAGAGAAGGTTTTTGTAAATGAGATGACTGACCTGACTTGTGTTCAATGACCTCTGGGTATGAAAGGTTGTGCCACTGCCATCTGTGGTCTGCACAACTTAAAGGCTGACCTCTGCAGAGTGCCCAGCACAGAACAGAAGCAAAAATATTCATTTTGTTTTTATTATTAAAACATTGGCTTGGGTTAAAAACAAGCCTCAGAAATCGTTCCTGAATCCTCCCACACCCTCCTCTCATCTTTGAATCATCTCTGTGGAGCTACTCCACCTTGGATTGACATTTTCTATGAAGAGAAAGTAGGAAACTTCCACAGTCTGACAAGGCTGAGCTCAAACACTGGGTTGCAGGGCTAGATGACATTTGTCAATCCCTATCTCAGTTTTTAAAAGTCTTACCCACCTTTATTTAGATAGAGGTAAGGATTTCTGATGGAGAAAGAAGACAAGGAAAAAGTTACTTGTGTTAATCTTATTTTCTCAGCTATGCCAGCAAGTTTGCATTCTCCACTTAACAGAAACAACGGGGCTTAATTAGAAATATTTTTCTCAGCAGGTATGATAGGAGATAGATGTATTATGTATGTATTCTAATGCACACAAATATTAGATTTAAAGCAGAAGGTAATTATAGAAGTTATTGCTTCCTACAGTTTTACTTTCCATGGGTTTGGTTATCCACAATCAATATGCAATTTCAGCATACCAATTGTCAAATAGACTATTTGTGAGTTTTAAATTGTGTCTAGCTGTCTATAGCAATGGCATCTACCCCATCTATCTCTGTCCCTCCTTAGATATGAATCATGCTCTGTCCAATATATACATGATGTATATGCTACCCACCCATTAGTCTTTTAGTGGCCATGTTGATTACCAGATCAACTGCCCTCCTATCATAGGACAGTCAAGTGTTCAAGTAACCCTGATCTTATTTGATTATGGCCCCAAAGTGCAAGAGCAGTGAGACTGACAATTCAGATAGGCCAAAGAAAAGCCCTAAAGCACTTTCTAAAGGTGAAATTATTGACTGGAAAAGCAAAGAAAAACATTCACATGCTGAAGCTCTTTGGTAAGAATGAATCTTTTACCCATGAAATTGTGAAGAAGAATAAAGAAATACAAGCTAGTTTTGCTGTCACACGTCAAGCTGCAAGTCATGGCTACTGTGTGTGATAAGTATTTAGTAAAGTTGGAAAAGGTCTTAAGTTTGTGTATATATATGATAAGTTTGCATATATGCCATATAAAGTGTATATATATATATATATATATATATATATATATAAAAGCATAGCATTTTTCATGGTTTCAAGCATCCAGTGTGGTCTAGTAATGTATCCCTGTGGATAAGGGGGAGCTACTGTATATATATTTAAGACAAGCACTCTTGTTACCTGAAACTGTATTTTTTGCATGGATAAACACTGACCAATTCATTAGATATGTTAGTCAGTTGCCAGAGCCCAAAATACTTTCTCAAGTGTTAAGTCTCTGGGCTGAAATGTTCCAATGGCCACTGTTTTCCTGAAAAAAGGGGGCTCTGGTCGCCCCTGTTCCTGCATGCTCTCTCCTTGACCTGCAGCCAGACGCTCATTACTGGGCTGGAAACAGGTGGAGGCCTGTGTTCAGAAAGGACCAGCTGAAGTGGGTCCCCATTCCCATCCACCAGGCACCTTCCTGAAGTCCTCTCTGACCCCTTGTTAAAGTGTTTCCTTGACACTGATTGCAGCTCCAGCTACTCTCAATAAAGGAATTCTATTAAAAATCCCAGTTAAACCACTATCCTTTTACATTCCCACAATTCCTCATTTTAAGTAATGCCAATGGCTCTTGAAATAGTTTCATCGGCTTGCTTTGCAGCCCATCTGCAGACACCTCTCCCACTATTCATCCTGCTGGACACTCAAGAGCTCACAGCCTGGGAAGCTGCCAACCAAGTCATTCCAGAAATCCCTTCAGCTCACTCTTTTTAAAAAGGTGAGCAACTCACGGCAATAGAAATTCTGTCAAGAGCCCCATGCTATCAAGACAATGGAGAACAGCAAGGCACTTCAAACACAATTGCTTTCCTCTCCTGTCACCTATCAGAAAGGGTGAATTGTGCCAAATGTGTGTGTCCTAAGATTAGACACCACAACGGAGCTAAGCCAGTCTTCATGACGGAGAGAGGAAGCCTCATCGGGGGAAAGAGAAATAAGGAGCCTGGTATTTTTATGCAGCCTCCTGTTAGGGTCTGTAAACAAGTTAGGATGGCGCCTGGCATTTTGCCAGAGGGAGTAATTTGTGAAGTAACGCCAGCGAGCCATTAAGTGTGGAGATTCCTTATTGGTTGACTGCTGTATCTAGTTTATGTTAATTAAGATAAGCTGTGTGTAATGCATATATTCCCCTCCTGTCCTACAATAAACGGCTCCCACTCCTGCTGTATCAATGTACACAAGTTGCTCGTCACCCCCCCACCCCCGGTTATTTTGCTGCAGCCGGACTGGGGCAGCCTCCCTCATGTGGACTTTGGGTTTAGGAGCTTCTAGTCTCTGGGCTTTAATTGCAACAAGAGAGTAGCAATGCTGGGGCAGCCTCCCTCATGTGGACTTTGGGTTTAGGAGCTTCTAGTCTCTGGGCTTTAATTGCAACAAGAGAGTATCAATGCCTCCTGTGCATGCTCATGGTGAGGAGGGAGAGACATGAGCAGGTAGGCTCTTAGGGGATGTCATTTGGCCTTGCACTCTCTGCTGGCTGCTCAAGGGTACAAGGCCTTCTTTCCCCCAGGAGACTGTTCTCAGGCTCATTTCCTTCATATGATTTTCAAAACCCCACCACATCCCTCTTTGCACTCCATTCAAAGCCACCACCAGACAATCTGTGTTCCCACTCTGACGTCACCACCAACTTGCTGTGCAACTCAGGTTTTTGACTTGCAGATTTCTACCTTTTATCAGCAGTGAGCTGACATCCGTCCTCCCTGACATGGCGTTAGGTAACTGATTCTCACTTTGTTGACTGAATCCCTGAAAACATAACCAGGCATCCATTCAGGAAAGCATTTTATGTACCACGTATGCAAATATGTAATATTCAGACAGTCCCAGATGTAGGCTTCTCTGACTTTATCATGGTGCCAAATTGATGTGCATTCAGTGTGAACACTACTTTGAATCTTGCTCTTTTCCTGAACCAGCAATATGTAGTATGATAGTCTCTCGCAATGCTGGAGGGTGGATGGGGGTGGCTTCCCATCAGCTCCACGGTCACCAGGGGAAGCAACCAGTTCTCTATAGTGTATTGCATTGCTAAGCCATGATGCTTGGTCAATCACGTGCATTAAATGCACTTCAATTTAGGATAATTTTAGCTTGCAATGGACTCATCAGGATGTAACCCCATTCTAAGTCAGTAAATCTGTATTTCCCATGCAAAGTCTTTTATAGTGGCTCATTTCAGGAAAAGGAGATGGCATCCCAGAGAGGATACTCAGCCCAACTGCTGTCCTCCCACCTGTCCTTACTCTTGGAAGACTAGAATTATCTCTTCTTCATCCCCTGATCACCAGAGCTTACCTGCATACATACAACCCTCCTCAGCCCAGTTCTGTGTGGCAACAATTGGAACCAACTTGGAGTCACTACCTCCATGTGGATGCATGAAATTGATCAGATGATATGGTAGGAGAACTGCATCAGAGAAACAGGCACACAAAATTCTCAATGAGGGACAGCTGTGATGGTCACACCTGAAACTCCACGAGGTCCAGAACTGAATTTGCTCTCACTACTGATAGTTAATTAGGTTACAGATTTAAACGAGATAAAAACGCAGTTTCATTTAAGTAGAAGTCTGGGTTGTAGCCATGGCTGTCAGAAGAGCCATCAGGGGCCTAGACTCTTGCCATTTGGGAGGCTCAGCCATTCCTGGGCAGTCTTCGCCAGGCCACTTGGTAAAACTGGTGCTCTACCATGTCCCTTGGGGGCAGCAGGGAATGGACATCAAGGCAGGAGGGAACTGCTCTTTCTTTCAAAAATGTGTAATTCAGAAGATGCCCACAAAGTGAAACCCACTCACTCAACTGCATCTAGCTGCAAGGTGTTGGAAAGTACTGTGCTCTGGTCATATGGTTGAAAATATCTGTTCTGTTGCTGGTTTGTTTGTTTATTTGTTTATTTGTTTGTGGTTTTTGAACGTGTGGGGGGGGCTGCAGAATGAAGGCAAGGCCTTGTGCATAGAAGTCAAGCTCTGGACCATCCTGAGCTCTCCTCAACCTGGCAAGGAAGCTTTGAATTGAGGTCAGCATCCTGCTCTCTATAGTTCACTGTTGCCACCTAGTACATGCACAGTGTTGGGAAGCCACCGCCTCCATCCAGTTTCAAAATATTTTCATCCCTTAAAAAGAAATGGTGCCTTATAAGCACTGCAGCCCAGATTCCTCCTCCACTCAGCCCTGGCAGCAGGAGTCTGTTCTCTGTTTCTGGAGTTACCTATTCCGTATGTTTCATATGAATGAAATCACAAAATACATGATGTTTGGTATCTGGCTTCTTTGACTTGACATTGGAATATATTATTTTTCACTCAAAAACAACCAACTCAATTTTAAAAAATAGGCTAAGAACCTGACCGCACATTTCTCCAAAGAAGACATACAAATGACTAATAGGTATTTGGATAAAAAAGGGTTCCACATATCTAGTCCCTAGGGAAATGCAAATCAGAACCAAGGGTGTTTGGAATACAGTGAATCATTGCACACGAAAGCTTGATTTGCAAAGATGGGGAACCATGAGCCTCTGTTCGTCCATGGTTGCCCTGACTTCGAGGTCCGGCCCTTCAGCATGGGCAGCAGGATTGGCAGGGGCAGAGATGGCTTTCCTAACATGGTCCAGGGGAGTCCATAGGGAATAATTACACAGGAACCCTCCTCACCAGCCAGGTATCTTCCCGCTGTCCACGTGACCACGCGAGGCGTTCTGCCACGAGAACATGATGCTATGCGGGAACCACATGAGCAACACGCAGCCCCATACTGAGAAAGCACCTTCCAAACTATAAGACTGCAGTCGAGAAGGAAATGAAACATGAAGGTCGGTGCCTCGCGGAAGGAAAGAAACAGCAGTAAGTGACCAGCCTCCGCGAGATTCCGCGGTCAACTCTGCTTTCGTAAGTGACCAGAAAAGGTGCTTTGTGTGAGATTAAATGTGTGTGTGTGCATGTGTGCGCATGTGCGCGTGTGGGTGTGTGTGGGTGTGAGCCTGCGTGCCTGTGCAGGGGGTGTATTTCTGCAAATAAGTCCCGATTCCTAGGTGATTCATAAATTCTCACCCTTGGTCATTGGAGCACAATCTTTTTATTTCCCATATTATTAATCATTGCTTCTCTAAATTTAGAAAAATGATTTTAAAAATAAGGATGACACCCACAGCGGTGTGCTACTATTTCCTTTGAATGGGCACAGTTGTTCTTGTTGCAAAAAGTATGTAACAGGGGACTGAACTGTTCATCTATCAACTCCGTGAGATGCAGCTCGTTTATAACTTTCACACAGCTGATTACCTACAGCTCCCTCCTTGCACTCTTCCATATGCACCCCCCCCTCCCAAGGATAAGAAGTTATTTCTCTGTTCTAATTATAAGCTGCTTCCAGGGCCTTTGCTTTGGGTATTTTGCAGGATCACTTGGTTTCAGATGCCTTGAAGTACCCTGCTGGCTCGGGAGAACTAGGGGAGCAGGTCGGGCCTCCTGGCTTTGTGGAGGGCAGAGGGCAGGGGAAGGCCGGCATGCCTGGGCAGCTTGGGCAGTGCCCTGTAAGGCTGGGTTCACACTGGGGTTAATGCTGGGTGACTGTAGGCTGATCTGCAATGTGCACCGTGTTTATATAGAAGAGGTGACACAGACCAACAGATCCTCCCCTAGAACAACACAAAACATAAAACTTGATGTTCCATTGCAGTGATTTTTGATTTTAATTGCCGATGTCAGTCGCACGTGCCCAGGAGGCGCAGTGAGATCTCAATGCAGGGATCTGTTGTGGAAAGAGCAGATGGAGCTCTTCGGCTGCCACCAACTCACCTATTTGTCTTGTGTGTGCACTGAGGACATTTAAGGGCTCACATTCTCCAAAGAGAAAACAAACAGGAAGAGCAGCCAATGGAAGTGCTTTTGTTCCTCAGGATGTGGAGGTCACATGTTTGTCCTCAGAGTCACTCACGCCCTGGGGGATTGGTGTTGAGGTTCTCCCACCTGCTGAGCCAGGGAAAGAGGGAGCCCAGGGTGTGAGAGCTGGAGTCCATTGGGGCTCCTGAGGCTCCCATGCCCCACTTTGGTCAGTCCTCGGAACAGTCACCCAGCATTAACCCCTGACCCCTCAGCACCAGGAAAAATACAAACATAGGGGCCTTGTTGTTGGCTCCAGGTCTGGAGGACCTCCTGGGCACCCTCCTGGGCACCCTCCTGGGCACCCTCCTGGGCACCACCCCTAGGCAGGTCTGTCTCAGCAGCTTCTCTTACCTTGAGGCTCCTTGAGGGTCAGGCTCAGCTTCCACACACTCCGTGGACCCACAGAGGATCTGGCTTCCTGGAGAGTCAACCACTGAGTGACACCTAGGGAAAGTCAGGGAACAGCCCCTGAAAGGAGACCAGCTGGTCTGCTTTGACTTGTGTCCCTCCTGTCCCTTCAGAAGTGGTCTCAGAAAGAGCCAATGGTATCCAGAGGATCCTAGATGAACACTCCCAAGGATGATCGCTGCTCCCTGGTGACACCCTGCTGCTGTGTCCTGGCTCTGCCCACCCTTCCAACCTCGCTCCCTGCTCTGCCCCTGGCTCACTGACCTGCCATGTGGTGTCCAGAGCCACTTCCCGCCATGCTTTGTGCCCTGAGCACCAGTCCTACTCAACCTTCTGGCTATACCCTCAGCCTTCCCAGGCTCCATGTTCCTTTCACAGAGAAGCTTCCTCAACTGTCTCTATCCCGAAAAGCTATCCAGGTGACCAGGTGGAACATGGAGGACCGTTAGGGCAGTGAGCCACTCTGTGTGACACCACAGTAGTCACCGCACACTTGTCTGAATGCACAGAATGTGGGACAGTGAAGAGTGAGCCCTGATGCAGCCTGGGGGTCTCGGGTGACAATGACAGTCAGTGCAGGCACAGTCTGGGGGGGAGGGGGTTGCTGGGAGTGGGAGGCTGGGCACAAGTCAGGGAAAGGGAGGTACAGAAATCTTTGTGTCTTTCTTTCTGTTTCTCTATAAATATTTTATAACAAAATAATTAAAAACCAAAACAGCAACAAAAAGAGTGTTCCCATCTGGTGTTAAACATTTTCCACTTTCGAGAGGTCATTGGGGTCATTTTCTGTCAAACTGTCCCATGCTGAGCCCTACCTACGCCGGCAGCCACTGTGGTAAGAGGCAGGTATGACCCCATACTCATCCTCTCTTGGTCACCCTGCATGACAGGGACCTCTTCTTCCTCCTGCTGAAACAGGACATCAGTAGGTTCGTATTTGCTTCTGGAGCTTGAACTTGGAATTGCTGTCAATTAGAAAATGTCGTTAAAGAGAAGTTTAAGAATTGCTTGCTCCCTGGAGCTCACCCTCTCCCGCTGCTCTTGGGAATCCTGCCATGGTCACCCTGAACAGGAGTGTGCAAGCCTGTAGGATGACTAACCCCATGTCCATGGGACCCTGTTCCCTCTGCAGAGAGCCAGCACCAACTGTCAGACCCCCGGTGAGGCCACTCCACCTCTAGTGACTACATGAGCCCATCTCAGCTGAGGCCAGACCAAATTCCCAATCCACAGAATTGGGAAAAAGCAAATAGCTCTATCTAAAGCTGCTCTGTTTGCAGATTCTGTCATCTGTTAGGCAGGAAAGGTTACGGACATGTATGATAAATATCTGTGGAATAAACAAATCAGTAATTACAAAAACTCACAGAACCTACAAAAACTACAGCTCAGGAGGCCAAGGCTGGAAAATCACAAGTTCAAAGCCAGCCTCAGCAACGTAGTAAGAGCCAGTTTTAAAATAAATAAGGGAAGAGCCAGGCACAGAGATTGCACACCTGTAATCCCAGCAGCTTGGGAGGCTGAGGCAGGAGGATTACTAGTTCAAAGCCAGCCTCAGCAATGGTGAGGCTGCAAGAAACTCAGGAGACCCTCTGTCTAAATAAAATACAAAAAAGAGCTGTGGATGTGGCTCAGTGGCCAAATGCCCCAAGTTCAATCCCCAGTACTCCCCCTCCAAAAAACAAGGGGGATAAAAGGTCTAGGGATGTGGTTCAGTGGTTAAGTGCCCCTGGATTAAATCCCTGGTACAAAAAAAAAAAAAAAAGAAAAAAAGAAAGAAAAATAAAGAAAGAAAAAGAAACTTACAAAACTAGCTATTCATGTGCTCATATATATTTATTTTTACCCACCATTGGCATTGTGGATAGTATACATATGAAATCCCTGCTGGTGCAAATTAAGGAAGCAGAACTCTCTCTGTTAAAACATCCACTTCGTTGGTAGGATTCTATAGATATTGCCTTACTGAAATTATTGCATAGATATTTCCAATTGGGAGGAATCCAAGTCATTATCAACTCCAGGATCCAGCTTCTAGCAGAGAGGATTGGGGATGTAGTCAAGGTCATGCCAGCAGCAGCTGTAGTTGGGTCTCAGAGCCTGGACCCAAGGTCAGGGAGAGTCCACGTGCTGAGGAGCAGGGCAGCTGCCCCGGTTTCCTGGGAGATGAAGGTAGCACCTTGCCCCCTGGGGAAATGCATTTTGGGGAAATTTTCAGGTGAAGAGGGCGGCTGTGGTGGTGGTGGTGGTATGAGGGCCGTGGTGGGGCCATGGCTCATGGGAGATGCCAGTGCAGAATGTGGTGATACTAAGGAGAGAGGCGACAGGCATCCCCATCGCCAAAGGACTGTGGGCAGAGCGCCCTCCTCTCTGTTGTCTTAGCAACTTCTACAAACACCAACTGATGCTAATGAGCAGGAGCATCAGTATCATTGTGAGAGAATTAAAAAGCTACCAAAAAGGAAAAAACCCAAGTGTTTACTTATTGATTTTGTAAGTTCTTAATATGTCGCCAGTAATCATCGAGTCCTCTAATGCTCTGGTAACTTCTTGCATCTGTTTCCGACTCATCCTTTTTAGATGTTTTTCACTCTTTCTGCACTTTTTTTTTTTAATCAAGAGAGACTTCTGATAATTCATGTCCTGAAGAAGGAAATCATACAACCCTGCAGCATGCATTAGTTCAAAATTATGTTAATAAAAACAATTATCCCCAACCTTTAAGGTTGTGATAGATGTTTACATTTCTCATTTTAACCTTTTACAATAAAGGCAACAGAGAAGATGGACGTAGAAATGCCAACTGCACACTCCTATAGCCCATGTTTGTTAAAAAGCTATGTGGTTTAAAAACTAAACCCAATAAAACTTTTCAAAGAGAGCTCATGGCCTAATTGATATAAATTGCAGTCATCTGCTTAAGCTTCTTGGGGAGGAGGGCTTAACATTTCTAAAAGGCAATTTCCCTGAATCAGGCTGCTTTGCATCCTTACTTGATGAGATCTAATGGCAGGCCCCATTACTGCCTCTGGGACCCACGGCTGTATGACCATCTGGTCATAGATGACAGTGCCATGCTTAGATTTAGGGCTGCTGAGGTCCCTGGGTAATAGACTCTTGATCTCAACTCGGGAGTCTCATACTTGGAAGGGAAGGACCTGGGAGGGTGTTAAAGTGACTTGTGGAACTGCGGCAGAGATGGCGCACAGAGCAACAGGTTGAAATGACTTCCACTGGGACAGGTTGAGCTCAGCGCAAAAGGGATCAAGAGGGGGTCGAAAGGCCGGTCTGCGCACCGCCATGGACAACCCCCTAAACTCCACCCCTGGCAATCAGAGGAGCCTGGTCTGACTCGTTGCTTTTGCATGTTATATTTGAGGTGAATTTTCACTCTTTCTGCCTCTGGGAAATATTATTTGAAAATACATTTGCTCAGAAACCAAAGGTATTACTGCTGTTGTTGGGGGTGGAGGTGGACTATGGTACTCTATTTTTTAGGATTATAGTTGAGAAAAGTTATCAAAATACAAACATTTCTGCCTCTTGGTATGTGTAGGGGGGTTATTTTTACCTTTAATTCCTATTTTTCTCTTTAAAAAAATAAGTCAGTAAATTCCGATTGTTCTAAAGTCCTTGTAGTTAAATGACTTTAAAGGGAGAATTCACCCATGTTTTTAAAAGAAAAAAACTTGTCTTCAGCTGGAAAATTAGGCAGCAGCATTCTTGTACCACAGCGCCATGTTCTCACAGCCACTCACTTGTCATTGTGATTCAGTCTGATGGGAAATGCACCCTTCCCCACTGTCATTTGTTCACATCACTTTAAATTCTCCCAGGCTTGGGCACGTGAGTCAGACACTCACAGACTCTCCTGAAGGAGGGCCGCGGGACTCCCGCGTGCAGGGTGTGTGTGTGTGCAGGAAGCCTGAAGTTGCAGAGGATCATTAGCGGTCCAGCTAGCCACCTTCCCAGGAAGACTTCAGAGGCTTGACCTGGAAGGAAGGAGCCACCGGTTCCCCACCATGACGACTGCCAAGCTATGGGAATGCTTCACCGTCCCATTTACAGGGTCTAAATATTAAATTGCCAAAGTTTTAATTGTGGTTGTTTCTCCAGCCTGAGACAAACACCTGAAGCTTTTTTAAATGACTGTGAAATGTGGCTTGTCATTAAATGATCAGATGTGATAAGACCTAGAAAACCTGAAAGCGGTTGAGCATTAAATAACCATTTTTAACACAAAGCAATTTTCTCCCCAGCCACCAGGCAGGAGTTCAGATTTTCTTGAAAGAATTCCATCTCTACTCTTCAGAAGCAAACTTAGCTAAAGATTTTCCTATTATAACAGTTCCCCCTTATTCAGTTTTCCTTTCTGCAGTTTCAATTACCTGCAGTCATCCAAAGTCTGAAATACTCAATGGAAAATTGCAGAAATAAACAATTCATAAGTCTTAAGTTTCACACCATTCTGCCATTCTGAATTGTGGGGTGTAATCTCATATCATCTAACTCCATCCTGCTCCATGATGTACCCTTAGTCCAGTGTATCCACACTATATACACTACCCACCCATTAGTCATCAAGGGCTATCTTGGTTATCAGAGTAACTGCCACAGTATTGTACTTCCTAGGTTCACATAACTCTTATTTTACTTAGTACTGGTCCCAATTCACAGGAGTAGTAATGCTGTCAGCTGCCACCTACTAAAAATAAGGCTTAAAGAAATTCCCTTATGTATCATCCTTCATGATCCCCAAAAGAGTTAGCAGAGTACAATAAGAAATCTGAGAGAAAACATATTCACATAACTTTCATTACAGTATGTTGTAATTTTTTCTATTTTTATTATGTTATTGTCATTAATCTCTTAATGTTCCTAACTTACATATTAAACTTGATCATAGATATTTATGTATAGGAAAACACACAGCATGTATCTTTGTTGATATAGGTTTGTATGTATATATATATGTGTGTGTGTGTGTGTGTATTTAGGTACTATCTGCATTTTCAGGCACCCACTGGAGTTTTTGGAATGTACTCCCTTCAGATAAGGGGTGGAGGCCACTATGTCAACTCTTACAAACCATATGTTTTGCTCCGAGGGCCTTCCTGTGCCTTTATGGTGGTCACTCCAACAGAGACAAGTAGCTCTCTTCTTCAGATTGGATGAATAAAGGAAATCAATCTGGGTAAAATAGGTTGAGACTTAAAATGTTTAAATAGCAATTATTCTTATCTACATTGCCCTTCCTCTTTGAGTGCAAAGTCAATTTGGAAATCAATTTAATTTTTTAAGATGCTCTTCTAAAGCAGCCATGGTGGTGCACACCTGTAGGCCCAGTGACTTGGGAGGCCGAGGCAGGAGGACAGTGTGTTGAGTTTGGCAAATAAGTGAGATTCTGTCTTAAAACATTTTTTAAAAACTTAAAATAAAAGGTGTTTTTCTTGTTCTTCCTCAGCTTCCCCTATACTGACAGGAAATGTTGCTAAAAGTCCCCAAGCCCAGGGTCTCCCATGGCTGTGGTGCCTCTTGCCTCTTTAAGGGTCACTTCCCCCTTTCTGCTGTCTGCTGTCCCCAGCCCCAGGAGACAATGGGCCAAACCCAAGCCAGCCACAACCACCTTGCTCCCTTTATCCAGGGTGAGGCCCATGCATGTCCAGCAAGGCTGGCTGGGGTCAATGGGGATGATTTCCTTCTTCTTCTTCTTCTTTTTTTTTTTTTTTTTTGGTGGCGGGGGGTACCAGGGATTGAGCCACATTGCCAGCTCTTTGCTGTATTTTATTTAATGACAAGGTCTCACTGAGTTGCTTAGGGCCTCACTAAATTGCTGAGACTGGCCTTGAACTCATGATCCTCATGCCTCAGCCTCCCAAGACGCTGGGATTACAGGTGTGTGCCACTGCACCATCCTGATTTTCTTCTTGATACACGGAAAACAATCCCTGCAGAGCTGAAGGCCTGCTGCTGCCTCCACGTCCCTCCCTGCTGTGTTCACAGTCTTGGAGGACAAGACTCCTGACCATGAGGTGGTCCATTGTATGCATGGACCAAAATTCATTGACCTGCTCACTAGTTGACAGGCATGTGAGTGGTTTCTACCTTGTGGCTATTGTGGACCATGCTGCATGTTAGATTTTGTTGACTTGTCTCTTCTCAGTTATCATTAAGATTATTTTTTATTCATATTTTTTAAAAAAATTATTTTTTGCAATAAAAAAGGGAATCATAATGTCACTTTCACAGTTATTTTTGTTATTATTGTTGTGAGACTTAAGAGGTGATGCATATAAAATCCTCAGAACCCTTAGACTCTGTTTGGCATGAAGTCGATGCTCTATTCGTGTGTGCAGTGAGCATCATCAGCACCAGCCTGAAGACTTTGTCTGCCTATCACGCTGTCCTGAGAATGACACCCGTCTGCTCTGCAGCATGTTGAATGGAGACCAAACCTGAAGATGGAGATGGCTCTGTCTGATGGTGACTGGTGAAAACTGGGGCCTCTGCAGAGCTGCAACTTCAAGGACCCCGTTCAGGACCTCTCCTTGCCTTTCATATTCCAACTCTCCTTGAGTTGAGGGACTGTGGCTCTCCACTGGCTTTCAAAGAGTCAGAATAGGGGTTGGCTGGATTTAGGCTCCCAGAAGGGTCTAACTAGAAACCCCCATGTCATGAACTTAGGAGAGATTTTTGGAGATGAATTAGTTGGCTTTCCCACTTGAGGATCTCTATTTGGTAGAGTTGGGCTACCCAGGAGGCCAACTTGGTCAGTGATAGGAATTGGGAAGACAGGAAATCAGAGCCAGGAACACAGTTGGTCTTAAAGTGACGTTCTATCCTGTTTAGAAGGAACTATCTTCTTATATCCTAAATCTCTACAGCATCAGGGATTGTTTTAAAAGCAAGCTTTAAAAAAAATCCAGTTACTCACGATGGACATCCATTTTCTTTTCATGTAAAATATGTTGCTCTTATTTGTCAGTGAGGGGCTGATGGCGCTCCCCTCAGTGCTATCAGTCCTAAGGCTCCTGTAAGTTTTCTTCATGATCCAAAAGTAGTATCAAGGCTCCAGCCATTGCCTGTATATTCTAGGTATCAGGAAAGTAAAACAACAGGACCCAAGTCTCACCCTTTCTGGATTGTCCCCTACAACACCTTGCATTTATATGTCATCGTTGGAGGAGTGCTATGCTCTGGAAGCCATCAAGGAGACTGTGTTTTAACAGAGCTGACAATTGATGTCCAAGAGGTAGTTAGTTGTTTCCAGTGTGCCTGTTCAAACTGGACCCCAAAAAGTTGATTTTTCATTGTATCCTTATTCAGACACAGACACAGGTGCAAAGAAAACTCTACACTGTTGAACCCTGAGGGATGGGAGGTCAACATGTACAGGTGATTTTCTACTATGCAGGTGACCTGAAGCTTTAGGATTTGTGTAAACAGATCTGCTTATTGCATTTGAATTTGGAAATAGACTGCTGCTCTTGGCAGCTAGAACTTGCAATGTGGCTGCTCTTTCCTGTATCAAGCAAGAAGTACCAGAAGTAGCTTGCCATTCAGCTGTCCCAGAGACCTCAGCCCTGCAGGCCAGAAGAAGGGGCATCCACCAATCTGGACTGCAGAATGTGAGCAAGGTTCTCACTCTGACAAATGAGGCACATGACTCCAGGGTCATCTCTCTGGACCCTGGAAATAGTACGAGATGGTGCCTGGACTGTATTTCTGCTAGCAGACATTTTCCCCCTCTATCTGATGAAGAGCAGAAGTGTGCAGAGGCTACTGGAACTAATAAAGTCTTTCCATGGAGAGGTGCATGGTCAAGCAACCGTCCCATCAAGACAGCTCACTGATGAGCAGGGTAACCATGCCGAGAAGTTGGCCCTGAAATCCTGCTCCAAAATGACAAAGTGCAAGAAAAGCAGTTTTGCCCTTGACAACACTATAGATGGTACTTCATTCAACTCCTGTGTTAAAGTATTCAGGAAATATTCAGCGTCAGCCCTGTGCTACCATGGCCTGGGTTGTGGCTGGGGAGTGATGGAGAGGGAGCCACCTGTAGGTGAGGGATCAGGAGCTGCTGTCCGTCCTGCATCCCCAAATATACGCAGTCTATTGAAGCAAGCTTTGAGTAGATTTGAGTTCTTCTTAATTATAAGCATATATAGGCTCACTGCAGAAAATACGTGTGGAAGTGTGAAGTTGAGAATGTAAAACATCCCAACAGGGGAGCTAATATAAACGTGTGTGTGTGTGTGTGTGTGTGCGCGCGTGCATGTGTGTGCGCACGCACACGTGCATGTGTGTATTCTCCTCCTGCAGCTCACATTTCCCTGTACCTTCAGGTCAGAGGAATTCAGCCTAGAGCCTAGGATATCCAGGAGAATTCGTCTCCCTGCACTTGCTAACGGTGGCAAATCTGAATAAACCTGGGAAGCCCAGCAGTCGTGGTGCCTGGAAAGGGGTCACCCCAGGCTTCACCATGTGCCCTGAAACCACTGGGCTGCTTGACGGCAGACCTGATCTTCCTCCAGCATGGAATGACCTGAAAACCTGCAGTAACAAAGCGGGGTGTGCCCTTTCCAAATGTGCTAATGAACACCAGTTGTTGAGACAGATAAGCAAGCTCAGGACGGCCTGAGCTTAATTGATTCGTTGGCTAGGAAATTAAGGCCCTGAGCAGAGTGACATACAGCGGATACCAAGTGGGACCTTCTTCAAGGGCTTATTAGGAGAAGAGATCCAGGTAACAGACTGGAACAAACCAATACAGAGGGTGGCGCTGGCCTGCCCAGGTCTGGTGGGTGGGTTTCCTGGCAGGGTGCCCTTCCTGTTTCTCTCTGCCCGAGAGGGTTCCCATAACACAACAGCCTGACATCTAGGATTTCTGTGCTTTAAGCCACAGGGCTGCTGTGCAGCTGGGAGAAGCTTGTGTTCCAGATTCAAGATTCTAGAACCCAGAAGATAAAGCCAGACAGGACATCTGTCCCCAGTGAGTGCTACAATGCCTTGGATGAGTCCTCAGATACCTGGGAGCCTTTGGCAGAGACAGAGAATCCCACCCACGTCAACGTCTTCTCCTACTTCCCAGACTTGCCTGCAGCTGAATCAGAAGTTGTTTGATTCCTTTTGGAGAACAAGTGTCATCTGTCACTTCTGCTGGGAGAAAGTGCTTAATGCTGGTGTGTCTTTCCAGTCTGTCTCTCTTTCCCCTCCCTGGGAGGATCCCATGGGCCCCTTCTCCAAGGCAGAAGGTGGCTGTGGGGACCGAGCCCAGGTGCACAGGTGGGAGCCTCTACAATTCTAAGGCCCTGGGATTCCTTGCTGTGTTGCGGTAGCTGCGGACAAACACCCCTATGAATCTGGAATGCATCTCCTCTGTGCCCTCCCCAAAGCCTGCTCCAGGAAAAATAAAAATGGCTGTTTTTTTAGACTACACAACCTAGGAATAGAATCTCTGTGTTCCAGCCCGAGGCTACTGTGGAAGAGGCAGAAATGTTAGTCACCAGATTCTAAAATAGACTCGGTACATTCACAGTGGCTCAATTCCCAGCTCAGACAGAGGGTGACAGCTCTCGGGGCTCACGGTGATGGATGATGTGCATGTGGACTAAGTAGATTTCATAAATCATAAAGTTTTACTGACTCCACTGTGACTAGGGCTTGAGCCAGAGCCTGACATTTCACACATCCTAAATTAAGAATAATGGGTCCTTCTTTGATCATTTACCCAATAGGGCGGATAAAATAGCAGAGCTGAAAGGACTTTCAAAATGATCTTGATGAATCCCTATAGTGTAATCCAAATATTTATTATATGTTCCTTGGACTGTGATGGGCCCTGGGAATAAAGGGACAAATGGGACCCTGGACACTTCATCAAGGAGCTTCTACTTTCAGTACAACTAACACAGCAGCTGGACATTAAAGACACAGACACTAGACTCACGTAAAGGGCATGGGGCTTGGGAGATGGTGCTCAGCTCAGCCTGGGGTCCAGAGGAGACCTCCTAAGGAATGACAAACCAGGTGGGTGACAAGGGATGCCAGGAAAACCAATACAGGGAGATGCTCCAAGCACAGTGACTGTGGAGGGTGAGCCTGGGGAGCACGGGCCCAGTGCCCTCTGTTGAAGAGGGGTCTCGGTCCTTCCTGTGTGGACCTCTGTGGCACTTAGTTGGATATTGCTGGAGGGAAGCTGGGAGAAACGGCAGTGTAGGCCACTGGGTAGTGTCGACCATAAGGGGAATCTAACTTCATGAGACTAGGCTGCATTCTAGGTCCCTGGTAAATGATAAATTGTTTCAAGGGCTCGGAAGGCATGGGATCATAGGTTGCATTCAATGAGCGGGTTTGGGGGAAGGTCTCATGGTGAGATGTAGGAAAATAGGCAAGTTAATAAAGACATGTGGAGGGGACATGTTCTCCTAACGACTTTAGTGACCCGAGTGCGCAGTTGGAGTGCACCCAGGAGGCTGAAGATGCCCATCAGGAGGAGAGTCAGGCTCTCTGGATTGTGCCTGTTAAGGGGCTAATGACTTCATACATGAAAACCAACGCCCAAGAGAGAGAAATGATTGCTGCTGAGACACCTGGAGTCGCAGGTTCCACATGGGGAGAGGCACCGGGCTGGAGCTTAGGAAGAGTTCCAGCCAAAAATAAAGAGTGAATTGCTGCAGGGAGGGCCTGCTGGGTAGCACAGGGGCACACTGTGGGCATTTGGGTCTGGCCTTCTGAAACCACCTGGGGAGACAGAGGCCTCGGCCAAGCACAGGAGTGGAGAAGGCAAGGAGGTGGACACACTTCTGCAGCAAAGAGTCCTGATGGAAGAAGAAGCCCAGGGCTCAGAAAGCTTAGCTACAGCTGCTCTGCGGGGGCATCCCAGGCAGGAGCTGTTGGGCCACCTTAAAACTCAGATGTGTCGAGTTGAGGAACACCAAGGGGTTCCCCCAGGGAGCAGAGTGTTAATCTGAGTTCATGTTTCTCTATGCTTTGCTTTTATGTATCCATGCTTCTTCTTACTGAGGCATAATATAGTCACCCTGGGCAAGTAGCAAGACGGTGTGGAGGGGTATCTGATGATCCACCAATGGCCAGATTCTCAAATAGTATGCTTGAATTTTGGTATTAAATGTCATAAGGTTTCAAATATTGGAATATTTCCAATATGGAAAAGAAAATAATTGTAAGAAATATTGTAAACACCTGGTTAAATATTAAATCTGTGTTGAGATGGAACTTTATGTGTTTCCAAATATGGTGTAGAACATCATCTGGTGGTTGATATCTTCAATACATGAAGAACTCTAGCTAATGAAAAAGCAAAGCAAAGAATAGATACAGACCACTTATTAAAGAAGACACAAAATTGGACAGAATTCTTGAGCTGTTCCAATAACCAAGCACACCAAAGAGACCTTCTAAACTAAAGTTATATGCAATATTTCACACATGGATAATGATCCACCTTGGTAAAGAGATCATATATTAGTGCAAACTGCTGAAGACATAGTCCATTAGTACACACTCCCCATATGGACCTTCAAGAGCCTTAACAATGTATAACTTTTAAATCATCTTATTTTTATATTAACTCCAAGAGTTTAATCACATATTAGATATATGTCAGTTCCAACATAATCATTGCTAGATTGTTTCAATAACGAAAATCAGGAACAAACTAAATTCATCTAAAACTCACGGATGAATCGCATGAGTACCGAGGCTGCTAACTAGGACAGATTAGCTGATGGACTTTTCCTCCGTGGCCACCCCAATGATTTAAATAAAAGTTTTGGCACTTGCAGGTTTTAGAAATGGGCTTTTAAGGTCAACTCTGGGTTGATGACTTGCCTTGGAAGAGCAGCGTGCCCAGTAGCACTGCCAGCTAAGATGGCAGAGGTGGACCACAGCTGGAAACAGTGCCCCCTGCGGGCTGTATAGGCATCCTTCCCAACTCCATCTGGCAGTCCTCCATCTGAATCCAGTTGTTCTCTTCATCTCTCTGAGCCTGTAATTAATTGAGTTTATGGTCCCTGGGTTGTATAAAAATCAGCTCATAAACATAATTTAATATCAGCCAACCAGGAAGAAATGACAGTGCTGAAAATATTTACTAATAAAGATAGGCATGGCATAAAAAGCATCCAATGTGTTATCGATCATTATTTATAATCTGATCGCTTTCTTGGTCCACAATTGACAGAACCAAAGACTAGACCATTCACAGCAAAATTTGAACAGAATTGCCTCTAAGTATTAGACTAGCCGGCGACTTTGAGTTTCTTTTCTCTGCTCCTCTGTGCTTTCCTCTGTCCTCACCCTCTGCACTCAGCTCACCTGGGCTGTACCCAGACCTGTGCATGTCTTGGGCTGGTCCCGTCTTCAGTGACATCACAGGACACCCCCCACCACCACTGTGGATACAGCTGAGAGCAGGGCTTGCTTGGCCCCTCCTGCTGGCCCCTCCTGGCCTCTGTCAAGTTCAACCCTCCATCTTCACACCAGGCTGCACCACACAGAACCCCGACAGGTGTGAAGATCACTCCTGGGAGACATTTTTGTAATGCAGACAGAGAGGCACGCAGGAGGGAGGCTTAGGGAAAGAAGGAAAGAGACATGTATGGATATTGTCATGCACTCTGCTCCGTGAGTCTTGCTAGGGAATTTGCCACAGCCCTGCTAGGGGCACATGATGGGGTCCTCTGGCTCTAGAGCCCCCAGGGTGGTGTTTTGCATCTAATGATGGCACTGATATCCGACCTCCCTGCTTTCCGAACACACAGCTCAGAGAGTGTTGGGCCCTGAGAGAAGTGGAACAGTGACTTCGCACGCACGTTGCTCCTTGGTTGGGACTGCATACTGATGAGCTGGAACAGCGGAGGGTACATTTACCTGCCCTGACCCGTGCATGCCTGAAGATGCGCTGTGGCATTCAGAAGAATGAGAAAAATATCAAAATGAATAAATTTTACTCCTCTCTAGGGAAAACACTTTAAGATACCTCAGTATCAGTTTTTAATCACAGGAGAAAGTTCTTTTGAATTAGACACAACATCCCCCACTCTCCAAAAGTACCTTATGCAAAAAGCAAGTGACTTTTTTTTTGGCCAGCACACTAAAAGGGACCCATTGCTCTGTAAGCTCTCTCCTCATCTTTGCTCTGGAAACAGAGAGAGCCACATTGCTGTGTGCCCATGGGGGAGGGATCCCTGCAACAGCCTCCATGTTGGTTCCTCTCATTTCCAAGTAGCCTTTGTCAGTAGTGTGCTTCACCAGCGTCAGCAAGGACAGTTGAGGAATCACTTCAGGAATAAAAAAAAAAGAAGAAAGAAAGAAAAGAAAGAGAGAAATACCAGTGTTTATTTGGAGCTTGAGTAATGGGGGTGTTCTGTTCAAATAGCAGGCTCAGGGACAACAAGCATTGGCCCAAGAAGACGCACTTCTTTTAGGATGACATAAAGGAAAAGAGAGAAAACCTTCCTAAATGCCAGCTCTACACAGGAGGCCCAAAATAGTTGGTCTATTATTTTATCCCATGTTTCTCATTTAAAGTGAGAGATGCTAACCACACACACATGCACACACTATGGATGGCAGTGCCAGCCACATCGGGGAGGAGCAGAGGCCCTCTGGCAGCTGTCACCTCCAGGTTCACCAGGGGCTTGGGAAGTCTCCCCTCTGCTGTCCCCATATCTCCACTCATTTGTGTTCCCTGCTTGGGTCTACAGAGCCGTGGATGTGTGATCCCAATATGCTTTTGAACATGCTTTGTTGACTGAACTGAGTGGATAGAACAAGACACAGCCCTGGCACCTACCAAGGTGCCCACCAGCTGATGAAGCTGTGCCCCACCTTGGGACACCAATCATGAGAAACGAAACCAGGTCTTGTGCAACAGCCTCGGGGCACTGCAGGTTACTGCATTCAGTGAAAGGAGCCAGGTGCAGTATGACAAACTGGCACGCTGTCACCCTGTGGGACCTAAACAAGCCCATGTCATGAAGTGAGTACAGAGTGGAGGCCGGTAGAATGGAGGGCAGAAAAAGTAGGTGCAGGAGGTGACGTTGAAGGTGCTCAGTGCTACGGTGGCTAGAGCAAGGGGTTCTAGTGGTCCACTCCCAACAGGCTGATGGAACAGATTGATAATGTCCTTGTATCTCCAAATCCTTGGAAGGAAGGATTTGGAAGGTTTTCCTCATAAAGTCGTGATGAACATCCAAGGAGATAGATGGTGGACCTGATCTCAACATTACACCATTACACAATGTGTGGCATTGAATATTGAATTTACATGGGGCACCATCAATATGTACGACATCTGATGGTCTTTTGTATGAGTTTAAAAATATCTGTCAAGTGAAGAAAGTTAAGAATCGTCGAGGGCAGAAGAGCCCTGCATCTATAGACAGCAAGCCCATGCTCTCTCCCTGAGGACCACGGATGGAGGTGCTGGGTGACCAGGCTGGCAGCAGCTCCCTGTGTCTGCTGTTCCTCCAGACAGTGTGTGGTGGAGTTTCCAGGCTCTGTGAGGCTGCACAGCTCTTTCCTGGAAGAAAAGGGGTCAGCAAGGGCTCCAAACACGTACTCTCCTCCCTGATGGTTCTCACAGTCCGTGTCTATCTTAGGAGAAGATATTCCTTACGTTGCCATGTCATGGGTGTGGTGTTTGTAAAGTCAACAGAAAAGCATCTCTGTGTTGATTTGTATAAGCTAAATTGCCACAGGTAGAGCCCACATAAAAAATTCTCTGGACTCATTAAAAATGTTGAAGAGTCTAATAGGGCCCTAAGGCTAAAACGTTGGAGAATCACTGTTTTAGGGATAAATGAGAAGTTTAAGTGGGCAGTGGTGCTACACCAGGTACTAGGGAGCCTGCGAGAGGAGGATCACTTGAGCTCAAGGTTTTAGATCAGCCTGGGCAACATAGACAGACGCCATCTCAAAAACAAACAAACAAACAAACAAAACCTTCTTTGAGTGCCTTTCTCTGAAAGCAAGCTTTCTGAGCATTCTGAGATGCTGTTAATTTGCATTTATGGCAATATGTTATTCACCACGAGAGTGCTTCACCTAATGAGCAGGCTCTCACCGAGAGGGGTGCACGCACCCACTTGTGTGTACACACAGAGCTACAGGTAGTTCTGCTCTCTGGCCTCCTGGTTCAGAACACCTGCTTTCCCTCCTTATAACAGCAGAACTTCACATCCTGTTTCCTGCCTCTGCAGATGTTAGGGATGACGTCACAGTGAACCTCGGTCTTCAACTCGACTGGGTTGAGAGGTGTCTGGGAAATCAGAAAGCATACTTCTGGGTGTGTCTTGGAGGGTCCGGAGAAGATTGAGGAGGGCGTCAGCAGAATGAGTGAAGAAGCCCAGACTTGAGCCTGGGCAGCACTGTCTCATTGGCTGGGAGTCCAGAGGGCACAAGAAGTTGGGGGAGGAGACCCTCCATCAGCCCAGGAGCACCCTTCTGGAGCTGGTTTGTCCTCACTGCTGCCACCACTGGACCTCGGGTTCCTGTCCTTCAGCCTTGGAACTTGGACTTGCAGCAGCAGGATTCCAGGGACTTCTAGGTCCTGGGCCTCAAACTGGGCCTGCATCCTTGGCCCCTCCCGTACTGATGCTCCCAGCTTCTTGGATTGAGCAGCTATTAGTTTCCCTGCCTCTGCGGCCTGCAGATGGCCAGCATGGGCCCTCCTCAGTCTCTCAACATGGGCACCAACCTGGTAAGTCCCTTCGCAATGATTCGCATCCTGTTGATTCTTTATCCTCTGGAGAACCATGATGGATACAGGGGGAAGAAAAGAGTGCACATCCCCAGAAGACAAAGCACTGGACCTGAGGAGCTGGCCATGAAGTTTCTTATGTGAAAGACAAGCTTCAAGTTCCTGCCGTGGACCATGAGCCCAGTAGGCACTGACCATGCTCCCCTTACCAGCCCCTCAGTTCTGGTGCCCTCTGGGTGTTGTAAGACACCTGGTCCCCAGGTGTGTGAAGGGTTGACTGGACTTTGCCCCCTTGTTATAGAGTCAATAGTTGAAAATGCAGTTCCGGCCATTTCCACGAGCTGTTTATCCCTGCAGCAGGTTGCACAGGCCTGAAGCTTAGAATGGCTTTCTCCATCAGCACTCAGAAGTCAGCAGGAAACATTTTAAGCAAAGAGGCACTCTATCTGTACTTCCAGATATTTATATTTGGCCTAGAAGTCATAGTCTCATTATAGTGGCATTTTATTTTTATTTAATTAGAAGAGTTTTAATTTAGATTTTTTAATGAAATTTCTAGAAACTTAGATGAATGGGGAATCCATGCATCTTAAAGGCCATTGGATTTCCACTGGTTGAACTGGTCTTCAGGGTCCTCTATCTTCCTGGCCAGCTTCGCCTATATTTGGTGCTGATAAAATCCACTCACCTCTATAGGGAGCTCTTTTGATGTTCATATCTAGTCTCATAAAACAAAGCCTTGAGTCCTGAGGTCCCCAAATGGCCTGGTTTGAGTCTTCAATCTGGTTTTCTGTACTCGGGAAGTGGAGTACAGCACACCTGGCCCTGTTATTCTGCCATTGTTTATGAATTCATATTTTCCTGCCCATCCAGCAGGAACACTAGGGCAGCTACCCATCCCTTAAAGAGACTGGGACACCTTTTCCCTGCAGTGCCTGGTACACGCAATTCATCACACCCCAGCCCTGCTTGCCTGTGAACCCAGGCCCCGATGCCTTGCTCTGCTCCATGGCACCTTACCCCCTTCTCCTGAGCTCCCCCATCCCTTCCCTGAGTACATGGAGACTCTCACCTGCAGGAGCCATGTGGGTGACACCCCAGCCTGCCCCTGACCTCACTGGTGACCCCTCCAGGTGTGCAGACCTTGGCCCTGGGGCTTTAAGTGGAACCCAGCAACCACTGTGAGTGTGTGTGTTGGGGTCCAGGTGAACAGCCTTGTTCCACAGCTCTGATCAAGAGCAAATCCAGTAGATACTGCAAACTGCATACAGGGGATTCAGGCCTGTCTCTCCTGGGAGGGGAGCGGAAAACACCTCCCTGGAGTTGTGTATGGGTGACATCTGTGATCTCTAAATCTAGTAGCCTGTGTGGCAGGCACTAACTAAATAGATGTGAAGCAATGAAGGAAGCTGGACTCTTCAGAGTCACCTTCCCCTGGGAGGCTGGGGTGGACAGGGAAGCCCTTTGATCTGAATCCAGACAGTGCCACACACTCAGTTCTTGAGCTGGAGCTGTGTGGCTTTCCTCCTGCTGCTGCCCATGTCATGGGTAGGCATGGGTCACCTGGAGGGCTCATGGCCATGGTGTGCAGGCCTGAGAATCTGATCCTATGAAATCCATATAATTCTTACAGGCAATTACAGGGACAGCATCCCTCCTCGGAAAAGCCAACACCTGAAATGCTCCAAAGTCTGGAGCGCATTGTGCACCAGCAAGATGCTACAAATAGAGAATTCCTTCCCATGGAATGCTTCATGCACAAAATTATTAAAGATACTCTATTAAATTACCATCAGTCTATGTGTATAAGATGTATGTGAAACTAATCAATTTTCTGTTTGAATTGGGTCCTATCCCTAGATATCTCATTATACATAAACAAATATTCTAAAATCCAAAAAAAAATCTAAAATTTGAAATACTTTTGGTTCCATGCATTTCAGATATACATATATTACACACACAAATATACATATTTACATACGTACATATATTTTTTATTATAGTTATATATAATTAACATACATATATATGATTTTTATATTATAGTTATATATAATTACATTCTGAGATTACCAAATTTGTATATAACAGGTATTTCTTGTGTTCTAAACATAAATAAACCATTTTGTTTCTAATCTAACACTATATGGATAAAAAGGCAAAGTTGTCTTGTCCAAAGGAATATTTTGCCTTCTTAAAGGTATTTTCAAGAATTAATTCAGAGCCAGCGGCACTAATTCCTCACATGCTAAGGTTAGAATCAAAACCTTTTCCAGGGGGCTGGGCTTTGGCTCAGTGGTGGAGCACTTGCCCTGAACATCTGAGGCCCTGGGCTCCATCCCTGCTCTGCAAAACAAACAAACTACACCTGCCAAGATGGCGGGCCTCCGCTCCATTCATGATGCATGTAATATGTGTAAAATATGGGGATTTTAGATAGATAGCAACTTGACCAGATATCCAACTCATCTCTACATCTTGCTCCCAGTATCTTGTTATGACAAAGAGAAAGAAAGAAAGAAAGAAAGAAAGAAAGAAAGAAAGAAAGAAAGAAAGAAAGAAAGAGAAAAAGAAAAACTGCACTCCGACCCTGTCATATTTGTGAGACCAGCTCTAAAGCACAAGCTTAGCAAAACCGTCACCCCAGAGGCTGCCTGGTGGAGATGCTCCATGGTGAATGGGGAAGGTGGTATGGTGCCCGGCTGCCCCAGGTGGTGCAGGACATTTTGAGCTGCTTATTTAGGGATGTCCACACCCAGGAATGTCCACTCTCCGTACTCAGACCTGACTTCTTCTCCACACTGCAACTTGCGTTCTTGTCCCAAGCATCAAAATCCCAAGTGGGGATTTTGCTCTGTGCTGGGGACTGGTTTCCTCCACCAACAAAAGGCACCCTACAAATTTCAGAGAACAGCCCCCTCAACGATGGGGTGGGAACTCGGCTGGGAACACTCTTCCCTAAACCATTCAATAAGGCAGCAAGCAGCGGGCAGCAGCCCAGCCCTGAGAAGGCAGGTGGAGTGAGGGGAAGGAAGTTGGCCATCAGCAGAGACCACAGGGCCAGCAGCACGCTGCCCCTCAGATGGGGGAAGTCAGCTGCAAGGTTGATGGGCACCTGCTTTCTCTTCCTTAGGGAAATTGCTGGGTCATGTGACAATACAAGGCTTAACCCACTGAGGAACTGCTAAGCTGTTTTCTATAGCCACTGCCCCAGGTTACATACCCACCAGCAAGGTGCGAGGGTTCCCATCTCCCCTCTCACTCACCAACACTTCTCCCTCCCTCCCTCCCTCCTGCCCAGGACAGCACCTGTCTCCTATCTGCTGAGCTGGAAGTCCAGCAGGAGGCTAAACTGAGGCCCAGGCTGGAGCAGCTGTGCCACAAAACTGTCAGGGGAGATGTCACGAAGCTTTTTAAGTTGTCTGAAGAGAAAGGAGGGAAATAGTGCTGGGGATGCAGGACGCTTTCATTTGATGACATCTCCTTTATGACCATCCACAGCAGAGTCTCAGAAATAAGAGCTAGTCACAGACTTATAGGATCCAGTTTGAGCTGCTTAGTTAGGGATGTCCACACCCGTGAATGTCCACTCTCCGTACCCAGACCTGACTTCTTCTCCACACTGCAACTTGCTTCTTGTCCCAAGCACCGGCCTCCTTCCACAGGTGTCTCATGGTCATGATGAATTTAGGAAATAGAACAGAGGAGACTCAATGGATAAGAAAGTGTGAAGAATCAATCAGGAAAAATGGAACCAGTCTCTCTCCTTGACGGTGACCAATGGAGGAGTGGAGGGGCGTGGTCATGTGGGAGAGAGCATGGTGGACACCTGTGGACATTGTTATTTCATTCCTCTCCAGTGGAGATTTTGCCTGAGACTTATGGAGACCATGGCTTTGGCAGATGCTGCAAGACACGATTTGACAAGTGGTTTTATGAGTCCTTGTGCCCATGCTGTGTTGATTTGGGGGTGCTTTGGCATCAGGGAGGGGCTCTTCCCACATGAATACCTAAGTTCAGTCACAAAGCTGACTGCACCCTTGGATGTTCTGGTCATATCCATCAACAAACTCCTTCTTTCCACTGAGGACCATTTATGTGGGCCTAGAAGAAACTTGTTCCCAAAGAACTTGGATTGGTGAGAAGATGCAGGCAGATGCCCCCACTGTGCTGACTAGTGGAGGAGAAGAGGCTCAGGTGGAGGCTGCCCACTGGGCAGTTTGGATCCCATAACTGGGGAGTCTTTTCACAAAAAGGTGAGCAGCTCATGGAGGAATCCTGATGAGTCCCCAGGCAGAGGACCTAGACATCAAGCTGGGATCGGCAGAAAGATGCCTGTTTTCTTCCTGCTGAGCTGCACTAAGAGCAGACAGGCCTGATCCGTCCAGAGTGGAAAAGCAAATCCAGACTCAAGACACCTGACCACACGGCAGTGGGCCTCCAAACACAGGGAGGACTCAACACAAAGCAAGAGCTTCCTCCCCAGACCACCGAGGGTCTACCCCCTTCTGCCTCCCCCAAGCTCTTGGTCTATGGAAAGGCTCCTGGACTGGTCCCCAACCCACACTGTTGGAATGGGACCAAGCAAATTCCCCTGCCTCATTCATGATAGAGTCCCACATGGGGAGGAAGAACTGGAGGTTGTGGAAAAGCTTCAATAACATTAGAACAGAAAGAACACACAGCTTCAAGAGGCAAGAGAAGACACGTTTTACCAGGATTTATTGAGGGAAACAAGTGGGATTTTGAATAAATTCCTTACACAGCCCAGACCCTGTCCCCACAGACGAGGCTGCTTCTCTGGGAGGACGTCAGAGTCATTTTCTCTTTCCACGGCTGAGCAGATGATCCCTAAATGTTGTCTTTGATCCTCATGTATTTTAGACACTGAAGGAATCAGGAAGAGAAACCTGGGAGAAGGTTAAAAAAATGGAACAGTAAAAGTGCGGTGGGTGATCAGTGTGAGGGAGGAACCCGTTCAGAGACCCCCGCTGGCTTAGAGACCTCACGGGGAGGCTGTGCGGGTCAGGACCCCTGGAGCCAGGTGGGCAGCTTCCCCTGCTCCGTTCACGCCTCTCATGCCGAGCAGGAATGGGGACTCTGTGCTTCTGGAGGCCAAGGGGACTCCTCTGCACTTCAGATGAGACTTTATCATTACTATTAACAGCAAAGAGAAATCTATTATTAATGTCCTCATAAATATTTAACATTCAGAAACCAGACACCAAAGAAAGCTCTCAAACATCCACAGGGCTGCCTGCTGCTCCTTGGAGATTTCTCCCTTGTGTTACCAACATGGAAATTAAACATCTTAAATTAGAAAAAAAAAAAATAGACTGACCCCAAATATAAACAATTCAGCCTAAAACCAACGGATTCCAGAGGTTAGCTTCTGATTATTAAGGAAGCTTCTTTGAGCCACCTCTCTCTCTCTCTCTCTCTCTCTCTCTCTCTCTCTCTCTTTTTTTTCTTTTTTCTTTCTGTGTTCTCTTCAGGGGCTGGTACCAGGCTTATTTCTAATCAGTAATTGTTTTGTTTTTTTTTTTCCTACACACACTTTAGTCTTTATGTGTGCATAAATGTTTGGAAGTTAATTTTTAACTTATATGCAGACCACCCACAAACTGCTTAAACAAAGGCTTGTTGGTATGAAAAGATGCTCCACGAACATCAGCTATTATTACCATCATGAATGGACTGTGGGAAACAGCTACATAGCCAGGTGCAGTGGTGCACATCTGTAATCCCAGCGGCTGGGGAGGCTGAGGCAGGAGGATCATGAGTTCAAAGCCAGCCTCAGCAATTTACTGAGGCCCTAAGCAACTCAGAGAGACCCTGTCTCTAAATAAAATATAAAAAGGATTGGGGATGTGGCTCAGTAGTTAAGCATACCTGGGTTCAAACCTCAGTACCAAAAAAAAAAAAAAAAAAAAACAACAACAACAACAACAACAACAAAAACCCCAGCCACATCTAGTAAAGCAGAAGAACCCATCCCTTCCTCCAAACCCTTGTTGACTACTCCCACATCAAGGAATGCTGAACTTAAAACCCGATTTACAGAAACAAATACAAACCAGGACTCGGCTCCCTCAGATGGAAGTTTAGGGATCTGAGGACAAGCGGGAGGACTTGCAGAGGGCAAGCTGGGAGCTCATACATTCCAAAATTCCATTATGTTGACGATTCATTTTTCACATGGGCTTTAAAATAGTGGAGTCTCGTCTTCATGCATCTCCTTTGTCAGGATGCCTTGTGGGGGCTGTTCCTGGCGCAGAAGCCTCCCCAGCTCTGTCATGCAGCAGGGAAACACCTTCAAGCCTCACAGGCCTCCTGGCATGATTCAGACCCACTCCATGGTGCCCACTGCTTTCAAAATCTCTTTCTTGTAGCCAAAGCGCCTGCTTACTAGGCAGGGGGTTGGCACAGACACCGTGTCCTCACCGGACTCCCTGCCCTGCAGCTCCATGATCCAGGCTTTCTCCAAAGAAGATTTTTTCTTGCCCTCGTCTCTCAACCCTTCTGTGTTCTGCAAAAGGGTCGATGGCTTTGAGCATTACTGAATCACTTTTCTCAGAGTTGGAACATGCACACTGGGGATTTTTGATGTTGACATCTGGCTTCACATGTGTAACTCAAAAGGCTTGTTGAAGCACCCACTATAAATCTCAGTTCCTCGGCCTGGACCCCAGGATCTGTTTAATCCTCCTGATGAGACCAGCTTGGACCAGAGCTAAGGGGAGCCATGGGAGACTTGGAATCTTCCATCTTGCCTGGCTCATGGCCTAGGACTGGGTAGCTCCTTAATGGCGGCATGGTTTCAATGGGCAAGAGCTTTCTGTTTTGTTCCTATTTTGTTTTAACTCAGTAACACTTGGAGGGGCATAGCTTTGACATTAAAGCATTCCATACACATATTCATGCAAACGGTAGAATATATGGTTGACTTTAAAGGTTTCAAAGAGTAATTTTGACCAGGAATCTTTTTATTCCTTTGTGTAGACTATGGAAATGAAATTGTGTAACATATGCTGCCATTGCCAAATGCACAAAAACTCATGTGAAAGTATTCTAAAATAAATGAAATGCTATCCCTGCCCACCAATGCACTGTACCTTAATAGATGAGAAAAAAAATTCTGCAAATGACTGATGATTTAAAGCATTATGACTGTGTAATTGTGATTTTAAAAGCTAGTGCCTACCAAACCCTTATGATCCATGAAACAATTTCCTAAGTCCACATCACAGCCTTTAACCCTCACAGCAACATTAGGAGGGGAGGGTTATCATGGTCTCTTTGTTTGTGGATGAAGAGACCTACAGAGAAGTGAGCCTCTTGCCTAAAGTGAAGCCATTGAGAGAATCAGATGTCACACCCAGACAAGTCCTATCTACAAGCTAAGGTGGTCACCAAGGTGCCTACCACATGCTCAGCAGATTAAGGCTATTTCTGGGGACAGACTGGGATCCAAGGAGGGACTGGGATCTCATGCTAAGCTGGGCAGCAGGTGGAGCTTGGTAAGCCTGAGCTCAGAGTCACCATTCCCCACTGGGGTGAGCACTTGGTGTGTCTCAAGCAGCCTTCCAAGTCAGGCCCTGGTGCAGAACACAGCAAGACAAGCCTCTGGGAACGTGTGCTGTAGCTGGCGAGGTGAACTGTGTGGCGAGGTGAACTGTGTGGTGAGGTGAACTGCAGGCAGACAAACCATCCAGAGGATGGCAAATGGGAAGCAGAGGGTGGGGAAATGACAGAAAGGTCCAAAAGGCCCTGCCCCTGGGCACCTTCCCATCACTGTTCAGTGGCTGGGAGGACTTTGCCCTAATGCCCCAGGAGGTCTTATCTGAGGGCCTGGACTTCAAGTCTTCTGCTGAGTGGGCAGAGGAAAGGCCTGGGGCTGGCCTGCAAGTGAATGAGAAGAGTAGAAAATGAGAAGTAGAAGCAGGGCCTTGACCAGAGGACCTGGACCACAGGGCCTCGACCACGGGGCCTCGACCTGCTCAATGTCAACAAAGGATCTCGAGTGTGGGCCGTGGGAAATGGAGAACAACACAGAGACATTTTCAAGTAAAGCTGAGACCAGGTGGGACTCTGCAGTCTGAGGGAGGAACAGTGACCCAGAACTAGCTCTGCCAGTTTGATACATAGGGTCTCACAATCAGGAAGTTAAACTGGAGAGGCTCTGTAAATTGTGCAAGGCTTTTGGGGGAAATCTCATGAAAATCAAAAGGAGATCAGGAAAGGAAAGAGACCAAGTGGTAGGAGGCAGGCAGGAAGGGGTAAGTTCGAGGGAGTGATATTGTCCAAATTGTATTGTTATATCATGTGCCTGAATGAATATATGACAATAAGTCCCATCATTATGTACGACTCTAATGCACCAATTTTAAAAAAGTGAGGGGCAGGAAGAGTTTTATTCCTGCACTAAAACGTTACAAGGCTAGAAACATTTCTGTGGCTGTCCTGCTGCACCCAGGAAGTCCATTGTCCTGGAACGTCTGATACCTGTTGGCGTCAGAGCCCTGAGTCAAGGCGGATACCATCTTCACCTTTTGGCACCGAGTGTTTCCCAGGCTTGGCTTTTGCCAGCAGGATAAGCTGATGGCCAGAGCTCATCCACTCTCCAGATCATTCTAAGCAGAATGGAAAGCCACAAGGGAGTTTGTGGCATGAGAGTTATATGATTTGATTTATGCTTTAAATTAACCTCTTTGCCACACAGTAGAGAGTAGATTATGGGAATAAGTGTACAGCTAGGGTCATAGACAGGTAGATAGGTGTAGATCTGGGATAGAAAGAAAGGTGGGTGGGTTGGCACGTTGGAGATGTGGCCTGCACTTAAGTGGCCTTGGATGTTTCTTTGTAGGTTCATCTTCTCTTGCCTCGGGAGGCAGGTGATGCCAGGGAACTTCTGCAAAGGATGTGGCTTTAAGCTCTAATATCCCAATCATAAAAGTACACTTGTCAGCCTAGTGGGATTGAAAGTAAGGCCTTTTTGCAAGAGGAATTCTGAGACTTGTTTTTTTTTTTTTTTTTTTTTTTTTTTTTTTTTTTTTTAAAGAGAGAGTGAGAGAGGAGAGAGAGAGAGAGAGAGAATTTTTTTTTATTATTTATTTTTTAGTTCTTGGCGGACACAACATCTTTGTTGGTATATGGTGCTGAGGATCGAACCCGGGCCGCACGCATGCCAGGCGAGCGCGCTACCGCTTGAGCCACATCCCCAGCCCCCTGAGACTTGTTTTTAATTCTTTAGCATCAATTTCCCTCACAATCAGGTTACTTCCTCAGAGGTGCAAAAATGTTCAGAAGCTAATTTTTAAAATCGTGAGACTGCACAGTTACTAGTTTCTGTGAAAAATAAAATATATTTTTCAAATATATTTGAAAAGATATTTATTTTCGTTCCAAAAAGTATGTTGTCCCTATTCACCATTAAGCGACCATAATAGGACATATAAATAGGAAATCCAATGAAACTTAAAGAGATGGACCAATGTTGATTTAGATACAGATGTAGCATAGAATTAAGGTAGATATAGATATTAAGATAAATGTAGAAAATGCGTGTAGGTATGGAGCAGACACAGAGAAGGTATAGTCAAAGATATGGAATATACATATGTATGAATGTAGATAAAGAAGATGGATGATAAGATAGATAAATGGGAATGTGGGAAAGAGATACAGAACAGGTACAGATGCATAGCTATCTAAAATGTATCAATATACAACACAGATTTGGATGTAGAAAAAGAAGACAGATTAGATAGATAGATTTATCCATAGATGCATCCATAGATTGATTGATAGGTAGATAATCTGCAGTGTGTAGAAACGTAGACATAAAAGTTAAACGGTTTTCATGCTGTTTAATCTGCCTGCCTCACACACAGGTCCTGAAAATAAGCTAGATAAAACTAGAAAACGGTGAAATTCTCAGCTACAATGATCAATTGCCAAGATTCTCAAAAGGTAAAGAAAAAGAAAAGGCTGTGCTTGGCACAAAATCACTATTTCAATGATCCTAAAAGACTCAGAACCACCTCAGGCCAGGCAGGGGAAGAATAGTCCACTGGGATCTTCTGTTACTGCCTGGCCCCGTGTTATTTTCCTGGACCAGACATCGAGGTCTTTCTCCATCAGAAGGCCATCTCACACTGCATTATGCTCAACTAGTAGAGAATTCTCCTCTCTGGTGCATGAGCACCATGATCTCTGTCCTCCAGAGAGAGGAGCCCACAGCTCATTGGAGGTAGGAGGTTAAGTGTGCCTGGAATTTCACCCCAAACCCTCTTGTGAACATCTTCCTCTGTGTGTTCTTCCAGGTGTGGCTGTACCTGCTTGCGTTGCTTCAAAGGTGCCAGGAGAAAACATGTATCTCTAACAGGCACCCAAATGTCCAGCATTGAGGAGAATGCATTACATCCCGACCCCACATTCCGGATACACAACTGTACTCCTTCAGTTCAGCTCTGTGGCTTGCTGGGAAGATGTCGGAACCCTCCAGTCCTCCAAATTCCCCTTGTGGAAGTTGGCCCTGTGTGAGGTCAGAGGTTCCAGAGGCAGAGAGTTTCACAGGAGGCCTTAGGAAGAAAGTGCCAGTAGCAGAAATGCAGAAGGTTATCCAGAAAGTTCTTCCAGGGCAAACCCCAGCTCCGGAGGCCAGAGGGTGCAGCTAAAGATGAAGTAATCACTTGGAGAAATTGTTGATGTTCATTTTAGACAATATTTGTAAAATGCTATCTGTTTAGCTCCTGAATTGGTAGAAATGTGGAGAACATTAATATTTTTATTTCCATTTTGCTTCAGTGGATACTAAGGCTTGGAAAGAAAAGGCCTTGCTCCAAGGGATATAGATGTCAAGAGGCAGAGAATAAATGTCACCTCACCCTGTTTGATGTCCTGGGCCTCCTCCCCTGGGCAGTGCCCCTCCTCCCTCAGTGGGTCTCACCATGGGGGGTTCCACGTGTGTCCACATTGAAAACACATCGTGGGCCTTCAAAAGCCAACAGACTCCTAAAACAGGCATCGCACAAAGCCAAAGAGAGATTCCAACATTGGGCTTCATGCAAACTAGAAGGTGCCTGGTCCTCAGGGCTTTGGGAAGTGACCCACGTGCAGTCTAAAGTAAAGTGAGCTTTTTTTTTTTTTTAAACAAAGTCTTTTACAAAGTCCAGGAAAATACAGGAAACTTCAAGGACTTGGCTATTTCTGTCAGTGGAAACTAATTCATAGTCTTGAAGATTCAGAAGGTGGTAAAGTATTGGGTTTGAAATAATAAAGGACTGATAATATGTTATTGTCATTAATCAGCACTAATTCTTTGTCATTTATGCTTGCCTTTCAAATAGTAAAGGCTTTCTGTATAGTAGAATGCATTTTATTACATTTATGGAATATATATATGTATGGGGTGTGTGTGTGTGTGTGTGTGTGTGTGTGTGTGTGTGTATTAGTTTAACTGAATTAACTGACAGGCTTCCAGATCTAACAAATTATTTTGTGTGTCTGGCATCTAGTAGGTGCTTCATAATGAATCCTTGCTGTGCGTCCTATGTGTGCTGAGAGTTCAGCCAATGCTGGGGATGCAGCAGCAAATCACACCTACAGTGTCCCTGGGAACTGGTGGCCTGGGGGAGGGGATGTGAAAACAGACAGCCCTGCCTGTTAGTGCAGCACTTCTCAGGCTGTGATGGATGCAGAACAAGGTGGAGGACAGTGGAAAAGCTCATATTAGTCAGCTTGGCGCACAGAAAGCCTCTCCCACAGGGGACATTTGAATGCCAACCTAAAGGACAGGAGGGAGAATCCCATGTGGGGTCCTGGGAGAGTACTTTTCTGCAGAGTTAATGGGAAATGAAAAACTGAGCTAGGAGCATGCTTACTGTGTTTGAGGAACAGCCAGGAGGCCAGGGAAAGAAAGAGGGGAGAGAGGGAGGGAGGCAGAGGCCAGAAAGGAGGGCGAGGCAAGGAGTGTAGAAAGACCACGGATTGCAAACCGGTGCATTTGGTTGGCTCACCCCCTTCCTGGAAGCCTTCTTCAGGAGTAAGGAGGGAGCCCAATGACATTCCTGAAACATCTCTCCTGCATGTTTGGGGATCTCTTTGACCCTTTTATCTTTTTAATTGCATTCCTTAGGATACAATGGCTGTCTACAATGAAAAACCCAATTAACCCATTCTTTAGTGATTTGTATGATAGTTACAATTGTTGGATACATAACAGAAAATACAAAGGTAGGAAAAACTGAGGTTTGCCCACGAATCATTGGTTTGTCAAGAAATCAGACTCTTCCTCTTTCCAGTCTGCATCTCTTAGTATTCTGGCTTTCTGGTCACTCTTGCCTTCTCATGGTTACAGAATGGCTGCTGCAATTCCAGCCATCATGTTTGTACTTGACAACATCCAGTCAATAATGAGAGGAGCGTAAAATCTAACCTTCTCTTTATGTAGTTTTCTCTTTGTAGAGAGAGAAAACATTTCCCAGAAGTTGGTAGCATATCTTCCTTGTTACTTATTGGCTAGAGTCAGACCACCTAAGGAAATAGCAAATAGAATGGTGCTCTTCTGACTGGTTAGTTCTGATTAGGGATCAGTCCTTCAAGCCACCATTCAGCCACTTATATTGTGTCCAGTATTTTCCTAAGTTTTCACTTAGAATCAATCATTTATTCCATATTACAACTTTCATTGGGTAGGAAAGTATTAGTGTAACTATCTTGCTCCTAAGAGAAGGAAATAAATAACCCCAGGGAGGCCTGTCTGCAGGCGTGTGTGCCCAGAGGAGCAGACCTCCATGACCAATGTGGTAAAAGCAAATGTGTCCACTTATAAAGGTCACATTTCCAAGGGAAGTAACTACATCTGCCAGGTTAACTCATAACCAATTAAAAACTAAAACCCTCGATTGGAATTGCTAACGCCCTCAGGGAAATTGTGCAGCGAGACCCATGGAAGCCTAAAGTGAGCAGACTCCTGGCCTAGCCATTGCCCCTCTAGAACATTCCTGAGCACATTCAGAGCAGGACTACTCATAGCAGCCAGAGGTTGGTGACTCCTCAGAGCCTATCAGGAATGAGGTGAGTAAATTGTAGAATATTTACAGGGATCTGCAACACAGTGACATGACCCAGGTTATCACACGACAGGCAGTGAGCAAATAGTTCTCGAAAGCTTCACATTGAGTGAGAAACACCAGCACTTTCCAAGGCTCCAGCAAGCAAAGCTCATCTATGCTGGGAGACGTCAGAATGGGGTTGATTTGGGGAAGGCTGGTGAGTGTGGAGAAGATCGACAGGAGGCTGCCGTTGGTGCTCTCTACGTTTTAGGAGGTCGATGGCTGCAATACTGTCACTGATAAAGAACCTGGACACTCTTGCTTGCTGCCTGGGTTGCCTGAGAGGGACTGGCGGATCTCAGATGAGTCCTTCTATAGCAAAAGTGAAAGAAAGGCAGGGCTGGGTTCATAGGTTCCGATATATTACAAGATTCTGAAACTGAACTTTCTCTGAGTTTCATCTTGCACTTGGACACTCCCCCCCGAAAAAAAATCCCAGTGCTCCATTAAAGCAAATTGTAATATTGAGGAAAAGATAAAGACAGAAGTAGCCTTGCTTCTGGGACAGCTCTGAGGCTCACGTCTGGATTGGGGTCACCAGGAGACGAGCTGTCACACCTGCAGACCCCAGAGCCTGATTCCCAGGACAGACGGTTTCCAGAGCCCTCTGTCAGAGATGCCCCACGGCTCCCACTGTCTCCATCATAAACAATAATAAAAACAACCTGTGACCTCAGGTGCATTCCTGGTGGCCTCTGGCTGAGTCCTGGATGCCACCCCTCCTGCCTTCTCTTTGGTTCTTTCTCTTTCTTTGCCTTCTGAGCAATTTTGCAGATCTATGACATTTGCCTCTCATTCATTCTAACAGTTGCATCTCAAAATGGAATTTTTCTTATGGTAATAAAGCAATTGTCTCTTTGGAATTAGTCTCCTTCTTCACTCAGGTGATCCCAGGTGGAGCAGAAGAGTCACTCTGTCCTTGAAAAGAGGGAGGGAGGTGACTTTGTTCCAGAGCTCTGCTGGTAACCATCACGATGAACCCCAGGCCCATGTCTGCAGCTGGAGATGGGGCTGCTGGGAACCAGTGTCCCTCACAGAATCTGACTCAAGACCATTGATCTCCATGCAGGACTAATGAGCACCCAAGGAGGCTCAGGAGAAGGGGGCACTTCAGGTCAGTGTTGACCACCTTTGGAGAAATGGGTGCTATGGAGGCTAAGTGTGTGTACCCCCCGAAAACGCACTTCAGTATGTCCCAGATCTCGAAATACTCCCCAACCCTTGGCCCAGTAATTCCGTTCTAGATAATTATCCTGCAAAGTAACTGAATAAGTGTTCAAAGATTAAATGTCACTGCATATTCATCTAAGGGATTATGTGGTCTGCCCAAAGGATAACAAGTATCAAATTGATGTTGTAGGAAGACACTTAATAATGTGGACATGTTTATGGTCACTGTTAAATTTGTAAAAGGCAGAGGGGCAGCCCAGACCAGTTATTTAAAAGCATTATTTTTCTTAAATGGGGCAGTAAGTGAAAATACGATCATGAAGGTGATAGGTTTCAGGTGATTTTTATGTGTTAATTGTTTTGTTTTCTATGAGGAATATTAGGTTGTCTGTAGTCAGAAAAAATACATAAGGTTTTTTGCCTTTCTCGAGAATGTGGTTGGGAATTGTAAGCTGTGTGCCTTAGTGTCTCAATGAGGCCTCAGGATCGGTAACTTGCAAGTTTGTGTTTCTCCCTTTTTCAAAACAAATTCTCCTTCCTATGCCAATTTGTTAAGAGAAGTGTTCAAGAATTCTGTCTGCATGAATTATCTTCCTATTTTATTATAGTTACGGGTAAAAGTAATTTCACATTAGCCAATATTTGACTAAGAAGATGAAGTACAATTAGATGCATTTATCACTGTGGTTTTCAGTCATTGCAAATGAGAGGCACCGAAAACCACAATCGTCTCAACACAGGAGAGGAAAAATAAATCAGGCGGTAGATTACCAGAGAATGATCTAGAATAACTTGTGTCTATTTGTAATCAAACTCAGGTTCCAAACTGGATTAATTGTGCCCTTTAATAGCGATTTAATCCCAAGGTTTGATCTGAAAGTTGCAATGAAAACAAACAAAAATACTTGCTTCCTTGTTTTCATTTATTTTGACCAGCTTGTACTTCCCTTTTGCAAGTGAAACGTGGTGGAAGGTTTTCTGGAGTGTGGGTAAGAAGTAGCCCACTGTTAGGAGTTGCTGTGGAATTCCATCCCCATAATACCTTGCCCGGCACCTAGTACAGTGCCTGCCACGTGGTACCCACTCTGCCAGTATCGCCGGCTGGCAGGCTGGTGGAGCTCCTTCTATTTGTCGAGTGTTGCTTCTGCAAGTTTTGTACTTGGTGACTTCATTAGCATGAGCAGCTTGCAGATGCAGACACGCAAAGAGCAGGAATGTTCTAAGATGAGATTAGAAATAAGATGTTGTAAATGTGTATAGAGGGATATGCTTTGAGGAGAGACAAGGAAAAGAACTTCTTACTAGACCTTTTACAGAGAGGAGAATGGAAATTAGGGAGCATAAGCTTCTTGCAGAGGTCACGTTCGGATGTCATCTCAGGGTAGGGGCTTTGCCTGTCATTACTGAGACCTCAATGCTGAGAACAGCCCAGACTGCAGCCCTGTGCCTAGTATTCATAAAAGGAATGCTGAATGCATACTTCAGGTTTCCTTCCCCTGACATTATTGACATGTGGCATCCCATAAGTCCTTGTCATCGGAAGCCACCCCCAGCCATCGCTGTGATATATAGTGGCACGGCTGGCCTGCACCCACCATATTCCAGTAGCGTCTTACCCAGTTCTGACAACCAAAACGGCTTCCCGACATGGCCACATGTGTGTGGAATGGTCAGAGGAGACACAAACGGGGCCCGTGAAGCAGTGTCCATTCATTAGACTGGAAAATTCGACTTGATATGTCGGTTTTCTCCAAGTCCGCATCTCCTGGTCTGACCCCTACCCTCACTGTGAACCTGCTCTAAAGCTACCACAGGTGGCTGCCATGGTCTGGCACTTAGGAAGGCACAGAGGCTGGGTCCCCTCCGTGAGGCAGTCCAGGAGGCCACACAGGGCTCTGGCCAGCAGGTGGGCCTCGCTGTGACCGTGCCTGGATCAGGAGTGCTTGTGGAGTTTTCCTCCTGTGCACCCCTCCAGGAAAGAACTCAGTTTGGCCGAAGCCACAAAGAAGCCAGAGCAGCTGTGCGTTCATTCAGTCCAAATTTTGAGTCAGAGAAATCTGGCGCCTGAAGGTGACTCCTGCCTTGACTTTAGCCAGCGGGCCACATGGGTTCCTGCACAAGTATGTTTTGGAGGGAGCTTCAGCATGGGCCTTCCATGACCCCTTTGTGTCACGTTTGCCCTCCCAAGTCTCTTGGGCGAATATCGGTCACTGTTCTCCAAGTTCTATGGGGTAGTTGCCTGTTTACCCAAACGATCCCCTTCCTGCACCATCAGTCCAATCCCACTCCTCCCAGACGGCTGGAATTCTGGAGTGCTCTCTGCTCACTGCAGAAAAAATCTACAACAATGAGGATTGTGGCAACTCAAAAGTTCCCAAATGGATCATTTAAAGAAATGATCTAAGCAGACAAAGAATTTCACTGCAAATTCAGAAACGCTTTGAATCTAATCATTTGACAGTATTGCCTGTGAACAGGCAGCTAAAACCACCTGTGGAAGGAAATGCCTCCCCAAAATGTGCACATTAGAACAGGGGCAAGGCTTGGGGACGTGGGTGGCACCACTTAGGGGCCTCAACCAGCAGTGGTGGGTCCCTCTGCAGGCTCAGACCTGCAGGCTTCCCCAGCTTTCCTGCCCAGGGAGGGCTTCTGGCCTCTCAGCCCCATAGCAGCGTCCTCCAAGATGGCCCAAACTAGAGGGCCAGGAAGTGCTTGGTCAGCCTGGGTCAGGGGTGGGGTCCCCCAGGTGTGAGTAGGTGTGGGAGAGCATGGGGGGCAATGGGTGGTGGCTTTGGAGACCAGCTGGCCAGGTCTCTCCTACCCTCTCCCCAGCTCCCATGTGTATGGTGCCTCCTGGATCAATCCTCAATTCCAGCCCCGCAGGCTCCGCTTCCTCCTGAACCTGCTGCTTCCTTAGTGGGTCTCCTGAAGGGGTATCCAGACCCCAGCCCTTCCCTCCAACCTTCTTTGCTTTCTGACCAGCATGAGGTGAACAGGTTTCCTCTGCCATGACATCCTGGGTCACCATAGACCCCAAAACGATAGGGCCAAGTGACCAGGGACGGAGACCTCTGAAACCCTGAGTCCAAATCAATCTTTGCTCCTTACAAAGTTGGTTATCTCAGTTGTTTTAACAGAATGACTAACACATGGGAACACATTTTTCTTGGCCAGTAGTAATGAAACAATTCCCAGTTACTCAGAACTTCTCTCTGCAGGTAACACTCTCCCCAGTTTTTATCAAAGGCAAAGGTGTATCTTTTAGCCATCTCTGTTTTGAGGAGCTGTAGCTGGGGGCCGATGCCCTGGCTGATAATGGAAGGACTGGTTCTCTCCATCTCCCTTGGAGATGCTTATTATTTACATCATCTCCAGTGCAGCAGGGTGCAAGGAAAATGAGATCATCTTTCTGCAAGTCTCTTGCAACAAGAAAGAGGGAAAATCAATATGTGTGATCATCATTCTTCTCCATCCCCAGCAAATAGGTGGAGGGTTGGGATTCATCTCTGCTGGCGAAAATTGGATTATAAATGTTGGGGAAGCCAAAAGCAAATTTGAGACCAAAATATGTTTTTCCCTTCATGGCTGAATGGCCCGCTGAGGGGTTATAATTTCACATACCACAGTTTTAAGATTGTAAGGTTGGTTCCTGGGCCCGTGGTTTCTGGGTTTTTATTATCCTTCAAACAATTATTAAAGTTATAGTATGTCATCTTTCTTACATGGAAGTGTTTATACATGGGATGTGGAAGGAAAGCATGGGATTACATAGGGAAAGGAATATATCCTGGTGCAGCCTTGCCACCCCTTAAAAAACACAAAGAACCCTGGATGAAGTGGTGCCCACCTGTGATCCCAGCAACTCGGGAGGCTGAGGCAGGAGGATCGCAAGTTCAAGGTCAGTCTCAGCAACTCAGCAACAACTTGTCTTGAAATAAAAGAGCTGGTGATTTATCTCAGTTTAAAGCACCCTGAGTTCCATCCTCCACGGTACTGCAGAAAATAAAATGAAATGAAAATAATAAATAAATAAATATGCAAAAAGCATTGCTAAAATCAGGTACCTATGAATATGTATTAATTTGCTCGGCTCCCAGAGCCCTCAACCCTCTGTCCATGAATGAATCCCACAAAGCCTGTATCAAGCAAGCAAAGTTTGACTGGGCCTGGATGCAAGGCCAAAGGATGAACAGCAGGTGATGGACAAGTGGGCAACATGGAGAGGACCAGCAGATTGTATTCATAGAGCACTGGGGTCCGCTGACCTACACGTGTGGCCCGAGCATCCTCCAGGGACATGGTTGGTGATCTCAGCACAGACCACATGGCATCCAAGGTGCTCCCAAGTCTACATCAGTGTGAGAGTGTCTGAGAAAATGAGAGAAAGGCACTTGCTGCCATTTAGAGAGTTTGAGGCTTTTCTGGGAAGACAAGCCAGAGACAGGCTGTGTGGATTCATCAGCTGCTCTTTTTTTTTTAGTTAATTAATTAATTTTAATTAGGTATATATGACAGCAGCATGCATTTTGATTCATTGTAACCAATTGTAGCACAACTTTACCATGTAGCTACAGCCTTCTCTCCACCCCCTCCAACACTCCCTGCTCAGTCCACCTCTGCATAAGCCATTCATGCCATTTATGGCACCCTTTCTTGGTCACACCTCTGTGTTAGTTATGGGAGCCTGTTATGTGGACACAGGTTTTGCCTTCCTCTTGCCAGGGCTGGAATGGTGCCTGATTAAGAAAGGACTTAGACAGGACTATGATGTCGCAGCCCATGGACTCTGAGCAGAGCAGGACCCTGCCCCAAAGATGCATGCACACGGCAGGAGGCCAATAAGAACACAGCACCGTGATGATCTAATGAGGATCGAGGCGATTCCAGCACACTCAGGTACACTGTGGCACTGCCTGAGCTGGCTGCTGCAGACGGATCACCACCCCTGCGGTTACTGCAGAGGCCTCTGCACTGGAAGCCTGGCTAGACAGGAAGTGGCTGCTTAGGAGCAGACTTCTCACAGTTGAATCTGGTCCACAGCAGCCCATCTGCCCACAGGGACCATGATGTGATGCCATTTTATGTGAATATAGTACTCAGTCCCCTGTGTTCTGATTCTAGCACTTCACAAATGGTGGAGCCACTGTGGTTTCCTTGAGTTTCTCCATTTAATGGCCCAAAGGTCATTCCCAGCCCAACAGCTAAATACTGTGTGCACACGCCATGGTACATAGGAGTGCATTCTGGGAAATGACACCACCCACATCAGCCAGGAATTGGAGGTGCAGAGCACAGGGCAGGCCTCCTGGTGCATCCGGATTCACAGCCAGTGTCCTTCCAAAGTTGTGGCCTGCATTCTTAGGACACACAGCACTAATCCCAGCGACTGATCCCAGAGCTCCTTCCTCATAGAACCAACAAAAAATGAATGGATCACAGAACTCCATTTGTGCAGGCTGCTATGAGCTCAAAAGTATGAGGGCAGGAGCAGAGGGGTGTTCCCAGCAACCTGTGGCCCACTGCAATGCACCTGATGGCCTTAGAATGTCCTTGCTTCTGTCATCCAGCTATGTTCGAGAAATATTTCCTCTGCTGCCTACCTCTAAGGCATCCTGTAAAAGAAGCAGAACTTGTTGGTGACTTGTCACATCCAGGACTTCTGTGGCTGTAAGGACATCATCAAGAGGAGCTGGATTGAGATCCATCTCTCAAGCAAATGACCTGTGTAGGGTGGGATTGCATCTCCACTTATAGTTCATTTTTAACCTATTATTATTATTATTATTATTATTATTATTATTTGCATTACAATTCTTATTACACTTATAAAGCACAATTTTTCATATCTCTGGTTGTATATAAAGCATGTTGACACCAATTTGGGTCTTCATACATGTACTTTGGATAATGATGTCTATCATTTTTTTTATTCACATCCTGAGTTGGAAACAATACTCAATATCATCAGGCAAACTTAAGGAGGTTGGTGAGGACAAACCTGGGTGACAGGAAGCATTCAAGGCCTGAGGATGGTATTCAAGGGTGATACAGCCGACTTGAATACATGAACACAAGCATGTGGGGTTGGAGGGGGGCTACAAGATTTGAAACAGTTCACTGCTATAATGCAATGCCCACTGAATTAGAACAGGCTAGGAGACCCGATATGAATATGGAAATACAACATTGTGCTTTTGAACAGCACATGGTGCTTTCCTACTGTGAGAGCAGAACACACATCTTTGACCAACAGCACTTTGAAGGCAAGAAGGAGACTTTGTGTTCTCATTATTTTCACAGAACTCATTTAGGGAGCTACCTTGACATCCATTAAGAAGGTTTCAAACTTCCTATGTCTTATTTATCAAGCTGCTTCTGTGTTTTAAGTGCCTTTATTTGGAAATCAAGAGTAAAATTTTTCCCTATTTTTGATCTATCACCCTAGCCCCCAAGAGTTGGATCCTTTAAGAAAATTATGACAGAACTGCCCTGTGATGCCGGCCCATGAAGACGGGAATTCACATGAGCTAAATTGGCCTTGAACTCTGACTGCAGGAGATTCATTCATTCATTCATGATGATTCCCAGGAGGAGGCTGGCCCCATTCCAGTCCCTGGGGATACAGTGGTGAATGGGACCACTGAGGACCCTCCTACTGACATGCAGCTCAACTTGTAATGCAGGCATTTTGTTAATGAAACAAGGGGACAGGCCATATGTGACATATGCTGAGGTGGAGAGCCTGCCTCTGTGATGGAGAGACCCTAGAATGGGGTGGGCAGGACACAGGTGCAGGTATTACGGTGCAGGCAGATGGGGTCTAGTAGGTGACAAATGAGAAATTCTTCTTCTAAGGAGGAAAGATAAATAAAGAGCCCAACTGCATGCAGCAAGGTCAGGCAGGGGAGCAGCAAGGTCACTGGTCCCAGACAGGATTGGCACCCACTGGTTCCAGAGTGAATGGCAGGCTCCAATGTTGGAACACAGTGACTTCCCACCATCCTTCAGCATCAAACAGCTTCTTATTGATAATGCAACTTTTAGATATCCAAGGATCATGCTCAGAAAATGCAGATGGATCAGTTCTCTTTTGTTTCCTGTCCCCAGTCCATCTACCAATGGGCTCAGGAATGCAGGGGTCTTCCCCCAAGCCATCAGTCACCTCCTGAACTTGGGCAAAGTGGCTAAAAGACTCTTATATTGAACCATTTTTTTTTCCTGCCAAGAACTGCTCATAGGCACACCCTGCTCCCTGGACAGTCACAGCAGAACGGAGCCAGGATTGAGCTACCACAGGTGTGAGCTATTTGCAATTGTATAGGAAATTGCAAATTGTTTTCTATTAGTATCTGGGGTAATCAGAAGAAATTAAGCCCAGGATTACTAAGGTAATCCTGTAAAGTGGCACGATATTAATAACTTGTTCTTTCCCAGTGGCTGGGCTTTTCAGCTTCGTTAACATCTCTGCTCATTTTCATTCCATCAAAAGCTGATTTCATTTCTTCCAGTCAGATGCCTCATCTTCCACCAAGCTGCTACCACAATCAGCTTTTAAACTAAGCTAATCCTGGTTTTATTTGGATGATTGAGTTATGTAGCTTGTGTCCTGTAACAAAACCAGCTCTGTCAGAAGAGCCAGCTGTGGATAATCAGGCAGAAATGTCCCAGGTAATGGGATTTTCTGGGCACGTCGGACACAAAGTGGAGCGAAAGGCTGACAGGCTCATCTATAAGAAATTTACATCTCCTGCGATCAATTAATGGTTCTGCACAGGCTGCGGTAATTGGAAGAACTTGAAAGCTTGCTGGAGGGTTGATGATAATGAAGAGAATCATTCATTTTAGGAGTAAAACTGCTGGTTGTTTAAAAATAGTCATTCTAGAGTTATTCAATATTTGTGGATGAGGTGAAAGGTGTAGTTCAGGGGCAGAGTGTTGGCAGCACCAAAAGCAAAAAATAAAAATAAATAAAACCCCTAAACTGTGGGTGGTGAGGACATGGTATGGACGACAGCAAATAAATCAGGAAGGATTTTCAGTTCCAAGGTGACTCTTCTGGTCCCATCTTGTTTCCAAGGCTGTTTCTCCTTGTTCTGAGAAGGACGTTGACTATCAGGATATTGGGAGCTCCATCTACTAGGGCTACCACTCTGCAGCACCTGCATGTCATCTTCACAGCTTTGAAGGTCCTCATCAGGAGGGAGTCCCTCCTGGGTTGCCAGCTGCCCCTTGGGTGTGGAACGAGAAACCTCTTCACTCGAGCTCATTATTTTATGTTCATGAGAGGTATTTAAAACACTTTTTTTTTTTTTCGCCCCAGTGAGACAATCTTGGACCCATGGAATCCACGAGAGAGCAAGGCCTGCGTCGTGTCAGACTTAAACACCGGCGATGTCACTTTCATGTCTGCTGGACAGCAGCTCATCTTCTGTCCTGTTTTCATCTCCATCATAGTGAAACCCTCTATTTCTCTGGGGGAAGATTCTCGGGGTTAGCAGCAGCCCCTTTACAAGGAAGATGGCTGGACACGTAGATCAACGAGATCTGGGTGTGGCAGTCCAAGGATGCTGGATAGTTGCACAATTATTTTAAACTGCTTATAAAGAAAGTCAGGAAGTGTAAGACACAGGATGATACTTGCAGTGGATTCACTGTTTGGATGACAAGAGAGCCTTATAGTAAATAAATTTAAATTGTCCTACTGTAATGAGTCAGCCACGTGGAAGTGTAAGAAAGAAGCAATCAAATCATGGGGAGCTGAAGCTTCTTTTGTCTTCAAAAGTTCAAGTGCCATTTTGATAATGATTAACACCGAATTTGGGGAACGAGTCTGAGACAGTGTATTTTCAGGGGGTGATAAGGGAAGAAGCTTCAGTTATCCTCTGGCTTCTTCTGGAGCTTACTGTTTTATAACTGATTTATCTGTACTCCATTTTTTTTGTTGGTAAAATAAAATGATATTCTATATGAATCCATTTCTACACCATTATAGACATGACAAAATATATAGATGGAGGACAAATTAATGATTTTGGGGAGTGGTTTGCAATGGCAGGAGGGCATGGCTGTGATCGTGAACAGGCCACATGGGGCCTCCCTGGGTGCTGGAGTGCTCTGGGCTGTGACTCCATCAGTCCTCTCTGTGGCCATTATCCTGAGCAGAGATGTTGGCCAGGCTAGGAGAAGACTGGGCCAGAGGGAATTAGAGAAGCAGTGATTATTTAGTTTGTCTGAATAAATAAAAAAAAAAAATTAAAAGCAGCCAAAATGCTATTTTATAATTGAAAGATAGGTTCCCATTTGTTTTAAAAATGAACCTTCATGTATTTTCGAGTGTTCGTTTTTCCTAAACTGGAGAAAAGAATGGCTTCTTGGAGTGAGATTTGTTTTTTGCAACATACTCTGTTTGGAGGGAACATATGTTTCTGAAAAACGCTGGTGTGAATATGGATCTAAGGAAAAATTTAATTACACAAATGCAAAAGAAAAGAAAATCATTCAGCCAAACTAGAATGACTGTAATATGTCGTTCTGTATCTTTATTACTTTATAAAAATTGTGATGCAATCATTCAACACTCAACACTGATAGATGGTTTTATTATTTTTTTCAAATTCTTAATATGCATAATTTTGATACGAGGAAAATCTTACATCTATATTTTGGACATAATTTGTTTACACATCCCTTTATCTGGGGGGGGGGGTTCTGATATTTGATACTTACATAGAACATTTGTGGAATTTGTAGCAGAAATCATGGCAGCAGCCAGCTCTGTGGACAGGACACGCTTGACTCTGCAGTGCTGGGCCACCACTCAGTTCTCAGATGCTGAAGCACTCTGAGGTCAAGGAGCTGGAACTACAAGGCCAGGTGGTAGCATGAGAGGGTGACACCTGATTGGGTGTGAGGCATTTTTTTTTCTTTTTCTTTTTTTTTTTTTTTGGTGAGTAGGGGGTACTGGTGATTGAACTCAGGGACACTCAATCCCTGAGCCAATTCCCCAGCCTTAGTTTGTATTTTATTTAGAGATAGCGTCTCACTGAGTTGCTAGGGCCTCCCTTTTGCTGAGGCCTGCCTCAGCCTCCCTAGCCACTGGGATTACAGGCGTGTGCCATGGCACCCGTGAAGCATTTCTGAACTTTGCTTAAGATCAGCAGGAGGGTGTGACGCTTTATACTGGTGTTGGTGCTATCCCGATCACAGTGTCTGGAGCAGGGTGTCTGGAGCAGGCTCTAGCTGGGGCACAGTCCTTGGTCCTGGGGCTCAGGGCTTCCTGTCCTCCCTGATCCTCTCCCTTCTTCCCTATTCTTTCTGCTCTGCCTCATACCCAAGTTCCCTGGGCACTTTCTTTCCCAGCACTGCTTCCAGGTCCTGTTGTCCCCATTGATATTGCTGTGGCTTATTTTCATGCCAAACATTTTAAGGCACCTAATTCTCAACAGTCCTTGTGAAGTGATCCTCCTCTGGTTTCTCTCCTACCCCTCTTGATCCTATTGAAATAGTAATTTTGGTGGCTGCCCTTTGGTTTCTATTGAATCCTCACCAGCTCAGGGTTGTAATCTTCTCCTTATCCACCTGGAAACTCAAGTTGGGGGTTGGAAGAGATGAGCCCTGAGTGGCAGAGTTTGCACTCAAACCCAGCTTGGACTCACACCAAATTCAGGACTCTCACAATTGCATTAAATTGCTCACCCCTTATTAGTGCTAATTTTGCATATTTTCAGGGTAAAGTTCTGGCTTATGGCATGTAAGTCATGCATATAATTGCTAAACTCATTGGCCATTGCTGAAATTGTAAAAGCCTCTTTTAAGAAGCCTAAATGATATCATTATGGCCTTTGATAGGATACTAAAAGGGAGGGTGGGGGAAACAGGGAGAGTAATAAAGAGAAAGATCATTCAAATGTAAAACATAAATCAAAGGAAATAAACGCTGTGGCATGGATGATACCTCTCCCATCCCCAGTTCTCACACAGGCGCACAAACTGGATCTCGTCCTTCTTCTTCCCAAGACTGTTTGAAGGCGGCTGGGTGGCTCTGCGATGGGGCAGTGTCTGAGGGAGCACACAGGCTGCACCTGCCACGGGGAGTCTGTTTACCTCTGGCCTCTCTCCAGCCCCTGCCTCCTGACACCTCCACTTCCCCTACCCCAGGCCTTCATCAGCATCGTGTGTAGTCAATCACCGCAACAGGTGGATTCCCTGATTACGGATTCACCTGCTCACTAAAATGTATCTGTAGCTTCAAAATCCATATTCAATACACTTTGAGAACCATTCAAAGACATGCAGAATGGCAAAAAATTGGAGTTGCCCATGAACATATTCCAGCTCAGATCAAGGAAAGTGGCACTCAGCTGCCGCAGTCTTGGCTGGGCACAGAATAAGGAGCCACTCAAGCAGGAACAAAACTTTATTTTGAAAAAGCCGCCAACACTCTCAGCGCCAGCAAGCCAAAACCGGTCCTCCCATGCGGGCGTCCGACCGGAACCGCGCGTCTCCCGGAACTGCCGGTCTCCTGGGACCTCCCCCGGAATTCCCTCCTACTATCCTTCCCCAACCAATGGGAACTCTCCATGAGTCCCCGTAACATGAGTCCGGTAGTAGGCCAAGGTGAACAGCAGGAGCCCAATTTGCATATGAATGTAAATCTTAGCATAATAATACCTCAGTGGCTAGCTGGCGTCACTTTACAACCAAAGGTGCCATACATCGTATATTTTGCTTGTGGCTCCTAGCACTCAGCCCTTCTGTGGATTCAGACTGTAAGCAGATCCTCACCCCACGATCCACTCAGTGGCATGCAGGTCAAGGCTTTGAGCTTTGGTGGTTGATTTTGCTGTTCAGGAGACCCCAGGAAGAGCGCTGAAGTGCCATCTAGAGTCCCTACACATGGGAGACTGTGACAGGCCTCACTGAGCAAAGGCAGGAGCTCAATGAGGCTGCTGAAGCTGCTCAGTCACGGAGACTGGCTGGAGCTCCGTGCTCATGAAGCAGCATTCCTTCAGCAAGATGGCTTTGAACAGAAACCCGCATAAAACTGGGGTGTGCACTGGAATTTTGAAGCAATGTAACCTGAGGTCCCCAGGAACCTGGTCCTCTATTTCCCCTGGGGCGCTTGCTAATCCAGTGTTCTCTGAGATTTCTTAGAGTGTAACCACTGCAGACAGTGAGGATCCACTCTCCTCAGAGTCTGTTCATCCTGGCCCAGTTCCACCTTGCAGCTCACCTGCTAGTTAGCCGCACCTGTGCCTCTGAGTGCACTGTGCTTTCTGTCTGGGTTCCCTTCCCTCTGAGTGATGGGCTGTCTTCATTTGTCTGTGATTGACAGCCCAGTATCTGGCCTGCCCCCTTCTTCTGGTGTGGGCATCTTGACTGTGCCTGAGGGTCCTCCCTAGGTCCATGAGATACACGGGTGTCCATCCTGATCCCCACCCTTCCTATGGAGAGGGCAGGGGAAAGGGGCTGGAGTTTGAACTAACCTGGGTGACTCAGGCATGTGAATCTTGAGTTGGACAGACTGACACACACATGGGGCTCTGTGACCAAGTCCACCTGTGTTCTACATCCCCAGGGCTGATATTTTGGTTTCTAGTCTTTCCAAGGCCCACTTTGTCTATTTAATTCTGATGCAATGACAAACGTCACGTGCTTCATAAAGCAACCCCCCCCCACACACACTTTTTGTTGTCGTTATTTTCTACAGAAGACTCAGCTGAGCCCCTTCTCCTGTGGAATTTTCCTGCCATCCCCTCTGTTCACTGATGGCATGTCCCCTCCCCTTCACCCCGACACTCACCTCCCACAGGAACACATGGGGACGTTTCACTGGGATCTCCTTTCTGTCCCCTGAAGCCCCTGGTGTGGAGCAGGGAGCCCCAGCAATCCAACTCAGCCAGCCAGATGGCAAGGCTCACCCAGATCAGAAGGAAGTGCACAGACATGGGGAAACCTGGAGACGGATTCGGAAGCCATTAATGAGTTTCCCCCTCTCTGTTCCTTCTAGAGGTGTCACATGAAAGTCTGTCTGGGATGAGATTCTTATCTCGGTAAAGCAATCAGCCTCCTGGCAGTTTTGGGGTGAGGGGGAAGCTAGGAAAAACCTCCACCCAGAAAGCTGGGGCTTCCCGCCTCACCCCAGAGAGCTTCCATGCTGTCACGGGATGCCATGGTGCATCTCCATGTGGTGAACATGATTTAAAAAGCTTTGTTTTCAGAACCATTTTTGGTTTATAGAAAATTGTGCATGAGGTACAGACAGTCCCCACGGGCCCATCTCCCTCCCTGAGACAGTGGCCCCTGTCGTTAATGTCCTGCATCCGTGTGGAACATGTGTCACCATCAACAAGTGGATATTGATGTGCTGCTGCTGACTGGCTCCATAGTCTACCCAAGATCACACCTGGGAGAGGGGCGTGGCCAACACTTACTGTCCTGTGTCCACCCCCTCACTGTGATGACGAGTAGTGCCACTGCCCTTGAGCACCTCTGAGCTCCACCTGTCCTCCCGACCCCAACAACCACAAGGGTTCCTCACCTCTGCCAGAGGCTGGTCCCGATCAGCCTCTTTCAAGCAGCACCATGCAGATAAGGCTCCTCTGTGTCTTCCCTTAGCTTGGTAGCTCATTTTAAAAAAAATTCCATTCTGGTCTACGTGTATTTGTTTTATAATAAAAAAAAAAAAAAACTGACTCTCTGTTAACTTTCTGTTGTTGGGATAATTCCTCCAAGTGTCTTTCAGGTCACAATTGCTAGCACAGAATAAACGAACCGGAAATGAACAAATTTAAAAATGATGCAGAACACACTAGAACAGGGTAGAACAAAATAGAACAAGACAAAAAGGAGAAAAAAATACTGAACTCATTACAGTTAACAAAGAACTTTTGTTTCCGTTGAGTGTGTGTATGAGGATGTGGGTGCACAGACCCTGACACAGATCTTTCTCCCTGGGTGTTCTTTACTGTGGGTCAAAGTCAAAACTTTTACAATCTACTCTTCTGGTCTATAGCTTGAAGTACTGAAAGTTCATATTGGAATCAGAGGAAATAAAAATGTGGAAAGAGGGAAAAAATCAGAAAACAGAGAAAAGCCACATGTGGTAGATGTTGATTCAGAAAAATTTATTCATGTATCATTATAAAAATTATTAATTAAAAATCAATATTATTAAATATACAGTAATTACCATTTTACATGTTTTAAATATTTTGCAAAGATTAATAATATTCTGTACAGTGTTATTATTATTATTATTATTATTTTGTAGATGAGATCCTTGAAGTTCAGAGACCACCTCCCCAGTTCCCGTGGGGTGTGTTTGCTGGATTTCAATGCAGGTAAAGCACCCGTTTTCTTTGTTTTATCACATCTCAAAAATGAAGGTAAACAACTTCTGGAAATGTTTTACTCTGGGTCATAGTCAAAACTTTGAGGAATTGATTGTCAGTAGGTTAAGAATGCCGGACTGCAGGATCCTGTAGCTCAGAAGGCAGCAGATTCGCCTCTTAAAGGAGGGTGAGAGATGACTTTCCCCCTGGGCAGGGTCTGATGCCACCATGAGGGGAAGAGCCTGGTGTGCACAGGCTGAGCTGGGAGCTTCGAGGGACCCGCAGTCCACAGCACAGACTGGAAGCAGGGACCCTGCACCAACTGTTCCCGTCGGTCCCTTCTTTGAATTGTCCAGTTATTCCATGGATCACTGTGGAGCCCGTAGCAGAGCCCTCTGAACAAGGGCACAGCACAGGACAAGAGACACAGTTGCTGTCCCCCTGGAGCCCACAGTCACATGGTAAGAGGCCCAAAAGAGCAAACAGCACAGACAGAAGTGCTACCAGATCTGGAGGAGGTGAAGGTGAGATGGAGCTCCCCCGGGGAGCTACCAGAGACCTCTGCTGCACAGAGACCATGCCTAGCAGAGATCCCCAGACGGGGGAGAGAGCTTCCCACTGTCTGCACACAGGGCTGTGTGCTGGATCCCACCCACCCACACAGACCTTCACCCGAATGCTTAGTCCTGCTTCTCTTTAGGTCTGGAAAGAGAGAACTCTGAGGAGCCGGCAGGGCGTTGAGTAGTGGTGAGGGGCTCCTTTCTTTCCCCACAGTCTACGTTCAGTTCTCTCGAGTTCGCTCTCACTGAAAATTCCTTGTTTTCTTATCAATCATGTATGTATTACCTCAATTCATAAAGTGCTTGGATAACACTTTGTTGGAACTTATAGTTCTAGAAGAAGTGTGGACGAAACATTCTTCTGCCCCTTTGGTTTCTCTGTGGACACCAAACAAGATTTCTAGATCAATCTATAAGGGGAAAAAAAAAGCTATCAGTTCTTTGAGATGCTGTTCAATTGTGGTCGCATAATTTAGTGATCTAGGAATAATAAATTAATGAACACTTCTTTGATTACTTGTTTCTGCCCTGATGGTCTGGAGTGGTCACCATGGAAACCAGAGCGTGCCCACCTGATGGATGCAAATGTGGAGGTACGAGGGCAACGCAGGGCCAAGAGCAATGGAGCCCCTGTGGACGACCCTAGGAATCAGGGCTGTGCCAAGGCTGAATGATTTTCTCATTGCACTGGGAAATGTGCTGTCAGCTTTCCATCCCTGTGAAAATGTGTTTGAGATATAACTTGTGAAGACAGAGGACTTAATTTGGATGATGATCTCTGTCCATGGTCAGTTGCCCAAGTGGCTTTTGAGTCTGTGTTGGGGTAGAATATCATGGCGGAGATCAAGGTGTGGAACAGGGCTGCCCCTCCCCTGGGCAGCCAGGGAGCAAAGAGAGAGAGAAAAAGGGAGTAGGGGTCACCTACCCCTTTGGGGGCAAACCCCCAGTGACTTAACTTCTTTCCATAGGCCCCACCTCTGAGGTTCCTCACCTCAGAACACCACACAGGCGGGGACCAAATCTTTAGCATATGGTCTTTGGGGAACATTCCAGAACCAACCATGGCAGGAGAAGATGTGGGAGTCCTTTTAGGAGTAGCAACAGCTTCTGAGTTTGTGGCTGCATAGTGGACTCCATGGGCCACTGCCTGGCACACACTGCTCCCTGCCCACTCATACAAAATGGGCCTTCAAAGAAAGAATGGCCTTCAGGACACCCACCAAGAAGTCATGCTGGACAGCTCCAAGCAGGGCAGCCCCCTCTGTGAGGAAACTCAGGCCCATCTACAGTGTTGGGAAAATTTGATAATGAAAAATTTATGTCATTACTATTTGGGGAAATTTTCCACTGAAGCTATAAATTTGGAATTGTTCCCTCTGTTTAACTCAATGTTTCTGATGGAATGCTCCAAAAGAAAAAGAAATTTGTGCTGGTCATCTCCCAGTGCAAGTGAAGGGCTGTGCTCATTTTTAGGAGGAAGAAGGTAATTGAAAATTTATCAATCTGACAAGATGCATGAAAGAATTACATTTCTCCAAAGCTGATACTGTTTTTTTTTTCTTTTTAGTCTGTATTTTAACAATGATAATTAGGTATCATTTTAGACATGATTCAAATATGAAGTAATGGACAGTTTAGCACACTTAATGGGAAGTCTTTAATCATTTGAAATCCATCTCAGTATATATTAAGGCATTTTACATTTTAATCACAGTTTACTATTTTAAGAAATTTCTTCACCACTTAAAGAAATTGCCTCAGTGGCAGTACAATAAATTGGCAGGTTTCTGAAAGGCAATTAGCAACATGTATCAAAACATTTAAAGATGCATTTTTCCTTGGTGTCCGCAGCCTGACTCTGAGGCACACTCCTGAGGATGTGAGGTCAATGGCGTGGGTGCTGGTCTTCTCTGGCTTCTGGAGAGCATCCACTCTCTTCTGACACCGGACCACCGGTCTCCTCAGGGAAGGACCCAACTCTCAGTCTGTCCAGGTGCATTGCCTTGTCCCAGTCCCGCTCCAGCTGTGTCCCAGAACTAAGACAATCAGCATTTGCTATCTCTTAGTCCCCAGCTCACGTTTGGAGATATGAGTTAATTTCACTCTGTGTTGCTCAGGTCCACCACAATTCAGGAAGTATAGTGAAAAGTCCAGGGATCTGAATTGTTGTTCATGGGGTGCTAGAGAAGTGTCAGACCTGAAGGACTGTGCTCTGCCATCTGGCTTCTGCTGAGGTTAATGACAAATCCAAGGACAGCAGTGCTGAGGGTGTAGGACACCCCTCTGGGATGTCAGCTCCATAATGACAGTAGCTATACTTGGATCCTTGGACTTGTCAATTTATTGTACCTCCACATCCAGGAACTTACCACATGCTCAGCCAATGCTGCTGGAATTCCACCACAAAGTAAGTGGTCTTCTGAATATGTTAACTGAGCACCCGGGTCCACCCATTCCAGAAGCTACCCAACCAAGATTTCTAAGTCATGTGGTTCAAATATGCTTTCCTCTTATAAGCCAATTTGAGTTGTGTTTTATATGAATCAAACATTCCTAATATTAATGGAATCCAAAGGTATGTTTTCAGTGACATTTTTCAGTTTTCTGTCACTTGTGTATTTTAGGATTGCTAGATGGGAAACAAGCCTGTCTCTTTGCAGAGATAGCCACAATCCGAGGGCTCTGAGACACCATATGCTCAATGAGAATGAAATGCATGGTCTCCTGGTTTTCCTTTCCCTACAGTTCCAGACACCCATGAAGGGAATCACGGGTAGCCTGAGGTCCCCTGCAGTCCAAGAGTTGGTCTATGGCCTGACTCCAACTTTCCCTTAGACTCCATGCCACTAGCTCCCAAGAGCCCAAGGGCAGGATCTCAGGCTTCACTCCAATTGTTCCACCCCCACAATCATTCAAGGGGCAAGGATGCTTTCCAAGACTGAACCTCCATCAAGATCCAGTTCAGGAAACCAGTTGTAATAGAAAACTAGTATCAGCAGTGTTAACCAATGAACTCTCCATGTCTATAAAAGCAACGAATTGTTCATGTCTATTTCTATATTATGTAGCCTCTGACTGGGCAGCACATGACAATCAAATAGTGCTGAGTTGGTCAACCAATATTTATGAACTACATGCAAGGTGCTTCCTCCTGAGCCAGGCAGGAGACTCTGATGAACCAGGCACACACAGGCTTGAATCTCCAGGTCCTCGTGGTCATGGGGAGGCAAGAGGCAGGGGCACATAATCAGAAAAGCGCCTCCAGGTAATGGTGGGATGAATGAAGGGAACCAACAGGGAGCAGACTGGAGAGCAAGCAGCAGGGAGGAGCTACCTTTGTAGGCCAGGAAGAGAAGGAGCCAGTCAGGTGCAGAGCTCGGCCAGGGTGATCCAGGCTGAGGAAAAAGCTGAGGTAGGAGTCCAGCCAGGGGAAGGAAAGAGAGGGTACAGGACCCAATGTCCACAGAAGCCTATCCAGTGTATATGTGCTACTAGACAGCTGTATACACTTTGTATAATTGCTCAGTTAGGGTCGAATTATTGCCCTCCCCAACTCATCTATTCATGCCTTACTCACTCACATGACTCTCTTTGGAGATAAGACCTTCAGTGGAAAAATTAAGGTGAAACAAGTTCATGTGGACATCACCCTAATTAATAGGTGTCCTCCTAAGAAGCAGGAGAGGCGTCACAGGCCACTCTCCCCTTATGTGAACACCAGGAAAGAGCCACCAGGATGCAGCGAGAAGGTGGTTGTCTGCAAGCCAGGAAGAAACCTCACCAGACATCAGATCTGATAGCATCTTCTTGGATTTCCAGCATCTGGAAGCATGAAGAATAAGTTTCTATCATTTCAGTTACTGATTATAATCTGTGGTATTCTCTCATGCATGGCAGCTCAAGCTGATGAATTACATAGCTGACTCTATACATGCATGCATGTGTGTGTGTGTGTGTGTGTGTTTGTGTGTGTGTGTGAGTGTGTGATTACTATATCGAGTGAATAAAGTTAACCATCAGACTCCATCTTGAAAGAGAGGTCCTTTATAAAGCAGGCATTAGCAAATGAGGACAAGAAAATCTGACCCAATGCTGCTTTTACAAATATAGCTCTCTGAGAACACAGACACGCTTGCTTTGAATGAACTGTCCATGTCTATTTCCACGTTATATGCCAAGCATGTTAAGAGGTCATATCAGAATCAGGGGCCCACAAAGCCAAAGCCGTCTACCATTCTTCTCTTTACAAGAACAATTTGCTGTTCCTGCTCTAAAATATTAGCCCATATAATAAGCTGCTGAATGATCTTTAGTTTATTTTTCCCCTTCTATTCTCAAAATCAAAATACACTACTTACATAATTTAAGAGCATCTACACATAAACAAGCACCGATTGAGGCTATGCATCAAAAGCATTCAGAATAGATTTAACTCACGTATGCAAATATTCAAAGAAATCGCTTGGACCCACCGCATAAATAGTAAATGAGATTATCTGATCATGTTTGCTGTTCCTTTTTACCCCGTTTCACAGGAATAAATCATTGGTAAATAAAGTGGTGTTTTTCCAAGTCCCAGCAGCATTTATTGTTCTCTGAGAAATCTAATCACTGTGGATTTTTTCTTCACTATCCTTCAATATTCTCTCATTTAAAGGTCAATGTGAGCTCCCATTACATAGTCCCTGACAATAACCATTCTTAAAAATATTATTCTGACCTAATAAAGTTACTTGTAGGTCTCTGCCTAGAAGTCGGAGGCAGTGCTAATCGACTGTAGAGCAATCAAAGGGTAGGCTAGAAGGTCTCACAGTGGCATCGCTGCCCCTTACAGCCACACTCCAGTGACCTGGGAACAGCATCCTGTCCAGTGCTGCTGTCTGGGATGTGCCAAGCAGTTCCTCCTCTTCTCCAGGGCTCACTTCTGAGAAGCTTCGAGATGCCTGCAGGTTTCTAACTAAGCCAAAACCCGAGAGATGTCGCAGCACGAGGACCTCCACGCTAAGTGAAAGACTGAGAGCTAAAGGCCGGGAGCCTGGGCCTGGCTCTGGACGCAGCATCAGCACAATCGACCTCCCATGACAAACCCAGTTGGCATTTGCAATTAATAACAGAGGTGAATATCATTTATTAGAACTCCCTCTAGCCATCCAGCACCCAGTGTTCCTGCTGATTTTTGCCAAAATTGTGTCTCAGTTGACAAAACATGGCTCTTGCTGAACCATGGTCTGACCAGTAGATTTCATCTAAGTCTGTTCTTTGCATTAAACTTACTGTGGTTAAATCTGATAAGTGATCTACTTTTGAACTATTTTAAGCTTTATATGATTATGTTCACTGTATGGAATCTTCTTCAGCCTCTGCACTGCTCACCATGGGAGGACCATTTTTTGGAATAATTGCAGAAGTTGGGATGTTATTTAGTTTTACATCATTTAATAATGGTTATATTTAACAATAAGCTCATAATTTAAAAAAAAAATAGCCTCCACGAGTCTGGCAGGAGCAGAGTTTCAGCACACCACTCTTACCAGCCTTTCCCCAGTCTTTATTCTGAAACATGAGAAGACTTAGGTACAGAAATGGCTGTGAAATCTTTTATTACCTCCATTAGTTTGAAAAGGAGTTTGTGTAATCCTCTTTGATTGTGTATAAATCACCCCTACTTTCTGCCTGGTTCTGCATGGTCTCCATAAAAGAAAGCAAGACACTGAGCCCTAATTATACATTAACAAGCACAAATTAACGGTGGCACAGAAAAGCTTTTCTATTGGCTGGATTGATCACGGGATGCTGGGGAGCTCGGCTGATGATGTTGGATAAGCACTTCTCCCAATGCCCAGGGACAAGAGCATAGCACATCATGTGAACCCCATTATGTGTCTGAAAAGGTCCCTGGGCACAGCCCTCATTTCAGATGTTGAAAGTAGAAAACTGCTGTTTCCTGAAGTCAAATGGTCTCAATTCAAATCCCACATAAGCTACTTCTGAAGCAAATGACCAGAGCATCCCTTAACTTCCTCCTACACAAAATGGGGACAGATAAGCTGTGGCTGAGTACTTACCACAGTATGGCACCCAGGAAGCCAACAGAAGGGCCAGCTTAGCTATTATACCAAGGCCAGTATGAATCTGTAGGCCACTACCAAATGGGAAATAAGAGAAATGTTAACACACAGGAGCTCCCTAAACAGATGTTGGTGGGAACAAGGGAATGAACAATATAGGATGAGGAACCCAAGAGCTAGCAAAAGTGGAAGCAGACACTGCCCCAAACAGAAAGGGCAGGAGGATGAGCCTGTCCCCAGGATCCCAGGAGGCCCCCATGGGGGCTGTGGCCTTCCTCAGAGAAAGGCAGGAATCTGGGAAGGTGGCCTGGCAGCCAGGAGGTAGGGAGGACAATGCTCTGACATGTCTTCTCCCTGGCCAGCAGTCCTCCTGTGGCCTACGGGTGGTTCAACATGCCTGGAAGTCAGCAGGCCGGGAAGTCAGGTTCAGTGGGACCAAGGGGTAAGCATCTTGGAAGGGGCAGGGCAGGGTGCAGAGCAGGTCAGCGAAAGCAGGACAAAAGCATCTAGCAAAGAGGACCACTCTGGAAGCTCACAAGCTGTAATCGGTAAGAAAAGGGGCAGCAGAGCCTCAGTCTCCCTGCAAAGCACCAGTGACATGTAGTTGCCTTCAACCTGTGACAAACTCTCACACAGTTGTGGTCTGGTTTTGCAACACAGCCAGAAATGATATCCTCATTTTCAAAGTGAACAAGAATTATGAGCTCTCTAGGATTATCCTGAGGCTTTATACCTAACAAATTATGGCCATTTAAGTTCTTAGAGTCTTCTAACACACTCCTACAAGGGAGGTATTGATCTGTATTTTTGCCAATAGACAATGAAGTAGGGAGATATTAATGGACAAGGGCCACCATTACCCATGGTTCAAGGTTTGCCTAACAATTAGAGAATTCCTGGACATGCCCAGGGAATTTAGCAGAGGGTTGGAGAGCGCATGTCTTGTGTTTGCCTTTGGCTCAGCAGGATGTGCTGAGGGCAAGTGGTAGTCCATGCTCTCCCCTGCCTGCTAGCCCTGCCTCCTGGGGAGCTGTCCAGTGCAGAACACAAAAGCAAACCAAGACATAAGGACCCGTGGGTGACAGAAGGAGAAGGTGCTGGGGGCTGGGGCACATCCCTTCAGGGCATTCCAAATGTCTTTTCCAGTAAAGTGGTATTTCAGCATGGACCCAAGGAAAGCAAGCCTGTGGATATTTCAAGGGAACAATGTTCCCAATCAAGTCAGACCTAAGGAAAACTGTTTTTTGCTTTTTAAGTACTCCCTATATAATCATGAGCAAGTAGTTGGGTCTTATAGGCTCCATTTCCACATTAACACAATATAGATAAAAACACACCATTCAAAGAGCTATTGCAAAGGTTAAATAGCACCTGAGATGTAAAATGCCTACGTATTGTACTTAGTATATCACACCTACCTAAGAATTGAGAATTCTGTTACTATTTTTAGTACTCAAAGACTAAAATGCTTTGCTTTTTGCATATCACAGATTTGCACCCAATCCCATAATGCCTAAAAGCTTTACCTTGTGGGATATTACACCTTGTGACAAATAGTCCAATTCTAATATCATGCACTTTACTTGTTTCCAGAATTTTACATTTGGACAGAATTGAAATAAAACAGACCATCATAAATGCCCTGCTGGAAATTTTATAGTCTCTAGACACATAATGGAAGTGTGGGTTGGAAAAAACTAAAAACATGTTTATAGCTACTTATTTATATCACTGATAGACCCCATTCTTTCTAACCATTTCCTTATATCTGAAATGAATAAAAGAAATGGCATCATTTGTGTAAGTGGCAAGGGACCTTTTTGACAAGTCCCTTGAATTGCTGTGTTTTTCTGAGAGTCTCATGTTTTGTCGGGGAAGCATGTGGGAAGAACACCTTGTCTTGTTTTATGACCTTCTTTGTAGAATGTGAAAGCAAGTCTTCTCAACCTCTGTGATAGCAGCTCTGGTGTGTATGGGGTGCTTTGTTACAATTTGAATATCTACTCCTTTGTATTGAGAGATTTGGGAATGTATTAATAGCAAACAAGTTTCAGTGTAATTATACCCTGCTTAGATGTATCACTCAGCTATAAAAAACAAACAAACAAACAATTGAAAACAGTCCCATCATAAGGAATTATTGTTTCCTTTTCGGTGTGGTAAACTGCTGTGGACTGACATATCAATGCATAATTGCATAAAACATGTGCGGTCTCAGAATGGACAGATGTTATAGTTTTCCAGTAGATACCAGGTATATGGTAAGAGACATAAACTCTCAGGGTTGAGGGTGTAGCTCAGGGGTAGGGTGAGCGCTGAGCACGTGAGGGACCCTGGGTTCCATCTCTAGCACTGTGTGATATTAGCTCCAGCCTGGGGCGCCTGGGACTGTGCTTCTGGTCTTTAGCGATTGTCACCAGGCCGCTGAGACCCGCTCCTTAAGACATGGACTTCACAACTGGGCCTGGAGCCTTGGAAGAATGAACTTGTTAAATTGATCATCAGGCCGGGTGAGCCAAGCCTGCCACACAGGAAGGGCTATAGCAGTGTCCCCTAGCTCTGCCGGAAAGTCAGACCTCAGCTCTGAATTACAAATTCAGGAAGAAGACCAAAGCTAGGAGAAAGCAAATCTAAGTTAGTGTACAACTTTGCCAGTTAGACTTGGGGCCTGTTCCCTGGCTGATGTGCTGGTATTGCTCTCATTAAGTTGATCAGTTCCATATGTGAAGGAGGCCTCCTAAGTCCACTGCTGCCTGTCTCAGCACATCTCCTGTTCCCATTCCCTGTGTGCTCCCTGGGGACTCTAAATAGAATCATGAAAATCTGTTTAGCAACATAATGAAAAGAAAACCAAGTTTGACTTGCAAACTGATTGCCTTTGCTATGAACAGAAATAAAGCAATTTACTATTTTTTTTAACTCAAAGAACGACTCTTCTTTGTCAGTTCCAATTATATGCTGTAAGAGGAAAGGCGGAGCTGTATCTTTGTGGAAGGGCTCAGTCAACTTGAGGGCCCGTGTTTTCAGTGCATGAAATCATTCAATAAATATACACATAAATGGGGGGAAAGCCAGGGCTTTTTATTTACCCATTCTTGGTTTGTATTTGAATAAACCACACACTTCTTCATTGATGTATATCGGGGCCTTTTTTGTTATAGCAGCCGCCATGCTCTGTACCACTATTAGATGGAGCAAGGCCAGCCCTTGAACCTGCAGGACTGGGAGCTGAATCTGGAACACACCAGTGGCTGTGGTCACTCGGCCTGTGCTCCAGGATCCTAGAATCAGGCACTGCTGAGTGTCTTAGTTTTCTGAAAGATGATGCTGCATGTATGGATGACTGTGAGCACATAGATTTCAGAAACTTGGAGAAGATAGAAATTATGGTATGTGTTCTTTTTCCTCTGCCTGAAACTGGATGAAATCACACCCACTGATTAGTCAGCTTTTCCTCATTAGGACCAAAATACCTGACATAAGCAACTTTTTTTTTTAAGAGAGAGTGATAGAGAGAGAGAGAGAGAGAGAGAGAGAGAGAGAGAGAGAGAGAGAGAGAATTCTTAATATTTATTTTTAGTTCTCGGCGGACACAACATCTTTGTTGGTATGTGGTGCTGAGGATCGAACCCGGGCCGCATGCATGCCAGGCGAGCGCGCTACCGCTTGAGCCACATCCCCAGCCCTGACATAAGCAACTTAAAAGAGGAAAGTGCAGTTTTGGTTCATGGTTTCAGAGGTTTTCTGTTCGTGGTCAGGGGGCTCCAAGGAAGAAACCTTAGGGAAGAAGGGTGTGGGAGAGTATGGCTGCTCTGGTCATGGCAGCTGGAAGGAGAGAGAGAGAGAGAGAGAGAGAGAGAGAGAGAGGAGTCTGGGACAAGACATGTCCCCAAGGGCACAGCCCCAAAGATCACACCCTTCTACTAGATACAGCCCCCTCAAGTTTCTGCCACCTCCTAACCATGTGTTCAGTTATGACTCCCTCAATGGGTTAGTCCACTGGTGGGTCACAGCCCTCATGATCCAAGCACTCACTCCCCAAAGCCCAGGTCTAAACATTACTGCATGGAGGGACCAGCCTTCAATACAGGAGCCTTTGGAGGACACTTCTTCCCAAAACCTAAAGCCCTCTCACTGTGCTTGCTTGTCTTTTAGTCAGACCTCTGTCTCCCACACACAAAGGCAGGGCTATGAGACCAAAGAAAATGTCAGTAAGTGGCAGAGTCGTGAATTATCTCCATTTCAACCCTCCTTCAGTACTGGTTACATCCAGGAGAATCTACCCAGGTGCTGTGGGGTTTGCAAACTTTCTAATTTTCCTCATTAGCAAAGATAAGCTCACACTTTGTCTTGGGGGATATTGTTTAGTATCCTCAGCAAGGATTTTATATACTGAGTCATGTCATACTGTTTTATGGTTATCTTCTGGATCCTTCAGATTTGGATCAGAGAAGCAGAACTGAAGTGAGCCACAGAATGAAGAAAGTATTACAGCAGCAGGACTTGGTACCTGAGGTCCTCTCCAGGGTCCTTCTGTTCTTTCTCTTGCAGGTGACCTTCGCAGCTGTGTGGAGACGTGTTGGTCACCAACACAGGGAGATGGCTGCAGGCATTTGGTGGACAGAAGACAGAGTGCTGCTATGCATCCTACACTGTGGGGACAGATGGCCTCCATGGAGGACAACCAAGCCATTGCTTCAACCTGTTGGAGGTGGGGAGCACCGCCTCCCACAACCTGGTGAGAAGCTAGTCACAAAGAGCAGTGATCCTGCATTGTTGTTCCTGGGGGCCAGAGGCTGGGACAAGAGCTGGAGGCAGAGCATGAAGAATGTTCTGGAAGCTTTGGCACCCAGGGCCTGCTCCTCAGCACACCTTATGGTGCTGCCCTGCAGAGCACATGGCTGTTGTGAACAGGGTCTTGTCTCTGCACTTCATTCAAGTTCTTCCAGGTCAAGGGCTAAGCCTGTTTTACATGGGGAAAGTCTTCCCTGGGATGAACCTGCAGCCTCACCAGCTCTGGGGTGCAACTCAGGGGTACAGTCCAACGGCCACATTCATTGTCCTCATGTCAAGTTGAATGGGCTCTCCCATGATGGTACAAGATAAAGTTCCTGTGGGTTCATCAGCTCTCTGTCATTGTAACAAAACACTTGAGATAATCCAGTGATAAAGGGGAAAGGTTGAGTTGGCCCCTTTGCTTTGAGCTTGTGGTGAGACAGAACATCATGACACAAGTGCAAGACATCCCCAAACCATTATCTCATGGCCAGAGAGTGAAAGGGAGAAAGAGAAAGGGGCTGGGGTCCCACAGCCCCCTTCAGGAGAATGGCCTCAATGACCCAATGGCCTCTTCAAAGCCCCACCTTCCAAAGGCTCCACCACCTTCCAGCAGTCGTCCTGGGGACCAAGACTTCATCATGTGACCTTGGGGGATGCTCGGGATCAGAGGGAGCCTTTTATAAAAAAACAAAATTAAGCTAGACAAATAACTATATAAAACCAATTTGCCCAAAAAGGCATGCTGAGAGCCACAGCTGAGTCGGAATGGCCCCTGGCATTTTGCCAATAGTATTGGTTGAGAGGTGAGCCATTAAGATGATGCTGGATTGATTCACTTGTATATTAGACCTTTACTGTCTGCCTCTACTTTGGAGTTCTTGCAGGGATTCCTGGAGAGTTCGCATTGGCTGGGGAAGTGCCGGGGGAGGGATTTCCAGTTGGTGTGTTCCTGGAGGAGCTGCATGGGTGGCGTTCCAGAGAGTTCCCCGGACAGTGTGCTGGTGGAGTTCGGAAATAAAGTTTGTTCCTGTTTGAGTAGCTCATGATTTGTGCCCAGGCAGACTGAGGCAAAGGCAAATAATAAGATGCTGAAGATGTGGTGTTGAAAAAGCTGTCAAAATCTGTTAGCAGTACGTAAATGACATGATGTGAGACATTGACTCCACCCTGGATGTCCTTACTGGCCTTCGGTTAACATCAAGTGTCTCTCTGGGTGTGACCACAGCAACACCCACTCATCCTATATGTTGGAGTGACTGTTGGGAGCAGCCATGAGCCTACGTAATCAAAGCTATTTTTCATAACTTTCTCACAGACAGAAATGGCCAAGGGACTTGATCGTAGACAATGAGATGTATGTGAAAATTGTTGAGTTGTACTTTCAGGAAAAATGGTCCTGGTTGAGTTGATAATGAGCCCTCCAGGAGTTTTCCCATGTGAAAGAAAAAAAGAGAGAGAGAGAGAGAAAAGAAAAATGTTCAAGAGTGTTCTATGTCACCAAGCCTCTAGAGCAGCCATTCTCAAACGGGGCAAGTTTGTCCCCTTGGGAAAACTGGGAAACTTGAATACACCTTTGGTCATGACCCCTGGGTGCTGGGGAGAGACTTCTACTAGCCACTAGTGAGTAGAGACCAGCATCTTGCAGGTCACAGGACAGTCCATGCAACAACTGTCCAGCTCTGGCTCCACAGAGCTTAGGTGAGAAACCACCTCAGGGAAGTGGTCTAGACTGTGCAGGGTTTTTATGCTTGAGGGAGAGGTGACCCTGTGAGAATTGAAAGGCAAAAACTGCTGTAAAGTGTGCTCCTGCCGGTGGTCATCCCTGCTCCAAGTCCTGGTAAACACAGCCAGGTTTCTGTTTATTACCAAAGAAACTCAGGGTGCTCCTCCCTACAAATAATTTAAATTTAGAGCTCCTTGAGGTGGTGGCCATCAGTGGTGGGTGAAACTGCCCCTGGTGAATTGTCCTCAGAAGCTCTAAATTGCTGCGTAGAGGGGGAAAGGTTGGTTTTAAAGATTGATCTGGGCAATAGGTAGGGATTACTAATTGACAGCTTTTCCCAATGCCTCTAAATTGCAAATCAATGCTCTTTGTTCTCTGCTTTCATAAATTAACATATTAAGGAGTATAAAAAATCCATACTTGAAAAATTTTCATAAAAATCAAGTTCAATTCTTAAAATCTTTGCACCACTAATATCAGGAATTTTCAGAAAGTTGAAAACGGAGCATGATAAACATCATAAGAAAATTTGCACTCTCCTGCCCAAATGTTACTATTTTTCCATCCATGGGATAATTTTATGGAAAAATAGTTCGCAGAAATGCTCTAAAATTATTAACTAATCACACACACGTACAATGTTTCTTCTGAATGTCCTTTTAGAGGGAAAACATAAATGAAAAATCCCGAGACTTTTCTCCATCACAGGTCAGTTTGACATTCACAAATATTTGGACCCTATTTTCAAACAGACCTTCCTTAGGGGAAAGCCACCAGTGCGCATCCTCTCAGGCCCTGTAGGCAGCATCCTGAATTATGCATAATCTAAGACTGGGAAGAAGCCTCTGGTACCTTCTAGAACAGGAGACTATGGAGGGGCTGAGGGAGCCATCCTCTCTGGGCAGCTGCCTGTGGCTCCTGGAGGTGGCTATGAGGTTTGGACACCTATAATGAGCTGCTTTGTCCCAGCTCCCCAGGACAAGGAAGCAACATGTAAAACAACTGAGCTGTGGTGAGATGGGCCCTGGGCATAGGGTTGCCGCCACCGGGCCCCTTAAGTATTGTCTTTGCTGTGCAGGACCAAGGCTCAGAGACACCCTGTCTTTATCTGTCTTCCTCTTGCTACCTCGGAAGTGTCAAACTGCACCTGAGAGCAGCCACAAGGCTGTGGACAGCTCAGTGGGGCCTGGCCTGGCATCTCGGGAGTGGAATGAGAAAGGACCCATAGTGGACATCTGAGGTTTGCAAACCCATGAATGAAGGAAATAGGATGAGACCCTGGCGAGCAGCACCCCTTACGTGGGCTAATCTCAAAGGCAGTGGGTTCCAGGGGAGACCATGTGAGAAGAGGAGAGGCCCTGACTGTACAGAAACAGCGACGACTGGAAGCTGTTGAACTACAGAAATGAGGCACAGGCAGTGGTTGCCATGGAGAACTAACTGGGGCCGGGTCTCACGTTCTTCCTGACAATTCTCTAGGTATGCAGTGGCATGGGTCCCACCGTGACCAAGCACCTGGTACAAGGGTGTCACCTGCACAACTTCATTCCCTCCTCCTCCTGCTTCCAGACTCTGGCATGAAGCAAGCCACTTAACTTTTGCCTGGCTTTGCTTTCTATAAATAAGACCATCATGCCAGCTTTTATAATTGAGGTTATTTAAAATATATATAACAAAGAGAATGACAGAAACATTGCCAAACCACACATGTTTTGCCCGGTGTGCCTCTGACAGTTGCTAAAACAACAGGTCTTGTGAGACAGCGAGTTTAATCAGAAGCCAGGAGATGGAAGGCAGGTTGCGAATCCACCCCCCTGAGGACAGGGTTTAGGAATATTTACCCCATGGGGAAGCAGGTTGTCCAAGGCATGGGGGAGGTGATGGGGTGAGGATTTGAAGTGATTGGCAGTCTGCGCCTGTGTGATCAATCCTCACACACTTCAGAGGACACGTTCAGAAAGTGGCAGCAGTGGCATGACTTGTGGGTGGAGGATTGGGTCATCTGTCACTTGTGTAGGCCCCAGTGCAGGATCTGGGTGGTTTCAACTGGTTTGAGATGGACAAAAGCGGCCTGCAGGTTCTGGAAAGACAACTCAGGACACCCTCCTCATCATGCAGGAGATAATAACATATTCCTTAGCTATGTGACCTCCAGAGTTGGTGATTTGACCAAATTATGTCATCATAATTATGCCGTGTACCTATGAATATGTAGCAGCAAATCCCACTGTTACGTATAATTAAAAGGTGTTAATAAAAAAGCTGAAGAAGTAAAATAAAATAAAAGTGTGTTTTCAAGATGTAAAAATAACGTAGAATAAAGTCAACTAGGCAAGGGCATTTTGTGGGGTCTGGAGGGCCGATCCAGGTTTCCCTGTTCCTCATACCTGAACTCAAAGTGCCTTAGTCAACAGAAAACTACTCTTTCCTCAAGACAGCAAGTCCAAGGTAGGACAGAGAACAGGCTAAGGAGCCAGTCCATTCAGGGACTCCCTGGGGCCAAAGAACATAATCTGTCAGAGTGAAAGGAACCCTCCCAACAACTTTTTAAAATCCTCTACACTTTAAAAGGCAAAGACAGAGCCCCAAGAGGCTGGCCACCCCCTGGGCGCAGAGCTCCAGAGAAGTCCCGTCTGGAGAGAGGGCAATTCTTCTGAATGCATTAACATCTATTAAATAGATTGACTTATACATCTTTAAACTTCCCCTAAGCAAAGCCCAGGCCTAGATAGCATCGTCAGTGAATTCTACCAAACACTTCAGACAAATTTGTATCTTTTCTCTCTAAAACCTTCCAAAAAGTAGAGGAGGCAGGAACATTTCCTAACTCAAAGTATAAAGCTGATGTTCTCCTGAGACCACAGCCAGGCAGAGGCTTTGAGAAACTGATGTGACTCCATTTTTGAGAAACCAGCCTTTACCTCAGAGCAAAGCCTGTCCAAGGAAGGGGGTGCGGCCCTTGTCCTTGGAAAGAACCTCGGAGCACTCCTAGGCACATACCCATCCTTCTCAGTGGTTTGTCTGCAAATAACAGGAGAGATCTGCTGTGCCAGGTGTCCCTGACTCAGTCAGGCTAGGTGAGGACCCATAGCAACCCCCTAGCAACCACCAATCAGCATGAGACAGGGAAAATACCTGGGATGCCAGATGACCCCCCAGTAGTTTATGGTGGTTGATAACATGTTGGGAAACCATGTAGTTCAGCACATACACCCCTCGTGGCCTAAACCAATCAGTTCAAAGGAATCCCCCTCTTGTACTAATAATCACCTCTACCCAACTTGTTCCTGCCAGTGAATGTGCTAATCAAGTTAAGAGTTGTTGTTTGACTTTCCCCGCGGTGTGTGATGATTTGCTAAGAGACGCTATGAAGTATGTGAAGTCCCTGCCTTCCCCAAAGAGTGCATAAAATTGCTGCAAACCCTGGGCTCAGGGCCTCTCAGCGTCACCAGTTGCTGTGTGCGCGCAGGACCCAGCTAGCTCGCAATAGCTCTTTGCTGCTTACATCGATCTTGGTCTCTGGTGGTCTTTTAGGGGTCTTGAACTCGAGTGTATCACCTTTACCAGAAAACTGGGGGCCAACATGTATTTCTAACAAGGACCTCCACTAAACACTAGTGAGCTAAGCCAGGGGTGTCCCCGGTCCCCTCCCCTGGCAGGAACAGTTCATCTGAGGAGCAGGAAGTTGTTTCCCTGTGAAACCAATAAATGTAGAAAAACAAAAACAAAAACAAAACAACTTCCTGGGCAGGATAAAGGCCAAAACCACTTGATCTTCTCAAGAAATAAATAAATAAATAGGTGTGAGATTAAATGCCCATCGTGGAAAAAATCTTAACAGAGCATTTCTCCACCCTGAACATGCCACCCAGAAACATCTACAGCCCCCCAGGCCTGGAGGTGTTCACCAGGCCTCTCCCCTAACACTCCAAGCCCCCTGGATGCCCAGGGCTGTTCACCCCTGCAGGGGGCCTTCTAGAGGTCTCAGGAAGGGAAGTAGAAGTCCTGGCATCCAGCTGGGGAGGAGGGAGAAGAGAAGGAGCTGGGAGCTTCTACAGATGGCTGGAGCCTGTATTCAGGAAATGCTAAGAAACTAGTTTTAAAAACCTTTTAGAGCTAATAAAAGAGTTCCGTTGTTCAGCAAGCTGGCAGGAGATGAGTGTATAGAAACCAATTGTGTTTCTACATACTGGGAATGAATAATGTAAAAATTAAATTAAACAAACAATTCCATTTGTAAATGAAAAGAACAAAATACTTGAGAAAAAAAATGAACCAAGGAAGCAACAAAGTTTATACATTGACAATTATAAAGTGGTGTTGGAAGAATTTTCTAGCCAGGGCAATTAGTAAAGAAATGAGACATCAAGAATGGAATTCCAAGGAATCAAAATGAAACCTGATAAAAGTAGTCGGTAAATTCAAAAAGTCTTGGATATAACTACCATGAACAAAAATAAATTGGATTTCCATATAGTGACCATGAGCCAACTGAGAATGAAATAAATAAAAATTACATTTACAATAATACTAATGGGAAAGTTTTTAAAAGCAATGCAAACTTACACTCTGAAAACTAAATATATTGCTTAAGGGAACTGAAGAAGACCTAAAATATGGAAAAAGAGCCCATGCTCATGGATCTAAAGACTCAAAAATGTTAGAAAAGTGATTCCCCTCAAATTGATCTAAAAATTAAATAGTCCTTACCCAAATCCCAGCTGAATTTTCTGTGGGAATTGAGAAGCTGAGTGTAAAATCTGCATGGAAATTCAGGAGGCCCAGAGCAGCCAAAGCAATATTCCAAAGAACAGAGTTGGAAGGTGTAATACCCCTCAGTTTTAATACCCAATAGGATGTGGTATTAATAAAGAAATGCTGTGATCCCCACATAGGAAGAAACACAGATCAGTGGAACAAAAGTGGAAACTCAGGGAAAACCCTCATATTTAAATCAAATGGACTTTCTTGAAGGCCATTCAATGAGGGGAAAATGTAATCTTTACAGGGAGGGGCCCCGGGGAACTTGATCTTCACATGCAAAACCATAAAGCTGGACTCCCACTTTGCACCATGCCAAGAAATATAAACCCAAAGTGAATCAAGCACCAGCTCCTCTTGGGAGGAAGGAGGTAGGAGCGTTCTGAAGCTTGGATTAGGGGTGGTTTCTAAGACATGAGAGCAACAGTTGGGCTAGTCGCCCGGCATGGACATCTTTCCCTGTTTCAGATTCAAGGTGGACTTTGCTCCTGTGAAGTGTGTGCATCATCTGGCACCTACCTACTGCCTCCTGGCTGTGCCCTTCCAGGAGATGTCATGCTCTGAGCAAGGGCCGTAGTGCAAGAGGACTCATGTAGGCCACACCCTGTCATGGCTGCTGGGGGACCCGCTGTCCACAGACACCAATGCCCACCAGGGAAGCTTCTAGGTGGGTAAAACGTTTCCACCCAGGGCTTGGCTGTTGTGCTATCCATGGGGACTTGAGGCCAAGACAGGGTGACCAAAGCACTGGGAGTTCTGCTCTTGCTAAAGGGCAGCAGAAAACACCCCCACGCCACCCCCCCCCCCCCGTACCTCGGGTTGACACAGCTCTGTGAATGTGATAGTAGCCACTGAGTTGCACATTTTAACAGGGGAATTCCATGGTATATGAATTATGCTCCAATAATCCTATTAAAAAGAGATGTTAGCCAGTTGACTAAATGGGGAAGATAATTAGAATGTAATAGGATTAATGAAATCATTAACAATAATCATTTACATAAGAGCCTGAGTATGGGGCTTGACTTTTTGAAAACCACTCAATAAAAATTAATTCTTTTACTTACTGGTATTGTCTCATCTTCTTCTTTCAGTCTCCCGGCAAAAAATGCATTAATAAATTGAAGTTACCCTTTCTTGACAAATACAATTTCTTGTTGCTGTTGCTGTGGCTGTTTTTAGCCAAAGTCTGAAGTTTCTGTGCAGACAGCAGGGTGGGTGTGGTTTATCATAAACAGAGGAGGCTGGTCCCACTGACTTTTTGCAAGGATGAGCAGGGAAAGGTCTCCCTCAAACGTAGAGAGCTGATGCTGGCACCCTTACAGGCCAGTAGCAAAGCTGACCAGTGGCTCACCTGGGCAGCATCCATTCCACAGCCCGTCAGGGGCACAGGTGCTGCCATTTGTATGAGCAATAAATCTAACTTTGTCGATATGGAAAGAGTCAGCACAACACATCATATGAGCATTTTCTGATGAAGTTTGTATGTTGTGATATTAAGAAAATAATTTCCTTCCATCAAAAAACCCAACAAATGATATAAGACTAATTTCTAAAGACAGACACATTTTCTGGGTTTGTACATTTTGTGTGTCTGTTAAGATGTCATCATATGTATACATCAGGTGTCAATCTCTTTGATAATTCATAATAAAAATGGCGGCTACTTTAAATAAAAATATTCTTAGTAAATATCATAAAACTAAAGAGCAGATTATAGGAGACCTAAATGGATGCAGAGCCCTCTTGTGCTCCCTGATCAAAATACTTAATATTGTAAGTTGGTAACACAGATTCAACATAAGTCCTATCCAAATCCAGGTGACTTCTTTGCAAAAAGTATCAAACTAAAGCTTAAATGTATATGGAAATGCAAGATTTCCAGAACAGGCAAAACAATCTTGAAGAAGAACAAAGTTGAAGGACTGACGCTTTTTAATGGTGAAACTTACCATGAAGCTACTGCCATCAGGACATTGCAGTACCTGAAAGAGATGGACATCTGGATCAGTGGCACCAAAGTACAAGTCTAGACACTGTGCCAAGTGGTTAGGAGGGAGTAGAGAAGCTCACCGCTCGTCCTCCTCTGGAGGAAACACATGGAGCAGCCACCTGGGGAACAGCTTGGCAATTTCTCAGAACATTAAGAGTGGAGTTGTAATGTGACCTTGCGATTCTACTCCTAGATATGCACCCACGAGACTGAGGATACACACCTGCACTAATCTGTGCGCTGATGGACACAACAGCATTACTAATGCCAGCCCCAAATGGAAACAACTCAAAGATCAAGGTAGAACGGACAACCAGAGGGTGGCTTATCCATATCATGGTATAATATTCACACATGAAAATGAAGGAAGCACCCAATACCATATGGATGGACCCTGTAGCTGTAATGCCAAGTGTGAAACCAAGGCATGAAAGCCTACATATCTGCAAGTGCATCTGAACAAACTGTCCAGAATAGGGAAGCTGTAGAGGCAGAGAGCGGATCCACTACCATGTAGGGCTTATGGGGTGGGGTGATAATGAGGAGTGACTGCTAATATATATGCAGTTCCTTTCTGACTTAATAAAAATGCTTAAAGACTGATGGTAGGGATGGTTATGTGACTGCAGGTACTAAAAGTTACTGAAGTGTACACTCTAAATGGGTGAATTCCGTAATATGTGTAGTATCTCAAAAAAATGGAATGATAGGGGCTGGGGCTCTAGCTCAGTGGTAGAGCACTTATCTAGCATTGTGAGGCTCTGGGTTTGATCCTCAGCACCACATAAAAATAAACAAATAAAATAAAGGCATTCTTTGTATCTACAACTACAAAAACATATTTAAAAAAAATGGAGTAATAAATAGGTAGCATTTCATCTGGCCAAATGACTTCAATGGTCACCAACATATCAACCTCTCAGAAGACATTCCATCCAAGTCAGCTATGTATCCCATGCACGCTTGTGCTTTCTCTGTTTTTAGTACAAAAACAAAATTTTAAAAGATGATGATGACTTTTGTGCTTTTAGTTCTGGGGTTGTTTCTGACTTCCTTATGCATTAATGAGGAAACCTTGATGTTTTCCAGAGAAAGTGGAAGGTAATGCAGAAGTAGATAGGCAAAAATGGGTACTGAGGGGCTGGCACATCATCAATTCACAGATTCAATTATCCGGTGAAACCTGGAGCAAAACTCATTTTAATGAAATGTTTTGCAAACCAAAACTAGAGAGAAAAAAAAAAGATCAGCATCACTGTTTGGCTATCTTGAATTGACTAAAACTGTGGTTACTTTCTTGAAAATAAAAATCTTTGCCTGAATACAAGAAATAATTATAATTAGTATTTGGAAGAGCAAGGAGAACTGAATTAAAAATACTCGTCTTTTATTAATCACATGCATTTTTCATAAGAAGTTTATTTTTACTAAGCTTAGGCTAACAGGGGAAAAAAAAACATTATTTGACAAAATTCTGGAAACAATTGGCCCATGACAATTCAATGCTATTTTCCCAAGCTATCATTTTTAGTAGGGGCTTCAGTAACATGGGTGTTTCCTGAATCTCTAAATCATTGCTCTGTGGGGCAGTCGCCATAGGCAGTTCACATGTGTCTGTGGAGTAGGATGAGCTCCCTCCTGATAATCCCTCATCTGCACTAGAATGCTCCAAGAGGGAACAAAGCCACCCCTGTGGACACCTCCCTAGGAGCTCTCAGGAATGAGCTCACAACTCCTGAGTTCAACCACAGGAATAAGAGGGTCCCTTACCTGAGGAGTCCAGGAGCAAAACCACAGGGTTAGCAGAATGAGGCTTTTAGAATCGCCCTGCATCTCTGTGCACTGAGCATGGCTCACAGAATCACCTCAACAGGTGAAAAGATTCGCATAGGCTTGGTGGTGTGTAAGGAGGCACATATAGGAATCTTGGTGTCTGGCATTAGCTGGGGGGCGGGTTTCTACAAACCAGAGGGAGGCATGATAAGAAAGGGTGATTTTAGGAGGTATTTTACTGAGAGAAAATAGTTAAATCAAAGTCTTAAAACGGGGAGGAGACATCTTCAGTTTTGTTTTCGGCTTCAAGTTACACAAATCCCAGTTACAGTGCTATAAAAACAAGGAATAGTTACGCTTTATAAAAATTTTGTATTAGAACATGATATTTATACATAGTATCTGGGTTTCTCCTGACATACATCCAGGGGGTTTGATTTCCATCCCCTTCCCCCTCCTTTTTCCTCCTCTCCTCTCTCCTGCTGATCTCCCTCTCACACTTTATTTATTTATTTTTGATTGGTACTTTCTACATATGCATAAAGGAGACATTTCCTTTGTTATAGATAGACAGACACACAGAAAATGACTCTGTTAGATTCACTGCAATTTCTTCCCCTTCCCTTCCCTCCTCCTTCCTCTCTGTCTCCTGCTTCTACTCCACTAATCTTCCCTAGATCTTGTGACATCTCATCCCCTCCCCACTGCCTTCTTTCTCTTATGCTGTTATAAAACCAGAATCGAAATGGGGGCTGGGGGTGTGGCTCAGCGGTACAGCACTTGCCTTGCAGGGGCGAGGCTCTGGGTTCGATCCTCAGCATCACATAAAAATAAATAAATAAAATAAAGATGTTGTGCCCAAGTAAAACTAAAAAATAAATATTAAAATACAAAAGGAGGAATTGGGCAATCAACTCAGAGGGTCTACCAAATGATACTGAGTCCAACAGTAAAATAAAGTATCCTTGGGTGCTCCCATGAGAAACACCACCAATGCTGTATGTAGAGGTGGAAGGGTAGCTTGGAGATGGGAATTCATTCATGCACTGGAGAGACCACCAAGTCTCACAGAAGTCCTTCCACAAGCGGGGGAACCAGGAATTCAGTGGTCTCATTTGTCTGAGTCTGAAAGGCTGAGCAAACCAAGGGATGACAAACTTCTCAGTCCAAGTAAGAGAACTGGGGCTGATGTCAGTAAGTCCCAGAGTCCAAAGTCCTAAGAACTGGGGCTCTGAAATCCAAGGGCAGCCCAATACAACCCAATACAATCTTTATCATCAGAAGATAAAGACAGAATTCACCTTCCTCTGCCTCTTTTGAGCTCACCACAGGTAAAGCCCACAGGATAAAGGCAGGTCACCACAGTTCATCTACCAAGTCTAATGCTAATGTATTTCAGAAACACCCCCCACCTGAGACACCCAGAAAACATGCTTTACCAGCTATCTGGACATGCCTTTACCCAATCATTCTGACAGATAAAATTAAAATTCACTGTAAGGAATGATCCCAGGACTCCAGAAGAGAGAACAAATTCCCATTTGTGTCTTCCCTGATTTTTATTTTATCTCATCTTAGAAATTTTTCATGAATACTGATTAAACATGGTGTTGACAATTATCTTTACAAACATTCAATTAATAAAAAGCAGAATGATTGTTCCAGGTGAAATCTATCCATTCAATTAAGCGTGTGCTAGGCAGGGAGCTGGGCTCAGAAGACAGAGTGATAAGTTCGTGTTCATGTGTTTTTTTGCACAAAGAGAAACAGCAAACAAGAGGACGTAATCACAGGTCCTATTTCAGCTCATGTAGAAAATAAGTGAATCAACAGTGGACAGAGAATCCTGGCATAAGGGTCTGCTACAGTAGACCCCTATGGTGTGTCCCAGTAATCAAGTTAAGTCTCCTTTCTGAGAGTAGCTGTCACTTACCCTGACAGGACTTGATATTTCCTCTATGTGTGGATTCTGCTCCTCTGGAAGGCGGATGACAACATGGAAATTTCTGTGTCACCTTTGCAGGACAGCAATGTCCATGGAGGTATTTTTGTGCTTGGTTCAGTGATTCAGTGATGCTCCTGGAGACTGGGATGAGCACCAGGATCAGACGAATCGTGAGTCTCTGGGAAGGCTTCTCAGAGGCAGCTGCGGTTCTAAAAGGACACCCTTTCACTTGGATGGGCAGAAAATTGGGTCATCTGAGTTGACACTTGAAGAGGCATATCTTCAGTGCTGGCGCATCGACCCTTTTTAGGATGCTTTTAAACCTTCTATCCTTGTTTCCTTAACCTTCGTGGCATGGTAGAGAAGGGCTGCACTGGAATGGAAATACCTCCTGGGAATGTGGTGGAAATGAAGTTCCTGAGGTGGAGGCCCCCAAGTCCCGGGACTGACCTGTGGCTCCTCCCCTGGCTTCTCGCTGTTCTACAGACCCACACCATTGGATGTCCCATCGCTTCTGGCTGGAACACTGTCCTCCTCACCCAGCTGTTGAAGCCCTGCATGCTGAGGCCAGGGGAAGGTGTATGTGAGAAGAAAGTGACCAGATGCCCAGCTGTCACTTCGGATGCTCTTCAGCCAGAGCCAAGGTGTCATACAATGGGAAGACTCCTGTTTGGATTGTTTTGCTGCCAGAACCTCAGCTTGCTTTCTATTTATCACCAGCCTGGCCTCTGTCTAAAACACCAAGGTGTCCTCAGCGGGTGATTCAGGACCATCTGCAGAAATCAAGTTTCACAAGCATTGCATGCAAACTCGGTTTCTAAATCCCTGGTCATGGAAGTAGGCCATCTTTGTCCAGTGAACTGAGTAAATCCCCCTGCTAAAAGAAAAATGTTAGGCAAATTAAACTTAATGGAATTTAATTAAGCAAAGAAAGATTCACAAATCAGATGGTCCTCAGTACCACAGTGATTGTGGCACTGCAGCCTATGCAGGGGATGACAGCATTCACAGAAGACAGAAGTAAGGGACAGAGAGGGTGCCCCTGGATGTAGCCAGCAAGGGCCTTTCTTAACACGGTCTCATCAGCTGGCCAAGGGATGAGACTGGACGCTACTGCTTATTACACCAGTAAACACCTAGTTAGTCTCAGCTAGTTGACCTGCTAGATTAGGTGGAAGTTCACTATGAAGGACTCAATCATGAAGGCCTCAGCAGGCCGAATTTAATTAAATTTATCACCGGTGTTTACTTTGCCTCTGGAAGTGGAACTTAGGCCTTAGAAGACCTTCAAATGCCCTCCTACCTCAGGACATGTTCAATCATCTCGGATTTTTCCTTCACCCTCTGGTCCCATCTTCCGTCTGGTCCAGGAGACCTGTATCCACCATGATGATGAGTCAGAGTCATCATAATCACAGGCCAGAATAGCCCTGCTGCTTCGCTGCAGCTCTCCCTGCCACACTTCCCACCCCCATGGCCCTCTCTGTAGCCTGTCCTCTCCCCATGCCCAGCCAGCAGCCTCCAATCTCTGCATCCTCACTCGGGGCTGGTATGTGGGCCAGGAGCAGGCTCAGCCCTTTGCTGACCGCTGAAGGGCCATCAGGCTCAGTTCTCAGGATGGTCACATGCCAGGTAGGAGGACCTGTCCCTCCTCTTTGAGGGTAGTGAACAGGACATTGCTCCCAGCTGGCTCTGCCCCATCCCGGTACAGCGATGTGTGGGGATTATTGGTTTTAATCCTCCCCAGCCCATAAGTAGGTTCAGACCACGTCACACCACAGGAAAGGACCTGAAACACATGTGGGTTATTAAGCAATTAGAGTTGCAATGGAAGCCCTCACTCCAGGGCTTGGCTGGGGTTATAAAAATCACTACACCATGTGAAAACGATTGGCAGAAGACCATTCCCAGAGGTCGTTCGCTGGTAGTGGCCTTTCCTCCAGGGACTGTTTAGAGACTGGTCTTAGGCTCACTGGGGAGCTGTGGAAGACTGTTTGCAAGTGCCCAGGTGGAAAATTACCCAGACCAACGGCAGAGCTCAGAGAACACTGAAGTCTACTCAGGTCAACAAAAACGCACCATACACAGTGAGCTGTATTGGGTGATGAGTTCACAGGCTGGCAGAGGTTTATTCTGGCTTGAGGTTTCAGTCCATGGTGGGTTGGCTCCATTGTTTCTGGGCCCTTGGTGAGCAGAACATCATGGTGGGGTCAGCAGGGTGGACTTAAGCTGCTCACCTCATGGTGGCCAACAAGGAAGGAGAAAGAGGGAGCAAGGGGGTGGGTAGGAGTCCAAATACACCCTTCCAGGGCACAGCATAGTGACTACTTCCTCTCAACAGGCCCTACTTCTTAAATTTCCTCAAGCTCCAACATTGCCACCAGCTGGGGACCAAGCCTCCAGCATATAAGCCTTTAGGGGACATTCTAGATCCAGACTGTAACAGGTAGACTCCAGGGTGAGCATGTCAATTGTCATGTTTTTAAATACCTCTCTCAGCATCGATCTGTTGGACTGGGACTTTGATAATGCTTCTTTCCTAAGACTCCTGACTCTCCAACTTCATCTCCCTTTAGACAACACTCCTTCTTGGAACCCGAATTCAGTTCCTTTTCCATCCCCGAACTCAGATCCCAAATGCATTTCCCACCCTCCTTGTACAAGGGTGTGCAAGCCCATGTGAGAAGCCCCATACCAGTGGCCATTTCTCCACTTGTAGTTGACACCGTGTTTCATGCCTAGCTTCAACAGCACCATTGCTGAAGGTCGATCACAACACCTCCATGTCCCTTAAACCTGCTATGACGTGGCTCTCAGGGGGAACCAGCACACAGGCAGTCTGTATTGAGTTCACTCCTGATTGAATCTTCCTGGGGTAATGAGCTCCAATACCTGAGGGCAACCTGGGGAAGTGTGAGAGTGGGAAGCCACTGGGTCTGTGTGTCTGCAGCTCAAGGTTTCCCACTAGGAAAAAAGGCCAAGAACATCCATGTTACCAATAAAAGGCCTGAAATGTAAGCATTTACCTGAAATCTCACTACTTAACAAAGACTATTGGTGACTAATTAAAGTTAAATGGTACCATGGAGCATTTTTAAAGGGAAAACAGTTTAGGACAGATTCAATCTGAAAACTGGCAGTGTGCAATCTCTGAAAAACATACTGCTGTTCAATCAAAAAGCTGTAGCTTTCAGAGTATCTGACATCGTTAGATTGAAGCCCCCCTTCCTGTCCTTGGAGGTCCAGAGACTGTCCAACCTACATTGCACTCAACTTTTAAAAAATGCACATATGGTTAGACTGAGAGTTGTGGGAGGAAAGGCAATTTACATTAGGAAGCACACTTTGTGTTTGAAAATTAAGTAAGTCCAGTGTGAGAAATCAGAGCTACAAGGTGCGCCATGTGAAAGAATCGTGCATGCATTGAAATCTGTCCTGCTCATTTAGCTGATGAAATTGTAAAATGCTAGTTTGCATTCATGGTTACAAGCAGACCAGATGTTAAGGGCTTTCTGGAAAGCTTTGTATAAAATTACTTATTTTGCATATTTAATTTTAATATTACAAGACTGAGATGATTTTTAAAAGAGCGTTTACCTAAATGAAGTTGGCTTGAAGAATAAGATTTGGAAAATAAGCATGCTTCCCCTAGACAGGTGCTACTGGAATGCAGATCTAACTCTAATGAATCTAATTATACTTACACATCTCCATTGAGTGTCAACTTGCTGCCATTTTTATTACATTATTTGGAATTTAGACGGCTGAATAATCTTTATGAGCACAAACAGGCTTGCAAGGCATGGTTTTAGGAGTTTGTTGCTTCACAGTGAAACTGTCTTACTCTCCCAGTTTTATTTCTCAGTACCTAAGACTTGAATCACAAGGGAAACAAGAGGTAGGGATGTATTTCAGAGAGTGAATATCTTTTAGCTATAAAATATTGTGAAGGAAAGTGCCTGGACATTCAATTTTCAGCTTATCATTTGCTGTTGCAAACATGGGTTTCTTCTGATGAAACAAAAATGTTGATTTTAGGATTCATCACCAACACTTTCCTTCTTTCCCTCCCCCGCCTTCCTTCCTTCCTTTTGTTTTGTTTTCTTCTCTTCATCTCTTTCCCTTTCTCCCCCATTTGGGAGTGACAGCGGAAACCCTGCTCATATGCAAACCATGAGCCCCTGCCAGGCCTTGGCCATGGGTATTACTGGCCTCACCATAGCCTGGTGGGAGTCCCAGGAGGCTGAGGGCTGAAGACCTGTTTATTGTCCTGTCGGTCCCTGTACCAGGCAGAGCTGAGGGCTGGAATCTGTGTTGGGGACCGTGGAAGACAGAAGAGGGGGAACAGCTACAGCTCTGGAGTTGGCCATGCAAGGTGGGGCCCATTTCCTAGGACTGTGGTCAGGCTGGACAGTCCACATATCACTAATATGCAACTATTGCTCTCATTCTTGCCTCTTTTTTTGCTAAACTATGGGTTCTGTGGAGACAGCCTCTGTGACCTATTTAGGACATGTTCAACAAAGACATCTTTGCTGAATGATTACAGGTCACAGGCATGGGTGTTGAGGTCCCGAGATATAGAGTGAGCAGCTGAGCTGAACCAGGAGCCCATGCACTGACCTCCATACTCTGTGGCTGTGTGTGCCCCGTCCTCGCCTGGACAAGCCCTGCCACCCATGGTCAGCATGTGGTGATAGGTGCAGGAGACACTTAAACGCAGGCCCTGCTAGGACAGAGGGTCCTTCCCCACCCTCCCTGTGCTCTTCCTGAACTTTCAGGCATGGAAGCCCAGGGGCTGCTCCAGGGTCTCCTACTCAGATTAAAGGACACCGGGAGGCCATTGTGGGCAGCTCAATGTGCACAGAGAGATCAGTCAGTGCACTTGTTAGTGGGTTCCTTTGGAAAAACTCTGAATGGACATGAAGCCATCGATTTCAATACAACTTGAAAAGGCAAAAAGCCTGTGCAGTGCTTCAGACAGACGCCCTGGCCTAGAAAACTTTTTATATTATATTTATATTATATCCTCCCTTTTTATACTACATTGATAATTTGTCCTGCAGAGGAGACTAAACTAAGACCTTTTGTTCATCAGAAATATCCTTCTCTCTCCTGAAAATGAATATCTAGCAAAAGTGTTTCAGAGGCAGAGAAGATACAAAGCAAAGGGAGACAGGGTCCCTCCCGGAATAGCTCTCATTTGCTGCCTGGAATATTCTAATGACAATGGCAGCAACAGCCCTTGACATTCGCTGCTCACCCACTGGGGTCCACGTCTGTTCTTAGCTCTTCACATACGGGAGCGTATGGATTTAGGTGAAAACCAGGATTAGGATGATATTGTCGCCAACCACATTTTATAGTATAAAACTAACAAATGGTGAGATGCGGGAACTTCAGCTCAATGGCAAAGCCACGGTGTGGATCTCAGTCAGGGCCCAGAGTTCGGCTTCCTTCTCCCTCTGCCTCTCCCTTGATGGCCGCAGAGGGAGCTCCTGGTCAGCACAGTGTGGCAGGGAGCACGTGGAGGGCTGAGGACTTGGGAAGGGTCTTAGAAGGATGCAACAAGGTGCCACTGCCTGCACCGCTGCAGCAGGCCACCTTTACAATGAGGGGAATTCAAAGAAGCAGCTGACCTGTGCTTCCTGCAGGGCCCCAGCCCGGGCTATTTCAGCTGCTTTTCCTTTGGCAGCTTCATGGCATGCTGAGAGTGGAAAGTGTGCTGGCCCCTGGTAGGGACCTGGGGCATGCAGACAGGGTGGCAAGCTGAGGAGACTCCTTGGAGGTGGTGTCCTGGGGCAATGAGGGAGGAGACAGTGAGCAGGGTCTGGGAACCTCAGCCCCACACAGGCAACCTGAGGGGTGACGATGGCCCTGGAGGCAGGCTCCCAGGCAGGCTCCCGGGAACTGGAGGGCCGAGCAGAGCATTTAAAGTGCATTGATGCAGAGTGCTGGGTAGGGACCCTTGGCAGGGAAAAGAGCAGGGAGCAGAGCCGTGGTCCCCTTCATCACTACCCTTAATTCCAGCCACCCTTCTTGTAGCTCAGGTTGAGGCACTAATACTAGTTGGTGCACAATTTTTCATATCTTTTAAAAACTATTTTGCTTCCTATTTATACCCAGGTGGGAGTTAGGGCTATCTGTAGTAATATTCAGGGTCTATGCGGAGGTGGGCCCACCTTTTCCACAGCACATGGGTCCGTGGGTGGTGTCAGTGATCATCCCCTTGTACCTCCAGGGCAGCTCAGGTGTCGCTGCTGGCTGAGAGCTGCATGCTCTTCCCCAGCCTGTAGCTGAGCCCTGAGAGCTGCTGCTGCTCCCCTCACATCCACCCCTCCTCAATCTGCCACTCTCCTGTGCCACCAGAATAAGCAGGGCCTATGACTGTGCTGCCTGAGTTCTGTCTGAACCTCACACACAGAGGGTGGAAGCCTGGGCCCAGGAGCATGCGTCCTGGATGGAGCCTCAGAAGTGAAAATGGAGTAACCCAGCAGACCGTGCTCCTCTAACTTAGGCTCTCCCCTAGAACCAGTTCCTCGACTCTGGTGAAATGAGCCAAGATGGCGTGAGAGTGCTCTTCTAGACCTTACTCGTTAGCTGAGGGGCACAGGCTCAGCACGCTTGCAAACATCAAGTGGGTTTCATCAGTCGGCATGATTTGGGGAAACCTTGGAAGCCAACAAAGATCCACCATCTAAACTGACAAATGAAACGTCTTCCATGTGTGTCCAGCCTTCCCACAGAGATGGCCACCTTGGAAGGTGTGGCCACCCAAAGAAGGGAGAATCTGAAACTGGGAGTCTAGGTACTAGTGAATGCTGATGTGAGCTACTCAGCCTTCACCTTCAAGTGACGACCCTCGCTGAGCTAGTACTGGGAATATTCCCAGAGATCATTATAATATATCAACATTTAATCTGTAGGGTTTTTTTTTTAAGGAAAAATCTGTTTGTATCCTTCTAGTTCTCCAGAGGCAGCTGCTTAGTGGCAGACAATCATTTCAAGTGGATCTTTGCTAAGTTTCTCCTTGAAACTACTTAGTACAGCACAGACAACCTGATTACTATCTGATGGGAAGGAGACAGCTGGGGTTCCTCTTGGGCCGTGTGTCAACTTTCAAATATAAAATATTAGAAAATAGTTAAAACAGGGTAAGTGGCCATACATCAAACCTCAAAAGCCCTTTGAATACCATCAGGTGAATTCTATCCAGCCTTCACCCCACATAGGGCATAAGTGGTTTTAGTTATCGTGTTCGTATTGTCAAGATGATTTAAAGCTTTGTCCTGCCGGATGGCTTCAGCCCTTGCAGTCACTGGGCTGCTGCTTGGTCTTGAGTTTCCAGTCCTGTGCAACCAACTTTCACGTCAAGTGGCCAAGGAACACACCTGCAGAAACCACTAAAAATACGTGACCACTTACTCAAGAGCTATACTTCCATTCCCACCCAGAACCTCTGGAGGGTGGAGAGAGAACCAATAGTGATCTTAGATTAAATGTAGCAAAGCATTCAGAGACTCTTCAAGATCACTTGGCCAAAAGCACTGGCTCTTCTGGACATTTGGTCCATTCCTTTGGGGACACAAAGTCATCCCCTGTCCTTGCTGGGTAACAGCAAGTCTCAGTCAGATGGGGGTTTCTCTCTGTCCCTAGTCTCGGGTCTGTGTGCACAGGTGTGGTGAAATCATGTCTGCACCCACCTGACCTCCACAGGTACCTCCACATTACCTCCTGTGACATCATAGACCCCTCACAGTCTTCAACCAGGAGGACAGATCCCCTGGAGGAAACACCAGAGAGGAACATCTCTCAAATTGCTTTGCAAGAGACCACATAAGGTACTGTTAACGACAAATGTGACCCTTCACAGTGAAGTAGAAATGCAGAGTTCCACCCAGCTGGAAGGACAGGCCCATGGTGGACATCCAGGGAAGGTTCTCAGAGATGCTCTAACATCCACAGATGACACATGACCCCCTGAGCCAGGAAATGACCTCAGAACGTGGGGGACTTACCCTCAGGAAGGGGGGGCCCTAATTCCTGTCCTGTTCATCATCTGCTTTGTTTGATTTTATTCCTCTCACTTCCATTATCACCTCTGGCATGGACTCATGGGGCTCCTTTTCTCTTTCCTTCCCTCTTTGGGTTAATTTCTAGTTTGGAATCCATTCCTTCTAATGCATTCTTAGAGTATCCCCCAAATTAGCCCCTGCACTCTGTCTTCCTGACTGCTGGGTGTCATCCTCATCATAAGTGGTAAATCTCTCTGGGCAACTTTTGCCTCATCATAGGAGACTCCTGGTAACCATGGCCAAGGGCAGGTCAGCTTTCACCCATCTGGAAAAATGTCCATAAATATCAACCTCTGAGTTTGCTTGCTGACCCCTCCTCCAGAAAAAGAAAAGGGATTGTCACAATCTGTCATTCTAACCCTAGGTAATTCTCAACTTGAATTAATCAACCCTCCTAGTGCAATAGAACAATTTCCCCCTGAAAATGGACTAACAGAGGCTCCAGGATGAGGCTCAGCTAATGGTAGGGCTTGGTCTGACCTCGTGTCATGAGAAATTCCAGTTCCTGGGTCTCTTTGTGCCTGGCCCCTGGGTCCTGTTTACCTCAAATTCTTTCCTTATGGATTTCAGGAATAGAATTCCAAGGCTTGACTGTATAGAGATACCTTAATTCCACAAGCCAACTCAGACCCAGGAACCAGAAGAGGGCCACCTTGGATTATTTAGGCATTATACCCAAGCAATCTGGGCAGGTTCTCAGGAGAGGGAGTTACCTAAGAGGTGATCAGATCTGTAACCTGGTGCAAAGGGTGTCACCTCTGCCCTGTAGGATGAAGTTCCATCTCAGCCTACTGAGGTGGGTAGTAATGGATAATCATGCTGTTCTAGATTTCTTATCAGCTAGTTTTGGCAGCATCTGTGCCATTATCAATGCTTCATGCTCACTTGGATTGTTGTGGGAAGCAGACTGGTCGAGGAGCCACAAGCGGCCCTCTGAGAGGAGGAGAGCTACAAACTTCATTTTACACCAGTGGGCCCAGTGGAAAACAAAAACTCCAATTCTTGAGCCCTCATCCACAGTTTCTCTTGGGCCATATTAATAGGTTATTTTATGTCATCTTAGACCCATCCTATCTTTGGGGCTTTTTCCTCCTTTTTTTAAAAAAAAAATCATAATTTGTGTGGTAGAGGCCTGTGCAGGGTCTCTAACACAAAACACGCTCACAGAAATAGATAGGAAGAAAAGGGGTCTCTTCATAGGCCTCTGTTACACTGCAAGAGGGAGTGGTCAGACTCCTAGGGCAGTTATATATCCAATCCAAAAGGTAGAGACCAGGGTTACTTAGGCTTCCTGGAGACAGGCTGAGAGGACAAGACTGGGCCCTTCCCCGGGCTTGGTTTCTGACCATGATTGTACTTGCATTTCACAACCAAGTCTGGTTTTGCCATCAGGGATCACTAACACAGCGAAGGTGGAATAGGCTGCCCAGTATTTTAAGATCTAAGGTACTTGGCTTCTGAAGGTTACGGGATTTATTCTCCTGACTTGTTTGGCTTTGGGGGTCCCTGGTTCTGCAGCCTCTCACAGGGGTTATTGTTTTCATGTCTGTCACAGAAGCCATGATGCTGGCCCTTCATGTCCTCTCCAGTCTGGAAGATTCTGTGCAGCAGAGCTCTTGGAAAATGACTGCAATGAGGACATGACAGCACACAGGTTCAGAGACCTCATGATGTTATTAACCGTGAAGAGAGTGAGTGAAGCACAGAGGTGAGGACACAGACCCAGACGTGCTGACCACTCTGTGAGGATGACCACAAGGGTGGACAGAGAGGCAGAATAGGCAAATGCACCATGGTGTACAGTATGTGGCAAAGCCCCTGCAGCCTCCAGCCAAGAAGCAGGACCACAAGTGTGCAGTCATTGGCCCAGCACTCAGGACCTGGTCCATGATCAGAAGCCTCCTTTCCCCCGCTTCTTCCAATTCCGTACCAACTATAATACAGCACTTGAGAGATCCCGATTCTGGTCATCCCACCTGCAGCTTCTGCAAGCCAACAACCTCCAATCTGAGCACAGCTGAAACCTCTATGCACTCTGAATCTTCCACTTCCTGCCTGTAAGCTCTGAATACCCAGCCTTCTGTTTTCATTGTCTGTCTTCACATATTTATATACAAAAACAGCAACTGCGTGTACACCATGTGCGGTTGGCAGTGCTTGGAGCTGGGGGCAGAAGAATGAGCCGCCATTTCTCCTGCATGATTCAGTCTGTTGGATAAATACCAAAGAGAGGAATAGCTGGGTCATACAGCAGATCCTTTCCTCATCTTTTGAGGAATCCAAAAGAACTAAAATCAGCATGCTATAGCGACACACACATTCCAATGTTTACAGCAGCACAACTCACAATAGCCAAGTTATGGAACCAGCCAAGGTGCCTGTCAAGAGATGAATGGAAAAAGAAAAGGTGGCATGTTTATAGAATAGAGTTTTATTCAGCCATAAAGAAGCAAGAATATGCTATTTGCTGATAAATGGATGGAACTGGAAAACATCATATGCTACATGAAATAAGCCAGATCAGTAAAGTCCAAGGTCGAATGTTTTCTCTCATATGTGAAACAGAAAGAGAAGAAAAGATGCAAAAGGAGGATCTCATGAAAATAGAAGGGAAAACAGTAGAGAAAGGAAATGGAAAGGGAGGGAGCAGGTGCTAGAGAATGAAATCGACCAAATCATGCTACGTGCATGTGTGAATGCAGCACAGTGAGTCCTGTTTTGTGTATAATTATGATACTCCAGTTAAAAACACACAAATAAATGGAAGGGACACTAGTAGAGTAAATGAAGAAGGTCTTGGGGAGGGAAAGGGGAATGAAGGTTATGTGCATATATGAACAGGGCACGAGGAACTCCACACTTATGTATAATTATAAAGCACGAATGCATAAAAAAATGCAGAGTCTAGCAGAGAGGTCTACATGTAAACTCAGAACAGCAAATTCCAGTGTCAACAGTGTAGAGGAAGAGTAAGAGAGAGTGATGTGGGTAAGCTCTGGGATGGGAGGGAGCAAGGCATTCTGGGTGGACTGGATAGCTTAGGCCTCTTCAGCTGCCACTGATCGACATTTTTGAAAATTCTTCAAGTCAGATGAAATGGGCCTGTTGGGGGAACTCAGCCCCTGAAAGACCTTGCTGTAAATTATTAAGTATAATAGTAAATGTTCATACAGCAAATTTCCCATGGCACATGAATGCCAGAGGCTTGCATTCCACCTATGTGTTCCTGGGGAGGCAGCTGGACCTCAGACAGGGACAAGGGGACAAGGCTGCTTTGGTGTGACATGGCAGACGCAGGCTATGCAAAGATCGCAGAGGACCGCAGCTCACAAGAGCCCCAACCACATCCAAGAGGGTGACAGCGGTGTCCCTCACTCTCTGCTTATCCATTCCCCGTTCACTTCAATGTCATTGCAGAAAACAAAAGTCTTTGGGAGACTTATTGGCAGAAGTGATGGAGAAATGCACTTAACGTGAACAGGAAACAATGATAAAAAATAAGCATTTGAAGAGCGAGAAGATGCCCAGCTTTTGATCTGACACTTCCCCTCTCCTCTTGAAGGTGGGGTGTTGAGTGCCGTCAACTACTTCCCAGTTTTGGACTTAATGAGGTTCACCAGCCCCATATTCGACACGTCATTGTCTAGGAAGCTTTCATCTGAAAACTAAAGATAAAAGGTGTTTGCCTTCAAAGTAATGTGGCTTTTTTTTTTTTTTTGTATCTGGTGTCTTTTTTTTATTGTTCGTCGTTCAAAACATTACATAGTTCTTAATATATCATATATCACAGTTTGATTCAAGTGGGTTATGAACTCCCATTTTTACCCCGTATACAGATTGCTGTATCACATCAGTTACACTTCCATTGATTTACATATTGCCATTCTAGTGTCTGATGTATTCTGCTGTCTATCCTATTCTCTACTATCCCCCTTCCCCTCCCCTCCCCTCCCCTCCCCTCTACTCTCTCTACCCCCTCTACTGTAAATCATTTCTTCCACTTGTATTATTCTTCTCTTACCCCTCCTTTCCTCTTATATGTAATTTTGTATAACCCTGGGGATCACCTTCCATTTCCATGCGATTTCCCTTCTCACTCCCTTTCCCTCCCACCTCTCATCCCTGTTTAATGTTAATCTTCTTCTCAAGCTCTTCATCCCTACCCTGTCCTTGGTTACTCCCCTTATAACAAAGAAGTCATTTGGCATTTGTTTTTTAAGGATTGGCTAGCTTCACTTAGCATAATCTGTTCTAATGCCATCCATTTCCCTCCAAATTCTATGATTTTTGTCATTTTTTAATGCAGAGTAATACTCCATTGTGTATAAATGCCACATTTTTTTTTTATCCATTCATTTATTGAAGGGCATCTAGGTTGGTTCCACAATCTTGCTATCATGAATTGTGCTGCTATGAACATCGATGTAGCAGTGTCCCTGTAGCATGCTCTTATTAGGTCTTTAGGGAATAGACCGAGAAGGGGAATAGCTGGGTCAAATGGTGGTTCCATTCCCAGCTTTCCAAGAAATCTCCATACTGCTTTTCAAATTGGCTGCACCAATTTGCAGTCCCACCAACAGTGAACAAGTGTACCCTTTTCCCCACATCCTCCCCAGCACTTGTTGTTGTTGGACTTCATAATGGCTGCCAATTTTACTGGAGTGAGATGGTATCTTAGGGTGGTTTTGATTTGCATTTCTCTGACTGCTAGTGATGGTGAGCATTTTTTCATGTACTTATTGATTGATTGTATGTCCTCCTCTGAGAAGTGTCTGTTCAGGTCCTTGGCCCATTTGTTGATTGGGTTATTTGTTATCTTATTGTCTAATTTTTTGAGTTCTTTGTATACTCTGGATCTTAGGGCTCTATCTGAAGTGTGTGGAGTAAAGATTAGTTCCCAGGATGTAGGCTCCCTGTTTATATCTCTTATTGTTTCTTTTGCTGAGAAAAAACTTTTTAGTTTGAGTAAGTCACATTTGTTGATTCTAGTTGTTAACTCTTGCGCTATGGGTGTCCTATTGAGGAATTTGGAGCCCGACCCCACAGTATGTAGATCATAGCCAACTTTTTCTTCTATCAGATGCCGTGTCTCTGATTTAATATCAAGCTCCTTGATCCATTTTGAGTTAACTTTTGTGCATGGCGAGAGAAAGGGATTCAGTTTCATTTTGATGCAAATGGATTTCCAGTTTTCCCAGCACCATTTATTGAAGATGCTATCCTTCCTCCATTGCATGCTTTTAGCCCCTTTATCAAATATAAGATAGTTGTAGTTTTTTGAATTGGTTACTGTGTCCTCTATTCTGTACCATTGGTCCACCCGCCTGTTTTGGTACCAGTACCATGCTGTTTTTGTTACTATTGCTCTGTAGTATAGTTTGAAGTCTGGTATCACTATACCGCCTGATTCACACTTCCTGCTTAGCATTGTTTTTGCTATTCTGGGTCTTTTATTATTCCATATGAATTTCATGATTGTTTTATCTATTTCTACAAGAAATGCTGTTGGGATTTTGATTGGCATTGCATTGAACTTATAGAGAACTTTTGGTAATATCGCCATTTTGATGATGTTAGTTCTGCCTATCCATTAACAGGGTATATTTTTCCATCTTCTGAGGTCTTCTTCTATATCTCTCTTTAGGGTTCTGTAGTTTTCATTGTATAAGTCTTTCACCTCTTTTGTTAGGTTGATTCCCAAGTATTTTATTTTTTTGGGGGATATTGTGAATGGAGTAGTTGTCCTCATTTCCGTTTCAGAGGATTTGTCGCTGATATACAGGAATGCATTTGATTTATGCATGTTAATTTTATATCCTGCCACTTTGCTGAATTCAATTATTAGCTCTAATAGTTTCTTTGTAGACCCTTTTGGGTCTGCTAGGTATAGAATCATGTCATCTGCAAATAGTGATAATTTAAGTTCTTCTTTTCCTATTTTTATGCCTTTAATTTCTTTTGTCTGTCTAATTGCTCTGGCCAGTGTTTCGAGGACTATGTTGAACAGAAGTGGTGAGAGAGGGCATCCCTGTCTTGTACCAGATCTTAGAGGGAATGCCTTCAATTTTTCTCCATTCAGAATGATGCTGGCCTGTGGCTTATCATAGATTGCTTTTACAATGTTGAGGTATGATCCTGTTATCCCTAATTTTTCTAGAGTTTGAACATAAAGGGATGCTGTACTTTGTCGAATGCTTTTTCTGCATCTATTGAGATGATCATATGGTTCTTATTTTTAAGTCTATTGATGTGGTGAATAACATTTATTGATTTCCGTATATTGAACCAGCCTTGCATCCCAGGGATGAATCCTACTTGATCATGGTGTATAATTTGTTTGATATGTTTTTGAATCCGATTCGCCAGAATTTTATTGAGGATTTTTGCATCTAGGTTCATTAGAGATATTGGTCTGTAGTTTTCTTTCTTTGAAGTGTCTCTGTCTGGTTTAGGCATCAGGGTGATGTTGGCCTCATAAAATGTATTTGGAAGTTCTCCCTCTTTTTCTATTTCCTGAAATAGTTTGAAAAGTATTGGTGTTAGTTCCTCTTTAAAGGATTTGTAAAACTCTGCCGTATACCCATCTGGTCCTGGGCTTTTCTTAGTTGGAAGTCTTTTGATGGTTTCTTCTATTTCCTCTATTGATATTGGTCTGTTTAGGTTGTCTATATCCTCCTGATTCAATCTGGGCAGATCATATGACTTAAGAAATTTATCTATGCCTTCACTATCTTCTATTTTATTGGAGTATAAGGATTCAAAATAATTTCTGATTATCTTCTGTATTTCTGAAGTGTCTGTTGTGATATTGCCTTTTTCATCCTGTATGCTAGTAATTTGGGTTCTCTCTCTTCTTCTCTTCATTAACATGGCTAAGGGTCTGTCAATTTTATTTATTTTTTCAAAGAACCAACTTATAGTTTTGTCAATTTTTTCAATTGTTTCTTTTGTTTGGATTTCATTAATTTCAGCTCTGATTTTAATTATTTCTTGCCTTCTACTTCTTTTGCTGTTGTTTTGCTCTTCTTTTTCTAGGATTTTGAAATGAAGTATGAGATCATTTATTTGTTATTTTTTTTCTTTTTTTAAGGAATGAACTCCAAGCAATGAATTTTCCTCTTAGAACTGCTTTCAATGTGTCCCATAGATTCTGATATGTTGTGTCTGTGTTTTCATTTAACTCTAAGAAGATTTAATTTCCTCCTTGATGTCTTCTAAAACCCATTGATCATTCAGTAACCTATTGTTCATTCTCCAAGTGATGCATGATTTTTCCTTCCTTCTTTTATCGTTGATTTTCAGTTTCATTCCATTATGATCAGATAAGATGCATGGTATTATCTCTACTCCTTTATATTGTCTAAGAGTTGCCCTGTGACATAATATATTATCTATTTTTGAGAAGGATCCATGTGCTGCTGAGAAAAAAAGTGTAACTACTTGATGGGTGGTATATTCTATATATGTCAATTAAGTCTAGGTTGTTAATTGTGTTATTGAGTTCTATAGTTTCCTTATTTAACTTTTGTTTGGAAGATCTGTCCAGTGGTGAGAGAGGTGTGTTGAAGTCTCCCATGATTATTGCATGGTGGTCTATTAGACTCTTGAACTTGAGAAGAGTTTGCTTGATGAACATAGCTGCACCATTGTTTGGGGCATATATATTTATGATTGTTATGTCTTGTTGGTGTATGGTTCCCTTGAGCAGTATGTAGTGTCCCTCTTTATCCCTTTTGATTAACTTTGGCTTGAAATCTATGTTATTAGATATGAGTATGGACACTCCTGCTTGTTTCTGCAGTCCATATGAGTGGTATGATTTTTCCCAACCTTTCACCTTCAGTCTATGTATATGTTTTCCTATCAAATGCGTCTCCTGTAGGCAGCATATTGTTGGGTCTTGTTTTGTGATCCATTCAACTAGCCTGTGTCTCTTAATTGGTGAGTTTAAGCCATTAACATTTAGGGTTATTATTGAGATATGGTTTGTTCTTCCAGCCATATTTGTTTATTAATATTACTAAACCTGATTTGTTTTCCTCTTTGATTACTTTCCCCCCTTTACTGTCCTACCTCCCACTGTTGGTTTTCAATGTTATTTTCTGTTTCCTCTTCCTGTAATGTTTTGCCAAGGATTTTTTGAAGAGATGGTTTTCTAGCTGCGAATTCTTTTAACTTTTGTTTATCGTGGAAGGTTTTAATTTCATCTTCCATCCTGAAGCTTAATTTCGCCGGATACACGATTCTTGGTTGGAACCCATTTTCTTTCAGTGTTTGAAATATGTTATTCCAGGATCTTCTAGCTTTCAGAGTCTGTGTTGAGAGATCAGCTGTTATCCTGATTGGTTTACCCCTAAATGTAATCCGCTTCCTTTCTCTTGTAGCTTTTAAAATTCTCTCCTTATTCTGTATGTTGGACATCTTCATTATAATGTGTCTAGGTGTGGATCTCTTATGATTTTGCACATTCAGCGTCCTGTAGGCTTCTAGGATTTGGGATTCTGTTTCATTCTTCAAGTCTGGGAAGTTTTCTCGTATTATTTCATTGAATAGATTGTTTATTTCTTTGGTTTGGAGCTCTGTGCCTTCCTGTATCCCAATGACTCTTAAGTTTGGTCTTTTAATGTTATCCCATATTTCTTGGATGTTCTGCTCATGGTTTCTTAGCAGACTTGCTGAGCTGTCTATGTTCTTTTCAAGTTGAAATACTTTGTCTTCATTGTCTGATGTTCTATCTTCTAAGTGATCTACTCTGCTGGTAGTATTCTCAATTGAGTTCTTAAGTTGGTTTATTGCTTCCTGCATTTCTAGGATTTCTATTTGTTTGTTTTTTATTACCTCTATCTCCCTGTGAAATTGATCTTTTACTTCCTGGATTTGTTTATGTAGTTCCTTGTCAAAGTGATCTTTCATTGTCTGATTTTGCTGTCTCATGTCTTCCTTGAGACTCCAGATCATCTGAAGCATGTATATCCTGAACTCTTTATCTGACATTCCATCTGTTGCAGCTATTACCTCTTCTAAAGTTGAGTTGACCTGCATTGCTTGTGGTCCTTTCTTTCCTTGTCTTTTCATACTGCTCGCATTTCTTTCTGCTTGGTGAAACTGTTGTGTTTTTAAAATTTTCCCCCTATTTATTTATATTGCTCTTGTATAGTTGGGAAATCTCCCTTGCAGGGCGGGTAGTGGCTGTGCTCCTCCTCTAATTAGGGTGATCTGTCTACCACGCTGGTCGGTCACAGGTCTGCCCACCCTGCAGGCGCGGGTGGCGGCTCTGTTCTGCCCCCACTCCAATTGTGGGGACGTAACTACCACGCCCTCAGGTCGTTGGTCCTGATCCGGATGTGGGCGGCGGCTCTGCTCAGCCCCTACTCCAATTGGTGTGACGTGTCTACCACGCTGGCAAGCCTCTAGGCCTGTTCCGCCAGTGGGTCGCAGGTCTGCCTACCTTGCGGGCTCGGGTGGCAGTTCTGCTCAGCCCCCACTCCCAGTGGGGGTACCTGACTGCCTCTCCAATGGGTCGCTGGGCCTTTTCCGGACACGGGCGGCGGCTCTGCTCCACCCCCACTCCAACCAGTGTGACGTGACTGCCTGGGTGCTACATGTCCACCACGCTGGCAGGCTACCGGGCCTGTCCTGCCAGTGGGTCGCAGGTCTGCCTACCTTGCAGGCTCAGACAGCGGCTCTGCACAGCCCGTACTTCAAATGGGGTGACTTGGCTACCGCGCCGTGGGGTCGCTGGTCCTGATCTAGGCGTGGGCGGTTAGTCTCTTCGGCCCCAGCTGCAGTTGGGGTGTCGTGATACCACGCTGGCGGGTCACTTGGCCTGCTCTGGGTGCAGGTGGCAGCTCCACTGTGCCCCCCTGGCCCCCACAGCACCCAGCAGGACCCGGACCAAGAAGCAGTCACCACAGGTTCCCCAGCCCTGGGCCAAAATTGCTTCGGGAGCCAGAACCCGGCCTCTCCGATCCAGGCCACGCTCTGCTAGGAGCAGGCTCCAAGGAGCGACCCCCGCGGGTTCCCCAGCCCCAGGCCAAAGCAGCCCCGGGAGCCAGAGCCCCGCCGCTCCAAGCTCTCCCAGATCTGTGCACGCTCCGCTGGGAGCAAGCTCAAAGACGCAGTCCCTGCGGGCTCCCCAGCCCCGGGCCAAAACTGTTCCGGAAGTCAGAGCCCAGCCGCCCTGAGCTCAGCACACGCTCCACTTGGAGCTGGCCTCAACACGCAGTCTCCGCAGGTTCCCCACCCCTGGGCCAAAGCAGCCCGGGGAACCAGAATCCGGCCGCTCAGAGCCCGGTGCACGCCTTGCCAGGGAGAGCCCCAAGGAGTATTCTCCACAGGTTCTCCAGCCCCGAGCCTGAGCGATCTGTCTGCGAGACGCAGGCAAATACCAGCCTGAAATCACCTGTTCCGTAGCTCAATGAGCTGAGATCAGTAGAAAAGAGGGATGATTACATCAGCTCTCCAAGATGGTGGCTGCTGTCCTCCTCTGTGGTCCGACTGGTGTCGAGAATCGAACTGGACCGCTTCTCTCCTCTGTCTCAAAGCCGGAACTCAGCACTAAGCACGGCCATTGCACCACTGGCAGGAGCCCCCAGAATCCGCATGGCTGCACTCCTGCTCCCAGCACGCGCCGCAGACTCCAGCTGCGGGGCGGTCCGCCGATCAGCTGTATCTTGTGTCTTTAAGTGGCTTAAATTCAGACATAATGTATCAGACCTCAGTGACAGCCATGTTAGAAGTCCCCCTCCTTGTTCTCCAAGTCCCTATGGATCATTGTCTTTCCAGGTATAATTGGTCCTTATGATCAACAAGTCATGTTGTATAGGTAAATGTGTTTGTGCAGGTGTCTTAATTTAGAGTATGAATAATTAGGGCAGATCTGGAAAAGAGAAGAGAATGTAGAAGGGAATATTCACTAAGTAAAAGAGAACATAGGACTCTAAAAATATAAAGGACGGTTAACACATGGAAAGTCAGGTTCATCTCAGATTTGTAACTTAGAAAAACCCTGGTTCTGGTCACACTGGGCATTGCTTCCTTTATGGGTTCTGTCTCCAGGGCCTAAGAGGGTGACAGGCGGGGCAGAGGGCTGGGAGCAGACCAGAGGGCTGGGACTGGGTTTGCCAGGGACCCACCAGCCTCCTGGCCCTGTGCCAGGGTGGAGGTGTGGAGGCCTCAGTGCGGGTGGGGGAGGTGAAGTTTCTCTTCCCTAATCTCTGCTGAAATGGCTCCCGCTGTACCTTTCACTTGCCTTGGGTCAAAGGCTGGGGTTGAATCAGACAGTGGAGCATCCCTCTGTCCCTGATGTCCTAGGCAGAGCCAGATCACAAGCATAGGCTTTGGTGTGGGGCAGGTGTGATTCCAAGGTGGCCTTGGGCACACTGCCTGGTGCCTTTGGTCAGGACGCTGCACCCTCTGGTACTGTTTCCTTGTCTAGTTAGTTATTGTTTTCATTTGTTTGTCTGTTTTACCCTTTTCATATATTTTTTATTGTTTTGTTGTTGTTGTTAAACCTGACAGTGAAGTCCATTTGATGTAATATACAAGCCAGGAATATATCTTATTATAATTAGGGACCCATTCTTGATGATGTACATGATGGTGAGATTCACAGTGGCGTTTTCATATGTGAACATAGGAAATTCATGTCAGAGTCATTCCACTGTCTTTCCTTTTCCTACCCACTCTCTTCCCTTCATCCTCCCTTGTCTAACCCACTGAGCCTCTATTCTTCATTCCCCTCCATATCACACCAGTCAGAATGGCAACTATCAAGCATGCAAGTGACACAGATGTCGGCGAGGACATGGAGAAGAAGGCTCACTCACACACTGCTGGTGGGACTGCAAACTGGTGCAACCACTCTGGAGAGCAGAGAGTCCTCAGAAAACTAGGAAGGCAACTGCCACCTGACCCTCGGAATGTATCCCAAGGAAGCTGTTTCCTCATTTATAATGAAGATGCTGCCACCATCCTGTCCTGTGCAGGGGCGGGTCTTTGGGTCTTGATAGTGTTTGGCTCGGGGCCTGGAGTGAAATAATGGCACTTAATGGAATTTAATAAGACAATAATAATCACCTCTTAGAAAACCACATGGAGCCTGGGAGACATATTGGTAAACAGGAGGTTATTTTTCTATGTATCATCTGTAAATTCGAATCTCCATCAAGAACACGTGATTTCAGGAAGCTATTGCTTCCTCACAGTGGCATGGTCAGTGGGGAAAGCTGAAAAGCCCCACCTATGCACAGCCTGCCTGTCCCTCAGCCGTCTCCTCCCCAGGTGCTGCACTACCTCCGCAGCAGGTACAGCTCCAGGCTGCCCAGCCCAGGCCACTCAGCCACGCAGATGATGGAAGAAGGCGGGCAGGGGGCAGGTCCTGGTCCAGGGCTCTCTGGGGAGAGGCTTCCTTGCATTCTGAGTGGAGTTGGGTCTGCTGGCTTCTGCAGCCACTTAGCCCTCAAATGAATCACACAGTGGAACAAAACTATAGGCAGGATGCAAGGTCGTGGGTGTGGTTTGGCTTATAAATATATCTTTTTCTTTTTAAATGTTTTATTATGGAAACTTGCAAACATGCAAAAATAGGAAGAAGGGTATAATGAATCTGCACCTGCACATTTCAAGAACTGTCGAATGTCTAAACCCCAAACAACAGTTTAGGTCTCATTGTTGGCATCTGTTTGATCTGGAAGCCGAAAAGGTGACCTTGGCAATGATTGTTTTACTCCAGGCTGCCCACTCGCCCGAGTTACTTGCCTGGATAGTGCAGCCATGTGGGTTGGGGGCTTTTTTTTTTAATGTTGACGCAAATCGAGAGGAAATAAGTGGTTTCTGACCTCAACTCACACTCAAATGAGATACAACCAATTACTGAGATGCACACTAACTTGTCAGGCAGTGGCAGGTGTTCTTTTGGCCATTGGTAAATTGCAGATAATTCAAAGTTTCTCAGTCTGGATTGCATGTGTGAACAGAAATCAAGCCTCCCTTCCTCACTCAAATCCCCCTTCTCTCCCCAAATAACTACCACTCTTTCCCGACCCCACAATCAACTCAGGTGATTGAAGCGCCACACAGGGAATTTTTGCTCTGCAAACTCTGCAAACCTCCAACTGCAAATTATCGTTTCCAAGGAGGTAAGAGTGCTGTCAAAGTGGTGGGGAGGAAATGCGATTTAGCAGCCGTGATGGGGCGGATGTGTCAAATCGCTGCTAATAGACAAACAATCAACATGGACAGAACCAAGCCCAGCATTCCCTTCATTTCCATTCTGTGCTGTGTAATTCTGCCTGACACATATTTTTAATGGTGTTAAACATGTTCAGAATTAGGTTCCTGGGCATCAAATTTTGCAGGCCAATTTAGGCAGGTAAAGTAAGATATTTGAAATAAAACATACCTATAGCATTTTCCCCAGATTCTTATGTATTTGCTAATAGAGAAATCCAGGCATTATGAGTTAAAATAATTGCACCAAGGTTTGGTTCAAAAAGGACTCAGGCTAGGGGCTAGGGATGTAGCTCAGTGGCAGAATGCTTGCCTAGCATGCACTCCTATGCCCCAATTTGATTCTAGCAACACACACACACGCACACACACACACACACACACCAATGAGGAAAATAACACAGAATAATATTCTGAGTTTAACATTGTTAGAGTCTGTAAACAAGTCAGGATGGCACCTGGCATTTTGACAGAGGGAGTGGTTTGTGAAGTAACGCCAGAGAGCCATTAAGTGTGGAAATTTCTTATTGGTTGACTGCTGTATCTAGTTTATGTTAATTAAGATAAGCAGTGTGGAATGTATAAATACACCTCCTGCCCTACAATAAACGGCTCCCACTCCTGCTGTATCAATAATGTACACAAGTTGCTTGTGACCCCCCGATTATTTTGCTGCAGCCGGACTGCGGAATAACATAAAGATGGAGACATAGTCATGTAGCCTCTCACAAAATGCAATAGCTCTGTGTGGATTCACTTCTTACAGGGCATTTGGGGAAAGCCTGTGTCAGTGGCCAAGTGTTCTGCTGGAGTTTGGAGGGAGGCAGACACTGTGCTCAGTGAAAGAAAAGTAGCACAGGACTAATCACACACAGACACCTGGGATAAGAAGTGGGTGCATGGAAATGGAGGGAGACCCTCATTGTTATACAAAATTACATATAAGAGGTTATGAGGGGAATGGGAAAATAAACAAGTAGAGAAATGAATTACAGTAGATGGGGTAGAGAGAGAAGATGGGAGGGGAGGGGACGGGGGATAGTAGAGGATAGAAAAGGTAGCAGAATACAACAGTTACTAATATGGCATTACATAAAAATGTGGATGTGTAACCGATGTGATTCTGCAATCTGTATTTGGGGTAAAAATGGGAGTTCATAACTCACTTGAATCTAATGTATGAAATATGATATGTCAAGAGCTTTGTAATGTTTTGAACAACCAATAAAAAAATAAAAATGTTTTGAACTAAAAAAAAAAAAAGAAGTGGGTTTAATGTCAGGAGCCTGGAGAGGCTGCTCTGCACACAGAGAGGGACCTCAGCAGTGAGCAGGGAGAGCAGCAGCAACTCCCCCTTAAATCTCACCTTTTACAGGCTAGAATCATGGCCTTGCACCAGGGGCAGCTGTAGTCCTGACTGACATAGTGAGCACCCCCTGATCTAGTGGAAAGCAAGTTTGTTTCTTGGGAACAGAGACAGGCAGTTTCCCAAGATCTCAGAGGGGAACAGGGAAACCAGCAGGTCCCTTCACCTTCTCAAGGAGAGAATAGGGAACCAGTACGTCCCCACCTCAGGGGCTGGTTAGTCATCTCCTGTCTCAATGAGAGAACAGGGAGAGACCAGCACATCTCCTGGCCAGTAGGTTTTATCTCAGGCTACTTTCTATTTCTTGGGAAAAAGAACAGTATTCATAAAGTAGGGATGCGGGGGGAGGAAGATGGCGGCAATTATGCCAACACTCAGCACCCACCCCCACCCACCCTTCATGGGCCTCTCAGACAAGTGTCTTGGGGACACTCTGATCTCGGATCCATCTCCTCCAGACCCCCAGGGTCTTGTTTTTCCCTATTTTCTTCTCACCCTCCTCCTCACCTTCAAGGGCTCCTTCCAATCAGCATTTCAATAAACTGAAGTCATTCCCATATTAAGAGAATCAAACCCTCAGATTCTCTGCTGGCCAATTTCTTTTCCAAACTTTTCAAGTCTCTTTCCCTGAACAGCCCCAACTCCCTCTTCAATCTGCCACTGTCTGCTTTGTCCCCAATCACCCCACTAGGACAGTTCATTGGGGTCGGCAAAGCCCCCATGTTGTCCAACCGGGGATCTATTTGCAGTGTTTATTTTGATGGGTCCCATGGACTCTGCGGTTGCTGACAATGTCTTCCTTCCTGAAGCACTTTTCTCCTTGGTCTTCCTCTTTTCCGGGGATTTCTCCCCACCAGCATTTCTGGTCCCTTCTACTCTGCTTGCTGGCTCTTACCCTGCACTGCATCCACTCCCTTCAATGTCTGCTTGAAGCTCAGTGTGTGATGCTTGTTTTCTTCTATCTAAAGTAAGTAGCTTGCACACGTTAAAGTGCATAAACATCACTTTATGAAACTTTTTGAAATGCATGTTTGTATTAGTCAACCTTTTCACTGCTCTGACCAAAAGACCTGGCAAGAACCATTTTAAAGGAGGAAAAGTTGATTTGGCACTCACGCCTTCAGAGGTCTCTGCCCATAGACAGCTGGTTCCATTGTTCTGGGCCCAGAACGAGGCAGGTCATCATGGGGGATGGGTGTGAGGAGGAAAGCAGCTCAGGACATGGAACCAGGAAGGAGAGAGAGAGAGAGAGAGAGAGAGAGAGAGAGAGAGAGAGAGAGAGAGAGAGCGCTCTCACTAGGTACAAAATGTATACTCAAAGGCACATTCCCCAGTGATGCACCTCCTCCAGCCACACCCCATTGGCCTACAGCTACCACCCAGCTAGTCCCTATCAGTGGATTAATGCACTGCTTAGGTTACAATGCTCCAAACCCAACCATTTCACCTCTAAGCCTTCGTGCACCATCTCACACATGGGCTTTTGGGGGACGCCCCATTCAAACCTTAACAATCTTCCTTGCCCCTGAACAAGATCTAGGATGTTGGAATCCCAATGTAGCTGAAGAGCAAACATTTTTAAATAAGAGTGTGGAGAAGTGGGTTTTCACCTGCTTGGCCTCCTGAGCTCACAGGACCCTGAAGCCTCAGATGCAGTCAAACTGCTGATGGATCTTTTTTTCTGCATCTTCACCTTAAACCCTTCTTGTCTTCAGACACGTGGCCACCCCTGCTGAGTGCCACTTGGAGGTCTTCAGCAATCAGGCGGGGCAGGGCTCACCATCTCCCTACAGTCTCCCCACCGTAGCCGCCATGCACAGAGGCAACCACACAGCTGGCACTGAGAGCAATGCAGAAACTGTTGTAAATCTTTCTCTCTCCTTCCGTTCCTTCCTAACCAAATAGCAAGCCCAATTCATTCCACTTCCCAGCCGTCCACTGATGTATACATTGGTATCCATTTCCTCCTCCCTCACAAAACCCCAGGCTCTCCTCCTCTCTTCCCTGGACTATGGCATGGCCACGGTGGGCACACCCCTTCCTGTCCATGCTCATGTCTTCTCCACTCTGAGTTCACGAGGCTGTCCTCATATTGACATGGCAATGAACTGTGACATTGCTGTGGCCTCCCCAGTGGAAACCCTGACTCAGTAGTAGGACTCTGCGATCTGTCCCCCGTCTGCATCCTCAGTCATTGAAAACCAGTTTCAGTTCTTGAGATTTTGTCCCTGTTATTCCCAGGAGTAAAGCAGCCATCTATTCCAAGACTGCAGAGCCGGGTCTCTCAGGAAGTTCAAATGGATAGAACAACTGATTTTTCCAAAGGAACCAAAGGAACCAAAGGGCAGAGGGTGGGGAGTGAAATTAATCATTGACGCATAGAAAACCACCTACGGTCCCAGAAACCTGCCCATAGACAACACGTGATCAACTCAAGACAAAACAGCAAGTACTCAGGGAAATGAACCACTCATAGGACAACAAGGCTCCCTTGATACAAGGGAGATGTGGGTCACATCCGAACCCAACATGACTGCGTGGTGACAAGGCTGGGGTCCTGAGAGGGACTGGCATGGATATTGAGTAGGGATCTGAATGAAAGAATGTGAAATGAGGCAAAGGCACCTTGCATGGGCCAGAGCGATGGGCCAGGGAGAGAAGTGTGAGGAATCACCTTTCCCATCGGAGGTAAGAAGAGCGGGGGAGCTATTGCAGTTGGGGAGGAGAAAGGGACTCCTGTAGGAAAGGAGAGAAGGAAATGAGAAACATATTTTTGGGAAAGTCCTTGACACTCTGCACAGTGATTGTGGGTCTCTCAGCAGATCTCTGATTAACAAAGAATTAGAGGCTTGTAAGTTGAACCAGCGTTGAGACCTCTTCTTCCTCCCAGCTACTTCTGGGTGACCTTGGGCTTGCTCAGGAGGCCCCCTTTCCTTACCTGTGCAGGGGGGTAAGAACCCTCACCTCTCCACATTGCAGTGGGAACTAAATGAGAAAATCTCTGAAGATTCCCAGCACCGGGCTTGACAAATAATTAGGTCCTAGTAAATGTCGGAAATTATAATTACGCAAGGCTTTATGTTTACTTGAATTTTTAATGGGATTTCCAAAATAAAGCCTGAGTGTTATGAGGAAAACAGATGTGTTTTAATCTCCTCTCTGCCTCTCCCCCTCCGGCAGCTCTCAAAAACACATTGGTATTCCTAATTGTCATTGAGTGAGAAGAGTGCCTTTCAGGGAGAATTGTGTTAATTTTTGAAGAGAGAAGTAGAACCTGAGCGTGAGGGCTGCAGGATGGCGTTGGGGGGCTCAGGCCGCTGTAAAATGGAGAGAGATGAGCTTAAGTTCAACTTCTGTAGTTGATGGGGTGGACTTCTGTTTCCTTACCTAGAGACCACAGCAGAAGTAGTATTATCTCATTTCTTTTTTTTTTTTTGAGGGGGGATAGGGGGTACCAGGGATTGAATTTAGGGGCACTTGTCCACTGAGCCACACCCCCAGCCTTATTTTATTTATTTACAGGTCTCACTGAGTTGCTTAGCACCTTGCTTTTGCTGAGGCTGGCTTTGAACTTGCAATCCTTCTGCCTCAGCCTCCCAAGCTGCTGGGATTATAGGCATGAACCACCGCATCCTATCTCAGCTCTGAAGTTACAGAGGATATCTGTCCTGTAGTTTCAAATGATCCACCCTGTGGTTTGCCCCTTCTTTGCATTCACAGACACAGATTTGATTATGGCTCTCCACTGTGAGGCAGCATATTTTGAGGACCTCGATCAGTCCCACTGCATTCCCAGGGTTCAGTTCTGGTTTCAACTTTTCTTTCCTTTATTGTCCCTTTACAAAGAGAAATGCTCTGTGGCTTTGAGTTAAGCTGTGGTGATTTGACGGTAGCAATCATCAAACATGTAGCCTGACTGTGGATGTGCTGCTCAGTGCTGATGTCCGCATGCTTGTGTGTGTGGTTAATCTCATGGCATGAAAGACCTTATCATCATAATGATGACTTGGAAACTGTCCCTTTGGAAGGTCAGTGCTGATTGTCCCCTGGTTCCTATCAGATGTGCTTGATATTTATGTGCAGCAAAATCTTTCTGAAAACATTCAGCAAGTCTTTGCTAAGCAGATAGACTAGAGTAATAACTAAAATGTAGTCCCTTGAAATTCTCATGCTCTGGCAGGAAGACATCACAGTCACAGGAATAGCTGCTGTCCAAGGTAGACATGGGGAGCAGAATGAGGAGATACAGAGAGCTAGTCAGGGCTGGAAGCCTTGGATTTCCCATGAGGCAGGAAGGGGTTCTGGTGGTGGAGGGAAGAGACTTGCTGGCTGAGCCTGAGAGATGCTCAGGTCTGCAGGGGAAAACTCCCCCTAGCACTGCCCACACAAATGCAAAAGCTGCTCGCGATCTTGCACTCTTAAGGGACTGCGCCTCCTTGGACGTGAGAACTCTTACATTTCCTAGGTATGCAGCCCAGGTATACGTGTGTCTGCAACAGATATCCTGTGTATCTGTTTTATCTAAATGATACGTGAGCTGATTAAGAAATGTTCTGAGGCTTTTCAGGGAAACAGTAATGAAAAAGGAGGTCAGGGTTCTCTGTATTGGATACCTGTCACGTGTTCAGCTGAGATGTTTAGATGTGGGAAGAGAGGATATTATGAATGAAGATGTATGTGCATGGGGACAAGGGGTGACAGTGCTTCTGATTTGATTTCAGTGACCAAAGATAGCTGTGTATTGAAGGATGAAAAGCAGGAATCCAGGGGCTGAGGTGCAGCTCAGTGGCAGAGCACGTGCTTAGTGTATACAAAGCTCTGGTTTGACCCCAGCACCAACACAAGAAGGAAGGAGGGAGGGAAGGAGAGAGAGGGAGAGAGAGAGAGAGAGAGAGAGAGAGAGAGAGAGAGAGAGAGAGAGAGAGAGAGAGAGCAAGTGTCCAGGCCTGCCCTGGGATCAGGGCCATTGCCTCAAGTTCTGCCCTGATTATCCCTTCCTCAGGTTACAGTGTGACCATGGTCCTTCAGTGGATGAAGACTGCATTTTAGATGTCAGTACATCTGATCAGCCTGAACAATCACAGAGGAGTATATATGGCATGGGTAGATCTCAAATTGGTACCAAGTTAAATATTTTAGAAATAGGACAAGAGTCCAAGACCATCATTTATATAAAAACACACCAGCAATGTACCATATATTTTCTATGTGTTTTAGGACATTTGCCACCATATTATTATGGACAGACATGGAACAGAAGGTGGGGCAGGAAAGAAGTGGTGATCAAGGGGAAGCTCCTCCCACCAACCCAGAGCAGCCTCCTGGTCCTCAGGTTAGTGTGTGGTTGGATCCCCTCTGAGCCTTCACCCAAGCACTTTGTAAATAGTTGATAAGAAAAAAAAAAGAGGACTCACAGATTTTCCAAGTAGATGATTCGTGTTTGAGATTATCTGGTCTTTGTGGAGTAACTGGGACTGAATTTAACTTCTCATTTTATACAATCTTAAAAAAAAGGAAAATTACATGAGACAAGTTCTCAGGGCTTGGGTAACAGAAAGCCCAGGTTGGGAGCAGAGAGCTTGAGTTGGGAGATGGTCAAATTACCAACAAATTGACCTCTACTTCCAACAGGAGGTCACCTTCTTGCATCAACTCATATTGAAATTGTTGTGAAATGGTCACACACACACAGGATTAATCTTTTACAGCAAAAAAAGATAACACACAAGTAATATTTGCACCTCGTGTTTAAGCAAAACCCAGGCAGAATCTGTGATTCTTGGGGAACTACATAAGGTTCTTCTGAAAGGCAGGATTGTACACAGCATCTGCCATTGTCCTTGACTTCCAGAGTGGGGATACCAGGTTACATTTGGATTTCATTAATCATTTTTTTTTGCCACCTCCTGGGTATCTCCACACCCGTTATTGCTGTTAACATTTTAATTACAAGGGTAAAATACATTTGGGACTGGCATTGAGGAAGTATCATTTTGCTATTTCATGATTAAGGATTATGAATTTTCCCTTGGCATGAAGCTGAGACCATTAAGATTTCAATTATTACTTGCTACATCACCCCAAAAGCCTGTCCCTTAACACTGAGTTCTAAAAGATATAAAATAAGGTACCCAAATCCTGAGGCACAGCTCCTGGGTTTATTCCTCAGCGTGGCAGATACCCCAGTCCTTGTTTCAAAGTGAGGTCCACCTGCAAACCTGTCCAGCCATACAGTCCCTGTCCGCGTCCAGGAGAAGATGAGCTGTAAATGGAAAATCCAGCCAGGTCCACATGGGAGGTGGCTGCAGCACCAGTGAGAACGGTGGAGCAGGTTCTCTTGTGACAAAGCAGGGACTTCTCAACAGGAAAGAAGAAAGCATTGTAAGGAAACAGAATCCTCTTCCTGGGACTCCAGGGGTCAAAGTCACGGGGCCTTTGGATAGCAACCCTGCTCCTGGATCAGAAGGGGAGCCTAAGGTGAACACAGTGAATTTTAAATGGTGACTGAGGTGAGGACTCAAAAAATATGCCAATCCTATAGGAGCAGGTAGACCCCCAATGGGAAGTGGGGCTGGGCCAGGGTGAGCAACTGAACTATGACTCAGTTTGAGCAATGACTGACAGGCCTTCCCTGGTATTGATCCTAGAGATGAGTCATTCCCTGAGAACCACACCACCCAAGGCAGGTATATTGTCTCCCTATGATCAAAGGACATGAGTCACCCAATCTTTCTCATTTGTTGGCAGAGAGGATGCTCCAACTAATTTCAAACCTCTGGGTCCCATAGATCAATTACAAAGTCTAAAAATAAAATTCCTGCACAAAGTGAAGCAGCCTTGTCTGGGTCACTCTGGTTCATATCATTTTACACCTCTGTGTGCTCATCGAGCAGTCCGTAAAAGAATCCATCAGAGGAGAATTGTTCGTCAAGAGAAGGAGAAAGTGTGCACTTTTCCAAGCGTCGGACATCAAGTATTCATTTCACATGCAAGCTCAAGTGATCAGCTGTCATTCAGAACCAACAGAATGCAGTCAGAAAGACATGCATCTAGATCAACTTCAGATGGAGCTGGAGTCAGCTTTCCAACAGCTGCTGGTGTGCTCTGCTGCTTGGTGGCTTCAACTCTGAAAAGGAAGAGCAATTGGAATTAAAAAAGTCATGCTCCCATTCATGTTCATAGGGCAGCCAGGCACTAGAAGCAGAGAGTGTCTTATTTATCTGGAGACTTCTGTTAGGTAGTGTGGACATGATGCTCAATGCTCATCAACTCATTACTCAGGAAAATGAGAAATAAGTTGGATGCAAATGAGAAGGAAAATTTTCTGAAAACATTTGGGAAGTGGAATCTAATTTGGGACTAATCACTCACTACCAGATCCCTGGATGGTACGACTTTGTCCATCCGAGATGTTGAGGAACCTCCGTCTGGTGGGGACTGAGTCACGTGGTCTATGAACCCTGACTTGCTGCCATTGTTATTACAGCCCAGGTCAGAGATGGCATGGGGAGCTACCTGTGGGGTGATAACTGTGGACTCCAAGCAGACCAGATGAGCAGGACAGGACTCCACCTGGAAGGACTCTCAATAAAAAGAGCTGTTTTGATTTGGAGGAGATAGAGGTAAGTAGTTGAGTGACCCCGGTTCCAATGTGGCAAAGGGCAGTAGCTACAGATTTAGAAGGCATGTTTTGAGAGAGAAACCTACCTGGTGACACTCCTCCAGCCCATGTGTTCTTTCTGGATATGTGATGCTTCCGTTTTCTATTTTATCTTCATTTCCAGCATCCGATTCCACACCACCTCAGATCTTTCTTGAATGGTACGAGGGGAAAGCGTCTTCCACCTGGCCTGTCTAGATTATTGTGAGTGGGAGTGACTTGGTGCATTTCCTCTCCCACATCTCAGTTTTCTTTCTGCTCTGGTTGCTGAGGCATGGATACCACCTGCCTGCATGCTCATGCCCTTGAGATCCTTGCTCTTTCTGCTTGTCTTCTCTTTGTGGTCACGGGGCTTTGGTATTCTGGCCTGCAAAACAGCTTTCTTTGTTTCCATCTCAAGGAGAGGGGGTTTTTAGTCTACTGGACAATTAAACAAGACTATCTTATTTTTTATTTATTTTCCTTCTGCAAACTAAAATCTATAGAAGCTAGGTTTTCTTTTTTATTTCCTTACATTTTATTTTATCTCCTTACAGTAATTGAACCTATGTATGGGGGACAGTGTGATATCTCAGTACATATAGGTGGTGTGTAATGATGGGATTGGAATAATTGGTACATGTGTCACCTCAGACATTGGTCATTTCTGTGTTTCAGGAACATTCCAGATCCTCTCCAGTGGCTATTTTGAAATACAATTACTCGTGAATGCTCTACTGTGCTATGGACTGCAGACGCCTTCCCCCACGCAACTGCACTCCCGTGCCCATTAATAACCCTCTCTGTCTCTCTATCCTGCTTCTTCAGTCCTTTCCCAGTCCCTGGAAACCACTCATTCCATGAGGTTGACTTACTGCTGCAGTCCGGATGCAGCAAAATAACCGGGGGGTGACGAAAGACTTGTGTAGCTTGATACAGCAGGAGTAGGAGCTGTTTATTGTAAGAGAACAGAGGTATTTATACATTCCACACAGTTTATCTTAATTAGTATAAACTAGATACAGCAGTCAACCAATAAGAAATCTCCACACTTAATGGCTCGCTGGCTCCACCTGATAAACCACTCCCCCTGGCAAAATGCCAGGCGCCATCCTGACTTGTTTACAGACTCTAACAATTTTCTTAGCTTTTGTGTATAAGTGGGAACATCTGGCCTTGTCCTCCATGCTTGGCTTATTTCATTTAAAATAATATCTCCCAAGCTCATCCATGTTGGCACAGATGACAAGATTTCATTCTTTTTTAATGACCAACTGACATCCCACTGTGCATATACACAGGATGTTCTTGCTCCCTTCATCCATCAGCAGACACCTAGGTTGATTTCACATCTTGGCAGTTGTGAACAATGCTTGGGTAAACCTGGGCCTGCAGGTGTCTCTGTGACATGTCATTTCCCTTCCAACATACCCCGTGGTGGAGTGGCTGGCCATACAGTGGTGATATTTCTAGCTTTTGGGGGAAGCTCCACATGGTTCTTCATAATTAAGTCTAGAATGGGCCTATAAAACAGTTTTCCTGCTTCTAAAGACTCTGAGTTTCTGAGTTAGGAGGTTGACTTCAAAGGATGAGCTTCTTATTACCTTTAGAATGGTATATTTTCCAAAGTTTTTCCTATCACTTCTTCCACCTGACATAGTCTCCTCATAATTTGGTTTGAACGCTCCTCTGTCTGAGGATTCTGTCTTCCACTCCCTTGAACTGGGGGCCCACGTTCTGGCTGAATCATAGCCTGTGACTTCTATGGCCACATCATGAAGGCTTCCCCCTGGATCTCAAGGTACGCCTTCACTCAGAAGCCACCATGCCATGAGGGAGTCCTAGCTCCACAGAGTGGTTGGTGCCGAGATCATGAGGCCCACTGAGCATCCCTTGAGCTTGGACACCAGTTGCCAGCATTGGGTTGTTTGTGGTGGAAGTGAGCCCCATGGCTGCCACAGGAGATGCTGGGCACAGCAGAGGACTATCTATCAAGCATTGCAGAGTATTCTACTTAAGCAAAATAAAAAAATTAACATCACTCACTCATCCCCCACACACGTGCATGTGTGTGCATTAAGGTGTTTGGACATATTGCAATGGACAACCTTCACCTGGGTGTTTATGTTTCAGAAGGTGAAGGAAAGAGGGGAAGAGAGGTACATTTTCCTCAGCTAAATGCCAGCTTTGAAGACTCTGTCTATATTTAGAAGCTAGACTACCCATCATTTCTGTGGGAACATGGGGTGGTTCTGTTTATACCTTTGTTTCCTAACATGAATATTTGAGAAGGAAATAGGGTGTGTTCACACCAGGGCTACAGCCTGGGGCCACGTGAAGCCTGGTGCTCCTCATGAGCTGTGGGTGAGAGGCAGCTTGGGGTAGTGGTGGTGACCAAAGAAGCCAGGCCCAGATTTCACTCACTCAAATCCTCACCATGACATACCCTAGTGCTGTGACCTCGTGTCGATTCCCTAACCAGCTTCCATTACTTGCAAACTGGGTCTCCTGGAAGCACCTGCTTCACAGAAGCATTAGGAAGATGGATTGAGCTAATATGGCCATGCCCCGAGAAGAGGCCTCAGTGTCTGATATGCAGGGATGGCACCTGCGAGGCTTGTCCATCTATGACAGCGGCTGCAGGAAGAGATCCCTGGGGAGTGGGGAAGTATTGACATCTTCTCTGTGACTCTCTTCCTCTAGTGCTCTTCAGGGTAAGACAAGCAACAAATATTGCAAATCTTAGGTGAAAAATTAGTTACAAGGAGGACCTGGAAAACCTGGAATAATACCAAGCAATGGATGTGGCTACCAAGGGGACATGGATGAGACTGTCACATGCCAAGTGACATCAAGTAATATGATTACTTTATTTCTGTGCTTGTGGGGGAAATAAATGCCAAGGGTGCAGAGCTTGAAATCACGACTCTGCCCCTCGTAGAGACTGCACCATGGAGGAGGAGGGATGCTCACCTTTTAGAGGCTGAGACCAAGACACTGGTTTCATAAGGATCAGAATTGGCAAGTTTTCTTTTATACCTCAATTGACCCCAAATTTCTTCTAGCCCCTGGATGACTCCAAGCATTCTTTGTGATCATCAGGGGAAAAAGGGCTTTTTGTTCCCTAGAAATATAACTTAGAAACAAAGTTTAATACTCATTTGGAAAGAGGTCAATGTACTTTCAAAAAGAAATCAAACCTTTGAAAACAAGGGCGGGGGGTCCGTCCCCAGTGTTTGCTCAAAAGAAGAGAAGGAGTGTGACTTTAACAATCTCTAAGGGGAATGATGTCTGTTTGGAGGAGAGAAGCATCCGGGATACTTTATCAATCAGCTTTTTAAACAAATCAACAGAAAGATTCATTTTGGAGATGCTGCTCATGCCAGCATCCTCTGTGGTTGGGGCATGGTAGGCACTCACCAGGAGTTTGTCAGTAAATAACAATGGCTAACGTCACTCCTGATGCCAAGCATTCAGTATGCACAGGGCCCTTGCTGTGTATTGGAGTCCTGCTGCGGATCTACTGTCCACCTCTCTGTACGGGAGCAGGTGTCCAGTCTGCTGTGAGCAGGGAGGGGCTAGAGCCGGGGGCAGAGCAGATGGGCAGCAGGGCAGGAAGAGATCCCTGGGGAGTGGGGAAGTATTGACATCTTCTCTGTGACTCTGCAGGTGAGCCTTCCTGAGCTGAGGTCTGCTTCCTCAGTGCAGGGGTGGGGACTGGCTGGGCAGCTGGAAAACAGACCTGGGAGGAAAGCACCTGGATTCATGTCACAGGACACTCAGTGGCCTTGAGGGTCAGCTGAGGACTGGAGACCGTGGACTAGCAGATAATATCCTCCTGGGATATCCTTCTGCAGGCTTGACAGTAGAGTCTGTGGTTGACATAGCAGAGAGATAAGGGGACTAGGAAGCCCAGGGTCTTTGTGTGCAGATAATTAAAGAGAACTGCCCATAAGACCCACAAGGAGGGGAGGGGAAGCTCACCCAGGAGGGGTTTATGGACAGAAGGACAAGAGGGGCAGAAAGGGGAGGACTGAATAAGGTGGGAGGGCAGGTTTCCTAGGGAGGCCCTAGAGGCTGACTTCAGGGGGGGCTATGGCAACAGCACACTGAATAGGCCCAGCAGGCAGGGAGAGGGGTGGCCTTCAGGTTCCCAGCCTGCACAGAGCCAAAGGTCCCTGGTCTTCTCCTGCCCTCCTCAAGGGCATGGCCTCCTGTGTCAAGCAGGGGACACACCAGCCCTTCCTGGGTTGCTTAGCAGTATTCACATTTAACTCTTTCCTTTCATTGGGAATGAATCTCCGGTGTGAAATCTATTGTCCCTATGTTTATATACTTTAAAGATCTAGCTGTATATATGTGGGATCTTATGAACTGCTATGTACACTGTGATTTCACTCCTCCGAGCTTGTGTTAAATTGTCTCTAAAACAAAGACTGTAGTAAGACCCTCACCATAGAGATAGCATCAGGAGGAACCTAGATCATGTTTGCTAAGAAAATTCATATAAAATGCCCAGTCCCTCCAGTTGGTGTCTCAAGTTTTGATGTCAGGGTGAATTAGCCGCAAATCAATAGTACTTTCATTTTCCTGTAGGTGCCATTTTCTATATAAATTGGCACCGTGGAAGAGTATTATTAATTAAATTATAGCTGTGAAATAATGTGATCCTTGATGCTTTATTAGTAATAAGAGTAGCATCTAATATTTGTAGTTATTCAGATAAAGTGATATTGCATGAGTACTTCTTATCACACAATGGATAAATTGACTTTCTTTTTACAGAAATGGGAATTTTTCTGCCCCCTTATTGGTTCACCTGAGATCTGCTCTTTTGGAAAAATTCTTGGCAGTGACCTTGGGCTGGTAGCACCTCTGTGGGACCAGAAAGGCAGAGGAGAGATGAGAACTGATAGAGGCTTTTGCCCATGTCTCAAGGGGAGAAGAGAACATTGAGGGCGAGGGGGCTGAGGATGGGGAGATGGAGTTGGGAACCAGAGAGGTGCAGGGAGCTGAGGACCCTTTTCAGAGACCCCTGGGTCCTCAGCACCTCTGTGGGACCAGAAAGGCAGAGGAGAGATGAGAACTGATAGAGGCTTTTGCCCATGTCTCAAGGGGAGAAGAGAACATTGAGGGCGAGGGGGCTGAGGATGGGGAGATGGAGTTGGGAACCAGAGAGGTGCAGGGAGCTGAGGACCCTTTTCAGAGACCCCTGGGTCCTCAGCAAAATGGCCAATTACAGCTATCCACCATGTCCCTGCTGCATGGACGAACATTAGGGGACTGCAGGAGGTGAACTAGACTGGACACAGAGGCCAAGTGCTGTGGATTCCGCTAGATGGAGTGGCTACACTCACAGAGCCGGGAAGTGGGTAGGTAGGTGTGATCCAGGGCTGGGCGGTGGGAGATGGGCAGCTGCTGTTCAGGGGTGTGCAGCTTCAGTTCTGCAAGACCGAGGAACCCCAGGGGTAGGTGGTGGGTCGTGCCCACGGTGGCAATGCACTCCACGCCACCCAACCATACACCCCAAAGGCTACGCTGGTGAATGGGCGTCATGCATTTTACCAACATTACATTACATTACATTATAAAGACTTGTCATAGTAATGAGTCACCGAGACAGTCTCTAATGGCCTCTTCCTTCAGAGGAAACAAGCTGGGGAAGAACAAAGGAGGGAAGGAAGGAAAGGAGGGAGGGAGGAAGGAAGGGAAGAAGGGAGGGAGGGAGGGAGGAAGGAAGGAAGGAAGGAAGGAAGGAAGGAAGGAAGGAAGAAAGGAAGGAAGGAAGGGAGGGAGGAAGGGAGGGAGGGAGGAAAGAGGAAGGGAAGGAGGGCAGGAACAGGATTGGTTCAGTGCCTTGGAAGGGGTCTCAGCCAGGGCCTCAGACATAAGTCTGCCTCCCCACAGGGCCTTGGGACCTTCTATCCCTTGTCATGTCCTTCTCCTCTCTCACACCTGGCTGCTGTCTCCTCCCAGAACTCAGCTCAGGCTTCAGCTCCTCCAAGAAGACTTTGGTCTTCTCCCCTCCTGGATGAGACTCCACCAATAGGGGTCCTCTGTCCCTTAGGTGGTAAGTTCACCCATCTGCTGACTCCTTGCTCTGTGCCCATTTCTGCCACTGGACTGCAAACGCCATCAGAGTGGTGGCACTCTGTTTCTGCTCAGCTCCTGGAAGACGGAGCCCATCAGAGTACTGGGTCCTTAGTGCTCCCTGACTAGGTAGCCCCTGAGTGACAGGAAGGAGGGGAGGGAAAAGCAGATGGAGGTGTGGCCAGGCTTATGTCTTGTTAAAGCAGGAGGCCGAGGTCTGAGGAGCCCCCAGCAGCACCCTGGGTCCACAGGAGAACCATGTCAGAGCCAAGGCCAGGCCAGCTCCTGAGACACCTCACAGGGAACCGTCAGGTCCTGGGGAGCAGAACGCATGTCCCAGGGTGGTTTCTCCTGGAAGCTGGGGCACTGCTGCGGGAGCCTCTGTTGAGACAGTGCTCCAGAAGATGCCCTGCTCCTGGGTCTGCTACCGTGGCTTAAGTCCCTGGGGAATTGTCACAGCAAGGACAGCAAGTTCAGCCTCTGGAGGAGAAAGCCAGTATGCAAATGTATTTAAATGCACTCCCAACACCTCAAGTGCAGAAATCACATGTTGTTGTGCCTGTTGGTTATTTATAGTCTTAACTCTCCTTTCTTCAAAGTAGACACTGCACATCTTTGTAATGACATCCAGCACAGCTAGGTCCTGGGACTTTCTTGTCTGCGGGTTCTTGTTCTCATCTAAGTCATCAGCACCTGGGTTTATTGTCTTTGGACGCTGTTCTCCGGTAACACTCTGCAGGACAGAGTGCTGAGCTTGAGCATCAAAGGGTGAGGCAACTGCTGAGCTTGGATTAAAACACGTTCATGGAACACTCAAGAATCTGATAGAATTACTATGTCGTCTCTGTTCATGGTCGAATAGCACTGTCAGTTTTAGACCAAAACGATCCAGACTGATAGAAATGTAAATGTAAATCACAAACCTCATGCAAAAGAGGAACTGAGGTTGTGAACAATTTTACTGTTTTTCTATTAGTGCATTATAGCTGTATGTAATATTGGGGCTCATGTTGATGAATCATAAAAGCCTGTTCCTTATTTTAGAGTAAATGCTTTCAGTTCTCTCCATCCGGCATGATGTTGGTTTTGGGTTTGTTGTGTATATAGCCCTTGCAGTGTTGAGATAATTTCCTCATATTCCTAGTTTCTCAGTGTTTTTAACATGGATGGATAGGTGCTGGATTTTGTCAAAGGCTTTTTTCCTGCACCTATTGAGATGATCATATGATTCTTGTCCTTAATTCTATTTATGCGGTGAACAACATGTATTGATTTGTGTCTGTTGAACCAAACTTCCATACCTGGAATGGGACCATGATCATGTTGTGTTATCTTCTTAATGTGGTTTTGAATACAGTTTGCCAATATTCTATTAAGGGTTTTTTCATCTATATTCAATACAGATATTGTTCTATAGTGTTCTTTTTTTCTTTTTTCTTTTTTTTTTTCTTGATGTGAACTTTTGCCTGATTTGAAGTATCAGGGTGACTCTGGCTTCACAGAGTGAATTTGGGAATGTTCCCTCCCTGTTTCATGGAATAATTTGAGGAGAATTGACACCAGTTCTTCTTTAAGAGTCTGGTATAAGAGCCAGGTGTGGTGGAAAATGCCTGTAATCCCAGCAGCTTGGGAGGCTGAGGCAGGAGGATCATGAATTGAGGCCAGGTTCAGCAATTCAGTGAGGCCCTAAGCAACCTAACAAGACTCTGACCCAAAATAAAAAAAAAAAAAAGAAGAAGAAAAATTTAAAAAGGTCTGGGGATGTAGCTTTGTGGTAAACTCCCTGACTTCAACCCCCAGTACCTTCCCCCCTAAATAAATAAATAAATGGTCTCTTAGATCGTGGCTGAGAATCCAACTGGCCCTGGACATTTCTTTGTTGAAAGGCTTTTAACTGCTGTTTCAATTTAATTGTTTGATATTGGTCTGTTTAGGTTTGCTATATCCTCATGGTCAATTTGGTCAGGTAATATGTTCTACAGATTTTCAACATCTTCTAGATTTTTCACCTTATTGGAGTATACATTTTCAAAATAACTCCTGGTGAGCCTCTGGATTTCAAACTGCTATCATCAACTTTCCTCTTAGAACTGCCTTCATACTGTCCCAGAGATTTGATAAGTTGTATTTCTGTTTTCATTTTTCCAAGAATTTTTACTTTACCCCTGATTTCTTCTATAATCAATTCCTCATTTAAAAGTGTATTATTTAATCTCCAGGGGTTAAAATGGTTTCTGTATCTTGTCTTGTCATTGATTTCTAACTCCATTCCATTCTAGGATGCAAGGAATTATTATTTTTTTTTATCTGATAAGACTTGCTTTGTGTCTAAAATATGGTCTATTTAAGAGACAGTTCCATATTATGTTGAGAGGAAAGATTCAGTTGTTGATGGATGGAATCTTCTGTAGACATCTGTTAGGTCTATTTGATTAATAGAACTTTTTAGTTCTGATGAGAGTTTACATAGTTTATGATTTATACAGTGGTGAGATAAGTGTGTTGAAATCATCCCGTATTATTGTTTTGTAGTCTATTTGATTCTTTATGTTGAGTAGGGTGTGTTTTATGTATGTAGATGTATTTGTGTTTAGGGCATAAATATTTTCAATGATCACATCTTAATTTTGGATGATTCATCTAACCAGCACGAAGTGAAATTCTTTTCCTATTCTGAATAATTTTGGTATAAATTCTTAGTGGTTAGATGTTGAGAGTAGCTATCCTTGCTTGCTTTTGGTCCCTATTTATATGGTACTTTTACCTTCAGTCCATGAATGCGTTTGCTGTAAAGTGAGTCTCCTGCACCAACATGTGCTCCTCTGTAAGCCCCTTTATGAGGTATAGTGTTGGGTGCCTGAGGTTCCCCACATGGACTGCATGGGTTTATCCTCAGGAAATGCCTTCTGTGGATCTGTACATTGCAATGAGAATTGAGTGAACTGGCAAACCTGGGATGTCCAGCTGTGGATCCTCCCTGAGGTGCTGGAGCCTGCGTCTGAGCTCCTTCTGCTGGCAGCTCTGAATCACTGAGCACCTGCTCACCTTCCCTGCCACTTGTCCACAGAATGTTATCTAAGCACTTGGTGGCTCTCTGCAACTGTGGGTCCTGTGGGTACAGGCTCTCTGTGGGACGTCTGTGGCACAGGGGCTCCAACCTGGCTGCTTCAGTTCACAGGGCTTTACCCTTCACAATGACAGAGAGAGGGTGTCCATCATTGACCTGTCTTTGCCTAAATCAGACAGAGGCTCTCTGGTCAGCTGTGCTTTCGCTTGTTCATCTCTGGGCTATGGAGGGACTGAGGGTGGCTGCCTAGATCTGCCTCATTGACTTCCCCAATTGGTTGTAAATATTTTAAACAACACCTTAGGAACCTACATACACCCCAATATGGTGCAATTACTTCACCCCTATACGCATTAAGCAGATCCCTCCTGAAACCCACCAATAGCAATGGGATTCAGATATATGGGTCCTCTGGGGAGGTGGTGAAGTGCAAGAGTCACTGGACACAAGCTGAGGGGCTCTGGATTTGGATGTTCTCCTGGGCTCTCACTGGTTGTGAGACCTTAGGCAAGTTAACACCATGGAGCATTCGCTTCCTCGTCTCTGAAATCTGACGCTCATTATATCTTTCACATAGGGTTGGGAAGAGCAAAAGAGACTGCCATGCAAGTTAGCAAGAGGGTCCTCTTCATGCGATGCTAATGCTAAAATAAAATAAGCTTCCCTTTCCCTTAGGGCTGTGCATGGGGTAGCCATTCCTTCTAAAGCTCAAAGCTCCCATGGGCTCTGTCACATACTAGATGTGCATTGCAGAGGAACGTTTCCTCCTGAAAACATATTTAGAAAATTGTGTTGTTTACTGGCAGGATTCAGTCCATTAATTGTTAAAGGCAGAAAGCTCGACATTATCACACTCTGGATTCATGCCACAAGCCCTCTGGGTGGCCCCCACACATGGCTTACTTCCCTAAACTCTGTGAGTCCAGTTGACCTCATGAGGTTTAAATCAGTTTTTCTCTGTATCTTAGGTACCAAGGAGGTGGGGCCCGGTCACACCATGCACAGAGGAGCCTCCAGCAAGAGTGTTCCAGGTGAGCAGCGATGTTTCCATTACTGCCCAACCGGCCTGCCTTTAATTAAGAGTGGTCTCCATTACAAGTGGGGGAGAGGGTAAAATTTCATTAGGAGAATAAACCAGCTGATGCACTGCTTCTAGGCCCAGTGGAGAGCTTTCTTTCCATGAGTTCTAAATTGAAAGCTGACTTCACTATCTTATGTAATTAGGAGAACCCAGTCATTGGCTTGATAATTAAAGAAATGTCACAATTGTTGAGATTGAGAAGACCATCCCCATAGTCCCAGCCAGAACGTGGTGACCAGTGCTCCCTCGTAAGCACAGAGTGTCCTGCACTGGTGAAGTGATGGGCTCAGTTGGGAGGCAGAGCAGAGTTGCTCTGAACAGAGGAAACAGGTCCTGATGACCCTGCTGGTCCAGTGAGTCCCTGGGCAGAGGAAGGTAGACCTGGGGTTGGGTCCTGCATTGCTGTAAGCACAGTCTCTGGGTATCAGCAGGAGCTGGCTTTTACCTGCCTCCATTTGGTGCCCTTCATTCAATCAAGGGGTGTTGATTGGGTGCCAACCTCGTGCCTTACAGACGATGCCTGGGCCTAGAGAAAACCAAATGTGGCCAGAACAGTGCTCCAGAGCAACTGGGGGATGGAGGGACAAGAGCTGGCCTTTCAGGAGAAGTGGCTCTTGGCTGAGTTTGAGCTCCATCTCAGGGGAGGTCTGGGTGCCTGCATTGCTGGGCAGGAAGGGTCCATCCAGGCTGCTGGGGGACACGGGTGGGGGCTGAGTGTGCTGATGACCCCGGATGTCCACCACAGCCTGGGACTGCACAGAGGAGCTGGGCCTGCCTCCCATTCCTCCCCCTGGCCTGGACCATGGCCTTCTTGGTGTGCGATTTTGGGGAGGAGGACTCACCTGCAGTCACTTTCCTTGGTTGCCGGCTGTAATCAGGGCACAGAGCAGCATATTCTCCCCTCCCCTCCACCTTTGCAGGGGTCCAAGAACTCCAAGAACCCCAGGGTGCTTGTTGAGCCCAGCAGAGCTGGTGCTGGCCCCCAGGGGCCAGGGCTCGCACACCAGGTGCTGCTGGTGCAATATGGCCTGAATATGCATTTTGGTCTTAAATATTTTCTTCCTTTTCTCTCAGTATGTGTGGGAAAGGAGAGGAATTTGACATTAAAAATTACATTTCTGTATTTTCTCAAGAAATCAGATAATCCCACAACAGAGGCCACACGGGGCGTTTCACGTGGAGATGTGAAAGGGAGAGGATTGTTGCGGGAGGCATCTATTGAGAGGCAGCTCCTTTAAGCCCTGTGCTTGAAAAAAAAAGTCAATCGTGATAATTTAGGGCAGGGGACAGCAAGCATTTCGGTAAAGTGTCAAACAGTAAATATGGTTGGCTTTGCTGGTCCCCGGTCTGTCAGAATGACTACTGTGTTGTGAAGGATGCCATAAACAATACTTCATGGAGAGTGCAGACTGACCCCAACAAAACTTTACAAAAGCAGTCAGCTGCACAAATCTGGCCCCAGGTCATAGTTTGCTGAACTTTGATCTAGGAAAGAGTCACCTAGAGAGTGGTCCAGGGAGTGCAAAGGCCCTGAGGCACAAATGGATTTCCCAGTGTACAACGCAGAAAGAAAGGCCTGCATTTCAGGAGACAGTGATGACTGTGGTCTGGGAGAAGAAGTTCATTAGTCCCTAGATGGGGCAGCAGTGTGGGAGGGACAGGTGGAGCAGTGATTGATTCTGAGGCTTGCAGGAGCCACCCCAACACTCATAAATATCTATGAACGGATCCATCATGGACTCCAAGCTGTTTTATTGTGCACACCCCAATGTGATCCCTTCTAAGTGGCTCCCATGCAGTCATCTTCAATGTCTGAAGCCAGAGAAAAAGGCCCAGGTCCTTGTGCAGATTTTTATGGAGAAAAGAGAATGATTATAGTTTGGGCAAAAGTGTCCCACATCACAAAGGAAGACATATGTATTGTTGAACGGTAGCACATTGTTATCCCATGTAATTCTCTGAAAGACCCTGAACTGTTGGGGATCGTTTCCAGTTCTTTCCAGATGTTTTGGGACCTGAACTATTCTAACTTATGATCAAGATTTCTAATAGAGTAGAAAGGGTTATCTCACTACCATATTTTTATCTGCCATAGAGGAGGGAAAGGGATATGAGGTAGAACTTAGAGATCACAAAGCCCAGCGTTTCCCAAACTGAGGGCACATGTGACCATGAACATGGCATTCAGAAGCCTGTGTCACATAGTGAGAATGGGGTTCTTTGTTTGATCATTTTGATTTCACCGTGGAGACAATCTATTTTACACGGCTATATTTTTGACATTGGTTTCTCTGCCTTTTTGCAAAGAGAGTGTGGCTCCCAAGGTCCAAGCAGCACCCACACACCTCTCTCAGCTACCATCTTCTGGGACCTCTGCTCTTGGACGCCCCTGGCTTCCCACCCTTCTGCACCCGCCCTCTACCCTGGGAGGCCGACCACAATGCAGGCCATTGGGCTTCCAGGCTCTTTGTCTTCCTTGGGGCTCTGGACCCCCAGGCTAGACCAAAAGAAGGGAGAGAGCGTAGTCAGAGGTCACTCCCCTGACTTCTCCAGGGAAGCCCACTGTAGGGGGGCTGTGTCTCCTGGTGACCGATTGGCACACCTGCTCTCCTTCCATGTTCTGAGGACCTCTCCCTCCCTCATTCCTGGGGACCTCGTGAGACATCATGTCTGTAGCATCCAAGCCTATGGGACCTGTCAATCAAACCCTGCTACAGTATAAATATGAAGTGTCCTCTAAAAGCTCATCTGGGAGACAATGCAAGGAAGTTCAGGGTGAAGGATTGGGTTATGAGAGCCTTGATTCAACATTCAACGCCTGCATTAGTCTACTTGAGTGGATTAGCTGGGTGGTGGCTGTAGGCATGTGGCTGTGGCTGGAGGAGGTAGCTCACTGGGGGTGTCCCTCTGGGGTGCACCGTTTGTTCCTGGTGAGCAGAGCTCTCTCAGCTTCCTGGTGCCACCTTCTCTGCCACACCCTTCCACCTCTCTTGGGGCCCAACAATGGAGTCGGCCATCTGTGGACAGAGACCTCTGCAACTGTGAGCCCCAAGTTAAGTTTTCCTTCTCTAAAATTATTCTTGTCAGGGTTTTTGGTCCCAGTGGCAAAAACTCTGACTAAAACAGTCCCCTTGAAAATGACCTCATCTTAATATTCCATTTCTTCCTGTTAGAACCCGACTAGCACACCGATGTGTGTCCATGTGTGTCACTTTAATACATATAGCAAGATCTAGAAGTTCATTCAAAGATAACTATTAAAGTTTTCAAAGTGATCTTTCAGTATAAATATTGAAACAGTAATACAGTGGCTCAGAAATATGCTGGGAATTTACAAAACTCATTTGTAGCTGACTGGTTTGGGAACTCACTGACTTCATTAAGCCAAGGGTTGGTTGTTTGTTTGTTTTTATTTGTTGGTGTCTTGTTTCTGGATTTGCTTTTGCATTTCATGGAACCAGAGATGGGAAGGGAGGTGCTCTAGTCACTCAGAAAATACACGGTTGTGTTGGTTGTCATGTTAGAACCCAAATCTCCACGATTGTGTAGTCAAGTCTATCTTCATCATATGACGTAGCTCAGTCCCAGCATTTATGACCTGGGCTGAACAATGTGCGGTATCTCCAAATACGAGATGGTACCTTCTGCCTTTCAGCCATGGTTGAGTCTTCTCCTGTGTGTCTTTTCAACGTTTCATGGCATCCACTTAAATCAATAGCTCCTGCATTGCCCAGAAAACACAGATCACAAGCACCTGCCCAGCGCACATTTCAGTCCATTTCCTGGATACATCTGAGTGGACACAGAGAAGCTGGGCAACAGATTGACACTTCATGTGAACACAGGCAAAAACCAGAAGTCAGGCAGCCCCAGGGGACAAGACAATGACCAGGAACTGTGGTCTTCCGTGGAAGAGAATCCCAGGGTGAAGCTGGACAGAGGTCACACTTGATGTTCGCTTGCTAAAAGGGGGCAGTTGTGGCATCTAAGGTCCTCAAGCCCCTAATGAAGCTGCCAGCATAGCCTTCATTTTCACTTTCATAAGATTCAAAAAACCTTCTTCCACGAAGAGTGCTGAGTTTCCCGGTGGTTGGGATCCACCACCAGGCTGAAAAGTTCAAAAGTGGTTCCTGAAATTTAAAACTAGGTGCCTTCACATAAACAGCCAGATTTGTATGTCTCTTGAAATGTTTTCATTGGGTTCTTTTGCACCCAGACTCTTACAGATGCTAATCCTCCCAGTCCCCCAGGAGTTGCCCAGCTCTCACCTGCACCACCTGTGGAGGTTGATTGTTCTTCTTTGGCGTTTTGGTTTTGGTTTGGGGGGCTGAACCCTCCACACATTCCCATCTCAGTATCCAAAGGAAAAGGAAGGCCTGAAATTGCTTGCTCTTGACTCGCTGTCCCTCGGATTCTTGGAGTTCAGACCCAGAATCCAGTGGAATTTCATCACTTTTCTTAATAGCAATCTTTGTCTCTGAGAGAAATGAAGACAATTTTTTTTAATCTGTCCAGCTAATCCATGTGCTGTTTCTTGCTTTTTGAGCTAAAACAAATATATACATATAATAATCTTTATGGCATGAACGTCATTATATCATGTAAGACTAACTGAATGGCTTAATTTTGATTGTAAGATATATTCTATGAACACTTCTTAATATCACATTTACTCAGCGAATTGAATAAATCTAGCCTGTTTGCAACCAGGGATATTAAGCAAGCTCAGATTTTTAATGCCTCTGATTCTTCCCAAGTTTTGACCCCCCCCCCAAAAAAAATTCCAAGTGAAATTTTTAGGTCACTTGCTAAAATAATCTTTTATCTGTAAAGTTTATTACAGAATTATTAAAATTTCCTTTCATGTTGTTAAGTCATTGCATACCCTTTAAACAATAACAATGGTGTTTCCACAATGGTAATGGCCAGATACCAGAAATTAGAATTTTTGCTTCTAAACTATAATAATAATCACCTTGCAAATTGGGAGCGTGGCTCCTGCCATGGCCCAGCACCTTGAGAGTGTCATAGCACATGTGGCTAGCCCAGGACGAAATCAAAATTCAAAATTCAAAGTACGTTTTCTGCTGGATGCATGTCACTCTTGCACCATGATACAGCAGAACATTTGCAAATGGTACCATCCTTAGTCAGCACCCTTTCTGCACTGTGTGATGGTTCCTGTGACCCAGGCTGGAGCGTGGGCTTTTCTGCTCTGCTTTCTCAGCAAGCAGGCTTTCTGTGCCCCCAGCTCAGCATCTTCGTTTGGGGTTGCTGCATTCCATGGGCACAGTGATCCCTTAGACCACTGCATTTTTCTACTCCAAGGGTCATAGAAGTCTGGCTTCTATTTGCTGAGGTGCAGTTTGCCCCAGAGAAGAGTTGGAAGTATCAGACAATGAAACAAAAGAGCCTTCTGCAGCAACTCAGCCTTATCCAAACCTCACATCCCTTAATGCTTTCACAAATGGGAAATGAGCCCCAAAGAATTAATTTCTCAAGTGAAAGCACAGAGAGCCAGTCCTTTCTTCCAAAGTTAGTCTTCAAAATGGGGAAAAGCAGCATTTTATAAACAGAATCTAATCTTCAGTCACCCACCTGGAAGTGCAAACTCCTGTTATGCTTCTTATAATTATCAGATCCTAATAACCACACAGCACATGAGAGGAGTTATTTTTAGATGTACAGTTACCAGAAACGCTATCCTCCTCTGAGCTTGATGATTTTGCAAGGCTTTGTTGCCAAATATTTTCACACCTGCAACAGAAAAACTTAAATAAAGGCCCTTCTGTAAATGGAAGTGAATTGTGTGCTAATTGGAGTTTAATGTTCTCGAGTTTTCCTTTTTGGCACTTGGATAGCATGGAATTCTGGCTAACCCCCAGTCAATGGCACATAAATGTGTGCATTCATGCATGGCTCTCTCTCTCACCCATTTTCCCCCTCTCTGTTCTGAACTTTGTCACCACTGAACATCGCTGCACTGTATCTCCCCCAGATGTGACAGATCCATGCTCTTGGTGATATCATGGGAAACATATATTAATAGTTAGTGTGTCTGTCTTAAACTCACATCATGGTGCTGTGTTACAGAGCTGGTGTTACAAGGTTTTCTTTATTTTGACTAGGCTTTGGAGATCTGTCGGGGTGCCATTAGAATGTCTAGTTCTAGCCATTGTGATCCTCAATCGATGGAGCTCCGTCTCACTGCTTGTGTTCCTAACATACTTCCTGAGAATTTCTGTGTCCACTAATTCAAGAAGTTTCTCAACCTTGCATATGGGTGAATTTTCATTCCTGAAAACATGGCTTTTGTGCAGGTAGACGTTATGTTTGCCCAACTCTTTTTAAATTGATATATTTTTTAAATTGATATTTTAATATATTGCAGCAAAACATCAAAGCCCATTTTTTCCTAAACTTAAGTTCAACTTACATACCTTAGTATGACATTTACAAAGCTGATAAATTTTACAATTTAAACTAACTTAAATTTCTTAAATAGCATCATGTGCCACATACCGTATTTTGATGAGTGGCGGGCCACAGACGTGACAGTGTTACCTGCTGACACAGTACCCCTTCTGACTTGTGACACAGTACCCCTTCTATGTGACAAAAACTGCCCTAAGGTGCCATTCCCAGGTTGTGTCCCCACCCTCCAGCTGCTCATGACTACATTTTAAACTGCATTGTACACCTAATGCTGTCACTCATTTTCAGGTTATTAAATCACTCATTAAGAACAAAACGATATGAGCGAGTACTTAAATGATCTTAGTGGACATAGAGGGTTAAACTTTGAAGCAGAGTGGACTTCAAACATGCTAAACATTTGAAGCCCTACTAAACATGCTAATGCTGCTGGAGCTGGAGACCAGGATGCTGAGGGAAGAGTCAGCCACAGAGACAAGGGCTGGGCCACCTCACTCACACGTGGAGGAAAACCAAAGGGACCTGGAGGAAGTCGGGAGAATAGTGCTTGCCACAGGCTGGGGAGAGTGGGGAGGGCTGGGTCGGGAAAGGTCGTCCAACCGGTATTAGTCACAGTTAAGGGAACCGGGTCTCATCATGCAGCAGGGTGGCCACAGAGGAGGACATTGTACTGCTCGGAATAAAGAACCATAAGAGAGGACTTTCAGAAGAAGTGGTAAATGCTTAAGGAGATTGAAATGTTCGCTCAGATTCAAGCAAAGCACAATGCTTACATCCACTGAAACATCACACCACCCCATAAATACGTACAATTTCTACGAGTCCATTAAAATGTTCTCAATACATTGAGTCACCTAACAGAAACAGGAACACAAATGACAATGTGCCGATATCATTTGAGAGTTAGATGTCCTTTAAAGTCTTCCAACTCAAGTTCACTCTAATGATATTGACTAAGCTGGGGGCTTTAGTGGAGACTGCAGGGCTAACATGTGAGCCTGATGGGCAAAGTCTTAAACATTTCAAATACTTAAAGACAGAGTACACTAAATTTATACCTGTAACAACACTGAAATATTACAGAGGCTTGTTTGGCTGCCATGTTTTTTCCTTGGTGCATTGTAGCTGCACACTGTGGGGTTCATTCTGCCGTATCTGTATGTGCACGGAACGTAATTGGAGCAACCTTTGCCCCTGCACCTTCCCTGTCCCTCTGGTTCTCCCTCCCCTGATCTGCGTCCTCCACTCTACGGATCTGGATCTCCCATCTACTATTGTAACTGTTATTTAAACTAGTGTGTTATAATTACACATTTATTATTCACTATATGCATATATGACTCATCATGGTGAATTTAGAGGTGGGCTTATCGTGGTTTGGGAGATCTCATTCCCCAGCACTTTCCCGTGCCTTTTTCTCCTCCCACCCTCTCAATCCTGTTCTTCATTGCTTTCCTGATCACCCCCACACACATGCAGAGTTTTTAAAATTATCCAGCCCCCCTCTATAGATTTGGCAAGAGAAAAAACGTTCAACCTTTGACTTTCTGAGACTGGTATAATACACAAAACATAATGTTCTCAATTTCCATCAATTTACCAGCAAATGACATAATTTCATTCTTTTTTTTATGCTGAGTAAAACTCCATTGTGTCTATATACACATTTTCTTTATCCATTCATCTGTTGATGGGCACCAGGGCTGGTTCCATAACTTGGCTATTGTGAATTACACTGCTATAAATATTGATGAGACTGGGTTTCCACAGTGTGCTGATTTTAGTTCTTTTGGATAAATAATTATGCAGTGGAGAGCTGGGTCATATGGTTGTTCCATTTCTAGCTTTTTGAGAAATCTTCACACTGCTTTCCAGAGTGGCTTTCCTCCTCTGCAGTCCCACCCACAACATTTAAGTGCACCTTTCCCCCTAATCTTTCCCCAATTTACTATGATTTGTATTCTGAGGATTGCCATGTGTACTGCAATGAGATAAAATCTCAAGGTAGTTTGATTTTCATTTCCCTGGTGGCTAGCAATGTTGAATTTTTTTCCATATATTTGTTGGCCATTTTAGAAATGTCTGCTGAGTCCTTTTGTCCATTTATTGATTGGGTAATTTCTTTGGTATTAATTTTTTTGCATTCTTGTGTATTCTGAATACCAACCCCTTGTTGGAGGAGCATCTGTCAGAGATCTTCTCCCATCCTGGAGGCTCTCTCTTCGTGCTTTTTCCCCTAGCTGTGTTCCATTTATTATTTCTTGGTTTCATTTCTAGAGTGTTAGGAGTCTTGGTAAGGAAGCGAATGCTCATAGTGATATGTGGGTGTGTTGATCTTACGCTTTCTTCTCACATTTTCAGAGATTCTGGTGGAATTTATTAGTCTTTGATCCACTTTGAGTTGACTTTGGTGCAGGACAAGAGATAGAGATCTAGATCCATTTTCCACATATCAATGTCCAGGTTTCCAAGTGCCCTTTGTTAAAAAGGCTATCTTTCTCCAACATATGTTTTTGGCACTCTTGTCATGGAACAGATGACTGTAGCTATATGGGTTTGTTCCTGCATCTTCTATTCTACTTCATTGATCTTCAGGTCTGTTTTTATGTCAGAACCATCTGGTTTTTGCTGCTTTGACTTTGTAATATAATTTGAGATCAGGTATTTTTTGCCTTCAGCCTCTTTCCTATTGCTCAGGATTGCTTTGATTATACTGGGTCTTTATTCTTTTATAGGAAGGACTTTTTTTTTCCTGCTCCCATGAAGAAAGCATTGGTATTTTGGTGGAATTTGCATTGAGTTGTAGATGACTTTTGGTAACGTGACTATTTTGACAGTATTAATTCTGTCTATCTAGGAACAAGAGATGTCTTTTTATCTTCTGAGGTCATCTATTTCTTTCTTCAGTGTTCTATAGTTTTCATGAGGTCTTTCACCTCCTTAATTGGGTTTTTTCCCAATTATTGAAGCTATTCTGAATGGAAGAATTTGACTTTTTTCTCAGCAGATTCATTATTGGAGTACTGCAAGGCTATTAATTTTCATGTGTGATGTTGTAATATGAAATTGGCTTCTTAGAATGAATTTGTGAGAATTCCCTCCCTTTCTATTTCATGGAATAATTTGAGGAAGTTGGGAGTTGATTCTTTTTTAAAGTTATGATAACTCAGCTGAAAAATCATCTGGTCTTTAGCCTTCTTTTTTTGGAAGGCTTTATATATATTTTTGCTTCAATCTCATTGTTTCATATTGGTCTGTTTAGATTTTATATATATCCTCTTGATTAAATTTATGTATGTCACAAGTGTCTAGATATTTGTCAATGCCTTCTATATTTCCAGTTTATTATAATACAAATTTTCAAAGTAGTCCTTAATGAAACTCTGGATTTCAGAAATGCCCAGGGTGATATCTCCTTTATTATTATTATTATTATTTTGGATCTTTTATCTCTTTGTTTTGGTTAGTTTGGCTAAGGGTTTTTCATCCTGTTTACCTTTTCAAAGAATCAACTCTTTGTTGCATTGGTCCTTTGTATTTTTGTCCTCAATGTAATTAATTTCAGCTCGGATCTTAATTATTTCCTGTCTTCTATGTTTTGTAATAAATTTGTCCCTGCTTTGCTATGGCCTTGAGATGGAACATTAGATTGTTTTATTTGGGATCTTTCTCTTTAATTTAGGCAATTAATGTTATAAAATTTCCCCTTAGAACCATCTTCAGAGTGTACCAGATATTTTTTTTATGTGGTATCACTATTCTTATTTATTCCTAGAAATTTTTGAATTTCTCCCTCATTTCTTCTATGATTCATTTCATGTTAGAAAGAGTGTATTTGATTTTCTTGTGTTTATGTGGTTTCTATAATTTTTTTGCTATTGATTTTTAATTTCATTCCATAATGATCTGATTAGGTACATGAGATTTCATTTAGTCATTGTTTTATTTGTATTTCTAAGACTTGCATTGTGACCTAGAATTTGGTCTACTTTGGAAGTTTCCATGAGAAACTGAGAAGAAAGTGAATTCAACCCTTGTTTAATAAAATTTTCTATAAATGTTAGGCTCATTTGACTTATAGTATTATTTAAGTCACAAATCTCTTTACTAATTTTATGTATGGAAGACCTGTCTATTGGTGACAGAGTATTTTGAAATCAACAAGGACTATTGTATTGAGGTATATCTGGGTCTTTATGTCAATAAGAGTTTGCTTTATTGGATAGGTGCACTGACATTCAGGGCATAAATATTTATGATTGCTATATCTTCTTGTTGGATTGTTCCATTTACCAGGATACAGTAACTTTTGTCTCTTCTGATTAATTTTTTATTGAAATCTGCTTTTGCAGATGTGAGAATACCTACTTCTACATGCTTTTGTATAAATTCACATATAATATCTTTTTTCCATCCTTTTCTTTCAGCTTATGGGTGTAGTGGCCTATAAGATAACTTTGTTGCAAACAGCACATAATTGGGCCCTGTTTTTTAATCCACTTTGCCAATTTTTGTCTTTAGAGAATTGAGATCACTTACATGCAGAGTAATTGGTGAGAAATGCTTGTTGTTTTCTACTGATTTTGATTTGTTTTATATATTTAATCCAGTATTAATTTTCCTTTACTTAATTGCTCTCCTAAGGAGCCTCATCCATTTGACAGCTCTGGAAGTTGTTTTTGAGTTACTTTTTATATAATATTTCATTAACTGTTTTCTGTATTCCTGGCTTAGTGGTCATGAGTTCCTTTAGTTTATCCTTATTGTGTAAAGTTTTTATTATTTCTTAGGGAGTTTTTTTCATCTTGTCTATTTAGGGCTCTACATGCATCCTGTATTTGAATGTCTACCCCATTCCGGGGATTAAGAATTTTTTTTATATTATTTCACTGAAAATTTTCTAATGCTATTAACCTGTCTCTCCATGTCCTCTTCTATACAATGACTTATGTTTTGTCTCTTGATGTTGTCCAAGAATCCCTGTATATTCTGATCATGGTCCCTTTTTACCCCTTTATTACATATGAATGTTGAAGTTCATGTACCCTGTCTTTGAGGCCTAGAGTTCTGTCTTACAGGGATGAAGCTCTATTTTCTATATAATCTAAACTGTTGGTGATATTTTCAAGTAAAATTATTATTTGATTCATTGTCTTTTAATCCAAGAGCTCAGAGTGTTTTGCTCTCAGAATCTCTATCTCTTTACTGAAGTAGTGTTTCACCTCCTGTATTTGCTCTCAATTCACTCCTTAGAACTTTGAAACATTTAACATTTTACCATTTATTTTATAGACTTTTTCTAGAATTTCATCCACTTCAATATCTATGGTTTACTTTATTTAGTGATTGTAAGTTTTGAAGGCAGATATATTTGCTTGTTTTCTCATATTTTCACAGGTCTTCAACTTGCTTGTCTATTGAATGGATTCTTCCTTCTATTTGATATGCAGTTATCTCTTTTGTAGTAGGTACTATGTTGTTGGTGTATTAAAGCTCCAACACCTAGTCTTTTCATAGTCTCAGTGTTAATTTCAATCTCTAATGCCACTCAGTTTGTTGCTGTAGAACTGCTAAGTTAATTCACTCTTGGAGAAATTCTGTGACACTGTGGGTTCCTCTGAGCCATTTTCTTAGGACCTCCTACTGTTTTGGCTATATGAATAGATGTCCAGGAGTGGACCTTGAGGTCCCTTTCTAGCCATTTCTACTCGGGGCCTGGTCATTGGTTTGGGAATTCTGTCTCCCATATTATTTGACTGAGTTTGGGGTATATCTGTGCATCAGAGTCTCTACCCTCTGAACTTGTAGTATTCCAGTGGTTTCCCAGAACTTTTAGAACAAGAAGAAGTGAGAAGAAATAGCAACAATAGTGGCTAAAAAATAAATTAAAATAAACAACTGATGTTTACTATGACATCTACAACACTAATTATGGCACAGAAAGAAATGGTGAGGTCAGCAGTTAACATAAGCACTGGCCCTAAACAGCTGAGAAGTATAGCCAGCATTCAAGTAAACATCAGGTATATACTGCACCATCCACAGGATAATAACCATAAAAAATATGAATGATGGGTCACAGTAATTAGATAAATAGTTCTAAAATACAGTTCTAAACAACCTAAAATATACTTCTAAATAGTTGTTAAATTACATATATGTATGAGAAGAAATGGAGTAAGAAGGCAAAAAGGGAGGTTGCCATATCCTGAGTTGTTTCTCTGTTACACTCTTCCACCATGAGGTTTTGCCTTGCCCTGGGCCCAAAGTTATGGAGTCAGCCAACCATAGACTAAACCTCTGAAACCAGAAGCCAAGAGAAAAGTCTCCTACTGTCTTCTTTTCTTATCAAATCTTTTGGTCACAGCAACTGTGGAAATAATTTACTATTTCTAGTTACAAAGTGTCACATTCCAAAGAAAACTGGTTCTTATTGTCCTAGGATGTTCAGCATCTTCTCCATTTGGCCTGATTGCTTGTTGAGGAGACATTTTTAAATGGGACAAAATCTGAACCTGTAAATATTTCATGGGATTGTTCTCCCCAAGAGGAAGGGCTACTGGCAACTTTTCCAACATCTTTATGTCTACCTGGATTCTGAGTCTATGGTCCCAGCAATACGCCCTCTGTAGTGACATCACACGGTGAGGTCACATGATTTGATTATGGTCTCTTCTATTCAGATGACCTCACCTCTATCCTAAATAAATGATCCTATTTACTGCTGTTTGTGTTCTAAATTCTATCCCCATCCCTCCAACCTATCAGGGCCTAAATAGTTATATCATGCACATTCATTGTGGTTTTTTTCAATTCAAATGTTTTTAGCATCCAAAGCAATCCATAATGATGACAGACACCCACAATTGTTATTTTTAAACTTTTATAAGACAATATTATGCCTTTAGCTACTTTTTGCTAAGTTTATTAAGTAAATGACTGTTTTCAAATTTTAGTGTGGATGTCTCTTTTTTAACATTAATATACCTTCTAATAACAAATAATGTATGCAAGAGCTGTTATTATAAAACACTTTACCAGTGTGCATTCATTTTTCTATATTCTGAAATATCAACAGAATAGACTCAAGTTCTTTTTTTTTACTCTTTTACTCATGTATTTAACTAAATATACAGACATAATTCAAAACCATCGTTAATGATTATGATTCATGCTACAGTTTGCATCTCAACTGTCCCACAAAGGCCTGGAAGTTGAAGCTCTGGTGCTCATGAGAGGTGTGTGTGTGTGTGGGGGGGGGGTTAGGAGGCAGAATCCAGTGGGAGGAAGTTAAGCCACTGGGAGGAAGTTAAGCCCTTGGGGGGCATGTTGAGACTCCAGCCCCCTCCTCTCTCTCTCTCTGCCTCCAGCCACCATGAGGCATTAAGCTTCCTCCACCGCACTACTGCCATGATGTACTAGGCATCAGGAAAAAGCTATGAATTTGATATTTCTGGGAAATTTGTCCTAAGGTATAGAGCGGTTTCTGATACACTTCTTCACCCTGGAAATGATGAGTCCTCCACAACTTTATGATTTCCAAACTGCCCCCAAATGGGATTACATAGTGTGTAATTCTTTGGGACTGGCTTTTTCACTCATCAGGCTTCATCCAGAGTGTTGTTCTATCAGTGGACTGTATTTGTCATTGCTGAGAAGAATGTGATTGTATGGATTATCAGTTTGTTTATTTAGTTTGTGAAGGAAATCTGGGCTGTACTGCTGTTCTTGGCGATTATGGATAAAGTTTTCATAAGCATTTGTGTACAAGATTTTGTGTGAACCTAAATCTTCACTTCTTTGACAAAAAGCCCAGGTATACAATGGCTAGGTTAGGTGATAATTGTGTGTTGAGCAATTTAGAAAGCTAGCAGAGACTTTTGGAGATTGAATAAGATACTGTGTATCAGAACCTCTCATGAAACACGGAGTAAAACAAGCCTATGGTTATTGATCTTACTATTAGTAACAGAAATAGTAGCAGTGAGGACTTAAGTTTAACTACTTAGGGTGTATGATTAAGTCATTGATTGCCACATGGTGGTGTGTGCTGTCACCATCCTGTTCTCTCCCAGTGACCAGACTTGGGACAAGTTCATTTCCAACTATAAATAGAAAGAAATGAAACAACCAAACAAGCAGAAAACAATCAACTGATTGTCATGTAACCTAATAATTTATAATATTAAGGACTGCTGCGGGTGCTTCCTGCCTGAGCTCAGCTGCAGATGTGTGGAAGGAACTCATATTACCCTCCTTAATCCCCTCCTAATCCATCTCCCCATGTGCCTGTGGTGATGACTAGAGCTGGCTGGGCCCTAGGCTGAGGGGGCATGCCTTGTCTCATGTCTCTCACTCACAGGGCTTTGTAGGTAGACAATGACCAGCAAGTCATTTTTCAGTGAATACACAAAAGATGTAAATCATATTAATACCTAATGCTTATTAAGTAGATAGCATTTCTCAGAAGATATTCTAAATACTTTGCATCTATTAACAGACTTCTTTGTCACAGAATTACAGCCAGAAGAGGTTTGCTCAGTCTATAGGAAGAGCTATTAAAGAATAAAGAAGCACAAATAAAGTGTGCTTTGTGGGCACTGCAACGGATACTGAAATGCTGACCAGGTCCTTCTCCAGGACTGGGCACTTGATCCCAGCTGCCAGGATTGGTGGCAGTGGATGGCTCCTAGCTCCTGACCCCAGGGTAATGCAGAGAACTGACCCCCTTGCCTCAGCCAGTATGTGTGGAAAGGCCACCTCTGCTCCATAGCTCTCTGTGAGACTGGCTATCAGATGGTACTTCGGCTTCTTCCTCTGTCCAATCCTGTCCCCCTCACTCTCTCACTGTTGACTCCCCACAAACACCCCCCAATATACTACCAGTATGCAAATTATTACATACAGTGTGCACTGTTGCTTTTTATAGATACCTAATTATTGTTTTCAAATGAGAGACCTCATTACACAGAAACAGTGGATAAGAGGGACAGGGAATGTAGAGACACACTTAAGGAATAATGTGCACAACCCAGCAGCCCATTTACCCAGGGAGGCAATGCTGCACAGGCTCAAAAAAATATCAGGTTTATACAGGAAGTATGTAGGTTTCAGAGCTCAAAAATGCCACCAGCTGTAAAGCTGTGCCTGAGGCCAATACAGCACAGGAGTTCAATTTGTAGTCACTGTTGGTCTGGGTGAGGGGCAGGGGGGGTTTCAGAGAGCTGACTATAGAGTTGTCATCCACAGACATCTATAGAAATAAAGATGGGCTAATGTGTAACCTTGTTCAAAGGACCCATTCAATCCTCCCAGCACTGGTGACCATAGAGAAGCCCAATACCCCAGTCTGCATCTTTTGCATTACCACAGTCCTCTCATTAATACAGCTTTTCCCTAACAGCAGAGAATGCATTTGTAATGCTTTGCAAGAAGACAAAAATTTGGCTTAGAAACTATTCTTATTGAATTAATTGATCGTATTTGCATGAGTATTTCTTATGAGACATAAAAACAGTAGAGATCTGTTTGAAAAGAAAAATAAACATAAAGATCAATTTTAAAACATTTTAGGCATGAAAATAGACACAAGTAGAAAAGATGTTTTTTATGTGGCCAGATGGATAGACAGTGCTGTGACAGGCGTCTTGGTCCATTTTGTGCTGCTCTAACAGAACAGCAGATCCTAGGAGACTCTAAAACAGTGATCTATTTCTCACAGTTCTGGAGGCTGGAAAATCCAAGGTCAGGGGGGTGGCATCTGTTAAGCCTTCCTTGCTGTTGTATTGCATGGTGGAAATCGGAAGGGCAAGAAAGCAAACATGCAGAGAGGGGAGCTCATTGCACCTCCATTTAATCAGGGACACCTCCTGCAGTCAGAAGCATACTCCCATGGTAACCACAATCCACTCTGGAGGTCGGGCCTAATCACATCTTAAAGGTTGCACCTCTCACTGAGTGTTACCTGAGAATTAAGCTTCCAACACGTGAACTTCAGGAGACAGGTTGACACCACAGCAGTAGAGCTGACAGCTCAGGAAAAACCGTGAGACCAGGCCAGGCTGGCATATGCATATTTGAGAATATAATTAGACACTTCTCACTTATGGCACAATTATGTGGGCATGACACAGTAAGGGCAGGTGGCCTCCCAGTAGCTCAGAGGCTCAACCTGTATGCAGCAGGCAACCCAGACACAAAAAGCAGAGGAATCTCCTGCCCATTCATTTCACCTATTGCTCAGCATGAAACAGGTTCTGTGTTATATTTGAATAGAAATTGGAGGTACAAAGTCTTCAAAAGGAGAGGCTGAGACTCAAGCTCTTACTGTGGAGGTTCTGCCATTGCTCTGAGCTGCCCTCCTCCCTTGTTCTCAGTGCCCGCCCTTTTGTGTGGGATGGCCCTGATTTGGAGACCCAGAGGCTCCCTCAATCACTGTCACATGGGCTTTCTTGCTTGCTGTGGCATCAAAGACATTCAGCCCACTTTGGCACCAGAGTGTGCTGTGTGCTCAGCTGGGCCTGACAGCTCCTGGCTGCCCTAAGATCACCCGCCCTGCCCCAGTTTGCTCCAAGGGACAATGGCAGGGAAAGAGCATGTGCAGATGCCAATGTGGACGTCCTTATGTCACCTTTCCAAAATGAGACAAGAGAGGGAGAAGAACAGACTGCTATTTTCAAAAAGGACATTTCCCCCATCTTTTTTTTTAAGAGAGAGAGAGAGAGAGAGAGAGAGAGAGAGAGAGAGAGAGAGAAGAGAATTTTATTTTTAATATTTATTTTTTAGTTCTCGGCGGACACAACATCTTTGTTGGTATGTGGTGCTGAGGATCGAACCCGGGCCGCACGCACTCCAGGCGAGCGCGCTACCAGTTGAGCCACATCCCCAGCCCACATTTCCCCCATCTTACAATCTCTTAGATGAGTGAAGAGAAAAGGCAGCCTTAATAAAAATGGATCGGAATTCTATTTTTGACTGGAGCCAAAATCAGAGTCATGACATGGTCAATGAATCATGAGCATTATGAGCATTGGCGTTGCATCCTATTGGACATGTTGTCACTCTCAGAACAAGGGACACACACACGTATATATCAGCATTCTGTCCTCAGTTCATTTGTCAATTTTGTTTCTGGGGTTCTCATCTAATGAACCTCTTTAACAATAATCAACAGTGATGAATTTTTTACTCTATGGACAATATTTTGAGTGGGACAGAGAAGAGTGGAACTCAGGAGTTCACCAATCTAGAACCTAGACCTTCACATTCCAGCCTATACATAGACCTTTCCTCTTTGTTGGGTTTCTGAGAAGATTCCATAAAAACACCCCCCATCCTGGGTATGGAATAAACTGATATATTAGGTATTAAGTGACACCAAGGTGTCACTTGTCCAGGTCAGTGGGGGTGGTGGTGGGCAGGCTGCAGATCATGGTTGGGGTTGGTTAGGAGAGAAGATTCTCTAACCCAGAGCTCCAGGGTCAGCCTGACTTACTTATCTGGACCCAGATAGTGACCGTCCAGGACAAAGGTCCTGCAATGCCGAGTGGCCAGGGAGATAGGAGCCCTGTTCTTACAGGCAAGTCCTCTGGGAATGGACAGAGTTGGTCTGAGCATACTCAATCCTCTTCCCCACTTTTTCCAATCAGAAACGCCACTGCAGCTGCCCCAGGAGACTCGTCCTCACCTCACTGCCCCCAGCGTATGGGCCTCTCCTGCCATCGCATTGACCCCCGGGCCATTCCTCCTCTTTCTGGGCCTCTCCAGTTGACTAATATAATTTAATAATGTTAGTTTTTACAAAAAGAAAACCAAACATAGTTTGCCAAATATTCTTTACTACTCAAGAGAAGGCAAGTGAATGCAGAAGGCCCGGGTGTCTGTGGGACAGAGCAGAGCAGGGGGGAGAGTCGGAAATGCAGAGAGAACAGGAGCGTTAACAGGTCTGCACACTGTCCTTCCAATCAGAGCGCACCCTGCAGCACTCACGGGAGTGTCACATCAGTGAGTCAGTTTCCAAAGAGCCCAGGTAGGTTAGGAGGAGAGGCTGGGAATTCCCAGTTCCCAAGGGAAGGAAGGAAGCACACAGCCGGCCCCACCTGCTGGGCAGGCCCTGGTCAGAGGGGGACCATCGCTGGAGAGGATGGTGGATTTACATCCTCCCTTGAAAGTCAATTTCTATAGAATTCTTCCTACTCAGCCAGTGACTGCATCTGCTCCTCACTGTCACACAGCCCTGCGAGGGGGGACTATCCTATCTCCATTGCACAGGCAAGAACACTGAGATTCTGAGGTGTGGAAATGATGGGAAAGCCCACCCCACAGGACTCTCAGCTTATAGGAGAATGAGCAGGATGCAAACCTAAGGGTTAGAGTACCAAGTTCACCCTTTCTGAGCCCACATTCAACGCCACAGCTGTACTGGTCTGTCCTCGCCTTTAGCTCCAACAGAGGCAGAGTGGCAGAGTGGGTAAGAAGGCCCACTTGTGGATTCTGTCTCCTCATTACTGTGCGATTAACTCCTGGATACCTCATTGTATGCTTATTAGTGACATCATTCATTGCATTCATTGTATGCTTATTAGTGACATCATTCATTGCATTCATTGTATGCTTATTAGTGACATCAGCCACTGAAGTAGTGGGATGTTGGCCCTTTGTATGAGCTAAAAATGTGATAAACACTGTGGTTACAGACTCAGCGTAACTACATTTTCTGTTTTAATGGGCATCTTCTATGTTTATAGCATAGATCCAGGCAATATGTCCACACTCCAAACTCCTATTCTCCTGGGAAGGCTTAGTGACCCTTCTCTCCCTGAGTCATGCTGAGGAGTGTACAGGTGTCCATAGGACTAAGAAGGCTGACCCTGGTCCTCCTACCTGCCTATGGGGAATAGCAGCTGGGTGCCAATGGGGAGATTTGAGCAGAACAGTCTGTGTAGGAAGTCACAGGCAGCCACAGACACCTCTCAGCACCAGGGAAACTCCTTCATAAACATGTGGCCCCATGATGTGGATTTGGACTTCTTGCCCCTTGGCCCTTCCTGATAGACCTGTGCTATTTCCTATGTGGTTCTTTGCAGTTACCCTATGGGCTGACATTGGCTGAAAACCAAACTCCCTTCCCAGGAGCTACTGCGAATGTAGCACTTGGCTCTGTACAGGTCAGCAGGGCAGCTGACATCTGCATGAAAGCAGGACCCTGGACGGTTCACCCTGCAGAATAATGATCATCAGACATCAACTCCGGGCTTAGGTGGAGGGCTCTTGGGAGTAGGGCTCATTCAACTCTTCCAAAGGCTGCTTCTCTTTTTCTCTCATTCTACTTCTGCTCAATCCACACAGTCTGGTCACTTTCCCTGTCCAAAAGAGTCCAGATTGATATTGACCTGCTCCGAGCAGCAATGTCAGGGCTAAGTATCTGAAGAAAGCAAATACTGATTGAAGAACTAAAAGTAAAATGAATGACTGGATTCTACAGTGGGAAATGCTCTCCCTACATGTGGTACTATGTGGGGTAGGTGAAGATTTCTTAAGACAAAGAGAGGCTTAGTTCTCAAGAAAAAAATAGTGAGTTAAATTTCATCAAAATTAAAATATTCTTCTCCCCAAACATCATCATTAAGAAAGAATACATTCCACAAACTGGGACACCCCACATATAGTATTTATATCTAGATTATATAAAGATCTCTGATAAATTAATAATAAGGCAAACATGCTAATATGATATGGCCCAAATACTTAAACTGAATATTCACAAAAGAAGATATATGAATGGCCAGTTAGTATTTTAAAAGATGCTCACCCCCATTAGTCATCAGGAATGCAAGTTAAAATTATGGGGGAGATACATTCCACACACACTAGAATGGCTTAAATGAAAAGATTAAAATTATGAAGTGCATTGGCTGTGGAACAAATGGCTAGGGTGCTCGGACACTGGAAGTAGGAATACAAAATAGCACAATCACTCCAGAAAGGATTTGGCAGTATATTCAGAAGTCAGCTACCCTCTGATCTAGGCATTTATCAAAGAAGAATAAAAAGTCTTCTTCCACAAAAATAAGAGCACATACATTGTTATGGTTTAGATATGATGTGTCCAACAAAAGCTCATGAGTAGAAAACTCAAGAAAGTTTAAAGATGAAATGTTGGGTTATAAGAGGTTTAACCTGATCAGTGCATTAATCTCTTGATAGGGATTAACTTTGTGATCACTGTAGGTAGGTAGGATGTGGTTGGAGGAGGTGAGTCATCGGGAGCATGTGTTGGGGGCATATATTTTATCTCTGGAGAGTGAAAACTGTCTGATTCTTGGTGGCCAAATTCTGACCTGTTTTCCTCCTCCACACATTTCTCCATGATGTTCTGCCTCATCTTGAACCCAGAGGAATGAAGCCAGCCATCAATGGACTGAAACTTCTGAAAATGTGAGCCTCAAAATAAATTTTCCTCCTTTGTTTTTGTTAGGTTTTTTTGGTCACAGTGGTAAAAAAGCTAACAAAAACAGAAATGTTCACAAAGATTTTATCTGTAATAACCAAAAACTAGAGTCCACTCACATATTTACACATATGAAAATATATAAATTCCACAAGAATGTAATACAGAATACTCAGACCTCTCAAGCTACCCTGCAGAAAAGGGAAATAAACTGTGGATACATGCAATAACATTAAGGGATCTCAAAAACAACTACACAAAACAAGCCACGGTGCAAAAATAGAAATAAATACAAAGTATGTAGAATATGATTCTGGAAAACACAAACCTAATCTTTCTGATGGAAACCAATGCAGTTGGTGCTTGCGGTACAGGATGAATTGCTAGGCAAGACCAGGGGAGAGCAGCCCGCTCTGCTGAATGGAAGAGAGACACTCAGGAAAGCCATGTGGGTGCCCTACCAAGGGTGTTTCCCCTCTGGGAGAGGAGAGTACTGTGCCTTTAAGAAAATGAAAGAGTCAGATCAGAGCAATCATCAGTGCCACTCAACAGTGTCACTCAGGAACAGGGACCCAGATCCCATCTCTTCTGGCTCGTTCGCATGTTTCTGCAGTGAGTGGCATTTGGTGGGCAATTCCTACTAATTTGTTGAGTGATGGTTTTGCATTCTCTGAAATAAATTCTGGCCACAAAAACTCCACTGACTTCTTTTTAAAACCCACAGACAGAAAAAGAGTGCTACACTTTGCCACACACAACATAATTGCGCATTTATCAAGAATATTAGCTCGTGGTGGTGAGCCAGGCAGGGGATAATGCTTTAATTTTACCTTCAATGTTTTCAATATTGCCAGTTTTTCTTTGTGAACTCCTTAGAATGTCCCCCTGGCCCCCACAGACAAAACAGAAAAATAGACAATGAAATACCTTCTACTTCCAAGCCAAAGTTCCTTGCTTATCATCCATCCTCACTATTAAATAATCAGGACATAATCTTTCATTGCCAAGTAGGTGTTTAAATGTTCATTTGTGTGGCATTCAAAAGAATTAAAGCTCTAACAAAACTTATTTTTGTATAACCTCATATTAGTTCTAAAGCAGCATGCTTGTCTTTCACACCTTTAATGAGACATCATTGACAAAATAGTCTGCACGTATTTTCAGTGTACCATTGGATGCGCTTCACACACACAGTCACACACACACCCTGAACCCACCAGGACAAGGGACAGTGAGCAGAGCCAGCACCTGCAGGAGCCAGCCATATGGTGCCCTGAGTCACCTCCCACCAGCTCCATCTGCAGGAAACAACGGATCAGCATTTGATCACTGAGTTTTTGCGTTGTCTAGAATTTTAAATTAATGAAATTACATTGTGCACTCTGCTATTTGAGGCTGGTTTTACTCATCCAGTTGCTCTGAGGTACATCAGTGCCCACTGTGGCTCGGAGAGGGTGACACTCGCTGTAGCTAATCAGAGACCCAGGCTCCTGGAGGGTTCATCCCGACAACGCTTTCACGTTATTGTATCTGTAAGAAGAGAACTTCATGCAGCAAACACTCTGTGTGTGTGTGTGTGTGTTGTGTGTGTGTGTGTTGTGTGTGTGTGTGTGTGTGTGTGTGTGTAAAGGACACCGTGAAATCAGTCCTCTTATAAAAAATGTTGAAGTTTATAAGACATATTCTTGTCATGGGTACAACGTTCCATTTCCAGTCTCTGAAGAGTAGCACTTAGCTAGACTGGCCCTTCATGATCCTGGATTGGTAACTCTCCATTCCCCTTGCCCACAATCCCTGGTCACCACCATTCTATTACCATTCGATTCAGTTGCTGAAGATTTTACTGTTTTAGAGACTGCATAGGTGGGATCAGAAAGACTTGGCCTTTTATTACCCGACTTTCCTCACACAGCATGATGACCTCAAAACTTATCCATATTGTTGCATATTCCAGAATTTTCTTATTGTTGGTTGCTAAACAGTCCTCTCATCCACAGACACTTTCTCGCCCCGCCCTCCCACTCTCAGGCCAACAGGAGGAGATGCTTTGCTAATCTCTGGGCAGAAACCTCACTAGCTAAAAGCTTTCCCTCTGTCCTTAGTCTCACACTTTAATCATGACACCAATGAGAGGGAACAGGGCTTGGAGAGGCAGGAAAATAGAATAAATACAGACAAAATAAGTTGGTGGAATCTCAATACCCAAGATTAGAGTATTTGGCTTATTTCTAGGCATGGAAAAGTACAATCCAGGTTGAAGTATTTTGTGTTTCAACTCCCAGGTTTCACAGAGATGGCTGTTGGCTCCTCAATTCTAGTTGCCCCCTTGGGAGGTGACCTGCCAGGGGAGGAAGGCCATTTCCCCAAAACCAGACCCATCAGCGGGCGTGCACTTTACATAACTCTTCATGCTGCACCATGAGAAGCTCCCTTCCTGTCACCAAGCCCCACCGCCTTCTGCTCCCCACACTGTGCCTCCTTCCTGACAGAAAGAAGGACCTGTCATTTCTGGAGAAAGCAATGGTCTCACCCAGCCCCATTTGCACATCCCTTTCTTTCTTCTCTCCTGCACTCAATGGCTCTCCCTCTAAAGTAAACTCTCCAAATGATCAGTGCAAAGCACATCCTGAAGGTCATTGCAACAGCAGACTTCAGAAGTGGTGCAGGGATTCCCATCCACCCAGCCCTGTCATGACCCACAGTGATTTTCTGTCCTTTCTCAATCCCTGAGATGCAATCATTTTGCAAAATCTTCATGAAATGGAAGGAAGAAGGCAGGGAGGAAGCTCAGGAGGGGAGGTGGCCTGGTGGGTCTCACTGCCCCCATCCCACAGCACGGGGCCTGTCTATATTCTCCCTGTGAATCTTTCTTCCCCAGGCCAGGCCAGGGAGGGATGTTGGTCATTCACTGCACTTAGCATACGTTCAAAAAACGACACATTCTGGGGAAGAGAAGGAGGGAGAATGACCACTTCCCCACAAGCCCTGAAATTCTCTCCATATTCTGTTCCTCCAGGATTTGCCTCAGAAAAAGCCTCAGAGGGAGATGGGAAATGTGAATGAGCAGTTAATCATTAACAAAAATTAAGCACTAAAATTTTTCTGAAGCCTCTCCACCTCGCATTTCTTTGAATCCAGTGTATGTTTATTGTTTAAAGAATCTTCTTTAATACAATAGGGCTTCCAAACCATCACGTTCCCTGTTATGCAACACGCAGACCATGCTCCATTTGCACCTGGTGGGAATCCTGGCTCTGCTGAGAGTGTTGAGGGACATGACTTGACCTGTGTTTCTCCTCTGCATCCCTTTATCACCCAGAGCAGAAGGCGTAGCCTCCCTCCCCCATCCTTCCACTTGTCCCACAAGGATCTTTTTAAGCCATTCTTGCATGAAGAAGAAAACATCTCTAATCCCATCCCACTGATCTGCATTCGGGATTCTGTATGATTTATCCTTCCTGCCCCTAGAACTATTTTTTGCTTTCAAAAGTGAAGACTAGAAAGGCCAAGGCTTGGTCTAAATAAAAGGTAGTTAATGCTATTTCTCTCTCTATTTGAAAGCAGGGCATCTCCTGGTGACAATCTCTGGGTAAGACAAGTAACCTCTTCCTATGGGGACTGCTGTCAGTCTTTACATGGGAGAATTGTTCTCAAGAAGGCACAAGCCATGGTACAGTCGAGTGGGGGCCCTTGTGTAACCTTCAGAGGTCCACTGACAAATGGCCAAGGGGGATTTCTGGTGGAGAGGTGCAGGGCACTGTGCTTGGGCTGTGCCTGGGGAAGAGGGTACTGCCTGGGGCCTGGCCCTCGACTCTGGGGCTCCTGGACCCGGCCCTCGGCTAAGCTAAGAAGGTCCCTCGGGCCCTGGAAGAGTGCCAGTGTGTGCTGTTGTGTTTCTATGGGGTTTTGTTTATCTTATATATGTAGGTAAACATATGTACATGCAGACAAATACACAGAGATCCATGTATGCACATCTGCATGGATATGCATGCTTACGTCCATATGCATATACATCATGCACACATATACACACACAAACATGTATACACAGACACACACACATACACACACACATGCACACATGTCACGCAGCTACGTTCCAAAACACTTTTCCCATTTTCCTAGGTGTGTAAACATGATAGAGTACTTACACAAACTAATACAGCAGAACATCTCCAGGGGACCCCTACCACCGTGCAGGCAGTCCATCATAGTGAAGAACATCATTACACTGTGACTGTGTATAAACGTTCACAGTTCACACACTGCAGGAAGTACAGTAGCATGACTGACAGCTCACACCATCCCTTGGAGCCGAGGTCATGAGGCACAGTGACCATGTGTGCATGTGCAGAAGATTCCCTCTAGCAGTCTAACCAGCAGTTTCTCACCTCCCAACCTCTGCAAAAATTTTCTGGTACTACCTGACCCAGAGGCAGATTTGAGGGGTTTTCCTTTTATTTGCTGTTTCCTGGCCCCCTTGCTAGCCAACCGTGCACTTAAGCTCTTTGTTACCGCAGAACCCAGCGCCCTGGCCTCAGCTTCTCTGCACACCCAGCCGCAGGCTCTTGCTGGGTGGTAACAATGTTAGCTGGGCACCCTTGGGCCATGGGGGCTGCTGCTGTGGTGCCTGCTATAGCCCCAGTTCTGCTCTGGGCAGCACCTGGCCGAGTGTGGATACAGATTAGCAAGGTATGCTGGCCTTCCAGTGGCCTTTGTGGGACACTTATTTTCCAAGCTTTCCTTGTTGGTGGGGCCATGAGGTGACCCAAAGAGACACGACACGAAGAAGTTGGCCAGGGCACGTTCCCTACCTGGGAAAACCAGAGCCCGGTTTCTCTCTGTTTCCTCTCTTCTCTGAGACACAGGCACCCAGAGGTTATGTGTGGGGCTTCCTCAGCCAAGTTGTCTCCATGAAGGGGCCTCCTGAGGATGGGGAGGGAACAGGCCAGGGGGAAGCAGTTCTACTCCCACCTGCCTCCTGCCCAGCTTTCCTGCCCTTAGGTTTGAACTCTCTTCAATGACATTGACAGGATGCTTCCCTTTGCTTTTCTTTTAACCCTGGAAGTAAAACACATTCATCCCACTAACATAAGAAAGAGAGAAGAGTAGAAAAAGAGCACCATCCTGTTGACCCCGTGATTTAAAGTCTTCCCTGTTCCTCATCCTATCTTCCCGTCTTCTTAACTCCATCCTCGGGCTGAGCCACGGGCACATGCTCTATTGTTTCCTTGGTCTCTCATTTGAGCCTTGAATTCCCAAAGCAAACACCTGCGACTTTAAGTAAACTCACAGACACAGGGTTAAAAGCCCTCTTTGGGTGGGTGCTGTTCTGCACAGGTCATTGTCCTCCAGCTCCGGGCTCCATGAGGCCCTGATGCTGCTCTCAGGATAATCAAGTGCATGGGAGAAGGTGGATGGTCCCCACTCTTGGCTGTGGGTTGCTTATTCTCACCTATGGTTTTCTTCTTTCAGGCCCAAGTCATTTTGGAGGATTCACATGCTCATGTGAGACATTCTAACAGTGAGATAATCTAGTCACAATGACAGGAAAATAGTCAAAAAGAAAAAAATCATAATGCAGGAAGATTTGGTTCTGAATAGCAATTGATGAACAGGTTCTGCTCTTTCATCCTCCCTCAGGATGCACGAAGGGAGCAGCCTCCGTGTTGATGAGGGCACCGTGGGTCAGTGGGGGTGGTAATTAAGTGGCCTTTTCAGAAAGTTCATATATTCACAATGCAGTTTGAATATTTGAGTTTATAGGAGATAAATAATCTAGAGTGTAAGGGGATGCATTGGCTTTGAGACTGCTTTTCATGTCAAATACTTGAAAACTCACGGCTGAAATAATCCCTGCAACCCTTTCTTTTCAGGCACGATTTTAAAAATGGGGCTGATCTTGACAAAAGTTTGAAAGGTACCTTTGTAAATTCAAAAAAAAATGTTTATGGATGGACCTAGTTGAATTTTTAAGTATGTAAATCTGTTCTCCCCATAAGAAAGGAAGATACTTATTTCTAAAAGTGCCCTGTCAGGGCGTTGGTGCAGTCAGAGTGGAGAGGCGCGTGTTGTCTAGGGAGCGCTCCCAAGACTGCCAGAGATGTCCTCGTCTCTAAACTACAGAGGGCAGGAACTTTGGAGATTAAAAATGGGCACCTCGCCCTCTTGGAAACAAATGACCTTTGTAACTCTGCAATCAGTTCATTCTGTGTGTGTGTGTGTGTGTGTGTGTGTGTGTGTGTGTGTATGTGTGTGATGCTGGACGTGGAGCCCAGGGCCTCTGGCATACTAGGTGAGTGACCAGGGCTCCTGGGCTCCAGTGACCCTTCTGCCTTAGCCTCTTGAGTGCTGGGACTACAGGGAGCACCACTGTACTCCACTCATTATTTTAAAACAAATCATATGTCTCTATTAACATTTTTTGTTCACATTCTAATTATTAAGCAGGAAACTTATGTTTCTATGTTATAGCTGAGGAGTTAATATCGTAGTCGAGCACTTGGGCTTTATGTGGATAAGTGAGTTTGGGGTGTGGCAGCAACTGAGTCAAGCCAAGGTGGAGGCTACAGAAGACCCCTCCACATCAGGACACAGCCCACAGCACAAAGTTTCTGTGTGTTACATACCTGGGTGTTCTGTAGCTAATTGTAACAGTGTATCATGGATCACCAGGAAGTGAGATATAAGCAAATCAATGTAACAACCAGACCTTGAAGAGGTGTGGGCTCTTTCAAAAGAGGCTCCAGACTCTTCACCGACACTGATTTTCCTTTGATTCTGGGGAGGATCTGGCTTTGGAGATGGACAGGGTGAAGATAGGAACAGAGAAGCCTGGACGTGGAGCCCAGGCCCCTAGCTCAGGAGCAGGGTCTGTGCTCCTTTCTCTAACTCTGACTAAGTCTGAATGAGCGCCGGCTGCTGAAAGGGTCTGGAAGCAGGGAACTGAATCCAAAGCTCCCTCACGCAGCCTTTCTCCTCTGATCTCTTGCTCCAGGCATCCTTGCTGAGAGCATCCATCTCCATCCTCGGACACAGCACCAGGAAGACCAGCGCTTTGTCAGTTTGATTAATCCCCCTGCCCTAGTGTTTATAGCCAAAGGCCTTCAATATTCCCAGGAACATTATTCCCTTTAGTTCTTGTTACAGTTGACTAAGCTTTCTGGAAACAGTTCAGCATAGGGAAGCCTTAAAATGGAAGAAGGCTTTATAGTCGGACACTTAAATGCATGGAATTTGTATCCAGGTTGCTTGTCCAAATCCCAGCTCCAATCCCATAGCTGTGTGAACCTGGGCAACCTACTGAACATCTCTGGGCCTCGATTTCAGTTCCTGTGAAATGGGAAATACTCTTAGGGTAATGAGTTAAAGATGGTGGGATGTTCAGAACAACAGTTGGCACCAGGAAGTTCTCAGGCAGACCTGATAAGCCTGTTGCTACTAACCAAACCTTCTAGGAAACAACAGCCGCTGACTCCCAGGTAACTTCTGTGTTTCCTCTCCCCTCTTATCTCTCCTGAGGCCATGATCAGGGATCTCACTGTGAGGAGGTGGTAAAGGTTAATATCTCACAATATTATTTCCACCGTAAATAACTGACGAGAGACTGAAGACTCTCACCCTCAGACCAGACGCTCACGTGGTCAGTTCTTCATAGCCATCCTAACATAAGAAGTGGCACCCTGTTCTGCTCTCTGTGTGAGAAAAAGGCAGAATATCCCTGCTCAGCTGTTCAAGGAGGTAACCAGGGATTCTGTCACGGTCAGAATTTGACTTTCCTCAAGACCTGGCAATGCTGGGGTATGTTAAAAGTAAAAATGTAGATTTCCCTAGTTGACTTTTTCTTCAGAAAGATGATACATGGCTGTCCTCCCCTCGATGCAAATCAGACATTGAAATGGATGAAGTAAGTGTATAACGAGAATAGGGCCTGGATTCCTTGCCTCCAGGCACAGGGAGCTGGGAGCACAATTGAGCAGGATTCAATATGGCGCTGAGGCCTGCTATTGGGTGATTTCCCCAGACACCAACCCTGCTGTCCTTTGTGGCATCTTCATGGGTTGCATCCTGTTTACCAGAATATTTTAAGTGCTTAGGAATCAAATCAAGTCAGCTGATAAGGTTTAGAAGAAGCTTTGAAGAAGAAGGAGGACAATACTGTTGGGAGCCACCATAAACTTTGGCTCAGGGAGCACATGCCAGGTAAGTTGTCATCACTTGGGAGAGGAAGTCTGTGCCATGTGAAAAGTGTGTGTTCAACTTTACAAGAAATACTCGTGGTTTTCCAGGATAGAAACACCATTTTATATTCCCACCAGAAACACATGAGAGTTCCATCATCCCATATTTTCTTTAGGGTTGGGTGTTGCCTGGCTTTTGTTTATTGAACCATTCTATCAGGCATGGAATGTTCCACCTCATCTGCATTTCTGTACCGAGTAATGACACTGAGTTCTTTTTCCTATATGTTACCAATGCATTTATTCAAATATTTGCACATTATTTTTGAGACTCTATTTTATTAGATTGTGTGATTTCTTTCTATAATAGGGATACTGTGTATTATTAGATAAGCACATCACACATTTCAAGTCTGGGCTACCACCTCATTTTGGAACAACCAGATCCCCCCCAAACAAGAGAAGTTAAAGGGGCACACAAGACCTTATTTGTGGACCTCCACAGAATGCTCTGGAGAAAGCTTAGGGCAGGACAAAAGACCAAAGACAGCTTCCTGGTCACGCAGATATTTTTTGAATTTATAAGATAAACCTTTGCCTAATCCAAGTTCATGAATATTTTCTCTGATGATTTGTTCCAAATGCCGTATTTATAGGTTGTACATTTAATTTTGCAATTTATTTCAAGCTGAATTTTTAGTATGGTGCAAGTTAAAGGTTAGGTTTCCTTTTCTTTGCCTCTCCTGTATGCATGTGAAATTGTTCCAGTATTATTCATTGAAAAGCTCCAGTTTCCTGACTGAAATACATTGGTGCCTTTTCTCAAATATCAACTGACCACTGATGCCTGGGTTCCTGGGACTCTTCTGTCCTGCTACATTAAGCTTCACGTCCAGCCTTATGCCAGTAAAACACTACCTTAGTATCTTCGGATTGGCCCTAGAACCTCCAACAGATACCAAACTCAGCAGATTCCCAAACCCAAGCCCCTTAATTATGACATAATTGTACTTACATATGACCTACATACGTCTTCCTGTATACGTAAAAATCATCACTATGTTCAATACAGTGGCGATTAAAAAATGAGTTTTGACCCACAGTTGGTTGAATCTACAGTTGCAGCTCCCAGCATCACAGAGATTCAACTGGAAGTGTTTTATTTTCTAATGTGACATCATTCTTACTTTTGTGCAATAAACCCCACTTGACCAAAATGTATTACGGTCTTTAGATACTGCAGTTCTGGATATGCTCGTATTGGGTTAATTATTTTGGACCAATGTTATGAGGCTCATGAGCCAGTGAGAGGAGTTGCTGCTCCTTTCTAGACAAGGAGGCCTCTGCTCACTTTGACAGAAGAGCCAGACGGATTGAGATCGTAGTGTGCCTGTGGATGTCACAATCACCAACTGCAGGTCTGCACAGCCGGGAGCTCTGTGCACTTTTGCCTGCCCCTTGCCTTCCTCAAGAGCATCCAGGGGAGACCTGTGGCAAGGAGCTTATGAGGGGCCTCTAATGCTTTCTGCATTTTGGGTCTCCAGACATTCTAAAGTACCTGATGGCTCTTACTCGGAATTTGTAAAAGCTTTGACTGCTTCCCTCTCCCTTCCTTCCATAGAAACCATGCAGGCTCCCGTGCTCTGCAAAGTTGAAAGTGTTTCCACATATTTTCTTTCCTTGAGGGGAGCCATCCAGTAATGTGTTATACTCAGGTCCCACCAACTCTCAAGAGAAGTTTATGTAAATCTCTTCCTCTCCATGTGCTCACTGACCACATTAGCTGCTTGGAATTGGCTGTAGTTGGAATAAGTGTTCTATGGACTTGGGCAGATACTGAATATCAGGGCTGTTCTCCATCAGCAAGTGGGTTGCTGAGGTTTACCAGCAACTCAGTGGGCCTGTTCCTGTTTGGAATTTACTTTAGATGGAGTTGTTTTATGACACAGATTTGTGAGCTGGGTTAGTCTCAGAGAATGTTATAACATTGCAAATCCCCTTCTTATTCTCATGGATGGCAGAAGGTAAGTCTTCTGCCACTTTCTACATCATAAGTAGACAAATTTTCTCATGTTCAGATGCAGATTTTAAAAACTGCTTGTTTATTAAACACTCATGTAAATGAATATGCAACAAAACAGAAACAGCTGAGTACACAGCACTTTAAAATTGTAAATATTTCCTTGCTTACTGGGATGTGTATTTTATGGCTTTCCTGTTTACATGTATTTTCTCTTTGGTTTTGGAAAATTTCCTGAATAAGGTAAAATTCTGTTGTAATTGGATCCAAATCCTTTTTTTTTTTGCTTGCAATTGAAGACCCTAAAATAAGCAAGCAGGATGCAATTTTAATCATCTTTCCCCACTATTGTCTGTGTGGGTGAGAACTGGGGTACTTCTGCTCCGGGAAAACACGGATTATTTTGTTTCTAAAGTTCCTCTACAGTGGCACTTTTATAAGAGAAAGGAACATAAACCCTTTCATGAATAACGTGTTCTCCACATTTCTTTGGCCTCATTCATTCTGACAAGAACCGTGCTGATTTGGGGGGATGGATATTCAGACTGTCCTGACTGATAGTCTTATTGGTCTTATTTTGTCTGCCTCTGTGTGATGCTCTGATTCAAGTTTCATAACTATTTCCCAGAACTGACTTTCCACGCAGTGTGTTCTAAAGGGCTGCCCTATCCTTCCTCTCTGTGATGTGATGATTTTCCACCATATTTTTATTGGTATTTTATGGTTATACATAATGGTGGGATTCATTGTTACATAGTTGTATCTGTGTACAGTATGACCATATAAATTGCCCAACATTATTTTCCAGTATTTTCCCTTTCCCTTCCTTCCTCCCCCAACCCTGGTCCCTTTCCTCTGCTGATCTCCTTTCTGTTGTCAGGGGAGCCCTGCCCACCTTTCCTACCCTCTCCTCTCTAGCTTCCATATATAAGAGAAAACGTACGACCCTTGTTTCTGAGTTTGGCTTATTTCACCTAATATAATGTTCTCAATTCCCATTCACTTTCCTGCAAATGACATAATTTCATTCCCTGTGGATGAATAAAACACCCTTGTATATATATTCTTAATTTTTTCATCTGTTGATGGGCACCTAGCCTGGTTCTGGGGTTTGACTATTGTGAACTGTGCTGCTATAAACATGGGTGTGTGTGTGTGTGTGTCCCTATGGTATGGGGACTTCAATTTTCCAGGATCCATACTCAGGAGTGGCCTGCTAGGTCACAGGGTGGCTCCATTGCTAGTCTTTGAGGAAAATCAGTATTGATTTCCATAGTGGTTGTGCTAATTTACAATCCTACCAATGGTGTAAACTGTTCCTTTTCCTCTGCATCCTCTCCAGCAGTAATCATTGCTTGTGTTCCTGGTGGCTGCCATTTCGACTGCAGTGAGATAAAATCCCAGTGTAGTTTTGATCTGCATTTGCCTGATTGCTAATGATTTTGAACATTTTTTTCTTGTACTTGTTGGCCATTTAAAATTTTTATTTACAAAAGTGCCTGCTTAGTTCATTTGCCCATTAATTAGTTGTGTTATTAGATTTGTTGGTGGTAAGTTTTGGAGTTCTTACTCTATTCTGGATATTAATCCTCCATTAGAAGAGGAGCTAGCAAAGATTTTTTTTACATAATGTAGGTTCTCTCTTCACATTTTTAATTGTTTCCTTTTTACTTTAGAAACCTTTTAATTTGATTCCATCCCATTTATTAAGACTTGGCATTATTTCCTGAGCTTCTGGGGTCCTATTGAGAAAGTTGTTGCCTGAGCCTATATGCTGGAATGTTGACCATACATTTTCTTCTAGGTGTTGCATAGTTCCTAGTCTAATTTCTAGGTCTTTGATACATTTTGAGTTGACTTTGTAAGGGGCAAGAGTTAAGGGGCAAGAGATAGTCTTATTCATCTACAAATGGATAACCAGTTTTCTCTGCATCATTTTTTCAAAAAGACCATCATTTATCCAATATATATTTTTGGCATCAGCCCAGGGTATCTGAGTAGGTTTGTCTCTATTCCTTCTTTCTGTTCCTTGGCTAATGCATCTGTTTTTATACCAGTACCATGAAGTTTTTGTTACTATATCTCCATAGTATATTTTGAAGTCAGGTATTGATATTGCTTTTTGGATTAGAATTTCTTTGTCTATTCTGGATCTTTTATTCTTCCAAATTAATTTTAAGAATTTTTTTTCTAGTTATGTGAAGGACGTCATTGATGTTTTGATGGGAATTGCATTAATCTGCATACTGCTGTTGGTACTATGGCCACTTAACCATATTAATTCTGCTTATCCATGAACATGGGGGGATCTTCTCATTTTGTGTCTTCTTCAATTTCTTTCTTTTTTCTTCTGTAGTTTTGATTGTAGAGATATTTCACGTTCCTGATTAGGTTTATTCCCTATGGATTGTTTTTTGAGGCTATTGTGAATGAGATTACTTCCTTATTTTTTTCTCAGCAGATTCATTATTGGTATATAAGAAAGACATTGATTTTTATATGTTGATTGTGTAACCTGCTATTTTGCTGAATTTGTTTGTTCTTGCAGTCTTAGGGTGGAGCTTTGGAATCTTTAAGTAGAGGATCATATCATCTTCAAACAGTGATAATTTGACATTTTCCTTTCCTATGTCTCACTTTTATTTCCTTGTCTTGCCCAATTGCTCTGGCTAGAATTTCTAGTACTATGCTAAATAGGAGTGATGATAGAAGACATTCTTGTGTTGTTCCAGACTTTAAAGGAAATGATTTCAGTGTTTGCCTATTCACTATGATTTTTGCCTTGGGATTGTCTTATACAGCCTTTCTAATGATGAGATAAGTTCCTTCTAACCCTAATTTCCTCAGTGTTTTTGACATGAATGGTGGTTTTTTTTCAAAGCCTTTCTCTGCCTCTGTTGAGATGATCATGTGATTCTTATTTATAATTCTATTTTTGTGGTAAATTTTATTTATTTATTTGCATATATTAAAAAATCCTTGCAACCCTGAATTAAAACCAACTATGTTACAATGTACAATCTTCTTAATACATTGTTGAATACGATTTGCTGATATTTTATTGAGGATTTTTGCAGTTAAGTTCACCAGGGATATTAGTCTGTCATTTATTTTCTTAATGGGTCCATTTTTTATTTTGTTAACGGGGTTACATTTATTTCATAGAATGATTTTGGAAGTGATCCACCTCTATGCCATGTAATAATTTGAGGAGTATTGGCATCAATTCTTCTTTGTAGTATGGTAGAATTCAACTGAGAGTCAATCTGGTCCTGGGCTTCTTTGTATTATTGTTTGAAAAATTTTTATGACTGCTTCTGTCTCATTGCTAGTTATTGGTCTGCTTAGGTTTTCCCTGTCCTCTTGATTCAGTTTTGGCAGCTCATATGTGTCTACAGATAGGTCTATTTCTTCTTGGGTTTCCAGTTTATTAGAGTATAAGTTTTCAAAGTATTCCTTCAAGTCCCTTGATATTTCTGTGCTGTCTGTTGTGCTTTCTCTTTTTTAAAATCTAATTTTATTAATTTAGGTTTTCTCTCTTTTTCTTTTTGTTTTTTTTTTTTTTGGCTAAGGTTTATCAATTTTTTTATCTTCTCAAAGAACCAACTCTTTATTTCATTGGTCCTTTGTGTTTGTTTATTCTTTTATATTAATTTCAGCTTTCATTTCAAGTATTCCTTTGTTCTATACAGATTTGGAATTGATTTGTCTTGTTTTTCAAGGGCATGGAGATGCATCATTAAGTTGTTTATTTGGAATGTTTCTGATTTCCTTAGGTAGCACTCATAGCTATGAACTTTCCTCTTATAATGGGCTTTCATGGTATCCCAGAGGTTCTGTATGATATCACTGTTCTCATTATTCTAGGAATTTTTGAAATTTTAACCTGAATTATTCTATCATTCATTCATCGTTCAAAATCACTTCAAAGGGTATTGGTCAATATCTATATGCTTATCTAGTTTCTGTAGACTTTTTTCTTATTTGGTGTTGTTTTCCCCCCATAAACTTAACCCTAAGCTACATTTTAATAATTTGTTCTTTTTTAGTTGTACCTGACAGTAGAATGTATTTTGAGATATTTTACATATATGGAGAGTAACTTCCATATAAATAGGAAAGTTGTGTCTGACTCATTCTACTATCTACTACTAATAATCTGTTCTTTTTAGATATATATGACAATAGAATGTATTTTGAGATATTTTACATATATGGAGAAAAACTTTCAATAAATAGGAAAGTTGCGTCTGATTCATTCTACCATCTTTCCTATTCCTATCCTCCTCCCTTCCCTCCATTCCCCCTTAGTCTAATCCAAAGTACTTCTATTCATCCCCTTACCCTTTATTGTGAGTTAGCATCTGCCTATCAGAACTTTCAGTATTGGTTTTTTGAGATTGGATTATTTCATTTAGCATGATATTCTCCATCCATTTATTTGGTGTTAATTTCTAATTTTATTTTACTATGATCAGACAAGATGCCAGAAATTATATCAACTTTTTGTATTTGTTAGAAGTGACTTTGTGGCCTAAACTATGGTCAATTTTAGAGAAGGAAGTATATTCATCTGTTGGATGAAATAGTCTATATAGATGTCTGTTATGTCCATTTGACTTATATTTTTTAGTTCTGAAGAGTCTTTGCTGAGTTTATATCTGGGTGGCCTATCTATTGGTGAAGATGTGTTTGTAATTCCCCAGTATTATTGTACTAGGGTCTATCTGAGTCTTTTACTATGGTCTGTATTATGCAATTAGGTGTACCAATGTCTGGGGCAATCTTTACTGCTATGGCTTCTTGTTGGATTGTTCCCTTTACAATTATAAAGTGAAGCTCTTTGACTTAAAGTCTGTTGGTTGAACCTAAGAATAGCTACCTCTGCCTGTTTTTAGGCTCCATTTACATGATATATCAATTTCCATCCTTTTACTTTCAGTTTGTGACTGTCTGCCTGTAAGGCGAGACCCTTACAAACCACATAGAGTTAGGTCTTGTTCTTTAATCCATTCTGCCATCCTGTCTCTTTTAATTGGTAATTTGAGACCATTTACATTCAGTGTTTTTATAGAAAGGTCTTTATTAATTTCTGCCATTTTGATTTATTTCCAATGTTTAATTTGATTCTTTTTCTCATTTGTTTAGGTACTCTTCAGATGAGGTTTGCCCATTTGTGATCCGCAGGGTTTGTTTTCATTTCTTCTGTGTGCAACATTTCCTTAAGTATTTTCTGTAGTGCTGCCTTAGCAGTCATGTATTCTTTTAATTTCTGCTTATCTTGGAATGTGTTTATTTCTCTTTCAACTCTAAAGAATAGATTTCCTGAACATAATAATCTCAGTTGACAGTTAATTTTTTCAGCACTTTGTACACATCTTTCCAAGCCCTCTTGGCATTTAGAGTTTGTGCTGAGAAATCAGAAGTAATTGTAATTTTTTTCCTGTAAATGTGACCTGATGTTTTTCTCTTTCAGCTTTTAATATTCTATTCTTATTCTGTACATTAGGTATTTTAATTATACTTGTCATGGAAGAATTTTTTTATCTTATCTGTTTGGAATTTAAAATGCCTCCTGTGACTGGACATGTAACTCATTCTTAAGGTTTGGAAATGTTTTAGCTATTATTCCCCTGAAGAGTTTATCCATAACATTAGCCTGCATTTCACAACCCTCTTTGATTTCAATGATTCTGAAGTTTGATCTCTATTTAATCTTTTCTTGTAGTGGTTACTTATGTTCTTTTCTTTAATGCAATATGAATGTTCAAGGACACTCCCTTTGTCTTCCAGCTCTTAGAGTCTGCCTCCTGCAAGGTCTACTCTGGTAGACAGACTGTTGACTGAGCATTTTATTGGATTCGTGTGTCTTTTTCCAAATTTCTGTTTGGTTCTTTTTAAAAATCTCCATCTCCTTTATTGAATTTCTCATTCAGATCCTGTACTGACTTCCTTGCTTTATTCAGCTGTTTCACTGTGTTCTCTTGAAATTCATTGATCATTTTCTAATCATTATTTTGAATCCATTATTTGGTATTTCATCCACTTTGATGTCTTTGGATTCAGTTGCTGGGGAATTATGAACTTCAGAAATTAGTGTTTGGGTGTGTATAATTTCTGTATTGGGGTTTGGCTTTTTAAGGTACAGTATTCTCTTGCCGAAGCATTCTTGGATATCAGGTTGTTGTGAATTTTTTCAATATCCTCTCAAGTGGGCTTTGTTGTATAGCTTCCCTGGCCTTTCTTTGTCATAGTTAGTATATCTCAGTTTAATCATGCCCACCTGTATAGATTCCTGATACTCTTCAGCTGGTGGCATGAGCAGCCACTCTGAAAGGGGAAAGCAAGCTACCCTCTCCTTGTCTATGTGACCTGACTCCCTGTTTCACTCTTGTCCTACCACGCGGGCTTCCCAGGACAGCATGGCAATGTGTGCACAACCCCTGACTCCGCAGCAGCAAGCTGCAGCATGGCCTCCTCATAGGGGCACCTGCTCAGCTCTCAACTTGCCAGTTGGAAAACCTGAGAGCACTTACCAAGCACAGGGTCTCTGTGCAGCCCAGGAGAAAAGGCAGGTCAGGCGGCCTTTCTGCCCTACAGTTTCTTCCATGTCGGATTTTCCCCACCGTGTTTTCCTCACTTTTGCGCTCTCTCCCCCCTCTCCCCCCTCTGCAATGACCCAGTGCCACTCCTACTATTGGCTTGGCTTCAGGGTGCTCCTTTTTGCCCTTTGTTCAATGCATCCAAATTTCTTAGTCTCGTAGAGTCCCTGACTGTCCCATGTGGAGTTTCGGTGGATTGCCTCTTTCATCTTTCATCTACAGAGCTGATGCCACATTCCACTTTGGCTTCCTGAACCATGGAGCAACCAGAAATGCAGCCTTCCTTTACTCTGCCATCTTGAATCTCTTCAACTTGAACTTTTGGCTTCTGATCTAACCTATGGCCAAAGAAGAAAGAGTAATTCATCAGTTTCTCCCATTCACCTGAAATAAAGACTCCATGTGCTTGAGGAGTATGTGGAGAAAGTAGAACTTTCATTGCACTTTTGATGGAAATGTCACATGCTATTGCTACTGAGGGAACTTATCTTTTACCTTCAGTTCACACTGAGCTCCTTGATTTGGCCACATCCTACCTGGTTTCCTAACAAGGCACACCTTCACCCAGGGTGGTGGAGCTCTGGCCCCAGTGTGGACTCTCTGCCTTGCCCTCCAGCCCTCTAGTATGCAGGGGGTAATATCAGCCATACACGAAATGCTTTTGGTTCTTTTTTTTACCTGTTCGGGAAGCACAGGAGTCTGTAGTGACCTCAGGTCCCTCTTCCTGAGTCCTCTCTTTTTTTCATGCCAAGAACTCCATGTGGGGTAGCTTCTATTTTCAGATTGCAAGATGGTTTAGGGGGGCATCCATCCAGATGCCACATATCTTTGCCTTTTTCTCAGACTGTCTCTTACTTGATCTAGGCACATGGAGACTTTTTTTCCAGGTGATTGGGAGAAACAAATGAATTACTCTTTATTCTTTGGCTGTAGGTTAGATCAGATCCTAAAAGCTCAAGTTCAAGAGAACCAGAATCCTAGGAATCAAAAACACATGGTTTTCTCTTGCAAAGTATTGGTTCTGTATTGAGTTTCAAAATCCTATTGTGAATCTCAAAAGTGGTGGTAGATTTGTTTGCTCTTCATTTGCATTTCTTCTTTCAGTGATGCCATTGGGACCACAAGCCAGAATGCCTTATATCTTGTTTGTACAAAAAGTCAAAGGAAATGTGGGGAAAATTCATACCTTGTTCAGTATTTCATATCACCACAACACAGGCGTAGCTGTGTGACTGCAATAGGGCTGTAGGTTTTGGAAGACAGCCACTTCCTGCTGCAGTATTCCATGCCCCAAATCCTGATGCTCTCAGCCTGTGCTGGAGCTTGGTTAATTTCAGTGTGGCTTCCCCAGGGCAGGAGATGCTCTGTTTAGTAGAAACATCATCCCACACAGAAAAAAACTCAGATTGCTCCCAGAGAGAAGACAGATATAATTAAACAGGCCTCCTCCTTCCCTGGTGTGTGTAATATTCATTTAAATATTTACTTAGAGCAAATACATTTTAATGAATTTTCAGTTAAAGTTAAATCATCTCATTAAACCACATTTAAGAGATCAGAAATGTAAAATCAGTGCTGGGAGGGACTCATTAATTTCTGAGTTGGACTGACTTGAACCTGGGAAAGCACGGGCCACGGGAGGGCACCATTCCCGTTCCTTGGACCAGACAGCCCTTGACAGCCTGTGAGTGGCCAGCCCAGCAGAGTGAGGCTGTATTCAGGTGAGGAAAGTGAGGCTGAGCCGCTGAACAGCCATAGGGATCCCAGCCAGCAGGCAGTGGGAGCAGAGCCAAGGCAGAGCGTTCTGTGTCCATTCCCAACACCAGAACTGGCCCGGTGGAATGGCCATCTCCATCTGCCAAAGGAGCCTGACTTGCTCTATTTCCCTTCTTCTCCTGCTCTGCTCTGAGCCTCAGAACCACTACCTAGGAGCCCTGTCTTCTCACTTCCACTGGAAGTTTTCTGCTGGGAAACACATCTGGACTGACAAGGGAGGACAGGAAGGGACGAAGGTCAGGTACTACCCCTCTGTCCCTCTTAGGGTCTGGTGTCAAGGGCCTCCTGACCTCTGTGTCTCTGCCCAATGAGAGGTTCCAGGCTGTCCCTCCCTCTGGTTCCTGTCCTGCCTTCTCATGACCCTGTCGCCTCCGTTTGCTGTTCAGCCTAGAGGACATCAGAGCATCCCCTGCTGCCAGCCCTTAGTGCCTTCCCACCTCTGGGGTCTCCCTTAACCCTGCCCACACACCCCCTCCATGATGTGTCCATCCGCTGAAGCACCTCTCTTGAACCCTCTGAGTGGATCCTGTTCATGTTGGCTTCATGGAAAAGACCAACGGCTGCTACTTGACAGCCCAGGGCCTGGGACCCCCATGTGTTGTGTATTCCTCCACCTAGCTTATGGAAAGTTCTAGTCAACGTTCCCAGTAGAAATATCTGAAAGTCCCTTCCATTTCTGATCTTTTCATAGATGAAGTTAAGTGGGTGGTTTTGGTTTTGGCTTTGGTACCATTGCTCTTTTTGCAGGATTCTGTGCTTTCAAACATTCTTGCTCATTTGGAAAGATGTGAGGGGGCTCTTTATGAGACTGGCTGGGTGATGAGATCATGCTCCAGGAGGCTCTGCTGTCAGGCGGTTTTCCAAGCTGCCTATTCCCATGTGCATCTTCATCTTCACAAACCAGATGGACAAGAAAGCAGGAGCCACTCAGACCACTGTGGTGCAGAGCAGCTGGGCCCAGGGCACACCCACTTCTCATCCCACCCATGCTGAACAGGCCTGCTGCTCCAGGCTCTCCCCACGGCCTGCTGGGAGTCAGTGCTCCAGGTGCTGTGGCCACGCAACCTCTGAGGGACCCGCCTTGACTGGGGAGTCACCCTTCAGGCCTCCACCCTAGGTCTACCTGTATGCATATGGCTTCAGGGTAATATTATAAAGCACAACTGCTCTGTCTTCAGAGAAATCCTATCTACCCTTCAACCACTCAAGACCAACAAGTTAGAGGAGGGAATCACTTGAAGGGCTGAAGTCCCTCAGAAGCCTTCTAGAGTTAGTGGCATCCACACCAAACCAAAGGTCACACCAACTGTTTCTTTTCTTTTCTTCTTCTTCTTCTTCTTCTTCTTCTTCTTCTTCTTCTTCTTCGAGAGCGAGAGAGAGAGAGAGAGAGAGAGAGAGAGAGAGAGAGAGAGAATGAATATTTTTTTTGTAGATGGACACAACACAATGCCTTTATTTTTATGTGGTGCTGAGAATTGAACCTGGGTCCTGTCCTTGCTAGTCGAGCGCTCTACCATTGAGCCACAATCCCAGCCTCCCAACTGTTTCTTAAATAAACTTTTCTTTTTGGAAGTTATCAAAAGTTCTTAATGACTCAGGCACCTATAATATACTCTTTGGTAAACAGAGTTTTTTTAAAGAATAATTAATAAAATCTACTTTTTCTAATTTTAAGTGTAGGTGCTCTTTTATGCTTTGACTCATTCCCATGCAGGCATTTTAACACTGCAAACACTGACAAGGGTGCTGGGACCACTGGAGTTTAGACACAGGCTGGGGGAGGGGGCTCCAACTTAAACTTCCTTCATTCTCCTGGGGAGTTGTTGAAACCTGACCCAGCCCCAGCCCCAGAGCAGGGGAGTTTCAGGATTGGAGCTGAGGATTTACACTTCCAACTCGCCCCTTCCCAGGAGATGCAATTCCGGTGGTCTGGGCCCCCATCTAGGGGTCATGCCTGGAAGGGTTAGGATTTAACTGTGAGTCACTGGGGAAAAGGTAACAGCCATGTGAAATTGATGTTTCCTGCAGGGAGGAAAGGAGCCTGAGGAGGGAACTACAAAGAAGGGAAGCCAGACTCTCTTTCCTGAGCACCTGTCCTCTTGGAATGTCAGAGATGGTCATTCCAGAGCCAGGCTTCATGCCTTCTACATCAGACAGTGTGATTGGCAGTTTGTCACAGGGTGCGTGTCCTCTGCTCAGCACCAGAAGCCTGTCTGGTGCAGAGGTCTGCAAGCCAGGTCTGCAGATTTTACAGGTAGGTGCGATTGTCCATAAAGGGGGAAGCACCCTGCTCATTCTGCTTTTGTTTCTCATCTGTTTTTAAATCGTCTTTGTTCATTGTGACTCATCCATACAATGGAACAGAGAAGACAGAACCATCCCCAGAACTAGAAGCAGACTGGGTGTACCTTCTTCAACTTCTCCAAATGAATGCGAGTTGGCGGGGTAGGGGAGAGGAGAGAGGAGAGGCCTCATCATTCTCATCATTCCTCAAATAGAAATGAACAACCTCACCAGAAAGAGTGCTGAGCAGGCAAACCCGAAAGGTGCTTGAAGCCAGGGCCATCTTTCCTCCCCTTACAGACTTTTTTCTTATTCTTTACTTGTTGCATATGAAGCTGCTGATTAATCTCAATTGGAAATTGAGCCCTTAGAGGAGTCTGGTTGTTTGAGAGTCAGTTCCACTCTGCCTTCCTTTGGTGATCTCCATTACAAAAACAGAAAAAGGGGATCCAGTGCCCAGGGGTGACTGTTGAAGGGTAGCTTCTCCTGAGTTTCTAATCAAAATAGTGAAGCAGCCTCCATTCAGACATTCTGTGCAGTCCCCACCTGTCCCCACCAGTGCTCCACCTCAGGGACTCACAGGGGAAGAGAAGGTCACCCCCTCGTCTGAGCTAGAATCCCCTTCAACACAGTGCCCCACATGGGCACCCATCTCCCAGAGAAGGCAGGAAGTAAAGGGAATTGTCAGTGTGTTTGGGAGTTCAAGTACACATAAGGCAATGAACAGCGGGATTTAAAGCGAGACTCACTTCCCACATTTCTTTCTAACAGGCTGACATGTGGATAAACACTAAAAAATGCAGTGGACCTTTGGTCATGCTTAAGGTGTTTGTGAGATTTATATAAAAGGCAGAGCTCAGCTTTTCTATGTGCCTGGGACACAGCTATGAAGGCTTCTGGAAGCCACCGGATGTCTGCACTTGAGGCCTCTGTGAACATGAGGAACATGAAGAACACTCTCAGTGACCCCAGTGCGGAGGGCCCAGCAGGCCTGTCTCTCTAGTCACCTGTCTTGGGCCTTTACCATCTCCAGGATCTGCCAGCAGGGGGCACTAGAGCGACACAAAAAATGGGAGGAGGGAGGCACTTGCTCCTTCCTATTTCCCCTGTGTTCCTCCAGCAGGACCCTAGCAATGGCTGTTCACCCTGTCAGCTGCAGTGGGTTCTGATTTCTGTTTCTACCCCATGTCTTTCCCTAACAGCTTTATTGTAGTACAGTTGACACAGAGCAAACACCCACATTTAATGTGTACACTTTGGTCAATTGTACACATACACGTTCCCTTGATTCCATCAACACAATCAACACAGTAAACATATCCATCACCTATAAAATATCCCTGCATCCTTCGTTTTTTGTTTGCTTGTTTGTTTGTTTTTTAAGATTTTGCTTGTTTGTTAAGGGCATGAGATCTGCCTTCCACATAAGTTTTTACCTGCCCGACACCATATTGTGAGCCCTAGGCTCAGCAAGGCACTGGGAACCTCTGGAACTCATTTTTCACTATAGTCAAGATGTGGGCAAACTCTGGATAATCCACAAAAATAACTTTTTTTGTTTCTGTCCATTCCCTTTACGTATGATCAGCCTTATGTCTCCCTCCAAGACCCCAGCCGGCAGCACCCAGCCCCCAGCAATCTGGGTTCTGAGTCTTGGCACCCTCCCTCCAAGCTTCCTCCCTGACGGCTCTTACTGTCTTGTTCTTGTGGGGAGTGCCTCACGCCCTCCACTCCTGGGCTTCTGCCTGAGAGGATTTCAAGTATGACATGAGACTCGCAACGTCTACTAGGAGGAAAGGAAGGAAAAGACACTCTCAAGGGAGAGAACGGTGCTCAGAAAAGAGGGCAACAAGTCCCTTCTTTGTGACTCCAGTACTGGGGAGGAGGGGAGGTTCTGGGAATCCTGCCCAGCACTGCCTCTAATGGTAAACTTGTGCCAGACAGCAGGGCTGCATCTGATGTTCAAGTCCCTCCTGCAGGTTTTTAAAGCCAACTCCTGGTCATTTTGGTTTATGGAAAGGTCACAAAGTCCTCTTTCATGCCGGTCCAGCCTGGAAAAAGTTAACTTGCGGAGTTTTGGGGACTGTACTCCTCAGTCCCGAGAAGGAAGAAAAACCTTGAAAATTTAACAAGCTTGTTAGTCCAGGGCGTAACGTAGGGTTATCTTTTAAAGCCACAGCTGGTTCAGAAGGGCCTTGTGTGAGCTGCTGCAAAGAGGTGCATGCTGAGAGTGAGCACCTAGGCTCAGCCCACAGATTAACCTTAAACCCCATGACTCCATGGCTTCTGTCTCTCTACTACCTAACACTAGTCACCTGTGCAAGATGAGGGGTCCCCAGCAGGCCCTGAGTCCAGATTCTTGGTATCCTGAAGAATTGAGGCAGCCATGAGAGGTTGGCAGGGAGAGCAGAGGTCTATGGAAAGCAAGAACACACTCTGGTGAGTAGACTGGGCAGAGCAGCCAGCAGCTTGGGGCCTGTCTGCACTGTGGGCTGTGCTTCTTCTCCCCAAGAAGAGGATTGACAGTCTAACCTGATGTAATTTCTTCCCTACTGCCCACTGGGAAGTCTCTTTATCCTCAGAAGATCCACAGAGGGGGAGCAAACCACAATGCTGATGACTTGCATCTAGCCACAGGCTGACTGTAGTCCCTCGTGTGGGCCCAAGATTGGGGGCTTTCCTTGAGGGGCTCCCCCTTGTGGTCTACTAACTTCCTCCCTTTAGCCTCATGGGGGCCCAGTTTCCCCTCACTCTCAGGAGTGTGTTGGGTCGGGCTGAGAGGCCCGACAGAGAGCCCTAAGGGGTGGTCATTTTGTCCCCTTCCCCACTCCTATCTCCCACCTCCCGGGGTCTGCTTCTTGCAGTTACTAGGACATCTATGCCCCTCTCCCTGTTTTTCTTTTCAGTGTATCAATAATGATTTAGCCCATTCCAGGTATTAGCCTGTCTCTGATAAAGTAGCTAGCCTGGCTTCTTCTTTCCTGATTGGACTCTCACTGGTGTCCACCCTCCAGCGGACGTCCACTCTCTCTCCCAGATTCCCTTTAGAACAGTCCTCATCCTTGGCATTAGTCCAGGCATGGGCCCCGTGAAACCTGCCGGTATTTTGCCTCCTCCTCCCCCTACAAATCCAACCTTCTCTTGTGCAAAGACCCTTCCTCAGGGACTTGGTTTGAAGTGGCCTGGCCCCATAAGTCTGGGCTGAAGACACTGTAGGAAGCGCAGGTTTGTTCTCATGGGCTTGGGACACCTGCTGCCTTGCCCTGGACATTCTTGCTCATTAGCAGCTCCACAGCCCTGACCCTTACAGATGGAAGGCCACACAGTGCTGAAGGGCAGGATGTCCGGGGCAGACACAGAGCTGTGGGAGGTCCAGGCCTCTCGACGTTCCAGAAGCAGAATGGAGCTCAATTCCTGCCTCTGTGCCTTGGTTTGACATTATGGTGGTTTGGGGAAAACTGAAAGAGTAAGTGCAGAGCTCTTTGTACAATTCCTAGCATCTGGTCACCAGTGAGACTTTTGCATTAATATTTCAATGCTCTTGTCATACTCATCATCATGATCATAGTGGTGGCCAACACTGGACATTTAGACGGTAGTTGCAGGCAGGTGATGTCCCCATTGCCAAGAGTTAGGAGAGCTGGCGCGTCCTCCCCTCGCCCTTAAGGACTCACAATAGAGCAAGTACTGGCTTGGCTTGTTGACCCAGAGAGCTGGAAATACCTTATGCAGTGTGGGGAAGTCCTGGATTGGCATCCAAAATTATCGGGACACTAAAATCAAGATCAAAAAGTAGTAGCAACTGTGAGAAATTAGTACGAATGTGTGTAGCTCAGCAATAGGTGAGATGTTTCCTCCAAGGATTGAATATATCCTGGGTTTTTAGCATTGACCCAGAGTATCAGATACCTATAAATGGTGGAACAGAGGCCTCAGGGTCTAGAGTCAGACAGGCCCAGGCTGGAACCCCAGCTCTGTCACCTACCTGCTGTGAGGACTCAAACGTCCCTTGACCTCCAGCTGTCCAGAAGCTCAGTTTCTCCTGTATAAAATGGGTTTGATGACAGTGCTCACCTCCTTGGACTGTGTGAGAATCAAGTGGGTGAAACTCACAAAGTATCTAACCTAGAGTTGGGGACATGGTGGCTGCTTCCTGACCAGCTGTTATTGAAGCTCAAGTCAGGGTCATTAAAGCTCACCAAGGCCTTGTACTCCAAAACTCTCAAGTCTTGGCTTGGATGACAACTCACAGGATTCAGCCATGGCAATTTCAACAAAATTCTTTTAAATAATGTAGTTTCTTACTGCAACGTCATAGGCAGGATCAGAGTGTAAGGGACCGGCGAAAGGTCGGAGGAAGAGACCACCAAGAGACTGCCTCATGCAACAGCAAAAGGGTTTATTTGGGGACCAGCATGCTGGGGCTCAGAGCTCACTAGAGCAAAGAGAGAGAGCCCTGAGAACAGCTTAAGCAGAGCTTATATACTTTCCTTGGAGAGGGCAGGGAGGGAAGTTCATTGACGGGTCAGGGCGAGTGGGCAGTTTGCCTGCAACCGAGTGAGGGAGTGCATCCTGCAGTTTGGCAGTTGGGGACAGCACATTCTGGGAACAAGATTAGCAAACAGTTCACAGTTGGGGACAGCACATCCTGGGAACAAGATTTCAACAGTGTTTTGTTAAGCATATAGAAAAACAGAGTGACAAGTACCTATTTTATTAAACTTTCAAGAGAACTGGAAGTCTTTCATGCAGATATGTAAATTTTTTGTCTTTCACTAAAATTTGAACCTAATTTTATTTTTTCATTTTTACCTTTATTTTTTAATTTTTTGGTACCAGGGATTGAACCCATGGGTGATCAACTCCTGAGCCACATCCCCAGGTCTTTTTTATTTTGAGCCAGGATCTCACTAAGTTGCTGAGTCTGCCTTCAAAATTAAAATCCTCCTGCATCAGCCTCTGGAGTCGCTGGGATTACAGGGGTGTGCCACCTCACCCAGCTGGGCCTAATGTTTAAGCATAACAGGCAGATGGAAAAATTAATTCAGCTCATGCATTTTAGTGGGAGCTTCTTCTTGACCCATGAGAGGCTTGTAAAACCATATAGTAAGAAGATGAGTTTGTGTAGTGAAAATGGTCCTCATAAGTTTCAGGGGTCCTTCAGGTCCCTCCCATGGCTTCCATGCTCAGAGATTCCCCAGAAAGATTCTCAGGAGCCAGCGCAGAGATGTGCTTACAGCTACATTCACCACGGCAGCGGAGATAAGCTGTTGGGCTGGATCACAAGGGAAGGGATTCTATGGAGTCAGTAGGTTCCAAGCACAGAATTCACACTCCCCACCACACACACCCCAGGACAGTCACACACAGCACACTGTCCCTAAGCAATAAAAATGCAGATGGCAAGGCAGACTGCCTGGGGAACCAGCCCTTAAAGACTTAGCCCAAGGCCGTCTGTGGGGGCTGGTCACAGAGGCTGCTCTGCCTGGCAAGGACCCGACCCAGACCCCTGAAGGAAAGCAGCTGCTGAAGTAAACTATCATTTATGCACATGGTGAGGCTCTGGGGCCCCCTTATGAGTGGACTGTTGGCTGGGGACACTGGGAGCTGAGCACCCACCTGGAGAAGGAAGGATGACCTTGAAAAAAGGCCTTTCCCAGCACAGCAGCCTCAGCCCCACAAGCCAGCTCTTCTGTGCACCTCTGTGTGGGGCCACCTGTGAGCCACACCCCTCACGTGGATTCATTAAATCTACCCACATCTATAACAGAAGCCAATTCTGATTCTATCTGGTTGATGAAGGGACCGAGGCAGGAGGAAATAGAGTAATGGGGTTGAGGTCCCCGTGATGGGCAGAGGCCCAGAGGGGATTCCCCTGCTGCTGTGGGTCCCTGTTCATGCCACTTGCAAAAGACTTCTTCCAGGCAGAAAATTCAGGTGAAGCTCCTCCCAGTGTTTCCTACTCAGCGCCCACAGCAAGCTCCTTGTGTCCCTCGATTCCTCCCCACATGAACGTCCAAGGTCTCCTACCAGCTTCTCTTTCGGTGTCACGGTCTTTGCCTTTGCACAGGTGACCTGGGGACGATGGGAGCATCTATTCTGTTATGTACTTGTGATTGGAAGTCACAGCACAGTAAGACCTGGTTCCCTGCCTCCAGGAAGTGTAGACAAGAAGGCTTCGGAAGGGCCTGCTCTTCTCCCTGGGATAAAGGCAGAAGTGGGGAGTCAGGATGGCAGAGAATCCTAAGGGGCAGCTCCTGCTCTTTCCCAGGTCCAAGCTCTTGTCACCCTCACCTGGAAGATAAATCTGGACTCAGTGCTTCTTACTGAGCAGCTGTTTCCCTGGGACTCACTTCCTGAGTCACCTGGACGCGTCAGTGGTCAAGTCTAGGTCACCCCAGCTCCACCTGACCTTGCTACCGTCCGTTCTCACTGACTTGGGCTCCTGTGTCTTCTCTTCTAACAATTATTTTTATTTGTCTATTTTAGCTTTACATTTTGATTTTATTTAGTTAGAATAAAACAGACAGAAGGTCATGAATTTTTTCTCAATTTTCTCACTTGTTAAGATCTTAAATTGCTCCGGCACTTTGCATCCGTAACAGAAATAAGCAAAATATGGCAGATAAAATTTAGGTTATGTCAAATGTTTATGGCCCATAAAAAGTACAAGCCAACTGAGAAACCTTTCCAAGGTAATTATATATGTGAGAATAATGTAACGGTGGGAAATTTTAGACCAAGTCCATAGCAATTGCTTTAGAGTGGTTGTAAATGCATTAATTTATGATTAATTTACACAGTCCCCAGAGCTTCCCGGAGCTGATGGAGCCAAATCCAAAGAAAAGCGTTGTTTCAGAAGCAAAAGACTGGGGAATGTCAGGGAAATTAAAAGATAAATACCTTTTGGAGATTTAAGTCTAAACTCCTCATGAGGAGAGATGGTGGTGGGGTGCCCCTTCCAGCCCAATAATGCTGAGATTAAAGTACCTGTCAGTCTAGTTCATGTGGATATCTGTCGCTGGCATCTTCTTCTTAATATATTATACTGCAATTTAGTAAAACCCTCAGGCAAAACTAGCAAGGAGTCATTGAATGATATTTTAGCCATTAAAACGTATAGCAAACATTTTCCAAAATTGATGTGTTCTTTGTATTGGTGTTGCTAGCAACACACTGTCAAAGCTGTTGTGCAAAAGATGAGTTTAATACCCTTATTTTGGGAGTCTACCGATGATCCATTACAGTGGCAATAAAATTATTTCCCTAATCCACAGAAAATAAATGTGGGGCTTGTAATTGGGTTCATATGTCATGATGGTAAAACTGTTACCCAACTTAGAAATCACAAGGCAAAATATGCAGCATTTTGTGAGAAATTAACCAAGTTTATATTTATGAATAATTCCTGGTGTGGTGTGTGTGTGTGTGTGTGTGTGTGTGTGTGTGTGAGAGAGAGAGAGAGAGAGAGAGAGAGAGAGAGAGAGAAGTTTTAGATCCTTTTTGCATTAAAAAGAGTCATATTGGTTCTATCCATTGTGAGCTTCAAATTAAAGTGCTTCTTGAGGAAGGGTAACAAAGGACAGCTATTAATTATCACTTCGGTCTTTCGACTGTGTAAACATTGCCACTGTGGAGCAGAAGTCACCAGCTCCAGGGAAGCATCTGCCATTCACTGGCTCTGGCTCTGCTTGCCACATGCACACCGGGCCCCTTGGGCGGGGGGGCTGGGGAAGAGGGTTGTGAGCTCAGTGGTAGTGGTGCTCAGTTAACTATTTCATCCTGATTGTGTCACTGGTTTCGCCATATGCCTCTCTGCCATTGAGCTGGAATGCCCACCATAGCTGCTCTGAGTTGTATGCTTGGTGCAATTCAGTATCACACATCACCAGTGCCAGAAACCAGAAGGGATGAGCCAGGGCTTATTCTAGAAGTGTGATTTCTGTGCTAATTGCAGCACAAGACATTTAGAGTAACTAACCTTAGTTACAAAGACAGGCCCTCATATCCAGCCACCGTGTGCCTGAGCCATTGATGGGCGGGAGTGGCATCTCTTGAGCCTTGTTCTTGTATAAGCCCTTTCTTCACAACAAATGATGCTTTGCAGTCCGTGCCAGCTGTCTGCCTACAGTCAGTCATGTAAACGTTCAAGACAATTCCAAGTAGAAAATTTCCTCCAACTCCCTGACACAGCCCAACAAATCCCTCAAGACTCCTAGGGACAGGTCAAGATGACTGGCCCTCAGGGCTTCGCTACCTTGGGATGACGAGACACTCATGATACATGGGGGAGTGTGATAAACAAAGACAGGGATGGGTGACTTCTTGACTTCAAAGACATTTCAATATTTGACATCGAGTATGACCTGGCCTCCCAAGCGCCTCTAAAATAGCACAGAGGATCTCCCATGCCCTTCTCAGCTGCTGAACTCCCCAAACTCAACTGTTAATGGCTAGCACCCAGTGCAATGACATTGGGGCGGGTCCTTGGGGGTGGGGGGACAGAGTCATGAGTGAGGAGCCCTTGAGATAGCATTGGGGCCCTCTTAAGGGGCCAAGGGCCTGGACTCCTTCCCCTCCATCACGCTGAGACAGCCAGGAGGCTCCAACTGCAATGCAAATGGCAGAACCTCCCGACACTGAATCTGCTGGGTCCTGGACATGGGCTTCCAGTCTCCAGAACTGCAGAAACAAGTCTATGCTGTGGATAAACTGTGAAGCTCATTATTGGTTCAACATCTGAGCTAAGACTCCAGGAAGACCACCATGTAGGACATTAGAGACTTTAATTGCACATTTAGGTGTTAATGGGGATGAAAAGATAAATCTATGCATTTGTATCAAAAGTAGTGAAATAAAGTGAAGGAAAAATAGTTACTTTGTAGACATTTGCCTTGATTTAGACAAAACTCACTAAACCACCTACCTTCATGGGGTTCAACTGTATGATGTAGCTATTTCTTTAATAAAATATTTTATTTTTATTATTTACATGAAAAGTTAAAAATCAATCTACATTGCAAAAAAACTTGACAAAGGCATTTCTGAATGCCAATTTACTGAAAATTATTTGAAAATCATTATTTCTCACTAGTAATTTGGATTTTTCTTCTCTATCTATATGCAAATGTTGGAGTCCTTTGCCTACTTTTTTTTACAGCCTTGTAATTTTGCCTATTTAATAAAGTTAAAATTAATGAAGTTCTGTAAAGGTGGTGAGGTTTTCGATAGTAAGTGTGGAAGATTCATTCCTGAGTGTTAATTATGCTATCATAGACTCTTTCTATTGGCATAAATCTACATTTTACATTTTGATATCTAAATATAATGCATTATTCTAATATTTTCCCATTAATACAATTTATTGGTTCTCTAAAAAATTAGTCATATTTTAAATAAAAATGTACGATTCTCAGGAGCAAAGCCAAGTAGTTAAAGTTCCAACTTTGCCTCTAATTATCTGCAAGTCACACTCTGCACAAGGACCTTTGTTTCAATCTTTTCTTTGCACCTTGGTATTCATCTGGGTTTGATTTGATTGTCTACATTTATACTGTAATTTAGATTCCCTCTGGGAGGACAGTTTATAATTAAAATTATTCCTAATTGTGAGTTTTTATTTTTACTCCTGCTTATTGAGAGATTATAAAACAATTTTATCCATGCAGACAGATCTCAGACCAGAGAGCAATTGCTATTTGGGGAAAGATTTCTCTATCTTTAGTCTCTATGACGCAAAACTGAGCACAGGTGAGCACGGTATGTTTACAGGGATTGGGGAAGATGGCATTAGCTTGTGTGGGGCTTCTCACTGACATTCAGCTCATGAATGAGCTGGGGAAGCTGCAGATTGTCGTCTGAAGGGTGTGACCACATCCCTCTTTTGCCTATCAAATGCAGCCAGGAATTCTGCTGGCCCTCCAGCTGTTTGGCTCGGGGCCTTCAGGACATCACATATGTTCTGCAAATACTGCCATGTATTCCATTTCCTTGCCCCCTCTTCACCCTCCCTCATTAACCTGACTCCTTCCCAAAAGATCATCAAGTTGAGGAGAATCTCATGAACATGGACAATACCAAGGTTCATATTCTTAGTGACTTGCCCATAGAATTTTTGTTTATATCTTCAATGTTTTCATTTTGATTTAGGCTAATCAGCACGAGATAATTGCTTCACTTGAGGGACAGACAGACAGACACCCTGTGAGAAATAAAATGTGTCTCTGACCATCTGAATTCATGAATTCCCAGAGAAATCTATGGGTATACCTTGTAAAGATTTTGTTAAAGAAAAACACAAATTATAATATGTCAATATCATTAATTTTAACTCCTTATATAAGACCATAGGTTTTTTTTTTTGTTGTTTTTTAAATAAGTTTCTGAAAACTGTAAGCAAATCTACTGGAAAACATGGGTAGTTTAAGCTTTTCTTTGGTTAATGCTATTGTCGAGTTTTCCAGTGGCTCTGTGCAGCCTAAGTCTGCCTATGGTACCAGCATTTTGTCAGGGATCCATATAAGAACAGGATAATAAAAGGCGGGTCTTTTGGTGGGTGTTTTCATAATAGTTGCTCAAAAATTATGGTAGCTAACAGAGACCAGGGCATGGTGCTGCAGACATTGGAGAAGGGGCCCAAGCCTGACAAAAAGGAAACATCACTGGACAAGGGAACAAAGCAAGCTGTTCCCAGGTAGAGTGAAGACCGGGGGCAAAGGTGGGGAGTTGTTGGCACATCCTGAGAGATGGACCCCAGAATCAGCCCAGCAGCCTGCGGGCAGCAAGAAGATGCCACGTGACACTGAGAAGCAGTCAGCCTGCTAATGGGGCCGCTTTCTTTCAGTGTAAAGAGACAACAATCAGTATTTTGTTCCACTCAGGTCACACAGTCTGTGTCATAGCTCTGGCACTCCAAGTGGCCCTGCTGAAGTGGTACAGACAGTACGCCCACATCTATTCCCATACATACAGCTCGTGCATTTGTTGTGGTAAAACTCTGATGGCAAAAAACGATGACATTCTGGGTTGAACCCACAGGCTGCATCTGTGCATAGAGGAAGTGAGGTCCGTGAGGTTGTCACATGACCTGTGTGTGGCACAGCCCAAACCAGGCTTCGTGGTTCTATTTTCCCGTTCCATTCTGCTCTCCTTGCCTCTATTCTCCTGCTCTTTCTGTTTCATCTCTGAAATCAGCACCTGCACTACATTTTCCTGCTGATGGGCTCTGAGCGATAGTTTGAGTGTGTAAAGGTGTGGTGGTAGCCAAGGCCCAACCAACAGGGCTAGGCCCTATCAGACTCTGTATGGGTGCAGAACAGTGGACACACTTCTAGGGAAGAAGTCCTGAGTTCTTGGAAATATTATCTGACTCATCCAGGTTTCTGAGTTGCAAGCAACAGAAAGGGCCTCCAGCTATTTTTCAGAGAATGGGGATTCACTGACTTGATACTGGGCAGCTCAGAGCATCCCAAGAGGACAGTAGGAAAGGACTTGGAGGATATCCATGGAGGGAAGATGCTCCAAGTGCTGTGAGGGACTGGCCCTAAAAAGGCAACAATGCAGCTGGCCCTGAGGAAGACCCTGTGTCTTTTAACACTGAAGCCTTTGATAGAGGACTTCGGTGCTGCTGCTAAACATACTGACCCTTGAGCCCAGGAGAATGGACACAGACCTGCCATAGGCACCACCCGAGCCAGGGCATGTCCCCATCTGTCAGCCAAGGTTCTTCAGAGAAATGGAAGCCAGAGGAGAGAGAGGATGGATAGACAAAGGGATAGACAGGTCCCCTCTCAGGAGTTTCTACACAGTTCACAGTGCACCCAGAGATAGGCCCAGGACCGCTCTCAGCAGTGTCACCATGTGGCCGTGTCTAGCAACAATCGCGTTCTGTCAAGTGCATTTCAGTCCTTCTGCTTGGCATTTAAGACTGATTTCTGCTGAGGTATACATGAACTCCCACGAATCTTGAACAATTTAGTATAGGAGGAAACCCACGTGGAAATTCTGCAATTCTTACTGACGCAGCTTGATTTTTTAAAGCAATTATGTCAGAGATAGTGGTGAGGAGCAGCAGCAGGTTTGGGGATCTCGATGGACAGTGTTGTGGGGGCTACCTGACTTTTTCATGATGACAGTTCCCCAGTGCTGTTCACAGACCAAATGGACAGATGTGTGCCCTTTAGAACCAATCATTGGTCTACCACAGTCATGGCAAACGTAGCCCTGTCCTCGTGCCTGGCCTTGGAATGAGTCTGCCAGGCCAGGTGCACCCAGGGACACAGGTGGGGTTCTGGGCAGGGTGTGCTCCCTGAGATAACACTGGGACAGAAAGGGCCTTTCCTGCTGCTCTGCCTCATCCTGCTTAGGATGGGGACCTGCAGGGCTGCGGGGTCTGGAGGCCTTCATGAGAAAAAGCTAAGAGGATCGTGGCTGCGGTGATGCCACCACCTGATAGGCAGCACAGCTGAGTGGCACAGCAGGCCACCTCAGTATCCTCGACTTAAACAGCTGTCATCTGGGATTTCTGCTCTTTTAGCACATAATGTTCCCCTACTATTATACTAAAAATCCACAACTATTTTGTTTTAAAAAATAAATTTAAAAATAAAATGGGTTTCCTGGTTATGTTTCGGCAGAGCCAGGCACTCTGTATGATGAGGATTGTCTCAAATGTAATTAAGGGACTGAGTTGGAACAGCTGTTTGATACCCACCTCCTCCACTCAATAGCAAAGTCCATCAGAACCACACCTTTCACAACATCACCTCCTTGACACGTGGGAGAGAGCCTGACAAAACAGGTGACAGAAACACGCCTCATCTACAAGTTGGGTGGTCGAATGCTGGTTCACACTTGCCTTAAATGCTGAGCTCTCCTACTGAGGGCCAGTGCAGGCTGCATTAAACTCAGAGGCAAGGGCACCTTCCAAGAGAATAAGCCTGGCCAGTCTTGGAATTGAAATGCTTCCTCCAAACTTTGGATGTATAAGAAACAAATGCCCAGCTCAGGCTGCAGCACTCACTTACCTTTGATAGATTTCATGTCTTCAGAGGGGAAAAAGGGAGCACAGATGAGTTCTAATGGAGAAACTCACCAAGGGGTTACTGATTCCCTCTAAGTGTCCCCAGGGGCAGGGCTGGTCCGCTGGCTGGGTGGCACCATGCAGGCTGCCATCTCCTCTAAAAGCAGAAGCCCAGGGACATAAACTGCACTGTTAATGTTTCCAGGGAAATCTCATGGAGGCTTTGTACTGAATTGGACAGCATTGTCCAATCAGAGTCTGAGCAAGTCTTCAGTATTGTGGACCCCACTGGCTTTCCCAAGTGTGTCATTAGTCCAATGGCAGTTGGCACAGGGTGATTCGGATGAGCTGAAGCCCTCAGTCTTTGTTTGCACAGGGAGAGTTAGAGCCACCTGATTGCTGGCAGGGGTTTCTTTGTCTTCAGTTGCTAAAAGATAGGACCCAAGAAGGTCCATTCAGCACAGAAGAGGACTTCTTTGGGACTAAGGGAAAGCGGCTGTAGTTAGCTCTATGGGTAATGAACTTGGCTATCTATATTCACTTGTTTTTCAGAGATATACTTTATTTTCCCTTGAACTTGCAAGAGTCATTTGTCTGAGTTGTACCTGGATAATAAGACGTAGGTGGAGTTGGCATTTGGACTCATGACAACCCTGAAGTTCAGACCTTTTCCACAGGGGATGTCAATTACACCTCAGCTGGAGTCCAAAAGGATGATCTCACTTCCCAGAGCTGAGCTGAGATGCTTCTGAAGGTGCATCTGGGATTAGATAAAAAGTGCTGAGGTTGACTCGTGATGTCTGCTGTGGGTGAAGAAGATGGAGTGGTCGAGGCATGGTGAGAGCTGCTGAGGCACAGTCACACACACCAGCCATGGAAGCCTCCTGGAGCCCATCAGCAGACAGATGGATAAAGAAGTGTGGTAGATGAGCGCAGCAGAGATTGACTCAGCCATATGCAGGAGTGGAATTACAGCACTTGCTGGTAAATGAATGGAACTGGAGAACATCATGTGAGTGAAGGAAGCCAGACTCTAAAGGCTGAGGGTTGAATGTTCCTCTCATATGCAGAGGCTAAGGCAAAGAGCCAGAGGGAGAGTGGGGAGCATGAAAATAGAAGGGAGATCAGTGGGGCAAAGGGAGGGCATGGAGGGGGTGGGAGGCAGGACAGGTAAAGACAAGAATGTTGGATATATATATATGAATCTGCCACAGTGAATCTCACATTTAGATGTATCCATAATGCACTGATTTATAAAACTATAAATAAATAAAAAAATATACCAGTAGACTAGAGAAAAGGGTACAGGGGGAGAGAGGAGAAGAGGGGAAGGGGAAGGACTAGGGACTCAGTGGGGCAACTCATATTCTGTGCATGCAGGAATATTGCAATATGCACCCCAATGTTTGGCAAAACTATAATACACTAATAAGAAAATAATAATAAGCACTGCTAATTTCTGTTCTGGTTCTAAGCCATAATTAACCCCTCAGATGGGCCGTCTGCACCCATGCCTATTCTGTTGTTCTAGATTTAATGTTTTTTACATTCATTATTTTAATAGATACGCCTTTCTGTATCCTGCAGTAACAACCATGATAACAACATAACGCTCATTACATTTTCCTTCATCCAATGCCCTCATCTTTGCTGGAAATAGACAGGTGGCAATTAAAGCATCTTATCCCCAAGGCCACAGCATTTTTGGGACAGGTTTCTCCCAATGAGGAAATGATAGCTCCAGAGACCTTTTGTTGCTCTTGTGGGGAGGATAGCGTATTTCTAAGAGGATATGACCCTACAGCATCCAGCCCTCCCAGCTAGCACCTTGCTTCCCTGTGGAGTGGGATGAAGAAGTCAGCACAGGAGACCAGGCCCCTGGGGTCACTGTGTGCATCTAATCCCACCCTTGCCTGAGTCCAGTGCTGCTCAGAGACCACTGCTCGGACAGATTCCTTTCATGCCTACACTAATTTGAATTAGATCTTCTGTCTTTTGAATAAACAGCCACATGTACATTCCTGTACTCAGTAAAGGCCACCTCGAGTTTGTTTTAATAGATGGAGTAAGCATGCATTTAACCATTACTAAGTAACTACGGTTTTGCAACTCACTATGGCAAACTGCTTGGGGACACAGGGATATGGAAGTAATTCAGATGGAGGCCCTGCATTCATGCAATGTCATTGGAAGGCAGGTAGAAACACCTTCAGTTCAAATATTTAAGGGAACAAGTGCTGTTACATGAAAATAAAAAGTGGGGAATTTGCACACCTGTAATCCTAGCCGCTCAGGAGGCTGAGGCAGGAGGATCACCAGTTCAGAGCCAGCTTCAGCAATGGTGAGACACTAAGCAACTCAGTGAGACCCTATCTCTAATTAAAATACAAAATAGGGCTGGGGATGTGGCTCAGTGGTTGTGTGCCCCTGGGTTCAATCCCCAGTACACGCCCCCGAAAAAAAGTGGGAATTTTTCCATCAGAAATAATCAATTATTAGACATTTTAGTCCAGGTCTTCCTTGAAGGGAGCATGGGAAGCTGATGGAAAGAGGGGATGAAGATTCTAGAGAGAAGACTGACATAGGGACATGTGGGTGGGGAAGCCCTGGGCAATTCCAAGATAGAGTATGCGTTCAGACTGAACCTGTGACCTTGAATGGCAGACAAGGTGAGCCATTTGCGACCCCCCTTTTAGCAATAAGTAAATCATGGAAGGTCCTTGACCAAAAATGGAAAAATAATGCAGTACAAATTTTGTAAGGATAACCATGTACCCTTTGAAGAGTAAGGGGTGGGCGGTGGCCCAGGGGCATGGATTAGCAGCAGGAGGCTGATGGAGAGGAGGTGTGGTCTTGTGATGTCCACTGGATCCTGCTCTGCAAGGGTGGGGACACAGTTTTAGAAATCTGAACATGGCCTGAACAAAATGAGAGATTTCGTAATTTGTTCAGAATCTAATAGAATTTACCTATGCAGGAGATCCCTTATTTATTTGGAGAGGCGGGACCACGTAGATATTTAGGGTGCACTTTTGGTGTTTGTAATTTTCCTTGAAATGGTTCCAACATAAATAAATTTAGTAAATATGGCAAAGTGTGAATCTTCATTGAATGGGGCCAGTGTGTGTAGGTTGGGTTGTTACAATTTCCTGTAAACTTCTGTGTTTAAATTTTTTTCTGTTTTAAAAAATTTTCTTAAAAGTCTCTTAAAAACTGGAACTGCAATCCAAATATTGGAGGTTAAGAGTAGAGAAGCAAAGGGAATTTTTGTGTGTGAGGTGAAACTTGCTCAGAAACCATTCCCTTGGCTACACTAATTTCTGAGGAGGATCGGTCTTCCCCAAAGGCGCTGCTCTTTTATGGCTCACAGGGCCCCATTTCTATTCAGTGCCATGCTCAGCCTGGGGACTGTATTCCAGCTGGTCTGACACAGCCGTGGCCATTCTGTTCCTCTTTGCCAATGCTTTCCAGATGTGCGTGCAGCCTGCAGAGAATGGTGGTGCCATCCTGGCCCATGAATCTGGGAATGCTTTGGCATTCAGGGTGTTTCCCAGGGTCCAAGCAAAAGTTTGAGAAGCTGCTTCATGTCTCTGATCCTCTGCATTCTGGAGTCCCTGAGGAGCCCCAGGATTCCTAAACATCCCCAAGTTGATTCTCTAATGCCCACACTGTGACAATGCTCTCTGGCTCCATCTTCCTGGTTTGAAGGCAAATGCGTCCTGAATGAAGTCTGCACTTTGTTGACATAATATCTTGGGAGATGGAACAGAGAGGGAAATCAGAATCACAACTATCAAGGGTGAAGCCCTTGATGAGGAGAAAGAGGAGAGGGAATGAATCTTCTGTTGCTCTGTTGGCCAATCAATGCAGTGTCACTTGGTCTCATGACTATTTCTGCAGCTGACAAGGAATCTGTCATTTCTTTGACCAAGAAGAGCCTCAGGTGTGCCATCCAGGGTTTTTAAAATATGCAAATTAGGTCATTGTAACAAAGTAGATCACCCCACACATGATTTCCAGACATTTGGATTGGCCACAATCTACAATTTTACAAAATCCTGTTCACTCATCCCCGACATTTTAAGTGATCCAAAAGGTAGTTAATAAGAATGTAAATTTTTAATAACCTGCCTTTAATCAGGGACACCTTGAGATGCTTCAAAGCAAGATTTAGAACCTCTGCTTTGTGGTGCTTTTGCTTGTAGCCTGGGGTGTATCTTGGCTGAGGTAGATTTTCAGAGGCAGCTATTTCCTGAATCCACCAGCAGAGGGACCAGGGCATGGCAGCCTGGTACTGGACTTCCGATCCCTATCTGCTTAGTGTCTCCTTCCAGGGGGACTGAAAGGAGCTTTGGCCTTCAGACACCGGGTGGCACACACACCATCAAGAGGCCCTGTGTGTAAGACCAGGCAGACTGAAGCCTCACTACAGGCGAAAACTCAGCCATAACGGAGCCTTAGATATGATGGATACTCCTCCCGCCAACCAGATCTAGGACGCAGTCCCCTCTGTGCAGGAGGTGACGTCTCTGTCCACAACGCAGACAACCAAGACGTGTGATTTCACCTTGCTTCCTTCTGTGCTTTCACTTGATTTCTGCTCTTAACCTCCTCCACCCTCACAGAGCACTAACCTTACTGAAGACAGGTGCATGAGCAACCTATGTCCCTTCCTTGTGCATGGACACAGTTCCAGTGCCCACGCCCTGGGTGGACCCCTGAAACCAGTGAGACCAGCAAAGCCCCTGCAAGAGCACCAGAAGCTCATAAGTACTTTCCTGCTAGGATCCAGGGGTGTCACTGTTTTTTCCAGAGTTGTGTCAACATCCAGAGAAATGATGACATCAGGCCCCCGCCTGGCCCCTTCTGCCCCTGCAGGCCTCTGTGGAGACCCCCTTCATCCGGCTTTGCACTGGGCAACCAGTCCAGGCAGGCTTCCCCGAGTCTCCCTCCCTCTGCAAGGCGCCTCTCGCCAGGCAGCTCTTGCTTCTGTGCTGCAGAGTGGGAGCTGGTTCTCCACTCTTCCAGGGCACAGCATCACTCTCCAGCCAGGCACCTTCTGCTTGCTCCCTGTAGACAATCTGGGATGAACTTACAGCTTCCTACACTTTCTCTACAGCAAAGGAGTGATCTTCCAGTTACACCCTGGATATTCTCCACTGGAAACATTTCAAATGTCTCTTTTTTCTGTCCCTCTCTGTGCCCAGGAAGGGTGGCAGTGTGGGTCAGCACTGTGGGTGGGCTCCTCTGCCCTCCAGCACCCAGGTGGGTTTGGAGAGGCAGCGAGAGTTGTTTGCAAGACATCAGAGCATGAGAGCAGAGGGGCAGGGTGTCTGGGCTGGTCCTTCCTTTGGAGCTGAGGCTTGGCATGGCTCTACTCCCCTTTATGAGCTTGGTGTGTCCATGTAGCTGCTGTCCTCAGGTCCCATTAACAATTACATACTTGAGTTACTCATTTTTTTCAATGGCTTGAGGTCATCCTCAGTCCAAAGAGAGAGAAGATGGAGAAATCTGCTGTCCTCTTGAAAGATCTATGAAAGTCCACTTTATTTCCCACAATCCATTACAAGGATGTCTCCCAAGTGTGCTCCATCTCCATCAGCGAGGAAAGATGCAGGTGGAGTTGATTAGGTCTGTGCACATGGTGCTTTATAAATGCAGCCCTGGAGACATGGGCAGAACCAGCCTGGTCGCATCTGCCCTTCTGCAGCCTCTCGGAGTAGAGACGGCTCGTGTTGGCCAGGATTTTTTTCTCTTCTTCACTCTTCCAAACTGCTGCAGCCTTGGATGAGGGATAAGTGGTAAATAGCTCTGCATTTCAGCTATTTATTCTTGTTTGCTTATAATCTTTATGGGAGAATTAAGTAGAAGCAGAGAGAACAAGAAGATTATTTTTTGATGAAAGGTTAATGCTCCTGAAGGAGATGGCTGATTAATTTTTATCTTCAACAAAGGCTGGGGAAACTAATTTGGCAAACATGTTACCTTGGCACAAGTTGTGTTATCTAAATAAAGTTTTCCAGGCTCGCCTGGTCAACAAAGTGATCTGAAGCCATTATTAAATAGAAAGTTCCAGTGTTAAACCACTGCGGTCATTTGGAGTTTGAATTTACACCGAGGCTTCATATTTATTTTCTCATTAAATCATCAAACATTTATTGAGTGCTTCCTACCTTTTTCCAGCTCAGGTATCTCCTGCACTGTGCAATTAGAGGAGCTGTGGCCTCCCCGACTTTGCCCAGCAATATGCCACCATGCTCCACGTGTGCAAAAGGAACCAAAAGCAAACAGAGTCCCTGCAGTCAAGGTGCTTAAGGTCCCTGCAAGAAGACAGCCACTGACCAAACGTGCCCACACCCATTAAATCACACAGAGAAGCAAGAGTGGGAAGGAACAGCACAGGGATCTGTGAGGGGCAGGCAGGGCTCCTGACCTTGTCCTGACTGCTGTGAGGACAGAACGTGACAGTGAGCTGTCCCTGAGTGGCAGCGACTCCCTCACGCAGATGCTGAGGGAGGCCAGGCCTCCTGCAGGAGTCCGGCTCCACCCAAACTCCTGCCACCCCAGGCCTGTACCTCTGGTAGCCGCAGACTCACCATCCTCATCCCTGAGGATGCTCAAGGCCTTTGAAGTTGTGGCCTAGAAGCTTCTCTGGGGGCATCTCACCTCACAGAGGGGCAGACACAAAGGGGCTTCTGCAGAAGGAGGTGCTCCAAGCCTTCTGTCTCCTGTTCTGAAGTCTCTAGGAAGATTAGTAGCACGGACACTGACGTTTTTCCTGTTTAATGTTTTTCTCAATTTCTATAGTCATATTTTCTCTTCTAATAAAGACACATTGAAATTGCCATATTTTTTCAGGGCGGACTTTCTGTTCTGTGTTGTTTCTTTCTATTTCTCTCCTTTTCATAAGACAAGGAGCAGGAATTTCTGAGTCTGTTTCTGTTGCTGCCTTTGCTGGATGATTGAGTCATTTACTTGGTATCAAGAGATCCATGGGTCTGATGCCACCTGCCTATGAGAGTTTCACAGATCGGCTTCCTGATCTGCTCTGGGGCAGAAGCTAGCCCTCTGCTCTCTGAGGAGGACAATATAACTAGGCTCTTGTCATCAGTGCTCAGCCCAGGTCCTGCCAATCAAAATCCTCTGAGTGAGAAGTGGTGGCCGCAATCTGTGCCCTGTGAACATGCAGCGGGCTGGACTCAGGGCACTCGGAGTGCGGTCCCATAGAGTGAGCACCCACAGGGTCATCTGCTGGTGTGGCTCCCACTGTCCCCCACTCCTGCCAGGCATCACGTGGTTGTGTATATCGTGTGGTACCAGGAGGCTATGAGCTCTGCAGAGTTCCTGAGTGGACTAAGTGAGACCCACCCCACCTGTCCCTGGCCTTCTTCAGGGAGCTCACCTGGTCTCTGGACCATAAGGTGCCTGGTCTTCAGGAAAGTGCCTAGTCCAATATGACAAGTGTCCTTTTAAGAAGAGGGGATGTGGTCTCAGATTCATGTGCACAGAACAGAGAGAACATGAAGACAGAGAGGGAAGACAGCACAGGCAGGCCAGGGAGCAGGACGCTGCTTGTGTCTTGACCTTGGCCTTCTGCCCAGAGCTGTGTGTTCAGGGCACCTGTGTGGGTGAGGATGAGTTCGTCAGCACCCGGCTTCTTCAGCTTCTATCTGGAGGAGAAACCTCAATGGCACATGTGGGCTGATGACACGAGGTCTTCACTGTCATGTGACAAGTGCTCATCTCTCCTCTTGTCCCCTCCTCCTCGGAATGCATACTTCTCAACTATTTTCATATGTCCCTCTGTCACTGCTAACGAGGGGAGCAAATGGACGTCTAGGGGTGTCCTCCTGCTCTCTGCTGGTGCAAATCCTCTCTGAACTCACTTGTAGTGATGGTAGCCACGTGATATCTCCCAGAAGAGCTTTTCTTCAGTTTGCACAGGCTCTCCAGCTAAGCTGGAGATGTCACAAGCACATGAGTGTGCGCAGGGTATCCGCCGCAGGCTTTGCACTAGGCTGTGATCTAAAAACCCATGGAAAGCAGAAGTGCAGCCCCCACTGTTCACATGCAAGTCACCTCTCTCTCCAGTGCCCCCTTTCCCCTGTGAAATATGCCTTGAAACATGTCGTAAGTTACGCATGCTGAAGTCACTGGATATTATTTAGTTAACTTCCATGGGAAAAAATGCACGAGCCCCCTAATGCCATGATTATCACTGTGCATACCCAGATAGCGTGAATCTTCTAGAATGGAAGGATGGTTCCACAGCTAGCAGTTGCCGGGAAGTAGTCCCACAGTAACTACTCTGCAGTTGTTCATGTGTTTTCCCTTTGTGCTCGAGAGTGATAATCACATAAGTCCGTCTTCACCTTCAAAAGGTAAACACAAACCTGTGGACTCTGCAGTTTAAGCACCAGGGCCAACTCTCTAGGGGACACCCAGTGAGATGTTAAAGGCAGATAGTCTGAGCACAACCACAGATGTGCCACCCCTGCCTGGAACAGGTGCCCCTGCGTGTCCGCCACAACTCAGCAGGCTACGGGCACTCCAAGAACTTCCAGAGCCTCACGCCACAGGCACATGGCACACAGCCTTTGCTGCTTGGGCTGGGAGCAAGCAGTGGGATGCCCAGGGTGGGCCCAGGGAGCAGACAGCAGGGGGTATTGAGGCAAATGGACTCCTTGGCTGAAACCTGAGCTGGCTGGTCTGGAAGTAGGACGTGTGTGTGTGTGTGTGTGTGTGTGTGTGTGTGTGTGTGTGTATGTGTATGTATATGTGTGTGTGTGTGTGTGTGTGTGTGTGTGTGTGTCTAGAGAATGGGGTATGATACACAAAAATGTAAGTGGTAAGTCTGCTATCTTTAAGTAGTATCCTTTTAGGTTACTTTATAAGATTTATTTTTTCCCCAAAATACATACAATTTTATAATAAAAATAGTTTGTTTGGATCAATTTTTTTTGAATCAACAAATGAAATGGCAACTGAAGAAGGGGCACATGAAATATTGGTCCTCAGGTGATCAAGATTGGCCTCACAGTGATTTTTGCTCCTCATCCCAAACCTGAGTGGGCACTGAAATCCCAAGACCATGCATGGGCAGGGACAGAACAAGCCCAGCACTGCCAGCCAGCCCCCTGCATGGGCTGTTCCTCCCAGGAGGACAAGCAGTAGCCTCTGTGGCCAGGCCTCCCGACCTGGCCTCTCCTACTTCCTTTTTCTGGGCCCTGTGTCACAGTTACAACCCCAGCTAGCCTGAGAATGCTGAATGCAAGAGGCTGGACTTCTTAATGTCCAGCCCCAGGGAGAGGCTAGGCCAGCTTCCGTTACTCTTTTCCTGCTTTGTTGTTTATTCCTATACTCACAGCCAAACAAATATTAGCTTCCACTGCATGCATAGACTGATAGTTGGTTATCATCAACTGTCACTTACTGTGGGCTTTGCAGTGATGGACATGGAAACTGGCTTGTCAGCATGAACTGTGGCAGCTTGTGTTGGTGGATGCCTGCCTTCTTATTGCTTGTTTTTTTTCCCCTTTTTGTTAGTTTTCTTTTTCTTTTTGCTTGCAACTAGAGACACTCGTTCTCATTTCCTCTTATTCCACATTGAGACTTGTCTATTGGTCTCCAGTGTTCTTCTGGACTGCAGTGATGTCATTTGCTTTTACGATTCTGCAAATAAGGGAAACTAATATATATATTTACCAGTATTTTGTGGCAGTTTTCCTTCTGTTTCATACCAACATTCACTTAAGCCAATAAATTTCTTTTAGATTTGCGCCTATATAGGTTTTTCAGAGTTAATGGACTGTTGTTTTATATTCCTATTACATTCTGATACACATTATGATGTATTTGCATGGATAGAATAATAGATTTCCTGGACAAAACTTCTTTTAATATACCTTTCAATGAGTCCTCCATAACAAAACACCCAGATCCTCCTATGAATAGTCAACAATAAGAATGTTTTCTGCTCTGGTATGACTCAAAAGCTGGCATTTAAACCAAACATTGCAATGTGTTCTTAAGAAGACCCTGAACAAGTGAAATGGAATCAGCATTTGCAGAACATGGATGTTTCTTCATGTGAAATATCTTATTTAACTTACAGAAAACACGAGGCTTTCTTAGAACCTAGGAGTTTGGAGCAAGGGGTGTTGTTCTCAGATGATCTGGAGCATCTGAGCATGTTCTTCATTTTACCATTTTTCAAAATGTGTTGCTTTGCAATTGCTCAGTTATGCTGAAATTGGTTAGGCTTCTGAGGGTCTGTCTTACTTTTCAAGAACACTCCATAAATTCTGCAGAAAGACAACCACATGCAAAGCTACCATTTCTTTGCCCCCCACTCCCCAATACATTATGTCCTTATCTTCTTGCTTTTAGAGACCAGGGCCATTCCTCTGCATCCTTTATACAGGCTATAAACTTCTCAGAAGGTCACACTTGACTTTGTGGCAGAAAAGGGGTTTGTATGGTCCACCTGGTTACACTGGAGTCCTGCTTCCCAGTAGCCCATCTGCCCGCAGGCAAGGAGGCCAGCCTACACCATGGAAGGTGGGAGGGAAAGCACAGGCACTTCTCAACGAAGGTCCTTGTGGGAACAGGCACTGCAGGGAGCCACTGAGATGCCAGCTTGTTCTACCCTGTCTTTTCCCCTCCTCCTCCTCCTCCTTTTGCTCCTCTTGGACAGACCCCCTGGCCACCAAAGGCCCCAGGCCCACCACCATACACCTGACCACAGGCCTGCAGGAAAAGGACTGTTTTCATAGACTTTCCCAGCACACCACTCTCCAGTGGCCCTGTCTGGCCCCCATTCCCCTGGGAGCTCCCACCCACCTGCTCACCTTCGGTTTATACCAGCATCTCAGAGGGCTGGTAAAGATGTTTCTCTCCTTAATTGCATGCCTCCTCTCTCCCCTATATGTTTTAAGGGCTTGTTCTAAACACATCTCTTATTTTGTGACATACGTGGAGAAGCTGCTGCTTGGATCAAACTCGGGCTGATTCAGTGATGTTTGGTCTTGATGTAATCTGCATAAAACCAAGCTAAACCACCTATGCTCAGCACAGATTGTCAGGGAAGACGAGCAAAAGACTCCCCTTCTCTTTTTTCCAACACTGTTGCCGTCTTAACTGGCTTGAGCGTCAGTCTCTTGGACTCTGCAGCCTAACAGCAAAGCCATTTGTAATGTGATGTCCCATGGACCAGTCCCTCAGCCTCAGTAAGGCTGCTGCTTTAAACTGGACAGCATTATTGCTGGTGGGCACCTGAGGAAGACACACTGCTCCTGGGGGCAACCTACTGAGACCACTCAGTCACTGGACCTAGAACTCAAGCTCAAAGAAGGAAATCTGACTTTGTTTTTTTTTCTTTCTCTGTCAGCCATACAGGCCAGCTACGCTTCCAGGGGACTGTGTAGCCATGCAGAGGCTCAGAAGGATTTGGCACAAGAAGAAAGTAAGCCAGGAAAATGGGGGAGCTAGCATCACATCTTCCCAAGCATCAAGTACCAAAGTAGCACATTTGTGACAAATGCTCCTCTGAATCCCAACAGGTTATTCAGAGGGGGCGGGGCAATGTGGTGGGTCTACTTGGTGGTTCTCAACTAGGGGCAGTTTGGGGAACAGGCATTCGTAAAAATAATTCAATTCCTGTATTTGTTGATTTCCTTACTTTTAAGGAAAATGCTTGGAAAAGCATCCAACAGCCTCAAAAATATGACTCTTGTCATATACTAGAGAGTTTTAATTCAGTAATCCTGGACCATGGTCTCCCTTGTGCTAACATGGGACTACCTGTGAGTGGTTTCATGAGATGCATTGATGCAACAAATGACCATGAAGCTAACACTGTGCCATGTGCTGCTGGGGTGGGGAGGTGCTGCTCGCACCTGGTCATGCTCCATGAACACACAGAGGGCTGGCAGGTGACCTTGAAGACAATGGGCAATTAAACAAAAAGGGATGAGTGGAGAACTCTGGGTACATTTTTATGGCTTTGCTGTTCCTGTTCTCATCTAGGAGGAGGCAAAACCACATCAACCCATCAGCCATGGATAATGAATCAGGTTGTATTTCTCACTAAATTGCGAAATATGTGTGTTTGGGTTGCAGAGATTTGGAGAGGAGAGAAAAGACAAGATACTGCTTCAGGAACAACTGACAATCCACCTCCACATTGTAGCTACAGGTACTCACCAAGGTCATGTTTAGGCTGCTCAAGTCAAAGGTGTCTTGGGAAATCATAAGCAAAGGATTGTTTTAGAATTCTCTGCGACCTGGGCCTCCTGGAGTCTGTGCTTTGCAATAACCCTTTGGCCTGGCAGGCTGCTTTCCCAGCTGCTTTCATCCACTGAGGAAAATAGAACGAGCTCTAGAAAACCACTGAGTTTCTTTGAAGGATATCTGGGTGCAGAATCCCAAATGTACAAGGAAGAACAGGCGCCCACCCTGAGTGAGTCCTTCAAGAGCACCCTATTCTCTCTTAGACATGTGTAAGGTGATTTTTGTGTGCCTAAGCTTCAGGGTAAAAATGAATTCTTCATTGCTAGCATGTGTCCCTTTTATTCTCAATAAGAGGATTTCCTTTCTTTCCTGTCTGTCTTCTCCCTTCCTTTCTTCCTTTTCTTTCCTCCCTGCTTCTTCTGAAATGCCCTCCTGGCTCAGGAGTCCTGGGTGCTCTGATGAAGGAGGCACATGGCCCAGGCAGACAGGCACTCTTTCTCGAAGACTGATGCTGCGCTTGGGGAGCAGCTCATGAGCCTGCTGGAAGGACCCAGGATAGGGAGTGCCTGGGGTTGGGAAGCAGGGACCCCTGGAGTCAGTGCTATTGATTTAACAGGAAGCAGGGGAAGGAGGGATCAGGCTCTGACTCCTGCTCCCCAAATCAGGCCAGAAAATAAAGAACCTGGGTGATAAAGAGGAGACAGTGGATTAAAATGGGTGGGAAATGAGAAGGATGAAGAGGGCTTGGATTTCTGCCCAATTCTGCAAAATTAAATCTTAAACAATAATAGGAGTCTTCTATTTCAGAACAATTCTATGTAGGGGTGTCTCCTCTCTCTTAACCAGCAGCCCCAGCACCCTGCATGGAAATTCCAGCAGTAACTAGGGCAGCTGCTCTTCTTCCCTCACCATTTGTGCCTGGAGTCCGCAGGTGCCCATCCACATGTGCAGGTGGACATCCATCTGTATAAGCACCTACGCCTCCTTCCCGCTCTCCTGCCTGGCATGTCCTTTCAGTACATCTGGAAGATTTCAGGATTATTCCCAAAGCCAGGAGCTCCCAGGCATCAGCAGAATGTGGCCAACAATTCAGATGGAAGGTGCTGCGCGGGCCACCTGCCCTGAGCCTCAGCCGGGGTGAAGGAAAGGAAGGGCCTCTCTGCCTGGAGTGTCCACAGGCCGGTACTTGGAACAGAACTCCCAGGGATGCACAGAAGGAGCCTTGGTACCAGTGTAGGAACACGGAGTTCCCATGCCAGCTGAGCGCATCCACCCGGGTAGTTCCAGCCCAGGTAAGATCTGCCCATATCCTGCTGTCTTCCTTCTCCATGTTGCCACCTGCGCTGTCAGGCCCGTCCTCCTCTTGAGCCCCAGCCCGCTCCTGCCAGGGTGCAGGCTGGGCCAGTGCAGCCGTGGAGCAGGGTTGGTATTGACCAGAAAACCAGAGGAAACTAGAGCTGGTGCCCAAGACTGCAGCCTGAGAAAGGTTGAGGGGACACCAGCAGGAGCTGCTGCAGGGGCAGGAGCCTGGGGGGGGGGGAAGCAGCACTGCCACCCGCTCAGCCAATGCCCTGGCTGGGATTATCCGCTCTAAGTTCTGAGGTTGCCCTGCAGGATGTGACATGAGGCAGGTGTGGGCGAGCGCAAGAAACAGGTGAGGCCAGACCCCGGGTTCTCCCACTGCCGCTCTGGCTGCGGGAACCCGAACAGGGCTTATCACAGGGAACCCAGAGCGGGGAGGGACACAGATAGGAGCACCAGGAGCGCCTCTCCTCCCTGGATAGGAGGATCCCATGGGGACCACATCGCCTACCTGAAACTACTTCCCACTGGCTGAAGATCCTCGCAGGAGGAGCAGGGCATGGCAGAGGGGTCGTGTCCATGGTTTACCTCCCACTTGGGGACTCTGCTGGACTCTGGGGAGGGCGTGGCAAGTCTTTGCAGCCTCTTTCCCCCAAGAATAGAGGTCCCTACTTCCTCAGCACCAGTTCATTCTAACTAAAATTGAGGAATCCTAGGGGAAAGCCAATCTCTCTGCAATGGTTCCCCAGTCCCATCACACTTCGTGGTCCCCAGAGCAGATGTTGGCTCACCATAGAATGTGCACATGCGGAGCAGCTTGCATAAGGCCCAGGATGACAGAAGTGTGAAATCGCCCGTCTAGTACCTAAGGTTCAGTCCATCCAGCTAGTTTGGGGTTGCTAGTAGGGGTTATGGAGCCCGCTGGTGCTGGTGTACAGGCCAGGCGACTCCAGAACAGACCCAGGCTTTCCAGACTCCTGTGTCTGCAGCCAGGATGCACATGTCTTGAGTGGAGGGGATAAAGTGAGCACATTAGGCACACAGCTCAGCACCAGAAGTGCGCACACAAAAAACTCAGCAGCTATTATTACTGTCCTCATTACTAAGTCAAACTACCAGGGAGCAGACCCAGAGGATTCACGCAGGGAGCAGGAGGCTTCCAGGCCAAGGCACAGTAAGCACCAGGAGTCCTTCAGAGCCAAGCACAGAGTGCAGGGATCTCTGGACTGGCCAGGAGAGAGCTCACCTGCCAGGGTTGCAGCTCTGTTTATTCTTCTGTGGCTACTGGGGGTGAAAGGGCAGCAAGATCATTTTTCTACTTTTTGTGCAGGGCCGAGGGCTCTGCATGGTTCTAGCTGAGCCTAGTGAGAACTGGAGGCTCAGTGCTACACAGGGCACAGATCTCCCCCAGTCTTTCTCCCCAGCACCTAACACTGATCTTCCTAGCACTATCCTCCATCAATCTATCTAATCCTCCCTGCCCCCGGCTCTTTGAGTTCAGTTGAAAATTAATGGGAGGGACATGCTATCACTTTAGGTGAAAAATTATTTGCTTTTCACAAGTCACAGGAAGCCTGAGATTCTAGGGAAAGCCAATCTCCTTGCGATGGTGGGGTTCCCCAAGAGGAAAACAAAAAAAACGTTTTTCTTCTATTGTTTCAAAATAATGACATTTTGTCTTGCTAGTTCCAGGGAGGTAGAATTTGCCAGTTCCAGGGAGGCATTTTGTCTTGCCAGTTCCAGGACATAGCAAGAGACCCAGTGTGAGCACAAGAAAGCAGCGGAGCAGATGGAGACGCAGGGCTGTGGAGGGCGCAGCCAGGCGGTCAAGTTTGCCAAGAAAATGGGGCATAGATCTCCCCCAGTCTCCTGGGTGAGAAGAGGCAGGAGCCCATGGTACTGGTGGGGCCCGTGGAGGGGAGGCAGGGCCAGTGCCAGGGCTCAGAGATGGGACTGAGTGAGACTGAGAAGGATAAAAGAAATAAAAACTAGGTGGAAAGGAGGCACAAAAGAAGGACAAAGAAAAATAATTTAATTCAGAAGTTTCATATATCTTTTCAGGCTTATCAATCCCTAAGTCAGTCTCACTTCTGGGCCCGGGACATCTTAAGATCTACCTTGTGCACTGTTAATTAACCCTCCAATAAATAGATTAATCCAAGACAGCTATCTTGAGAACCTATAACTTAGGGCAAGTTTCTAGAACCATCTATTGACCAGGTAATGAAGACCACATCAGTCTCATTAGAGATTGACCAGACCACCATAAATCATCTTGAAATCTCAGGACTGTCAGTCCTACATAGCTTTCCATATCCACCACTCATCACGTTTCTGTTAAAAGAAAGGCAGGAACCACAAAAACAAACAAACAAAAAACCTCTCTTTTAAGATGACCCTCATTCTCCATTGAATGAATGCATCATCTACTTTCCTCAGTAAACCTCTATGTACCTGACTGGCGTGAGCTGAAACTTCTTCCCATCACATAAGCCAAGGATCCCTCTTTCACAGAATTCCCAGGACCCTTACCAGGAAACATCTCTTCTCCAGGACAGGATGAGGGAGGCTGAAAAAGAAACCACCAGTGATGTCTGGTGGCCTCTGTGGTCCTAGACTCAATTGTACCCAGAGCCCATCCTGCGTCTTCTTGGTCAGGAACATCTCTGAGGCTTAGCTGGGCACTGGACCTCCCAGGTTACAGCTGCCCCAAGGGTCTCTGCTGCTGGGTGGGTGTGTCCTAAGTGGTGATATATAAGCAGCACTAGCACTAGAGGATCCCAGGATGTGGGCGTCATCTTTCCAGCATATTACTGTAGCCACATTTGTGAAACAGCTACCAGAGAGAGACTCCCTGGAGGCTCAGTGCCCAGAATTCTGTTGAGACCTGATTACACAGGCATATTCTGTCTACCGTGTGCAGATGCCTAGGAGGGAAGCAGTCATCCTGAAAAAAACTGCAGTTTGCGTAAGAGTTTAGGCACATGGCACCAATCCTATTAGTTAGGGGATGCTGAGAACCCTCAGGAGACTCAAGTCCCCAGACTGCAGCCAAGGGTCAACCTTGCAGGCAGCCTTTCTGAGGATGGCAGCCTCAAACCTGTGCTGTGTGCACCTTTTACCAAACATATGACCATTTTTAGTTGGTCAAAGATCAAATCCAGGGGATTACATAAATATTTTGATGTGTATAAACCAATCAGGCTCACTCCTATGTAGGGGGGACTGTTTCACAAACCATGATGGCTGGAGTGAGGGCTGCTGTGAATTGTCCCCAAGGAAAGTCAGGATACTGTTGGAGGAGAAGGTAAAGCACTATTTGAGAGCATGGATGGGGGTGACTGTCAAATACCCAGCAGTAAGAAAAGGACTTCTTGTCCTTGTGCAGGTTTGAAAACATTACAGATAATTAATTTATAATTAATTTACATGGCTATTGTTTCTAGTGAAAGGATGTTTTCCTTGTGTTTTTGGAATTGGGTTCAGCAATTCCTATTGAAGATTCTGCAGAAAAGCTTATCTGCCCTCCTCAGTGACCATTTAACAATAAAGAAGGCAAGAGCTGAGACGGAGCCCAGGCGGACATCCCGTTGCCATGACAACCCATGTGGCCAACATCATTTTAATGCTTTTTCAATGGGACAGCTCTGTGCTGGGCTTTGGGAAGAGTGTGGCTGAGAAGACTGAAGACACCGGGGCACATACTGTGTCCCCACGTAGCAGGAGATGCAGTAGATGCTCCCAGTGCAGTTCTGTGTCCATTGAGGGTCCTACCTGGGCGGGTGCCAAGCAGAAAGCAGCGTCCTTGTGCTGGTTATTTCCTGCCTCTCTGACCCACCCCTGCATTGTCCTCGCAGGTGAGTCTCATCCAGGGCTCTGACAGGGTAGTGCCCTTGAAATCTCAGTGACCCCTGACACTAATGAGCACTCCCTCCTTGACACTCTCTGCTGGGCTTCTCACGCTCCGATCCTAGGACCCACTTCTACTTACAGTGTTGAGAATCGCACCAGAAATAAAGTGCTTTTATTTGTACCAATGAATATTCACCATATTAGAAATTTAAGTGGACAAATGTTACCATGTTTTTTCTTTATTCTGATGCAATGTCACACATTCTGTGGCCTCTGCCTGTTGCCTCTGGAAATCTCTGTTCTGCACTCAGAGGCAATGAGAATGAACAGGCAAAAATGCTGCCCCCACATCCAGGGGGTGGTTTACAGGACCCCCCACAGCAGTGCTGGGAACCCCAGGAGGAGTGTCCCTCGAGAATCATGGTTCCACCTTATTCCTGTGGCTTTCCTGCAGTGTGGACTGTCTTTCCTCCTGATTCCCTGGTCACTTTTCTCAGTATTGGAGGCTTCATCATTTGACGATGGTGAGAGCTGTCCCTGCTGTTCCAGGTCCGCCTTCATTGGGTGTGTTCTTCTCGGGTCACTACTTGCTTAAGGTTGAGATCAACATCTCTCTTCATAAAGTCCCAATCTCTTTCTAGCGTGGAGATCTAGAGGACTGAAGACACCGTGGCACATGCTGCATCCCCAGGGAGCAGGGGATGCAGTGGATGCTCCCAGTGCAGCCATTTGAGCTTCAAATCTGTGAGTATTGTCCTTGTTGGCACCTTGGCACCTTGGTCCCCAGGTGCCCGTGCCATCTACCCCCATCTTTCCACCTTCTTGGTTATTCTTGCAGAACAACTGGGCAGCCCTAGCCAGCCTTTCTTCATTCCCTTACCTGATCTCAACCCATTCTCCACCCCAGCAGGGAAGTCTTTCCTAAAACCCATTCAGTGAGGTCTTCTCACCCATGACCAGACCATTCCAGCAGCTTCCATTACTCTGGATGGAGTCCGAGCACCGTGGAGTGCTTGGTGGACATCATGATGTGCACTCATGGCATTGCCTCTCTCTCCCGTCCTAGACTGTGGTTTGCTTCCTCTCACGAGAGGCTCCCTTAGGCAGGCTCAACTCTTGGGCTCTCAGGATGCACATGTGTTCCCGTGTTCCACAGGCGTTTCTCTGTACTCTTCCAGGAAATGGTCTTCATGCTTCAGGCATCTAGAGGTTTTTTCTCTCAGAGGGGAGAAAGCTCCCAGTGGTTCCAGCAGGAGTCAAGGGAATGACATGATCTTGTGGGGTTTCCCCTTGGGCCCGTGCCACTCCTGGACCCATGGTGTGGCTGGGCTCTCCACTGGTGGAGTGCTCCAATGTCTCGATCTGAGTCATATACCCACACTTGGAACCAAGGCTGGGGTGGGGTTAGCCTTACCCAGGCCATGGGGACTGAAAATGGGAAAGAGGTGGGCCTAGGGGTAAATCAGGGCTCTTGCCATAGAGAAGAGGTACGGATGTGGGAGATGAAGAACCATAGAAACCAGGTATGAACCACAGAACCAGGTACTCCTGTTGCTGTTTTAATCTCCTGTTGCCTGACACCAATATTTCTCACCCTTATTCCTGCATGTGACATTCTTCTGTCCTCCCCCATCGTGAACACCCATGCACATCCCGTTAACTTCTTATTCCTCAAGACCAGCTCAACCTTGTGCCTTCCCAGGGAAGTCACTACCGTTTCTTCCCTTAGTCTGCCTTCTACGTGCCATGCACACCCATGTGCACCACGGTGCAGTGCAAGCTGCATTTGTCCTTTGGGTTTAGCATCCCCACCAGGGCAGCTTGCAAGCAATCACCACTTGTTCATTTCTTCCTCCCCAGCAAGCAAACAGCCAAGGCCTAGCACAGAGCAAAGACCTCATTCAGCCTGGGGAGTCAGATCTTGTTTTGGTCTCCCAGGATCCTCTGAGACTTGTTCAAACTGTTCCCAGTATAACTTTGGGTGGGAGACTTTGGAGCCCATGAGAGAATTTAACTGTGTGTATATTTTTTACTCTTGAACTCAGCAAAATAGGATGAAGTGATTAGTGACTGAATCTATTTGACATGGTCCATGTAGAAAAACAAAACTCCTTCCAGGTATTTTATCAGAAAGAATCCAGTAAAGGAATTGATTACCTAGGTACATGAAAATCTCTCATAGGCATCTTCTTATTTGGTAGGTAATTTTGATGACCTTTCTCTAATACTCATGTATATTTATTTCAAATTGGATAGATTGGAGATGGTTTAAACGAGAAAGGAAAACCCACTAACAACGTTAGCAGTCCTGCCACAATCTGAGTGGGAGGCAGCTGAGTCTCAGGAGGGCCCTGGAGGCAGTCCAGGCCTGCCATGGCCCACTTTATACCCTCAGAGAGGCCACAGAATCCCACTGAGGCTCAGTGTTTTCTGTGTCACATGGGATTCCACACACTAACCACCCACCAGAAATGTGCCATGAGATAACCCAATAGTGTGACCTCACTGCTCACTGCATCTTATTTTGTTTCCTTCAAAGATTCTGTTACGACCTAAAGTTAAGGGCTGTGGGGTTCGCAGTGGCAGAGCTCTTGCCCAGCATGCAAGAAGCTCTGAGTTCCATCCCAGCACTGCAAAATAAATACTGTCCTTTATGCATGTTCATTTTTTAATTTATTTTTTCTAATAATCAATTCCAGGCAAAGAAGTGCTAAAAGGTTAAATGTTGGATGGTACTGGATGATAAAATAACCCCAAGACTAGCAACTGCTAAAAGCCGCTAGTCTACTGAAGGTGGAGTGACAAAGAGGTGAGGTTCTATTGCTAGAGATACTGCAACCCCTTGGTAGGCGCTCCATCCATAGCAGTAAGCATCCCAGGTAAGGTGACCATGGTAAGGGGGCTGCCAGGGAAATGGAACCACAGAAGTTCTACCTTCATCAGAACATTCAGAAGTAGAAAGAGAAACAAATTCTCTGGTTCCTCCTTCTTCCCATCTTCGTCTTGCACCAGTGCCATCAGCTTGGTAGAACCTGCCAAGGGCAGAGCACAAGAGAGATGGGAGACACAGTTCTGCATGAGACCCAACAGGGCAGATGGCTGGGATCTGACAGCGAACTGGAAGTTGACAGCCACAGGGTTCTTTCCAGAAGCAAGTCTTGTCAGATGTGTGACCTTTTGAGGTCAGGATTCAGCTAGAACTTAGGAGAGGAAGAAGGATGGACCTCTAGGAAAGCTCTCCTCTGAGGGAAAGTCACGATGGTGTCCACTTCAGATCAGCAGGTGGGAGAGAACCTTTCTGGGGCAGTGTGCAAGCTGATGGAAGACTGCAGCCCCTGCTCTTCTAGGACACCTCCAGGCTGAGTGCAGAGCAAGAGAGCCAGGAGGAGGGCACCAAGGGAAGGTGCTGTCCAGACTAGGAGTGGCTGTCAGACTGGAGTGGCTGGCAGGGAGCCTGAGAGGCCGCACGCAGGGTCCTTCCCTGTGATCAACATGATAGAATGAACTAACCCCCGTGATGCATATAAATTACTCACAGAGGCTCCTGCATGCTTTTGGTGGGCAATACCATGGACTCGGGAGTTCATGTTCTCAGCAATTCCCCTCAGCTGCACTCAGGAACTTAATAAGGCATTGACCTTGCTGGAGGATTTCAGAAGTCTGTCCAGGTGTCCACTAGGGATCTCCTGAGCTTGACTCTCCATACTGAAATTGTTTGTGTGGGTCCCAGAATGGCCTCAGCTGCAGGGATGCCACAGGCTCTCTTCTCCAATTGATCATATAATGGGTAATCTGCGTCTCAGAGATGTGTGGAGGGCCTGAACAAGCCACATCCCCTTCAGCACTCTGTGCTGGTCTCCTGTTGGGCTTCCAACACCATGTGAGTGACTCCCTTCCAGGGGCCATTATTTTCTCCGGAAGCTCTCTTAGAGGTTTCTGAGGAGCTGGCTTCTCTTGGCTCCTGGAGGATTCTCTCCCACAGAGTGTCTGGGAGCCTTGCAGATTCACTCTATCTTTACTGAACCTGCAAACTTGAGCCCCTCTGAAGCTCATGACCAGGGCAGTAATGAGAGGCCCCATTGAGCTGGGCCTCATTAAGACTTTTCTGCTCTCTCCTCCCATGACATCCTTTATTCAGCTGGGTGCTGACGAGCAATCTGGGAAATTAGAGAGCTGAACAGTGCCTTATTTCACGCCAGAAAGTGCATTGCAATGGTGACTACATGGGCTGATGGAATAAAGAATGACACTATAACTCTGGATTGTGAATGGGAGAGAGGGGTGTTGGCTTATGAAGCTATTATGCATTCCTCAAGACACATTCCCAGGGCTCCATAAAATGTGCCTATATTCACATATATTTTGTTGCAATCTGGCCCTTGGACAAAATGAGGCCCTGGCAATTGATGTTTATGGCTTTCCATATAAGCTTTCAAACAAAATTTACACTGCATTTTACTGCAGCTATTTCACATAAAGCAGGGGATTTTGCCACAAAAATGAAAAGAGAAGAAACTGCATTCTTAAGTTTCTTATAAATCAATATTTGAGGTATAAAAATATCTATATAAAAGATAAAGCAGTGACAAACACATCTAGGATGGAAAGAAAGCCTATTTAAGCTTTGCTTTTTCTCTAAGTTGCCTTCCATATCTGGAATGCAGTCAGCATTTTAATTTTAGGAGAAGATAAGACTTGAATATCTCACCCCAGATCTGGTCAGCAGTGACCTGTCCAGCTTCAGCCCAAGGGGATGCTGCACAGGGCATTCTAAAGACTAAAGACTGCTTCCACCAGCCCGCCTTGATGGCTGATTGGACAGGGGAACGTAAATCAATACTGTGTTGGATTTCCCCAGATTCTTTACTCACAATGCCTCTGCAAGACTCTGCATTTTCAAACATAAGTTGCAACTGATAATTCTAAGAAAGATCTCCTAAGGTTTCTAAGAAAGATCTCTTCCTCTTCTCAGCTTTCATTCAAATCCTGCCAAATCAATATGGTCACATTTCTGATAGGCCTTGTTACTGAATATCCCCAACATAAGTGACATAAGTATATGCACCTATATCAATTTCCACATATACATGCACACTTACATGAAGACTTTAAATAGTTTGAGTTAATTTATATAGCTTTCTTTTATGTCTACTTTCCACATAACACATCATAAACATTTCTAATGACATTTTATTATCTTTAAGTCACTGTGGTGATGATGATTTAATATCCCCTACCATATTTACTTAATCATTTTTAATGACAGATATTTAGGTTGCTTTCAAAAGCTTATTGCTGTCATAAATAATGCTTATCACGAACATCTTTGCCCATCTATCTCCTTCCCAAATCTTGATTATTTCCTTAGAATGCATGTCTAGATGATGAATCATTGGGCACAGGCATGTTTATAAATCTCAAAGCTCAGCTTCCCAAGGTTCCATCTTTGGCAACTGTGTTCTTCTCCCAAGTAAGTCAGCTCTATGTCCATGTCGGCCTTGATCTCTGTTGTTTCCCTGGGGCCCAACATTGTTCCAGATAATAGGTGATTTAAATAGGATTCAATAAATGGACAAAGAAATAAACCCTTCCCTACCACTTGCCCGGTGGAGCACAGCACAGCTCCAGCCCTCCACTGCAACACTAGGTGACAATTTGCTCTCAGAGATTTTTAGGAAGAAAGGGTGTGTGATCTGTCACTCCCTGCATGTGCACCCCTCTTATGGCATCTGACTGACAGCTTCGTTCCCTCAGGGAAAGGACAGCTCATTAAGGACAGCCCTGAGAAAAAGCTGAAGACATGTAAATGAACAGAAAAATTACATCTCCCAGAACTACCAAAGTGCTGCAGAATAAATACATCCAGGAATTTGGAGCTGAGAAGTGGATGTTAATCTCTCTTTTCATCTTCCAGTCATACCATTTTGCAAAAACCACCCTCAGATTTCACTTCTTGAATTGTTGGGAACATCTGGTGGGCCAGTGAATAACCGTGACTATTGTACTGTGGTATATTTTGGGGCAGGAGAGAAATTCCTGTTCTTTTCTGGCTGACTTGCCAATCCTGCTTCCTGGAGAGATGCTGCAGGTAAGAACGCGTGGCATCTTTGTTCTGTTTTCCATTTGATTGGCACATACATATGGGGCTTCTTCCCAACTACCTGCCTACTCTCTAATGCAGTGTGTGGTAGATGAAAAACAGGAACACAGTAAAAGCAATTAGATGGAGAAAACTGGACATCTGTCCCTCTGTTGAATATGGATATGTGTGTATGTCTATTAGTCACTGTGATCAAAAGACCTGACCAGAATAATTTGAGAGAAAAAAAAGTTTATTTGGCTCATGATTTCAGAGATCACAGTCCATAGATGGTCGACTCCATTGCTCTGCCTGAGGTGAGGCAGAACATCATGGTGGAAGGGCGTGGTGGAGGAAAGCAGCTCAGGATGTGGGACCAGCAAGCAGAGAGAGACTAAGCAGGTCACCAGGCACTGGGTACATTCCCAAAGGCATGCCCACAGCAACCCACCTTCTCCAGGGACACCTGTCTGCCTATGTTCTCACTCAGTTAACCCACTCAAGTGGATTGATGCACTGATTAGGTTAAGGCTGGTAACCCAATAATTTCCTCTGGATGTTCCAGTAGTGTCGCACACATGAGCTTTTGGGGGACACCTCATATCTGAACTACACACTATACAACGCAGACTTATAATTTTTAAATTTTCCATTTACTAAGGTATTATAAGCATGTTTTGAGTCTGTCAAGACTGTTATACCCCATTTATACAGCTGCTTATTCCACTTTAAAAGTAGATCACAATTTATTCATACAGATTCTCATTGGCATTTAATAGTGATTATTAATTAAAAATAATAGCAAATAATATTTTTATTTATATGTCCTAGTGACTCAACTAAGTTATTTTTTGGGTGGCGGGTGGGGAGGTATCAGGGTTTGAACCCAGGGCTGCTTAACCACTAAGCTATATAACCAGCCCTTTTTATTTTGAGACAGAGTCTCCTAATTTGCTGAGGCTGGACTTGAACTTGTGATTCTCTGGCTTCAGGCTCTGGAGCTGCTGGAATTTCAGGCATGCACCATTGTGTCCACTGCTCAGCCCAGTTCTTTAATACAATAATTCACATGACACTCAGGAATAAACCAGAGGCAGCATATTATCATTCCATGTTTACATGAGGAAACTTCAGTCCTAGGGAAATTTAGCTCAAGACTGCTCAGCTAATCAATACCAGACTCACATTCATGGACCAAGTTGTAGCACACTTGCTGTTTATTTTGTGTGATTATAAATGCCGCCACAGTTATCCCTGTGCCTCAGTCTTCATGCAGCCTCAGTCATATCTGTGAAGGAGACTTACAGATGTGCAAATGCTGTCCCATGTGGGGCTCTCATTTTAATGAAAACCATGGAGGTATCTGAAAGTCTCCAAGTGAAGTTTCCAAAGTGCATATGACACAAGGGCTGACAAAAATAAGTGTAAATATTCAACCTCTGAAACACGGGCATATCATATGTGGCAGGTGGGATGTTGAATAATAGTCCAGACTGGTGGACAAATTATTGTGCGTATGGTTTAATGACAGATGCTAAGTGATCACTCTTAGCATTTGGTTTTGCTTTTCTCCAAGCCAAGACAGAGTCCACACTTTCCCTCAGGAAGCAGTTACCGTGCAGCTGGTCCACTTCAAAGGTAAACTGAACTTTCCTCTTTTCTGCCTGTCTTTTATAGAAGTCATTGGAGAACACACTGCATGTGACTTATTTCACTGCTGGTGATGGTTTGGTGGCCAACGTGCAGCTGGCTGGAGGTGGCAGGTGGACATCATCTTGAATGCACCACATGAATTCTGCAATGAGTGAGGGATCATGGATTGCGTTGGTGGTTTTCCTTGTTTCAGACTCTCTTCACTCACTTTCCCATCTGTCATGAAGAATGATTTTTCTTCCAAGAGGCCAACCAGGATGTCCTGAGGAACTTCCATCTATAAGCCTTGGCAGAGCTGTTCCCGTTCCCTGAACCAAGAGCCCCTCCACCCTGCCCGTGGCTCATTTCGTGTGAAAAGAGGATCCCAGCAGGAACTCATATTGGCTTCCATGTTCTTTGAATATATGAGGGATTTTCCTATTAGATGTTAAAATTCCACATTTTCATTTTGAATAAATGTTTTATTTTGGAATGATTTTAAATTTACACAGAAATTGCAAAGATGGTGCATAACGTCTCCTTACACCTCTTCTCCAGGTTCCCTGTTTCCAACGTTCTGTATATCCCTGGTAGACTTGTCTAATAAACCAACAGCTTCACAGTATGGATAGCTAAGCGTCAGCCTTCCTTGAGCATCCACATTTCCCATTCAGGTTCTCTTTCTGTTCTCAGATTGGGTGCTGGCCACATAGTGCATCTAAGTCAGATCTTCTCAAATTCCTCTGGCCTGTGGCAGCTTCTTGGTCTGTCCTTGTTTACAAAGTTCCTGATAGTCTTGAGGAATACTAGCCAGCAATTTTGTAGAATGAACCCTGTTGTGGGTTTTTGTATGCTTTCCTTAGGTTAGACTAGAGGGTGAATTTTTGTGAGAAAGCTACAGATGGCATGCAGGCAAATGAGTAGGACTACGAATATAAAACTATAAGCACTGGAGTTGAACTTCACAAACTTTTTATGTCATAAACTACTCTTTTTCATTTATCAACTATTTAAAAATGTCTAAAAAGTCCTCTAGTTAACAGAATGGATAAAAATAAAAAGTTCTGATTTGGCCCACAGGGCATTTTTGCTGGCCATCAGAAGGAAAGAACATCATCTCCACTGTTTATTGAACTGGAGAAAAGGAAATCCATAATATTTGGCTATACAGATTCTATTTACGGGGGTAAGAAAGCAGCTGCCTTATGGTTTAGAGGTTAACTATTATTGTAAGTTTATGCCTATTTAAACCAGACAGTCTGCACTGTCTGGTTACAAAGTTTTGTTTATTAATTTGTTTTGATGCAAAGGCCTTAATTGTCAGGGTTGCTTTTATCCATAGTAACAGAGTGAGACCTAGAGAAAGTGGTAGGTTCAGTCAGTGTGGCCAGCATGATTAAAACACCTTTCAAATTTCTGTAAGTTCTTAGCTGCTGTCTCCCTGGCCACATACACCTTGTTCCCAAAGTTACCAGGTTTTAGTGTGACTTTTGTCTTAGATTCATCTTAAGGTGACAAACCCTAAGCAGGAGGGGGCAGACAGGGAACTCCCATGCCACTCTGCTCTAGGTGCCTGTCTGGCAGCAGCCTGCTTTCCTATGGGGACCTTGGTGCTCTGGACTGCACACAACCTCCTTTCCCCTTTGCCTCTCCATCCCAAGCATGCTGTGCCTTCCCAATATTACTAGAGTCTGGACAATTTGTCTAGCACAGTGTTTCCATCACATGTGTAGCCAATGTCCTGGATTAAGTGACTCCAAAATCATCAAAGCAGTTGCTGTTTTCCTGATTGGGTTTAGACTAGCTGAGAGAATAGAGTGGGAGAAGAGAAAAAGAACAGGCCTCACCCACCTTGATGTGTGCCTGACAAGCCTGTTCTGTTCCAGCTCTGTGCCTGCTCACGTGCCTCTCATGGGTACCTGTATTGGCATCCCCACTTCATGGCTTATATACTGTGGACAAATTCCTTGAATGTTTGGAGTTTCCATGTCCTATTAGATAACATGAAAATTATATTGCCTACAGAAGGTTTTGTGAGGATCACGTGAGATGATGTGCATCAAAATGCTTTGAAAGCATCAAGTCCTAGAGAAACATCCAGCATGGACATACTAGTGGTGACTGAGTGAGGAGTCTGGGCTTCCTTCTATGCAACCAGGACAGTTTCATTCTGTGATGGTTAGTGTTATACCTGTGCTAGCTTGTTGGAGCAGGTGTTGATGTGCAGAGATTCTGGGCTTGGTCCCAGCTGATTTAATTCATTCCACAGCAGTCTAAGCTGACAATAGCCCAGTGGGATGAGGGCTGAAGATGGTGCCAAAGCCCCTCCCCACTGTGGAGAATGGCTTCAAGCCCACCCCTCCAAGATGGTGGGTCATGTGAAATAAGCAAATCTTTTAGAATTAAAGCACAGCTGCATGTCCACTGCTCTTTCCTTTAAAGTTACTAAGCAGCTCTGGACTTGACTCTCCACTGATAATACTCAAGAACTAGAAGTGCTAAGTCTGTTTGTTTTAAATCTGGTCATTAACATCAGTTTTGCTTACACTAATGGCTTCTCAAGGGAAAGATGCATGCATTATTAAATGTTGCTTAAGGAAAGAAAAATGTTTTGGTTGGTTAAAAATTCTTTGATTGCAAATTATAGAAAATTCTACATAAAATGGGTACAAGAGAAAAGTAATTTAATGCTTCCTAGAAAAACCCAGGGATAGCAGGGCCAATTTATCAAGTAGTTACTATGATATGCATGATATGTATTATAAATAGGTTCGTTTAAAAACAAATATAAATATACATATATATACACACACACACACACACAGAGAAACACATATATACACACTATATACACACATACAAAACACATAAACACATATTTATACATGTAGATATGCCTATATATGTATATTTATTTATTTAAATACAGAAGGTAGCCTGGAACACACCAGTCATCCTGCAGCCCTATCTGCTGTGAGGTCCTTGCCTTCCTCTCCTGCTCTCCTTCCTCTCAGCCATGCTGCCTACATTGACAGAGGCCTCCTGTCCCCTCCGTGGTCACTCCCCTGTCTGCCCCGCCACTGCTGCCTTACCCTGTGCTTTCCCCGTAGCTCAAGCATGCACCTGCTCCCGGGGCTCCTGCGTTCCATCTTCCCTTCACCTCAAGCTCTTTTTCTTCAGATCACTTCCTCCCTTCCTCCAGGAGCGAGGGCAGCCCCTAGAAAGGCTTTCCTTCATCAAACAGCGAAAACAGACGGGCAAGTGAAAGATGGGCGCGCACCCTGGACACCACTTCCTCAGGTCTCCAGTTCCCTGGGGGAAAGACCAGGATCTCTAATGAGGAAGACCTGAGCACGTCTTCTTTATTCTCATTGGCCCACCCTGTGTCACATGCCTATGCATTAACCAATCACTGTGGGAAGAGGTAGTGAGTCTCATTGGCTCTGCCTTGGTCACATGCCCACGCCTGAGCCAATCACTGTAGAGAGAGGACCTGACTGACTGTTAGACTTGGTTCAGGAATGAGGCTTCTTCCTTGGTGTTGGGCGCCAGGTGCTGGCGTCGAAGGACAGTTCTCCAGTGTGAATAAGGTACAGTTACCAGAAATGGAGTTGGGGGGGGAGGCGTGTGGGGGGAGGGCATGTGTATCTGAGGATAAATTCAGTTTCTCACTCCAGAATGTTCCTTGGGTTAGTTTGATGGGTCGTGTTCCCTCCACACCTTGATTCTGGCAGTTTTCCACGCACTCCATTTCTCAGGAGTTCGGCCGGTCTCTCAAGGGTAGATTTCTAAACCATATGTTTTTGTTTTCTTAAAATGAATTAAGTATTATTGTATGCTTAAAAATGGTTTGCAGTTTAAGAAAATGATAAATGGCTTATGAGGAAAGGAGAACATGCAGGCGTGTGGAAAGGACAACTTGTGACCTAGTTGAAGAAAAGTTATTCCCATGAGAAGAAGAGTGCCCAGGAGCCCAGCACCCACATCTTACAGCTGAAGAGTGGCTGTCATCACAGTAAGACAGTGGCCATCACCTGCTCTGCAGAGGTCACCAAGGATCTGCTGGAGCACTGTGAGGGAGAGGGAGTCTTCCCAAGGATGTTTGCAGGGTCTAAATCACCTAAGATACTGATAGGCAAAATATGCAGGGGACTCTTGCAAACCAATAAGAAAAAGACAAGTCTTGTCAGCACAGTGGTGGGAGGGAGATTCCTGCAGTGCTGGGTCTCAGGGATGAATTTCTCATTCATCGCCCCACCCTGGGTGCCCCAGGGGAGAGTAGAGAGGTAAAAGTGTGTCATTGGTGAAGCATGGAACTTGGCACATGAGTAGGAGCATGGCATACAAGTTAGAAACAAAAAAGTAGGTTTCAAAATGGCAATGTGGCTAGATTTCTAAAAAGGTACATACTGAGTGAAGAAGGAAATGTCATGAACACACTGTCTACCCCATATATGATGATGTTTATTTTGCCAGAATGTATGCAAAGCACCATGCCCATAGTAAAATAGGTGTTATTATGATAAAGTGCTTCCTACAAGTGATGAACATGGAAAATGATTTCTTGGTTGAGCCATTTGAAATCACCAATATTTGATGTTTTGACTCACAAAACTGCAATTTCATATGTTCAACATAATTAGTATACAAGAAATCTTACTTGGAGTAATAATAATAATGTTCCCTGCAAAAAATGAAATTAAGTAAGTCTGTATACCTGAGTTCAAAGAAACAAAATTAAATGCAGACTTTCTTCTTAATATGCATTTCCTGGACTTGATCTCTCTGTGTGATTTCATCCTGCTGCTAAATATTGTAGCATGGTCCAAAGAGCAGAAGAGCTTGCTTGCTGTCCCAGACAGACACCCCTGAGCAAATGCTGGCTGGATAGTAATTGAGCTGTTTCTCCTGTGGATTCAAAATCACCATGTAAAGTATCAGCTCCTTAATAGAAGTAACAGAGTAACCTGTAGAGTAAGGGGTAGGTGTATTAATTGTCTGGGTCAGGGAGACAGATTTGTTCCAGGTGCTCACAGATATGGGCGGAACTCAACGAAGAGCTACTAAAGGATGGTGTTTTCGTGTTGGGCGGATATGTGAGCTATGGTGAGGGACAGAACTTCATCTCAACATCTGTAGAAGTCCTGTGTTTTGGGAAGCAGTGACCAGAGGCAGCAAGGATAGATTGCTGGGATGGAGCAGAGGGTAGCCTGATCTTTTTATATGCACTGAATTTTATGAATGCAACTTTGGCCAGTTTCTTCCCACTAGAGGCTTAGTTTCCATCTTTATGAAAAGTGTAGTTTGGATCAATTGCAGTCCAAAGACCACCAGATGCTGAAGCTGCAGTTGGGGCTAGAGGAGGCTGTGCTTGTCAGTGGGTGTAGTAGATACAAGGAGGACTTGAGAACAGCGATCAGCAGCTGGCCAGCCTCTGCTCTGCTCCCTGGTCCAGCTGCCTTGACACTGGCCCAGGGTCGCATCTGTCTATTACTGGAACAGGCTTCAGCTCCCGGCTTCTGTTTCTTCACCTGTGAAATAGAGTTTTTAAAAAACAGTGTTTGTCTCAGGCACTGGGTCTGGCGTTCTGTGAACCGACATAATGATAGTTATTTTATAGTTGAAAGCATTTTTTGTGAGAAAATGTGTAATGTTTCCAATAGTTACTGGTGAATTGAAAAGTATGTTGTTTAATGATCTATTTTCCATTTGCATTTCATCTATAATAAATTGTCTCTATATTCTTTCCACATTTTTCCTCTTTGGTTTATATATTTTCCTATTCTAAAGAATATCATGTCATTAACCTTTGTTTTTCCTTTTATCTGTGTGGTTATAAATATTGCTACTAAGAAGCACAGTCTAGCTCCTGCTCTTTGACTGGGCTGGTTTCATGGTGGCTTTGATCTATAGAAAGGGGTGAAACTGGCATTAAAGCACTTTTGATCCTTGGTATCAAGGGATCTTGTCCTTTTGGTCCCCTTTGGATTGTCTCTGCCATGGAGAAAAACACTAGCCTTGCCTCCTTGAGGCTGAGATGCCATATGAGAAATAGGCCTGGCCAGCACCAGTCTCTGTTCTGGACTACCCAATGACAATAGTCCAGTTGACCCCAGGAGACTAGTCACAAGAGCCAGCAAGCTGAGCACAACACACAGATCTGACTCCAGATACAGCAAATACATCGGCTGTTACAGCCACTCTGTCTTTTGGTGTTTGTCATACAGTTTAGATAACACACCTCTCTCTCTCTCTCTCTCTCCTCCCTCTCTCTCTCTCTCTCTCTCTCTCTCTCTCTCTCTCTCTCTCCCTTGTGTCTGTACATATGCATTTCTCATTACCACAGATTGGAGGGAGATCACTGAGGTTTAGAGGGTACATTTTAACCTCCACTTCAAGCGTCTCCTTGTTTGAGTTTTTCCAATAAGCAGTAGTAGTTTTTCTTCATAAGAAAGCGGTCTTAGGGGGCAGAGGGTGGAGTGAGGGCTGTCAGCTGGATCGACCACTCCAGGCTGCAGTGAGCTGCATGGCTGCATTCTCCTGGGATTCTCATGGTTTACTGTACACAAATTTCCTCTGTCTACCACCTGTGTCACTGTCACTATGTCCTGTTCTCAGACCGAAGCTCCCGTACCTGAGCTCTCAACTGACAGCAACTGACGCCTTCGCTCTCTTCCCCTTTTGGCTTTCTACACACTTATTTGCTTTTCTTTCAAGTATAGCACTCACTGCACCCATGGCATTTTATATATTTGTTTTCTTTCTTATACATCCCTCATCTTCCCATATTTCTTTGCCCTTGTGCTCTGCCTCCTGAGAGCAGATCCCTCTTCTTTTTCCTCATTGGTTGGACTCTGAGTTGGTACTCCACAAACCCATTCAATGCCTTTCCTGGATGTATTCAGTCCACTGAGATTCTGTCCTGAGCAGAAGACTGCCCTTAGTCCAAGACACTTGCCCAGGAGGTAGAGGCTGCTGCCCAACCTACACAACCACTAGAGCTGCGTGAGTGCTCCTTGAGCGCCTCCCACCCCATCACTCTTCCCGAGCGGGGCTCATGTGACTGCTTCCTCAGCTGAGTCTCCCTGCTTGGTTCACAGTGGCCTTGGTGACACCTGATCCCCAGATGCTTCTGCAGACCATGCTGCCACCCACCTGTCCCCCATGTCAGCTGTGGCCCTTTTCCCCTTAATGCACTCCCTCTCTGATGTGAGGTTTCAGGTATCCAGAGCTTCTTGATGCCCCTCTGCACTGATCTGAATCTCATGGGAAAACATCACCTATCCCCCACCCCACTGGGGCAGCAGTGCCCAGGTATCTCCTTGCTTACCATCTCAGCAAACGTAAGATGTGTATTGTCTCACAACCTCTGTAGGGGGACTTTCAACTTTGGAACAACCGCCAAAAATACTTCCTTGTTTTCTTCTCCAGTGACCCTTCCTCTCAAAGCTCAAGAAATCTTCATTTCTCTTTTGACAGACCAATTGTCTTTTGATGGGCCGAATGTCCCTCTGAACCACCTGTGTCACAGATGTGATGCTCTGGGTCTACCCACATCACTTTGCTTCCTCTAAAGTGTTCCATTTTCTCAATCATTGTTATGCTATCAGTTCCAAAATTTGACTTGAAGACTTTTGAAAGTCAAGAACTAATATTTGGTACTCTGTGTTTCTGTGGGAACCTTCTTGTCTTCAACAGTGGACAGCAGGGCCTAAATTGAATATAGGTGGAGGAAGAATTCTAGGCACGACAGACAGTGATTAATTTATAAAAATAATTCCACTCCATGGACAATATATTGTACCTTATAAAAGGGATCATAGTGTCAACACTGTTTTCAGCCTAGATATTTCCATTTTAAAATATTTTTTGAACATTTTTTCTTATAAGCATTTGAGTCTGCGTAGTCTATATAATTCAGCATGCTTTTTAGCAAGCCTCAACGCCTTAACCAGTCTAATATTGATGTACATTTAGATTCCCCCAGTATTTGCAAATGCAAACACAGCTTCAATGAAGATCATTGCACATGTATTTTTGCGCTTTTGCAATAGGTCCTTAAGGTACAGGTCAGGACAGAAGGTGAATGCAGACGTGTTGCCAGAGTGCCTTAGGCTTTCCTTCCGTGGGCAGAGTCTGTTTCCTCTCTTTAAGAAATTTGGTGGAAGGATTATAGGAGAAGAATTTGGAAAGGAGACTGAGGTCAGCCATGGAGTTGTGAACTCCAGGTATGGTCACCTACACTGCTGGCAGTTCTGCCTAGGGGCTCGCCCCGCAGATCTCTCAAGCCACCTTCACACCTGATGGGTGGTGGTCAGCCTTGGCCAATGGGGGCACCAGCAGGAGTTTGCCAGGGGAAAGGAGAATGAGTGGCGTGTTTCCTCCCACTTCTTCGAGCGCCACAGGATGGTCTAGAAGCTCCACACCCATCTAGAGCATTAGCTGTGCTTGTGCTCTCGGAGGCTCCAGCACCGCCATGTGCTCCCCTTGGCCCTTCCTGCTCAGCAGGAGTAGCAGCTTGGCCCTAATGCCAGTTTCTGGGATCTTCAACAATGTTTCTTACTTTCCTTAACCTGTACACATTCCCTTCACATCTCAAAATAGTCTCTCCATTCAATTCTGTTCCATAAATCAATTTGCACAGAATCCTGCTCATGCTGCCACTGCTCCTGACTTAGCAGGTAAAGGCGTGGGGATTCTTGTTTGCCAGCAACAGGCCAGCATGAGGAATGCCTGAGAGTGTCACCTCTCCTTGACATCAGCTGCCTGACAGCCACTGGCAGAATTGATGGTCCCGGCCCAGCCACACCATGGACCACCTGGCCTTGGAGCATCTGAAGGATGTTGGGGCTAGAGGACCATCCAGTGAATTTCCAGGCAGTTCACGAATGAGGTGCTGGTCTTTTAATATAAGGGCTTTTTATTCATTTCATACTTTATTACAGTTACTTGAAGGCATTTCCATGAACATTCAAGGTGCAATATTGTTGAAAAGTTGTTAAGGGAGTTTAATGCATTGAGATTTATTTAAGTCACAACAAGACCTGACATCCCATATCCTCTTGAATTATATTATCTCCAATGTTACAAATTTTTCACTTGGTTGAGCAGCAGTGAACTGACAACCCTTGAGCTCCAGTTGTTAAAGCAAAAATTGTTGGAAAATGGACCCTTTGACTATATTAGCTTAATTTAGCAAACCTGTAGAACTTGGTAGAGGAAAATAAGATTAGGTATTAATAGTTAGACAATTCAGGGATTTGTCATGAGGTACTGTCAATATTCCAGAAAGATTAGGCAGACCAAAATGGAAATACTAAACTTTAAAAAATAAATTAGTCTTGTTTTTATAGTGATTCACACTTTTATACTGATTTCCCTATATGTTACTTAAAATAGGGTTAAAAATCAGTTTAAATTACTAAGAAAGTTAAACCACCACTATACAGACATTGGGACTCTGCCTCATTAGGAATTTTTGCTGTTAATTCATTATATTAATTTCCTATTGTTGCTATAATAAATCGCAAAAAAAACTAATAAAAAAATATTGCCAGCGATTTAAAAAACTACAAGCCTGGAGGGCAGAAATCCAAAGCAAGGCTTTAGGGAGCTGAGGTCAGGGTGTCCAGAGAGTCACATTCCTTCTAGAAGGTCTAGGGCAAATCTGTTCTTTTTCCAGTTTATAGACATTTCCAGTATTCCTGGCTGTGGGACCCCTTTCTCCACCTTTAGATGCAGCAGTGTAGTGTCTTGTGACAGTGTTTTTTCACTCATGTGGAGCCCTGTGAGAACATGGAGTTTGCCCAGAGAGTCCAGGAGAACATGCCCATCTCAGGATCCTTAACTTAGTCAAACAAAAATGCCCTTATGCTATGGAAGACAGTGTATTTACACATGCTGGTGATAGGAACAGAGAAGCCTGGGTATCCATTATTCTGTTTATCATGTGTAGCGTGTGTGATATAAAACAGTATTGCAAACAGTAGAGCCCAATGGAGGAGTGAACACATTGGCTCATGAGTTGAGAGCCCCAGGGGTGAATAGGAAACGTACCTGTGTATCTGTGTATTAGAAATAGCTCAATGGATTCTTCCACTGTTTTTTTTTTTTTTTATATATTGCATTCAACACACTTCTTTTAAGTGCCCACCCTATGAGGCCCTTGTAAATTGGACCTGGTCCCTTCCTTAGGTGCTCACAGGCTGCAGGGAAAAGCTGCAGCTCTGTTTCATGACACAGGTATGCCCATGGAGTGCCTTTGTGGGGGCACCACCCGCAGCAGAAGGAACCTAAGTTGTGCAGCTGTGTCCTCCTGTGAGTCCTGATGGTCTTGACCCTTGTGGCTCCTGCCACGTTCTCCAGTGGGCCTATGAGCTCCACCAAGACAGGCTGTGCCCTCTGCAGGACAGTGCCTGGTGTGGGGTGGTTACAGTGGGCTCCTTGTCAGGGCGCTCATCTCATGGGGCATATCAGATGTCGCAGCGGGTCCTGTAGGGGCCGGCACAGGTGAAGGAGGCAGGAAGAGACTGGGGACCTGCAACCCTCCTCAGGGAAGTTTTTCAAGCTGAAATCTGGCTCCAGCACAGCTGCATCTTCCTGTTCACACAGAACCTGAAAACCTTGTACACTGTATGAAGTCCAGATTTTAATGTTGGCAGCTTATTTGCATTGTTTTAAATTTTAGATAAAGATAGAAAAAGAAGTCATAGGGTACTCCCTCCCTGTGTGTAACCTTTCAGTTAAAGGCCTGGGACACAGGGGTGGGGCTGGGAGAGCTACTGCTGACATATGGACCAGGGGACCAGGCGGCATGCAGCCCTGCACCCTGTGGGTGACTGTCTGCCCTCTCCTGGGCTAAAGCCACCCTGGCATCTGACAGCATCTCTTCTCCCTGGCTCCTGGGATGTGTGTCCCATCATCTTGTCTTTTCAGGCCCACTCTTTTTAACCTGTATGTAAATCAATTTATGAAAACCCAGGGCTGAATTCCAAGACCCCCACTAGTACCTGTTGCTTCCTTTGGCCCAAATCATGTGCCATACACAAATCAGTAGACTGGCGGATTTTCTGAATTGCATCCGGGACAAGAAAAGGTGGATGGTGGAGATAGCCCCCCCCCAACTGGTTGATTTAAAAGGGGAGTTACCTCTGTCACAAAATGCATCTCTGAATTCTGTAGCTCCTTGTCCCCTGCCCAGACTAGAAGCACCCGTGTGTTGGGACTTGAGTGTGCAGAGTTTAGCTCCCTCAGGCCTGACATTTTGCAAGAGCTGTGGTTGTGATTTAGGTCAGCTGAGGCAAACCTCAGTTAGGAGGAGAAAAAGTTCTCTTCCCCTTATCGCAAGTCACAAGTTCTGCATGGTTTGGCTAGGAGGAAGAAGCTTCCTGCATACTTGTCCTGGGGACAGTACATTCTAAAGAGACAAATGCATCCTCAGAGGATTAGATAATGTCTACAAAGAACTTTGGGAGGGTACTTATCAAATAAACAGGAACGATCTGAATTTAGCTCTGTGTACCCACTGAGGCATGATATTTGGGCAATGTGGGTAAAGTGTTATTTGAAGAATTGCTTGCTTTGTTAGAAGAAGAATATAAAAGGAACTTGCAAATAAATCTCAGCATGCAGTCGCAACTGCTGCCTTTGCTCTGCATCCCCTGTGTCCTGTTTATTTTGTGACCCTTACCCAGGGACCCGAACGCTCTAGATGTTCACAATTGGTGCCCAAAACAGGGACCCTGCTGGATTGACAGGAAGGGTAAGTTCTTTTTCTTTATATTACAGGGTGATGGGACAATCTTCATCTTCTCCTTTTTTTACGTATTCTTAGGCATTCACTTGCCATCTATGGTATTAACATTTCTCATTCTGATATAGAGATGTGTCTTAAGGTGGTCAGGGAATGGAATCCCTGGTTCCCGGAGGAAGGATCTATGGATGTGGATAATTGGAAACGGGTCCGTCATAATGTTGAAAAGGCCATGAGGCAAGGCAAAAAAATTCCGATTCGGTTTTGGTCTATCTGGTCTATTTTATATACAATGTTTAAAGCTATGGAGGAAGAAAGGTTGATTGGCAATTTACAAAAGGAGCTAGCTCCCTCTATTTTAGATCTCCCTCTGGATATTAGTGAAAAAGAAGAGGTAGTAAAAGATACGCAACAATTGACTCATAATTCTTCACAAAATTCTGCTGATTTAACTAGTAATGATACGGAAAAGAAAACGAAAGTAAAAACAGCGATAGATGATTGCTCCGTTTCGAAACAATTCAAACTTGTTATGGAAGAAGTTCTGGGATGTCTTAATAAATTAGAAGCTAAAATGGACCCTAGGCCTTTATTGGGAACCAGGCCCTCTGCCCCTCCGGCCACCAACCCTTTTTTGGCAGCTTCTTTAAAGGCTGTCCAGGAAATGGACTCAGAACCTTCTGACGATGAGGACGAAACTCCCTTCTTTGCTTTTCCTATAATCAGGCCTGATCCAGCAAATGGAATGGCTCAGCCACCTTGGTATGAGGGAATTGATATTGATCATATTGGCAGATTAAAAAAGGCAGTGACAATGTACGGACCTCAATCCCTTTATGTAAAAGAATTGCTTAATGCTTTTGCTACTCATTACAATAATTTTGCTCCTGAGGATTGGAAGATTGTGGGCTGTGCTCTTCTACGGGAACCTGAATATCTTCAATGGCACATGTGGTTTTTAGAAGGATGTGCCACTAAGGCTAGAGAAAATTGTAACAGTCAAAACCCTGTTATTCGTGCAATAGGATACCCTATGTTATCTGGCACTGGTATGTATGACATTCAACATCAAATCAATATTCCTCCTGAGATTCATGAACAATTGAAGGAAATAGCTTTAGAAGCTTGGAACAAAATTAGACCTACTGGAGAACATTATGGCTCATGGACAAAAGTTTCACAAAAACCCAATGAACCTTATGTAGAATTTTTGTCTAGATTAAAATTGACAATTGAACGAACTGTGGTAGGAGAGGCTGCCAGGCAACAATTACTACGTTTGCTGGCTTATGAAAATGCTAATGAAGATTGTAAATGAGCCATTTTACCGATTAAAGATACAGAAGGAGGATGTCATCAACTACTTGGGATATACAGTTACCAGACAAAAGATAATTCCTCAAAAATTATCAATCAGGAGAGATAATTTAAAAACACTTAATGATTTTCAAAAATTATTAGGGGATATTAATTGGTTACAACCTTCTTTGGGGATACCTACTTATCAGTTAAGTCATCTGTTTTCATTGGTACAGGGAGATCCTGCACTTAATAGCTCTCGTATAATTACTAAAGAAGCCTCTGATGAGTTGACCTTTGTAGAACAGCGCATTAAAAATGCATTCCTTCTGAGAACAGATTTACAAGCCCCTATTTCTCTTTATATGTTAAATACATTTCAATATCCTACTGCAATTCTGGGACAGCATGAGCTTCCTTTAGAATGGATTTATACAAAACATATATTCTCCAAAAATATTATGCCATATGCTGACCAGATCGCATTATTAATTGAACAAGGAAGACAGAGAAGTATAACCCTGACGGGCAATGACATTTCTCACATAATTACCCCATTGCCTAAAGACCAATGGACTTACTTGGTACAAATGACTGAAATGTTACAAATAGCGTTGGCTGAATACACCGGAGGTATTTCCTATCATTTCCCCAAGGGCAAATTGTGGGACATGCTAAAACGTCAACAATTTGTAATTAATAATATTATTAGTGAATATCCTTTAGACAATGTTGTTACTGTGTTTACTGATGGATCAAAAACTAAAAGAGCTTATTGGACAGAGAATCAATATTGGGTTCAAATAACAAACTATCAATCTGTCCAACAAAATGAATTATTTTCAGTCATTCAAGTTTTAAATGATTTTGATAATCAAGACATTAACATTCTTACCGACTCTGCATACACGATGGGAGTAGTTAAAAATATATTTACTGCAGTAGCCTATTCTAATAAACCTGCTCTACAGAATCTTTTTCTTACCTTACAAAAACTTTTACAAGCTCATAATGCTCGCATATTTATAGATCATATTAGATCACACTCTAGATTACCAGGATTTTTGACATATGGTAATGCTCAGGTAGACAAATTAGTGATGTTCAAAACTCCTCAAGAAGAACATAATCTGTTTCATTCTAATGTCGGACATTTACACATTAAATATAAGATTCCATATAAACAAGCAAAACAAATTATTAAAAATTGCCCAGTTTGTCGACCTTTACATCTTAGGATTGTACCTTCCAGAGTAAATCCTAGAGGGATTCAACCTAATGAATTATGGCAAATGGATGTTACACATGTTCCCTTGTTTGGACGTTATTCTTGTGTTCATGTTACTATTGACACATACTCTAAATTTTTGTGGGCTACCGCTCAAATTGGAGAAACCACCTGTCATGTTATTCAACACTTAGTGGAAACATTTGCTATTATGGGAATTCCCGCTATGATTAAAACTGATAATGGCCCGGCTTATACTAGTAAAAATTTTAAAGATTTTTGCAAATTATATGATATTGTTCATCTAACCAGAATAGAATATAATCCACAAGGACAAGCTTTAGTAGAACGTGTACATGCTACGCTTAAAACACTAATTAAAAAATTAAAAAGGAGGAAAACGACAGATTTAAATATGCACTTGTTTAGACATTTACAAAATCAACCTAAAGCATTGTTACATCAAGCCTTATTTATTTTAAATTTCCTTAATCTTCCACAAGGAGAAATATTGACAAGAGCAGAATGACATTTTGAGCAAAAAACCTTAGAAACAGTTCATGAACCAATCTGGATAAAAATTGTGGCAGATGCTGAATGGCAGCCAGGGATTTTACTTTATAGAGGAAAGGGCTATGCTTATGTTTCAACAGAAAATGGACACCGGCAGTGGCTCCCAGGGCGGTGGATCCAGACCCGTCACAATCCGAACGGCACCAAGGGGGGCACCCTATCCACTACCCCAGCCGAGGAATCAAGATCCTGAGCTTGATGTTCCGGTGGCAGCAATGGCGCGTCTTCATCTTGGGGCCCGACGTCGTCAACGTCCTAATTTTTCTCCCTTACCTTCGTGGGGTCAAATTAAAAAGCTGAGTGGGGAAGGGCAAAAGGTGCTGCAACGAACAGGGAAGAGTTGCACCCCAGAAAATTTATTTCTGGCCATGTGTGCATTATTGACAGTGTCTTCCGCTTCTGAGGTACAAAATAATAATACTCACTATTGGGCCTATATTCCCAATCCACCTTTGCTGGAACCTGTTACTTGGGGAGACATGGATATTACCTTATATACTTCTCCTGCTCTTTTATCTCCCCCTTGGAACAATTTAACATATATGAATATTAATGATGGAACACCATTTAATTTCACTTATAAGAATAATAACAGTAAACCTATATGCTTGGGCGTTCCTCCTTGCTTACAATTAGATTGGCAACATTGGATATTAGTTGGAAACTGGAGTGATGGTTCTCGAACCTGTTTACAACAGTTGTCTGCATGGTCCGTTAATATGACCTGGGATAATATAACTGAACAAAAATACCCTATGTTCCCCGAGTGCCCTGATTTTACTTATCAGGACTTGAGATACTCCCCCTTCATATGGCAGGAATGTTTAGGTAAATTTGGGAAGATATTTCAGGATATTATCATGTGGGGTCCTTATGGGATGTTCTTAAAAAATTGTTCAGAATGGAATATTACTGCTTGTGATTTATCTTCTACATACAGAATCCCACCGAAAGAGAGATGGAATGAAACCATTCGGAACGGCAAACTGATGGCCTGGGGTGATGGCGGAATTGCTGACCCACGTTTGGCTTCAGTGCAGTACCCTCATCATTTACAAACACATCTATGGAAAATTGCTGCTGCAACTAAACCTGTAACTTTGTCTAATGACTCTTTCTCTGGGACTAGTCAATCTGCTGCTTCTTATAATTTTACTGTATTTAACGAATATAATATAACTACATGTGTGCCCATGCCATACCTGTTCTTAATTGGAAATGTTACTTTTGATGAGGGAATTTTATGCTTTAATTGTAAGTTGTATACCTGTATTAATACATCTGTTTCCATTCCTTCTGGTTATTCCATTGTGCTGTTACAACAGCGCTCTCACATTTGGCTTCCTGTGAACTTACAAAGACCATGGTCCCAAGATCCTGTAAATACTTTGGTTCTGGAATTCTTTAGACGATTGTTAAAACGTACTAAACGGTTTGTGGGAGTTGTTGTTGCTGTAATTCTAAGTCTTATTGCAGTGGCTACAGTTGCTACAGTTTCAGGGATAGCTTTACATACTTCTTTACAAACAAAACATTTTGTTGAGGAATGGTATAAAGATTCACATGAGTTATGGCTATCCCAAGCTCAAATTGATTCTAGACTTCAAACTCAAATGGATATTTTAAAACAGACAGTTAATTGGTTAGGAAAAAATATACTCACTTTAGAACAAGAAATTAGATTAAAATGTGACTGGAATTCAACTTCTTTCTGTATAACTAATATACAATATAATCAAATTTTACATGAATGGAGTATCATACAAAATTATCTCAATGGTAATGAAACAGCTCAATTAATAATTGATTCTTTACAAAAGGATATATTTGAGATTTTTGGAAAAGGGTTTCAACAAGATGATGCTGCACAAATAGCTGAAATGTTTTTAAAACAGTTAGAAGGATTAGATCCCAAAGGAATTGCTCAAAGTCTTACCCATACGGCTGGAGGTGTGGGAATAGTGTTATGTTTAGTTATTATCCTGTTTGTAATTATATATTGCATGTGCATAAGACCATCTCAAAACTCTATATTAACTTTGTGGAAAGCTGTTTTAGAAAAACAAAAGAAAAAGGAAGGAATTGTTGGGGTTTGAGCGTGCAGAGTTTAGCTCCCTCACGCCTGACATTTTGCAAGAGCTGTGGTTGTGATTTAGGTCAGCTGAGGCAAACCTCAGGAGGAGAAAAAGTTCTCTTCCCCTTATCGCAAGTCACAAGTTCTGCATGGTTTGGCTAGGAGGAAGAAGCTTCCTGCATACTTGTCCTGGGGACAGTACATTCTAAAGAGACAAATGCATCCTCAGAGGATTAGATAATGTCTACAAAGAACTTTGGGAGGGTACTTATCAAATAAACAGGAACGATCTGAATTTAGCTCTGTGTACCCACTGAGGCATGATATTTGGGCAATGTGGGTAAAGTGTTATTTGAAGAATTGCTTGCTTTGTTAGAAGAAGAATATAAAAGGAACTTGCAAATAAATCTCAGCATGCAGTCGCAACTGCTGCCTTTGCTCTGCATCCCCTGTGTCCTGGTTATTTCGTGACCCTTACCCAGGGACCCGAACGCTCTAGACATTCACACCCGTGGCTTAGAGCCTGGCGCAGAGCTTGGCTGATAACAAGCATGTTGCAAATACTGTTGGATTATGGCAGAACACACCAGGGAGTTTTGGGAAACATTTTGACAATTTTGAGAAAGGGATATGGGGAAATGTAAGAGTTACTGTGTATCTTTCTTCACAGCCTCTGCAAAATGGTGCCTGGCCATTTTAGGTACATAGAAATTATCTCAAAGTGAAGACTTTTTCTTTTTTTGGATTGGATACTTTATCCATTGGAGTGTTGCTTTCATGCCCATCTTGATTTCAGACAAAAAGAGGGACATTGGCTGACAGAAAAATTATCAGAAAACTGAAGATCTAATTTTGAATTCAAGTGGGTGACCCTGGAATGCCCCCTGCCATGGAAGAGACTGTTTTCCCATCTATGTGGAGATGGGGACCTGGCCCTGTTACCTGCTTGCTGGACTGGGATGGCGACGGCTTTCTGGAGTGTTGGGAACATGTCCTTCAGAAGGGTCCATCAGGTGGGCTGCGAAGCACCTCCCCATGGTTTAGAGCCCAGAGCCCCACCCGGGTCATGGCATGTGGACCTTCCAGACTCTCCCATTCCCGTCCCCCTTACTCGTCCCCTGATGCACTGGGCCCTACTCAGAGCCCTGGAAGTGGCCATCCCTTCAGAACCCTGTGACCCCAGCTGGATGGCAGTGCTCAGGCCCTGTCCTCTCCCTGCTTTAGAACCCTTGAGTTTGCACTCCGCACCCTGTGGTGCCCCAGGCTGGTGCTGGGCTTGGCTGTGGGACAGTCTTGGGCAGCAGCATGTGGGCAGCGCCCAGCTGTTCCCAGAGAGCTCCAGATTACAGGGAGCATCAGCTGACTCCTGTCGTGCCTTGCCACTCCCTATGAAGAGAATTCACACCCAGCAGTGTCCTGTCCTTGAAAGTGACCATGCTGGGACGACCCGAGGCAGAGTTGTCCTGTGCAGTGTCACTGCAGCCTGGTGTCCTGCACTGCTGCCTGTTAGCTGGTGGCTTCCTCCTTTCCATCCTCAAGCCACCCGTGACTCAAGCCTGCCACCTCCTGCACTGCTCCCAACCAGCCCAACCTCCCCTTCCCAGTGCAGCTCACCAAGAGGAGGTGCATTTTGCACTTCAGGTCTGGGCTTAGGTGTCAGTTCTTTCACAGGATGTGGGGGAGGGGTGGTCCTTAAGTTTCAACCTGATGGTGACCTTTCTTGGTGTTCTCTGTTGGGGGCTTGACTGTGTCACTCTCAGCCCTTCCTGCAGCCTGGCCTCAGAGGTCTCTGCTTGGTGTCTTTCCCACCACGGAAACGATGCCCCTGCTTTGTTCCTTCCCATGGAGGCAGTGCGCCTCGTGGTAAAATTATGGTGCTGGAACCCGGGTAGAACCCCAGCTTTGCCACGTGCTTCTGATGAGACCACTGTCCAGCAGTGTTCCATGAGCATCTGGCCTCTGATTCTTCACCGGGGCAGTGGGGATAGTAATAGGAGGAGCTCCCTTGATCTTTATGCAGAGCACAGAGCAGAGGCATGTGACGTGCTCAGAGCTTGGGGTGCACTGGGCAGCTCATGTCAGAGCTCGGGGTAGACTGGGAAGCTCATGTCATCCCAAGCGTCTCTCACAGCGTCTGCACTTGGGAACCTTCGTCAGCTTTTGTTGGAGGACGGGTGCCCACCACCCTCCCTTGGTGACAGGTTATGGGTCCTTGTCCGTGGTCATCAGATAGAACCATGATGGTCGGCAGACGCCTGGCCTCCTGAGGTTCCCAGGTCCTTGGCACCATCCTCAGCCATGTTTTCCTCGCCTGTATTTTCTAATGGAAAACATCTGTCACTTTCTGTCACTATGACCAGATACACGAGGTAATCAGCTCAGGAGGAAAATCTCTTCAGACTCATGGTTTCAGAGGTTTCAGCCAAGGCTGGTTGACGCCATACTTTTGAACACTGTGACAGGGGTGCGTGCAGAACTACCTACCTCCCAGCGGCTGGGGAGTCATAGAGGAAGAGAGGAAGGTCAAGGGTGTGGCCCTGGAGGCTTCCCTTCCTTCCCCAGGGCCTCCTCCTTAGCTTCCACCACCTCCCCTAGCACTGTGGGTTGGGGACGGAGTCTTGGGCACCTGGGCTTTTTTGGGGGTCAGTGGACATCCAACTGGCACAGCATCCTGCTGAACAAGCTGCGGGGTCTCTCTTGGGGCAGGGGGTGGGCACACACCCTGCTGCTCAGATGGACAGCAGGAGACAGCTTGCAGGAGAAGCAGCTCCTCCTGAAGAGCAGGGCTGGGCTGGGCTGTGCATGCCTGGGGCAGCCTGGATGAGTGTCCGCCATTACACAAGGCTCTGGAGATGAAGGGTGAAGAAGCTAAACCAGAGGGACGGCCACTGGCACGGCAGGACTCCCATCGGGGAGCTCACCTGTGCCCAGCACCCTCGTTCTCCACCTGCCTCTGCACTGGGCTCCCTCACCTTCCTCCCAGTAGCTCTGCAGACCGGCTGGTGGTCATCATACCTCCCTGTGTGACTGTGCAGCACTTGTGTCAGACACGGTGCTGAGTAACATGGCAGCCATTTACACCCCTCTCCATGTCATGTTCCACTCTGTTTCCTGTGAAGTCATTGCTTTATCAAACTTTCCTCTAACCAGGGTGGCCATTGGATTCAGTGCTGGCTGATGAGAGCTTATTTGAGATTTCTGGAAAAATTACTGTTTTCCTGGTAAAAGAATGAACATAACAGGAACTTTCACCCTCTTTCTTTATGGAGAAGCTGTGATGACTGGAAATGTGGCAACCAATATGTGGATGTGAGTTACTAAGCATGAAAAGAAGATGGTAGAGGTGAATTGTACAAGGAGCCCAGGTCCTTGGTTTCATTGTAAGTCACTGCATTCATCTATAAGCACTGACTGCTAGATTTTCTGCACTAGGAGATATTATCAACTATATAAGCCAGTATTTTAAAAAGTTACATCACTTGTAGGTAAATGTCTCAGAATTCTTAGAGCACTTATTATTTGGAAATTCTACACTTACCTATGCCGAGCACAAGAGAGGGAGACGTAGTCTGTACCTCTGGCAGATCTTCCCAATGGGCAGTGAGATGCTATGAGCAAAACAGGAAGCAGCTGAAGAGGAGCCACCGTGCCACATCCACAGCTCCGTGTTCCCTTGTCCACATCATCAACCCAAACGGCTGCCTCAGGAGCTTTCAGATGAACCACTTGAACTTGTCCATGTTTTATGTTTGGAAACAGGAGAAGAGGAGTCCCTTTGTCTTCCCTTTCCCAGTGTCAGAAAGACAAATGAGGAGTGCAACTGTGTGTCTGACCAGTGTCTCCAGCTCCTGAGTGGCTCCTCGACAGCCCTCCCTCGCTTGTCCTGGTGCCCCAGTTATGCAGGGGGACCTTGGTGTCTAAGTCACCTAACCTGAGATTTACTCACTACTTGCCATGTCAGCAAAGTGTCAGTGAAGGACCAGGAGGTGGCACTTGTCCCCCTCTAGCCCATCATTCCTTCCTTTGCCCTCATGAAGAGTTTGTGGGGCAGGTTCTGTGTCTTCTGTTTCACTGGAGAGAAAGTGGAGGTGCAGAGAGGTTCTGTGGTTGCCTGAGGGTCGTGGAGTGGCAGAGGAGGAATGCCAGCCTGGCTGTGCCGGGAGAGCCACAGCCTGTGTGCCCCCTCTTCCCTCCCCAGGCTCCCCTGGGACAGCACTGTAGTGAAGATACTCTCTGCCACAAAGGGTGAGACATCTCACAAGGCTGCTGGAGTTAGAGTCACGGGAGTCGCTGCCTGAATCATGCAGGTCCTATATTAATAGTCTCATCTGTCAGGCCTCTTCCCATCACAAGTGACAGAAAATCCACTCACAGTGTCTTGAGAGGGAAAGGAATTTATTGACTCAAATTACTTGTAAGTTTAGCAGATGCAGGTCATGTTGGATCCAGCAGCCCAAGTGTGTTCATCAGGTTCTGCTTTCTCTGTGAGATGTCAAGGGTGGAAAAGAAGAATTTAATCATAAGTCAGTGGCTGGGTGATCCTCTATTACCTGACTTAGCAGGCTACAGACAGGAAACAAGGGCACAGTGAAGGTCAAGGCCAAGTCTAGATTAGTGCTCAAAGAAAAAGATGAAAGTTTGGGCAACAGGGCAGTCTTTGTCAACAGTATAATAGAAAATATCAGGATATACATCTTAGCTGAGAAGGATTTGCTGGTTCCTCCGCTCCCATGTCTTTTACCACTGAAGAGCCAGTGTATTTGTAGGAGGGTGGACACAGCAGTCCTTGTGTAGGAAGTGTCCTGACCACAAAGCTGGGAGAATAGTCACAGAAATGCCAAGGACTGATCTAACACAAGCAAGAACATGGCACGTGGACGACTTGACAGCCCTCTGTGAGGCATTATTAGTCAGAAATCACCCTGCATATGTGCAATCCATTTTATTGAAAAAAATATATATAGGTAGATAGACTGTCGACTTGCCAGTGTAATTAGAAGTGTCCTTCTAGCGAATTTTAAAGCATCCAATTTACTTGGATTGCAGTTTGAAGCTCCCTTCGCTGGCTAATCAGTCTGTCAAGCATAATAGCCTTTTGGGGCTGGGAGTCTTGAATCCTGTGTGAATGGGCTTATCAGCATGTCTTAGGAAGAGAATATATGACTTTCTGGTAAAGAAGTATGATATGTCAAGTGCTTTGTAACGTTGTGAACAACCAATAAAAAAAAAAAAAGAAATGGCTGCAATTAGGGAGCAATTATGCACTATCTTGTTTCTCTGGTTTCAAAAAACACATCTAGCAAACTTTGAGGCAGAGGTATTTGGAAGTTAAAACCAAGGATTCGGAACATTCCAGAATAGGAGATTCCTTGACCCTAGGGGTTTTGTTCCAAAATCTCTGGATCCACCCTTGGAGAGCTAAAAGCGCTGCTGAGGCTGGCGTGGCCAGTCCCAGGAGTGTGAGGGTGCTGCGGGGCATGGCCTGGGTTATGCGGGGCTACGTTTGCACATGCTGCAGGAGCTGAGGTGAGTTTCAGAGCAGTGTCCAGTCCCTGAGCCTGTCCTATTACAACACTACCCCCTGACACTTACTAAGGACAGCCAGTCTGCATAGGAGCAGATGCCCAAGCACCTGCCCTCCTGATGACCTTGAAGTCAAAGTTTTGTGCCCTGCATTTGGGAACCATCTCTCAGAATTGCACTGTGACACAAAATCCAGGACAGATAGAAAAGATGTGGCCCATGAGTGGTATTTTAAAAGTCTGGGGAAGACAAAAACTCTGAGAGGAGAGAATATGGGCCCTTCTAGAATCATTTGCATAGGAACCACAGTCTTCACCATCTGTGTCTTCACTGTATGTGTCTCTGGAAATCAAAGACCAGCCCGAGCTGGAGGATTTCAAAGACCCACAGTACTTTCTGTTCCCAGGAGGAATCAGCAATGATTTTGACTCCAGAGCAGAGATGGAAGTTGGCTTATCTAGTCTTGACTGACACAGAAGGTCACACTGCTGCTGAGAGGCAAATGTCTCCCTCAGTAACAGGCCCCTTAGGCAGAGTTCTGTGGAAAGATTTACAGACTTGTCAGTGGAAGGGTCCGGACCCGGTAATAATGTGGGGAAAAGGCCATGCTTGTATCTTCCCAGAAGGTGCTTTCCATCCTATTTGGGTGCCTGAACGTGCTATCAGACATGGAGGAGATAGAACCCAGATTCAAGCGACTGAGGATCGACCCGGAGGAGCCACTACCCAGAAGGAGGAGATATCGAAAAAAGATAAAGAAGGACGAGATTGAACCAGCCGAAAAGCTGATTTCGTGGAAAGATGTGAAGAAACTAACAACCCAGGCTTCCCGAATACTTCGACGCCTAGAAAAGAGCAGGACCCCAGTGATGATGGTAGCAAGAGTAATTACCCTACGGGGCTGTCAGGTAAAAGGGAATCAAGTAGACACTTATTGGACATATTTCCCAGATCCACCCCTGGTACACCCAGCTATGTGGACTTGAGAATCTATTCCAGTATTTACTAATGACTCATTCATGATGGGAGGATTTACAGATACTCATATTACTCCCAATCATGTGACTAGATTTAATTATTCTGGCTACAGTGCCCAATTACCTTTGTGTTGGTCACATGATAAACACGCTGGCTGTCTAAAAGTATCATTCGAAGAAAAGACAGCGATCGGTAAACCTAGACTGACAAATAATTCTATTTATGGGGACTTAAAACCTAATACTAGATCAGTAATTAAGATGGGATTTTCCCATAACAAGCCAGTCATTTCTGCAAAACCTCCACCAATACTCCACTGTCCAAATAGTTCTATAAATGAATGGATTGTGTAAATACCTTTCCTGTACAACATAAGGTGTCTAAAGATAGTGGGTATATTTTAGACTGGTCTCCAAAAACTGATAAGAGACAATTATAAAGAAATTTTGCTATGACACCTGCAGGATTTGTTAGTAATATTTTGACTTATAGTGAAGGAGGTGTTCAAAAAGATATTTGGCATTTAGTTGCTGCCTCAGAATTTTTACATTTTTCAGATAAACCTTTACCAAAATTTGTCGGCAAGAACTGTAAAGAGGGATCTTGCTATGGCTTAAGAGCTTGTGTCCAATCTCCTTATGTTTTAATTATTGGAAATATAAAAGTTAAGTGGATAGATGACAGATATGTTGTTACTTGTAATAAGTGCAACCTAATTGTATTACTAGGTATAATGGAGGAAAAGGAGTGCTGATACTTCATCAGCCCTCTTTTGTTTTATTACCTGCTAATATTTCAGAGCCATGGTATGCTGATGCTGGTTTTCAAGTCTTGCAGCAAATTCATGCCCAGCTAACAAGACCTAAGCGTGCTATTGGAGTCATAATTGTTGGTGTGTTAGCGCTGGTCTCTTTTATTGCCTCAACTGTCTCTGCATCTCTGACATTGTCTCAGAATATTCAGCATGCAAAATTTCTTAATAATTTAGCTCAAAATACTTCCAAGTCTCTGCGTAATCAAGTAAATATTGATGAAAGGATTGAGACTAAATTAAACGCCTTAGAGGCGACTGTTATAGGTAATGAACTTTCAGCCTTAAAATTTAAAGAAAGGCTTAAATGCCATGCTAATTATAAATATGTATGTGTTACAGCTGCCAAGTACAATGCTTCTCTCTGGGATTGGGAGAAGGTTAAAAACCATTTATTAGGTATTTGGCAAAATAGTAATAATAGCTTGGATATTCTGGAACTTCATCACCATATCCAAGACATTCAAAATAATAGAGCTGATTTTTCAGATCCTTTTTCTTTGGCTAACCAAATATTGAAGGAGTTAAATGGATTCAACCCTGGAAATATTCTTAAACACTCCGCTTGGTACATTATTGGATTATTCTCTTTGCTGTTAATTCTCTTTTGTATTGTAACTATAGGATGGCGAGTCTTCCAGTCAAGAATCCAGGAACTCCAGAGAGTGAACCGTGGCCTCATTGTTAAGAAAAGAAAGGGGGGATATGTGGGAAGCCATTCTAACACGTGATTGGGTGACTCCCGTTAAGGGCCTGAGGCGCTTTGGCTCTGTCGAAGCTTTCCCGACCCTTTCCTGATGAGAGAGCCCATCCGTGTGGGGGTGTGCCTGACCACTGACCCCGGGGAACCAATCACTGACCCTGACCTTGGAGTGCAGCGCCCCCCCAGCCTTCATTGGATGGAATTCTCCCCTGAATCTCTTGTTCCCCAATAAAAGGCTACTCCCCGGTGTGTTCACTCTCTCTCTCTCCTGCTAGCCCTGAGTAATCCTCGCTGCCCTGCTGGGCGGCTAGAGGTGGGAACCATAGAGGTGAGCCGTCTCGGACCTAGCAATATAAATAAGGTAACTGTCTGTGTGTTTTATTTCGATCTCTTCTAACTAACTTTATGCCTAGAACCTCATTAATGAAACCATTGCGCAGGCCGCATGGTAGACCCTACAGTCACCTGCTACTGAAGGTTCTGAGTCTGCAGACCAGACACAGGGAGACAAAGACGTGGGAAGAACCAGGAGAGACCAAGCAGACCGTGGTGGGCACAGTGTCAGCAGGCACCCGTTTGCTCTGGAGGCAGGTGTTTCATAGGGTGCTTGCTTGTGTCCTTGGTTTTTGTGGCCACTTTGTAAGTCCTCCATGTGGTCTGATACCTTCTCTGAACAGCAACAGGTATTTATATTAGTCTTTTGGCCAAAATTGCAGTTTAAATTTCTAGTTAACTTCTAGTAAAACTGCCCATAGAGTGTCTGGCACACATAGGCACCCGGCAACTGGGACATGTTGGCTGTGTTACCATTAGGGACATGAGTTGGAGAATCTTCTGGTGGTAGAGACCTGGGTCACAGATGCCCAAACCTGCACTGAGAGCTATGGTATGCTTTTCAAGGCTACCCGTGACCTAATGTCCCCAGGTGGGCTCTCGTTCAGACAGGGGGGTCCTTAGTGTTTGGGAGCTCATGGGCTGTTGTTCTGGTCATAGGACTTGAGTTGCACAGGAGGGAGGACAGGGTGGGAGAGGCCAAGCTTACAAAATCCTCCAGAGAATGAATCACAATGTGGTCTGTTCCCAGTGGAGCAGGTGATGGTGACATTCAGAGTGAGGTAGGAATGCCGGCCAGTGCCACTCGTGTATCCACTGGGGTCAGCAGTGTCCCCAGCCATGGGCTTCTTTGGTTCGGTCTTAGTTTCCTCAAGGGGCAAGTACCTTTCATAGCTTGGGGAATGGAGTCACACAGGGGCAAGGACTGAGTCTGCCCCCAGGGCTTCTGGCCCTAGTGGCCCCGTGGCAGTTCCCCTGGCTGTATGTGTCCTGCCTCTCAGGTCTCCCACTCGCTGCTTTTGGTTCTGGAGTAGTTTCTGGTGCTGCTCATTGTGGGCTTTTCCCATGGTGTCGCCCTGGACTTCAGTCTCCCCTGCTGGGCTCATTGGTCCCCGAAAGTCTCTCACTTAAGGACTGAAGTGCAGAGAGGTCAATCAGCGTCGGAAGCTGTCCAGGTTTGGCATTGGCCTGTGGTATTGCTGGCCTCCTGGCCCACAATGAAAACTGCCTCTGAAACCATGTCAAGGGACCAAGGCTGATTACATTTCCATACCCAGTAGACCTCTCTTGTTTGGTTGCCTCCCAATTTCCACCAGCTTCCTGAAGATAGCCTTTGAGGGAGCCTCCTGCCCCTGCCTCAGAGGAGAGCCCTCCATCTTTTAGCGGCCTCCATACACTTGTCTAAAGCCAGACCTGGAGAAATCACTGGCAGCCCATGCCAGGCTACTTCCCCATGAGGTGAGGGCAGCAGAACCCTCACCCCAAGTGAGCACCAAGGCCAGCACAGCAGAGGGGCAGTGACAAAAGCCAGCGGCCTCCAGGTTAGGACCTGGCCAGGGACAAACAGCACGTTGGTATGTAGAACAGAGTCATTTTAATGGCACTCAAGAAGCTGCATTGGTATGGAACATTCCAGAACCCAAATGTGGGGCAAGGAGGCATGTGGGGTTTAGTGGGAGGTGTGCTCTAGGCCAGGGCACAGATTGGATGGGAGACAGAGCATCCTAGGCCACAGAGCACTCTGTCTGGCCAGGGTTTGCATGCCAAACCCTGAAAGTCACTTTTCCTTTTCCTCTGTCCTTGTTCCTGCTGGGCGCTTCCTGCAGGGTGGGGGCAGAGGCAACCACTCTGCATGTGGCACAGCCCTGAAGCAGTCTACTTCTGCTCAATTTGTTGGCACATTGTTCTTAAATCTGGATTTAGGATCTGGGGCTGCCGGGCAGAAGAGATTGAAAGTTCTTGACTGTAGACACACCTGGTATTTCAGGCAGGTCCTTCTTTCGTTCCCATCTGATCGTGGTGGTCTAGAAAGACCACTAGGTGACCTCCCTGCTCTGAAGTCCCCATTTTCTGTTCTCGGGGCCTGTTTTTCACTTCTGACCTTCAGGACTGACCCCTTGGGTTTGTTTCATGGCCTCTGTCCATGGAAACAGCCTGAAGGGAGCCACCTTAGGCAAGGACCATTTACTCTGAAGGCAGGAGTGGCACACCACTCCCCAAGTTTGTCACAGCTCTGGGGAATCTTGATCAGACAGTGGGCATTCCTGAAAACTTGAAGAGGTGTGTATTAATTTTCCACTCCAGCTGTTAAAAAAAAAACACATGTATTTGTTATCTTATAGTTAGAGGACAGGATTCTGACACATGACTCATTAGGTTACAATCAGGGTGTAGACAGAGCCATGGTTCTCCGGGGCCCTCTGGAGAGAACTTCTTCTCTGTAGCTTCCAGCAGCTGCCAGCAATGAGGGGCCCATAGCCCTTTCCTCTGCCCTCAAGGTTAGCATCTCTGATCCTTCTCGTGCAGATGTGCCCCTCTCTGACTATGGCTGGGGAGGTTCCCCACTTGTGAGGATTCATGGGGATCTGTTGGGCCTGCCTGGATAATCCAGGATAATCTCCTCCATCAAGACCCTTAATGGTATCCTATCTGCAAAATCCCCTTTGTCACGTGAGGCAGGAACACATTCAGACCTTCTGCAGATCGGGATGTGAGAGGAAACACTACCCTGCCATGAGCAACTTGTAAGGCTGGTGGCTTGTCCCGCTTTTTATTGATGATATTCAATTTTTAATGAAAAATTAATTATAAGAATAATCGATGCCTACATTCTCCTATGGTGAAGAAGCCATGCAGACACTGCCAGCTCCTCTGGCCACCCATTTCATTTTCCAGTCCCCAGTCTAAAGTTGGCAGTGCCGTCCTGTTGGAGTCTTTCTTCCAGATCTTTCTTGACGTATTGACATACTTGGGTAGCTGGACAACTCATACATGGTGTGTTTGGGGCATGGGGTGACTTTTAAAATAAAAGTCAGTATTCTTGATGAGTTACACTTTGCATACAATGTATCTTGAGGAATTTTCTTCCCAGTGTAAATGACCTCACCTCATTATTTAAACGGCTGTGTAGTATTTTATAATACAGACACAACAGCATATATTGACTCTTCTCCTATTTCTGGAAAGTTAATTTATTTCCATCATCAATGTTTTGCTGCCTCAATGCGGTCCTGTTAAATCTCATCTCATGGGGGTGGGAAGTCTGCCAGCTGGTGGTATTTTGAAGGGCAGGGCTGGGACAGACTGGAGGGCAGAGTGGAGGCTCCCAGGAAGGGGTGCAGGATTGATGAGCATCCCAGCTGCAGCTGCAGGAGGAGAGACGTCCACATTGCTCTGGAGGGTCCTGCATCCCATTTCTACCTTGCGTGGTGGATCAGCCCCTGGAACCCATCTCCAGTGAGAACCATTGTTCTGAATCCTGACTCCACAGACCAACAGGTCTGCAGCTCCAGCTCCACAAGAAACCTGTGTCTTTAGTGGCATCATTGGGTCATTTATGAGGACAGCAACTCAGGTCTTAGGTACACTTGGAATTGACTTTGGTTTAGCCCCCATTCCAGAAAGCCATGAAGGTGCGGCCTGCATCTCTCCCCCACAGCAGGCTCCTCAGGATTCCTCTGAGCCCACATGTAATCACGTGGCCCACCTGCTGTTTGGTGCTGGGCTTTCCAGATCAACTCCAGGCAGAGGGCACCTTTGTGTTCTCTTAGGACTCGGATGTCCAGGTTTTCTGCAGCTGCTGTCACCAGAGTTGTCACCAAGGGTCACCCTCCTGAAGGGATTGACTGTCAAGGGGAATGTGCGTCCACTGGGTGCACTCTGCAGGTGACCAGGAGCAGTCATCCTGCCTGAACAGATTCAACACCCTGGGCTTTCCAACTGTTGCATCTCATGATGGCTGAAGAGTGGGCAGCTGAACTTCTAATGGCCCCCCGCCCTGGGGATTCAGCCACCTGAGGTTATTGCTGCTGAGTATCTGAACCCTGTGATTAGACTCAGCACAGCTGTAATTCCATGGTTCATGTGGCAGGTTCAGCTGTCACCCATCGCTCAGCATCTTCACTGGAGCCACTCTGTTTCTGAATCTAACACCTTTCTGAAAATAATCCTCATTGTAAAATGTCCGAACAACATAGAAAGATGAGAGCAAAAGCTCCCTCAGATAAGAGCATCTTAAAACAACTGTGAGCATTAGAAGACCTTTGTTTCAATTGTATGTGAACATTTATCCATAAGGAGATTTACAAATGCATAGAGTAGGGGACATAATCTACTCTCAGTACTTTCTGCATAAGATTCTTGATAAAATTACAGGATTCATTTTTATTCACAAAGACAAGGATCTGAATCACGTCTACACTGTATCAAGGGGAGAATCTCCATCTACTCCAGGTTGAAGGGAGCAAGCCTCCAACTACAAGGCCTCAAGGCAAGTGGGTGCCCATCTCCAGGGTTTCAAGGAGAGCAAGTCCTTGTCTGGTTGGCTCAAGGTGGGGGCAGAGGGGACTCCAGGTGGATGCAGATGTGCTCCTGGCTGGAATCCATGTGGAGAAGCCGCAGCCATCTCGCACCTCGCTCCCACAGCTGTTGGACTCCAGCCTGATGGGAGCCCACACCAGGACATCAGGTTCCACAGAGCTCAGCTCCTCTGGCTCCCATGGGCTCTGGCTGCCCCTTCTCTCTAGAGCCGTGTTTTTCTGAATGCTGGTGCACCAAGGCGTGGCTGCCACAACACCATTGTCAAGTGCAGGTGGCGGTCCTCCTGGTCATCACTCCAGCCTTTGCTGTTGTCATGAGGTGCCTTGTGGAGGTATCTCAGTAGGAATTGCTCCTGTGTCCTGAGACTCACCAACTGAAGAGCACCCAGGGGTTGGGCCTGTGGGACCCAGGGTCATGCTGGGAGCCTGTGCAGGAAGAGGAGGAATGGCAGGCCAGCTGGCACTTCGGCCATCCTTCTGCCAGGGCTAAGTGGCCTCCTCAGGCAGCTGCTGCTCTCAGGGCCAGGGGAGGTGGGAAGGGCAGGCTCACTGGGACTCCTCTTTGGGTGGACAGGGAGCCTGGAAGGATCTGCAGGGACTGGGAAGGTCCAAACCCCAGCCCAGGCCTCTGGTGGTGTGTGCAGCTCCCCCTGGGTGGTGTGGTGCTGGATATCAGGTGTGTAGTCATTGCTTCATTGTATTTTTTATTTGCCAGGGACACCCAGGTGTTATAGGGGTCACAACGGAAGTGAACGTGATTGTCAAAGTTGCCGGGTCCCAGTGTTTGGGGAGTGGCTTCCTAGAATGACTGGGTGAGTGTTCCTCATCCTGACTCTACTGCGCATGGGACACCATCTGTTTTGATGGACGAGGCTACACACTCCTTAGAAATACACCAGGAATGCCGTACATTCCCTGCACGATCCGCTTCTTCAGCTGCTTAGAGGTAGTCACTGTAACAGGGCGTCTCCCTGTGAGAATCAAATGCAGAATGACCCCCAGGCTCCAGATGTCCACCAGGCCCCTCACACTCTTTCCGCTGGACGACTTCAAGCGCAACTTGGTCAGCTTCTGCCCAACTGTGGGACTGGTGCTGAAGTCAATGAGTTTGAAGTTGCCTCTGCCATCCACCAGGATGCTGTCCACCTCAGGACTAAGTGTGTGACGCCCTTCTGTGGCAGTGGCCCATGGCCCTGAGGATCTACCAGAACAGTCTCTGGGCTGCTTCCTCCTGCAGGTGATAAGCCTCAGGGTGTGTTGCCACAGCTGTCCCCTACCATAAGCTGCATGATGACGCTGATATTTCTGCTGGTCTCAATGACCTGGAAGAGTCATTTTTCTGTGTCCCATGGCCACCCTCAGATCTGATAGGACAGGGATGATCCACTCAGCCTTTGGCAAGACTTTCATTGCCACCTCTGTCCTGGTGAGAAGATGGTGGGCAAGCTTCACCTGAGCAAAGACACCCTGCCTAGTGCCCCTCGGGACTTGCTTGTGGTCTGTGGAGATGGTCACCTAACAGGAACTGGGCACCTGTAGCACTACACTACTTGAACTGCACTCCCTACTCAGCCTGAGGAGGAGCCCAACCAAGGATACTGGCGAAAAGAAAAAATGAAACTCCAAGGTCAAAAAACTATAACCACCAGCCACCATCCCTCAAATGCACTGAGTATCTGGGAGCTGGACAGGTCACCATCAAGAGCTCCCTGTACTAAGGGGCACAAGCCCAGCCATAGGCCACTTCTTATGTGGCCCATGTGTGAAATTCCTTCACAATGGCTCCTTGTGAAGTCAGAGCAGGAAGGCCCATTCACACCTGGCCATAAATCCCAGGGATCATCTCATTTTTCCTGGCCCCCAGGACCTTTTTGACTTTCATAGTAAGAGTAAGAAAGGACCTCAGAAGCTTTTGCTTCGGTGGTTACAGTGAGTGATATTTACTTGTTCGGAAATTAAAATGTGTAGAATGTTTAAAAAAAAAAGATGAAGGATCCAAAATGAAATCGACATACTTTAAATAAATGTACGGTGACCTAGAGACACTGGTGCATAAGACATTCATTTTTTTCATCATGATTTTGGTGTGACCCTGGGGACAAAATGGAGATTGTGCAGTTTTTCTACTGTATTGGATGGGAAATCTCAACATGTTTTTAAAAAGGAAGTCGCTCTGTAATTACAAGGGATTTCCATCCAGTCCTGTGTTCAGTGATCATGGATTGATGGCCTGGGTGCCAGGCTCTGGGCCTGGAGCTGGGCCCGGAGGAGCGTTCGGTCTCAGCTGCTGGCACCGGCGAGCTCATGAAGGACCTGGGAAGTGTCTTCTTCACAGCAACAGAATTCTACTTTCTGGCAGAAATTTCTCTAATGAGAAATGAAACAATATCTCATAATTAAAGATTGAGCTTAAACACTGCTACCCTAAGGGGAAGTCGTTGTGCCTTCACATACTCAGGGCCAGGGGAGAAGAGCTGGGATCTTTCCAGAGCTTAGGAAAAGGATGAGAAGATTTTAGAAGAACAAAAGCAAAACAGCAAGAGTATTTGCCAGGAACCTCAGGACCTCGGATGTGCTGGTCATTTCAGTCTTACCAGACACACGGGTCATTTCAGTCTTACCAGACACACGCCTTCCTCTGAGTAATGTTTATCTTTGGCTGTGGAGGGAGCTCATTTAGATGGTGACTGTGAAATCTTGCTCTCTTCAGGGCCAGCGCTCAGAGAGACAGGCAGAGATTTAGCACAGTGCTCTGCCCAGGCAGTAAGAAACCTAATGGAACAGAACCCAGTCTGATTCTAGGGAGATTTATGCAGCCACGCTGATTTTACAACCACATAGAATTTTCTGGTGTGGGTCCCTTGAGGGCCATTCAGAATTCCCAGCAGAGAGGTAGTCATGTACAAAGCCAACTCACGCCTGCAGGGAGGTGGAGTGGCTCTGCAGAAAGACAGTCCCTGTTTCCTGTCTGTCAGCTCTCTCTAGGACCACTGCTGGCCCTCAGACCTGCCAAGGAGGGCGAAAGGGTCCTCAGGACAGTGTCCCACGTGGAGCAGCTGTACTGGCATATGTCTTTATTACAGGGTGGTGACAGACTGCTGCAGAGTAAGAGAGATCGACACAAAATGGGTCATTTCCTAAGGAGAATGTCACCAACTACATTTTTTTCAAAATGTAACAGGACAACTCAAACATCTGTCATCTTGCGGAGATGGCTTTGGCTGTGAACACCACATTCTTCTTGTGGATGCAAAACTCTCCTCTGGATTCCTGAGGGTCTCCTCTTGCTCCTAAGGCTCTGTATCCCATCCTAGGTGTCTCTAATCCCCTTCCCCACCTCCTGTATGTACAGGATCTCACCGTTCTCTCCTTGGTCATCCAGGATGAGGCTTGACCACCCTAGTTGCAGCCATCCTAAGAACTCATGACAGGTGACATTCTCTGGCCAACAAAGACTTATTTATTTCTGTACTTGAAATGGTGCATTTGTGCTTCCTGGCTTGGTCTTGTGATGGTGGTGGCTGTGGTGTCCTGGTCACTGTTACATTTCCAGGACTTGGCACATCAGAGATACTTAATAAACACTTCTGAATGCACACAAGGCTGTTTCCATGCTTGGCCCTGCTTTCCAACCTCTGCTTCTTCTCTACAGGAAGCAGGTCTGAGGCTGTCTGACTTCTGCAGCCAGTCCTCTGCAGTGGCCCCATGAGCTACCTCCATGATGTTGGACCATCTCGTTGGTCCTGTTTCCTGCTGTCTGTCCCTGATGACTACCATGTTAAGTCACTTAAGTGCTCAGGATGATATGGCCCCTCTTCTGTCACCACCATAGAACTGCTACTGCTCTACTTGAGGTCTTGTGCATTTTAACCACCAGATTTAGCCACACAACTGTGTTCTTTGCTGCTCACTAGCTAAACCATCATTTGTTCTTGGTTCAAGTGCAAATGCTTCAGGCCACCCATGTGAAGCACTGATAGAATGAGGGAGGCTCATTCAGCACATCACAGCTTGGACTGCTATGTCTCAGCTTGGACTGCTGTGTGGAACGGATGACTGAGCTACTGCCACACATCGGCACACTGAGGGTAAACTATCCTGGCGTGCCACAAGGAGACCATGTCTCTCTGGAGGTAGACATACTTTTTGAAGGGCTGAAGTCCTAACTCCCACACCTCAGAATGCCACTGTATTTGGAAATAGGTGTCTGTGTTATTTAAGGTGAGGTCATTACAGTGGGCTACAACTCAGTCCTGCTTGCATCCCTTTACAGAGGAAGTGGGGAGACACAGAGGGCCACCAGGTGTGTGCACAGGGGCTGCCAGCTGAGACACAGCAAGGGAGCAGCCCACACACCAGGGACAGAGGCTGCTGACACCCTGGTCTGGGCTTGCAGGCTCTAGAGCTATGAGAAGAAAACCTCCTGGAGTCTGGGGAGCACTGTGGTGGTGGTGGTGGTTTCCTGGTCACTGTTACAGGGCAGGCTCCCATCCACCCTCCAGTCCTATGTGGAGATATGACTTGTATGTTCTCTGAGCAGTTGAGAGCAACAGTAAGGTTGCGTGGGCAGTAACGGGAAGTGTGTGGTGCCCTGCCCGTAGGCACACATCTCCTATGTTGAGCAAGGGTCTTTCTGCCAAGACCTCATCTACTCAGAGGGAAAGGGCGCTCTAGACAGAAACCCTGTGTCATTTCTTCCTGGGAAATGGTCACCTTTTATTACTGCTCAGCATAAAGCTGACTGTGAGAGAGGTATCACATGGTGATTGTTTTAGAAGTTTCTAGAGGAGTCTTGTTAGACTTGCCAATCTATGTAACAAATCCAGCTGGAATCTTAATAAGGATTACATTAAATATATAGATTATTTTTTTAAGGATTGTTGCTCACAACATCAAGTCTTCTATACATGAGCATGGGCCTTTCCATTTATGTACATTTTAATTTCTTTCAACAATTTTTTCTAGTTTTCAGTATAAAATTTTGCACATCTTGTGTTAAATTGATGCCTATGTCTTGATGCCATTCTAAATGGAATTACTCTCCTAATTTCATTTTTTTTTTTTTTTTTTTAGTACTGGGAATTGGACCCAGGGTCTTGTGAGTGTCAGGGGAGCACTCTCCTCTGAGCTCTGTCCCAAGCCCCTTCACTTCACGTTCTGAGTGAGCACAGTTGGCATGTAATAATGCTGGTTTTACTGTTGAAGAAAGTAGCCACTCTGGAGGTAAGAGTGCCAGTCCCCATTCCTGCTGATGTCGGACTTCTTCACCAAGAGAATGCAGCCAGCAAATCCGGCCAAACCCTAGGCATGGGGCTTCTCTGGGGAATTGACAGAGGTGTCCAGTAGAGGTGATTCTCTGTGGTTTGGGTTTACAGAGAACCTTTTCCCAGGGTTTATGTTCCATTCAATGAGGGAAGAATAGATGAAGGACAGAGGAAAAACTGCCTAAAAAAGCCTGTGAATCTTCCAAATCTGATGGCTTCGCTGGAGGAAATGAGCACTTTTCTGGGAAGTCCCTGCAGGGGGACAGGTGAGGATGGGGCATAACTTGGTCCCTTAGCATGCTTGCAGCCAGGTCACTGTGTACTTCCAGGTGAGCTCTGTATGCCACACATGCATATCTACAAACCCAGATGTCCATGTGACCATGCCTGACATCACTCTTCCCTTCTGTGTTAATAAACATTCTCATTGGTCCAGAGGACTTGATTTCACTCCTCCTTACGGCTTCACTCTGTAGCATGAACCTTCCTCCCAAAACTTTATGGGGAATTGAAGGTCCAGGAGATGGCAATCTTCTGTGAGGAACAAGGGCTCACAGCTGTGGGAACAGGTGTGGAGACCCTAGAGGCAGGAAAGGCTGGGTGCTTGCCAGGATTGAGGATGCTGACCCGAGCTCAAGACAAAGTCACATAAGTTATGTCAGGAAGGTGGGAGCTCAAGCATGCAGGTTCCTCAAGGTGCTGAGAGGGCTCAGGATGCTCCTTTAGGATCAGTGAGAAGGTACTCAAGTTTTTTTTATAATTGTATGCATTTGAAATAGATAATGTTTTGATAAACATAATGAAATATCACTACCATCAAACAAACTAAAATATGCGTACAACACATCCTTACCATCTTACTGTTTTCTTGGGAGGGGCACCTCAAGTCAACTGTCCCTGAAAATCTCCACTCTGCACCACAGAACTGCTAACTATTGTCACTGTGCAGTGCCCTGGATCTGTAGACGCACCCATCCTGTGTAGGCACACCTGCTGTGCCTTTGCCACCTCCTCCCCTCCCCCTTCCCTAGCAGTCACCTTGCTCCTCCATTTCTGCATAATCAGCTGTTCATATACTCTATACATAAGCGAGATCATGTAGTATTTTGCTTTCCTGCATCTGGCTCATTTCACTGAGACTTCCAGGGAAAGGAGAAGGATGCTCTGATTCCTGTTAAAAATAAATAAATCAGCAACAGAGCAGGTGGTGGGGGAGTAGCTGGAGACCCAGGTGTGGCTTCAGTAATCATGCTGGTGAGCTGGGGCTGCTGGTCCTAGTAGGAGGCAGCAGAATTTCCAACAAGGGCTTCAGTGTAGACCCCTCTCCAGGGGAGCCCCCGTGTACCGGCTCAGATCTCAGCACCCTGGTTGGCAGGATGGTGTCTGCAGGCTGGGATGCTCTGTGCATTAGGAATAAGACACCCTGCTACCAGGTTCCCCTTTCCAGCACGCAGGATGCATGTGTCCCTGGGAAGACCCTGGGAAGACCCTGGGAAGAAGCTGTTCCTGCTGCATATGGAAAGTCTCATCTCAGACAGACTTTTGGCAGCTGTTGTAACATATTGTTTGTCATTGTGTATCTTAAGAAAAAGCACTCCTTGTGACAGCCAGCAGTCTGTTGAGACAGCTGCCGGAACCTGGAGGCTAGTCTCCCTTGCTGAGGAGGAGAGTGCTCCTGTGCCTGCCTCTGGGCTTCAGGACGCGGGAGTGAGGCTGCTCAGAGTCTTCTAATCACAGAAGCAGGTCCCCGAACTGGATCTTCACTTAGCAAACCCTTTCAAACAGAACAGGGCTCCTTCATCCACAGAGGAAGCGCAGGTGGAAGAGGGAGTGGTGGTGAATGCATGTGTCGTGTTGCAGCAGGCTGGTCGGACACCAGGGACAGAGCTTGGACTTCCCAGAGCACTTCAGGACCACATACTTAGGCATCCCCAAATGGCTTCCATTCTCTCACATCCAACTCTTATTTAAACTGCTTGAAATATACAAATCACCCAGGCCTTTAGTGGACTCCATTTTTAATGAGTAAAAGGGATCCTTCTTTATAGTCTATCAAGTATTAGAGGCTCACTGGAGAACCAATCCTGGAAACAGCTAGTTCAGGGTGGTGGCTTTTAGCTTTTAGCATTGTTGAACTGCAGCACCAAGGCGGGTGTTCTGGCTTGGGTTGCAGAATCCTGGGCCACCGGGATCTAGAGAATGATTTGGGGTCTGTGTGTGTCCTTGGACTCAGTGGTGGTATTGGAGTCCCCAGATGAGTGTCCCATGGACCCCAGAACATGCCCGAAGGCCCTGGCAGCTCACAGCATTATTTGGTGCATGATCTTCACTTTGCTCCCCTGTGGCTTGGAGGGAGCTCTAGGCAGACAATGGAGACAGGAAGCAAGTCCACGTCTACAGCCTCCAATCCCTGAATGCCACTCCGTGTCTTGTTCTCTTTGTCATCCAGTAACCTGACTTCTTTTCCCCAAAGTCTCCATAACAGTTCTTGTCCCTTTATGGTATGTATGAACACCCAAGAGTTAGGGTTTGGATATGAGGTATCCCCAGAAAGCCTTGTGTGAGGCGACACAGGAATGTCCAGAGGTGGACTGATTGTGAGAGCAGTAACCTAATAAGCGGATAAGTTCACTTATAAAATAAACTTGAAGAATTAATCATTTGAACGGACTAGTGCACTGGGTAGTAACGAGGGAGCAGGTTGGGTGTGAGGGGAGGAAGTAGGTCACTAGGGTGTCCTTGTTTTGTTCCTGTGCCTGCCTCTCTCTTGCCTTCTTGGCCACCATGAACTGAGCAGCTCTCTCCACCACACCTTTCTGCCATGATGTTCTACCTCACCTCAGATTTAGAGCCATGGAGTCCGCCAACCATGGTCTGAGACGTCTGTAACCATGAGCCAAAAATAAACATTTCCTTCTGCAAATTGTTCTTGTTACGTATTGTGGTCACAGAGGCCAAAAAGCTGACTAACAACAAGCTCATTTAAAGTGCCATGTGACAGAATAGTCTATATAAATTTCTTCCCAGATACAAAGAAGGAAAATAACGACCGTAACTTTAGCACTGCACAGAGGCTGGAGTCTGCCCATGGATAGCTCCCCGGGCAGGAGGAGGGTTCTGCTGGAGTAAACCAGGCTCAGTAGGAAGGCAGCTCAAGGCCATGGGGTCCAGACTCCAGCCAGAGGTGTCAGCCCCACTCCCACCAGTGAGCTGCAGCTCTGTGTGTGTCTGGACCTGCTAGGCTGCTGGGCACACTCAGGGATGTGGGTGTAGCACAAGGAACCACATCTGAATGGCCCCTTCACATCATGGAGTCTGTAGTTTGAGATCTCAGTATTTCTCGGTTACAGCAGATGGCAGTCCAGCGTCCTGTTCAGCCGGATCAGCAGTTTATGACACCTTTCAGTCAGAGGCATCTCTAGAAAGGGTCCCTTTTCTCATGTGCATAGAAGAACTGTCGCTGTCCACACTGGCACCAAACTGGGGGTGGAACCTTCTCTGGATTGACCCAGAATACTAATTCATGCAGTAACAGCACCCATCTGCTGAAGGCCTGCTGGGTGCCAGCAACTCTGCGGGACTCTCTGGAGACAAGGAGAACAAAACAATGAAGCACTCAGTCCCTGAACTCCCCAGGGACAGGGAGACCAGATAACCATGGACACACCTGGTCACCATGGGCCACAGGAGGTGAAGGAGAGTTCCATGTGTACATGGGTGGAGGGGCTGAGCGCTGTAGGAGGCCTCTGAGGCAGAGAGAGGTGTGTGGTGGGAAGTCCTCTGGCTTCACAAGCTGCTTGTTAGGCATCTGTGCTGATTTCCAGATTCTCAGACTAGAATCTGTGGCTGAAACCAGTGATGCAGCATTTTGGCCAAGTCAAGAGGACATTGTGATTTCGCTCTCCCCACTGCCCCAGGTCGTGATAAGGCTCTTGAGAGGCACCCTGATAAAGGTTAGGGTGACATGCCCATCCATCCCTGAACCTGTGTTCTTTTAGCTTTAGAGAAAGAGGAAAAATCCCAAGAGATCACTAAAGCCCTTTGGAGAAGGTACTATGGAGAAACGGTGACCAGGAAGAGAAGGACAGAGTCATGCCATAGCCTCTGCCTCCAGCCCGGAACCCACCTTGCTTGAGTGGCGTTATGGTTCAGGAGGCAGGGGACAGGGCAGGTTCCTTCCTCAAGCTTAGTGGTCTCTAACAGGAATGCCATGGGTCCTCGGAGGGGATCAAAGAGACCAGGACCAGGCAGACACTGAGAATCCAGACAGGTCATTGACAGCAGACCCTGGTATAGGTGTCCTGCAGTCCTGTGCCAGCCCGGGACTCTGGCTTGTGAGGTGACCAGGGTTGATTCACGGACTGGACAGTTATCAGATGATTGAGACTGCCTGAGACCAGTGTCCAGTGACTTCTTCTTCCTCTTCTTTGCGAGCAGTTTGGGGAGGGGTTTTCCTTCCCAGGACAGATGATTGCATGTACTGTCTGAAGTCTGTTTCTCAGACATGTACACATGGACATGCATCCCCCGACCCTCCTGCACCTGCCTACCTGTGTCTGTACACTCTCTCTCCCACAAACACATACACATGGACACACATCCCCTGACCCTCCTGTGCCTGACCACCTGTTTTTCTCATCTCTGGAGTTGGTATCAGAAGCTGTCAGAGATTCTTGGATCTTTCAGGTGACCTGAGGTGTGCCTTTTGATCTCTCCTTTGGCTGTGCTCTGCCATCTGTACCTCAGTGGCCAGCCCTGTTCTATCTTCCTCTCAAGAGAGGTAATAGGTGAACCTGGAGCTTAAAAATCCATGTTTTCTGTATAAAGTCTGTGATGTGGACAGAACTAGACAATCTGGCCTGAGGCAGATCAGACATTTGGAAGATAAACAAGATTTAAGAGGAAGGTTTTACAGGGGGATGTCATCAAGCTCTTTGAGTCTGGCCTGGGTGAGATTGGGGATTGGCAGGTGGGGGATTCTGGTCTACAGAAGCCACTGAGATCTCATGGCCAATTGTGAGAGACTTGGGGAGGCAGACATTTGTGACATGGGGAAAGGAAGATGCAAATACCACTCAACAGCCAGGGTGTGACATTCACAACACAGATGGAAGCCGTTCATTCAACACAGTGCCTGGAAAACTGTCGGAAGGGTTGTGCTGTTCTTTTAATTTTCAAATTTGTTTAGTTATTTACCCACTCACTTATTTTAGTAGCATATAAATCCATTCCACTTTTCAGGGAGGTTGAAAGAAGGAAGAAAGCTTTAGTTATCCTTACAAAAAAATGGGTCATTAGAAAAGCATCATTATGTCCAAAGGATTTTGTTGTTAGAAAAACCTGGCCTAAAGATCAAGGTATTATAGGCAGAAAATAAGCAATCCATTAATTACTTCATCCACTGATTTATCCACTTGAAAATTCATTCATTCATCCACCTATTCATCTTTGTATCCATTCGTCCACCTCTCTGTTCAGCCACTCATCCATCCACCCATCCATTCATTCACCCAACCATCCACACATCCATCTACCCATCCAACCATCCATCCATCTACCTATCCACCCACCCATCCACCCATCCATCCATTTACCCATCCATCCATCCACCCATCCAACTACCCATCTATCCATCCACCCACCCATCCATCCACCCATCCATCCATCCACCCATCCATCTATCTGTCCATCCTCCCATCCTTCTACCCACCCATCCATCCACCCATCCATCTACCCATCCATCCATCCATCCTCCCATCCATCTTCCCATCCATTCATCCCTCCATGCAAGCATCTGTCTTTCAGGTTTCAAATGCTGGTCTCAGCTAAGTACTGCTGTAAGAGAAGAGGACACAATAGTTAAGCAAGAGAGGTTTGTACCCTCTTGTGCCTGCTCTAGAGAAGGCTGTAGAAAGTGAGTAAGGCACCACATAAACAAAATATTTCACATAGTGATAAACAATCTGATGAAAAAGAGAGAATAATGGCTTGCCACGTGAGGTTAGGTAGGTGGTCAGGCATAGCCCCTCTGAAAGTTGAGTAAATCAAGATCCAAATGAGAAAAATCCAGCCACACCATAACCTGCAATCTGGAGAGTGTTCAGGCTGTGCACGCAGCCAGGGCAGACATCCTGCAGTGCTCACAGTCCTGGGGTGGGGGCGGGGGCAGGCCCACATGGCTCAGGCTGATGCAGGAGAGCAGTGAGCAGGCAGTGAGGTGGGCAGGGGCAGATCGTGGCCCATCCTATGGGCTGTGGCCATGAACCTATGTTCACTCAGCAAAAGGAGCTTCCAGAAGGCAGCTCTGTGGAGAGCTCAAGGATTCCTTCCGTTTCTTGTGGAAAAATTTGTGGCCCCGCAGAGGATGCAGTGTGCAGGAGGTGTGCCTGTGAGCGTTGCTGTCCCTGGCTAGGCCTGCAGCAGGCATGCTGGGGCTGGATCACCAGGTGAGGTCACATTCCAGCTGCAAATACACACCGTTCTTATAAAAAGCTGAGATGTTTCCTCTTCCCGTCCACCCTGGCTGGGACCAGGGGCACAGGCAGGTCTCTGCTGATAATCAGGACCACAAACATTCCAGAGTCCTGGGTGTGCCCACCCCCAGAGAAGGTGTCAGCTTAGAAACTGAGGTACTGGACCATGGGGGCAGGAGGACAGGGCACCTCCTTGAGGCTCTGAAGTTGGTATTTCAGATGCTGTGCAAGGAAGTCCTGCCCAGCTGTGCCCCACCATGGCAGCTGTGATGGGTGAGGACATGTGGGCTTATCCTGAGCAGATCCAAGGATTAGCAAGTGAGAGGGTGTTTGGCAAGAAGAACGATATGACAGAGAGGCACGTGTGTTTGTAGGAGGGTCCTTTATTGTAGGAGAGGGTGAGTACTCAGGGAAGAAGAGACGGGTGACTCGGGTGCTCAGGACTTGCCGGGATCACCCTTAATATGCTTGCGACTTTGTCTAAGCCGGGGGACCTCTTTGAACCTTGGTGTCTTCATCTGGTAATTGACAGTACCCCTTCCCTGCCTGCCTCCCAGGGTTGTTGGCTCCCATAGGTGGGAGGTGTGCTATATTGGGAGAAGGAGGCAGATTCTTACAGGACCTGGGAGGTGAGCAGCAGCACACTTATGTCAAAATGAGTCATAGCCGCTGGTGCATGGAGGTGGCTGGTTTGAAGCCACAGCAAATCCAGGGAAGTGTTCCTGCCTGAAAATGAAACCTGAGTTTCTAAATGAAGCTCCCATGTAAATTAGGCAGCAGCTGAACTGCTGCCAGTGCTTATTGAATGTTTCCCTGCATCTCCTGCAAATTGGACGAGAGGCTGATGTGTTCAGTTCCTTTGACACTTAGAGTCATTGACGGTGCAGAGCCAGGAGGAAGCTCTGGATGATTCCAGTCCTGACACCCTCTGGCTCTCTGTCCTTAGGCATGATACTCAGCAGCTCTGATTTTTGGCATTGTCACATATGAAATGTAGCCGTGGGCTCTATGATAGAATCAGAGCACAGGGAGGTGGGGTCCCTGGGAGGCCTGTGAGTAGGAGAGGATGTTTGAGTGGCAGGTGTTGGGACACTCAACCTGATGGGGTCACTTGTGTCTCATGCCAGTCTTGAACGGATCCAAGGGCTGGGAAAATCCCAGGGACCGATTGTTTTGGGTTGGTTCCACACTGAACCTGGGGCGCTGGTCAGCAGTGGGCAAGTCTTTAGGCTGAAGGACTCAGATAGACAGGCTAATGTGCCTGGGCTGTGTTCATCTGGGTGTGGACAGTCTCCCTATGCTGAAATAATGACACCCTGCTTTCTTGCTGTCTTTGGGGTTTATGACCTTCAAACTCTAGTTCCAGCTTCTATCATGACAAATGAATGTGTAGATCGGACCTTGTGAGTGCCTGATAGAGCCCAGGATTGAGGAGTGGGGACGACTCCTTGATCTCTTTTCTGGAGTCCTCACTTGGTCTCCTCAGCACAGGAAACAGCTCCTGCGGGTGAAGTGCCCCAGGGCCGGGCACCTTTCCTTCCTGCCTCACAGCAGGTGAGCTGCACCCAGATGCCCCCGCTGCCTCTGAGTCTCCCCTGCAAATAGAATCTAGAGTTTATGTCTCTGAGCTTCAATTCTCACATTAGGGAAAAAGTAAAACCCCGTAATATGTATTTTAAACTGAATTAATGGAAAGGAAATTGCCAAATTGAATTTGCTGACCTGCTGCTGTTTAACCACAGATATTCTTGTTTTCCTTCTCCCTAGAGTTCAGCAGAGTTAATATTGCTGTTATTGAATGCCATCTAGTAATCCTTGGGTATGGTGCTGAGAGGTGTCATCAGAAAGGGGACTCAAACTGCCGATTCTTTTCCTGCCTGAGTCCCACAGGTGGCATGCATCCAAGCAGGGTACTGACTGGCAGCCTGTGAGAAAAGAGGGTCACTCTGCTGGAAATGCCAGATAGGCCCCATCACTGGGACAGGTCTTTAGAGAGCAAAGTTGACCCCTTAAGAGTGCCCTGAACAAAGCTACAGCATTTCAACTAGGCAGAGGAGAGACATTTTTGAGACTGCTGTGCAGCCTCAGTGTACTGCATGTTTTGGAATTGCTAAGAGTAAATTTTAAATGATTTCTCAAAACTGATGAGCATGTAGGCTGATGGCTGCATTGCTTCACTGTTTATCACTCCACAGTGTCAACCCACATCCGCATGTTTCATTCTGTTCCACAAACATCTCCAATTATTATTTGTCAATTAAAATTTTAAAAAGTAAAAACAAGTGACCTGAGTGTGAATTCCATTGGACATCAGGAGGCACAGAGGATGGGAAGGCCCTGCAGTGCAAGAACTCATCATAAAACTAGTAAGCAAACTGTTTCTCCAAACTAGTGACGTCTTTATTAAAGGGTGGGTGAGGTTGAAGCTGTTCTTAATAAAGCTGGGGCCATGGGATTTGTTCTGTGTTTTCCTGCCAAACTGAGTCAGGGCTGGCCCTTCTCACCTTGCTTTATGAGCAAGGAGGACAGTCCACCTGTGTGGACGATGGTGATAGAACAAGACAGTTGAATGTCTCACGTTGTGAAGGAAACACCTTTGAAGCCACCATTTTCATTTGTGGGTCCTGAAATGCTCCACGCACGTTGGGATGCAGAGTTATTACTTGCTAAGTTATTATACTAACCAAACAAAGCACCTAGGTCATTTTTAAGCTGAATGGCTGGGTTTATCAGTGGATGAATCTTTTGAGTTCTTCCTAAGACCTCATGGTGCCTCCTTTGCAAGACGCAGCATGAGGCAGGAGCCAGAGAAAAGACAACACCATCAGAGGCTCTTCCTGAGCCTTGCTGAGCCTCCCCAGCCTTCTCTGACAGGAGTAGTCAAACAAGTAGATTCTATGGAAATTTTACCCCAAAGAAGTCCTGCTGAGGTGAGCTCTAGTTCCTGGGGCTTGGGGTAGATCATTGCAGGCCCAGTTCAAAGGACCCAGGGAGGCCTCCAAACTGTCTCTTTCCCCGCTGGTGTCCCCGTTTCTTCTCCGCTAAACACACCCACACTTGGCAAGATCACCCAGGTCAACTGAGGGGAGCTCCTGATAGTGTGGAGCTTGCTAATTACCTCACACACCCTCCTGATTGAGGCCTATTTTAGCAATGCAAAATTAAATCACACTTTCACACTTTCCTGTGCACACAGGGAACTCTCCGTGCTGCAGAGGCAGCCATGTGAGCTGTTGTATGGGCCCCTGGCGTGGGCACATCCCTGAGGAAGCCTCTCACCTGTGGGGGCAAAGGAGAGATGGCCCCAGAATGGGGCCTGTTGAGCACTGCCTGGAGGGGTGGGTGCAGGAGCAGGGCTGAGGCCAGCAGCTCCTGTGAGGCCTAGCGGCTCCGCCCCGGCTGCCTGGGCTTCAGCCTACCCAGCCACGCGGTGGACAGTCAGACTACTGCACTTTTTATCTATTTTGGTTTTTTTTTTTTGTTTGTTTGTTTGTTTGTTTGTGAAATCTACTTTCTTAACTAATTTTAAGTGCATTGACTATAATGTCCACATTTTATCACAGGTTCCAGAGCTTTCTTCCCTTGCTTAGCTAAAACTTTTCATCACCTGATTCTGAAACCCCCTCCTCCCCCTCGGGCCCTGGTAACCAGCTTTCCAGCCTCTGTTTCCATGGCTGCTGCTTTACTCAGCTCACGTTAGTGGAGTTGTGCAGGATCTGCGCGTCTCCAACTAGACTGATAGTACGACTTCCTTGAGGTTTATTCCTCCTGTTGTGCATGGACAAGTTATGTCCTTTTTAAAGACTGGCTAGTACTCTCTGGTATGTGTGTGCCACATTTTCTTTATCTTTCATCTGCAGCAGATACCAGGTGGTCTCCTTCTTTTTGCTACTGTGGACAGCAAAGAACCTGGAAGCGTAGCCATCTCTTTGGGATCCCCATCGCAGTTCTTTTGGAGAAATAACCTGTAAGAGACATTGATGGCTCATTTGCTGGCTCTCTTGAGTTTTCAGGAGAGTTCCTGTGCTGTCTCCTGCAGCGGCTCACCATCCTATAGTCCACGGACAGTGTGCAAGGGTTCCATTTTCCCCTCAGCTTTACAAAATTGCAACGCCATATATAAACCTGCAAAGGCCCCTAGTGTCTCCCAACCTGTGCCCTCGTAGTCTAGCAAACCCTTTATATTTTTATTTTTACTTATTTATTTATTATTTAATTTTTTTGTTACCCGGGGATTGAACTCAGGGGAACTGAACCACTGAGCCACATTCCCAGCTCTATTTTGTATTATATTTAGAGACATGGACTCACTGAGTTGCTAAGCACCTCGCCATTGCTGAGGCTGTCTTTGAACTCAATCCCCCTGTCTCAGCCTCCCCAGCTGCTGGGACTACAGGCGTGCGCTATGGCACCCAGCCCTTTATATTTACATATATATAAAATATCCCTTTCTGGTTTTGTTGTGCATTTTCGTCATCATTCAGGACACTGAACATCTTCCCATGTCTTCCTTAGAGATATATCTACTCAGGTCTTTTGCCTCATTCCTAAGTCACTAGTTTTTCTTGCTACCGAGAACCAGTCTGAATTGCTCACCAAGGATGTCATTGTCAGTGAGGCCACCAGAGCTTCATGACAACTGTACAGGAAGGTTAATTCATATTCCAGAGTCATCATTACTGCCTTGGATTCCAACCATCTTACAGATTTCCTCCAGAGTGTTTACCTCAGCTGTGCTGGTTGATCCGGGTTGAGTTGTAATTAAACAGCAGTGCTTTGCTTGCTAGCTCTGCAGCAACTCGATGTTATATTAAATTTTAATTCAGCCTGGACTGGATAAGAAGATTCTTCTAGATGACAAGGGAACACTTTAGCGGGGTCGGGGGGGTGCAGGCAAAATTAAGCAGAGGTTCTCTGAAATGCTCTCATGGCTTCCTCCAGGGGAGTCATTGATTGGGGGTAAGTGCTCAGAATCACCCCTTAATGTTGCAGCCCCCTTGAGAGAACAGCAGGGCCTGGGGGAATGGGACGCCTAGAGCAGGAGAGAAACAACTCTAAGCTTTACTTTTCCAAGTTTTTGCCTTCTCTCTGTCTCCCTCTGTTCTTCTAGACATGCAATTGCACTTGCACCTGGGTGTGCAAAGTGGGCTGTGGCTCCCGAGTGCTCCCTCCTCCTCCCCCCTCTGCCTTGCTACACCTGTAAGTCACGGCTCCCTTCTGTTCTAGTTTGAATAGTTTCTACTGACATGTCTGCGTTCACTCAAATTTTCTTTTATCTTGTCTAATCGGCTGCTAATCCCACATGCTTTTTTCTAGTTTTCATTCCTAGAAGTTTGATATGGGCCTTTTCTTTTCTTCTACATTTCTGCTTAACTCTTTAGATATTTTAAATAATGTCATCATGTCCTGTTGTCTACATCTGTGTTGGTTCTCAGTTGATTGCTAGTGACTGAGTTTTCTCCTCTTTAGGGGGGTGGTAATTCCTTTCTTTTTCACATGTCTGGTAATTTTTAATTGGATGTAGAACATTGTAGATTCACCTTGTGTTAGATATTTTTGGATTCCTATAAATAGTCTCATGATTTGTTCTGGGACAAGGTTAAGTCACAAGGGGAAAAGTTGACCATTTTGGATCTTGTCTTATACATTTTTTGGGCAAAGGCAGCTCTACATCTAACGATAATTATCCCCTGCTAGTAAGGCAAGTCTCTTATGAGTGTTTTACCAGATGCCCTGAAAAACATGAACTTGAAATTTGGAGTTTGTGATAATTAATGCAGTTTTTCTATATTGACTGGAAACTTCTAGGGGGCAAAGCCTAATATTTGTATTTTTCTGTTCTCTAAAGCTCAGTGCAGTGCTTTTGCATAGAACTTACTAGTCAAGGTACTTTAAGTTGCAAATGACAGAAACCTCATTTCAGGCTGATTTAAACAAAGCAACTCCTGAAGCTAACAGGGGCAGCAGGTTCAGATACAGTGTGATCCAACAACTTGGGTGTTCACAGGGAGTGACTCTCTCCTCCTCTTAAGCCTGCATTCCCTCACTTGGAATTCACTCCAGGAAGCTCTTTGCCTGGAAATGTTCCTAGCGTCTCTCAACCTGTGCCCTTAGTTTAGAAAGCCCAGTGGGGAGATAATTTCATATGTCTTTTCTCAAACAGTTCCAGCCAAAGTTCTGGGATTCAGCCTAGCTGGTGTGTCTTGGGTCACATGACCACACCAGAACCTGCCACTTGGTCAAGAGAATAGAAACCCTGATTTAGGATTCAGCAGCCTGTGGTCAATGGCAGTGGCTGTCACACCTAGCTTGCACACACTGACAGTGGAAGAAGAACAGTGCCTGACGGAGAGCACCACCCTGCTGTTAAGGAGGTAGAGGGCAGCCTGGCAGGAGCTCGGCAGTCACTGCCAACAGCACGGCTGGGGCCAAGGTCAGGAGACCATCACTATACCTCAGTTGCCTGTGTACAAAGTGTGCACTGCCCCACCGAGGTGTGGGTACCACAGTGATGGCATTCTCCTCTGCCCCACCTCCCTGCTTCCTCTCCACCTCAGCATTCACATTGCACCCAATGTTTCCCTGGGGAGACTGGAAATGGATGGGTTTAGGCCATTTTTGTATTTCTTTTGTGTTTGTTCCCTGTGTGCCCCAGAGGTGAGGGGGGAATCCTGGAAGGAGATGCATTCAGTGAGCAACACCGAGTGCATGGGGAAGTGGGCTTCTTCTGCCCGTATCTCTCCCTTATAGCTTGTCATTGTTTTCAAACACTGATTACAAAATTGCTATTCACTGTTGACAAGGAGCTATTGATTGTACCTTTAAAATCAATGACAAACAAGTGGTTTGTAGAATTAGTCAGTGATGGTATTTACCTCTTCTGGATCACTATAAGAATGATAAGAGGAATCTAAATATATCCAGCAGACCTTGAGGCAGATCCACGGTGTCTTCAGAGTGGCAAAGCTGTGGGCACATGGAGCGTTCAGATCTGTTCTGGGTACACAGCATTGTAGGTATTATAGAAAATATCATTCTCTGTGCTGTCAGCACCTTCATTTTCTTTCCTTAGGGCTGGGATGGAAGGACAAGGGGAATGCGTACTGATTTGGAAAGTGGCGTGGGGGGCATGCTTGGCCCCTGGATCAACGCAGATGTGTTGGACATCTACCTGTTCCACAGAGCTGGGAGAGCAGACCGTTAGGTGTTTGTGTGTTTGTGCCCTGTCACACGGGAGGCTGCACTGCCCGGGGTGTGCCCTTGCTCTTCCCCACAGAAACAGGCACTGGCAGGCACAGCTGCACCCAGCCCTTTGGAACCTTTTCCATCACTCTGGGTCTGGAACAATCTTTCTGAGTGCCTGTGATAATGACAGTAGCTAAAATTGAGCATGTTCCCTATGCGCTAGCCGAGCTGAATACCCTGGGCACCAAGTCGCCCCTCAGGACCCAGAGCACCCCTGTAGGAGCGCTATTGTGATCCCCATTTCCAAGATGAGGAAATCTAGACACAGGCACCTAAAAAGCACACTTTACAGGGCTAGACTTGCAGAGGGCAGCCACATGAATGCTGGCCAATGGTGCCTGAGCTGTGCCAGCCAAGCTCCTCCCCAGGGGTTCCACCTCTCAGACTCCACTGCACCTGGGAGTCATCATGAAACCTAGAGAAGTGCAAGAGACAGAGTGGGACGTGGGAAGAGAACAGCTCAGGGGAAGGTGTGCTGTCCCAGGCAGAGGGGACTAGTGGGATGGGAATGTTGCACCCCTCTGCCCCCCATTCCTCCTCCTGTGACTAGGCACAAGCACTGGGCACGGTGGCTGCCACCACCTCACCACAGAGCATCCCCAGGCTGGTGGCACTGAACCAAGGCCCGCCTGGCCTTTCTCCATGCTGCTGTGCTGGTGGGAGGAAGAAAAGGCTGCAGCAGTTCCTGGTTTAATGCACCCAATCAAGTCCCTGTTACACAGGCTGAGCCTGGACTCCACCAGCCAGTCTGGCCCCAGGGCCCATGTGCTTCACCTCCCTTCTGACCTTCTGCTGAAGTGTCAGATGTGATTCCAGGACCCAGGAGTCATTGGGGACCAGAAATGCACTTATGTGTTCTGGTGAAGCTCACAGGCCTATGTTTTTAAATGTTTAAAATGATAACAAATATGCTCTATTTAGAATTGCAAATTCTGCAAATGCCGTGTAGGGAAAGACTGGATGCTAGAAGACTAATTTGGGGGACATTTGGCAAGGACAAACTGAGATGGTTAACTTTCTACAGTTCCCTAGTTTGGACTGTGTCTGGCGGGGGGAGAGGAGATTGCTGGAATCTGGTGGGGAATCCTGAGGTGGAGATGTTTATATTCTGTGATTGGCCTTCCTTTATTTTGTTTTTGTTTGTGCGTCTGTGCTTTTAAGTCTGAGCCAAAAACAGTGCTACATTCTACTCTATTGTAAGCTTAGCCGAGCAGATGGTCATTTCCAAAACAAATGTTCTGGAGCCATTTTGAAATTGTTAAGCAATAAACAAACCCAGGCTTATTGTGCTGAGTGGGGCGTGTGTGAGGATCACAAGGCTCCGCGGACTAGGTGAGGGTACATGCAGCAGGGAACCGGGAGCGTCCCGTGATCACCCAGACAGAGCAGCCCCTTGCTGGCCATCCCAGGTCACGGGTGGGGACAGGGACACCATCCAGGGGCCGTTGCTGGCCATGTTCTGTGAGCTCAGGGACTCCACACACAGATGATCTTTAAACTCAAGGTGGGGCCCAGCCCATGTGGCCCCTGCATCAATGACCCTCTCCCCGCCAACCCCGAGGCTGCTGCCGTGCACCTTTCTGTTCTTTTCAGGACATGGGGGTTTCAAACAGGGTCAACTCTCAAGGGAAAGGCTATTTGACTCTCTGAAGATCGTGGCCACTGGGGGAGTTGGCTCTGCTCTCAGATCAGGCTGTGGCCCAGGACATGGTCTGCACATCACCTCATGGCTCTGCCCCTTCCCAAAACTAGGCTGGCTCAGCAAGCCCCCTGAAGAGCTGGGGCCAGATGACCTTGCCCAGAGGGGACGATTGACAGTAGAGACTCTCCCAGATAGGGTGCTGCTGCTCCAACCTGCCTAAAAAGGGGGCCCTGGCCCTTCATCTTGAGCAGCAGGAGCCTCCTGTGCAGCCCTCCTGATGAGGAGAGTGCCCACCCTGTGTTCACAGCCATGCCCCCAGACCCCTGGCTGTTTCCATAGGTGATGTGCACGTCTGCTTTCTTATAGGTTTTCTTTAACTTTTTAACTTAACAACAATCTTTAACTTAATTCTGTAATCGCAAAATCCCTGAAACAATCAGAATCAGACTCCTTAGCTTTCTTAATATGTTAAAATAGACAGCTTATTGAAATGGTATCCATGTCCTCACTTGACATTAATTTGAATATTAACACATTTCCGTCTTGCCATAAGAGCGTCTGGTGCTTCATGATTCTGGCTGACCCAGTTTGTGTGTGTGAATTCATTAGCATGCGGTCCACAGTTCTTTCAGGCTCTCAACGCTGTTTGAATCGTGATACTTTGTGTTTCTGCCTATTTTTTTTAACACACTGGTTGGTCTTTTCCTTGTATAGCAGAGAACTCAGAAGTGAGCTCTTCCAGTGCAGAGTGGAGTCCTCAGAAATAGCCCTCCTCCTTCAACATTTAAAAAAGCCCCTTGGGCTCCATCTAGTCATTCACGTTAGAAGAAAATACACCCAGTTCTGCTGCTCTGCGCAGCAGTGGAGTTGAAGTTTGCTTCCATCTCGAGGACTTCAAGGTAGGCAGAAAAGCCTTGAAGGTTTCTCCTTCCATAGAAGAGATCTAAGAGGGGTTAATTTCTACCCATAGTCTAACGTTAGGGCTGATGACTTAGGAAGGTGACTGCTGCTTAAGCTATAGTATTAAGGCGAGATTGCAATAAATCACCAAGTCCATCTTAAAGCAGGAGATGGAAACTTTATCCACCAGCCAGTGGTCTGGATCCACCAGCTGGTGGGCCAAGGGGCAGGCTGCAAGTCTGCACCCTTCGACCCCCTCCTGGGGTTTCAGTACACCAATTACAGTCCAAACCCACATTAATCATAAGTGGCTGCTGCTATGATTCAAAAATGTAAACAAACATCATGAGATCTAAAATCACAGCAGAAAAAGGAGTGGCCAAAACATCTTAGTTAATTACAAGTTACAGAATGGTTACTAACGTCTGGACAGTCCATCTCTAGACAAGTGCATTGTCCAGGAAAAATGGGATCCAAAGAGAGAACACTTTTACATTGTATAAGAATTGCCATTTTGTGTTGCCAAACCTGCTGAGCTAAGCTACTGTGGGTGGGCACAGAGGCGGGGCTTCCCATGGGAGAAGCATTTCTTACCTGATGTGGAGTCTCAGGGTAAGATGGGTAAGATGGAATCTGTTTGGTCATTGCCCGTACAGCCTGGCCCATAACAATAGGTTGTCTTGGTACAGAAAAAAAAATGATCTTTCACAATCAATATTGAAGAATAATTTTACTTGGAAACCCCAATTGAGCATGACATGTTTCTTGGTTGTTATGACTTAACTTTGTCATGGGACAAAGGTGAACTAACTCACCAGCTTCCTGGAGTCTCCATGCAGTCGCTGTATCACTGCTGGACTTCCACAAATGGAAGGGCATGAAAGGGAGCCAGGTTCCAAAAGGTCTGAACCAGACTGCACAAGGCCCTCTGCAGAGGCACAGAGGCCCCTCCACCCGTGGTTAACTAGTTGTTCTTGGCGCCATGGAATTTACAGTTAGCCTGAGGTGTCCCCTAAAGCTCCTGTGTTAAAGTCAGAAGTGACATTGGTGAGTAACAGAAGTGCGCAGTGGGATCCTGAGATTGAGGAGAAGGTTCTACACACTGGGTTTACTGTGCTGGGACTTCCTTTCAAAAAAACAATTTACCTGCAGCCCTACCCATCCTAAGTCAATAGGATACACTAAATTCCTCAGCAAAAACATATTATCTGCAGAAGAAAGCAGGCCTGACAGGAGCTTTGGCATGTGCCTCTCATCCCATTGACTCAGGAGGCTGAGCCAGGAGGATTACAAGTTCAAGACCAGCCTCAGCAACTTAGTGAGGCCTAATTAATTTCAATGAGACCCTGTCTCAATATAAAAAATAAAAAGGGCTGGGGATGAGGCTCAGTCGAACAATTTTTAGACTCGTTACTCAGAAGAGCAGGTTCAGTCCTCAGTGCCAAAAAAAAAAAAAAAAATTCCTAAAAGAAATTGAGGCCTGAAAAGCTCCTCCCTGCCATTAAGAGGAACGTAAGTTGCCCCAAGGGCGTGAATATTTTGTGACCTTTACTTAGAGCAGATTCCAGAATTCAGGCAGATTATAATAATTAGAACCAGTCAGTGTGGGTCACAGTGACCCTGAGTTGCCTGGTCCTCAGCATGTCAAATCCCCCCTTGTGGGGTACGGCCATGTGCAGTGGGGACTTGAAAGTCTGAGACAGTTGTCAGTCAGAAGTCAAGAGGTGGACCTGAGCAGGACTCTCCAGAAACTTCCCTGGGCCCTAATAAACCTGAAGAAGAGGTTTCCCTTTCATCTCCAAGAGGACACACTGTCTCCCTTGAGACTGTCCCTTTTCCTCTCCCACCTAATTCTCAGGCCCGCAGCTCTGAGTGCCACAGCTAAGCTTTCCCAGTGAGCTCAGCAGAACTGGGGTCAGGACAGCCTCAGCAGCCGTGGCTTCACATTGGGCCCTTGCTCTGTAACAAAGTGATCTGTCTTGGAGAACTGTGGCCTTGTAGGTCCGTCCTCGTCTGAGTGGACTGACTGGGTGGCATCTGAGGGCAGGTGAGTGTGGCTGAGGAGGCGGGTCATGGGGACTGCTCTGGAACCATGGAGTAAGGCAGATGGACCTCCCTATGCAGTGAGCGCCCTCAGTCCTTCCTGGTTGGCTACAACAGAAAGGTGAAAGGAGTTCACACTGACTTTCTCTGACTGCCTGGGCTCTGACATCACCTCTTGCCCTTGGACTTAGGCTGATGCCGTTGGCACTTCTCTTTCTCAGGCCTTTACCCTGCACTGGAATTTACACCACCAGCTTCCCAGGTCTCCAGTTAAAGATTCTCAATAGTCACCATATGAGTAAATTCTTCATAATCTATCTATCTAAATGTATATAAATATATATATATATGCATATATATAAATATAAATAAATATATATATATATGCATATATATATATACATATATATGTATATATGTGTGTGGGTAGGTATGTGTCTATTTATAATTGTTGATACCCAGGCTGTCCCCAACTTACAATGGCTCAATATTTCGACTTTATGATGGTATAAAAGGAATATGCATTCAGTAGGAGCTGTACTTCAGGTTGTGAATTTTGGTCTTTCCCAGGCTGGCAGTAGTATCTCAGTGCTGGGCAGCTGTGTAGAGCTCCACACAATCATGAGAGTCCACAGCAGTCTCCATAGAGCATCGTGTTACCAGCTATGGAGATCCCTACGTCAGATGTAGCAAGCACATCTCAACTTAGGTTACTTTTATGTCCATATTTTGTGGATGTAATTGCATTATAAATTGAAGGGCATCTTTATTTATCTATTTATTTTTCTCTAATATACCTTGTTTTCATAATAGTCCTCCTCAGTGTCCATAGGGAACTGGTTCCTGGACCTCCACGGATACCCAAATCTACAAATTCTCCCATCCTTATATCAGACATTTTCGTGTTTGCACATAACCCGTGAGCATCCTCCCACATACTTTAAATCATTTCTATATTACTTACACTACCTACAAGATGCAGAAGCTGTATAAATCCTTGTTATGCTATATGTTAGGGGATCAGGACAAGAAGGGAAAAAAAACTATGTTCAGTATGGAAATGGGATTTTATTGGTTTTTTGATTTATTTGCTTTTGCTTTTCTTAAAAAAAAATACTTTGGATCCACTAGTTGTTCACATCCACAGACAGGAACCTGAAGAGCTGAGGTCCAAGTGTGCTTCACCGTCTCCTGTGCAGCCTGGTAGATGCCTCACTTCAGAAGACAACAGCTCTTGCCTCCTTCCCTGTGTGCTGCATTAATATGGCGTTTTCTTCTCAGCAATCAGCCTGGTGCTCAGAGGGAAACCTCCAGGTCTGCGGATCATCAGGTTCTGAGCATGTGAACACTCTGCTGAAGAACCCCAGATTGCAGACCCAGGGGCCAGTGTCAACAGAGAGGATCTAATTAACGAGCCACATTGTCAACACTTTAATGTCCACGTTGGTGGCACAGTACACTGTGATGACCTGGGCAATGGGTGGGGTCCTGTTCTTCTATGACCTCTCGGGCCCCATCCTGGGCTCCTCCAGGACTCTGTGGTGCTCATCAGCGTCCTTCAGAAGGTCCTCTTTTCAAAAGTGCAGCGACTGTTCCCCTCCCAGGGAGGGTTCTATAGGATGAATGTCACTGCAAGGCCCACATAAGGAGAGGCTGCACACAGTGGAGATTTGGACATTACTCAGGGAGGAAGCATCAACAATGCCCATATCCATGTCAGTAATGTGAAAAGCCCATCTTTTGTGTGGCCCAGGATTGTAATCCTTTGGGGTGACAGAGAAAGACATTTTTAAGAATCCACAAGTTGGGGGAAAAAAAAAAGATTCAACAGTCGGGCTGTTGAGCCTAATGCAGTAAAATCAGACGGAGAGAAAACAAAATTGAGGAAGCAGGTCCGAATAGAACGTCTTTGCAGTGTGAGAAGGCGGAAGATGTGGCTGAGCCGCTGCAGGTGAGCGCGTATGGAACTGGGCAGCTGAGGAGTGCACGGCATCTGACGGTCCCTGTTGATGGGGTTTACCAGATGCACACTTGTCTTGGGACTTCAGTGAATAGAGGTGATTTCACATTAAGGTAGGTAGGTAGACAGGAGATGGCTTTCTCTGTACAGAGCAATGTGTATGGGGCTTTGGGAGCTATTATGAAGTATCTATGGCTTCTTCCTAACCCATCTATAATCTAACTCATGATTTCAATAGGCTAGTATTTATTGAGCATTTATTATGTGCCAGGCACTATTATAACCATACTGACTGAATTAAACCATCTAACAAGCTATTAAAAGACCTAATGCTACTTATCACACTGTTTATGGTTGAAGGAATAGAGCCACCAAGAGGCTAAGTAACTTACCAATATCATACAGCCTGCATTGCGGGCTCCAGAGCCAACATTCTTGATTACTAGGTATTAATGAAGTGCCGCTCAGTGTGACCTTATAGAGCACAGGCCTTGTTCTTATGAAATAGGAACCCAGTGTCTGATTCCAAAGGAGCTCACAGCAAAATGCTTGTCTTTCCCCAGCTGGGCATTCAGAAGCAGGTGATTGATGGCTTCCTTGTCTTTACAGGAAGAAGAAGCAGGAGCCTGACTTCCATAGTGTGATGACAATGTGATATAGGAACATGGACTTTCTTTTTTTTATTGTTGGTCGTTCAAAACATTACATAGTTCTTAATATATCATATTTCACAGTTTGATTCAAGTGGGTTATGAACTCCCATTTTTACCCCGTATACAGATTGCTGTATCACATCAGTTACACTTCCATTGATTTACATATTGCCATTTTAGTGTCTGATGTATTCTGCTGTCTATCCTATTCTCTATTATCCCCCTTCCGCTCCCCTCCCCTCCCCTTTTCTCTCTCTACCCCCTCTACTGTAAATCATTTCTTCCACTTGTATTATTCTTCTCTTACCCCTCCTTTCCTCTTATATGTAATTTTGTATAACCCTGAGGATCACCTTCCATTTCCATGCGATTTCCCTTCTCACTCCCTTTCCCTCCCACCTCTCATCCCTGTTTAATGTTAATCTTCTTCTCAAGCTCTTCGTCCCTACCCTGTCCTTGGTTACTCCCCTTATATCAAAGAAGTCATTTGGCGTTTGTTTTTTAAGGATTGGCTAGCTTCACTTAGCATAATCTGCTCTAATGGCATCCATTTCCCTCCAAATTCTATGATTTTGTCATTTTTTAATGCAGAGTAATACTCCATTGTGTATAAATGCCACATTTTTTATCCATTCATCTATTGAAGGGCATCTAGGTTGGTTCCACAATCTTGCTATCGTGAATTGTGCTGCTATGAATATCAATGTAGCAGTGTCCCTGTAGCATGCTCTTATTAGGTCTTTAGGGAATAGACCGAGAAGGGGAATAGCTGGGTCAAATGGTGGTTCCATTCCCAGCTTTCCATGAAATCTCCATACTGCTTTCCAAATTGGCTGCACCAATTTGCAGTCCCACCAACAATGAACAAGTGTACCCTTTTCCCCGCATCCTCTCCAGCACTTGTTGTTGTTGGACTTCATAATGGCTGCCAATCTTACTGGAGTGAGATGGTATCTTAGGGTGGTTTTGATTTGCATTTCTCTGACTGCTAGCGATGGTGAGCATTTTTTCATGTACTTATTGATTGATTGTATGTCCTCCTCTGAGAAGTGTCCGTTCAGGTCCTTGGCCCATTTGATAATTGGGTTATTTGTTATCTTATTGTCTAATTTTTTGAGTTCTTTGTATACTCTGGATCTTAGGGCTCTATCTGAAGTTGTGGAGTAAAGATTAGTTCCCAGGATGTAGGCTCCCTGTTTATCTCTCTTATTGTTTCTTTTGCTGAGAAAAAACTTTTTAGTTTGAGTAAGTCCCATTTGTTGATTCTAGTTGTTAACTCTTGCGCTCTGGGTGTCCTATTGAGGAATTTGGAGCCTGACCCCACAGTATGTAGATCATAGCCAACTTTTTCTTCTATCAGACGCCGTGTTTCTGATTTAATATCAAGCTCCTTGATCCATTTTGAGTTAACTTTTGTGCATGGCGAGAGAAAGGGATTCAGTTTCATTTTGATGCAAATGGATTTCCAGTTTTCCCAGCACCATTTGTTGAGGATGCTATCCTTCCTCCATTGCATGCTTTTAGTCCCTTTATCAAATATAAGATAGTTGTAGTTTTGTGGATTGGTTACTTTGTCCTCTATTCTGTACCATTGGTCCACCCGCCTGTTTTGGTACCAGTACCATGCTGTTTTTGTTACTATTGCTCTGTAGTATAGTTTGAAGTCTGGTATCGCTATACCGCCTGATTCACACTTCCTGCTTAGCATTGTTTTTGCTATTCTGGGTCTTTTATTATTCCATATGAATTTCATGATTGTTTTATCTATTTCTACAAGAAATGCTGTTGGGATTTTGATTGGCATTGCATTGAACTTATAGAGAACTTTTGGTAATATCACCATTTTGATGATGGTAGTTCTGCCTATCCATGAACAGGGTATATTTTTCCATCTTCTGAGGTCTTCTTCTATATCTCTCTTTAGGAGGAACATGGACTTTCTGACCAAGAGGAGGGCTCATGTCTATGTGTATTAGCAATCGTATTGTTTATCAGCAAATCATGGCGTTCAGTGTCTCAGAACCCTATCATCCCTCATTAGCAGGGGATGCTCTCTTTCATTCTAATGGAGTGAGAGAAGTCCACTCCTGCTCACCTTGGTGATGATGTCTGCCAGTTTATTTTTGCAGTAACTCACTTTCTCAGCCTTGGCGATCAGCTGGATGAGGCACTAATGAGGTGCTCAAGGGCCCATAATGAGCATTGGTGTCTTCAGGCCATCCAGCCCCAGGATAGCTGCTTGTTTCCAGCTCCGTCTATGACAGGTGAGGGGAGGAAGGTGTCTTCTGATGGATGTGCTGTCAGAGGACATCTGAAGGAGACTTCATGTGGCCTTTGGAAAAGCATCACTGGCTTTGAGATAGCAGTGGATTTCCTGGGTTAACCTAGCGGCTTTAAGAAAGAGACTTGGTACCAAGTTGTTTTTTAAGGGTTGAATTTATAGAGAAGATCTGCTAGAGAGCCGGAGCTGAGCCAGTGTTGGAATCCAACTCCACCTGACTCCCAAATCTTCCAAGATGAATGGCACCATCCACTAGCACCCGTATGCTCACAGATGGATCCTGTAGGGATTGGGAATGCATGCCTTCACCTCTGATGGTGTTTAATTGAGTATGCATAGATTATGTTCTAAGTGCCACGTGAGGTGGCAGTTGATGGACAAGGTCCTGGTCTCCTAGACCTGCCATTTTTAGGATAAGGAGAGATCAGCAGAGTAATCAATGAGCACACCTACCAGGGTGACAGAAGCAGTGCCTGGCAGAGTCCACCAAAGCCTGTGGGCTAGAACTGGGCGAGAAGAGGCAGATCTCGGGGAAGGAAGCCTGAGCACCCCGGGCCCCTGAGCACTGCCATTTTGGCTGGGAGGATGTCCTCCACACAGGTCGTCAGTGCATGTTTTCTAAGAATGTTCAGGTCACTCGACAGATGCTTTGGAGGGTATTGGCAGGCTCCCCAGAAGGTCCAGATGTCTCTCTGAATTGCTATCGTATCATTGTGGTGATTGTTATTGTTAAATAACTAGAAGGTAATTTAAGAATTACCTTCAAGTGAAGCAGACAAATACCATTCCTGTATGGTACAAATAAAAAGAGAAATAAATGAGAAGGTAGACTTCATTCTGTACAACTTCCTGGCTGTATCACAGGAGACATGCACACACACCTGCTCTGGTAACTAGAGTTTAATAAACTGAGCAGGAGTGGGGTGGCCAGGAGTGATGGAGAGGAGGAGGGGCCTTCAGCTCAACTGACTTTCTGTCACACCAGGAAATGAGTCTTTGTTCTAGAAACTTGCTCAGAGTTGGAAAAGGACTTTCCCCATCCACCTACATGCTGCTCCTATGCAAATACGCACACCCACCAGAGGCTCCTGCTTCTTGGGCCACACCCAGGAGACAAGCCCTGAGCAGTCCTCTGTCCCCAGCTCTCTGTCATCGCAGAAAACGTGTCTGCACTCTGCCTCTTGGATGTGAACTTCAGCCTATAAATTCACAAGCTGCTATGACTGGAAGACTTCCTTGACCCTAGACTGAAATAAACCCTTCAGACAGTGGTGTGATGGACCCATAATTTAAAATCTCCTGAGCACAATATGATTATAGGGAGACCTGATGTTGTAGGTCAAGGTTCTGTCTCAGACCTTGCTATCTGGGTATCTCAGGCCCCTGATAGCCATTCCTGGTAGCTCCTGTATCTGCACTGATAACCTCTCTTCAGATGCCTGGATAAACTTCTTGGCAAGCGTCACTAAGCTTAGTATACCTCCAGCTGCCACCAGCCCTGAGGCCAAGGGTACTGTCTGCTCCCATCTGTAACCTGGAGAAGAGCTCTCCCTGTCTTGCCCTAGCTGCCTACCTGACCCCCTTTCAATGTCATTAGCAAGTATCTTCATTGACTTTCTTTTATCACAGACTGCGGAAGTTTCCCTGGGGGAAAATGTCATGACTTGAACCCATGGTAACTCAAATCATGTTCTGGGTCATGGTTATTCAACACTTGGCTCAGAATAAACCATTTCCTTACTTCCTTTCAGGCAGATCATTCTACTTTGACATTTCCTTATGGCAAGAACCCCGTTCAGTATTTTCCCTTGTATCTCACTTGACCCTTCAAATCCATCCATCTATGGGTCAGACTCTAACATCATTCACATTTCCCAGGCAGAGAGATGACTGAGCCAAGTAATTCTGGATAGTTCCAGAGGTTGCAGATCTGAAAGTTAGTCACATTGGCCTCATGTTAAGTTGTCTGCAGCCCGCTCCTTCCCTGGGCTGTTTGGGGAACATAGTTCCTCATCTTTCCTTGCTTTGGTAGCAGCCCAGATTTCCTGGCTCATGAGGCCTTTCCCCACCTCTATAGCAGCACAGCCGGGGGCTTCTTGCTCCTGCCAATGGCCCTCTGCTTGTCTATCTTCCACCTCTTTAGCCCACCTGAAAGACACCTGTGACTGCACTGAGCCCACCTGAAAAAGGCAGGATCAGTGTCTGCTGATGAGGAACCTCAGTCTAGTCTGCAGTCTCAACTCCCCAGGGCCTGGAAACAGCATTCACATCTCCTAGAGATTAGGACAGGAGGGAAAAACCTCTGGGTGGGGGCCGGAGGGCATTATTCCGCATGTCACAAGGAGATGAAGTCTTTGGAATTCCAGGCGCAAGCAGAGTGAAAGAAGGATCAGATTCTGCTAAAGTTGGAAAAAGTGCACAAATGCCCCTAGGCTTCCAGCCTATTGGAAGGGTGCCCACCAGTTGCATCCCAAGCCCACGGGTACTACAGACGCACACCACAAAGAGCAAGCCTGGCTCTGTCAAATGTCAGCAATGGCTGAGTCTTGAGCCAGGCCAAAGTGAGCTTCCTGCATTCTCCCTAAATACACGTTGCTCTCACCTTTGTAAAAACAATCTCCCTGTTGAAAAGAATAGTCTCCTAACAGAATCCATGAACACCCAGGCACTGTTCTGAGGGGCTGGCCTGCCACGTTGCTGCTCCATGGCTACCTGAAGTGTGCCCTTCAGGTGTCTGCTCTGCAGCTTCTTTCAATGCCCCTGTGCCATTCTATTCTGTGCCAGTGCGATGGTCAAGAGAGGTTTGACATTTCCGTAGAAGAGGCCAGTAGCACCTTACAACAGTGTGTAAAAGGAGCCCAGGGATAACTGAACCAGCTCAGCCCTGGCCCCTACCCAGTGGTGAGGAGAAAAGTTGCTTTATTCAAATCACTTTGGAAATTTTCCCCCGGTACAGTGAATGGACCTTGCATGCTGGCATCTGAGCAGCCTGATGAGGGCTCATGTCCTACGATGACATTGTACTCACTGGCTTGCTCATCCTCCAGGACATCCAGTGCTGGGCCATAGCCTGGTGACTTGAACACTCATTGATCAACTGAATGTACAGAGTTTTTTGTCCTCTATGGCAGTCCTGTGAAGCTGGTGGAATGAGCACTATTTGTATCTTAAGAGGACTTTGTGGCTGAGTGGGTGACTGTGCAGGCCCCATAGTTAGTGACCGGGCCTGGAACCAGGGCCCCCATGCTGAATGCAGAGGCTGAGGTGGCTGCAGCAGTTGACTCTGGAGCCATGTGGCTGAGTACAGACCTCCCAGTACACACTTCATCTGTGTTGAGTCGTTCACCCTTGGTGTTCATCAGTGTCCTTGCCTGTCACCTGAGGGTGGTGATGTCACCTGCCCCCTCTGTGTGAGGATTAATGAGCTAACATATATAGACACAGAGAACCATGCAACAACCCAATCAATCAATGGGCAAGGGAATGGTCTTTGGACTAATAGGTGGAATCCCAATACTCTCAATTAAATAGCACCAAGTCTGCTTCTCTGATTGGTGTTTCCTGTTCTGTCCCTACGGAACAGACACTTCTCAGAAGAAGATATACAAGTGATCAACAAATATGAAAAAGTGTTCAACATCTCTAGTAATTAGAGAAATGCAAATGAAGACTACTCTAAGATTTCATCTCACCCCAGTCAAAAGGGCACTTATCAAGAATACAAGCAATAATAAGTGTTGGCAAGGATGTGGGGAAATGGGTACACTCATCATTGCTGGTGGCACTGCAAATTGGTGCAACCACTTTGGAAAGCAGTATGGAGATTCCTCAGAAAACTTGGAATGAAACCACCGTTTGACCCAGTTAACCCACTTGTGCATCTATACTTAAAATCAGTACACTATAGTGACATAGTCACACCAATGTTTATAGCAGCTTGAATTCACAATAGCTAAACTGTGGAACCAACCTAGATGCCCATCAATAGATGAATGGACAAACTGTCTTTGGAATGGAATATTACTCGGCATTAAAAGAGAATGAAATTATAGCATTTTCAGGTAAATGGATGGAGTTGGAGATTATCATGCTAAGCAAAATAAGCCAATCTTAAAAAAAACCAAAGGCCAAATATTTTCTCGGATAAGTGGATACTGATCTATGATGGGGGGAGGCATGGGAGGAATGAAGTAACGTAGGATTGGTCAAAGGGGAGGGTAAAAGAGGGGTTAGGGGGTAGGAAAGATGGTGGAATGAGATGGACATCATTACCCTATGTCCATGTATAATGGTGCATTTCTATACCATGTACAACCAGAGAAGTGATATGTTGCACTCCATTTGTGTACAATGAATTGTAATGCATTCTGCTGTCATGTACAACTAAGTAGAACAAATAAAAATCACCATCATCCTCATAACAATAGTAATAAAATGAAATCTAAAAAAAAGATTGAGCAACAGTGGTATAATAAGTGTTCTGTAAACATGGGCACTTGCTCTTTGACAGCAGCTTCTCCCCTATCTGATGGCTTTTTCAGAGTGATTAGACTTGGTAAAGTGAGGTTTGCCTGTCTAGCCTCATGTCATCACCCTCTCTAGCCACATTCCTCATTGAGAACAAACCTTCCCACTGTCCTTGTGGGGAGGAGTCCAGTCTGGCTAGTCAGCATGTCAGGTCTCTGACCAAAGTGATCCATTAAAAAAATGGGATGCAAACCAGGTCTTACTATCCAAAGACTTTGCAAAGACATTGCTAAAATTCTAAGACAATGGATTTCTGGCTTGACATGTTCTGATTCAGAGACTGCCAAGGAACCACCAGGGGAGACAGGACTCCATGGAGAGTCTAACAAATGTGAAGCAGAGACCAAGAAGGAAGGGCTGTGGGAACCTGAGCACGTTGTTCATAGCCAGGATTAGAGGATTCATTCAGCTCAGTGTTGAAGCCAATCACATCTAATCTATTGTCCTTAACATAAATAGATCTCCAGGAGAACCCAGCCCAAGTGGTCATTCACAAGGAGTGAGAGCTGAGGTCCATTTGTTGGCCCAGATCCCTGAGGAATCATTATCTTAGAAAGAAGTCCGGCATGGGTGCAGATGACCGACAAGCAGCCGCCAGAAGAGGAAAGAAGCAGCCATGGCCACATGGACTTGGTAAGGAAAGAAGCTGCCCCCGGTGCCACATTAGAGGACTCCTGTGTGCAAGGATGTTCCCGGAACATAAGACCTTCATGGAGGATGTCAGAAAGAGAAAGGAATGTACACAAATTAGTAGTGAAACCACAAAGTCCCTGATAGTCACAAAAGGCTAGAAATTCTATCCAGAAATCTAGCATTTAGCATGAGGACTATAATGAATGACATTGTATTCCATGCTAGAAACGTCCTAAGAGATAATATTTTAGTATTCTTGATATATGAAGGAAAGAAAGACAACCAGGTGAGGTGACAGATCTGTTAATTTGCTTGACTGCATAGTCACTGTGTACATGTGCATCAAAACGTCATGTGGTACAACTTACATATACACAACACAAATAAGAACAAATGGAGAATTAGTCATACCTGGCCATCAGGAAATCAGACAATCTCTAATTAGGAGTGATAAGAGTCTAAATTATTATTATAAAGAAAGAAATAGTGCCAAACACTTAAAATTCTACAACTAGATAATTACTGTTTGCGAAATACTTTTGAGAAGTATCAGTTTGGATCAAGTTTGATTGTTTCAATTTTAATAATTATTGTAAGACTAGGGGGATATATAAGGGAGTAAAGTAATTCCCAATATAGTCTCAGGCAGCAAGTCTGAGATCTTGGGGACTTAAAGGGGAGGAACTGTGTTTTCAATGGAGGTTAATCTTACAAAGATGTTCTGGGCAAGGGAACAGTTTTTGGACTAATAGGTGGAATCCGAATACTCTCAATTAAGTAGCACCATGTTTGCTTCTCTGATTGATGTTTCCTGTTCTGTCCCTACAGAGGCTTTTGTTTTTAGCTCCTGCTTATCTGTTTCTACCAGCACTTCATAGAATACTCTGTGCATATAATGGTCCTGAACATTAGGCCTGTGTTACACTACTGTTAGTTAAATTCTACCTGCACACAATCATCAGGATTATGGTGATTTATTACTGGTGTAAATCTAGATTTCTCATATGGGAGATTAAGAGTATGGAACAATTATAATTCTCCATAACACTGGTGAGTGTTGTGGGTTTTACTTCCCACATTGTTCAGGACAAGAATTTTATTCCCAGAAGTTGCAGATAACCTTCCCCACGGTGGAATGAACTTAAAGTCAAATAAGAGAACACATTCTATGGACTTATTTCTTGATACTTTGGGTCCTTGGGCACCAAGTCTGCCTCCAGGAGCCATTGGAGACTGGCTCTGCTTTCAATTGCTGAGTCTGTCTGGAAGTATTCATTAGAGTGTAAATTTGGAAATTCAGCTTCTTGGCTACGGCCAACATTACCAGGCTTCCACCAGGTGTTTTTGACTTGGTTCTTCTCTTCCATAGAAGTCTGGAAAGCAATCCTGCAGATCTCCTTATTCCTGTGATTATTTTCCTATGCAAATCCCGAATACCTAAGCTTGTTTCAGCATGTGTGCCCATGGTTCAGTGAATCCAAAGATGGAGAAAGATGCCTAGCTCCATATGTCCAGCTTTAACCAGGCAAAGAGGTCTTAATCCCTTCTGGGCCATCGTTTGATGCATTAGCAGTGCCTGGATCCTGTCCTAAGCTAACATGTGTTGGTGCTATTTTTTAATCTCCAAAAATCAGGCATAAAATGTTTGAAATGAAAGAGCTCATGAAATGTGATCCGTATCTGGCCAAGATGGAATAACAGGAACCAAAATTTACATTTCAACAGAAATAACTTAAAAATGGACCAAGTACATAAAACAATGGTTTTTAGACATTGCTGTAGGCAGGGCCCTGTGCTGACCACTGGACCAGAGAAAGCACATTAATTGGGCTCTCTGATCCACCCATGTCCTGGTGCACTTCCTGGAGAATGTTTCAGGGCCAGCACAGGTAGGGAATCCCAGCAGAGCCTGGCATTTCCCAGAGCTGAGAAGAGAGAGATGGAAGTTCAAAAAGAGCTCCCTGCTCGCGGAAAGGCAGAATTAATTCTGTTAACAGGGCCATGTTACCAAAGGTGATCCGCAGATTCAATGCAATCCTTTCAAGATATCAATGGCATTCTTCACAGAACTGAAGAAACAGTCCTGCAATTCATATGTGAGAATAAAAAACCCAGAAGAGCCAAAGCAGTCCTGAGCACTAGAGGCTCCCAATACCCGACTTCACACTCACCACAGAGCCTTAGTAACCACCAACACTATACAGCCTAAAACCAGCCATGCAGACCAATGGAATACACCAGAAGACACAGAAACAAACCCTCACTGACAGTCGTCTGGTGCTTGACGAGGATTATTAAAATAAAAGTGATCACACTTCATCTGAGCTGATACTTCTCAAAACTATCTTCCAGTTAGAGTGACAGTCATCAAGAATACAAATTTTAATAAACATTCACAGGATTTGAGGAAAAAAGGAACACCAAGACACTGTTGGTGGGCTGTAAATTACTACAACCATTTTGAGGACAATCCTCAAAAGATTAGGAATGGAGCCACCATATGATCCAGCTGTCCAGCTCCTCAGTAAGCATGCAGAAGAGTTAGAGTTAGCACACTGTGTTGGGACATGGATACACGTGTTTACAGCAGCACAGTTCACCATGGCTGACCTGTGGACCCAGGCTGGATGCCCACCAACAGACAAATGGATAAAGAAAATGGTGTATATAGATGATGAAGTTCTACTCAGCCACCAAGAAGAAGGAAATATGTCTTTTGTTGGTAAATGGATAGAACCCAAAGCATTGCACTAAGTGAAACCACAGCCTCAGACAGTCAAGGGTTGTACGTTTTCTCTTGTGTAGATGAGAGGGCGAAGAAAAGAGGAAAGAAGGGGGATCTTATGAACATGGTAAGCAATAGAACAGAGGCAGGTGACCGTGAGGAGGGGGAGAGGGAAAGAGGAGGTACCTGGTACCACAGGCCAGTCACTCTGTGTATGTGCATGAAGACATCCTGGTGACCTCCACTGTGGTGTGTACCAAGTCGAGTACACCAAGGCTGATAACAGGGAAGGGACTGAGGTCTGAGAGGTCAAGGTGCCAGAGTCCACAGGCCGAGTGGAGGTCCACCCCACCAGTGAGACCTTCAGAATCAACCAAGGGATCAAGAATGGCCTTGTTGAACTGAAACCCTGGGAAGAGCTTGTGGCTGGCTCCAACTCCAACTCAGTCCTAAATTCCTGAAAAACTGTTCCACATGGAGTCCCTGTGCAAACACCACCTGCCCTTGGAGGCTGGATGTGGAAATGGAATGCAGAGTTCTCCATGTACCTCCACGGTCTGGAGGCCGGGTAGGCTCTACACGGCCTGTTTGATACTGTATTTTATATTCTTCTCAACCTCACTTTTTGCCCACCAAAACCTGGATTTGCCTTCTCACAAGGAAGGAAGTCCCCCTGATCCAGTCTGCAGATGTGAACTTGGCACCCAGTTAGCAAATGGGACTCAAGGGAGGCTCAGGGAGGCTCAGGGAAGTGTTTTCTGGTTGACAGTGTGAGCCTTGGCCATGAGTCTGCCTCTGTCTCTGTGCTACGCATCACAGCTCTGTGGCCATGTCTTGCAGCCAGAGGCAACACATTCAAAAAGACAGCAGAAGTTCTCGGGGTGACAAAATGCAGAGATAGGAAGTGACATCCCTGAACTGTGGAACCAATCAGGAGCCTCCTCTCTTCTCACTGTGTGAGAAAATCTGTGGCCATCACTGTGTCTTCCATAGTCAGAGGAAAGGACAAGCCTGGGGGTCAGAGCAGCTTCTCAGTGGACAGCCAACAGAAACCAAGAAGATCCTTGAGGCCAGGTGTGGATTGCTGGATACAGGAGAATCCCTGAGTGCCCAGGTACAAGGGAGGTCTGGACGTACAGGGCCTGAGATTGCTTTGTGTTCCAGGACCAGGTTCTGAATGTGAGACAGGAGAAGCTGCCTTAGGTGACAAGCTTCAGGATCCATGTGGAGACAGGTGGTGGTGAGATGTTGATGAGCAACAGGCACACCATGCACCCAGAACCTGCACGCTCTGCAATACCCAGGCTAAGTTCTCTGTCACTAAGAGGGGGCAAGGAGCCGTGCAGGGGTCGTCTCCGAAGCTGCAGGGGTATGCAGGCTGGTGTGGCACGTGACCTCCTTGCTGACCTGTGAAACTATGATGGCATCCCCACTTGGACAGCAGCTGGCTCATTGCTTTGGAGGTTATTCTAGAAGTGAACCTGCAATCTCTTGCTCCCCAGCATTGTTATAAAAATTTTTCAGCACCAGCAACTTACTTTTTATAATGGTATTTCCACAGCTAGTATTTCAGAGAGACTGGTGAGAGCCTCATTGCAAACACTCTGAAGGTGGGGAGGAGAAAATAAAGATAAAACTTCTCCAAGCACCATGAAGAGCTAAGTGATCGGTGCCCCACCCCAACACACACACTTGACTTTAGAAATGGTTGTGGGCTCAAGAAATGGAGTGTTTGAGTCAGCAGATTCCTCAGTGTGTGGGCTTAACCAGAGTGCTGAACTGGGTGGTCTGGGGACTGAGGTTCTGGTTTTCCAGACAGAATAGAAGTCCAAATGGAGGTGGGTATGTCCACCTTTGTTCCCCAGTCTTGGGAACAAAGACTGAATGAGAGGCTAAGGAGCTTATCTCTATAAATAAAGTCCTTAGCTTCTAGAGTTGTAATCTGAGAGTGCCTGGCTGGGCTGATGGCCACTCTGCCCATTTTCCCTGTTAGGAAGCTCCTCAGATCAAAAAGAACCATAATAATAATAGGAGTGGGAGAGAACAGAGCCAGGCTGTGTGAGCAGAGCCTCCAATGAGGGCTGTGAGCCAATGTGGGGAGTGCCCATGGGCCTGCTCTAAGATGTCTGTGACATTGAAGCTGCTGAGTTAGGCAGTAAAGGCTCTCTCCTTATACACAGCAGCATTGACTTCAGCAATAACATGAAAGCACAGTGGAAGGAGAGAGGGGGAAGAGAATACCCCACCAGGTTGGTAAAGCACTAAACCCTGAAGCCAGGTAGCTGTGCAACCTTCTTCTCAGGGTCCCGACTGGGGAGTCCTGGCAGAGCGTCCTCTCCTCCACTGAGGCTCCAAAGCTCTTGCTTCCAGTGGGCCTCTTTAAATACCAGCAAATAGAACACAGAAGACACACTCCAACAGCCCTTGGGACTTAGCCTGGCTTCATCCCCCCAAGGATGGGCCAGACCCCCAGAGGATGTGCACCTGGAGATAAGTGAGATCACTGAGTTCCCCTGAGCCAGCCACTCCCACAAGAAGCCAGCATTCCCAGGATGTTTTGTTGGGGATATTCAAATGTAACTACAGGCAGGGGACAGGGAAGGTCTTGATATTTTCCTCAGCCTGAAATGCTCTCAGTGACGTTTTTTGCAAGAATTAACTCTTCACTCTCACGTGACCTAAATGACTTTAGACTTGGTCACTGTTTTGCAGGTTTGGGCCCATGGCTTCTGTGATGCACCAGGTAAGGAAGGGGTTGGGCCTGGAGTGTGCTCAGCTCACTGACTCCATGCCCACCCCAAGCAGCCACATGACCCCCTAGGCAGGCTCCTTGCCTAGGAGGAGACAGGCCAGGGCCTGGGGTCCCAGTGCTCCCTGCTGTGTCTGAGCTTTGCCTCCAACTTGATTCCCAAAACCAAGATGGAGTTGGAATGAGGGGGATCTGGTGTCTGCTGCCCCTTCTTGGAGGACCAGGAAGCCCCACATGGAAGTCTCTTTTGCCCTCCTGTCCACAGCCAGCATTTGCCTCACTTCTCTGGGGAGCCATGATGGTCACCAAGAGGTGTCCCGTGAGACTTTGAGTGGAGGCTAATATCTGCAGCAGGAGGAAACACCAAGACAACTCTGTGTCCTGGGTTTTACTGGAGCCTCTCAAATTAGGAGGATCCTGATTTTGAGAAGGAGCCACAGTACCTGATGTGCAGCTGCCGGGATGAGAAGACATCAGAGGCTCTCAGCTGTCCACAGAATGTGGGCTGTGGCATCCAGTCACATTCCCAAAGTTCCTTGGACTCAAGGGAAATGAGTGCCGTTCAGGAATGTCATGATGGCTCTGGTGGCTGAAGGTGCAGACTGAAAGATTGGGGAGTGGAAGGTTCTCTGAAGCCATTTGTTTATGGATAGCACAGGCAGGAACCCTAAACTCTCCCAGCATGTCATTGTCTGTGAGATGAAAACAATGATCTGCATTTTTCTATCTCACAAGATGATGCTGAGATAAAAATAAATGAACATCATCAATGTGACCTCTTTTAGTAGAAAAATCTAAGCTGAAAAATGAATAAAGCTATTTTCCTACGAATATAAGCCTCCACTTTCTGTGTTACTAATTGAAGACAGGGAAACTGTGAGGATTTTATTTTCTGAACTTGGAATTGAAATCTTTAACTGTATTGGACATGGGCAGTGGTTAAGAACATTTTTTAAAAATGGAAAAAATGATTTCTTGCTTAAAATATGAAATTACCAGATCTTGTATCTTTCCTCATGCACCTGTGGTAAGTATGTTCTAGCTAATACTGATGGAATGGTATTTTGGAAATTGAGCAACAGATATTCTCAATGAAACTATAAATTCTCACTGTAAAGTGTTAGTCTACAATTGAGTTGTTTTCTAATGTCTGTTTAATACATGCAGCTCTAATGCGATATGTCCTCTAGAACTAAATTGCAAATAGAAGGTAAATTGGACGAATTGATAGTTTTAGGCCATAAAACCCCCTTTTCTGCTGTGCTTTCCTGGGGCCCTCAGATCTGTCATAGGGACTGCCCACCTCTGTGCATGAACGTGGAGGCCATACTTGGAGGGTTATGGGGTAGAGGGGATGATGGAACCATCTTCTGAACTGCGGTCCTATCTTTGCATCGCTCTCTGAGCACAGATTAATTTTTTAATGTTATGATTCTTTACTCTGAATATCCAGCACCAAGATCTGCATCATTTTTGAAATAATCTTTACTGCTAAATCAACCAAAATCTCTTTTAAAGCATACACAGTTACTACTCTTTAAAATCAATTTATTCTTTGAGTCAAAGAAAAAAATGCTGTTAGTTGTTCTTTTTAGGAATGCTTTAACTGGAAGGTGAAATCAAGCAATTATTGAAAGCTTTAAAAATCATTTCAGCAGTCCCACCAGCAATGTACAAGTGTACCCTTTTCCCCACATCCTTGCCAGCACTTGTTGTCTGCCCTCCTCTGAGAAGTGTCTGTTCAGGTCCTTGGCCCATTTGTTTGGCCAATTTGGAAAGCAGTATGGAGATTTCTTGGAAAGCTGGGAATGGAACCACCATTTGACCCAGCTATTCCCCTTCTCGGTCTATTCCCTAAAGACCTAAAAAGAGCATACTACAGGGATACTGCCACATCGATGTTCATAGCAGCACAATTCACAATAGCAAGACTGTGGAACCAACCTAGATGCCCTTCAATAGACGAATGTATATAAAAATGTGGCATTTATACACAATGGAGTATTACTATGCATTAAAAAATGACAAAATCACAGAATTTGGAGGGAAATGGATGGCATTAGAGCAGATTAAGCTAAGTGAAGCTAGCTAATCCCTAAAAAAAATGCCAAATGTCTTCTTTGATATAAGGAGAGTAACTAAGAACAGACTAGGGAGGAAGAGCATGAGAAGAAGATTAACATTAAACAGGGATGAGAGGTGGGAGGGAAAGGGAGAGAGAAGGGAAATTGCATGGAAATGGAAGGAGACCCTCATGGTTATACAAAATTACGTACAAGAGGAAGTGAGGGGAAAGGGAAAAAAAAAACAAGGGGGAGAATGAATTACAGTAGATGGGGTAGAGAGAGAAGATGGGAGGGGAGGGGAGGGGAGGGGGGATAGTAGAGGATAGGAAAGGCAGACACTAGTATGGCAATATGTAAATCAGTGGATGTGTAACCAGTGTGATTCTGCAATCTGTATACAGGGTAAAAATGGGAGTTCATAACCCACTTGAATCAAAGTGTGAAATATGATATGTCAAGAACTATGTAATGTTTTGAACAACCAACAATAAAAATTTAAAAAATAAATAAATAAGAAAAAAATCATTTCAGCAAACTTTTTCTTTTGAAAGTAAATTAGGAAATATTTTGGTGTAAACATTAATTACAGTGTTTTAAGTGATTATGATAAAATTGCAATTAAAAATAAAACATGCTTGTAATTTAGAGGTTCATTTTTCTTACACCTATTTCACCTTTGGTGATTTTTACTTGGTGGCACCTTAGTGAGCAGAGACAAGAGTTCTTGGTGTCACTTTAGAATGTCCTCCATCTAAATAGAAAAGACAGTGAATTTCCAGTGTGGCTGGTCCACAGAAAATGCCAGGCATGGACTGCTTCTCCCTCCTCACTCTCTTCTCGAGTCTCCACCAGAGATAAGAGAATGGTTCCCTGGGAGGTTCTTCAAGTTCCTAAAGAGATGAGGTTCCCGGAGACCTCTAAGACCCTGGCTAATGGAGAGAGCTTGTCCCTCTCAATCTTCAAGTCCCAAAGGTGATCATCAGCGGGCATGTGCAGCTGAGATGGCACCCAGACAGGTCTCCCTGCCTCTTCCCCAGTCTGCTCCCAATGCATGGGGGACACTTCTTCTCAGACGCTCTTTAAATGTCCATCACAGGTCCCTGTGCCATTTGCTCGGCAGCAAGTTCATCTGTGCAATTGACTGTCTACCGTGGACCATAACAGAGAATTGTATTTTTCCATTTTTATGAAAGCAGGCAGCTTTTGACACTTAGAAATTCCATTTCAGCTACTGTAAGTAGGCACTAAATTGCTGTCTACTTACTGTAATTATGGACAATTCTAAAACTTACACGCATTTTCAGAGTTTTAGTGAATCACTTTAAGAAGATATCAGGGGCATTGTGTCTCTCTAGTGGGATGGGATTATAATGCATTTTCCCCCAAGTACCTTCAGCCAGCACTGTGTGGCTTTATCTACATTGAATTTCTAACGTATCGTAGTTCAAATGATATCTTGGGTGATGGCTGATTAGTTGCCCTTGGAAATGACTTGGATGCATGGCCTAATTTTTCAAAAAGCTTTAAGAAGGGTCACAGCATAATTTAGTTGTAAGACATGAAATAAACTAATGTGTACTTTCCTGCCCTTCTTAAACTGTTTTGTTTGTTTGTCATGTTACTGGGATGTGGATCATTATTAATGACAGTCCAGTGTATCTCAAGTATGGATTAAGGTTACAGAGCACTGGGGCTTATTTTTTCTAATTATATACACTTAAAGAATGCTTTGGAATTAACATTTCTGTGATAAAATTTGCAAATGTGAAGAAGAGTTATCACAACAAATATTTTGATTTTTTATTAGAATTTTGTTCAATTCAGTAACACTTAGACATTTATGATTCCAAGGATTTTTCCATAACTATCTAGTCATTGGATGAAATGGTGGTGTCTGTCCCACCAAACCTGCAGTCCCAGTTGCCAGTTGTGGTTGCAGAGGGCCCCTGATCAAGTTGGAGATGATGATCAGCGAGTCTTGCCAGGAGACTAAGAGGAAGAGTGTTCTTGCTGTGGGTAAAGGAAGCGTCAAGGTCATGTTTGCACCAGCAAGGAGGAGGAGCACTGAGGAGGCAGCAATGACATGGGAATACAAAGATCATCTGAGCAACTCCATAGAGCAGGAAGGGAGCCAGGAGCCAGCGGTCCAGGAGTGGCTCCAGTGTGGGGGCCCTGCTGGCCCAGAGGACAGGACCAACAGGAGCATAGCTCTGCCGCTGCCTGGGGAGGGGAAGGACAGGAAGCTGCTCAAGAGTGGTGGTGCAGACGCCTTCACCAGCTTCCCCACCCAGGGGAAGTTTCCAGAATCCAGTAACCCTAGTGACCTTACAGTGGCCTCCAGGGGCTTGACGGACTTGGAGATCGGCATGTACGCCCTGCTCTGCGTCTTCTGCCTGGCCATCCTGGTCTTCCTGATCAACTCCGGGGCGTTTGCCTGGGAAGTACAGACACAAAAGGCTTGCGGTGAGCGAGCAGGGCAACATCCCCCACTCCCAGGACTGGGTCTGGCTTGGGAACGAGGTGGAGCTTTTGGAGAACCCAGCGGACATCACGCTCCCCTCAGAGGAGTGCACGACCATGATAGACAGGGGGCTGCAGTTCGAGGAGAGGAACTTCCTGCTGAACGGAGGTTCCCAGAAGCCCTTCCACAGTCAGCTGCTCAGACCTTCTGACTATGTCTATGAGAAAGAGATGAAAAATGAACCTGTAAACTCTTCTGGCCCAAAGAGGAAGAGGGTCAAGTTTACTTCCTACACCACCATCCTCGCCGAGGATGGGGGCCCGTACACCAACTCCATCCTGTTTGACAGTGATGACAGCATCAAGTGGGTCTGCCAGGACATGGGGCTGGGGACTCCTAGGAATTGAAACACTGTGTTATATTTGAATTCACTGATGTGCCTTCTGGTTTTCAAACAGTTGGAGCTATGAGCTTGTTCAGCAACAGAGGGTGATTTAATAAGGATTTATTTGTTGAAGCCTGGTGTGAGGGGGCAAGGGGCAGGGTCCTCTTCTAAGCACATGGAAGTGGCCTGAAGAGTTAGTGCAGCTTGTGTATAAGCCTGGATGAGCACCTGGAATGGCCCCTTTAGTACTGCTGCAGTCCTGGGTCAATACTCATGCACCACCTGGTACTCGCTCATTACCAGTGCAAGGACTTTATCCACCAGCTCAGGACAAACAGTTGTTTAGAACTGGGACGAGTTTGATGGTTAATTTTCCTATAGTTTGACATAAGTCAGGTGCAGTGGACAATTCTTACTCTGGGCCTAAGAACTCTTCTGTGACAGGTGAGTGAATTTGGCCACCCTTATTGGTGATGTGCTCCGCCCACTGTTTTTATGCACATTTATACCAACTCCTGTTATTGTTTTGTTTGGGGGGAGATTTGTTTATTGTTTTGTTTTTGACTTATGGGAGGCTTTTTGAAACATACATGGTTTCTCTCATTTAACTGATATTTGCTTGGATGAGACAGGAGTTGGGCTCCCTGGAACCAGCCTTGCCACATCCAGATTGAGTTCCCAGGGCCCTCCTCTGCTTCACCCTGCTGTTTATGGATACAAAGTAACTGAATCCTCATTTTCTGTAGCCCTTGTTTTCTCATTGACACATCTTAAATCAGCATTGAATGGCAGATTTTAAAAAAAATATTAACATTCATTGAAAAAGATTCACATGAATTTTGCAAAAATTGGGGAATATATGTGAACCACAAAAAAAATTTGTTTTAAATACATAGGAGCTAAAAATCCAAGTGGGAAATTATAGAGTCCACTCCTAAGGGGAAAGGGCCCACTTAAAACACCTAGTCACATAAACATTTTGTGGAAAACATTTTACTCACTAGACTCAAATATTTAACTGGTGTGGACATTTGTGAAAAGAAGATTCCTTTAAAACAAATATAGACTAAACTGCCATTTTACTCAAGAAGAATAGAGAAAGCATGGATGAGATTCCGTTTAGCAGGATGGAAATTATCTATTCAGTGACCAAGAAAACATTCACATCTGTGCTTCTGGCCAAGAGAAAACATCAGAGAATGTGTCTTGAGGTAGGAAAGCAATGGGCATACTCAATACAGTCATGAAAATAAATGGCCACTCTAAACCTCAAGATACAGTTGTCAGGGAATCAAGGGTCAGAAAAAGAAGGGGAGGAAGAAAAAAAATCAGTCTCTAATTCTTTTTGAAAAAATAAACATCGGTTGGAACAGTGGTATGAAATGGAGTTAGAGCAAGCTTCCAAATAAGAGAACGAGACAGCTTGTCAATTAAATAAATTGAAATGGCTGCAAACAGATACTGGACTTTGCAGCTTCCTTGGGAACATCTTTTAGCACCAGCGAGGGGTCTCAGGAAGTTTCCCAGAAGAGAGGCCCTTGCAGGGTCTTGACATACCTTACAGAAAAGAAATCCAGGATGTGTCAAAAACAGGCACAGCAGAGATTTATTTAGGAAACAGGAATGTGCACTTGAGCAGCCTGAAAGTGGATGCTATCTCGAGAATAAGTGCTTTCAGGACCTTGGGCTCTTCTTTTAATGAAAACTTTGTGCTTAGTGACCATGACAAATGTGTGGGTGGCATCACCTGGTAGGCCCATTTCTCTTCCTCAGGGAGCACAGGGCTGTCACGGTGCTGTGGTTCTCTTAGGGATATCTGGGTGGATGTCATCCAGGTGATAAGGTTTGGAGGTACCCACATGGTGGCTCCTCCAACATCTCCCCTTTGGCTCTGTTCTGGCAGCGCCTGCAGGCATTAGTGACTGGACTCACAGTGCTCCAAGGCTCATAGGCCTCTCAGGAATCCACATCAGGAGGAAAATAGGCTGGGGCCCATAGGTGGGACGGGCCTCTTAGGGTTAGACTTACAGTTTCTTCTATCTTGTCTCACTTTGAGCCACAACAAGTCTAAGAACTAACTTGGAAAGACAGAGGAGGCATCTGGGGCTCTGCCATGTCTCTGCTGGGCTGATAGCTGAGCCGGTCAAAACAGAGGTGTTTGGTTATCCCTTTGTTGCAGTAGACTTTCACGAGAGTGAACCCACCCTCCAAACCCATCTGCTCTGAGGTCTCCTCAAGTTGGCAGCCAACAGGGTCTTCATTTGCTTCTCTCTCATGTACAGGGCTGGAGGGTTTGTGGAGAGAGGGTCGGACTCACCACAGGTGTTCTCTGGGTCCTTTGCTGTTGGAATGGTGCTTGAGAGTCCAGGCCCTGGAGCCTGGGAATCCTTGCCGTGGTCTGGGGAAGGAAGCATTTGCAGGATGGAGAGTCTCCAAGGCTTGCTGACTCCTGGAGGAAGGGCTGCTCAGGAGGCCTGAGGAAGTCGTGCTGCATTTCTCTTTATTATTCTTTTACTTTTAATTGGGTACTTTGTTTATGCCACTATTTTTCAAAGGATCTAGAGGTGAGGTAGCCCCAAACCTACTTATTGCATAAGTCCACAGGTATGTTAATGGAGCACAACTAACAACTAGGCCTGTGATTTCTAGAGGCCACTGTCCAGTTCTCCCCACTGTGTCCTGGCTGGACAAACACTACAGAATATATGAATTGTTTTGTATTCAAATTTTGAGCACTCATCAATGATCTCTGTGGATTTGTAAAAGTCAGATGTGTTATGGAAATCTCTCTGCTCTTTGTTTTTAGATATTTTTTTCATAGAGAAAAAAATTAGAATAAAATATGACCTGGGTTTCAGTGTTTATGTTGGACAAGCTTACTCAAGATGATCAGGACACTAGGACTTTCCCGATGGGAAATAAGAACCCAAAAGCTTTAAAGTCCACTAGGGAAATTATCTTCCCACTCCAAGAAAGCAGTAATGCCATCGGTTCCCATACAGGGCAGGCTTCATGTTTCTGCCCTGCCTTCAAAATATTATTGCTACTCCAAGTCAGTTTTTCAGATTTAAAAAAAAATAATTCAATATTCAGAATTGTCTTTTTAGGTTCCGTTAAACATTTTAATGTATCTAAATATTCCTCCTAAATAGAGCACTTTGAAAATAGTAAAATTCCATTTTTCATTATTAAGGTTGGAACTAAAATAACTCACTATTTGATTTCTAGAGAGATCACAGACCCAAGGGTTAAAATTAAAAGAGTAAAGCTTTAAACAGAACCTAGAAATGAAAAATAGAATCTATTTTGGATTTAATCATGTTTCAAAATTGTTTAAAGTAAAATAATAAAATAATTGCTCTTTATAAAACATTTAAAAATATTTCTGCAGATGAAAGATATAGTTATAAAATGAATGGGCAAACATAAATTGGGAGGAAAAAATGCAGTACATCTCCTAACAGATTGTATATAGATAGGTAATTCTGCTATCGCTCCAGCATAAAAGACAATCTAATTTTTTAAACGGGCAGAAGAAAATGGCTATTGGGGCTAGAGCGTAACTCAGTGGTGTTGGGCTCCACCCCAGCACTGCAAAAAGAGAAAAAAGGAAAAATTCATGTAGAAACTACAGTGACTTAGCTCTACGTAATTTCTAGAACAACCAAATTTTTAAAGTCTGAAAAACACCAAAGTTAGTGAAAACGTGGATCAGCTAAAGCTGTCTTATATTGCCAATTTCTAAAAAATTGTACACATATTCTATAATTCTATATGCAATTCATCAACATAGTATGAATACAAGGGAAACTATTCATATGTAAATATATAGTAACACATGTTTATGTCACACACAGGCCAAGGAAACCTGATGAGGACATTTGTAGCAACTTTAATTACAATAACAAAATACCAACTGGGAATATCTCTAATGCCAATGACGAGGTGGACCATTGCTCAGCTGGGTAGATCTACATAGCAGAATGTCATTCACAGCCCAAATCATGACCTCCTGATTCATCCAGCACAGGGTACCCTCAGAAGTACTCTATGATGAAAACGAATCCAGCTGAGGCGGTGAAGCAAGGTGGTGTTGGAGCTCAGGATTTGGAGGGAGACAGCAGGCAGGATGCCTGCCTAAGTGTTTCTCATCCTGGTGGGGACCTGTGCATTTGTAGTGATCAACTGCTGTGATCTGCATATTTCATCACATGTTAATGACTCCTCAGCTGCAGTACAACTCAAGCATGTCGTGTGACCATCATATGCAGAATCATGGGGAAATAAGTAAAGACCTTTGGATGGTCAGTTATTTTTCAGCCCTTGTGCTTAACTGGACCAGTGACAAAGTAACTCCTTGAACACTGTATGACACTCAGTGTGCCATGACTTGAGAGTGATCTGAATAACTCTACCACATTTGTAAAGACGAAAGACAACTTCTCAACAGACATACAGACAGTCCCAGTCTCCATGACGGGCTTTCATGTGGCTCCTAGTCAGGACTCCTCATGGTTCTTAGAAGAAAAAGCTGACAGTTCTAAGACACGGAGGGAGCCTGGCAGAGAGTGAATCGCAACAGAGGAAGGACTGGAGGGCACGTGAAAGAAAATGCCAGGCTTGGAAAAATAATCCACCGTTATTCTCAAAAGCAATTGAAGATTAATTATGGAAATTACTTTCTTTTTTTTTACTAACTTTTTTTTATTGGTTGTTCACAACATTACAAAACTCTTGACATATCATATTTCATACATTAGAATCAAGTGGGTTCTGAACTCCCATTTTTACCCCAAATACAGATTGCAGAATCACATTGGTTGCACATCACATTTTTACATACTGCCATATTAGTGACTGTTGTATTCTGCTACCTTTCCTAACCTCTACTATCCCCCTTCCCCTCCCCTCCCATCTTCTCTCTCTACCCCATCTACTGTAATTCATTTCCCTCCATGTTTGTTATCCCATTCCCCCCATAACCTCTTATATGTAATTTTGTATAACAATGAGGGGCTCCCTCCATTTCCATGTGATTTCCCTTTTTTTCTCCCTTTCCCTCCCATCTCATGACTCTGTTTAATGTTAGTCTTTTCTTCCTGCTCTTCCTCCCAAGCAGTATGGAGATTCCTGGGAAAGCTGGGAATGGAACCACCATTTGACCCAGCTATTGCCCTTCTCGGACTATTTCCTGAAGACCTTAAAAGAGCACACTACAGGGATACTGCCACATCGATGTTCATAGCAGCACAATTCACAATTGCTAGACTGTGGAATCAACCCAGATGCGCTTCAATAGATGAATGGATAAAAAAAATGTGGCATTTATACACTATGGAGTATTACGCAGCACTAAAAAATGACAAAATCATGGAATTTGCAGGGAAATGGATGGCACTAGAGCAGATTATGCTTAGTGAAGCTAGCCAATCCCTAAAAAACAAATACCAAATGTCTTCTTTGATATGGAAATTACTTTCACAAGTAAGTTAAAAGAGGGGAAAGAAAAGAGAGGTGAATGGACTCCCCCCCCAAAAAAAAAGCTCTAAAACGCTAATGAATGCAAAACACAGCTGCTAATAGGCAGACTTGTTCCAAGTTCCTGATAGAAACCTTTTTTTTCTTTTTTTTTCTTCTTAGTGATTGTAGTTACACGTAACGGGGGTTCATTTTCACAAAATCATGCAAGCGTGGAATAGAATTTGGTCCACCGAAGTCCCCAGTACTTCCCCTTTCCCTCCTCTCTGCCCTCCCTTTCCTCTGTTCTCCTGATCTTCCTTCTATTTACTTATAGTCTTTTAAATTAGTGCTTTATAGATAGATATAAATAAGGTGAAATTCACCGTGTTACATTCACGTAAGGGCATAGCATGATTTAGTCCATTTTACTCAACATTGTCCTGTTCCTCCTCCCTCCCCGCCAAGCCCCTCCTACTCTAGAGATCTCCTCTGTTTTCACCTTCTTTCCTTTTTTTTTAAAGGGCTTTTTTTTTAAAGAGAGAGTGAGAGAGGAGAGAGAGAGAGAGATTTTTTTTAATATTTATTTATTTGTTTTTAGTTCTCGGCGGACACAACATCTTTGTTGGTATGTGGTGCTGAGGATCGAACCCGGGCCGCACGCATTCCAGGCGAGCACGCTACCGCTTGAGCCACATCCCCAGCCTACCTTCTTTCCTCTTATTGCAGTCTCACTCATGCATATGAGAGAAAACACTGGACCCTTGGCGTTCTGACTCATTTCACTGAGCTCCATCCGTTTACTGCCGATGCCATAGTTCATCCTTCTCTGTGGCTGATAAACTCCACTGTGAATATCTGTCACATTTTCTTTATCCATTCATGTGTTGATAGGCGTCTAGGTTGATTCCATTGCTTGGCTCTTGTGAGTTGTGCTGCTGTGAACACTGACTTGGCTGCGTCCGTATGATGTGCTGATTTTAGTTATTTTGGAAAAATACTGAGGAGAGGGACATCTGGTTCATATGGTGGCTAGTCTTTGGAGGAATCTCCATACAGCTTTGCAGAGTGGCTGCGCTCATTTGCAGTCCTACGGACAACGTAAGGGTGGGCCTTTCCCCACATCCTCGCCAGCACTTGCCATTTTTGTATTCTTGATGACCGCCATTCTGACTAGAGCTAGGACCTCTCCTAAGGTGACCCATGCACCTGCTGCCCCGAGAGGGCATGATGTGGAGGGTGGAAAGCTGGGGATAACAGAGAATAAGTGAACATTGAGGAACACGGTGCTTGTCAGGCAAGGTCACTTTAGAAACCATCTGGACTGTTGAGGGAAAGGTTCCTCCTGACAGAGAAAGAGGAAATGAAGCGGATGCACTCAGTGAAGAAGACCCAGTAAGTGAAGCTCCGGGACTCAGGGGCACGTCTCCAGCTGGAACAGGAGGCCTCACATCCAGAGGAAGCCTCTCCGGCCACGAGGTCCCCAGCCTCTGCAGAGATATAGACCACCTTTGGCCCTTCACCAAGCACATGCCCCTGCGCATGGGAGGAGAACACTCAGGTGTGGGAGGAGGCCTCCGCCGGACTTGCTGGAGCTGGGAACCTAAGGGAGAAATGAACTCAGGTGGAGTGGAAGGGGCATTCTATTTTGTGAAAACCGTCTTGTCTTCCAAAAGTAAGGCAGCTGTCAGGGACAGAAGAGCAGCCCTGTGCACTGAGAGAAAGCTCCCTGACCTGAGAAAAGACACTCGGGGAGAAGTGAGTCTGTGCTACATTTGAATATGAGTTTTCCCAAATGGTCCTTAAGAGGTTCAGGCCACCCTCTTGATTTCCAGGTCCTGGAAGAGAAGCACTAACCAGCAATGGGTCACCAACTGGTAAAACTAGTAGCTTTTCCTGTCACCTCTGCAAAATGCACCGCCTTTTATGGAGATTGGTTTCAGGTTCTCTGTCTTGTTCGTTCTCTCAGTGGGGGAAGGCAGGGGAGAGACACGACACATCTCAGGGCAGGTCTCAGCATGTGCCTTCAACACCACTTGAGCATTTCAGACCCTCCTCCCCCAGCTCAGGATTCATCTAGTTTCAGCAAATGGAAACCAGCAGGCAGTTCAAGGCCAACATAAGTGCTGTCATTTGTGAAGCAAGGGCACACCTCTCTCCCAGCCAACCTGTGCTGTAGTTCAGGACCCCTGGAAGGAGGTGACCTGTGCAGGGTGGCCAGGTCTTCTAGGTGCTGGCAGGATGCAGCACCCAGTCTCTGCCTGGTGCAGAGCAGGGCTAGGTGACAAAGTGCTGTGTGAACAGGTCTACGGTAGCGTCATATTACGAAGTAGTAGTCTCAATGATAAATCCAAACACCATCCAAGCACCCCTTTGTGGGCGGCTCTGTGGTGCTGGCCCCTCTGTGCTGTTCAGAACGAAGGAGCTGGCATCCCCTTTGCAGTTTTCATTCCAACTTAAACTCTATGAGAAGCATCTGTTGCTGATCATGGCACTGTAGGAGAGCCATGATTGACTGGGTTCTAATAATCGATTAAAAAGTCCTGAAGTTTGGCTTCCCCCTAAGAAGATGAAAGCTGCCTGAGAATCTTGGTCTCATATTAACAATAAGATGACAAATTGGTTAATCAACATAACCACAGGACTTTTGAAAGCCAGAATGTCAGTGGACACTGATGAGCTAAATTTCAGAATGACAAGCCCCACTTAAGAGAGTGGGAGACACAGCCTTTGATAAAGCACAGCAGGAAAAGGAGATAGCCATAAAATTAGATAAAAAGTTAATTAATTCTTAAAAGATAAAACTGAGCTACTGCAGCAGTTTAGGAGATCTCAGATGCCCCAATCAGGGGGAGTGGGTACCCGCTCACCGGCACTTTGCCGTGGATCTCCAGTGGGTGCATATAAGAAACAGGTGACCCATGTCACGGGTGATGCACAAGGTCACCTTGGAGGCAAAGACTGGCAGGTGAGCAACCACCATCACCAGGGAGGAATAAAATCACTAGTGTCTCCAGCTCTTCTCATCAATGGCAATGTGTGAAGTGCAAGGGAAACATCACATAGTGTTCTCCTGCCTTTTAAAATGGCTCAGCTTGGGCTATTGGCTAAATAAATTTGCTCCCTTGATTCCATATGGACTGTAGGTGAAATGCATCTGCTGTCCAGAGAGGGACAGAGAATTCACTCAGGCCCAAGAGACTGCTCTGATGGGAAGGAGAACATTGTCATTGCTGGTGGCGCAGGACTAGCCAAAGGTCCTTGGTTTGCACCAAGACCTGACACCTTGAGAAAAGAGTTCCATGTTGGTGCCCAGGAAGGAGCGGGCAGCAAGGCTGAGCAATTCCTCCCAGGGACTGAAGTGCACAGGAATGACCTGCTTCTGAGACCCGAGCAGCAGCATGTGAAATGCCCACACCAGCACAGCTCACTTTGCTCCAGGCAACAGTGATGAGTACCGGCCACGTGGAGGGGTGGGCACAGACAGAGACAGGGGTGAGGGCTGAGGAACGCTGAGATGATGGCGGTGCACAGAGAAGCTCCTGGTGCTCCAGGTCTTCTGCTCCACGACGGGGTGGCTGCGAGACCTGAGGGCTGTGAAGGTCTCTGGGAAAACCACCAAAAACCCAGCCAGTTCCTCACCAGATCCACCCAACCCTGCTCACGGCCAGCAAGATGAAGAGGAGGGCTCTTCCTAGGCCTCAACAGTGACTGCCGCATTCTCTTCTGCCACATTCCATACAGTGCCTGATAGTCAATACAGAATCATGAGAGACACAAAACACCAAAAAGGACGATGACCACATCATGTAAGCAAAACAAGCAGGGGATAGAAAGGCAAATACTGCACAGTCCCACGTATGTGGAATCTAAACTAGTCAAGTTTGCAAAACAGAGAGAACAGAGATCTCCAAGGCCTGAGGTCAGTGGGCAGGGGGGAGGGGCCGCTAACACAGGATGCAGCTTCAGGTGTGTAAGGTGCCTGTCCAGAGGCCTAATGCATAGCTATGTGACCACCCTGCACACTGGGAATTTGCTGGGGAGATGAATGTTAATTTAATCTTCTTACACACACATGCAGGCAGATGATAAGCATTGTGGTGATGGTGTATTGTGACATTTCATGACTTGTATCAAAACATCATTTTGTACACCAGCTACACGTGGCATGTACACACATAGAGTACAAGGTAGTATAGGTTTTTATGCCAGGGATATCTCAATAAAATTGCATTTAAATAAAAAAAATCCTTGAAGTTACATAAGGAGTGGAATTAGATTTCCTGTCTTATACCTTGAAGAATCTTTTTTGAGAAGACTGGCAACATTGCAAAATGGATAGGGATTATACCAGCAAAGAAAAACTGTAAAAACAGTCCAATAATGTTAGAATGAGAAAGACGGCATCGGAGGAGGAGAACATCCTCTGAGAGAGTCACTAGCAGCCTGAAAAAAAATCAGCCAACTCAAAAGTAAGCAACAAAATTTATACTTCTAAAGCAAAACCAAAACACGGGAAGATAAAAGTGAAAAATTTCATGAAGAATTTGAAAATTGTGAGACCATATCAAACTGTGCTAAGTATGTAGCACAGAAATCCTAGTCAGGGAGGCACAAGACAGGAGAAAGAAATGTTTGAAGATATTGTCTGATAATTTACTACAATTTAAAAGTCAAAACTCCCAGGTACAAGGAATTGAGAGAATGCCATGTCCACATATAAACCCCACCGCACACATCCTGTCAGCCCCTGAGAGAAAATACAGAAGGCAACTGCAGGAAATGGAGATGTTACATTTAAGGGACAGAAATGAGCAAGGCAGCAGGGCCATCAGAAGCTGTGCAAGCCATGAGATGATTTGTGAAAAAGAAAACACTCAAAAGTTGAAGTGAAAATACTTTTCAAACAGTAGAGAAATAAGCAGTGTTTTTTTCCCCAAAAAAATTAAATAAATAAAATCTGAGAGCATCCCTTACTAAACATCTTGCACTATGTGAAACTGAATAGGCTATTGCTGTGCAGGAGAGACATATCAATGGTAGGCTTGGTGCTGGGGGTGGAACACAGGGCCTTGGGCATGCTAGGCAAGCACTCTACCCCTGAGCCATGACCCAGCCCCATGGCAGGCTGATTCTTGAGTCAAGGGAGGAAGGACAGGTGCTTGTCCCAGGTGAATACACCAGCCAGGCCACCACTTGGTGGAATTGTCCTCAATAGTAAGAAGAAACGAGACACTGCCAGGACTGGCTCTGACTCCTGCCACTTGCTAGTGTCTGACCACAAGGATCTCTAGCACACTCCTGAGTGCCCAGTGTGAGCTTAGGAGTGTGCTAGAGACCCTTTGGGGGATGGAAAGTTCCTTGTCCCTCAGAAAGGTTAGTGGCAGCAGCGAGTCAGGTTCAATCTTAAGAATGTAGTATATTGTCACACTAGTGACGTCCATGAACCTGCTTTGCCAAACCAGCATGAGAAATCCTGTCAAAATCAGCTTCTTCAGGAGCTCTGGAAGTTAATTGAAGGTTTCCCACAAACTGAAGAGGGTTTGTTCAGGAAAGAATTGCTGAGCCCGAGGAAAAGCAGGGTTGGTGGCATTCTGACCTTGGGGGCAGTGCTCAAACACTCCATCCCCAGAACCTGTCACTGCTTGACCTGCTGACTGCTCCCTGGAAAAGCCCATGCAGAGGCGCTGACATCAATTGACTTGGACTCGCCCTGAATCTCACTCCCCAGGAAAGCCCTAACCCCAGGAAAATAAGCAGCCGAAGTTTAGTATCACAAAGGCCCAACACAAAGACCCCAGGGGCAGGGGACCAGGGGTGGCAGGGGACAGAAACATAGCCAGAAGTGCCAAATGGCATCATCAAATTCAAAGCTGTTGTTGTTCCGTAAGCTACACTGCTGAGGGCCATTACCAAGTAGGAAATTTCCTTGCCAGCGTACCCCATGTTAATTTCGCTGTTGACATTGCATGTTAGGTGACCCTGCCCAAGGACGAGGGTGGATCCAGGATTAGGGTGTATCCTGCAGTTTGAGGAAGTATCCCAATCCTTGGGTTTAGGGCGTTCCCGGTTTAAGACAAGGCGTTCCCAGTTTAAGACCTTGGATTTTAGGGAAGTTCGATGTTGAGGATTATTGCTGCTGGAATTAGGGCGTTCCTGCTGCCTAAGCTCCTGTTGAACTCTCGTGAGATTCAGAGAGCATTTTGGGAAATAAGCCTCGTGGAGTAGGTGAATTGGGTGGCAGGAGAACGGGGATTGCGAGAGAACGTGTGTGGAGGCCGGTGTGAGTTCGGGAATGCTGTTTGAATCTACAAAGCTGTGTGGTGGCTCGTGATTCAGTGCCCAGCCAAGACTGCGGCATTTGGTGGCCCGTACGGGGATGTCTGAAGCTTGGGGGTAAGTGAATTTGCTCGCTCCTGAAGGAGAGCAAAAAAAAAATGGGTGACTATTTCAAAAAACAATGTGTTCTTGTTTTGATTTATTTTGTTTTTATTTCAAGTTGCCTGTTCTTAGAACTTTCTCAGGCAAACTGGGGAAAATGGTTGACTCGAGGTTTGAAGTTGTTCGCCTCCGAGGAAGAGAAATTGTTAGAGGAAGGAGGCACCCCAGTGAGACCAAGAACAGTTAGGACATATGTTGATACCATACAAAAATGTAGCCCATGGCTTTTTAAAGACAAGTTATTAAGTATATCAATGGGGCCATCATGGTATCCTGTAGAAGGATTTTTCTTCAACAAGAAAGAGATGCCTAGTTCTGTTTACTATACTTGTCGAAGATCTTGGTTTTTACAGACATATGATTAATTTACAAAGCTAACGTGTTAAAATATCAACCACAAATATAAAATCAAGTGCTCTTTACTTATTAAGTTCCATAAGGTAATATATTTAAACATTATGTGTGTTTTCGTAAATTGGTAAATAGAAAAAAGTTTAATATTGCTTTGGTCTGTGTCTTTGCTGAAACAAGGTTACTAAGTCTTAAGATTCTATCAGGTGTAATTTATGTACAAAAAGTATAAGAAGTTTCAGTTGGGTTTCAATTACAATATTATAGTACCTTAAAAAACATGAAAGTATTTCATCTTATTAAAGTGGAGTAATTTGTCTAAATCAGAAATTTTATAAGGCTTGTTTCAGAATGTGAATTTATAAAAAGGGTTAATGGTTAAAAAAGAGATATAAAAAGATTCAAGATGTGGAAATATATTTTAATATAAAAGGTTAAAGGAAAAAGAAATGTTTCTAGATGAGATAATCTCTGTGTGGTAAAGTAAAAAGTTGTAAAATGCCATTTAAAAAGATTTTGAGGAAACTAGACTTACTTTAAAAGCTTGAGAAAGGAAGAAAGACGAAAAAGATATTGGTACATGGCAGATTGAGACAAAGCTTCTTAATGGAGTAAAAAAAAAAAAGGCCTTTGGTTGAAGGGCAGCCATGTAAACTAACATTAAAGCGATTTAAACAGAATCTAAGCCTCATTTAAAAGAGTGAAGCTGTAGGTGGTGAAAAGGTACATTTAAAAGTACAGTATAGATGATAATTGGAAGGCTTTAAAAGGTTAAATTGAAGGTGGTCGAGATACCTTCATGGCGGAAAAAAGATTTCTTTACTCATCAAACTTATTAAACCAAAAAGAGGGAGATGAGATAATCTTTGTGTGGTAAAGTAAAAAGTTGTAATATGTCTAAATAAGTTGCAAAAGGCTTTAAATGGTTAAATTGAAGGTGGTTAAGATGCCTTCATGATGGAGGAAAAAAAAACCCATGAAAATGGGAAGATAATAAGATAAAAGATATTTAGATAAAGAAGATTAAAAATTTGAAGTGAAAAACTTTAAAAACAGAAGTACAGAAAGGTTAAAAAAAAAAGAGAAGATGTAGAAAGATAAAAAAGATATAGGAAGATAAAAAAGATGTAGAAAGACAAGAATTTTAAACCCACAAAATAGGAAACAAAAGAAAACTAGGAGAGAAAAAAGCAACTAAGGGTAAATATAAAAACCTTAGAAGAAAACTAGAAGATAGAAAATGGTTGAAAATGTCAAGTAAAGGTATTTCAGATAGAAAATGCAAGAGGCTAAGACAACTATGGTTTAAAACCACATCAAAAAATTAAAAGGACTAAAGTAATTCTAAAAACTAAGGCAGAATGCTTTTGAATGACTTAAATTTAAAAGGATCTTATAGGGGTATATATCCCCCAAAGATAAAATAACCCTTTTTACTCTATAAACTTTTTAAATTTGGATTCATCAGGACTTAGTGCTGCGGAAAGACATGTATCCGAAAAATGTACATAAGCCTAAGGTACTTTGGAAAGATATTCTAACAGGACAATGGAAAGGTCCTGATCCAGTTATTGTCTGGAGTCGGGGTTCCGTTTGTGTTTGTTTCCACAGGGAGAACAGCAGCCGATTTGGATTCCAGAGAGATTAACTAAAGCAATTTCTACAGAAAAAGAAGATGATTTGACTCAAATCCATAACAGCTGATATCCAGAGCTCCAGTTTGGCTATTCTTACATCTGCGACAGTGATTAACCATGGTGCTTTTTTCAATATCTATTTTATTATTGCATTTTTCCCACATCGTAAAGTTCTATTTTATTTTTGAGCTCATACAAACCTAGGTTAATGTTTTTCTGATCAGTTTTATTTTTTGACTGTGTTTTATTTTTTGACTAGAGTGTTTAAACATTGCAATGGAGATTTCACCTAGGTAAAACTACAAGGCCTTTATTGTCTTATGTGTTGTATGTTATGTGTGCACATTTCTGTTTTGTGTTGTATGTCTGTATGTGTGTATGTCCATATTTCATATTTGAGGAGCGCTCATGAAATAATGGATCCGAATTTTTTTTTTTTATTCACGTGATTTAAATGCTTTAATTTTAATTAGGTAAACAGCTGTTAATGATTGTTTTTAATGGTGGTTAACAGATCTTTTGTTTACTAATTTAAATTAGGTAAACAGCTGTTAAGGATTGTTTTTTAAGGAGGTTAACAGATCTGTTAGTTTACTTTCACCTTTCCTTTTCATTATATTTAATAATTCTGTTCAGGATAATGTCTCTTTAGCATCATTGCCAGAATTCCCATCTCCATCCCAGTGCCGGTGAAGACTAAGATAAAACCAAACTACAGCTTCTATGATAGTCATCACAGTAAACTGCATAAACTGATGCATCAATGAAATTAACTCAACAAGTAATGCTCAATCAAGGACTCGATTTACTTTGGGAGGAAATGGACATATTGATAGACTCCTCCGATTTGAACTGCCTGCAGAACTTGCCTGGACTATATATCAGTTGCATGCATTGTGAAATATCATCTGATGCAGCGAATTGTGGTACTGCTGGCATATCTTTGCTGATGGTGTCACCAGTGATGCAATTTCCTTGCCAGCGCACCCCATGTTAATTGTGGTAATGCTGGCATATCTTTGCTGATGGTGTCACCAGTGACGCAATTTTTCCAAAGGAGCCGTCAATTGGCTTGGTGTCGTGGCATTTCTGTATCCTCCTCCCTTCTACTAGTGATGGTCTAAAATTTGGGGGCCAACAGAGGTGAGGCAAGAACCTCACCCCCCCACTGGCACCAAGGATATTTGGGGGCCAACAGAGGTGAGGCAAGAAACCTCACCCCCCCACTGGTGCATAGGCCTTTCCACAAGCTTGGCTGAATGCTGGACCGGTAGTCAGTGACGGGTTGATCTGATTGCAGTGGATTCAACCTAAGACAGGAGGCTGACGCCTAAAGGTCAGTTTTCCCATGACGGGTAAGAACCATATGTTGAATTGGACAACCTACCAGGCACGGTCCTTAAGCCACATTGCTTGTTGTTTAATTAATCAGAAGGGGGGAGATGCTGAGGGCCATTACCAAGTAGGAAATTTCCTTGCCAGCGTACCCCATGTTAATTTCGCTGTTGACATTGCATGTTAGGTGACCCTGCCCAAGGACGAGGGTGGATCCAGGATTAGGGTGTATCCTGCAGTTTGAGGAAGTATCCCAATCCTTGGGTTTAGGGCGTTCCCGGTTTAAGACAAGGCGTTCCCAGTTTAAGACCTTGGATTTTAGGGAAGTTCGATGTTGAGGATTATTGCTGCTGGAATTAGGGCGTTCCTGCTGCCTAAGCTCCTGTTGAACTCTCGTGAGATTCAGAGAGCATTTTGGGAAATAAGCCTCGTGGAGTAGGTGAATTGGGTGGCAGGAGAACGGGGATTGCGAGAGAACGTGTGTGGAGGCCGGTGTGAGTTCGGGAATGCTGTTTGAATCTACAAAGCTGTGTGGTGGCTCGTGATTCAGTGCCCAACCAAGACTGCGGCACTACACCATCTAAAAATGAAACAAAAGCAAGCCACAGACTGGGAGAAAATATTTGCAAGTATATATCCTAAAAAAGGATTTACGATTTATAAATGACTCATATCACAACAGTAAGACACACCTGTAAAAATTGGCAAAAACTTGTTAAATAAATTATACGAATGGCAAAATGTGCAAGACATGGTCAGTCATTAACACAAAGCAGAAAAAAACCAAACAAGGTATCATGTGACACCTACCAAAATGGCACATTTCACCAGGGAGATGATAGAGGGTGCAGGGAGGCTGCAGAGAGGAGAGGACCCCGGTGCTGCTGGGGGAAATGCAGGTTAAACTGCCTCCCAGAAAGCTGATCCTGGGCGTGTCTCGCAGCCCTGCGTCCACCCAGCACCCTCCCCTGAGGCACTTCACCCCTGTGCCATGTCCCCAACCCTTCTTTTTATGTTGTTGATTCAGGGCCTCACTTGGGGCCTTGCCGAGTTGCTGAGGCTGCCTGGAACTCATGATCCATCTTGAAGATTACAGACAAACAACTCAGCAGGGTGGGTATGTGCCTAGGAGCGCTCTGTGGGTTTTTCCAAAGACAAGCTGGGGGCCAGCCTTGGTCCACACAGATGCCTCCCTGAGTGCATGGGCAGCAGTGGCACTTGCAGCACGCCAAGCTGGCAGTAAAGATGCCTGTCCCCACACGGTGGATAAGCAAGCCTGGCCGACCGTGCAGCAGAATGACATCAGAAATTAAAAGAGCCATGGATTCATGCTATGGCACTCGTAACCTCAAAGCATTATGTCACATGGAAGATGCCAGCCTGAGAAGAATCATCTCTTATAACTGGACAGATAAGAAAAGTCCAGAAAAGACAAAGTGTAAACCAGAAAGTAGGTCTGCGATCTGCCTGGGCCGGGGTCCGGGCCGTGGGAGCCCAATGGGAGCAGGAGTTAGTGAAGTACAGAAATGTTCTGATTCATCTAGGACCAGGGTTGTACCACTCAGTACAGTTTCTAAAAATCATTGAGTTGTGCCCTGGAAATGGGAAAATTTTATGATATGTAAAATATATTTCAATAAAGCCTTTTAACTTTTTTTTTTAAAAAAGGAATTTAACCAATCAAAATTTCCTGGACAAAGCAGGCAAGAGTTGCTTTGGAAAGAGGTCCCCGCAGTGCTAAGCCAACTGCATCTTAGAAGCCCGAGGAGGCGACAGGTGAAGGGGTGCTGGTTCTCCTGGGGAAGGCAACCTCTGGGCCTGCTCCTGTGGCATCCTCTCCTGGAGAGAGTGGCCCTTCTCCTCCTCCTTTTCTCTGATAAGCATAACAGTGTTGGGAGACAGCAGTCTCTAAACAGGTATTGATGGGATGAGTATAATCCTGAGGATGACGTCCATGTGGTAGAAGCTCCTCTTATTCCTATTTTGGAGACAAGGAAACTGAGCAGGAAGCTGTGATCACACAGTAAGAGGTGGAGCTGGGATTTGACCCAGGGGTTCTATTTCCATCCTCAGAACCCTCTAAAGACCACCCAGGGAGTGGAGCTGACTCTCTCTGGGCAGCCCTGCTTCTGAAGACAACCTGGCATCCCTGTAGACATTGTGATTTAGGGGAACAGATGTTTCTGGTTGCTTAGCAACCCCTTTGTCAAGCTGCCCCACCCCAACCTGTACAGATCTTGCTCCTCACAGAAGCTGCAGGTTCTTAGGTTCTTAGGTGTGTGTCAAAGGTTTTCTCCAGCAGGTTGGGTGAGAAAGTAGCTGTACTAGATCCTCTCCAGAAGCAGGAGAGAGAAAGGAAAGAGGGTCCCCAAGCCACACTGGGCTAGGCAGGGTCTGTGCAGTAGATGTGCTCTACAGGTGTTCCCTGCACACCTGCTCTGTGATCACCAGCACTCCAGGGGCAGGGGCTGTCCTGGTCCACAGAAGAGATAAGATTCCTGGATGCTCATACTTTTGCAGAGGGAGGAAGAGGGGCAGATGTTAAGGCAGTGTCCCAGGACAGCCATGTGAACAGCCAGCAGCCTGTGAGGTTGCTATTTCAAACTCATCCTCAGCAGACTCTGATGATAAGCTGTCACCTGAGCAAAGACCCACAGGCAGCAAGGGAAGGGCTCATACAGCTACAGCAGGGAAAGCACTGTTCAGAACTGACAGCAGGGGCCAACAGTGCCCCTGGACATACCCCAAAACACCCAAACTGAAGGACATGGGGGCCCCTGGGGGTCGATGGCAGCCCATTCCCTTCCATAGGAGGAAGCAGTGGCTGCCTTTCCAGCTGAGCTTGAAGTACTGTAATGCCAGATTCGTGGGACCCCATAGACCTCCAGGAGCCGAATCTGATGCAATCACACAGAGTCTTTATTGCAAGCTCGAGCCTAGACTCACAACCGTTTCTGACGCAGATGTCCAGAGGAGTGAGTCCTGACCCCTTAGTTCAGTGAAAATTTATAGTTTTGGGGGGATACTCTACGCATCACAACATCTCACAGCAAATCATTTCATACCGTGGGAAAATCAAACAACAACTCTTAACATTAATTAGCACATTCATTGGTGGGAACAAGCTGGGTAAGGGTGATTGGTTAGTTCAAGTGGTGGATATATTTGAACTGATTGGTTTAGGCCATGAGAGATGTATGTACTAAACTACATGGTTTCCCAACATGTTATCAACCACCATAAACTACTGGGAAGGTCACCTGGCATTTCAGATATTTTCTCTGTCTCATGCTGATTGGTGGTTGCTAGGGGGTTGCTATGGATCCTCACCTAGCATAACTGAGTCAGGGACACCTGGCTCAGCAGATCTCTCCTGTTATTTACAGACAAACAATTCAGCAGGGTGGGTATGTGCCTAGGAGCACTCTGTGTGTTTTTCCAAGGACAAGGGTCATGCCCCCTCCCTTTGGACAGGCCTTGAAGTAGAAGCTGATTTCTCAAAAATGGAGTCATATCAGTTTCTCAGTGCCAGGGATGGACACTTCAGAGCCCTGGTACATGAAAACATGAGGGTAGTATTCTGGATGACATGATTTTCAGCGACTCCAGGGGGCCACAACAGAGGGGCACCAGGATTACGCATCATCTCTGTGTTGATCTAGTGACTTTGCTCACAGTGTGGACCGAAGGCAGCCTTGAAACATTTAGATTATCATCTTTCTCTTTACTTTCCCCCTCCATCATTTCTCTGTTTCTTTTCTCTCTCACTCTTATCCTATATACCTGACTATCTGATTTCTGGCACCCCTATGTACTTGGAGTTGGCAGGTGAGTGAGGCACACATTTACTTTAAATTTGCAAGAGGCAAAACTCTAAAGAGCAGGTGGAAGCCCTCGAGAAAGGGTTCCCTAACCAGAGCGCTGTAGGCTGAGCTGGGCTTCCCTGAGCACTGAGCTCCCTGTCTTTGCAGGACACAGGGACGCGAGGAGCTCCTGCTGTGGTAGAGGTTGGTGGACTCTGACTGCTGCTGCAGCAACAGGGCTGTTGACACTGCTTTACCGAAAGTGAATGGTAGTCACCAGAAGCCAGGAGAAGAACAGAAGGGTGGCTGGGGGCCCGTGGGCCCAGTGGAGGCTGGTGGGTCTGCATGGGAGCCCTCTGCTGTCTTCAGGGCCCTGCTCTGAGATTCCAAGGCCATCACCTCTTCCTGAGTCTGAGCTGGCAGGAGACAGGCAGGGAGTTCCTGATCTCACCTCCCAGCTTCAAAGGGACATAGAACCTCCCCCTCGTCGGGATTCACAGGAGCTGTCTGCCTAGCAGAAGAGTGTGACCTGGCCCAAGGCAGTCTCCAAAGTGGGTGGAATGTCCCTAGAGACATTATAGAAAGTACTGCTGAATTGGGTGATATGTAAAAGCAGACAATCTTAGAAATATCTTTCTATGTCTAAGATTCTTAAGTAAAAAGTGTTCTGGAGCAAGCTCCTAGGAGAGGAATCTCGACGAGCTCTCCTGTTTTCAGAGAATAACACTCTATGCTGACCCGTGTCAAGTTCTAGACTGCTTGGGCTTCATTTCAATTAACCAGATGGGTCAGTTCACAAGCCCAGCATGTGCTGGACCCTTGTGAAGCTTGCACTTCATAGTTGCCTGTGAAAGAGATTACCTCATTCAGCAAAGATCCAGGAGGATTGTGGTGGAAGCAGGATGCCATGGAGCACAAAAGAGTAGCCATTGGGCTTAGACACAGAACTGCAAAGGTCCTGGGGTTGCCTTCCTCAGCTCCCCCTCATCTGCATGCTTTGGTCTTCTTGGAAGCAGATGAAGTCTTCTTTAAACCCAACTTTGAGTGACACAGTCTGCTCCAGTGCTCAGGCCTCTCTCTGTGGAGTGGTCTTGCTTTCCATGGAACTAGGTGTACAAGACACCATCCAAGTCTTGCAGGAAAAACAGCCACCAGGAGCAGGTAGCAGGTGACATTCAGATACCCCCTGTCCCAGGGTCTACTGCCTCCTGGGACATATCATTTCAGTTTCAAGCCACAGTTAAACTTGACCTCCAATTACAGCCACTATTGGCTCCTAACACAATTGCACCATAATTAACTGCCAAACCACCACTAACAAATCCAGCTAAGTAACATAAATTTCATCTCGTTATGCATAGATGACCTGTGAAGGACAATGAGGATATGCATAAACAAGTTTTCTTGTTTGAATAGCAAGTTATTCTCCCATACAAAAAGCAACATTTTCTGATAAAGGACTCTTTTTGGGCTAAGAAAGAAGAAACTAATTTTACACCATAATCATCTCAATCATTTAAGTGAGTTCTTTTTCATAGGAATATATGAAGATATCATTTTGGATTTTACAAAATTATGGATGTTGAAAGTTCCAGATCACAGGGTTTGAGAGGTATTGCTGTTTTTTGTTTATATTTGTTTACTTTTTGACTTATGTGGATTATCCTGTTTTGTTGTTAGAGCATGGACCAATAGTAGGCCTGTGTTTATTTGCCCAGGAGCATGTGATGGCTGAATGGATTTGGAGGAAGTTTGTAGCAGGATAACAGTCTGTGGAGAGCCTGTTCACAGATACATCAGTCACCAGGATGTCTGAAAAACAGAGCCTGGGTCACATCCCTGAAAAGCTCATGCATCGTGAGGAGTGTTCTGTGGTGGAAGGCTCGGAGGATGAGCTCTGATCTCACCAGGGCCTTGATCCACATGAGGGATTAATAATCTGAAGGAACTGCTGGGTGGCAACTGTAGGCAGGTGAGGAGTGCCTGGGAGAAGCAGGTCTCTGGAGGCATGACTGGGGCTACATCTGTCCCTGGCTCCTTGCCCTTCTCTGCTTCCTGCTGCCCTGAGCTCAGCAGCTCTCTCCCCACACCCTCCAGCCATGATGTTCTTCCTCACCTCCACCCACAGCCGTGGACTCACCTGACCTGGACCGAACATTTGAAACCATGACCCCAGAATAAACTTTTCCTCCTCTGGGTTGTTCTTAGCAGGGGGTGCTGGCCACAGCAAGGAATCGCTGACCAGCACACATTCCCACCAACGGTGGGTGAGAGTCCCCTTTTCTCCATGTCCTCAGAAGCAGGCTGTCCTCTGTCATAATAGCCATTTCAGTTGGAGTGAGGTGGCATTTCATCATGGTTTTTATTTCTATTTCCCTGATGATTAGTAATTTTTTAGCAGTATTTCACAGTCCTATTGTCTTTTTTGAGAAATGTGTATTAAGCCCTTTAGTCCATTTTTAAATTGGCTTATTTGGTTTGTTATTGAGTTTGAATGATTTACATATTTGGAATATTACCCACTTCTCAAATGTATAGTTTCTAAATTAACTTTCTAAATATTTTCCCATTCTGTAGCTTGTCTTCTCATCCTGTTGATTGTTTTCTTTGCAGTGTCAAAATTTTTGAGTTTGATGTAATCCCATTTGCCAATTTTTACTTTTGTTGCTCTTTTATTTCTTCTTTCTTTTTAAAATTCGTTCTTTTTAGTTATATATAACATTAGGATTTATTTTGTCATGATTGTCAAAGCATGGATTATAATTTGCTCTAATTCAGCCCCCAGTCCTTCCCCTTACCTCCCCTTCTCTCTTCTCCTGTTCCCTTCTCTCTACTGATCTTCTGCTATTCCGGTATAGTTTTTTTTTTTTTTTTGTTTTGTTTTTTAAATGAGTGTCTTATGGATAAACAAATGGTTTGCTAGGATTTCAAGATCATATCCAAAAAACCTGTTCTCAGACCAGGGTCTTAAAGTATTTCTCCATGTTTTCTTCTGGCAGTTTCACAGGTTTTGCACTTAAGCTTTGAGCCCATTTTGAGTTGATCTTTGTAACTGGGGGGAGCTGAGGGTCTCATTTGTTTCTTATGCATATCCAGTTTCCACAGAGCCATTATTTAAGGACTGACTTTCCTCCATTGTGCATAGTCAGCTTTTTCGACACTGTGATCAAAAGACCTGACAATGATTTTAGAGGAGGGAAGTTTATTTCACACTCACAGTTGCAGAGATCTCAGTCCCTAGATGGTTGCCTCCATGGCTCTGGGACAGAGGTGAATCAGGACGTCATGGCAGAAAGATGCAGAGGAAAGAAGCTCAGGGCCTGGTGATTCAGAAGCAGAGAGAGTGCTTTGCTCACCAGGGACAATACATACCCAAAGGCGCACCCCAAGTGACCTACTCCTTCCACCCATACTCTGCCCAGTTACCACCCAGTTAATCCATTAAGTGGATTAAGGTACTGATTTGGTTAAGGCTCTTTCTCAAGCCAATTATTTCATCTCTAAAATTTCTTTCATTGCTTCACACATGAGCTTTTGAGGATGCTTATACCTAAACCGTATCTGTATTCTTGGCTCCTTATAAAAATATCAATTGACTATAAATGTGTCGAATTATTTCTGGGATCTCTTCTATGTTTTGTGGGTCTGTGGGTCTGCTTTTATAGCAGTGCCATGCTGTTTTGATTACTATGGATTTGTAGTATATTTTGAAACCAGGGAGTTTGATGCCTCCAACATTTTTCATTTTGCTCAATGTTGCTATAGCTATTTGGAGTTTTCTGTAGGGTTCCATAAGCATACTAGGATTGTTTTCCTAACTCTGTTAGAATGACATCAGTGCGTTGACAGGGATTGCCTGACTCTTAACTATTTGTCAGTGGACAAATGGATACAGAATACGTGGTGCATACACAGAATAGAATACTACTCAGCCATAAAAAACATGAAATCGAGGCACAAGTGACAGCATGGGTGGACCTGGAGGACATTACATTAAATGAAATAAGGCAGGTCCAGAAAGACGAGCACCACCCCATCTCACTCATGAATGGAATATAAAAAAGCGGGATCATACAAGTTGCAAGTAGAATAGTAATTTTCAGAGACTGGCAGGAGAAGAGGGTGGAAGAGGAGAGGTTACTCAAGAGTTAAAGGGGAGTAAGCAACCCTGCGCCTACAGCATGGGAGGGTGACACGTTGTGAATCTCAAAATAGAAGACTTTGAATGTAGTCACCATAAAGAAATGATTAAAATTCAGGTGAAAAATGTATTAATTATTCTGAGTTCATCATGTTCCAATTAAATATCACATTATATTTCCTAAATATATATAAAAGTAGTGTATCCATCAAAAAGTGAAGTTAGTGCCGTGCCGGGGCTGGGGATCAGTGGTTACCTGGAGCACCTGAGGTCCTGGATTCGATACTCAGAACCCCTAAAACAAAATTTAAAAAGAAAGTTAAAATATGATTAACAAATTAAAAATAAGCATTTTTAAATGAAATCTTGGTTGAAAAGCAAGAGAAGAAGAGAGAGGGAGATACAAGCAGCTCAAGGGCCCTGGATGAGAGAGAAAGGACAGACAGACATGGAAGGGAGGGGCAGGGAAAAGAAGAGATGGAGTCTTTCTTGGGGCTTGGGGGGCATGTGAAGGTGAAGTGGGTGGCTGGGTTGCTTCCACCTGGATGGGCTCTTTCTAGGACTCTCAGCCCAGGTTCAGGTCCTGGCAGGGAGACAAGGCTGCACACGGTCGGAGTGTCCACCCAGGAGAGACAGTTAGGGGACATTAGCACGGGGCCCACTCTTCCCAGAAGTCCTGAGTCCCACCGTCAGGGAGGTCTGAAGACTAGTGGCAGGTCTGGTTCTTAGGAGAACAGGCCCCTCCCCTGGGTCCTAAAGCACCTCGAGTCCTGAGCAGAAAACCTTTCCTCCTGGTCCTCACCCTTGGCTTTCCACGCAGAGCTGACTGCCCTTGGCAGGCGTCATAAAAATCAGCAATTGACTGTCCCCACACAAGCACATGGGCAGCCAGTCAGCACCATAAGTCCTGAAATTTGGTTAAAGGAAACTCAGGACTCATGTTCTAAGAGCACTACCTGCCCACACTGTGGGGCCTCACGGGACCAGCTCTGCAGAGCCGACATCAGTAGCTTTCTAGTCCAGCAGCAAAGGATGCTGCAAGTGGCTTTTGTGGGGCCCAGGCTGTGCAGGGATTTAGAGAAAGTGCAGCAGATGTTACTGAGAGGTGTTTAATCTGAGAGCCGCTGACCTAGAAGCGATGGGTCGAGAGCTGCTGTTGTCATCAGGAGAGACACCTGAGGAATCTTCATCTGAAAAATACTGTTTTCTGCATTGGAGCTTTGAGACCAAAGCTGATGAGTTAAAACTATCCAAAACCCTCCTCTGGGAACAAGCCTGTGCACTGAGGATTTTTTTTTTTAATTCTGTTTCCTCCTTTGAGATCTGAAGGGAATTTCCTGCTCTCCCCGCTGGACTTCTGAGATGGTTTATTCTGTAAGATGCATCTAAAGGCAAGGACGCCTGCACAGTCTCTCAAAGCTGTGGACAGGTCCTTCCAGTCAGAGCCGCACATCCCTGTGTGCCCACAGAGACTCGGGCAGGAAGTGAAAGGAGACTTTCAGAGCAGGAGGGATCTCACGTTGCAGAACAGTCTTGGGGGGTGAGTGCTCTTGGAGATTTTCCCCTGGAGTGGGGGCTTCCCTGACTGGGTTCCGGGTGCCTTTGGTGGCCTTGATGGGCTCACTGTCTTTTGGTATATAACTGGGGTCCTTCAAGGCTGGGTGGATTTTCCCTCCTCCACTGTTAGGATCTCAGTCCTGGACTTGAGGGTGCGAGTCTTGCATGAATAGTTACTCGGCTCACATCCTCCTACCACTTGGAGCTGAGGAGAGGTGCCGTGTTGAAACGAGAGTCATGATATGTACACTCTTTTCTGACCCAATGTAGCAAGTCTGTCTGTTATCCTTAAAAATTAAAGTGTCTGTGGTCTTTCACCATTTATTAATTGGGCTATTTGTGTTTTCCTTGCATGTATGATTTTGTCAAAATGAAGCCAGTTTCTATGTACAATTATGATGCTCTAATAAAAAATTAATATATCTGCCTTGTCTCTCCATCTTCTACCTGGCTATGATCTTTTCCTACCTGCACATTAATCCTAGAACAATAATTTAGGGGCTTGGGGAAAATCAAATATTGGTTCTCTAGGCAGTTACATGATCAGAGAGCGGATATGACTGCAATGTCTACACTGCACTGAGAGGCATCATCATCAGTGTTAAACACTCTCTACAGAGAGGAATACGAACTGCTTTGAAAAAATGTAATAAATGAGGAAATAGCTACATTATTGCCACTTATGGCTCCTGCTCCTACATCAAATGCTCATCTATAAAAAGATGAATCTGTGTGAGAACACAGTGTTGGCCTCAGCAACAATGTTTCCAGCACAGGAAACATTGATATATGTCATTCCAAGCCCCAAGTAGTCCTAGGAACACCTTCAAATCTCGTTCTCACAGCTAATGGCGAGAGTGCACTTACTAAGCCCAGCCCTCGGGTGCACTAAGTTACAGGAGTAAGCACTTACCCTGTGTCCGTGGTTCTCAGCAAGGTTAACTTTGCCCCCAAGGAGATGTTTGGCCATAGTTGGAGCCTGTGTGGGTGGCACGACTGAAGACATGCTGCTGGCACCAAGTGACGAGCTCCAGAGTGTCCATTGAAAATGCCACTGTGCAGAGCGACTGGCCCTGAGTGGCAGCAGCCCAGTGTGGCCAGGGAACACCTGTGTGACTGTGTTATCTCCTCGCATCTTCTCAACACCCCCACACCAGTGAGTGGGTCACACTGTCCTAGCACGGCTGGCTTCACAATCAGGGGACTCTCTTCCTTTTCCTCCTGGACCACACCTGGATGTTTCTCATTGCTAAGACTGATTTCTGGCCATGAGGATGTGCATGGAGTGAGGCTGTGGCCATCATTGTTGATTTATGAGGCCTTGCACTTGGTCCTTCACATTCCCACTCGCCCAGCTTCCTGCTGGCTGCAGGAGCTTCAGGAGAGCACTGAGTAGCCCACAGCACACAGAAGGGCCTAAACCCAGAGGAAGCCCTTGAGTGACCACATGGAGATAAGTCCCCTCACCCACTGATACTGGACTCTGAATGGGAATTCGTTCTTCTGTGTGTTAAGCCACGAGGTCTGGGGTTGTCTGCTTCATCAGTCACTTGTTTTAACTGACACAACTATTATATTTTTAAACAAAAGGACAAAGAGGACTCTGGAGTCTAGCCCAAGGTCAGGTTGGGTGTCATGAAGTTCTCTTAGCCTGTCCTCCCCACCTCCCTTTGAGGCTCAGGTCTGCTGCAGTACAGGCCTCCTGGAACCACAGTGTCCTGAACACCCCTGCCCCAGGACAGGGGAAGCTTGGACTTCACCAGCTGACTCAGGTTGGGTTACCTGCAGCCTCAAACTAGTCTCTATGTCCAGGGCAATGCTAAGCACTGATTGTCTTGGGTTATCTGCCTAATCCATCATGGAGACAAGTCACAATGAAGTTATGCCAGTTCAGCTCCAACCTTGAAGCTGAGGTGGACTCCACCCTTACAAACCTCCCGGCTCCTAGCCTGCCTGCCATGGGGCTCTCCTCTCCCAGGACATGCATGTGATGGGTGCTTTTGTGTACTTAGGCCTTCAAGAGCCTGGAGAGCATCAGCTGTCTCCTAAAGCAGCAGGGACCATGCTTCCCACAGCTCAGAGACAACATGCTATATAAATGGGACATTTATATTCAAAGATATTGAGCAGGAGATGGCACATCAGATTTAGTTATAGGAACTGTGTCCCTGCACCTGCTCCAGCTGCGGTGTGATTGACATCCAAAGGAATGCATCCAGAAGCAATCCTGATCTTGCAGTGGTCCTGCTCCGGAAGTGGAGGGTTTATCCCTGCCTGCTGGAAGCATATCCACTGCCACTTTAGGTGAAGCATGGAGAGCAAGAATATGAACCCCCTAGTAATTGGGACTGAGGGGACAAAGACCAGACCTGCTACAGTCTGTCCGGGTGAGGTGCTCCCAGGCACTCTGTATCTGACTGTGACTGTTGAGTTTATGTTCCTGAACTGCTCAAACAGTCATGAAGCAGTGTCCACTGAGCAGTCTGTGTTTGTTTGTTTTGAAATACTGAAGATTGAATCCAGGGCTGCTCCAACATTAAGCTATACCACCAGCCCTTTCTAAATTTTTAAAATGTTGAATTAGGGTTTTACTGAGTGGCTGAGTCTGACCTCAAACATGCCATCTTCCTGCCTTGGCCTCCCAAGCCTCCTGAGCAGGTGTACACATGGGCCCAGCTCCATTGAATCATTCTATCTAGGTAAAATTTTCCCAGGTGTCTCTCCGCCTGATTTAAAGTCACCACTGGAATTAACACATGAAAAAAGATGGAATTGAGTGGCCAGAAACTTGGACTTTTGTGAGGTTCATTAGATGACATTTCCTGGGGACCAGGGGAATATTCTTTATGTGAAACTCTTTAAATAATGACCAGTATTTCTAAACCTTGCCACACTTGGAATAAAAAAAGAAAATCTTTAGCTCTTATCATGACCCATGCAGCATCAACAAAGGATTCTTGAGTAGGGGTGATGGGAGATGAAGAAAAGCAGACACAGAGATGTTTTCATGAAAAGCTGGGGCCAGTTGGGAGTCTGCACTCTGAAGGAGGAACAGTGATGCAGATGTAGTTCCGCGGGTTTATCATACAGGGTCTCACAATGAGGAAGTTAAACTGTAGGGGCACCGTAAAGTGTTCAAGGTTTGTGAGCTGTCAGAGGCTTCCTTGTGCATTAAAAGTTTACAGAGTAGAAACATTTTGCAGTTGTTCATTGCATAGGGGACCCAGGAGAAGGAAGAAGTGAGGGACAGCCTGTGGCTTTCAGGCCTTGTGTTAGGTTAAAGATAGCGACACATTTTTCTTCTCTCCTTCTGCAGAGATAAGATCCAAAGTGCATCTCTTTGAATGTGGGCCAGTGTGTGATTAGTTCACACGTATGCACTAGTGACATCTGGAGCCGCAAGCCACACCTACACCATCCAAATCCAGGCTGTGGAGTTTCACCATGGGGACGTGCTAGCTGTGAAGCTGATGGAAAGACTTCCAGCAGGTGCCTGGTCTCACCCTGACCATAAGTGGACAAGGACCAGAGACTTAGGAGTAAGCAGAGCCCCGTTGCCTCAATTGCATTGTGGAAATCCCCACTCGGTAAATGTTCTCAGTTGTATTGGTGACATTTATCAGTTTTGCAACCTCCTGTAACATTTCCTTATGCATGAGAAGGGATGAGTGATTAGTACCCAGAGAACAATTGGATAAGAGAACTAGAAATGCCAATCTCAGGGAAAGGTCAATCATCAAAACCTCCCAGAACATTTTCTGACCTGAAGAATGGGGGGCATTTTGAAGCTCCCTCCTCCTGCACCATTACACAGATCACTGACTGCTCAAGCACATTTATTTGCATTGAGTACATATTAGAGTGAATGGCATCTTAGGCATTTATTTTGCATCTTTTTAGTTTAACATAGGAAAGTAAATGACCTGTAAAGAAAAAAAAAATATATATATATATATATTTTCAATCAGAAAAGTTGTAAATATGCAAACAACATGGTGCCTATTAAAGCCTGGGGAAAAAAGGGAGTTTACTTCCTTTTCTTGATGGAAGTTTCACAAAGCTTTTATAGGCACGTGGATTACAGAAGCAGTTAAGCTCTTGCTGCATTAGGTCCTGTACCTGTTCCTGATGAACCTCCTCACTTCGTCACTAGTGTGATCTTAAATGTTAAGGACACCATGGCAGACAATGAGGGGCTTCTGAAGCCTTAGTGATTTCCCTTGAGATCACCCTCTCGATGATATCAGGACACTCCCCGCTACTCTGGGCTTATGACTGTGTATTGTGAGTGTCATCACGGCACCTGTGGTCATTAAGGCAAGTTGACGAGCAATAGCATTGACTCACGGTATCAGTCAGGGTCCTCAGACACCACCTGCTCTGCTTTGCAGGGTCACTTGGGGACCCAGCCATCTCCTGTTATATACTACGACACCCCTGAGACCTCAAAGGCACCCTCAGTTGTGACATCATCTCTCTTTTTGACATTGTGACACCTGACTTTCATGTGACAACCAGTCACTAGGGCTTTTCCACACCAGTGATTTATGTTCCAAGGACATCACGGTATTATTTCATGTCTCAGTGGGGGGCCACATATTGGTCCAGTTTGGGAAATACCACGAGGGCTGTGTCCGTCTCTTTCCACACCTGCTTTTCTGATCACTGACACATTCCAAAGCAAGCAGCTCGGCCCTTGAGCTGTTCTGAAAGCGACTTCTCAGAGCACAGGGCTGTGGCACTTCTTTCCTTCTCCTCTTGTGTAGCGAGGCCAGTGTCTGAAAAGTGAGTCATTGTGTGAAGATTATCAATGTCCAATACCAGACCTCTACCAAGGGTCCTCTGAAGTGTGGAATCCATATCATTATTCATGATTTTTTAGAAGTGATTTCTCAAGGGTATCAATGAGAACAGCTTCTTCAGCAAACTTGACTGCTTTATGTCATGACAGCCCCATTAACAGTCCTTCACTTGCTGATGACATTTGAAGACTAGGGACAGTGCTCTTCCTTCTGATATCTGCATACTTGATGTCTTTATTCTGCAGGTGGCATCCTTTGGGACAGAAAAATAAGATCTCTGTGGAAGTTTCCAGGCTTCTTGTGTAAACTCTCCCAATTTCTCAGATAGGGCGGTCAGTTAACCCTAGTTCTCACTGTCACTCTCACTCTTGCTCTTAACAAGCCCCCGACCCTCACTCCCTTCCCTCAGGTATTTCTTCCATAAAACCTTTCCCCAAAGTCTTCTTCTGTTTTCTATGAGCCACATTGTCCTACCATGAGTGATATGCGGTCTGGAAATTTTTTGGTGTAGCACAGTGGTATAGCATGTGGTATAGCATGGTGTAGCATGTGTTTAGCAAAAGTGAAGCCATGGGTTTAACCCCCTGCACCCAAAAGATGACGATGATGGTGATAGTGATGATGGTGATGATGGTGGTGGTGATTGTGTCCTAATATGCTCTCCTTTGGAAAGCATTATGGAACTTGGATCTCAGGAATTTCCCTCCATTCCCTGAGAATGGTTCATTGTGTCAAAATTATTCATGCACACCCTGTGGTTTATGGTGACCTCCTGCTTTTCTTTTGAGAGTCTGGGACTTTGGTAAGTACTGGCAGAGGCCACCTTGGTGACCAGCTCACAGTCAAATCCCTGGTACTGTGTCTGTAATGGTAGATGCACTTTGCATGTGCTGTTGCGAGGCAGGAGGAATTGAGAGCTGGTGTGCGGCCCTCTGGGAGGGCTCTGGAAGCTCATTCCTGATTTCCTTTGAACTTCACCTCCTGTACCTCTGCTGTGTACTTTTGTGTACTATTTTCCATAATCATAGGAATGGATTGATTCTGTGCTGAGTCCTGCCCAGTGGACCTGGGGATCCTGACACACTGGAAGGCTCTGTAATTGCAAACCTTGTTAATGTGACAGATCCAACACAATCTCTGCTCTCCAAGAACTTCAGCAGAGAGCATGTGTCCATGTGTCCTCAGATGTGTCCACACATGGTTTCAGACCAGCTGGGATTTTGATGGTGTTGCTGTGCACTGTCCACAGGAACCATGATACTGGGGTGCAGGAGGAAAATGGGTCCCAGAGGAGACGAGGCCTGGTCAAGTGGCTAGCCGAGGGCAGTATTTAGACATGTCAGGAGGTCAGTCAGGGTTTCAGGTATTTCACGGTGGTGTGGCTGGGGAAATCAGAGTCTTGGCCAACCAGCTTGGGCTTCCTGGAGCTGATGGGACCTTGTCCTAACAGGAAGAATGTAATATTCTCTTAGGTGAGAACATAGGGTGGTCAAAACTCTGCCCTTGCCAAGCACCCCTCACAAGGTCCCTGGAGTAAGCGAACACTGTGTGAGGTTGACAGCACCCCAGGATCCCATGCCAGGCTGCTTATTGCCTCCAAGCCAAGCCCTGTCTTCAGAGGTCTTGTTGTCATATATAAATTCATGCACACGTTTCTGTGTACAAAAGTCTGTCACTTGCTCAAAGGCACTCTGTGCACTGATTGTCTGGGCCCGAGTTATGTGACCGTCCTGAAGGCTGAGCATTAGGAGGGTGTGGCTCAGGCTGCCACCCCTTTGGAGTGCAGCTGAGGAGTGGGTTGAGGGTCTCAGCTCTTAGCTTGACAGGTGCAGCACCAAGGCTCCACCTCAGCCATGCCTGGGGCCCCTGCTGTACTGTGTAGAGCAGAATCCAGCCCCATGAGGGGGTGCCCCGGGGCCCCTCCCCAGTTGCACGCCCTGCATGGGGCTGCATGGGGAGGGGCCCCGAGACCCTCCCTGTGGTTCCTGCAGGGGGCTGAGTGCCTTGGGCCTCCTGCTCCCTACCTGCTGCTCAGCTTCTTCTCCACGTTGTTCGTTGTTTCTTTTTCTGTTGTATTTTCTTCCCTTCCCTTTGTCTTTTGGGTTTATGGCTCAAAATATAATCAATATTTGCATTTTAGTGGTGTTTGGGAAAGAGTCAGGGGAGAAAACCTGATTAATTCGTCATCTCACTAAATGCTGAATTCACTGAATTTAAAAAATTTCATCTGAATAACTTAATGTTGTGTAGACAACATAATGGGCTTCGAAATTCAAGCTCTTAATTTAATTTCTGCTCCATATGATGATTATCAATTTCTTGGTTATTCCATTATGACCCATTCTCAGTTTTTAGTGCCATCTAATTGCCAATAAAATACAGAGAAATTCAGCATTGGGAGTTCAAAAAATGACAAAACAATAAGCTCTTTTTCTTTCTTTTTAATTGTGTTAGTCATTATAGTTTGTTTGTGAGTCAAACTTTTATGGAAATGGAAAGAAAAAAGAGAAAACATGAATGCAAAGATCTATTAAGGTATATTTTTCCTGCTTAGACTTGGTAAGTTTTGATTCTTTTTACCGTCAGTGCCTGAATCCCCCAAACCCATTTTAATTTAAGAACCTACATAACTTTACTCCCTGGTGGAAAGCGGAGCAGACAGGAGGTCAGAATGCATCCACCCTACGCAGGTTCTCTCCTCAGCATGCATTTCTCAAAGGGATTTTATGCCAAGCAGTGATAACTAGAGCCCATCCCTGAGTCTTAACATGTTAGTGACACCAATATTCGTGACTGTGAAACCAAGTTGTGCCCCCATTTTGTGTGTGACACCAACGCGGCCGGGAATGGGAAGTCCTGTCCTCATTTAGCTAAGATAGGGGACAGGATCCCTGTGCTTCTGGTGACAGTAACCATCCTGCATCTTGATCTCTTCACACTTTTTCTCTGTTCTGCTCTTTCTATCCCATCAGCTTCATAAAAAGTGACACCTCCTCAACCCCTCCGGACCATTGTCAGGATCTGCAGCATTCACAGTAAATTATTAAAATTGCATAACTTTACTGAGAATACTGAAAGCAATGTAGGGCAACTACTCCCTCCCCCCTCCTTCCTTCCCCTGCTCCTCCACTCCTTCCTTTCCCCTCCCTTCCTTCCGGCTTTCCTTCCTCTCACCCCCGCCCTTTTCCTTTCTTTGCACATACTTTAATATTTTTCAATGAACAAAGAGGGAGAAGAAGAAATAGCTGAGGGGGAAACCCGACTGAGCTGCAGCTGGTGGAGTCCTGGGTCCCTAGAGCAGCCGCTGTTGGAATTCGCACCCAGCTGTAGGGCTCCCAAGGGCCCCTCTTTCACTCCTGGCTTCATTGGCTTTCCCTAAGCTTCCCTTTCCTTGACCAAGGGTCGCCCTGATGACTTACTGGGAAGGCAGACCTTCGTTCCACGATGATCCTGATGATGCCCCCCAGTGAAAAGGCAGCCAAAGCCCACCCCAGGGACTGCTCTCTAACCCACCTGGAGGAGGGGCTGAAAACCCTGAGGAGAGGGAGGAGACTGGCGGCCTCCAGGGATGGGCCTGGACCTTTGCAGAAGGTCCTCACACAGGGCGGGCCAACGTGCTCCCCGAATGGAGTCTCAGAGAGCCTCCTGAGTGGTCAGCCCTGCTCACTTTCTGCAGATTGTAGGAGCAAGAAATGACACAGAAAAATGGTTGCTGTTGGACACTTTGCAGTTTGGTGAAGGGGAACTCGTTCTGCTTTCAACTCCTCAGCACGTTGCTGAATATCAGTCTGGTATTTTACTCAACCAGGCAGAACGGTCTCCTCTAAAGCACCCACACGGTAAAGCAACACTTCTGCTTCAAGAACTGCCTGTTGACTCAGGATCCAGGATGGCATCTTCCTGCCACAGACCCTGTTTCTGATGCCTCCTCCACTGGAAATGTGTTTCTTTCAACGGTCCAGAGGTCACCTGTCAGGTTAGTGTTCCAGTTAGCAGCATGCTCCAAGGAGACAGCAACCCTTCCCACCACCTGGCCACATGCATTTCCTCTGCTCCCAGCTGAGCCTGGGGAACGTCGAGATGGCCCTGGTTAATGTGTCATGGAAGGATCACTGGGTTACCACTTTTTGACATGGTGGCTTTTATTCTTGCAATTGTGTCTCGTAATGTCTTCCCTAAAAGTGGAGCTGATGTCGTGGATCAGTTCTCCTGTGAATCCCCACTCTGGATCTTAGTTCCCATGTGGTGACCAGCCTCTGTGGAACTGTCCAGAGCTGCCCAGTGTCCTTGTGCCTGAGTCACTGACCACAGCCTACACAATGAGAGCCCACTGGGTAAAAAGCTGGGCAGGGGATAAAGCAAGCAGAGACGGGTGAAGGCTGGGGAGCTTACTATTAGGTATACATATACATGAATTATATTTAAAGATCAATTATCTCTTTTTTTAACAAAATTTTATTTCAACCATTTGTATGGGTTTCTTATAAACTGTACTTAATTTATTCCCCTTTAAGGTTAGAATATGGTGAACATATGATCATGTGTGTTTGTGTGTTTGTGTGTGTGTGTGTGTGTGTGTGTGTGTGTGTGTGTGTGTGTGATGCTTTGTTGAGAACTGTGATCGTAAGAAAAGGCTATTCTGTGAGTTACCATCACTGGCTCCTGAGGGTTTTTTTAAAAAATTTCCTCATTCTTTTTCATACATTGAAGGTATATTTTCTGATTTTAATCCTCCTGCCCTTATTCCTTCCTCCCTCACCTCCCTTCCAACTTCTAGGTAATTCCTCTCTGCCCCATCTGTGTGGGTCAAGGGAGTCTATATGGTTAACCTTTGGGAAACATCTATGCTGGGAATTCATTTGAATTTCACTGTGTGGGCACTTAGGAGTACAAATCTTGAAGAAATGCACTCACTTCCTCCTGCACAGCGTTCTGCTCCCCTTGACTTTAATTGCCTTGCCCTTCTTTAAATTCTTGAGCATACACCTGGCTTATTTGCAGCTCTTTCCACCCATTTAAATCTCACATACACTGAGTCCCTGTTCTGTCCTGATGATTTACCATCCCAGTTGTCGCTGACTGAGGTAGGTTTTGCAGTTAATTCAAGGTCTGCCCTCATGTTGCCCCCAAGCCTTCCCTGTGCACACACTTCCCTGCCTCCTAGTTGCTCCAGCCCTGGAGAACAGCAGGAGTTGACCCCGAGGGCAGGGACAGAGCATGATGGCCACCCCCTTCTGTTGAAAGGAAAGGTGCCTCTCCAGTGTTTGTGTCCAATTTAATATGAGTTATTTGGTTGAATTTAATTTTTTAATTGCAGTAGAATATCGTCCTTAAAATATTGTTCATTACACAAAAGATGATTGAATCTGATGCTCTTGATAGTCACTCCTCTCTTTAAAACCCACAGTAAACAGCCGAGTGTGTTTTGATTGTCAACCAGCTTTGCTCACAGTTGCTGCTAGTCATATGGTGTCTCAGGGTGCGCCTTCCCTCATCTGACTTCAGAAGACGCTAGCTGTCCAATTGTTTTGAGGGTTTTCATTTTTAAAATATAATTTCTTCTTATAAATTACCAATTCTAAGCTTCCTTGTTAAGGGAAATGAATTTGGGTTGAGTGATGGATTATGTGTGTGTACTTGTTTGTTTTCTTGGTTCTTTGAGAATGTAGTGACAGAAGACAGATGTAGCAAGGGGTTCTGTAAAGGTCTGTCCTCTGAATCTTATTCTGTGAGACCCACGGATGGGTCATCTCAGATGGAATGAGATGGGTATCTGAGTTTCCAGGTGACGGCTGCAGGATGAGGAATGACGAGTGGGAAATGTCCCACAGTCTAGGGACCACCATCCAGCTCAGGCTGGACAAGGGCGAGATGGGCTGAGTCCTGTCAGAACAAGGACACCGGATGCCAAAGTCCACTGCCCCTGTGTGAATTGTGCTTTTCCTTGGGGGGTGTATTTGGTGCTAATTGGCTTGCTGCTACACCTCTGCTCTGATTTGAGCCCCTGTGTCTGCACATACTTTATTCTCTCTTTCTCTCTCCCTCCCTCTCCCCACTTCTCTCCCTCCCTCCCTCTCTCGCTCCCTCTCCCCCCCAGTCTCTCCCTCTCCCCCACTCTCCCCCACAGTATCTCCCCCCTCTTTCTCTCTCTCCCTCCCTCTCTCTCTCTCTCCCCCCTCAGTCTCTCCCCCTCCCTCCCTCTCTCTTTCCCCCTCCCTCCCTCCCTCTCTCTCCCCCTCTCTCTTTCCCTCTCTCTCCCTCTCTCCCCAGTCTCTCCCTCTCCCTCTGTCCTTCTCTCCCTCTCTCCTTCTCCTCCCTAGTCTCTCCCTCTCCCTCCCTCCCTCTCCCCCACCAGTCTCTTCCTCTCCCCCACAGTATCTCCCCCTCTTTCTCTCACTCCCTCCCTCTCTCTCTCCCTCTCCCCTCTCAGTCTCTCCCCCCTTCTCCCTCTCTGTCTCCCCCTCTCTCCCTCCTTCTCGCTCTCTCTCCCTCTCCCCACCAGTCTCTCCCCCTCCCTCCCTCTCTCTCCCTCTCCCCTCAGTCTCTCTCTTTCCCTCCATTCTTCCCTCCCTCTCTCTCTCTCCTTCTCCCCCCTAGTCTCTCCCTCTCTCTCCCAGTCTCTAGCTCTCCCTCCCTCCCTCCCTCTCTCTCTCCCTCCCTCTCTCTTCCTCCTCTCTTTCTCTCCCTCTCCCCCCAGTCTCTCCCTCCCTCTTTCCCTCCCCCACTTCTGAGCTGACATAGCCAGCTGCTCTCCTCCGCCCCCCCCTTTCCACCATGATGTCCTCCCTCACCTCTGGCCCAGATCAATGGAGTCAGCCAACCATGGACTGAAACTCTGAAAGCATGACCCCAAAATAGACTTTTCCTCCCCTGAGTTGTTCTTGTCCGGTGTTTTGGTCACAGTGACAGAAAGCTGGCTAACATCCTGCCATCTGCAGCTCTGCTTGCTCACCTCCACAGCCTCGTTATGGGCATAAAATGCTATTTGAAAAGCACAGAGGTTTCCTTGAATCTCTGAAGACACACAACCACCATCTTGCCTTGCTTTGAAATATTTTGTTTTCAGAAACTTCTGATTTTATTTTGGCACAATGTTATGATTTTATGATATGATAAATTTTTACTGCAGAATATGAATTGTATTCACATTAAATTTTTCTTATATTTGAAGATGGAAAGTTGGATTTCAAAACGGATATTTGAAGACCAATTTTCACGAACTAACTCAACATTATCTACATAAAATGCTGGGAAACAATACAGTGGCTGGTGAAATAGTTCTCTATCTCATCAAAGGGAGAAACTGGCTTTGAAAAATCTACTTGGAACTTTGAGGGAAAAAATGTAACAAAATACTGCTTTCCTTTATTTTAGTAAGTCTTAATTTCTTGCTTCTTATTCACAGAACATATCAAATAATAATACAGTCCCATACTTGAGCATCATTTTGTAACTAATCCTTCAGAGTTTAGAGAGGAAGTTGAATATTTTAATGGAGATATTATATGCTAGCTGAAAGTCAAAGGTTTTGTTTTTGTTTTTAAATTAAATGGAGGAGAAAGGCACTGACCCTTTCGGATAGATAAATTGCTGAGTTGCATTTGGCATGAGGATGCACATTGGCCAGAGAACATTAAAGCTCTGCACAGTTGACGTTGCTGGATGCTTGCTGGGTGAGAACTGAGTGCAAGGAATTACAGAACTGAAATTACAGAGCTGCCGCGTTCTCATGATGCCTTATCTCATCTTAAAGATTTAGCTGCTGACATGAAAATCAGTCAAGACCCCATACTCAGAATCACATGCTTGCATTAAAATTGTGTGGCTCTGCTCATGTGGCTGGCTTGCAGTCTTGCTTATTTTTTATCCGGGCAAGTTCCCAGTAACCATCCATGTTCTTCTTTATGTGATTGTTTGACAGAAAGCAAGAGTAGCATTGAAATGGACATTTGAAAACCTGTCCCATGGTTTATCCTTGACCAAGTCTGTTGGCCGTTGCACTAAAGGTGGATAGTAAAACAGTGGGATCCTTGGCATGTAGTGCGTGTGAACCGGTGGGCACAATTATCATCCCTGATGATGCAGTGAATGTCCTTAATGTTACCAAACCTCAACACTTCATGACAGATCTCTTTAAATATTTTGTGCAGGACATGATAAGGTTGCTTAAAACAGCACTGCTTCATACTGAGCAGGATGGTCTTGAAGAAACCATTGTTGTTAGTATTTGAGTTCTGGTAAGTTGAACTAAGATAGCTGCTCTCCTCCCCCTCCCCCTCCTCCTCTTCCACCTCCTCCTGTCATGAAACTCCTTTTGTTTCCATGAAAGATCAGCTGACAAATGGAGTTATTCCAATTTTGATGTTTGGCATATATTTTCTCAAAAATGGATCGAGTTTGTCACTTCAAAGAAAATAAATGACAGTACTTGCTTCCCAGGATAAAATTTAAGTTTTCAAGTAAAACTGAGAGCTTCAGAAATTTTGCATGAATCCTACCATCTGAACAGATTCTCAGGGCTCAAAAATGATGCTGACGAGGTCAGTGGAGCTCTGAAGGAGAGGACTGGGGGTGTATAATGAAAAGCATATGTTCTGCCTTCCAGGCAGCTTCCAAGTGAGGACTGTGTGGCGTTACAAAATCATGAAGAGCTAAAATAACTATTCTACATGCAAGAAACTAACCGTTTTTAATATAGCAAATTATGGAATGGGCATTGATGTGGCTTCAAATTCATGAATACACCTGATATTTTAGAAACCACCACTTGTGGATTTGGAATGCAGTATCAAAAAATGGATTTTGACTCTTATCTAAAAATATTTTTCAAATGCTTCCATTTTTCCAACTCTCACATATCTGAGTAAGCCTATGTATTTTTCATAAATTTCAACCAAATGACACTCTTGCATAGTGAATGCAAAGGCAGAGCTGAGAATTCAGCCGACTTCCATAAAGCTAGACATTATTGATGTTGGCAAAACCTTAAATATTTCTTTTTCTCTCAATCAGTTATGGTTTGGAAAATATAATTACTTTCATGAAATATGTTAATCTGTAATGGATTTATATCACTATTTTAAATTATTTTTTACAAAAAAAAACCCTTAGTTTTAATTTCTAATATAGTGAAGGTGAACATACTAAGTCACACATAGAAACTCTTTGGGGTCATCGGTCATTTTTAAAATTATGAGAGATCTGGAGACAAAAATGATTCAGAACCAGCACATTAGGAAATCAAACAGTAAACTCTGTCCACAGCCTTTGGTAGAACACCTAGCTCATAGTAGGTTTCCAGCATCACCTACTGAGTGAATGAAGGAAAACTGTGTCTCCAGACCTAGGAAGCCATAAACAGGTAGAGACATCTACAGGGCTCTACCTGTGTGTATGCATGTGTGTGAGGTTTAAGCTGCTGCTGGCAGCTGTAACAAACACCCCCCCAAATAGAGCTCAAATTGGTAGAAATTTTTTTCCATTGTTCCTAATATGAAAGCAGTTGTCCTGATTGTGTGTGATACTTCTCTAAATGGTAGTTAGAACTCAGCACTTCGTATTTTTCTATTTTCCAACATGCCATGCTCAACATGCACAAGCCAGTGGTAGGAGAGGATGAGAAGACCAAGGCGCCTCTGCTTCCTGCTTCATTATGACACAAGTCACTTCTGCTCACATTCTGCTCTGAGGACCCATTACACAATCCCCACCATCATAAAGAGATCTTGCACGCCAGGTTTCAGGGACAGCACAATGTGAAGCAATGATTGCATCCAGTTTTCAGGGGACAGGTCAGTCTCTGTCACAGTGCATAGATGGATTAACTCACATGTCTTGGCTAAGATTTTATTATCTCTTTAATGCACTATCAAGTTGGTGTCATGACTTGTGTAATGTATTGTATGTAAGGAACGTAATTTTAGGGTTTAAAGATAAATGCTTAGCCAATATTGTTTGTATTTCAGTATGGAATTTCTCTCCTGTATGTTTCAACACTGAACCCTTCCCAAACACATGGATTCCCCCAGTCCCTGAACCTGTGGAGCACTTTCCAGCAGTTGCATGATTTAGACAGCCTGCAGGAGGACAATTTCTATATAGGGTATTTGGGAAGAAAGTTCTTGGGTTTTGAAACCACACATTCCACATACACTTAAGAATACCTGGGAATATTCATTCTCATACTCAATAGATGTATCCAGTTTTAAAAGCTCTAAATTTTGAACTGTGTGTTGTATCACATGGAATTCTTAGTTGACATGAAAGTAAAGTAATACAATTTAATTTAAAAGATAAGTTATTGGATAATGTATTGGATGGACAATGAGATTAGCAGGTAGCTAGAGATATTGACCCAGAAGGGAAGTAGGAATCAGGGACCACAATGGAAGTAGTCTCTTGTCAAGCACCATCTGGAGGAAAGAGCAGCATCTTGGAAAGGATGGAAATTCAGCCATTTGAGGTGTTTGCCTCTTTGCTCAGAAAATACCTCCTCAGTGGGGTTAGACGTTTTTGCCCACTTTTCTGGCACTGGAAAGTAGGGGATGTGTTAAATTTACACAGAGAGTAAAATGAATCAGGGTGCTCTTAGGAAAGGGATAAAGGCACTACAAGACCCAGTGAAGAGAAGCCTCAATACTCGCATCCCTGAGCATCACCTGACCCCCCTCTTCAGTCAAAGCACCGTCTTCTTGCCCATCGACCTATTGAAATCCAATTTGTCTCCGTCTGTCTGCCAGCTCATTAGTACCATTGGCCTGCTCACCATTGCGTCCTCAGATTTCCACATCCCAATAGCACTTCAAAGCATGGCAAGAATTATTTTGTCAATACTAATGATTTACAATCAATTGTTTTTTCATCATGACCTAAACTGAAGCTAAACTGATTGAAGTCAATTGCTAGAAGGAGCTGAAGGTTGCTGTTGCAAAAATTTCTTTTTTTTAACCAGTGATATAATTGAACTTAATAAATGTCCAAGAATCTAAGTTAGAACTTTTATGCTTTATTCTTTCAGCATTCTCATTTCTAATATGAATATTCTACTATAAATAAGACCCTAGAGAAAGAGAGGGGTAGGAATACATATTACCAGGCAAACATTTCCCTCTCTCTCTCTCTATGCACCTTTAGCTGAAAGTCTGAGCTAGAAAAATGTGTGTGATATTGCTCAGTAGGTTTGATTTTATAATAAAAGACAAAAGCTGACAAATTTCTATTTTTTTTTGTTTCTCATTAGTAAGCAGTGTTTCTCTCTGTCTTGGCATTTCTGTCCAGACAGTTAAATAATTCTTAATAGCTCACATTGAAAAAGAATTGTGCACAGTTTCCTCCTGTCTAATTAAAGTGCCCAGTGATCTGGAGCCTCTGCTAACACTGTGTCTGCTCATCTTCATGCCAGAGTCGCCTTACGTGTCTGCATGGGTATATAAAATGGACTGCAGGTTTAATCTGATTCGCATTTCCCAGACTCCAAAGAACCTAGGACTGGTTGGGCAGGTCTATCCGGGTCTCTGATGTGCACAGTGATATTTTGAGGTTTAATATGTGAATAGCACAAAAAAATCATTTATGATCACATAAAATCATTTTAGATGGTCACAGATTTCTCTGCATATGTATATAGACCTATGAATATACATACACATTACATATTAAATCCACATCAGTTATAGTATGTAAAATAAACACAGTGGTACTTCTTGAATCTAGCTCTTAGCTCTCAGGTTCATTATATTTATCTCTTTTTCCATAATTCAGTCATCATTAACTAGACCCTCAACAACTACACAGACCTCTTTACTAACCCTCTAGAAATGAGACTTGCTACCTACAGACCCTACATTTGTTCCCACATTGTGCACACTTTTTAACAGACAGCATTTTGGGTTGCACACTTGCTAATGTGATTGGGTAATGGAGTTAAATACAGTTTGGTACGTGAAACATGAGTGGGGACAGAAGGAAGATGTGGTTGGATGCTTAGGAAAGCCTTGGTAGATAACAGCTATTGAAAGAAGAGGCTGTAAGATTCGGAGTAATGGAAGCTCACTGCTGGAGATAGATCTGAATGAGAGAAAAGAAACTCCTGCTCTGACTGATTGTCCCACAACTCTGTCCTGACTGCTGCAGAGATGGTGAGCTACAGACGTACCCAGTGCAAGAAAAAGGCAGCACCAGTCACACCAGCAACAAGCCCAGGGAAAAGTGCCGCCAACGGACTGTGACCTGAGACAGACCTGCTGGCAGCTGGTGATTCAAGAGGTGAAAGTGAAGCTACGGGGAGACGGAGTAGGCTGCAGGGGGGGTGCGGGGGGGGGAGGGGAACGAGGCACCACAGGGCATGTCTTTATGTTTGGTCATAATGTGGGCGAGTGGGGTTTTCTGAAACTCTGTAGAACACATTTTGGATTTTTCCAATCAGAAGGACTGGAGCATGTCTTCAAGGGCACTCACCTCACTCATCTGGGGATCCACCTCCCAGATGGTGTCTGCCTGCCCCTCCAGATTGCACATGTGCACAGGCGGCCGGTCTTTGGCGTGTCATCCTAAAGCAGACCCTGTGATTGCCAGAGCCCTATTGGAAAGGAATGGGATGGTGCTCATGTACAAAGCCTCCATTGAACTAAGGGGCCTGAAGTAAGTGTGTACCATATTGTTACGTGTTCGCCTTTTAATCTACTTTTATCATCGTAGTGCCAACAGGCTTAAGGTCTTGCCCTTTCAACACAGGTCAGAGCAGGTTCGGAGCAGGGGACATGGTGCATGATGAGTTCCCTGAATGTGTGCCATTTCCTTTTCTCTAAATCTGCCTGTGCTTCTCACATTCTTTTCTAATTTCTCCACATGGGTCCCTCCCCAGTTGCACCCATATGCCTTCTCATCTTTTCTGAGGACTTCAACATCACATCCTGGTCTTCTCTGGAGGGCCCTGAGCGTCTCTCTGCAGTCGAACTCTCCACACTCCACACTCACATTTCTCCAGTGGCGCTCAGCCTGTTCCACTCCTCCCCTGTCTGTTGATTTCCCTGCGGGTCATGGAGCTGCAGCCAGAGAGGCCGCGGTGCATCAGGTTTCTGACTGCTCTCTGTGACCCCTGAATGCTGACTCTGTATGATCTTTTATGAAGTCTGGAAAGTGCAGGAAATGCAAGTTGACAAAATGCCATAATATTTGTGCAACCTCAAAAGAAAAAAAAACAAAAATGTCATTTAAAATAATGTATCGAATAGAAATTCAAAGAACATACATACAGCTAACCATTTTAAAGTCATGTTAAGAATTTCTGGAGACACAGAAGGAACAGAAAATGTATAATTTTAGGAAGGAATTTATTAGGTTGTCTTATAAGATCAGAGGCTGAAAGGTTCTTTACTGGCTGATGCCTGGAGGGCTAGGAATACCAGTAGCTTCTCAGTCCAGGAAGTTAGTAGCCTCAGAACAAATGGGGGGCCTCTGTGGAGCCCCAGTTAGAGGCTGAAGCCTCTACAGTCTCCTGAAGGTCCATGGGTACAAGCCACCACATTCAAAGCTGACCAACCTGCAGTCTGATATGCACATGGGAGAAGAGCTGTAAAGTCACCTGCCCAGGAAGGGTTGAGTGTGTGCCAGCAAGAGCGCCCCACCACCCCGTTCTATCCAGGCCCTCAATCTATTAGACGGTGCCACTTGCATTCAGGGGGGCTTCCCCATTCCAATGCTGACCCTCACACAAGTCTTCTCAGTAAGCACCCTGTTTCTACCAACCTACCAATTTGGCAGGCATCCCTCAATCCATTCTGATTGCTGACCAAATTAAACACAGAGAGAGTGAACCATGCAGTGGCCGTCACTATACCCACGTGTTGAGAGCCCACCACTTCTGCCTGGTGTTAAGTGCTTTCACATTCCAAAGTAGACCCTTTACCCATGGAGCAGTTTATCCTCAATTCCTTCACCTTCCAATCCCTGCATACTCCAGTCTGCAGTCTGTGTCTGTGCATCTATCCACCTGGACATTTCACACAAACAGAACTGGACATTATGTTCTCTTTTTTTTTTTTTTGGCTTGCACTTAGCACAGGGCTCTTAAGATTCATCCATGTTGCTATGTATATATCAAGCCTTCCCTCTTTTCAAGGCTGAATAATATTCCATTGTGTCAGTGTAACTAAATGTGACACATACAGCATGTTATTTACATATATTCGAAAGTCTCAACTTATAAACCACAGCTCCTGTCATCCTGTGTTCACTCTTCTCCATTAATAAACCTCTGTACATCCCTAGACCTGCTCTGTGAGTTTTGATAGAAAAATGCATGGGGGTGCACATCTGTAATTCCAGTAGCTCAGGAGGCTGAGACAGGAGGATCGTGAAATCAAAGCCAGCCTCAGAAATGGCAGGTGCTAAGCAACTCAGTGAGACCCTGTCTCTAAATAAAATCCAAAAAAGGCTGGGGATGTGGCTTAGTGGTTGAGTGCCCCTGAGTTCAATCCCCAGAACCTAAAAAAAAAAAACTATGAATCATGGCCAATGTCAGTAAAAAGACCTAGTGGGATGAATCTGGAAACACAGCGTGATTGCTCTCCCTAGTGTAACCCACAGTCATGATCAAGCACAGGTCCCCAGATCTAGGAGATCACAGAACCTCAGCCCTCACTAGTCTCAGTCTTGAAGAGAATCTTCCTTCCCCCTCCCAAGTCAAGGCTGACCTAGGTGACAAAGGGACATTGTGAAAGCAGTTCATGTCTCCATCCACCACACATATGAGCCAAGACCACAGGGCACTGGTCTGGGAACCAGCAAGCAGAGTGCTGAGGGCTCAGTCTCCAACACTGTGCTCCTGTCCCAAGATGGCACGATGCCCGCTGATCTGCGCCAGCTCCACGGCCCTCATGGCCCCCAGGTTTAGACACACCTGCCAGACACCTACATTAGCACGGGTCACAGCAACCTGGCACATGGGCAGATGTCTACATCACTCTGGTGGATCTCTTTTATCTGTTACTAAGCATCATACACCTGTGAGCACCCTGATAAGGCAGCCCAATGTCTCTAAGCATGACGACCACTCTTCAAAATAAATGAAATGCTGTAAGAGCATCTTCAAGTGTAAGCATTGAGCTGGGTAATGGGGAGCTGTGGAAAGACCCGCTGCTGAGTTTGGCATTGCTTTCATGTTCTGAGAAAGGATATCATTTCTGGGGTCTAAGCATTAATTGAGGAGAATATCCAATATTTCCAATCATGAAAGTATTATAAAAGTTCAGTGTTATTGGATCCAGTGGCCCATGAAAGCATTTTCTGCCCACTTCCCTGAGTCTCTCAATTACTAAATAGCAGTGTGCCCGCTAACAGAACCCCAGCAGTCAGCCTCTGGGAGTTAAAGAGGAATATTGACTTTGCTGTCAAATGAGTCCCAAAGAACGCAATTTTACATTCTCTGAGGCTTAAATAAACGCTTTCCTTTGAGCTAATAAGAAGGCCAAGTACTTTTAAGATGTCCTTACATGCCTTCAAGAAAGTCCAGTCCCCAGAAAGAAGTTACATGCAACCTACCTCTGAGCTGAAAAACGTTCATAAGACCACTACCCGCCCTGGCAAATGACTGGGCCCTTCACTAGACTAAAGGACCGAAAGTCAAGACAGCCCATTTATCCCAAAGTCGCACCCAGAAATTTAATATTTTAAAACACATCACCAGTTTCTGCTTTACCTAAGTGGATGCAGAATATAAGTTTATAGTTTTAATCAACTCATTATTATTTTATGGCATACATCACCAACAATTACAAAATTCAAACAGAAATCTTATGTCCCTGTTTTCTAGTTAAGCAATAAGAGTTCTTGAAGCTTTCTGTTACTCTAATTTGCAATTCACTTATTTTACTTCCCTTGGACTTTCCCACTATTGAGTCATTCATTAAAACTGTCTGTAGCAATGTGCTGGCCCTGGTTTAGCATTCCCAATATCTATAATTTGAGGGAATTAAACACTTTTTTGCACTCAAACAAAACTTGTCTTTTGACACAATCAAATATCTGACCCATTTTAAACCAGGATTAGTTGTGAGTTATGAATCATTTACAAGAATACAACACAAAAAGTAGCTACTGGGACTCTTTCCAAAGTTGAGGTGAATTTATGACACGTTTGATATTGACCAATTATTTATAAAGTCTATTAAATTCATCACTACTGCTGTTAGGGAGGGAAAGATTTACTAGAACAACTAATGTAAAATGTAATGAAATAGATTAAGCCTCCTTATGTAATATTAATATCCACTAAATCTGGTAATTGGAAGTCTGTATTTGCAGTCTCTCCGTTGTGGCTATTTCCAATTCAGGTTGCAGATGGCGGTTTCAGCTTGCATGCCCAGGAGCACCAACACTGAAAATAAAGAGTTTCTGAGAAACATGGCCATTACCCCATAGCAGGAGACCACGCTGGGAATGACCATGGGCTTGAGCTGTGTGCGCACGCATGCATGTGCGTGTTTGAAAATGAAGTCAATGTTGGGTGCCCAGTATTTCTCTTCAATTCTTATCCCCTAAACGAGGCTGGATAAGGGATTGGTTTCGGCTTCAGTGAACAGCAGGTAAGAAGGACATCTATTTTCCAAAGTGAGGATATAGGAAACCATTGTAAAGACTGTTAATGGTACACAAAGTTCACAAGGCGGCAAGTCCAAGTGCTTGGGCGGGCGTTATGGGGAGCACATCTTTAGAAAGCTACTTGTGCACTTTAGTTCCAGTGTCTTCCTACTCTGGGGGAGTGTTGGTGCTCTTTTCTCAAAATTATCCAAGTGTAGGATGAGCTCTTCTCTGGTCACTGTCTGCTAGAAGCAGACAGAGGTCAGGACTCAGTTCCTTTCTTTGGTGGGTGTCATTAGAAAGCAGAGGTGGGTTATGAACCCCCAATTTTACCCCAAATGCAGATTGCAGAATCACGTCAGTTACACATCCACAATTTTACATAATGCCCTATTAGTAATTGTTGTATTCTGCTACCTTACCTATCTAATGTATGAAGTATGATATGTCAAGAGCTTTGTAATGTTGTGAACAACCAATAAAAATTTAAAAAAAATAAAAAAAATAAAATCTGACAACTAAGACAGGCCTCCTTCCAAAAAGGCAAGGAGAAGGTTCGCTTACTTGGCAAAAAAAAAAAAAAAGAAAGCAGAGGTGGGGGTGGGGGAGGGAGACGGGGAGGGAAGAGCATATAAATGGAGCACTGCCAACCTGGTCTCCACGGGGCGACCAGCTGAGACGGGCAAGTCTTGGAAAAGTCAGGACCTGGAGCTCAGGGCCCTAGAGGGTAGTGAGTGGGACTCAGGTCCTTACCCACCAATTCCTACCAGTGCTCTCCAAGGACAGCTCTTGGGAGAGTGGAGGTGTTCATTTTCTGGCAAAGGTAGAATGGGTCCTTGTGTCCAGAAAGGGCCCTCAACAAAATGTCACAATTTGAACGTTTCTCTGGCAAACCCGGCAGGGGGGAATGTCCAAGGGAATGTGGATGGAGAGGGAGGGCAGCTGCTCCAGAGTTCAGGGAAACCCTGGTGCAGCGACTCATGCTCTCTGGGGTTCATGGGCACCCAGGCATGGATTCTTCACCCACTTCTAGAAATGCCTGGCAAAGGCATCAGGCCACCCGCTCTCCATTTGGGAATGAAATGCTTTGCTGCAGGTGGAGGAGGGAGGTCTCAGGGTACTGTCACTGGGGTCTGCTGTGGATCCAGACCTGCAGACCTGCCCACACTGTGATGGGGGACATGGATTTCTCAGGACACCTGAGAGGACACTGCTTCTCCTGAGAGGGACAATGTGGAACTCCCCAGGATTCCGTGGACTGTTTGAGAGAGAACTCAGCTACAGTTGCTCAAAGGGAGGCTCCCTCTGGTCAGAGACATCAGGCCTTCCTCTGTCCTGGCTCCTCCCTCCCGGTTCTAACCCTGCAGGAGCCAGAGACAATCATGGCAGAAGACAGCAGGCAATGTAGCAGAGCGAGTATTTGAAAATGAAAATGAATATTTATTTAGATAAAATGAAGACAAGAGCTTTGCAGGAGGGGAGGAGAAGGAGCCTGGCTCACACTTGGTGTTTTAAGCAATTTGGCTCCGGCCCCAAATCTGCAAGCCCTGTTCAAATATAGCAAGACGCCAGAGTGTCTAGAATCTCCTCCCTAGCTTGACAGGGTCCAGCTTTCTATGTGGAACACTGTTCAGAGAGGGAATTCTGCAGACTTCCTCTCCCCATCTGTTCATGGGAAACCATCTACTCTCCAGAGAGGTTGGTACTTTGTCCCCTGCCCAGATGGACCATTTCTACATGTAGTCCTCACCGAGGGCCCAGGAGGAGTGAGGTATCTGTGGAAATGGGAAAAGGTATGTGGCTGGACGGCAAATTTAAATACGGATGACACACTCGGAGTAAGAGGAGGATTATAGATAATGACTCGGATCGTGCTTGGAAACAGGGGATGTTAATTTTCAACAGATGTCTGAGGAGGAAGTATGCCATTGACCCATCCATCTTGGGTGGGTGTGGGCTAAGCACCAAGGCTTGGGTGAGCAACCACAGGCACATGTTTTTAAAATCTCGTGCTTACATCACCTTGACTAACCTTGCATGGATCAATGCAAGTCCCGTGGCCAGGTTCAACATCCAGGGCAACAAGTACCACCCGAGAAGAAAGAAAGCAGGCTCTGCAAGCCAAGGACAAAGAAGTTGACAACAGGCAGTGGGGGCTGGGGAACCAGAATGTGAGTAAATGGCTCACCTTGAGGTGGGTGAGTAGTTCAGGGTGACTGCCACACTTAAACCATCCATGCTAATGCCCAGGGCACCACTGTCCTCAGAGGAAGGTGAAGTATCTCTGCATAGGAGTCAAAGCATATTACCCAGCTGGGTGTTCACGGCACAGCCCTCCCAAACCATCTGATGAAAAGGTCCCCAGCCCCTGTCCCTCCTGGGGTTTACGTGCTGAATACCAATGGCCTGAATTCAGAACTGAGGCGGCCAGATGGCCTGGACTGATGTAAGTCAGAGAGCAGAGAACCATTCCTATAAGAAGTGCTTTAGAGAGCGTCGTAGCCAGAGAAGGCAGTGGTCTCCGGATGGTTGGAGTGTCCCATGAGTAGCTTGTGTCACCTGCAGGCGGTGGCTGCCTTTCATGCCCTAGCCCTCGTGAGTCCCTGCTGTTTGCCACTTCCCTCTGAACTGGGGGGCACTCAGGCACAGTCCAGCCTTCCAGGCCAGAGAGGACGTTTCTGCTCGTGGTCCACCCCAGGTGTTATGCAGTACGGCTTCGGGTGGGCTGTCCCAGTGAGCTGAAGGCACTTCCTATACCATCAGGGTATTTGCTGTTCTGCTTCTGACTTTTTATTCATGAGGATTTTTTGATGAGGAATGTGCTGGATCTTAAGTTCTCTGCATATGATCATGAGGCTGTCTGATCGGCTTTGCTCTTTCACTGATGGGTTTTACTGATGTTGGGTTTTGCACCCTGAGATACACCTTATTTGTTGGCAAGAAAATGACTTTTATATTACTATAAGATGTAATCCTCAGTACTTACTTTGGAATAATTCTTTGTTTTTATTTTAACTTCTGAGATTTGGGTTTTTTTTTTCCTATTTCTTAAGGAATTTTGGAAATATTTCTAGAAAATTTCTACATTTCTAGAAAATTCTCCACTTGAAAACTCTCTGCTCTGAAAGTTCCCTCTTACTTCATGCCGGGTGACCTCATCTGCCCTCTCTGTCAGCACAGACTGTCACCATTCCTTCTTTCTCTGGATCCCAGGCATGAGGTAGTGTCCTGTTGGTCCTTCCTGCTCTTTCTGGGTGTCACTGTGAACCATGGTGCTGTGGAGGACATCCAGCCAGGGCTGTGTGTCTTTGTGGTAGGAATTGGCACTGTCCACATCACCTTTCCTGTCACCTTCCTCCTTCTGTGAGTGTTGAGCTCCTGGCTGGCTCCCTCTCATCCCTGTCCTTGGGGGCTTCGCTTTCCACACAGATGACCTTTCACATCGGGGGCTCTCGGCTTGCTCCCCCTCCACCTCTAGAGGTCTCCTCTTCCATCCTCATTACCCACAGACGCTCAGAATTTCATCCTCATCCTCCTAGTGCGAGAGGTTACAGAAAATGAAATCTGGGGAGCAAATGACCAAAAGTGACATACTCCCTTTAAAGAAAAATAAAGAGAGCATTTCAGATGGCAGCCGTGTTTCCAAGGGCCACTCTGTCTTCTGGGTTGGGGCAGCAGATACAAGTAAAAGTTTTTCCCCTGAATGAAGAAGTACATTTGGAACAAGTTGGTATATTGCAATATTCTGCGTTGGAGAAAACCACAAATAAATGTAAAATTACATTTAAATAAATATGGAACTTATTTTCCCTAGTAATCATTCTTCCTGGTCCCAAACTGGCATATTTTCTAAAAACCTTCATCATAAAATATAAGTATCTGCTAATGTTTCTGATAGACAGATAAATAAGCAATTTTAGAAAAACAAATTCCAAAGATGTGAAAGACCTGTGTTTTAGAGAAAATCATTCTTCTATTACTTCTTCCCCGAAACCCCATTTTAATGCTTTGGAAATTCGCTGCATACATCTGAAAGGAGAGAAATCAATCACTTGGAACCATGCATGTGGCTCATTTTGTGAGGAGTTAAAAACAAACAAACGGTGTAGATGGAGCCTGTGGCCCTGCATGTGTGAAATGGGCATGCATGTCACGTGAAACAGCTGTGGGTGACCTGGGATGGTCAGGGGCATGCGCTCCTCATAAACAGAAGCCCAACTGCTGGAAGAAATGTACCCCCAACTTGCTATTCCCAAAGGGAGATTATATTCCACACTGATGCCCAAGCTCCTCCTCAACACCCGTGACAGGACTGCAATGATGGCCTGAGATTAATACTTGAATTCACTCTGAGCCCAGTGCACTCTGACCTGATTATGGGGGTCACATGCACACTGCACATGGGTCTCAATTAGCATGGGCTGGGCTGCTGCCCATGGCCTCCGCACTCAAAGCACATGCCCCGGAGCATTGGAGGGGGGTGTTTTCACAGACCACACTTGTGCTTTCAGTACATGAATCATTGCTCTTACAAACAAGCAAGAGTTGGGTAAAACATATTGATTATTGAATCTTCAAGATATATTGTTATCAAGCTGTGTCAAATTTACCACTCTGCAATTAATACCATAACATATGTGGGCTGGATATTTTTTTATTATTGAAATCAGTAGAGTTTTGACTACTCAGATTAGAGTGTCACCTCTCTCTGTACACACACACACACATACACACTCACTCACCCTCACAATTTGCCCTTCTGAATTCACAGGTTCCACATCCATGGATTCCACAAAATGTAGACAGAGCATATGTGAATCCTGGTTTTCCCAGGAACACTGGCTCCTCTGGCTTCCGAAGCTCTATTCTGAGTCCTTGGCCCTTCCATGTCTAGAACCCTGGCTGGAAATTTAAGTCCTCCTTAGATGTCCGAAACAACACACTGAGAATTTCCATGCTTATGACTTCTGGGCTCACAGCTGTAGGGTAGGAACACTAGCTCATGTAATGCCTGTCTTGTGGTGACACTGACAACCGTGTCCAGTGGAGTCTCCAGAACCATTAGCCGAAAACCAAGGCAGGAAACATTAACCACACACGAAACAGGTGAAATCGTGGCAGGCTTCAGGCCCTCACCTGGGAAGCTTTCCTAAGTCCACTTCTAGGGAGAGGTGACTTTCCAACCTGATCAACCACACCTGATCATCCGCCTAACCTGACTAACCTTCCCTGCTTGGCGCAGCACTCGTGTGTGCAAGGTGACCTCTGCCACGTGAGGCTCTGGGAGTCCGTAACAGTCCACCAGAACTGAACAATGCTGCCGAGCCACCAGCCTTGCAGAACGGGAGGCTGAAGCGAGAGCAGCCCGGGCTTGACTGTGGGCTGCACTCACTGCATGTGTCAATGAAAGAGAGTGGCCCCTCCATGCAGGGGAGGTGGGAAACTAAGTGAAGCAAGGCGTGAGATTCACACTGATCAACCGACAGAAGCTGTTACTATTAGTCCTTAAACTCCAGGGCAGGAGCCTCTTTTTTTTTCACTTTCTGCAATGGGAACAAGAGATACCTCCGTTGAATCTCCATGGTGGCTGTCCTCTGCACAGTCACCAGGGCTCCAGGCTGTTTCTGATTTGTTATGCCAGTGTCCCTTGGAATTATCAGACCTACCTGGATACACACCACACTCCAGGGCACCTGGCAGGTGGAGCAGTGGGCATGTGGGGGGTCTTCAAGCCAGGTCCCATGCTCGTCTTCTTTACATCTTATTGACTGTGACTTAGTCACATCATCATGAATCTAGCTGTGATGGTGGCCCCACAAATAAATGTCTTTAAGAGAAGGGAAGCCAGGAAAAAATTGGGCACTTTCCAAGTGGGAAAAGATAATGGAATCTGGGGCCACTTTTATCTCTATGACACCCACATGCCAGTGAAAAGAACATAGTTTACTACCAAAGATTTCTGAGGCTGGATCTATTTTACTAAAGAGAATAACATCACATAGGATTTATTTCAAATTATAGGAAACCTGTGGTCTCAAGTGGAGATGCTGTGATTTCAGAGGTGCCCCTTCCTGAGCTGCTGGGGAGAAGGCAGAGCTGACTGACCTCCTTCCAGGGTGAGGCTCACAGGACTCAAGACATCTGGAAATGAGCCCACGCATTATAATTATTCAGGAAGCGCTTTCATGTTCTGTCAACATGGCTAACACCGGGGCCTGGTCCATAATTTAAAAGTGAAGGAACCTGATTACCGTGGAACCACCCAACACTCCTCAGCCCCCAGCTGGACACTTCTGGAACCGAGATACTACAAGGCCAGCAGCAAAAGCAGCAGAAGCTGCCTTCATGATGGTTCCTTGAAGTCAGATTCCCATGTCAGCTCTTCTGCTTCCAAAGAAGCAAATGAAGTTACATTGTGAATAAAATCTGTGTTCTGCAAATACAACCACACTCCTCACGCATCATCTTTAAAACTGTATGGCCAATGCAAAACCTAATTGTGTTATAAATTACTACTGGTTATTTTGACTACTCTGGTACCTTTTGGTAACTTTTAAATCAGGGAAACAAAGCAACTTTTAAAACAAGGTACTTGTAGCTAGGAATCAGAATTGCCCACCTGCCAACCACATGTGACTCTATTTTTAAGAACAAGAAAAACAGCAGCTACCCCACTTAGGTGAGATCACATGGTAGCTTCCAATAAGTGTTTTGTTAGGTTGTATGTTGCTTAAAGGAAAAGCAATAGCAGAAATATTTGTGAAATGTTTAGATTAGATCACATCAGCAAGATTCATTTTCCACTGTGTTACACAGAAACTCAGTTTTCAGATATGAATGAGTGATCTTTTATACATGTAAAGTTGTCCTTTGAGTTACCTACTGATATTAAATAAAAATATGATCCATTTCTTAAAAATGTATTTCATTCAAAAGTTACAATGCTAATATCTGGTGATATCTGCTATGTTAAAACAACTTTATGATCCAGAAGACTCACTTTGGGTGTGCACCCCAAGAAACAAAATCCACACCCTGAAGAGATAATCTGCCTGCCCACGTGAAATCCAGCACTCCTCACAATAGCAAAGATGCAGAAACAGCCCAAGTGACTGTGGAATATGAGTGAATTGAGAAAACATGATGCATATGCACAGTGGAATACTGCACAGCCTTGAAAAAGAGAAGTGTTCCTGCATGGAACTGGAGGACATTGGGTTAAGGGAAACAAGCCAGAAACAGAAACACAAGTGCTGCACCCCATCTGCTACCTGCAGAATCTAAACTAGTCATACTGCAGGGGCCAAGTAGAAGAGTAGATGCCAGGGACAGAATGACAGGGGCCAGGGGGAGATGTCCCTCAAGAGGTGCAAACTCACTTCAGCAAGGTCGACAGTTTCTAGAGATTTGATGCAGAACATTGTGATTGTTCTTCACAATGTGACATCCCATGCTTGAAATTTGCTCAAGTGTAGATAATTGTTCTCTCTAAAAAGGAAAGAAATAGATTTTAGCTATGCAAGATGTAAAGTATGCTAATTAACTTGACTGTGGTAATCGTTTCATAATGTAAATATATATCACATCATCAAAGTACACGGACACTTCAAATATGCACAACTTTTAATTATCAATTGTACCCTAATAAAACCAGGATTTTTAAAAAAGAACTTCTTTTAACACAATACCAAGAATATAATTGTTAAAAGACAGTTTTACTATCTTCTGAACTTACAATACATTTATAAAGAGTAAATTTGCTTTGAAAATATTTCACAATTAGTTTTCTACCTGGGCAATGATGCTTAACAAACAAGGTTGTTTCCATGATATTTTGGACCACAGCTACAACACCATAGGCTTTATGAGTACTTTTTCCTGCTGTGTCTCTAACAGATTCAGGCCACGGCCCCCATCACCCACATGTGTCCTCTGAGTTCCCCGATTCATCTGCCCCCAGAAGCACCAATAGAAGCTTGGATTTCACATGAGAACATCTGTCTGGCCAAACCAGCTCCACAATGGGGCCCCATTTCTCAATGCACCCAGCACCTTCCAGATAATGAGGAGGCATGTCAGTGAAAAGCACTGTTAATACATTTCATATCACTGCTTTCTTGAACATAAAAAATAATACATATTAGCTAAAGATAATTTGGAGGGTTGATTGAAGATACAAAGAAGAAAACAACAGTTCACTTATTCATACCACCAAGATTTGGATAAACCTTCTATCTGATGTGCACACCAGCATTTTAATCAAGGGCATGGTCGCATGATTCCACACCACCCAAACTTCAAACTTTTGGTGACCCTTGAACTTCAAATATCACTGAAAGAAACATCATTATATAAAACAGTGCAGAGACCCTGAAGAGTACAATTATTTTCCAAATTCAAAAACGCTCTTTTTAAATTTTTGCTTAATTATGACTCTGGTGATGAGCTTCCCTGCTGAGCCCCCATTTGCTTGATGAATGGCTCTTCCTTTCTATCTGTGCCCACACTTGATGACCCTGGCCCTAAGGATGGTTTCTGTGTAGACATGAGCCACACACTGTTCCAGTGCTTCTGCACCAACCTGCTCTACCGGATCATGGTGGCCGTAGACAGGATAGATGTCGAGAGGATTAAGAAGCTGCAGCAGGTCAAGGATGAAGGTGTCCAACAGGAACCCACAGTGTTAACAGGGAAGATAAGCAACATGTGCTCGGTGGAGACATGTTTGCACAGGGTTTCTTTAATGTGTGTGACAGTGTGATAGCAGACGGCAGCTCCACATGCCAGTCCAGGGCACACCACCCCCTGGCTGTTTCTGCCAGGCATTTTTACTAGGCTTCCAGCACCTGAGGGTGGAGAATATTGTGTTCATTGTGTGTTTGTTTCCCAAATTAAATACAATATTGATGGAGGATGGAGCACAAGTCAGAATAGACTAGACTACGCTACAAATATCAGAAACTCAGCATAAAACAGTAAGAGAATTATGTCACATTGATTGACAGCCTGTATCAATGTGATGAGGACTCATCACCGTGGTTACTCAAGGACTGAGTATGATGTAGGCTCAGTCAGCAGAGCAAAAGAGAAATGAAGACCGCAGTCCTACAAATGATTGATCCACTTCTATTGGCTCAAATATTCTCATGGCCACACCCAACTGCAAGAGGCCATAGCAAAAATCTCCCTCTGTTCTGAGGAGAGGGACAGATGTCTCTGCACAGCATCAAGATCTGCCTGTGCTTAAAAAAAAAAAATCCTTCCTGAGTGAGCAGATCAAAGATGGGGTGCTATTTTTTAGCTTGATGCATTCAAAAGAAATCTTAACAACTTTGTTCCCATATCCTTCATGGTAGAGAATACAGAACAAAATAGTCAAACACCAAATAGGAGAATTGGTACCAAGCTACCCAAGTGAATGCGAGCCCATTACCACCATTCTGCCATGGCTCTCAGTTTGGGCATCTGATGGCATTTTGAAATGTGGAATCAGGGTGTGGAACAATGTTTTCCATTACTCACAAACTTTTTCAACAAGAAGCAAATGGGCATCTTCAGTGTATTCATCATTGTCAACAAGCAAATGTGTTGCGATGTTGTTTAGGTCAGCAGTTTTCTGCATGTCAAAATGTGGCCAGAGCTGACTGCCCTCGAGGGTCTGTTAAGTGTGGGGTTGTCTTCAAGTCACTGAAGGAGACTCTATGGGTGGCGTCTATGTTAGAAAATACTCTGCCACAGGATAAGAGGACCAAGGGGATGGGACCCCCTTCTGTTTATTCACTACTGTGACTTCTATGCACGATACATAAAACGTGAAAAAAAATCTGCGATTGATTAAACTGCATTCCTGATGGACAAGGTCCTGTAGATTAAGTGGTCCACAGGAATGGGAGCAAATCATTAAGGAGATAGAGCTAGGGAGGGAAGGATGGATAGGTGGAGCACTGGGAATTTTTAAGACAGTGAAATTCCTCTGGGTGACACTGTCATGGTGAGCAAATGTCATCACCGATTTGTCCAAAACCCACTGTATACTGTATACACAAGGTGAACGGTGGGTGGTGGGTGGTACTGATGTGCCAGGGCAGGTGCCTCCCCTCTCTACCAGATTCAGCTCCCTGGAGTGGGACATTATCCTGGGAGAGGCCAAACATGTGTGGGCATGGAGCGCTGTGGGAATCTCAGATCCACCTTGCTGTGAACCTAAAACTGCTCTAAAGAAATGAAGTCTATTTAAAAATCAACTCTCCCCATTATTTGTAAGAACTCAGCCTTATCAACACATCCTTTTTTTGCATCAGGTACCACCTGGTTTCCTTTGCTTTATGCAGAGTTTTGAAATTTCATCCTTTTTTTCAGGAAGAAGAATTTGACTGTAATAACTCAGGATCTGATAGACAAGCCGTATGAAACCCAAATGTAGAATCCAACGTCCCTGCTCATCAGCTTCCCCAGTGCTCTGCTTGCATCTGACATTTTTCAAGTAAAAAGAAATGTGTTCCTTCTTTGTTCATTATGGTTCCTCTGGATAATGCTTACATTTCTTTCTAAAACTTTCCAAATGAGTGCAAAACAGAAGATGGAGATAGAAAAGCCAAGCCATAAAAATGCTATCCATCAGCAGTTTGATTAAAAAGCTATAATTAAGGAAGAGAAATGTAAATTACAGAATGAGGTTACCATTTAATTGATATAAATTGCAGCCACCTGCTCATCTCACTTCCAGGGGAAAGGGCTATGTGTATGCAAGGAAGTAGTTTCCCAAGGAGGAAGAAAAGTTGCTGGGCAGACTCATCGCTTCAACTTTTATTTAGGTCTCCCAGGTCTGCCCCGCCTGCCCCTGTCCCGGGAGGACTCACAGCTGGACCTGTGTGCCTGCTGGAGAAGAAAGAAGGACAGAAGACAGATGAAAAAGACTATACACATTCCCAGATTCAGAGGGTCTGGAAGCCACAGTCAATTGATCATGGCTTCCCAATGGGAAGACGTTCAAAAGATGTTGGGTTGGTCCGTGGAAACTGCAGAATGGCCTCCAGAGGTGAGTGTGGGTCCGCTCTGCAGGGAGTAACAAGTTTTCAATCTGGATAACTTTTCACTCAGGTGAAGAGGGCCTCTCAGGACACACAGTAGACCATGCTATAAAGGCTGTCTGTCTGTCTCGGTCCATTTGAGCTGCTCTAACAAAACACCACCAACTGGGTGGCTTATAAATAATGGAAATATATCTCTCACACCCCTGGTGCTGGGAAAGCCCAAGATCAAGGTGCCAGATGATGACTCGGGTCTGATGAGGGGCCTCTTCCTGGTTCCTCCCATTGGAAGAGGCCAGGCAGCTCTCTGGGTTATAAGGCCACCCTCCCACCCATGAGGTCTGCACCTCCTCTGCTGAATCACCTGCAGAAGCTTGTTAGTATCAATGCCTTGGAACAGGATTTGTGTGTATGAATTTTATTTTTTTGGAGGGGACTAATGGGGATTGAACTCAGGGGCACTCAGCCACTGAGCCACATCCCCAGTCCTGTTTTGTATTTTATTTAGAGTCAGGGTCCCACTGAGTTGCTTAGCCCCTTGCTGTTGCTGAGGCTAGCTTTGAACTCGAGATCCTCCTGCCTCAGCCTCCTGAGCTGCTGAGATTACAGGAATGCGCCACCACACTTATCTTGAATTTTATTTTTATATATGAATTTTAGCAATACCCATGACACAAACTACTTACTGGTAGTGTCAGTTGACATTTTTTTAAAAAGTTTCCCACATCACATTTTACTAAAAATTATACATTTTTGTCTTTTTAGCATCATTGCAGAAACACTACTTAAGTCAACACACATTAATAAATTGAAGAAAACATTAGTGGGAAAAAAAACCCTAGTTAGCAATTTATTTGTAGGTTTTCTACAGCATGGAAAGATTCACCAATTATTAATAAAATTTTTCCTTGAGAAAATTTTTTTTCATTTTAATTTGTTTCTGGTTTCTAATCTGTGTTCTTTTAGTTTTTAGGCTTTAGAAAAAATGTCTTATAGAATTAAATATTTTTAATTTAAAAATGTTTTGCTTTATAGAGAGACTTCATTAATTTGGAAGGAGAAATTGTAGGCCTGTCACATAGCAATGACTTATTTAATTACATCTCCTTTTTTTGCATTCCATCTGGTTGGAGTTATTGTTTTCTTTATTACAATCAGTTCTCAACAATTTATGTTCACCCTTGATAGGCTCATATTTTGCTCGCATTTTAAATTCCTTTCAAACTATGAAGGTGCCTGTCTTTGCTAGCATACAGGATGCTGGAACAGCTTGTTCCTGAGAGGGATCTCAAGGCACTATCTAAAAACATGCGGGAGGCACACACGCTATTTTGAGCTGAAGGAGACTAAGAAGCAGCAAATGTAGGGAGAGCTGCCTGCCTACAAGGTTCTGCCTGAGGCTCAGCAGGGCTCAGCATCCCTTCCTAAAGGGGACACAACCACCCCTCTGTGGAAGTGTCCCTTCCCCGGTGTCAGGAAGAGAATGGCTTTTCCCTGCATCACAAACCTTATAAACAGCTGACCTACCACAAGTGTCTTTGTCCCCACCCCACTGTTCCCTGTCCCTGGGAGCCCACCTTCGTGTCCCTCCTGTGGCCCCTTCCCACACTTATTGCCCTAGGTGAAAGTGGTCCGCAAGCACCAGGGGCTATCTGCCTTTTCCCGGCCTCGCTTCTTTCCGGTGAAGCCCTGTGCACCCTGTGACCTTCAGTGAGGAGTAGGACCTTTCCTTCTCTCCGCCCCTTTTCATCTCTGTGGCTTACAGGCCCACGAAGGAAGCAGAAAGGGGGTTGTTTTGATTCTTCTTCCCCCACACTGGGACCCTAGCAATGAGAAAAGGCACATCCACTAAAAGTCGTGAATGTTTTTAGGCTTATCAGAAAGCTGTGGTTTCAGGACAGTTAAATATCTTGGAATCACTCATTAGATCTTCATCTCAGTAGAGATGGACCCTAGGAAGCTCTCAATTCTGGTGGAGCACAAGAGGAAAGGAGGAGAGGGTGACCCCCTCAGAAGCAAGTGAAGGGCGAGTATTTTAGCAAATTTCCAAGGCTAGGTGGGCCACTCTGAGACCTGAGAACCTCTGTCTCAAGCCTAGTTGGAGTTTGCACGCACTTGAAAAATATTTCCCGTAGACCCTCGACTTCACACTTATGAGAGACAGATGGCAGGAGGGGAGGCGAAGAAAGCCCCCCTGGGTCTCCAGCAGGGAGTAACAGCTGTGGGCCAGGAAAGGCATGGGGCCCTGTGCTCACCCCCCTGCTCCCCAGATAGACTTGTCCTTGCTGAAGCAAAAGGCTCGCACCCCAGAGGCAGCACACTGGCCATTCACAGGGCACAGGCTGGTACATCTTGTTACTTGAGGGCAAATAAAAGATTGAAATCACATCGTACCCATGGGGTGGGGGTGCCCTTCAGTCCTGGGACAAGGACCCCACTCTGGGGTCATTGCCAGTCTTCTTCCAGGGTCCAGGGACAGTGAAATCCTGCACAGGTAGACACGTGCATGCAGGACAAGAGGCTCGGGGCTGAGTCCAGCAGCCATGTCCAGGCCCCCCTGGCTCCTGAGTCCCACAGCTGGACCAGAGAGCAGAGAGTGTTCAGCACCCCACCCCATCCCCAGCACGGCCACTACCAGCGTAGGAAGCCTCAGGGGACCAGCAGCAGAGTGGTGGAGAGGTGGCACCAAGCTGGAGCTGGATCACAGACGCTGAGAACAACCTCAGGATGCCATAAGCCCACGGCATGGCTAATGGACGAGCTTGAAGCCCTGGCTCCTAGGAGGTGACCACAGCCCTAGGAGGTGGCCACAGCGAGGACACAACCCAACTCAGCTGGATGCCTGACGGGAGGGCCTAGGCCCTGCAGGGTTACCCTGATGGAGCAGTGACCCTCATATCCAGCCTTCAGTGTGATTGGCCCCCATCTCCTAATAGTCAGGTGTCATGCAGATTTCAGGAACAAATCATAACACGTGACAGTTTTAAAGTCATGGAGAAGCAACAGTGTCCAGAGTCCAACACCCCAGGACAGACTCAGAAGTGTTGTAACTCCACTCAGCGCCCTCCTGGGTCTCGCTTCAGCGGCCCTGCTGGGTCCCACCAGGCAGAATAGACCACTGACATCATTCATTCATTGTTGTTCTCCCTAAGGTGGCAGCTCCATGGGACACGGACGTCACTTCTTCATCTCTCCGTTCATTCTGCTCAATGTTACCTGGCACATGGGAGTGTACCAAGAATGTAATGGAGTGCATGGGGACTGGCTTCCCAATTCTGCAGCCCTAGAGTGAGTGGGCTTTCTGTTGAGCAGCCCTGGCCTGGGCTCCTTGACAAGTGACACCCTCTGCAGCCGGCATGCAGCCGAGCTTCCTTGTGGCTGTCTTGCCTGGCTGTCTCGGTGGGCCTGTCTTTATTCCTCCTTGTGGCTTTGTAGACACAGAGAATGAACATGGAGGGTGCAGCCTCCCTGCTCATGCCCAGTAGCAGGGGCACTCCACCAGGCTCCCTTGGGGTCAGTCAGAGCCGGCCCAGCTTCTGTGCCCCTTGCAAACTCTGTGAATAGAGTTTCACTCTCTTGCTCTCCTCTCCCAATTTTTACCTCTGTCCTCTGCTTCTTTCTTTGCTTACCCTAATAAGAACTAAAATAAAATGTGAAATCATTCCATGTGTAAATAGTGTGTCTTTGTTTTTAATTATAAAAGTAGATGAGTTGTATCGATTATGTTTACGAATATAATTTAAAATTAATTTTATTCTTATTTAGGAAACTTTTAACTCCCCACTTCATGACTAATCATCTATAAGAGAGTGGAAACATATTCCTACACTTCACTTAACATTTTTTCCAGGTACCCTCTTACAAAAGTCTCTTTTACAATTATCCATAATCAGCCAAATGGTGGATTAATAAGAATTACACATTAGCTCAAATTGGATTGAGTCAAACCCGCACAGAATGATCCCTTGTTTTCTAAAGAAAACAGAACGTTTCAGCATCTGGAATGCATTAGGAGCCCATCAAATGTTTATTTAATATTAGATCAATACAGTCTTGCTTCCTTAAGCCCCATAGTCAGGGAGTATGCCCCATCTCCAATGTGCGCTTTCTTAGTGAAATTTGCCATTATGCAACTTTGAACATTGCCAGCAGGAATTCAATAGAAAGCTTGGGAATGAAGCAATGTCAGAACTCTACAGAGCCATTGTTGCTGTATAACAACCTGGTGTTTTAAAAAGAATTTCAATGGTTTGGGAAACAATTTAGAATCCTTCTTTGGTGACTCAAGTTAAGTGGACTAAAACCAGAGGTGATTCCAAGGTACATAAATTCCAATTGACACTTTGCTCCCAGATTGTCTTAAACCAACATCCTTATTTTCTTCGGTGCAACCTTTTACACAAGAGAGAGAGCGGAACAAATAAGACATAAGTGATCTGTGGTGGTTGAGCTCCTAATCATTCTGAGACAGAGGGAACAGTGCAGAGATTGAGGGACAGACCCTGGGCACAGATGCTACAGGGCTAATTAGGCTGTGCTGCAGGGGAAGAGCTGAGCTCTCCAGGGCTCCAGAGCACTCTGTAAGACTGGGCTTTTTAACATTTCCTTCCTCTTGGGCAGGTGGTTATGAGGAGGAAGTGACATAAGTAAAGTGCTCCTCCCAGGGCTGCCTCACAGGAAGTGGACCAGAGCTGAATGTGGAAGATGACATCATGAAAGAGACCCATGCTTATTTATAAGTTCGTTCTTAAAATAAAAATATATATATTTGTGGAGGACCACAATAACTTTCTCTTATTTATTTATTTATTTATTTATTTATTTATTTATTTATTTTATGTGGTGCTGAGGATCAAAACCAGTGCCTCACACATGACAGGCAAGCGCTCTACTGCTGAGCCACAACCCCAGGCCTATAAGTTCATTATTCTAATGAACAGGTCTATTCATGCCGATTTTATTCTGAACTGTGCTCCTGGCATTCTCCTTTAGGGGAAGGAAGCATCATTTCCCCAGTGGCATTACTCTCCTGCGACACATTCTCTTAACCACAGGAGAGAACGTGCCCGAGAACGTGCAAAGGGAAGGCATTTGGCACTCAGGATATCACCTCCATAGCTGCCTCAGCTGCAAGGGCTGGTCAGGAAGGGCAGCCAGTGGCCGGCATGGTCCACATTGAAGCTTCCTTTAAGTCATGAGGCGTCCACTTTCATTCTGAGATCTCGCTGGTTTGTGGAGGCGATGCACAGCCTTCTAGGCAGCTGTTCACAGTGCATTTTGTCAGTAGTAAAATCACATATCCCATAATCGACCCTGGTGTATATTTTCCTAGAGGTAGTGAAAAATAAATGTGGCTCTGTGTTTAAGATCTTCAAATATAGGCATGCTGGGATACGGGAGTAAATAATCCCTTTCTTAACCAGTTTCCCTGCTAGTCCTGAGAACCTCTGTACCCAGCTAAGGTGGAGCTAAAGGAGTTTGAGTTTGAGTTCTGATTCTGGACGTTGGAGTCTGGGGTTCGGCTATGTGCTAGAGTGAGGAAGGCCTTCTCACATGTCAACCTGCAGGGCCTTCAGGTCAGAGTCCTGGGCTCTGGAATGCCTCATACCCTCTGTGTGCTCATGTACGCTACTTGCAGTCTAGCTGCTAGGTGCTTTTTGAGCATCTTGGTAATGTAGGTGTGTGTGTGTGTGTGTGTGTGTGTGTGTGTGTGTGTTTATTGGTGTGTGACACTGGCACATCTCTCTCCCCACTTTCCAGGTGATTCCAAAGTGAGATATACTGAGTGGTGTTAGGAGTGAAATTGTACCTGGTGCCAGGAGACAGAGGAGTCAACGTCACAGCACAGCCCATCATTGCTGGGTGGCTTCTCGTTTTCCTGACTTTCTCTCTTAAAAACCTCTCTTCAGCTCTTTTAAATATTGTGATGCATTAACAAACAGTCTGCATTTGTAACAAGATGGGTTTAATGGCAGAGTGGTCAATATTCTAAACACAGCATGTGTGGATACTTCACGCTTCAGATAGGATGGCCCCCAGTCCAAATTGAGAGGGCTATGAAACCACACTGGCATTTCCCAGTGGTCTGAGAAGTGCACTCCATCTTTCTTGAGGGGAAATTCTTGCCTGATCCCTGCAGCTCTGCCCGACAAGCCACAGGGAGGTGGAACAAGGTCTTTCTGTATCCAGCTAGACCACATCTCTGATGATAAGACACAGCAATAGTTCATTAGAGAGAGGGGTCCTCAGGGTGAAGACGGGACACAATGTTCTGGGGGGACCCATGTTAAAACAGCAAGCAAACACCCTCTGGAGACCCAGCAGTGAGCGGTCACTCAGCGCTGACTTTGGGCCACTTCCTCAGGCTGTGCCTTGCCTCTGTCATGACACAGAGCTGGGTCCAGGAGGATGCCACCATCAGAAAGAAGAACCAATTGGTGGGATGATTGATTGATAGTTAGACAGATTATAAATTGCAAGAAGCTGATTTACACAATTATGGAGACTAGCAAGGTAAGTCCAAAATCTGTAAAGCAGGCTGTCGGGAAGGGCAGGCTGGAAACTCTAGGGTATAAGTGAAGCTCTAGTCCACAGACAGATTTCATCTTTGGGGGAACCCAAGCCTTGCTCTTAAGGTCTTTCAACCGTTGGGCTGGGCCCTAAGACCATTATGGACAATTTCCCTAAGACGTTGATCATATCCATAGAACTTTCCACAGTAACACGTGGCTTAGTGCTCGAAGGACGGAGAACCATAGCTATAATGGGCTGAATGTGTGTGGCTCCCCAAGATTTAAATATCTAAAGCCAAATGCCCATATGATGCTATTTAGAAGGACGCTTCAGAGAAATCCTTGGTCAGGAGGGTAGAGGCTTCATGAAGGAGATTAAGATGATTCACAAGAGGAAGCACATGGCCAGCTTGCTCTCTTTCCAAGATGCAAGGATTCAAGAGGCCAACACCCTGAACCCAGAGGAGCTCCTCATGGGCAGCTGACCAGGCTGGTAACTGATCTCAGATTCCCAGGCTCCACAACTGTGTGGAATGAATTTCTGTTCTCTAAAAGTCAGAGCCTCCCAAACTCACTCTGACAATGGTCTAGGCCAGTGCAGACTAAAACTGTTATTTGAGTGGCAGGTCATCTTCAAGAAGAACATGGGAACAAGGACCTACAATGACATACCATGCTAATTTAAATGGGAACAGATCCCATATGTAGACTTCCGACATCTCCTCTAATTGACAACATCCGCGTTCATTTTACCTTCCCATGTAGTAATGTTTAGCTGAGCTTAAGAACTCATTAGCTTCCTGACCCTAGATGTGGTGAGCTCGCCCCTGGGCAATACTCAGGGCAGGAGGGTGTGTGTACATATGCTCTTGTGCACATATGATCGGCTCCAGAGCCCATGTCTTCCTGGCAGGAATTTAGGCTCTGTTGGGGTGGAGCAGCAGCTCCCAGCTCTGCAAGAACTTGCTGGGGCCCAGGGACTGAGGCTGGCCTTCAGCAGCAGCTCCGCCCTGGGTTCTCAGTCTTGTCCTTCCCCAGCCCGCAAGAGTGAGTTCCTCTTCCTAATGGTAGTGCTTGCTTATCTCTGCACCAAGTTATTAGCCAACTTTAGACCTAACCAAGTGTGGAAGAGAAAATCATTACGTGTCTACTGATTGTCGCCATCTACTATTTTATTTAGCAGCAACATATTTCCCATGAATGATTTAATTCAAGGAAACATAAAATATGTGTATGTTTGGAAAACCAATTATACAGCTGAAAATCTCTACCTTATTATGGCTCATTTTCTTGTCTCTCTACACTTTCCTTTTGTACGTCTGGAGAGGGGATTTTTGTACCTGACACACAGGATGCTCTTAGCAAAATTCATGTAAGTCAAATATGGTGTAACTCTTGGGGAAAAAGTGGATGATTTGGTTGAGGCTCTAGTGGGAAACTGAACTCAGGCTTGTTACAAAATCAGGCTTAAATTTATTTCAAAGACCTAGCGAAATTCTGTATAGAATGCTCCAACTCTCTACTGAATGTCCACTGTGTGCCAGGCTCCATGGGACTCAGTGAGTAACCCCCAGCAGGAGCCCACCTTCCATTCAGCTTACGCCCAGTTGGAGGATAAATCCAAGAGCCGGCAGCTCAACGGCAGGGGGAGGCCCGGTACCTAGGGAGGAAGAAATGGGGCTGGGACCCTGCAGCAGGGGGAGCGGAGCTCAGTGCCAAGGATAGGAAGGGAGGTGTCTTAGAGAGCTACTTCCCTGCTGTGGCTTGGGTCAATAATGTGAAGCAGGCACCAAAGGACGTAGAGAGAGGCCTGGGGCAGGTGGAGTGCAGGTGGAGCAGAGGACCCGGGACCAAGGCCACACACCTTTGTTCCTGCCCCCTCCACCAAGCAGTGCCTGCACCTGGTACATGAAGACGTCTGTCCTTTCCATGATGGCTGAAGCCTGCAGGGCAGCCCCCACCGGCCTCCTCGCCCCAGCCCTGGAAGCCCAGGAATGATGAACACCACCCTCAGCACTTGAGCTCTAGGTGGTCTCTGCCCGGCACTGGACAGTGAGGTGGACCTGCCAAAGAACTGCCTCTGAGTCTAGCTCCAAAGGCTTTGCAGGCTTCTCATTTGATTGTTAAACTCCTGACTCTAGCAGGAAAAAAAGGCTCTGGGGGCTAGCTTGTTCAGGAAGGAAAGAGCCAATCTCACCAACAAATTCACGCTACAGATGGGAGCCTAGAGGAGGGGCAACCCCCGAGAGGGGGACTCCGTCCCTCACAGAAGGAGGGGAGGTCCCATGCCTCTAGAGGAGGGGCAACCTGTGAGAGGGCCTCCATCCTTCCAGGATTCTGAGCACAACTATGTCTAGAAGAAGGGCACCCCTGAGACCTTGGCCCGTCCCTCGAGGAGGCAGGGCACAGGCCCCCATCCCCTCGAGGTGGGTCACCCCGAGAGGGAGACCACATTGCTAGAGAAGGGGTGCCCAAATCCCACAAAGCAGAACACCCCAAGAGATGCACCACATCTCTAGAGAAAGAGGGGTGCTCGAATTCCTCAGAGAAGGGCCACCCCAGGCAATAGGAAAGCCATCCCTAGAGAAAAGGCATCCAAAAATAGGGGACACTGACAAAAGAAGAGCGGCACCATCCAGTAAAAGAGGGGCAACCCCAGAGAGAGGGAGCCCCATCCTCGTGGGGTGAAGGGTGCCAGGGATCATCCCGCTAGAGGAGGGGCCAACCCACGAAGGGAGCCTCATCTCTCACAAGGCGAGGAGTGGGCCAGGTTAGCCCATCCCTCTAGAGCAGGGGCCACCCTCGAGTGGGGGAGCCCCTTTTTTTACTGGAGGGGCACCATTTAAGTTGGGAACCTAATTTCTAGTGGAGGGGCATCACTTTTCTTAGAAAAGGGCACCACTCTATATGAGGACTCAGTCCATAAAGGGTACCCCTCTTTAGGGGGACCCACTCCCTAGAGGAGGAACACCCCTGATCCTTTAGAGGATTGGGACTTCATGAGAGAAGGATCCAATTGTTAACAGGGGATGGGAGCCCCAGTTCCCTACTAGAGGAGCACCCCTCCAGAGAGGGTCACCACTTATAAATGAGGGGCACACCATTCCCTAGATGAGGGGCACCCCTTGGACCCCATCCTTCATGGAAGAGCAGTGCCCCTATCCCCTAGAGAGGCCACATGCTTGGAAAAGTGACATCATCATTATTGATTGGGAACCCCAACCTGAAGTAAAGGGGCACCACTTGAGTAGGTGACCAATCCCTAGAGGAAGGGCACCCCATGCCCTAAAGAAGGGGCACATCTTAAGGGGGAAGCATACCTCTAGGAGGATGAGGGCACATGACCCATCCCTAGAGGAGGGGCACCCAGTGAGAGGGCCCCCCATCCTTCATAAATTTCATAAAAGAGGGGCACCCCCTGAGAATTTGACCTCATTCCTCGAGGGTCCATCCTGACAGGGGGACCACCTGCTAGAGAAGGGCTGTCAAAATCCCACAGAGCAGAACACCCCAAGAGATGCACCACATCTCTAGGGAAAGAGGGGTGCTCAAATGCCCTAGAGATGGGGAACCCCTGGAAATAGGGAACCCACCTCTAGAGGAAAGGTTTCCAAAAATAGGGGGACACTGACAACAGAAGAGCGACACCATCCAGTAAAAGAGGGACAAGCCCAGGGACCGGGAGCCCCATCCCTCGCGGGAGGAAGGTCTCCAGGGTCCATCCACCTAGAGGAGGGGCAACTCCCAAGTGGGGAGCCATATTTCTCGTGGGAAGAGGGGTGTCTGGTCCCACCCCCCAGAGGAGAGGCAACCCCTAAGAGGGGGAGCCCCATCCTTCACAGGCTCGGGGCACCTGGCCCCATTTCCCTAGAGGAGGGGCAACCCCTGAGAAGGGAAGCCCCCTTTCCTATAGAAGGTGCACCCCTTGAGAGGGGAACCTAATTTCTAGTGGAGGGGCACCACTTTTATTAGAAATGGGCACCCCTCTATATGAGGACTCAGTCCATAGAGGAAGGTACCCCTCTTTAGGGGGACCCACTCCCTAGAGAGGAACACCCGATCTTTTTATGAGAGAAGGATCCAAGTGTTATCAGAAGATGGGAGCCCCCATTCCCTACTAGAGGAGCCCCCCTCCAGAAAGGGTCACCATTTCTAAATGAGGGGCAAACCATCCCCTAGAAGATGGGCACCCCCATGGACCCCATCCTTCATGAAGGAGCAGTACCCCCGTCCCCTAGAGAAGCCGCATGTCTTCAAGGGTGACTCCATCTTTATTGATTGGGAACCCCAACCTGATGTAAAGGGGCACCATTGGAGTAGGTGATCAAGCCTTAGAGGAAGAGCACCCCATGCCCTAAAGAAGGGGCACACCTTAAGAAGGGAAACACATCTCTCTAGGAGTTTGGGGGCCCATGACCCATACCTAGAGGAGTCCCAGACAAAACTAAAAAAAAAGTGACCTAAACAAACAAAAAGCCCACTGAATTAGTCCCAGATGATTTTTAGTCCTGAGACTATGAATAATAATAAACTGAAGAATAACATATAATAATAAATGGCAATTGATTAAAGTGAATACACTGGGGGGTGTTTGTCATACAGCATTGTCAGGACAACAGCTAGCTGATACAGTGCATGTCAAGGGTGCCCATGGCCTGTTTGACAGGGGGATGGTGGGAGTGACTTTTTTAGGTAGCATGGTTTCTCAACCCCTTGCTGGTACTTTCTCATCCCTCCTGCCCATCTCCCTCTGCCTCTTTCAATCTCTTTAAATAAATTGTTATATACTCATCAGCCAATAGAAAAGGACATTTGGACTTTCATACTTGGCTGCTGATTGAAATGCTAGGATTACTAACAGCAGATAGAAGTATAATGAGATGAATTCAGAATTTATTAACCACATGGCTGTCTTCTATGCCATTTTAGCAAAACTGAGTCTTTATTTAGTTGAAGAAGAAGCAAGACAGTTTTATCAGTATTGCTCAGTGGGCAGAGGAGAAAGCTCTGTGGCCACCTCCAGAATGGCCACCCCCCACCCAGTGCAGCACCCAGGCTGCAAAAGGCCTTATCTGTTGATTCCTAAAGCCGAGCTGGGAAGGCATCATTCAGCACCTCAGTGCACATACCCAGAATTTGCAAAATTTTTTTACAAAGTGTTCAATATCCTTGACTTGAATGCCCTGCTTTAATTAAGTTCTCCATCCCTGAAATTCCCCTACATTTCAGGGACTCTTTTGTTCTTCCTGGGAGCTCAGAGTAGGGATGTGCATCACCTATTGGAACAAATTAAGTGACTAGAATTCATCAGTAAAGGATGCTGATTTTATATTTGTATCTAGGCCGAGAAGATCTGAACCCAGACTGTGCAGAAATCCCTGTGCTGTTTGACACATCACTGCACCATTCAAGCTAGTGACATCAATTAAATGCAGGTTTCTCTCCGAGCTACTGCTCAGGTCTGTGTTTTTTTTTTTTTTTGTTGTTGTTGTTGTTGTTGTTGTTGTTGTTGTTGTTTTTCAGTTTCTGATCAGACTGAGGAAGAGACCTGGCCTCTCCTGATCATGAACAGTGTTACAACTCACCCTCCCCCATGCCAGCCCCTCTGATAGGTTAATGAAATTTGTTCAGCTCAATTTTCCTGTTTCAGTGACTGTGGATTGTCTTCTGGGATGGAGAAAGAAGCTGGGATGGCTTCAGTGGGGACCACATAGCTGGAGAGAGCAAGAAAGAGGCCCTCAAATCTACTCCCTGCCCTTGCCCAGGACTGGTATAGGAAGGCCATAGGGACAACCTGCTTTTCCTCTGATACCTCTCCTCTCTGGTTGCATACAGAGGCCCCAGACAGGCAGCTGATCCCAGGAGAGTCAAAGGGAAAAAGAGCCCCTTCCTACCCTATAATGGACTTTTAAAAAATGAAGCTATCAACTTGGATGGTGCATTCCAGAATGAAGCAAGGTCTCCTTTAAAATTAGATGTGCAGAATGTTTTGCAGCAGGATGCATCTGAGTTGGTCATTCATGTGTCCACTGACATCTTTTTCTTCTTTCTTTGAACATAGCTTAATTTCGGTATTCGATGCTCTGCTGGGCACTGGAGTCAGGGGAGTGCATCTTCACCTCCTGCTCACCAGCTAAGGGGCTGGTAATGTGATCTCTTTCTGAGGCTATATTTCACTGGGTTTTCTATGAAATGCATTAAAATATGTGTGCTTCTTTCAAATCAGACAATGCCCATGTCAAAGGCCCTATGGTGTTCATGAGCACAGGCTCTCCTCCTTGCCTGACTGCTATCTGCAAGGGACTCATGAACCCTAGACTTTCTGAACCCAGCAGTGAGCAAGCCCGTGGCCTGCTTTGGTCAGGGTAAAGGAGTGTGACTAACATGTGTCACTTCTATGAAGAAGATCCCAGAGTCAGCATGGCCCCGAGACACAAAGATGTGAGTGAAGTCGCAACTCTCTCCCAGTGGACATACAGATGAGTAATAACTAAACACTGATACTTGAAACATATTAGTTGCTGCAGCAAAGACTTACTTGTTCTGACTGACACAATGAATATATTCCAAGAAGAGAGCCATGACTGTGCCACCCACAAGAGAAGTTACATTGAATCCTACTGACTTAGGAAGCCTTCTCTTCTCCCTCCCTCAACACTCTGCATTGACTTTATCTGGCACTGCAGTACGACTATGTATTTCTATGACTACTATGGTATCTAAAGCTCTTTAAATGAAAGTTGATCACCTTGGGGATAATAGACAAGACAGGCATGGATATATTTATGGGTGGCCCACATACAGATGGGCAGACACATAAAAAAGGTGAACATAGACAAGCTGTGTTCTCTTTTGTACACTTGGGTCCTATCCACACATCTCACACCTCTGGCTGTAGGTAAATTCTTCCTGAATGTAAATAAGTGTGGATGCCTCCTTATGCATTCACAAGTGTGAACTTGCTTCAGGGAGGAGAACACATTCATGTTCCTTTTTCCTGGCCCATGGCCTGTTGAACCTGGAGACTTATTTGTGATCGATGAATATTTATGAAAACCACCACTTCAATTAAAATATAAATGTTCTCAGCTAAATTAATTGAGTGAAGAGGAAAAGAAGACTCCCTTGCATTCCATAAGATAACTAACACGAGACAGAGGTTGTGTTTGTTCAGAGTACAGAAAATAACTCAAGAGTTACTGATGTGGTGGGGGAACACAACTTGAAAGGATCTCTAAACCAACAGTCTCTGGAAATGTTGTCGTCATCTTGACTTTCTGCCCCAAATCATCAGGGAATAAGACTCGGTTGAAAGTTAACATCCATTACACAGGTTGCTACCTTTCCCAGTGCCAGGGGGCCACATCCCTTGGGCACACTCAGAGCCACCTCTGCTTGTGTCCAACTCCCCAGGAGCCCCGTGGGATACCCAGGGAGTCCCATCCTTTGACCCACAGGATCAAATGACTACAGTTTTGCTAGATTGACACCTTTTAGTCAACTTTCCGCTTACTGTTTCTGTTGTTGAAGTGGAGACTGCTCAGGGAGTGTTCGTGAGGGGTCACTAACCAAGTTGGTCAAACGTGTGCGCTTGTCTGATTGCTGCTGCCTTTGTCTTGATATTAAGTGTGGTTTCTTGTTGGGCAGGATGACTCAGTGGGCAGGAAGCAAACACAGTCCCTGGGAGAGCAGGGAGGGGACTCAGCTGCTGGGCTGGAGCTCCATGTTAACCCAAGTCAGTGCCTGTTGGGGCCAGCTGCTGTGGAGCCACGTGTGTCCAGTGAGCTAGTGGGTCACCACATGTCCTCCATGCCAACTTGACTTTTACCCAGCGGGCAGTCTAAACAATGGCAACAACACAGGTCTGACTTTCTCAAGCCTCTCAATTTCATCACACACACACACACACACACACACACACACACACACACACATATACACACACATACTCAGAAGTATCCTGATTTACAAGGTGGATTCACAGTTTCTCCAATCTTGTGCCACTTCAGTCAAAAGAAAACTTGTACATGGGGTGGAGTCCCAGGAGCCAGCTGGGTGCTGCCCAGGAAGCTGCTCAGGGCTTTAGCAGGATTCTCTGCCCTCTTCCGAGGTTCCCACAACTCCAGCCATTGCAGAATTCGGAGCCTGGCACCTAAGAAAAGTTTTCCTAAAAGTTTAATCAAACAGGCTCCTCTAGTTTTTCAAAAAGTCAGTAGCTCCCTCTGCCTACATAATCACAACCAAATTCTTGTACTTGTGTATCACCTGGTGCAGGAAGCAGTGCCCTGGGGCTGGGGTTAAGGGTTTGTTCTTGATAGGAACAGGCAGGATCCACATGGAGGGTCTTATCTAACAGGACTGAGTACAAAGGGCTTAGGATAATGATGGTCCTTTGCCATACTCTATGGCATGGGTACCATAGATTAAATAATTCCAGGCAGTGCTTTACATACATCCATTGATTACCAACAGGGTGAGGGTACATGCCATATAAGCCTGCCCTTGCACACAGCCAGGAGGAGGAGGCATCTCTGAGGAGCTGCTGCCATGGCAGAAATCTAAAGGAGGCTTCCTTTGAGTGTGTCCCAACAACAGCCAGGACCCCCAGGAGAAAGAGTAAGCACAGGATGGCTTCCAAGGTGACAGATGCAGGAGCCATGAAGGAGCTGTCTCTGCAAGAGCCCAGCCCCCAGGTGAGCCTCAGGTAACATCAAGTTACCTGCCTCAGGGAACTGGCTGATGTTCATTCTCCCAAGAGCACCTGAGGCCTTCTCTCAGCTCCTTGTTTTTTTTTTTTTTTTTGAATCAGAAATGACCCCAGGGGTGCTTAATGACTGAGTCACATCCTTATCTCTTTATATATTTTACTTAGAGACAAGGTCTCACTAAGTATTTTAGGGCCTCACCAAGTTGCTGAGGCTGGCCTTGAACTTATGATCTTCCCTCCTCAGCCTCCCAGGTATGTACAAACCACACCAGGCCAGCTCTCTTATTTTGGGGTCCCAAGCCCTGGAACTGGAGAAAGTGTTTATAAAGTCCAGTCTATGATGCTCTAGGAGAGGAAAGTAGCAATAATTTTACAAAATACCTGATGACAGATGAGACACCCAGAGTGTCTGAAGGATCACTTGACTATGTGGAAAGGAGACCAATCAAGTGGCTATTGAGATAATTAATGAAGCAACAGCAGCAAAAATAGAAACTGAATATCATAGAAGATTCGTTGCAGGAAATGTCTCAGATGTGCTTTGAAGAACATGTGGAAAGACTGGGTGAGTATTTAGTAGTTGCTCTAAAGGCCACTTCCAAGATATCTGAGGGTGAATATTTTTCCATCTTGTTTCTTTCCACAAGTGTGTTTTCTAGAAAGATTCTGCAACTGCTATCTTTGCTGGGCCCTGGGTCTTGGTTTCAGTGGGTTTCACATTCCTGGGTAAGAGTCTGTGAGCTGCTTAGTTCTTCAAAGATTATTATTATTATTATTATTATTATTATTATTATTATTATTTTAATATTTGCAATGAGATTGTCTCCTGGCTTCCAGAGCATCTCAGCTAGGTGGGTCACCTGGTGGGGGAGTGTGTCCCTGGGGCTGGGGTTAAGGGTTTTCTGGCTTTGCTTTTGAGGGCCAGCTCCCAAGACCACATGGAGGGTCTTCTGTAATAGGGCAGTGTATTAAAGGCTCAGGATTATGGTGATAATGTAGTTACCTTTATTTTTTAAGGAATTACATGAATTCTACATTGATTTTTTTCAGTGTTCCAGGATAAATTATTATAAGACCCTGGAATATCAAAAAATATTAAAATAGTATTGGCTAGAGACAGGAGAAATTCCACCCTCTGGCAACTGGAACTGATAGAGATATTAATTTTCCTTTCTGTTAACACAATGCAAATAGAAGTATCAATGGGGAAAAATAGTTAAGTAAACCATCTTGGTGCCATTTAAAAACACTGATTTATTACTATAAAAAGATCCATCTTTGCTGAAAATTAACATTATTAAAAGACAGGAGCTTCTAAGGAAGGAAATGTCAGTCAGGGGACGGAAACATAAATGATTGCAGCCAGCAGGAAGGAAGATGGTTTAATTGTAGTGTGAAAACATTTTTATCCCCTGTAGGAAACAATCATTTGTGTTATTTATTCCTAAGGATAAATAAATCCTATTAGTTGTTTCTCTCCTTTTTCAGGGTTATCTTTGTATGCATAGTCAAAATTGGCTTAGTTACTATATTAATTAATACTGAAAATGACTATTTTAGTTGTTTTTGTTTGTTTGTTTGTTTGTTTTGTACCAGGGATTGGACTCAGGGACACTAAACCACTGTGCCCCATCCTTAGCCCTGATTTGTATTTTATTTAGAGACAGGGTCTCACTGATTTGCTTAGCTCCTCACTGCTGCTGTGGCTGGCTTTGAACTTGTGATCCTCTTGCTTCAGCTTCCTGACCACTGGAATTACAGGTATGTGCCTGGCTTATTTCAGTTTTTTATAAATTTTGTTTATCTGATATTTTTCTTTTTTAAAATACTATGCCTCTTAGTGAGGGTCTTAGTACACAGCAGCCTACAGTGCAAAGTATTTGGGTTATACTTTCATTTTACTATATTGCAACTGAAAATCCCAAAGGGTGTTGTTAATTGGTGATTTAACAAGAAGAATAAGGATCGATGGGTCTGCTCAAATGCTCACGTGGTCTCTGGTCACCAGAGCTGCAGGATGCATAGGTAGCAGCACCCAGATCTCTGAGCAACAGATGGTCTTAGCATGCTCTCAATCAGACATCACTGTTGTGTCTCCAGGCATGGCAGACACTGTGCAGGGCAAAATCAGCCCCAGTAAGGGAATTTAGAATGTCCTGGAAATCCCAGCCAGAACAATTAGGTAAGCCAAGAAAAAAAAAGGCATTCAGATTGAAAAGGAAGAAATTAAAGTGTTTCTGTTTGCATCTGACATAATCTTATATAGAGAGAAATTTAAAGGCCCCACATACACACAATGAGGGGGTAGAAGTTATAAATGAATTCAGTAAAGTAGCAGCATTCAAAATTAACATAATAAAAATCAGTTGTTCTTGTATGTGCTCATATATACTAAGAGCAAACTACCAAATATAATTAAGAAAAGAATCCATTTACAAAAACATCAATAATAATGAAATTCTTAGAAATAAATTCAACCAGGAAATGGAATATTTGTACATTTAAAACTATGAGATTGATGAAAAAAAATTGAGCGAGACAAAAATAAATGGAAAGATAGGCCCTGGTCATGGATTGGAATAACTAATATTAAAATACCCATACTGCCAATTCAATCTACAAATACAACATAGTTTCCATTAAAATTCCAGAGATGTTATTCATAGAAATGGAAATAATTATAAAATTATTTATGCAACAGACTCTGCTGAGAGCCACAGCCGAGTCGGAATGGCCCCTGGCATTTTGCCAATAGTATTGGTTGAGAGGTAAGCCATTAAGATGATGCTGGATTGATTCGGTTGTATATTAGACCTTTACTGTCCGCCTCAGCCTCCTACTTAGGAGTTCTCGCGCTACTTTGGAGTTCTCATGGGGATTCCTGGAGAGTTCCCATTGGTTGGGGAAGTTCCGGAGGAGGGATTTCTGGTTGTTGGTTCCTGGAGGAGCAGCGTGGCATTCGGGAGAGTTCCCGGGGAGCGTGTGTGGAGTGTGCTGGTGAAGTTCAGAAATAAAGTTTGTTCCTGCTTCAGTGACTGGTGATTTGTGCCCAGCCAGACTGTGGCAAGACTCCAAATAACCAAAACCATCTTCAAAAAGAAGAAATACAGAGACAACACACACTCTAAGATCAAATGGCATTACCAGGCTACAGAGAGAGCCCCTAACAAGGAGGTACTGCACGGAAAAACTGGAGAGCCACCTGTGAAGAATTAAAGGTGGGCTCATACACTGCATTCAAAAATTAACTTGAAGTGCATCAAAAATGTATCTGTCCTTCTTCAAATAATCTACAAATGTTGACCCACCAAAGTAGTGCCAGTCAGCTAAATTCATGTGGCTCTACTCAGCTTCACTGGAGAAATGAACACGAGATTCTAAAAGTTCTTGACCACTGCTTGGAATAAAGGGTAAGAGGAACTTTATTTTTTCCCATGTGCATGCCTCTCAATCCATTAAATTAAATGTACTAATAGAAAAAGATGGTTTCTAAATGTAGATATGATACCTTCTAACTCTCTTACCTGCTGTAGAATTAATAGCAGAACTTCCACATGAGGATTAACATCCCTCTACGTATCTTCAAAACATGGCCAAAACAGAAATATGCTGCTAACTTTCAAGATCCAATCTGATCTCAGATATTTAGTGTCTTTTAAGAATAAATGCATATATATTCTACCTTAATTATATCTAATACATACATTTATAATGTTATAAATTTTTTGCTTTATATATTTATATTAAAATGCTCAAATATACATTTACAAATGAATTCATGTATACATGCATTCACACTTTCTCTTTTATCTGACTTTACAGAGACATGTAACTCCTCTCCATCCCTCCTTACCTACAACACTGCGCACTGGAGAGTATGTCCACAAATCTACCTATCATTTTGTTTCAGGCTGGGACCTTGGAAAGGTAGCCTCTGAGGAAGCCCCACAGGAAGTGAGAGGGAGATTCCCTCATTTAGCCTTTATCTCTGTAGCTGCTGGTGTGTGCAGGGTTTGCAGGCTGGCTGTTACCTGAGAACATGGTGAGCCATGAGCACACCTACCTGCAGCTCCTCCTTGGAGCCCAGTTGGGAAAGGAGCCCCACTGTTGGTCTTGAGGAGCAAAAGTGCCTCATAGGGCATGCTTCAACCCTGTCACCACCCTTGCAAAAGGTCCCTTTACTCATCTGCCTTTAAATTTCTTTAATTGGTGTGCACCTTATGTTTCCTCTGGAACCCTTGATTTATACAATTCATTGCTGAATTTTCTCAACCTTTTTTAATAATCCAATTAATTGTTATGAAGTGGACCAAAACTAAGATTTTGAAAATCAGCTAAGGAAGGTGTTTCCGTTTTCCAGAAAGGCAATATTCTACCTGGAGTTGTTGAGCCCACGTGTCTTTAATAAAAGAAGCTATACAAAATTCAGATAGAAATCATGTGGCATTTACCTTTGATCTTGATGTAGTTTTGAGGAAGACCAGAGCAATGTTTTTACACTGTCCTCCGGACTCCCAATCCTCCCATCTGTGGCAACAAATCAGTTTTATAAACATGGGAAATGTGCTGTTAAGTTCTTTTCAATGCTCTGTGTCAAAGAATTCCACATCTTACAGTATTATAGATTTCTTTGCAGCTGCAAAACCCACAGTATAGAGGCTAAAACATTTTTGGAAGTTACAAAATGCTTTCATCTGAATTATTGAGTCAAAGACTTTTGTCCCCATAGAATAAGTTAATACACGCTGACATTGAGACACTTCAGCCCATTCTATGGCAAGGCTGAGGGACGGCAGAATTACCTAAAGATGGTTGTTAAAGCCCCAACTCTGTCCAGCAAGACTCTGCTGCAGATTAGCATGGACGATGTTTCAGGCTGTTAAGTCAAACCTGGAGTCCAGTGAGAAACATTGTTATGTGATATGAACATGTCCATTTCCTTTCTAGTGTTGATCAGTAGATGACCCTTTCTTGATCCTTCATAGTCGGCTCCAAAGCTCAGTCCTCCTTACGTTAGCAAAGCCAATTGGACACACAAAAACAAACTCCACGTTTTGTCTCTGTTGTATGTTGTTCATCAAGGTCAACCTGGATGTGTAGTAGATATTCTAGAGGCTGGAAGGGTAGAGAGGGAGACTGGGAGGGGGCAGGGTGTGTTCCCAGACACAGGTGCAGGGATGCTATGGGTTTCAGTATTCTACAGAATGGCTCATGGTGACCTTTAGAGTCTTTATGAATAACTAGAAGATAGGAGTTGGAAACCTTCAAACATGAAGTCCTGTTGAGGACATGGAAATGCCAATCACCCTGGTTTGTCAGTACACACTATATACCTATATGGAATTCTCACATTTATGTACCCCATAAAGTCGTACAAATATTAATAACAGGGTTTTTTTTTTTTAAAGTCCTTGTCAGCTGCTTTTTCCTACAGCAGTTTCTCTCCTCTTGGTCAAGTCTGTTTCTCGAGCATCCTTTTGACTTTATCTGCTTACATTTGTCTTACCTGCATTTTAGTTTACACAGCTTCCTCAACTTTCATCCTTTGTCCACACTGAGATCTCCATTGCACTGAGCTTTCTCCTGTAGGAGACTCGGGCTGGGTGCATTATGAGGAAGTCAAGGACGTCTGATCCCTACTGGTCTGTGGGTCTCTGAGCAGGTTGCTTATCTTCTCCTAGCTTTTCTTTGTTTATAAAAAGTATGCTATAACTATCTTACAAGATGATCAGTGAGAATGAAGAAGTAAATTCTAATTAAATGTGTCAGACTTAACTCATCCAATAAGTATTTTCCCTTTTCCCAAACTCCCACTATGGTGGCAACTAGAAGACACAGCACTTCTCAGTGAAGAGGGTGTAAAACAGGGGACACCTCTACACTTGTCCATGAACCAGAGGCAGACTGGAATCTCAGGGCATGAGGAAAGCTGGGTTATTTACCAACCAAAGATGGGAAGTAGGCTTTTAAAAATGAGAAACGCTCTCCTAAAAATATTTGGATCAAGAAATACCTTAATCCTTGAAGACGGTAAAGGAGGATTTCAGGGGTTGCTGCTCAGCAAGGGACCTGTGTTTGGCACAAGCAGGATCTAGCCTGTGTCAGGAGACCTTCTATGAGAAGATGTTGATCTGTGACATGGAGTTCAGTCCTCAGAAGAAATGGACACCTGGCCTCTTTGTTCCCTTCCATGAAACTATTATCAGGCAATATGTGGTCATCTCTGGGCAAATATCCAGGATGCATCCTTGACTTCCTGGAAGATGCAGCCGAGAATCTTCCAGCCATTAATCAAGGAGAGTTCAGAACCCACCTTAGTGAAAAGTATTCTCTCTTATTCAGTTAAAACCCATTTATCCCATTGTCCCAGATGTAAAACACCTTAAAAATAATATACAATGTATAATTATACACTATATCATGTTATATATAGCAACATAATTGTATTAATATTAGAACATAATAATAGTATAATAACAATGTAGTAATATGTGTAAGCTCTAGAGTATAATTTCCAATATATTTTATTTTAATGGAATTTTGTTAATTTCATTGAACTATTCACAGACCCAAAACCTTAATACTTCATGGGTTAAAATGAAAATAAATCAGCTTTGGTGCATGTCTTCATCATTATTTCTGCTTGAGACGTGAAAGCTCAGAATCAGAAGACGGCATGTGCAATCGTGTCCCGTGTGATAATGGAAAGGTTCACCCAAACTCACAAAGTGACTGTGGTTGTCTCTGTATGCATGGGAACATCCAGGGAGAAGCTGACTCTGGCTGCCTGGTACCTGGGAGCTGGCCGCCCTCTTGGTTGTTCCCACAACTTCCCTGGAATTACCTTTGCTCCTCATTCAAGATCTGATGTAAGCTTTGCAGATGCACATGTGGACGTGTGGCACAGAGGAGGGGAACTTCTTCTTATTGCTTTCTCCTAACCAGCAGACCCAGCAGACCCTGCAATGCCCACAGGGCCCTCAGCAGTTTGCAGGGCTGCTGACGTGAACAGAGCTGGGAGCTCCCTCTGCTGGTTCTCAGGAAGGGATCCCCCCAGGGGGACATGCCAACCTGAGAAGTGTAGGTCTCCAGGCAATGCCTATTAAACTCTGATAGTCCTTATTATCACCTCGAATTTGCAATTATGTGCTCGGTGTTTTCCAACCGCAGAGATCATGTTGATTTATTCCCCAAAATGAGCAACTAAGGTAAAAGAAAGGAGCTTTATTCTTTTATTTGAATCAGTGTTTCCAGTGAGAAGGCAGGTGACGGCTTTGTAGAGTCCAAGTTCCCCTCTTTCTTCTTGAGCTAAATGGCAGCTCTAGGACATCACTTGCTCCTAATGATGGTGACCATGTGTCCTGCGATGGCTACATTTCATTGCAGCCAGAGCTGTTCAAAGAACATGCTGGAATGTGGACACATATTCAGCAAAACTGGCCATCAGGCTCAGGTTAAGGTGAAACAAAAGCTTGAGATTAATATTTTTAAAATGATAAACACAGTCACCTGTGTCAGTTAGGGTAGCCACAGGAAGAAGCTCACTGAAAGGTCATTTGATGACTGGACAATTCACAATGGTGTTGCCAGGGTGACTAGAACCAAGAGGTGACTGTGAGGTACCCGTGGCTAATGAGAGTAGGAGGCTCTTATGGTCCCCTGTTCCTGAAGGGAGAAGTGAGATGGGTGGTTTCTAGAACAAGGCTATGTCCTTGAATGAAGGACACCGGCTATGCCAGGAGGAGACCCCTGGATGGCCTGGAGGCGGGCAGCCAGCACTGCCTCCCCACACCCCCTCTGGGGCCCTGGGAAGGCCTCCATGTCCTGCGTGATGGACAGCCGGGAAAGGGAGAGCTGGGGTGGTGCAAGCTGAAGGCACCAGTCTTCCAGGTGTGAGGCCAGATGTGGTATTGACAAGAGACCAACAAAAACCTGAGCAGTGGAGACACAAAGACCAGTACATTTGCTTAAGAATACACCGGCTTTTATTTTGCTCATAGAGAATCTCCTCATCTTTTGCCTGATGATTAGCAGGAAAGCACCACAGAGAGATGCCAGGACAAAGAAGGTACCTGGAACCAGCCCAAGAGTCATTGCTAAGTGAGCTTCAGACCCAGCACAAGGCCCTCACTCAGCTGGGAGCTCAGGGATTTTGTTCCAAAGGCAGATTATCTTGAAGGGCCTTGTTGGAGCTGGTGTTCGTGAAAGTTAATAATTCAGAGGTGGGATTGCTTGGTTTCAGCATATGGATTATTGTACAGCTGACAGCCTCTTAGTAAAGGGGAATGCAGTGTGTGGAGTACTGGTGGCAGACGAACCCACGGCAATGCCCCACTGCTCAGGGTAAAATTCAAATGCAGTGGGAAAAACAGAACGTCACCCTCTTCCAGGAAGTGCTCCAGTTGGTACCAAGACAAAGGGCAGAGACCTGCGGAGGGCAGTGAGGCTGACAGGCCCTGTCCCATAAGCAGAGGCCAGTCTCACATCAGGATTTGGAAACTCGTGTGTGGATAAACTAGGAAGGGTAGAAGTCACAGAGAAGGGGGGGATTATTCTTAATTTGGCAATTTTTACTGTCTGAAAACATATGTAATAAATAGTTTCTAAGGAAATTTACCAGTCAGAATGCTGTTACTGTTGTAGGTACGTCCAGGCCATAGCTGAACCCACAAGGTTCAGGAGTTCCTCCTTCCCTGTTTGCCCAATTCTTAATCTTGTTGGTCTTCTGGGTTGTCTGGCTTTCTGATCCTCAGTAAAATCCAATTCTCTCAAGTCCTTGGGGTTGGAGGACAAATGAAGCTCTAGGAGCTCTTTTGCCTGAGCTGCCCTTGACCTTGGAAACCCCAAGGCTTCCTGGACACCCCCCCACCCCCTGCCCATTGCTCACTCCTTCCTTCATGCCATTCTCTCAGGAGGGTAGCTCTGGACCTGGGTGGCCAGGCTTTAGTGAATTACGCTGGCCCCCCAAGTTGCTTATCGGATAAATGATATCTATTAAGAAAATACATACAATTCACTGTTGTATAGACTCCCTGCCTCCATTGAGAACTCTCTCTGTATTTTAATGAGCTTCCCTGAACAATGTCAATTTAACATCAGTGCTGAGGACGATCTGCAATGATTGAGCAGGTAAACGAGGACAGATGTCTCCATGAGTGTACAGGACACCACACCAGAGTGCTCTGATGTCATCCAGAGGCAGGGGGCCCCTTGGTCAGCTGAACCAACCAACCCCCACAGGGCAGTCAGGATGGCAAGAACCCAGGGAAACAGGTTCTCAGCGCATGGGGGTGTTGTTCATCTCAGTCCTTGCTGGGCAGGATTGAAGGGGTCAGTCAATCAGGCCATTCTTCATGATCCTCAATGGAGGGTCCCCTCTGAAAGTCATGGCATCTTCTAAGTTCTTCAAGTTCTTGTCTTTATTGTTGCTCTTCAGAATTAAACTATGATCTGTCCAGCTTTTTAAGAAAACTTCTTGGCGTTCTCTGGATCAACAGTTTGATTCTTTTTTGAAAATTTTTAAGCTATTACTTCATCAAGTACATATATTTTTATCACTTCATCTTTTCTTCTTCTGAGTTTCCAATTATATGTATATTAATCTGAAACTTACTCCTGAACCTGAAGGTTGTGTTCTATGTTTCCATACTCTTCTTTTTGTAGTTGAATTTGGGGAAATTGTACTCCAGTTAGACAAAGCACTTAATTTAACCATTTCTTAGAATAATTATTTTAACCTTTGATTTAGGCAGCCTTTTCATTGTCGTGACCTAATGATCTGACAAGAACAATTTGAGAGGAGGAAGTGTTTATTTGTTGCTCAAGGTTTAAGTAAATGCAGCCCTGACTCTCTTGCTCTAGGCCTGAGGTGAGGCAGAACATCATGGCGGAGGGGCTTGGTGGAGGAAAGCAGCTCAGGACATGGCAGCCAGGAAGCAGAGAGAGCTCCACTCATCAGGGACAAAATGTAAACCACAAAGGCACTCTTTGTGCCAGTGACCAGCCTCCTCCAGTTACACCCAACCTGCCCACAGTTGCCATGCAGTTAATCCCCATCGGTGGATTAATCCACTGAGTAGGCTGCACTTCTCATAACCCAGTCATTCCACCTCTGAATGTTCTTACATCTTCACACACATGAGCTTTTGGGGGACCCCTCACATCCAGACCATAACACCATTGACTCATTTAATTTTTAGGGAGATGAATCATATTGAAACCACTATATATATATGAAGTTGAAGTCAAGAGTGATGCCAGATTCACTTCTCCCCCCAGAGCAGCTGCCAGAGTGGAAAACCTGCCTTCACTCCCTCATTCTCAAAGGCCGATCAGCCAGATTTCTAACTAACAATAGCTTATAATTACTATTAATTAAATAGAACAATGGCATGCCATGTTGCAATCTTTCATACCCTTCTGTCTCTATCTGTCTATGCCTACCTTAAGGCTCCATGGAGAGGACCAACTCCGACTCCTGAGATTCGTCTGCACTATTTCACTTAAAACTAAAATATACAGCGATTCCCAAGTTGCCTAAAGTCATCACACTATTAGGGGACGGAGAAAAGGTGAGAACCCAGACAATGAGGCCCTGAGTTCACAGGGTCTTAGATGTTCAGAAGTGCACCTTCCCCCCAGCAAGCTGGCACTCCTAGATGGCTGGGAGATTTCAGAGCCTCGGAGCCTTTGTTGCTTCCTTTCCATACCCAGAGGGGTGAGTCCTGGCCTGAGCCTGGGGACCTTAGCACTGATTCCCGTAGGGCGTGAAGAGTGGTCTCAGTGGATTCAACAGCCACTGGTTCCTTCTGGGAGGACACCCTCACCTCCTCCTAGGAGTCACTCCACATTGTTTCCTACTGCAAAACCCTGGTGCTTTTGTAGCATCAACACAATGTAATTTCTTCATTTCCCTTGGGCTGAGCATGCCCCGGCCCACAGCCATGCTGCCTGGAAACCTATTAAATGGGCTTGCAGAAACATCCCGTTTCTCTGAGAATAAAGGGGAACAGATTCATTTTCAATGAGCCGTTTTTCCTTCCAGGCACAAGGACTTAATGTCTGTAGGTAAATCAATTATTTTTAGCTATTAATCCATGAGCTTAAAAAAAAGAGCCCATGAAGCCAAATGCTACAAAGAGCTCTGTCTTGCAATATTTGGGACACAAGTAAGACAAGTGAAATTAGCACAAACTATTGTACTCAATTTTCTCTTCTTGGGAGTCAAACACATTTACATTGTTAAGCTACCAAAAGGCAAAATGTGGTGACTCCTGCCAAATGAATTAGGGTAGAAAAATAAACAATTTGAGTCTGAATTCAAAGCCTGGCTCTACCAGTCTCAAGCCACATGATCTTAGACATTTAACTAATGCCACTGACCTCAGTTTTCCCATTCTAAAATGATAACAATGATAATTCCTGTGGGTCTGATTCCCTTCCAATGTAGCTCCCACCTCAGGGTCATAAGTGTCTGTGCTCTTCCCTCTGCCTAGAATGCTGTTCCCCTTTGCCACGTCTCCTATTTATCACACGTGTATCCTACCTATGATTTTTCATTAAGTTTTATATCTTATCAGATTCAGAGTTTGCTTAGGCTTTCTCACCGTTTTAACTCTTCTTTCCTAGATGGCTCAGATAATGAATTCATTTCAATGGATATGTCATTAATTTTCTGTTATGCATATCTATGACACTGGACACTCCACAAGAAGAAGAACCATGGATAACTGACCAGCATATCCTCAACATCTTGAATGCTCAGCATTTGGCAATGTTCAGTATCTAACGGATGGATGGATGGATGAACATGCATCTCCATATTTATTGTGGCACAATAAATTCACAATAACCAAGTTGTGGAGTCAGCCTAGATACCTGTCAGTGGATGAAAGAATCCAGGAAATACTCTATATGTACACAAGGGAGTATCACTCAGTCATAAAGAAGAATGAACTCATGTCATTTGCAGGAAAAGGGATAGATCTAGAGATCATCATGTTAAATCTGAAAAAATCCAGACTCAGAAATACAAGTTTTAAATGTTTTTTTTTTTTCATGTAAAATCTATTTAAAGAAATAACAAAAGGAGTCAGGGGCTCAGAGGCAAGGGGTAGGAGAGAACTAGGGTAGACATGATCAAATTGTTTATATGCATGTATATTGTCACAATGAATTCCATTATTTTGTGGAATAAATATGTACTTATTATACTAAAAATGTGAGCATATGTGAATGGGATAATAAAAACATTCATATTATAGAATTATTACACTTTTCCATGTGAAGTCCCTATCACAGTACCTATCAAGTACTAAGTATTTGTCGCCATGGCCTATTATCATCTAGTCCTGCAAATGAAAGCATACTCTTAGTAATTCAACACAAATGTAGTGCCAATTGTAAAGACAGTAATAGTTCTACTGATGCATTTTTATTTCTCTGGTCAAAAAACTGCATGATGTGATATGAATTTGTCTTTGACTTAAAGACTACTCATTTCCATAACTATGGATTAAAGAAAAACAGCAGCAAGAATTTATCACAGAGAAGTATTTTACATATGCATATCTCTCTCTCTCTGTATATGTGTGTGTGTATACACACACACACACACACACACACACACACACACATACATCTACTCTTTCATCTTGAGAGTGGCTATGTGTTTACATAGTGGCATCTAACTGGCATTTCTCTCTCTCTCATTACAATACTTTTCATTATTTAAAATGTATGCGAGTGAAGATTTTGCAGCTGATTCCAAACCATATTGCACAAGTAGACATAGGGCTGCTTGTTGATAATGTTATTCATTTTTTTTGTTTCAAGTTTAAGAATCGTTCCTGGAATTAGACTAGAAACATTGGAGACTGGGTCCTCACTGGCCGGACCAGAGTTACGCTGTTGAGTTATTTTTCATTTCCAGCTTCAATGCAGTCAGCGAGGCCACGTGACCAACTCTCAGCCAATGGCAGGCGAACAGCTGCAGGAGCCCCGCCCTCTGTCCCCTGCAGTGCCATCCTCCTATCACCCACCCTGCACCCTCTGCAGAGTTTCTCCAGCTGGATTCCCTGAATCACTAGAGCTGGAGGCTGTGGGTTGAAGATGGAGGCGCCCCCTGGAAGGAGGCTGGCCCTGGGTCATTCCCTGTAGGAGAGCTGCTCACTTAGTGCCCTTGGCTTTGCTAGTTACTCCCTCTGTTCTCTTCTCTGTAACACAGATGACGTCTCCGTTCTTTTTCTCAGGAGTTTATGGGGAAAAATAGAAAAACTTACAAATCTTTCTGGTTATTGCTAAAAGTGGCAGGATTTCTGAGTTAACCAGTGTGTGGCCAGTGCTGGGGGGTGCTGGACTCTGGGATGACCCTTACAGAACAAGCTTCCCTGTCTGTTCCTGTGTTGGAGAAGGGAATTACTGAGAGGTAAATTTTACATGATTAAGAGTGGGACAAGAAAGCAATGGCATTCTGTGATTGTGTGAGATGTCTTCTATTTTCTCCTGTTTTGGGTGCCCAGGGTTTTTTTGTTTTATTTTGTTTGTTTGTTTGTTTGGTTAGCACCAAGGATTCATTACTTGCATATTCTAAAAAATGGAAAAAAAATCCCATTTCTGCCATCTCTCTCTATACCTTCTTGTCCTGTCGTCTGCAATGTTCTGGGTTTCATCCTCATGATTACAACTTCATCCTCACGAGATGGCTACAGAAGATCTAAGAATCACACTCCGATTGCTGTATTCTTGGTAAAATATTTAGCCAAAAATGATCATTGGATCAAAAGAGCAATCCTTCCCTAGAAATGCCCTGCGTTCTACTTGGTACTGGAAGGCAGGGAGCTCTGAGGAAGCCTGGCACGATGATGATGAGTTGTGATTATCCATGAGCCACCCATTCTTGAGGCTGGGGACATGGGTGCCCAGACCAAGATGTTATGTGACTCAGGGAGATAGGGGCAGTTGATGGACAGGCGGACAGCTGGCAGTGTGGGTCTCCACCTGAGCCACAGTTCTCCCTCTGCTCTAACCCTAAACATACTTTTAAGTTAAACCATAAGGGACTTAAAATTTAAAATAAGGGATTTAAAATTCTGGTCCCAACATCTTAACTTTTGTATTTGATCTACATACTCTCAGTCAAAATCCTACTTACCTGGGCAGGTGGGTAGTGTAGGTCACCATGAAGCCTGCAGCCTGCTGAGTCTTTGGACAGTCACTCTGGGGCCACAGAGGACTCTTTGGGGAACACTTGCTGCTGCGACAAGCCTCCCCCAGGCCATTTCAATCTTGCCTGCACATTCTCTCTGAGAGCAGAACAAGGCCTTTGTGTAAGACCAGAAAGCATTCCCAAGGATGAGTGAGAAAAATAGCCTAGTGTGTATCAGGCATTCCCACCAGCAAGTGTGTTGCTTTGAGGAGGCTGCAGGGGAGAGAAATAGGGAAGAGGAATGGAAGGAGCCATCCTGAGTGGATTCATCGCCAGCCACATGTACCATCAGGGTTCTGTGACTAGCCTTCTCCCCCCGGCCCCAGATCCATGGGCTCAACTATCTGTTTACATCCTGGGCCTGACATGGCCAAGAGACCCTTCCTAGGATGCCTGAAATACCACCATTAGCTATACCTTTAGACCCAACAGCTCCCTTTCTGGTCTTTTCACCCACAACCAAACCCAGTTCTTGTAGGGAAAGGACCGAAAATAAAAGTGCCTGATTGTTTCTGTGGAATATGTTTCAGAATGTGTATTTCTTAGGAGAAGTGAACCAAGAGAGTCCTGGACATGGTAGAAGGATCATGAAGTCTCGTGACTTTTTTCTGGGTTTGGATGTAAAGATCTCAAAAATATTGTGTTCAAAATGTCTCCGGAAACCAGCTAGGCAAGGTGGGAGAGGGTCAGGTGACTATTGGTTGGACTCAATGCAGTCAATGTAGTCGATGTGTTTCTAGATAGTATGTCATTTCTAAGATTAAAAGTACACATCATTAACATCAGAATTTTGGTCACTGTTGAGAGATGTTCCCACAGCAAGGGGCCTGAGGGACTGTAGCAATGGAGAGAGTCACTGACTTGCTCACCCTGTGTCATGTCTTCACCTCCGATAGGACAAAGTCAGCAGAAAATTCTAGACAGAATCTCAGACCCTACCTGGACCCTGATGATGTGCTCGCGTGCTTGCTCACACTCTTGTGCGAGTGCACGCTCTCCCTTGCTCTCTGTCAACTGGCATGTAATTGAATTGTTAAGTTAAACAGGTGTGATCCCATTAGCATGGGGGAAGATCATTATTAAGAAATAGAGGATTGAACAACAGCAGAGGAGGTAGAGAGGGAAGATGGGAGGGGAGGGGAGGGGAGGGGGGATAGTAGGGGATAGGAAAGGTAGCAGAATACAACAGTCACTAATATGCCATTATGTAATAATGTGAGTATGTAACAGTTGTGATTCTGCAATCTGTATTTGGGGTAAAAATGGGAGTTCAAAACCCAATTGAGTCTAATGTATGAAAGATGATATATCATGAGCTCTGTAATGTTTTGAACAATCAATAAATAATAAAAAAAAATAAAAATAAAAATAAAAATGAAAACAAATAAAATAAATGTATTGTGTCCACCTTAAAAAAAAAAAAAAAAAAAAAGAAATAGAGGAGTTCTGCTTGGGAACGCCACGCATGCTGGCCACGGTGTCTTAGAATTAACTAAAGCAGACCTAGAGACAGCCCTGGGGTCCACTTTGCCTAGGCCCATCTGGACGCTGGACACCTTCTTCCATAGGATATTTTGTTCTTTTTTGTAAAGAGCCGCTGGGTTGAGCAGCTGTTCTGATTGATGCATACTCCAAGGAGACTCAATAAATAAGTGACTATCTTGCCACACTTTCTGGGAATGTTTTAATGAAAAGTTCTCCAACATATGTGGGTACTTAATCTGTAATTAAAAAGGCAGGCATTGTAATTAATTATCAGTGGAGTATTATAAAAAACACAAGTTGCTATGTGATTAATAAGAAATTATTTGAAAAATTAAATCTAATATCATTAATGTCCTAAGGATTTCCTGAAGCCCTCATAAAATAGGCAATTACAGCTTTAATTAGTGTAGAGAACAACTGAATTGGAAATGAAGGACTTGGGGTCAGTTATTCTACAGAGCAGATAAATTCTAAGCAAAGTTGCCAGTCTTCTTTTTGAAAACCTAAGACTGTAAATGAATTTGTATCAAAATAAGGGCCAGGGAGATTTTACCCATTTTTAACATCATAAAGAGCCATGCATTTACAATTTTATTTTATTTGTTTATTTTCAAATTAAATTGTATATCCATATCCATTTACAGAGAAAATATGGCACCTGGCCGGGGGGGAGCTAATTTTAAAAATGAAATTATTATGCTATGGATAGATTGGAAGGACTACCACATTATGCTATATTTAAATGTGTGAGTTGAAATAATTAATCCCATTCAAGTCTTTGAATAGCCTTAGAAAATGGAAAACAAAAAAAATCTAAACCCATTACTAAGCAAAGCAGCAACTACTACCCTAGTGACTCACTACAGGAATGTCTCACAATGTCTCAAAAATGGTCATGCCTGCCTGCGTTACACTTGATCTCTGAGTTTCTGTTTAAAAATAGACCTCTTTATTGCGCTGAAATTGTCTTAGAGTCTCTAGAAGATTCTAGTCCCCCATAGACACAGATTTTGTATGGCATTTGCTTGATTTTATTCAAGGCTTATTACACTCCCTCCCAGTAAGTTGGTGATCTTTATTCTAAGGCCCATTATCCACAAAGCTCAGTCTTCAGTCTCAGTGATGGTCCTTTTCATGACAGGCAATGCCCCATGATGTCAGGCTGTTAACTGGATACAGCTTACCGGCATATTGTGTTTGCCACACGTGGTGTTCAACTTCTTCTCCACTGGGAGATTTAATAGCAAGATATGGATTTTGTGTATTGTTGAAAAGTTAGAATCCTAGCCATGCAGGTATTAGATTTGCATTAAAAGTGTTCAGCAATCAGCTAAGTTGGTCGTAAGACTATAAAGACCAAATACTTTAATTTGATCACAATTTTGTGATTCTTTCAAACAAAATAAAGACAGTTATAGCATCAATTGCATAATCAAAATTTGATGTTCCTTTACTAAAGTGCTTGTGGCCCTTTGGTGTGCAGCAGTAATGTGATTGAAAAGATTTACTTTAACTCAAGATGTTTAAAGCTATTTTTCTCTACAGATTGCAAACATTTCACATTATTTTTTTTTCTTGATAGAGACTCTGATGCCTATTTATCAGAGTGATATTTATTGATTGGTAACTGTTGCTTTCTTTGCATTTAGGATATTTTGAAATCATTTTATGGCACTTCAGTTATTTCTATTTCTTTCTTTACTTCTCTATCTTTTTTTTTTAGGTTATATCATTTTTTTAATTTTTTTAAATTTTTTATTTTATTTTTTTTATTGTTGGTCGTTCAAAACATTACATAGTTCTTAATATATCATATTTCACAGTTTGATTCAAGTGGGTTATGAACTCCCATTTTTACCCCGTATACAGATTGCTGTATCACATCAGTTACACTTCCATTGATTTACATATTGCCATTCTAGTGACTGATGTATTCTGCTGTCTATCCTATTCTCTACTATCCCCCTTCCCCTCCCCTTCCCTCCCCTCCCCTTTTCTCTCTCTACTGTAAATTATTTCTTCCACTTGTATTATTTTTCTCTTACCCCTCCTTTCCTCTTATATGTAATTTTGTATAACCCTGAGGATCACCTTCCATTTCCATGCGATTTCCCTTCTCACTCCCTTTCCCTCCCACCTCTCATCCCTGTTTAATGTTAATCTTCTTCTCAAGCTCTTCGTCCCTACCCTGTCCTTGGTTACTCCCCTTATATCAAAGCAGTCATTTGGCATTTGTTTTTTAAGGATTGGCTAGCTTCACTTAGCATAATCTGCTCTAACGGCATCCATTTCCCTCCAAATTCTATGATTTTGTCATTTTTTAAAGCAGAGTAATACTCCATTGTGTATAAATGCCACATTTTTTTATCCATTCATCTATTGAAGGGCATCTAGGTTGGTTCCACAATCTTGCTATCGTGAATTGTGCTGCTATGAACATCGATGTAGCAGTGCCCCTGTAGCATGCTCTTATTAGGTCTTTAGGGAATAGACCGAGAAGGGGAATAGCTGGGTCAAATGGTGGTTCCATTCCCAGCTTTCCCAGGAATCTCCATACTGCTTTCCAAATTGGCTGCACCAATTTGCAGTCCCACCAACAATGAACAAGTATACACTTTTCCCCGCATCCTCTCCAGCACTTGTTGTTGTTGGACTTCATAATGGCTGCCAATCTTACTGGAGTGAGATGGTATCTTAGGGTGGTTTTGATTTGCATTTCTCTGACTGCTAGCGATGGTGAGCATTTTTTCATGTACTTATTGATTGATTGTATGTCCTCCTCTGAGAAGTGTCTGTTCAGGTCCTTGGCCCATTTGTTGATTGGGTTATTTGTTATCTTATTGTCTAATTTTTTGAGTTCTTTGTATACTCTGGATCTTAGGGCTCTATCTGAAGTGTGTGGAGTAAAGATTTGTTCCCAGGATGTAGGCTTCTTGTTTATCTCTCTTATTGTTTCTTTTGCTGAGAAAAAACTTTTTAGTTTGAGTAAGTCCCATTTGTTGATTCTAGTTGTTAACTCTTGCACTATGGGTGTCCTATTGAGGAATTTGGAGCCCGACCCCACAGTATGTAGATCATAGCCAACTTTTTCTTCTATCAGATGCCGTGTCTCTGATTTAATATCAAGCTCCTTGATCCATTTTGAGTTAACTTTTGTGCATGGCGAGAGAAAGGGATTCAGTTTCATTTTGATGCAAATGGATTTCCAGTTTTCCCAGCACCATTTGTTGAAGATGCTATCCTTCCTCCATTGCATGCTTTTAGCCCCTTTATCAAATATAAGATAGTTGTAGTTTTGTGGATTGGTTACTGTGTCCTCTATTCTGTACCATTGGTCCACCCACCTGTTTTGGTACCAGTACCATGCTGTTTTTGTTACTATTGCTCTGTAGTATAGTTTGAAGTCTGGTATCGCTATACTGCCTGATTCACACTTCCTGCTTAGCATTGTTTTTGCTATTCTGGGTCTTTTATTATTCCATATGAATTTCATGATTGTTTTATCTATTTCTACAAGAAATGCTGTTGGGATTTTGATTGGCATAGCATTGAACTTATAGAGAACTTTTGGTAATATTGCCATTTTGATGATGTTAGTTCTGCCTATCCATGAACAGGGTATATTTTTCCATCTTCTGAGGTCTCTCTCTCTCTCTTTTGAGGTGTCTGAGGTCTCTCTCTCTCTCTCTTTTGAGGTGTCTTTTGGCAGAAACTCTTCTGAGTGTTTCACATGGATTATGCCATTTAATCCTCAGCATTGCACAATGAAATAAATACTCTTATAATCCCCATTTCATATTTAAAGAATTTGAATCTCAGAAAGATTAGAGGGCTTGCTTCTAGCCATGTAGCCAGTGAGCAAGGGATGAGAATTCATTCCAGGTTGGAACCGAGACAGCTCATAGCCCTATAACTGTTTTTCCAGGATTTTGTTGTTGTTGTTGTTGTTCTGGAAAATAAGACTTTGCAGCCAACCGTGAACTACTAATTAGGTCAGAACATTTAGCAAAACCATTTATCCAGGCAATTAATTTGCTCACCTGAGTAAACAAGTTCATTTATCAGTCAATAGTTTATTAATCAACACCCTGACCTGGTTATCTCCACTTGTTTTAAACAATTATACCAAAAAATTACTCCAAATTCAACCGTTCTGACTTTGAAAGGCCCACCTTAAACACACTGAGCCCAGACACCCAAAGCATTGAGATTCCTTACTGTGCCCCCACTTGTGAAATATTATTAATATCCTCTGAAATCCTTTTCATGCAGTTGGGTGATTACTGCCGTCTTTGTTCCTTAAAGAAGATCTTTTCTGTTGGTCTCTGTGGGTAAGTGGACAGGCCACAACAGGCAGCAACCTCATGGTCACAGTCACTGGCTATCACAGTGACCATATTCTGGTGTCACCATGAGATCAATGCTTGAAGGTGGAGCCAGCCATTTTCCTATCACTCCCCCTCCGTCATCTGTTTTTCTCACTCATGGATCATTTAGCTGTGACTTTGTGAGCAGGTAAGAAGCAAATATGAAATTATTTTATAGACAAATGACAAGACTGTTTGATCTAAACATCAGGAAGAATAGAAAACTTGATTTAAGAAAGAACAGCCCATAGGGACTCTGAAATAAATGAGTTCTACAAAGAGCTGTCACCTAATGCACAGAGAGTTGAATGTCTGCTGATCTGGGGTCCTAAAGGGCCTGTTTCCTGGGTGTTGACTGTCCCATGGATCTATGTAAACATTAGGTGTCCTAGCAGCTTCCCCCAGGGAAATTTGACTCTCAGCCAACCTGATCTCAAAAAGGAATTTTAACGAAGTTTTAGAAACAAAGAGAAGACAGGACATTTGAATAGAAAAATAAAAGCAACCCCTATAACATTGCCTTCAGGAAATTTAAATAATAATAAAAGCTCTACTCATAAAATTACCCTCTACTTTTTGGGAATGACACACTGAAGCCAAATTAGCCCATGTTGCCTGGATTTCACTAAATCCTAGGATGATCATGACTCATGTAAGAGCTTTAAAGTGTAGGAAGCTGTGAGAGCCCAGCAGGTGGTGATTGCTGGGCATGGGGGGTCCAGCCTTCCCCCTCCTCAGCAGTGGAAGGAAGTGCTGAGGACTGTTAGTGCCCTGCACATTTTCTTTTCTGACATAAGAGCATGTGTATGTGTGTGTCCACAACACAGGCAGGTGGGGAGCCATCCATGAGCCAGGTGGGAACTGAGCAATGTCCAAGCCACTAGGCAGGGAAGCCCGGTTTGGGGAACTCCCAGTCCGATTCCACTCATCAGAGAAAGCCTGATTCCTGTGGCGCCCTGTTCAAGCTCACCCTTCACATCCAAGCACAGCCAGGGAGTGTCCTGCTAAGAGCCAAACAGCCTGCTTCTCCCCACCTGTACCCTGTTCTTTGTGAAGAAGCAAGCAGGGAAACAAGACTCCTCCCACCTCATACCTACCAAGCCCCTTTGATCTGCACTGCTATAAATACAGCCAGCCGGGCTCCATCTTTGTTAGAAGCCATACTCCTCTGGTCAGCCTAACCTATCACTGGCCCTGCTATTTAACATATATTTCTTTTATTGCTGAGTAATATTCATTGTGTATATATATGCCACATTTTCTTTATCCATTCATCTACTGATGGGCATCTAGGTTGGTTCCACTGTTTAGCTATTGTGAATTGTGCTGCAATAAATATTGATGTGATTGTGTCCCTGTAGTATGCTGTTTTTAAGTCCTTTGGGTATAGATCCAGGAGTGGGATAGCTGGGTCAAATGGTGGTTCCATTCCTAGTTTTCCAAGGAATTTCCATACTGCTTTCCATATTGGCTGCACCATTTTGCAGTCCCACCAGCAATGTATGAATGTGCCCTTTTCCCCACATCCTCGCCAATATTTATCGTTGTTTGTATTCTTAGTAGCTGCCATTATGACTGAAGTGAGATGAAATCTTAGAGTAGTTTTGATTTGCATTTCTCTAATAGCTAGAGATATTGAACATTTTTTCATATATTTTGTTGATTGATTGTATATCACCTCTGAAAACTGTCTGTCCAGTTCCTTGGTCCATTTGTTGATTGGGTTATTTGTTATTTTGCTGTTTAGCTTTTTGAGTTCTTTATATATCCTGGAGAATAGTGCTCTATCTGATGGGCAAGTGGTAAAAATTTGCTCTTAAGCTGCAGGCTCTCTATTTACCTCATTGATTGTTTCTTTTGCTGAGAAGAATGACATTTGCAGTAAATGGATGGAGTTGGAGAATATAATGCTAAGTGAAGTTAGCCCATCCCAAAAAACCAAATGCTGAATGTTTTCCCTAATGTAAGGAGTCTGATTCATAGTGGAGTATAGAGGGGGAGCATGTGAAGATTAGATGAACTCTAGATAGGGCAAAGGGGTGGGAGGAGAAGGGAGGGGGCAAGGGGGGTAAAAAGATGGTGGATTGAGATGGACATCATTACCCTGAGTACATGTATGAAGACACAGTGGAGTGAATATACTTTGTGTAAACCAGAGATATGAAAAATTGTGCTTTATATGTGTAATATAAATTATAATGCATTCTTCTGTCATATATAACAAATTAGAATAAAAAATAAAATAAATAAATAAATATATTTCTGGTCTTTGGTGTATATTTTGTGGTTCTACTTTCATGGCTTTTATTTTGCAGCTGGCCCATCTCTCTGGTGGGAATCCATTCCGTCACCCACACCAGATGTGAGAGAGGCAGATACATGCATTTTTGTAAATGCATGCATACACAAGATGTATTTGATATCTAGAAATGCCACACACACGTTTGACATCTAGAAATGTTCCTTTTAGGGAAATAAACCCTGTTTATTTTTCCCATCTGAAATCCTCATTGCACTGCTGATAGCATGTCCAAGTTTACGTCTTCTTCATTGACCACCTCAGGTACTGCCTAGGATGCCTCTTGAACTCGTTCATCCCAGACCTCCTTCCTCCTTTAGCTGTGAGGAGTTCAGAAGGCATCACATTCCTTGGTAGGTAGGAAGATACCTGCTTTGGTCAGCCTGGCACCCTCTTCAGAGCTCCACAGCGCCACAGGAGTGCCCAAGCCTGAGGGCATCATCTTCCCTTCAACTCAGAGCTTACTGCGACAGAGACTGGAGCTTGACCAGGAGGTCATCCCATCGCCTCTCACCTCTGAGCCTATTCCCAAGAGTGATCCCCTTAATCTCTTCTAGTGGCTGGAAGTGGAAGAGTTGAGGCTCCAATGACCATGCTTGGCTCCAATGTGGACCATCCCTATGGTGCTCAGAAGCTGGAGAATCAGTGGAGAAGCACAACATGCCCTGGGACCATCTGCAAACACCATGCACAGAAATGTCCTGCTTGCCGTGGATGATACGAAATCTGGTAAACTGTGCCACGCCTGCCAAATACGTGGCATAAACTAGCTTTTGCAGAACTTGTTATTTCTACCAAAGTTTCCTTGCAAGTTCCCAAGGAAGAAATGAAACAGTAAGATATAAAAGCTTTCCTGTGGGTCCTTCTGAGGCCACCACAGATTTCCACCAATGTTCACAAGCTGCTTGTGTAAAACAGCTTGCAAGTTGAGCCTGAGAAGAGATGGGGCTTTCAAAATCAATGCATTGGAACAAAGAAACAAAAAGCTTAAACAGTGCATCTGAAATACATAAAGTGATATGTTGCAAAGCATTCTACCTCCAACCGGAGACTATTTCTAATTTTAGTAGCATAGATCTCAAGGGACATGTCCTCTTAGTATATATTAGCCTCATGTGAGGTGGTTCTTTTTCTATCATTTATTCTAAAACTATAACCTAAGCTTAAAGAAAATGAAAGAGAATGAAGGGGGAAATCCCAATAATTGGAAGTATTGTATTTCTAATAAATATTCCATTTAATCCTCAGAGTCAAATTTACATGGGTACAAAGTAAAAATGAAGAAGCATCATGGTAAATGTTCTTGGTGAAGAAACAATGACTTATAAGCTACTGTGGGTCAGCAGAGAAGGAGGAAATAGTTCTCATTCCCAGCCACAGGGGAGACAGGTGCTTTTAACCATGTAGCATTTTACTTAATCATAGATGATGGAATCCTCAAACTGTGGTCCGAACATGGTCATTCACATTTGCTCAGATGTCTATCCCAATCTTTCTGCAGAGACGTTTAAGGCATAGCAACAGCTTATGGTGGCAGTTAGAAAGCAGAGATTCTGCTATGCTAGCACTCAATTTTCAGGTGTGTGTGGACGTCCCTTCCTTTGGAAAACATCTACACAGCTCATCTGCATGCCTCTCCTCTGCAGGCATGTTTTTCTACAAATTAGCTCATTTTGCCCTTGTCCCCCTGGAAGTGGTTATTGGCCTCACCATTTGAGGAAGGAATATTGCAGGTTGCAATTTGCATAAGGCCGGCTGACAATTAGGAACTCAACATGGACGTGCATGCCCTAGGCCACCAGCTCTCCAAACACTGGGTAGTGTTGATGTAGGGGCTTGAATGCCCCGTGGCAGTGCAAGTCCTCCTTGCTTCCTTCATTATTTGCTTTCTTCTCTAACTCAAGTATCTACCAAACAGAGAACCCTTCAAAGTAAGGCCAGACCCATGACATCATATACTTCCCCTCCTGTTTTATTTATCTTTCAGTGAGATCTGAAAAAAAAAAAAAGTTCTTCAGTTATTATTTATTACTTCAAGGTAAAAATTATGTTTTCTTTTTGAAGTGACATTGCAATATTATGGGTAGTTGGAAAGTAAATACTGCTTAGAATGATGATTAATCATTTCTTAAAGGAGAAACATTTGCTTTGACAAATTAGTTCTGAATACTGAAATCCTATTAGTTTATGTATATAAATAATTTTTGTAAAATGTAAAAGTCATTCAATTTTTTTATCTCCTGATTTCTTTATTGACTTAGTTTTGCCAAGTACATAGAGTTAACCATTTATAAGCAATTTTATTCTGAATACAACTTTCTTAAACTACTTCCAGTCAGTAATAATGATATACATGCCATTTTTAGCCTGCTTCTTCTTCAGGTGAGACAGGGTGACTTCCTGGTTTATCAGAGACCCCAGACGGATCCTGTGGGGGTCCACTGTGCACTATCTACTACAGTAGGTATGGGTAGAGTTGTAGAAGTACATAAGATACAGCCCGATATTTACTCAGTGGTAAATATGCTAACACCCTCAGAAATAAATGCAAACCTGGATTAGTAATTATTAAACAATGTAGGAAAGATCAGACCAACCACAAAACTCAGCCTAGAGAAGCAGCGCAGCAAGGCAGGAAGAACATAAACCCAGTTCTCAGTGGGAGAGAACCGTGTGGTAAACATATTCATTGCATGTCCCAGGTGCTGTCACCTGACAGTGAATATTTCTGAACTCAATCAAAATCAGCTGAAAAGTCACTTGTGTTTGAGGGATGTGAGTGGTAACATTACACCATGTGGGACCACAGTCTTGGTGTCCCCAGTAATATAGAAACTCTAGGTAAAGACCTTATAAGGATAATGTTTGGTAAAAACAACTACCAGGTTGCTTGTGTCTTCAAATCCCCTACCATCAAGAAATCTCTTTGCAGCAAATGGATTTGCTTGGGTGTAACTAAATTTGTTGGACAGGCATAAGAAGAGGGAGCAAATACCTTAGCACTAAACCACGCAGGGGATCTGTGAGGGTGCTGGATCCCCTGGGACTGAAAGTGTGATCGACCTCAGGTTCAAATGTCCACTAGCACCTGGATTTCAAAGACAAAAATAGGAAAACTGTTATTGGAAATGTTTATCTTTCATTTCATTTGCAGAATTGCTTTTGTGGGAAAGTGTTTGGTATGAAATCATAATCATCTGGTGAAACAAAAGTTAAAATCCATTTTTCCTTTTGCCTTGCCCATTATCTGTATCTGATAAGACTAAGAAATTGAGATAATTATGAACAGTAAATGGAGACTGTACTTCCAGATGTGTGCCTGAAGATCAAGGTTACATTTTGTATTTTACTGAATTTTTTCCGTTTGGAAAACTAAAGCCGAGAGGAAAGGCAGAAATTAACTCCACTACTTTAAGCCATTGTTCGTGCTTTTCATTGTTTACTTAAATCACTGAGGAATGCTATAGTCTGTCAGAGCTGGGGTCCTGGAGAAGTGTCCACTGTTCCAAGGCACCACTAGCTCTATTTACTTCAAGCTGAGATGAAGCACATGGGGAGGTAAGCCATCCCCAGACTCAGGCTGGCGTAGAAGCACCTTGTTACTCTGGGAAAAGATTCACAAATAAAATAAACCTGAATGTCGAGTCTTAGTTCCCCAGGGGACCCTGGTAACAGGGCTTTCAGCCTGGGGGTGTGGTGGGACTGTGCAATGGGTGCAGATGTTGTCTTCACCCTACCTTATAGGAAGCCTGCATGTCCCCAGCTCCTTTGCAGCTAGGTTGGGCCATGTGACTAAATCTGGCCAGTGGAATAGGGGAGAAATGGTCATGTGGGATGGGCTGTGAGACCCTACAGGATTAATGTGTATATAATTTCACAGCTCTCTGCATTTCATCCCATGCATTTGTGGCTTGTACTTTGATTAAGCAGAAAATGCCTCTGAGCACAGCAGCATAGTCCCCTCCCACCCTCTTGTTTCAGCTGTGCATGTCAGAAATAGGTAGCACTCAATTACCTCTGGAGCTTTTTTTATCATAAGAGAAAAGTCAACCATGGAGAATAATAATAGTCAATGCCAACGATGCCTATGGAGCACAGGTTGGGTTCTTTCTATTCTGTGCTAGGTATGCAGGCAGCCCTGGTGGGGGAAATCCTAACATGGGCAGCTGAGACTGTAATCTCACCAGTGTGTGCGGGGAGGGAGGGCAGTGGTTTACTTTTTACACCCTGGTGGATACAGGGTTGACAAGGCAGGAGTGCCATAAGCAATTCAGTCTGGACTTCCAAAGTGACCTCCCTCCTCCCTGGGCAACCTTTATCCCAGACTTCTGTCCTGCCAGTTATAGAAGGCAAACCTAGCGAGGTGGGGTGGCCCATGCCTGTCATCCCAACAGATGAGGAGGCTGAGGCAGGAAGATCACAAGTTCAAAGCTAGCCTCAGCAATTGAGTGAGGGCCTAAGCAAATTAGTGAGACACTCTCAAAATTAAAGGTGGGAAAAGAACCCCCAAAAACAGGGGCTGGGAATGTGGTTCAATGGTTAAGCATCCCTGTGTTCAGTCTTCAGTACCAATAAAAAAAGAAAGAAAGGTAAATCTACAGAAACTCTGTCCATCTGGGAAAGCAGGTGAGCATGATGTGGGAGGGGCTCCTTTGCCAAAGCCAGAAGCTTGGTTTGTTGGATATTGTGCCCTAAAAACTTGTAACTCAGAAGATTCATGCCAGTGACATTTCTCTTTCTTGGGTACACATAAAAAATTTAGTTTATAATAGCTGGGGCTCAGTCATAGAACTCAAATTTTACTTTGTAGAAAAGGAGCAACACATTCAGAAAATAAATTAGGGAAGTAGATTTTACTTGATGATATTCCCTCTTCATATTAACTACTGTAATTCCAGATTTCCAATCCCTGGCCTTGGTTGTGTGGATAAAAGGACTATATAACATTCATAGTACATAATTACTTAATAGCATAAAATACATTTAAGTATTTCTTTAAGTTTCAGACAAAAATTATAGCAGCAAGTGAGTAAACTAAATTTTTATTCATGAAAGAAGAAATTTTAATGTACTCAATACCCTAGGAACTAACACAGTGGCTCATTTTATTTAAGTTACTAAATAAATGTGGAATTAATGAGTTGAACAGAATATAACTTGGAATAAAAATAGAAATAAACACTGACTGATAGTCCTACCAGATATAATGAAATCAATAACCCACTGATTATTAAAATCTGAGATTTACATATTTTAGAATGTGATTTTTGGCCTTTAGAATATTTTTAGATTCAAACAAATGTTGCACACAGTCCAGTCGACACAGTTACCAGATGCACAGCCTCCTTCCTCCTACATCTTACATCTTACAAGTCTGTGGCTTCTTGGTCAAAATCTCTCAGCCAATGTTGATATGATTAGTAGCTAAAGTTTGTAATTTAATCATGATTCATTAGAGTTACCCAATGCCCCCTTCCTATTCTGGAATCCCCTCTAGGAAACACTGCGTTTCGTGTCCCGACTGCCCTGTGGACACAGCCTCTGCTCTAATCCGCTATGTTATATGCTTCCCTGTGCAAAAGGTGAGACAGGAGCCATGCAAACCCTGGACGACACTTCCTCCAGGGTGAATCCCAGGCTGGAGAAAGCAGACCAGGACTGAGATAAAAGGACTACATAACATTCATAGTACACAATTACTTAATAGCATAAAATCCATTTGCAACTCAGAAGATTCTGAGACAAGACAAGCCACTTGTCCTTGGGAGCTCCCACTCATCAACTGAATTTGGTTGCCGAAAAAATATCTCGAGGCAAAACTTGTGTCCTGACACTTTTGTTGGTTAGTCTGTAGAGTGTGATTCTCAGGCACAAGTGTGACTAAAAAACAGAAATGGATCAGGAAGGAAGGAGGACCAGCAGAAGGCCAAGGTGGGGGGGAGGCCAAGGGGGCTCCAGCTTTCCACCAAGGGGTAGCTGACCATGGACACACACAACATCCTTTAACCGATTCTCTAGAGTTCCTTTTGGGAAGAGTTTACTTGACCCCTGGTACAGGTCCAGGATGACCAATGTGACCATGGGGCCTTCCTGGAGGACCTTGAACTAGGGCCTTAGTGGGTCTCCCTCTAGGTTGCCAAGCTACCGGGTGGACCTGGATATCATGCTGGGGAAGGCTGAGGTGACAGATGTCAGAGTTGAGGTCCTGGTGAAGGCGACTGGAGCTTTGGACCCAGGGAACCACCAAGTGAATCTGGAGGGGCGAAGATGTCCCTTGAGTGTGGAGGAGGACATCCAGCCGGTCTAGTTCAAGACTGACATTTCCAACTCAGGCTCACCTTTTAGACCAAAGCCAGTACACTTTCTTGCTGGCTGTTTTGCAAGGGCACCATTGTGCTTTAATCTAAGGACAGATTCCTTCTGTAGAAAGCAACACTATGAAGAAGTCTCTGGTGCATGTAGAAAACTAAGAAGGCTGGGAAAGCATTAGGCAGTGTAGCCTTAAGGGATGACCACAGCGTGTGGGGTCCATTGCTGAGCAAAGAGAGCCCCAGGACACACAGACGTGTGACAGCACCTGCCCTGCCTTTCTGCTTTAGAATTAGGTTCACCAAAAGTTTTGCCCTTTTACAAGTGTCTGATTTCATTGGAAGACTTGCATCTCGTGGCTGGAGGCACAACTTCTGATAAACATTGACTGTAAGAGGCTCCAGGGATCAGATTATTATTATTGATGGGAAAAATGTCAAGCCTGCAGGAAAAGGTAAACATGCCATGAGATTCACTTCGCTTCCCCAGTCTAATGTTCAATGCCCCCCCCCCCGCCCCAATGTACACTTCATACCCATGTGTGGAAGCTGAGGAGCCAGGGAGGGACACTGCTTCACTAGGAGCAGAAGCCACCACTTGGGATTCGGAGCCATGCCCGGGCCTTAATATCACTCCTTAACTTTGTGAACTTGGTCGCTCTTCTTCTTTCCAATTCTCAGTTGTTGCAGCTTTGTGAGGGAGATGACATTATCACTTTCTGTGTGGGATGCTTAGGGGGAACTGGAGATGAGGATCTCAGCACATGAGAATTCCTCACTCGATAAAAGCGGAGACAAGCTGTGGTCCACGGGCTTAGCAGACATCTTCAACTCATTTATTCAAAGGTATTTGCTAGGAGCCTGATCTCTGGATCTGTTCTGGGTGTCACCTAATAAACAAAAGAGAAACGTTTCTATTCTCCAATTGCTTATTTTCCACTAGGCGAATCCAAGAACTAATGAAACCAAGAGAGCAAAGTCTTCCGTTAGGCAGCAACAATGTGGAAAACTGAGACCAGGTGAGTGGTGGAGGCCATCTGGGGCAGGTCTGTTCAGGGACAAGTGAGAAGACCGGGTACTACCACAGGGATGGAAAGGGGCAGCAGTGACAGATGACAGGGTGGAGAGGGCACCCTGGGGACTGGCAGACTGGGCTTTGCATTGTGAGGACCTGAGTTTAATTCTGAATAGGATGAGAGCCGTCGGGTGTACCCGTGAGAGGAATGACATCAGGTGTCCTGTATTTAAAGTCTTGTCTGGTTCCTGTGTGGACAGGAGGGTGAGGCTTCTGTGCAATGACTCAGGTGGCTGTGGTGGCCAGTAGTGGAGCCAGTGAATAGGAGAGGCTGGCTCTCTGAGGAACTTTGGAGAAGGGCCCACAGGTGTACTTCTTGAATTTGCAGGTTTTTATTTCTCTTGCAAACTTAGGACGTTTTCACCCATTTCTCCAATTATCTCTGACCCCCTCCCCTTTCCTCCCGGAGTGCTGAGGACATTACATGTTCACACAGCCCCTGGTTATTTTGCGGTTCCTCTGTTAGCCTCTGCTTTTCTGGCTGTGTGGTGGGTGCTGTTCTGCTCCAGGCCACCCATTTGTCCTTCTGTCCCCCCGCCACTACTGTACCATCTACCATCGAGTGCCCATCTGTGAGGTTTTTGTTGTTGCTACTGTGTTTTCACTTCTGAATTTCCCTTTCATTCCTCGCTGTATCTTCTCCTTCAGCTGAGACCGTTCCTTGGCCAAGGCTTTCTATTTGTCTGTGTTAACTGGAGCACGGTGGTAATTGCTCACGGGAACATTTGGATCAGGGCAGCTTTAAAACCTTAGTCCAACAGTCCCAGCACCTCCTTCCTGTCTGCCTGGGCGCCTGCAGATGACCTTTCTTCAGTTGGCTTTTGATCTTCCTGGTTCTTTTTCTGGCAAGTGATATTCTTTATGGACTTGTAATTTGGGGCATTAAGCCCAGAAGCCCTTTGTCTTGTCCACACGTCCTGTCCTAAGTGACTTTCTTTGACACACCTTGTGGGGAAAGAAGGGAATGCTGCCTGGTGTCTGCCATGCAGAGGTGGAAGTCCAGGACCCCAGCGAGGGGGAGACCAGGGCTTCTCTTGTCCTCTGCTGGCACCTGAGGGGGGACCCACGACCCCAGGTCATCTCTGCTGATACCCGAGGAGGCCACATTTCAGCTGTTTGGTGGGGTTTGTGTCAGTCACCATTCTCTCCTTTTGACAAAATCCCTGAGAAAATTAACTTAAGGAGGAAAGATTTATTTTAGCTCATGGTTCCACACATAGTCACTTGGTCCCATTGTGAGGGGCCCAGAGGGAGGCAGAAGAACCATGGTGGGGACACATGTGACAGAATAGAGCTGCTCACCTCATAGCATTCAGGAAGGAGAGAGAGAGAGAGAGAGAGAGAGAGAGAGAGAGAGAGAGAGAATGAGAAAGAGGTAGGGGGGAGACAATGCCAAGTTCCTACACATGTCAAGGCCACACCCCTAGTGACCTAATTACTCCAGCTAAACCTACCCTCTGAGGCTTCTCCTGGCTCCCAAATAGTGCCACCAGTGAGAACTAAGCCCTCAACCCAGCAGCCCTTAGGAACATTCCAGAACAAACTCTAAAGGGGTTGGAGTCCCAGTTCCCCACAGGCCTTCACCACTGGGGTAAGGTGGCCCCATGACCGTGGGCAGTAGTGGACTCTTCACTGCCCCTTAGGGCCTAAGATGGCAGGCAGAGATGGGGAGGACATCTCGTCACTGCTGGGGGGGCTGCAGTCACCTCCTCCTGTGCAGTTCCCAGGGAGGCTTTAGGAAGGGATGGAGACAGTGGCTTGATACCAGCCAGCAGGATGGAGGTCTCAGGATGGAAAGCACCTGGCCTTCTCTGACCCCAGCACAATGGGGGTGCTGAGGCACCTCGCTATAGTCCTGTGAGCACGGGAGTCGAGGCTGGGCACTGGGGCTGGGGGTCTGGTGTGGGCACAGGATTTTACTGGGCTGTTGGACGGGCGAGGAGTCCTCTGGTCTACTGTGTCTTCACACCAGGGTCTCCTTTTCTAAGTGACCACGTTTATCAGGATGGTTTCCCTGTCCTTCCTCCCTCCCTCCTCTACCTCCCTTTCCCTCTTCTTCCCTCCTTCCTTCCTCTGCCAGAGCTCATCAGGGATTCTCGTTTTCTGGCTCCTTCAGCTCCAAGATTAGGATAGAAAACACAAAGGAGAGCCCAGGGGACTGACCACCACCTTTTCCCTTGGGTCCTGAGGTGCTTCCCAGTGGCCCTCTCTCCATCTGTCAGGGCCTGCCCATCTTTGTCCACGGAATGTCTGTGGGACATGGGGACAGGGAAGAAAGCCTCGGGTCTGTCCGTTTGTGGAGAAGTGGAAGTGTCCTCGTGTCATTGACCTGTTTACTCGTGTTCATCCACGTCTCTAAGCCATCTCCAGTGAGTCCCCCAGAGACTAGGTGAGGGGACAGGGAGTGGAGCCTCGGACACGTGCCTTTCCTAGAGGTGTGTCGTGGTGACACGCTGGCCCCTTCCCTTCAGAGGTGAGGACAGTGCTGGCAGTCTGTGCACCAGGGTTTGTGGCTAATTGGCTGGGGGCCGTCTTCCTCTTTCCATCTGTGCTGATCCTGTCACCCCAAGAACCTGAGTGCTTCCTTTCTATGCCCCTCTGGACAGTGCTTCTACTACGTTGGGACGGTGGGGTTTCCCTAATCGTCCATCTTCCATAATTGGCCAGCACCACCAGGACAGTACTGTTTATGGCAGCAATTCCACAGCCGCTCCCAATTAAGGCTGCAGCCAGTGCTGCAGGGACCTGCTCGAGGATGGCTGCCTGACAGCCGGCTGCTCCTCAAGCTGCGGTCACTGCGCCCTCCTCACCCCGGGTGCCAAGGGCTGCAAATCCCATGGCAGCCTCTCTGATGGCCTCAGCTGGTCCTGAAGGGTCCCAGGCCAGGGAGGTCACGTTCTCTCTAGGGTCCAGCTGGTGGGCACAGCAGAGTGAAGGGGGCACTCAGAGGCTCAGGGTGACCAGGACACGGTGTAACATTGGTGCCATCAGGGAGAGGGGCTCCTCTTTCTCCAATCCTCTCATTTTCAAGACGCAGAAACTGTGAAATTGCTCCTTTCCCCCCACATCCTCTCCAGCATTTATTATCTTCATATCCTTGACGGCTGCCATTCTGACTGTTGTGAGATGAAAACTCAGTGTAGTTCTTTTTTTTTTCCATGTATTTTCTGGCCATTTGTATTTCCTCTTTCAAGAAATGTCTGATTAATTCGTTTTCCCATCTATTAATTGGGTTATTTGATGTTTGGGAGTTAAAGTTTTTGAGCTTATTCATATATTCTAGGTATTAATCCTCTGTCAGAAGAGTAGCTAGCAAATATTTTCTCTCATTCTGTAGGTTTTCTCTTCACATTCCTCTTTCCTTAGCTATGCAGATGCTTTTTAACCTCATGCTTTTTAATTCGACAGCATCATTTCCTGAGCTTTAGGACTCCTATTGACCAAGTCACTACCTGTGCCTGTACATAGGTAGTGACTTGATCAATAGGAATCTGTGGAAATCAGTGTGGAAGTTCCCCAAAAGACCAGGCATGATCCCACCTCATGACCCAGCTATATCACTCCTCGGTATTTACACTAAAGAATTAAAGTCGGTATACTATAGCACTACATCATACCCGTGTTTATAGCAGCACGATTCACAACAGCCAAACATGTTTTCTCTCATATGTGGAAGCTAAGGAGGAAAAAGGAGAAGAAAGGTGGGGGTGGATCTCATGACAATCAAAAGGAGATCAGCAGAGGAAAGGGACCAAGGGTAGGGAGGGAGGAAGTGCTGGGAGGGGAATTGGCCACACTAGATTGTCACATTGTGTGCATGTTCCAATATGTAATGACAAATCTCATTATTATATCTGTAATGCACCAATAAAATGTAGAAAGAGAGAAGAAAAAAAAAGATAAGAAACTAAGCCACAAAGCTGGACAAGGAAAGAGCCAGGGTAACGAAGTGTGTTCTACACAAAGAGTTCAGAACAAGTTGAATGACAGTTCAGACCTCCTTGTCCCCAGCTCCAACTTGTCCAGGTGCTCCTCACCTCCTCAGAAAAGCACGGAGGCCCTGCCAGTCCAGTGTGCCCGTCCTGTGCCTGCACACCCTTCCTCCCTCATTCTGCCCCTGGACTCCCCCACTCCCGCGCAGCCCCGAGGCTCCGGGTCCAGTTGTGCCAGCTGCTGGCATCGAGAGGCCTGTGCCCTGCGGCTGCCTCTGCCTCCACAGGTTTGGCCGATTTCCTGCCCACTGGTATTTCTGTCAGTCAGCCTAAGCTGAAGCCTCACCTCCTCTGAGTCAAGCTAACAGCCCCTGTGACACCATTACCCTCTCACCATGTTTATCTTTCTTACTGAAGCCTTGACAGATTGCACATGTGCTGTGCCATGTCCCTCCCCAAAGCGTGTGCTCTAGATAGGGAACTTTTTCCCCTCTGAATCATTTGAGAGGAAATTGCAGAAATGATGCTTCATGACACCTAGATATTTCAGTGTATATTTTTATTTTATTTTTTTTAAATCACACTTGCTTACACAGCCACACAACAAACATCAAAAGAAAGAAACCAACATTGATATGGGGCTTCCGTCTCATCAAAAGACCTGTGGGTCACAAGTTGCTCTAAAGCCAACGCCAACAATAAAGAAAAACAACTATTCTTCTTTCTTATGTATTTATTTATTTATTGTTTTCAGTGCAGGACCCAAGCAGGAGCATACATTTCCCTTGTCCTCATGATTCTTGTGTGTTTATTAATAAGAACGACCCTTCATGCCTTTTTGGGTTTCATAACTGATTCTTTGGAAGAATGGTAGTCAGCTACTTTGTAGGGCACCCCTCCCTGTGGGACTGTCTGATGTCTTCTTAGCATTAGCTTCAGGTGTTGCATGACTGACGGAAATAGAAAGCAATATTGTCCAGTCCTTGTGTGGGAAACTGGGCCTCCCCAGCTGCCTTGGAGGGTACTCACCAGCTGCCCCATTGTTGGAAACATTAAGTTTTAGTCCTTGTGTAAGATTGTGTCCACCAGATTTCTCCATTTTATAGTTAATTAAGGAAGTGTTCTGTGCTCATTAGTTAATAAGTAATTTAACAAACATTCTATGGGAAAATAACTTAGAATTATGTGTGTGTTCCATTTATCATCATTTACCTGTGAAGTTCAGCACCCAGCAGTGGTGGTTGTCTTAATCAATTATGGCGACGTGGTTGCTGAACAGTTTCTAGTTCCGCAAATCCTTTTCTATATTTGTTTGATGGAATTCTATTACACAAGAGTCCTTTCTTCTCTGACATTTACTTGTTTATTCATTCACTGTTTGTAGCAGGATTCCCATTTATTTAAAAGTTTGAACTACTGCCCTACTACTTTCTATGTTCGAGGCACCGGTGGCCAAGAGTCCCCTCAAATGCACCCATGTGTCCTAGTTGTGTTTTATCACTTCCTTGCTTTTGGCACGATAATATGACGGCTGAGGTTCAGGATTTCCACTGCGGTCCCATCTTTGGAATCAGCCATCTCTCCAAGGAGTCTGGGTCCTTTCAGTAGAGGTCCCATCTAGGAGTCACAGATTCGGTGCTAGGTGTTCTCACTGCTCCTGGGAGGTCGATAGGTCTAGGTTCTATTGGTGCAAGAGGAGCGTGCCCCACATGTCCACATGCATCGTGTACTCACATATTAAGAACTGAGTGTTCACACTGATGTCTTCCATTTCAGCATCCCACAGGTTATCCTGGATTCTCCCATTCCAACATTCCACAGGTTATCCTGGATTCTCCCATTTCAGCATCCCAGAGGTTATCCCGGAATCTCCCATTCCATATGTGCAGCTCCTTTCTCTGATAGTCAGAGCCTGGCTTCCATTTTTCTTAATGCATTTTATTTTCTGCCCGATCCCACTGGTGGTACACAGAATAATGTTGCATGGAGTCATCAGGGCCTAATCCTGGGGCCCTATGAGCACAGTCTTACGTGGAACATGGTCACTGCAGGCGTGAGGGGGTAAGGCTGTCATAACCTGGGTGGTCCAACCTTTCCAGCCCCAGGGCACAGTTATAAGCCAACAATTTTATGACTGCTGAAGAAAACCAACATACCCAACATGCAATCAACCCACTAACTCTGAGCACTGTCCTCTGCACTCAAACCTCAGCCAGCCAAGCTCTGCTGAGCCCAAATAACTAACCATAGTCCTTGGTAATAGGGCAATATTGGCATTTGGTCCATTCAAGTTCTCCCTTTTAATCTTATTTCATTTTTCTACTTGTGTTCTAGTTAAGTTTTGCTAAGGAAAATTAAGAATTTAATTAAGAATTGCTAAGGAACAAATACCAACTCACAATAACCGTGATTTTTCTCAGGATTTTGTAGGTCAGGGATTGAGGAAGAGCTCAGTGGAGCAGGTTTTGCATGGACTCTCTCACAACTGACACCAGCCATGAGCCCTGGTGGCAGGCATCAGAAGCCCTCTGGGGTGGTGCTCACTTGTCTGGCCATTCTAGTTCAGCCGGTGGCTCTCTGGGTACTTACAATATACATCCTTACAGACTTTTGTGGCCTCTCCCAATGGGGCAGCTAGCTTCCCCAGAGTAAGTGTCCCAAGAGAGCCCTGGGGATGTACATGACATTTTATTGCCTGGGGATCTGATATTAATATTTGAGGCTGTCAGAGAGCTGAGGGCAAGGAACACAGACCCTGCCTCTCCATAGGAGGAATGTCAAGGATTGGGGACAATCATTGGAAACCACCCATCTCATCCCTAGCCCACCCATCATTCCTTTCCCCAGAGGTACTGCTCTGACCTATTTGGTATTGTGCATAAAAACATATTTGTTCTTGGGAGATATGCAGTGATTAGGTGGTGAACACAGTTTTCATCCACAGAAGTGACATTGTGTTCTTATTATTAGCCTGATTTTAAACACATTTTCATGGATTTTGTTGTTGTTGTTTGTTTATTTTTGAGACCTATCCCATTTCAATACAGTTGTCTATGGAATTTTTCAGGCTACTTACATATACTTGACCCATGTAAAAATATTATTTAAAATTCTATGTTTATTGCTGAATTGTGACCCCAGTGATATCTGTTCAGGTCTCAAATCCCAGCACCTCTGGAATATGATCTTATTTGGAAAACAGAGTCTCTGTAGATGCAATTAAGATATGGTCATGCTGGAGTAGGATGGGCCCCTAATTCATTATGAGGCTGTCCCTATAATGAGAAAAAACAGAGACACATCTAGGGAGAATGTCATTTGAGGATGGCAGCCTGATGCGAGTGATGGGCCTAACTGAGGACAACAAAGCCCGTCAGTGACTCCTGGAAGCTGGAGAAAGCACATCTTCCTTCCCTCAGTCTCCAGGAGGAACTGACACCACTGACCCTTGATGTTGGGTTTCCAGCCTCCAGAACAACAGAGAACTTCCTACTGTTTGACATCATGTCACTGTGGGGCTTTGTTACAGTGGCCTAGGACAGGCGATATTGCAACACACTGGGTCCAGTGTAGGCGATCTTGCAAAATAGTTACAAGAGTGAAACATAAATGAGTAGCCTCCATTCCCCCAGCAGGAGAGCATGCTCACACTGCACCTTTACATCAGCTGCTCCCAGAGTCAGGGAGGTGCAATAAGCAGCCGCCACCTTTCTCCCCCCTGGGAAGGTGGTTCTGATGTGGAAGGGACACACCCTCTCCTGCTCCCCACTACAGACACACCACATCTGCAGGGTGGGGGGAAATGCCTTGGCTTTGTCTGTCCTACCCCAGGAATGGCCTACCCGCAGCATGGAGGACAGGCGTTCCCATCCCCAAGAGCCTGGGCATTAGGTTGACATCTCCATCACTATCCTTCCAGCATCTACCCTGGGAAAGGGCCATGCTTGTGTGTTGGGTCCTCCCCTGGAGACTCAAGGACAGAGACTCAAGGACCTCGGCACCAAGGCTGTGTCATGGAGGAGACTGGAGTCCCCTGCCCAACACTTGACATGAGATGTTTAGGGAGTATTCTGTAATAAATCCATGCAAGTGTCACTAGACAGAAATGGAAGGACAATTTACATATTTCTCCTTACCAAAGTCATCCTCATCTCCTTCATTATGAATTGTCTCATGTACAGTCGTGGGATGGTAAGCTCAGACACAAGAGCATGCTCACGGAACTTGTGTACCTTATTTGGAAAACAGAGTCTCTGTAGATGCAATTAAGATGTGGTCATGCTGGAGTAGGATGGGCCCCTAATCCATTATGAGGTTTGTGGAAATAATCAAGCTGGTGTCTCAGAACAGAAGTAGCCTTAAAAAAAGCTTCTTTTTTTGTTTGTTCGTTTTATAATGGGATTACAGAGGAGTATTGCCAGACACCAGGAGCAAATTCTAAGACCAGCACCTGGACTGGACCTTGTGTCCTCAGAACACTGATCTTACCATTGAGAGACCATTTTATCTGCGAAAAATAACACAAAAGTGGGGTGAGGACTACAGGTCTATTTTAAATCACCCAGAGATCGAAGAACGATATTTTCTGGGCTTCCTCATGAATCAATGTGGTGTGTTTGTTTCCTGATAGCCTCCTCCTTTCCTCCTCCTCTTCTGACTCTTCCTCCTTCTTCTACTTCTCCTCCTTCTTTTAAATTTTTTCTTGGTGATATTGTGCAATGGGAAAGCCTTTTAATAAATACTGACAGAGAGCCCCATGCACTGTATTCCCCTTTCTCTGAAGTCCTTCATGATGCAAATATTAACATTTAAGCCGACTATAAACAATATGAGCTGCTTCTGTTAAGAAGGTAGAATTGAGTTATGACTTTTTAATGGATATGATGCCTTTATTAAATAAAACAGCTTAAAAGACATATTTTATCCATTAGCTGGCACTGCTGGAGGAAAATTAATCTTCTTTTTTTCTCCTTTGGTGAGCACACATTGTAAGGATGTATTTTAGGAGGAAGGTGGAATTCCTCCTCAGGGACAGTTGGGTCCAATTGCAGTGATAGCTGATGTACAGAGCCCATGCCACCCTCCCCTTCCCACTCAGGAGCTAGAACACAGTGGGTCTGACCACGGACCTTACACAAGCCTAACCTGTCAGGAAGCTTACTTCTCTTCATGAAGCATTTTTAAATCGTGTTTCCCTATGAAAGAAAGAAAGGGAGGGAGGAAGAGAAAGAAGGAAATAAGAAAAGAAGCAAAGCATCCTCCACTTTCTGACTTTGAGGCCATGGACATGGTGTGAAGTCTGGGCTCCCTCCTGCATGAGGTCGGGCTTGGCCACTGCCTTCCTTCAACTCTGAGCCCAGGACAGAAGGGCAGGGTTGTGTTCCAGCCTGGCCATGCTCACTAGCTGCTGTGGAGGCAGTGTCCACTCTATGGGCCCCAAGTGTTACACCTATAACAAGGCCCTAGACGATCATCCCTTTGTGACTTAAAGCAAAAGCACACAGACTGGCAGCCTGGTATGACAAATGTATTGTGCAGACATGAGAATCCTTTTGTTGACCTCCCACATAGCCTTAGCTATTTTAAGGTCAATGTGCTCTAATTGCAAAGTTTTACGTGATTCTATGTGTCCCCAACAATTTATGAAAAATTGGAATCTCTGGCAATTCCAGCCCAGCCTGCGCCTTCCCACCTGACAGCCCCTGTCTGGAGGTGCATGCCAGCTGCTCCTCCGAGTCCTTTCAACAGGGCACAGGCTGAAATGCCACCAGATTGCCACAGTCTCCTTCATTCCTTTCACTTCTTAGAAATTGGCTTCCTTGTTAGTATCTAGATGTTGCTGCACACGGAACTTTGACTTTTTTATATACAAGCAATACAACAAAGGCTGCCTGCATCAGTGCCAATATTAAGTGAGAGGATCTACAGACAACATGAGGGTAATTTCCAGGAAGTGACCCCGGGAGATTTCCAAGTGAGTTACGTTCTCCCCATCAGGGTTTCTTGTCTCTAAGCAAAACCACCTCAAGGTACTGCTTCCTTGAACCTCTTTATCTTTCTTCCATAGACTTTGGGTTTCTTACCTACATTTGCTCTCCTTCCTCAATTACCTGAAGCATGCCTACATGTTTAGTGAGAGCTGAGGAGTGGAGAGAGCCAGGAAACACAGGTAAAATGTACCTGGATTACTCATAAAATTTGGAACCTGTTTGGGAGGATAAATCAAAAATCAAAATTGCCCTGTAGCCTTCTGTCTTTCTGTGATGGTTAATCTGAATTGTCAATTTGATTGGATTAAGAGATGCCAAAGAGCCTTCTGGGTGGGTCAGTGAGGGTGTGTCTAGGGATGATTGGCATGTGGGAGAGCCAACCACAGTGGAGACCCTCCCTCAGTGTGGACAGCATCATCCAATAGGTGGAGGGCTTAGATGGAACAAAAGTTGGAAGAACAAAGAAGCAGCCCCAGATGTAGCCCTGACCCTTCTGGAGCAGGTTCTTATCTGCTGCTGAGATCCCCTGAGGGCACCAGACACTTGCTCCTCCACTCTTCAAAGTAGACCTGCCCAGTGGCTCTCCAGGAGTTTCCAGGCCTTCCCTCCCTAACTGGGGCTGCATAACTGATCCCTCTTGTTCTGGGGCCTCATCTTCTTGGACTGAGCAGCTACGGGTCCCCCCAGTTCCCAAGCCTGCAGCCAGCCATTGTGGGACCATCCAGCTTTGGGTTGTGCAAGCCAAATCTAATGAAACGTCTTTTGTATAATCACGCACACACACACACACACACACACACACACACACACACACACATACACACTGTTGGTTGTTCCTCTAGAGAACCCTGACTCTGGAGGTGAGTAGCTCACTCCCCTTTGCAGGTATGCCAGCTGAGCTCAGAAACTTGTCTCAGGTTCTCTGTCCACTGAGTGGAGAGGCCAGGCTAGGTATCCCTATGCAGGAGTCCGATCTTCTAAGGTCACAGAAAGTGCATCCTAAAGAGTCCCCACGTGGAGTTCCTGCTAATTAAGGGAAGCCCAGCAGCTGGGATGCTGCACAGGGCAGGATGGCAGGACCTGCTCACGCCAGGCTGACTCTTGTGGGGCACTGTGACCCTGTGGAAGGAGAAGATTAAGGCCCAACGGTCCTACCTGCTACGGGCTGTACATGTTTCCTGGTGTGTTATGAGAACAGATCCTGTTTTGTCTCCAGGCAAATCTTTTTCTTAGTACAAGGGAACGAGTCAGTTGCTTCCATATGTTAGGCCATAGTTAAGCTCTAACCTCTCACTGCCCTGTGTAAGATGGGCTCCCTGTCCTCCCCGTAAACACAATGTCACACCTGGCTTCCTTCCTTGTTGCTGGGACAGGAGCGCAGGCTTAGCTCAGCGGAGCCCCTCACCTCACAGCTCAGCGACATCACTGGGTGTGTGGGCCTCCTGGTTATTGTCTTCACTCATCCCCTGGAATCCAAGTCCCTTCCGTAATCCCTCTGTACAGGCCCCCAGCCAGTATGTCTGTGACCTGTCATGGTTTTGTCCAGGGCATATGTTCTGACAAAACCTTAGTAATATTTTGTATTTTTTGATTCACATAAATAGTATTGGATGTGAATGTGATGCTGATTGTTAGATTTTCCTTGTTGTGTAGCATTGGTGGCCACATCAGTGCTTCTTAAGGACCTATGGCCAGTGACACTCATGCTGTATTGCAGCATCTTTAAACGAGTCTTCCACAACACCTGGAGTACAAATGCTTGTTCTCTGGTGCATATGTTTCAGGAAGTGGAATCACAGGCCACTACACTATTTGAGGTGATCAGATCTGGCAAATAAAAAATGCAGGTCTTGAGTTAAATTTGGATTGAAAATAAATGCCCCTTTAGCATGAGTGTATACACTGTTTGAGACATGCTGTACTGTGACATTATTCAGTATGTGTCTTGTATTTAACTGGGTATCCCCATGTTTTATCTGATAGCACCAATTATACTGTAGTCCACACATGCTATAAGAAGTGACCAGAACAGCCCATGTTGCAGGGAGTGGTCAACTCAGGATGGAAGGTAAGAATCAAGTCAATGGAATAGGCTTGGCAGAAGCCAAAGATTGAGGAACATTCAGACTTTTCAGACTGGAAACTACTTGTGCTAAACACATTTGGGGATCAAACAAAAAACAGATTATGTGTCAGTATTTACAAAGTAGGTTCAGCACAAGGAAATTGTTGGCAAACAGGGAAAATGAGTTAGGATATGAAAGCTATAAGTATAACACCATTAACTTCGAAGATAAAAAGGTGCATAATTTGATGAATCCAACAATACACACAGCTTCCCAATTGCCATTTCCCCTCCACCAGTTTATTTTTATTTTGATTGCTCTAGTTTATGGAAAATGAAAATAATGTGCATTTGCAATGGGAAATTATTTCCATGTATCAATCTGGCTAGCCGCTGTACTGTTCCCCTTTAGCCAAAGTTAATTCCAACAGCTGGGTATGAATTTTCTAAAGAGAATCTCATAGGTAGAAATCTCTTTCTTTATAGATATTTTATTTTAATGCTTGTCAGTTTCTTGTATAATCATCCTCCTTTCCCCCTGAAAGAATGCATCTGTTTTTAATGACAGAAGGACTGAGGTCTGCTCAGTTTTGTTCCAAGGCAATGTGACATAGATTGATGCATCATGGATGGTAGGTGGCTCGGCTCTGAGGACCCCACCTCTCACTGGCTGTGCCGAATAGTGTGAATATTGAAAATGAGGTTCACAGGTACAACAAAGAGATGAGACCCTGGGATCCTTAAGAGTATGCAGAATATATAGATCTCACAGCAAGGAGATATATATTCACTGTCCCCTTCCCTTCACCCACAAATACACAAAATCCTGGTGAGGTTTTCAGAGAGAAGCACAGAAGGACTCTGAGATGTTCCAGGAGGAAGACAGACCTGCTGGGCCCCTAGGCCTGGGACAGGCTGTGCTTTACGTTTTATTTTTATCCCACTGTTTTTCAGGTGGGCACTGGAGAGCTGTCCAATCCAGAGCCACCAGCAGTTGCGGCCAAAACCCTCAAGGAAAGTCTGCTTTCCCTGACCAGAGGCCTGGGAGAGGGGATGCCCGGAAACGCCTGGTGGGCACCCCCACTGCCACTCTGCCCCTGGGCATGCACTGGGTGCTCTGCCTGCAGCATGTCAGGGCACATGTGGACCAAGCCACTCACGCTGGCACCTGGAGCCCCAGTGGGCTGACAGCAGCAGAAGTGAGGCCCCCTGGGATCCCTCACCACTGGGGCTATGTGCAGTAGCATCAGTACATCAAGGAGCAACAGTGTCTGCACAGCAGGTGTCTCCGGAAAGTACTTTTGTAGACGCTGGCAGGACCAGTGGAACTTGGGTGGGTGCGCACCAGCATCTGAAGGACACAGCAAAACAGAGAGACATGGCCAGTGCTCTGACTTTAGGTATCATTAAAACTACATAGCAAAAATACAGGCCACAACTGCCTGCTACACCTAAACCTGAGCAGTTACTGACTGATGGAAGAAAAAAATTAAATAGGACCCAGTGTTGTTTAATATAAAACCACCACTTCCCAGATATGAAGAAGAATAAGTTTACAGGGGCTGGGGCTGGGGCTCAGTGGAAGAGCACTTGCCTAGCACTTGTGAGGCACTGGGTTCAATCTTCAGTACCACATTAAAAAAAATGAACAGATTAAATAAAGGTTAAAAAAAAGAGTAAGTCTATATAACATGAGCCAGTCTAAGAAAAATATAATCAATAGATATGAATACTGAGATGAATGAGATTTAGGAATTATTTAAGCAGAATTTTAAAGCAGGGATCATAAAATGTTTTTAACAAGACATGAAAAATTCTTTTGAGATAAATTAAAAACATACAAAATTTCAGAAGTTAGAAAAAACACTCAAAAGAAAATTAGAGAACTGTGAAAACACAGTGAAAGAAAAGAGATGAGATGGATGGATTTAAGAGTAGAGTGGAAATGTGTTAGTTAGTTTTCCATCACTGCAAGAAATACCTGAGATAAATAACTTATAAGAAAAGAAAGGTTTTCCCTGGTTCACAGCATTTGGAAGATTCAGTACATGACCAATTGGCCCCATTGCTTTGGGCCTGTGGTGAAGCAGCACATCATGAAGGGAACACAGGGTGCAGCACAACTAACTATTCATGTCAAGGCCAGGATCAAAAGAAATGAGGAAGAGCCCCGGGTCCCACAGCTCCTTTGGCAGGTATGACCATAATGGCCCCAAGCCTTCCACTATGCTCCACCCAGAAAGTTTCCACCACCTTCCAACAGAACCACCAGCGGGGACCAGGCCCTCAACACGTGAGCCCTGGGAGGATGTCCTGCTCCAAAGTGCAACACTGAGAAAGAGAGAAAAATCGCTCGTATTGAAGACAGAAAAGAGAATTTATTCAATCCCAATGAGAGAGCAAATGGATTGAAAGCCAGTGAGCAGAGCATCAGGGAAGGAGAGGAAGGAGGGTGGGGCTGAAGTGGTGCACCAAGAAGTAATGGCGGGAACTTGCCCAGCGTGACATCAGGAGAAGAACTTAAGGTTCAAGAATATGGAAAGATTTCAAGTAAGATCAACCCCAAGTCTCCGTGGCAAGACACACCATGATTCCTGTTCCAAGGACAGAAAGCAACCATGACAAAGTACTAGAGCAGAGACAAGTGACACATCAGGTATGGAAGAAGACCAGCTCTAAGGACAGGGGACTCCTCCTCTGAAGTCACAGAGGTGACAAACTACTGAACGGAAAAACAAGACAAAACATGGAAACAGAATCTTAGGTGTGAAGCCAAGAGACGCACAAGACCAGGTGGGCATGGGGACGTGACTGGGGGCTGAGCCACGGGGAACCACAATAGGTGAGGGTGGAGAGAGGCCAGGAGAGCTGCCAGGCTGGCCCAGGGTGGGGTGCTGGGCTTCCTTCTGAAACCCCTCCTGCCAAGAAGGCACCGGGGGCAACAGCTCCCCCTGGTGGAGAATTGAGTTGCAGGCCTTCAGTTTCCCTGCCTGGGGCTGGGACCACTTCTCCATGGTGAGAGGACACGGGGACGGCTTCTCGGCTTCCCAAGCCTCATTTGCTCATCTGGATTTGCCCATTGGCATGTCCTGGTGGCTCTGTGGTGATCTGCAATGTGTGTGTACCTGTGGGTCAGTGCAGGTCAGTGTGACCCCAGATGCTGAAGGTCTGGCACAGGAAGCTCCCCTGACCAACCTGTCACCACAGCTATTACTACCTTCTGTCACTACCTTCTTTCTGTGGCCACTAGGGTTATGGTTTGATGACTCTCTTTTCCTCTGCTGGCCCTGGGACTTGGCCTTCCAGGTCCACATGGTGATATTAGTAAATAATCCCCTGTAGGTCCCCAGCATAGCTTGTTAAGGGGGCTGAGCCAAAGAATGTCTGCAGTGGCATCTGCTATGTCCTGAAATGGTTCACATCATCTGATGTGTTGACCACAGGGAGCTAACACTGCCTGCCACTGCTCTCAGATGAGCCTGCCCCACACATGGGTTCAAGAAATAGCATCTTGGATACATGGATCCCCCCTGGACTCTGACCCAGACTGGGCTTTGTTGTCTTCATTTGGTGCTACCCTCCAAGCCTGGCAGTGGAGATTTCCCTAAATGTCTGCCCAGAAGTTTCCTGATGAGGGAGGAAGGTGCAGTGGCTGATGTCAACTGGGCCTCCAGCTGAAAGGTTGCATCTCCTTTGCCTTTGGAGTAGCTGCAACTATGGGCTGAAAGTGGCTTCATGTCTGTAGCATTTCCTGGGGGAAAGAAGCACTTCCCTGCTCAGTGGGCCACCTCAAGGACTGTTAATTACTCCAGCATCTTTACTGCTGGGATGGGATCACACCAGGTCCAGGGAATCCATCCCATTCCTCTCCATGCAGCTCTGCATCTGGACAGGGAGTCCCTGAGCTCATTACCAGTGCGAATAAGGGGCCAGGCTGTTTGGTGATTTACACCAGGTGTTTATCTCTGGTGAGCCCCCTAGCAGGTCCCCATGGAGGCACAGTGATTCCTGCCTTACAGAAAGTGGGAAGGGTACTGTCATTTCCTGCCTGATGTGCTGTTGAGAGCCACAGCTGAAGGGGCCCCAGCAAACTTCCAGCTGATTGGCTCACCACAGCCCCAGCAAACTTCCAGCTGCCAGCTGATTGGCTCCTCTGCGGTGATGCTCATTGGGCTGTTTCCTTGCCCTTTCAGACCACGGAGCTGCTCATTCGGGGACTCTTTTGGCTCCGCCCATGCGACCCAGCCAATCGGCCTCAAGAGAGGAGGAGTGGGGGTTGAGAGGCTGGAAGCCAGTGGTGGTAGTTGGGCTCTGAGGGAATTCCTGAAGAGCTCCTGTGGTGCACGTGTGTTCTAAAAATAAAGTTCGTTTCTGCTTGACAAGTGGCTCCTGAATTGTGCCCAGCATTGTGCCCAGCCAGACTGCGGCAGTGTGCACTGTTCAGAGAGACTTCCATGTTTGAATCTCTTCTTCCCAACATCCTTAACAGGTGCAGATGGTATCATCCTCACTGCACAAAGGCCCCCAGGCAGATAGACAGATTGTGATGACCCAGGATGTGCCCATGTGTCCTGGGTTTGAATTGGTTTATGCACCACCAAATGTTTAAAATTGACTTCTGAACTAGTCAGAAAGGAAGGTATAAGAACCCAAACGTATGCAAGGATTTGTCACTTGCTTGTAGAGGAATAGTTTTAAACAGCGAGAGAAAGAGATGTTGTCTTGAATAAGGATACTGTGCTGGTTCTCAGAGAGTTTCATAATCTCACATAATGCTCCATGTGCAGGCGGCACTATATAAATGGAATTCTGTTCTGAAATAGATACTTAACCTAAACAAGTATACATTTGCCCATAAATAGGTGGGCAGAGTTAATGCCTTAGTGGTCCTAGATATGCATGAGTTTTTTAAATTATTCAGGCTACCAGACAGCACATCTTTTTCCTATAGTAGAAAAAAATGATTAAAAAGTAACAAGTTTGGCAAAGAGGAAATAAAAAAAAAAGAAAGGGGAAAGTTTGAGAAAAACAGACTCAGAAGATAAAACCCATTCCTGCACTTGCTAGAATAAAACCTGCAATAATGCTTTATGTAAAAGTCCTAGATGAGGATCAATAAAACTCAAGATCTAACTGAAAATAAAATTCAAAATGTGTTGCAATATATTATTCATAAAATGTGCTTCAGAGACATAAAGAAGTTCTATTCATGACTGTAAACTCAAGGTCATAAGGAAATTTAGTGGGGACCCTAAGAATAATTTGCCTGCTGATGTCAATTGGTGCTACATAATGATAACTGAACTGCACGGTACAATGGTACTTGAAGGGTATGTGCATCCTGCCCTCCTAGCAGGACGGGCCACCTCAAACAGGGCTCACAATCCCTGATGGTTAGTGTGGATGCCAGGCCTTATTAGGTGGGGGGCCTCATGCATGCTCTGTAATATCGCCTCAGGGCCCTCATCTCAACATGAAGTGAATATCCTTCTGACAGAAGTCTAAGGCTGAGGACACCAGCCAGTATATGTAGAAATTATATTGTTTGTCATATAGTAGGGACTACATACCATAATTCAGCATTGACTATATGCACTCTCATAATACACACTGTGAATATATTGATTACATAACATCTACAACACAATATGTGATATACCTAATATATAGGATTTAATGCAGTGATTGGATCTGCCAACATTATTAAAATATAAGTGAATTTATCAGCAAGATGCACTGCCTTAAAGTCATGAAGAATGACATCACTGGAACTGGAATACAGCAGATCACTCAGAGGCTGTCTCCTCCTGAGAGGGTGGTTGCCATAGATGCTTTGTACCATTTGCATCTCCTCTGACCTCAGCAGACATTGTTAATCAGTCTGGAACATCTTTCCCATTGACTCTCATTTTCAACCCAGCTCTTCATAGAGTCATTACCCATCAATCATATCAGTGGTGATCCCTGGAGATCCCTGGTGGTTACCAATTGAGACCCATTTGCTCAAGATTGCAGAGTCATGTAGCATAGAACTCAGTCATCTAGACACCAAGCTCAAAGCACAGTTCATCCCTCTGAGCTGCGAACCTGTGTGGGGGTCTTCCCTTGGAAGAAGGGAACAGCCTCAAATAGGAGATGCCAGGATCAAAGTCCATGTTTTCTTCTCTTTATTTCTGGAATCTCCAGATCAAATGACTCCTAGAGCAAGAAGCAATGTGTGACCACGGTCCCAGCCATGATTTAAAGACCTGGTTCTCCTCTCTTGAAGTGGGAGGTCAAGGGTGCTGGAGGTGCTAGCACACAGATGTCCTAATGGAAGAGAAAGCTGGTGAAAAAGAGGTGTGGGAATTCTCTCCAGGTGCAGATGAGAGATGAGAAAGGAGGGCAAAGGGCAAACATTTTTTTTTCTGGAAAAAAATTAATGCTCCCAAATTAAAGATATAAAAATGATTTTAAAAGCACTATGTAATGGGCTGGGGATGTGGCTCAAGCGGTAGCGCGCTCGCCTGGCATGCGTGCGGCCCGGGTTCGATCCTCAGCACCACATACAAAGATGTTGTGTCCGCCGAGAACTAAAAAATAAATATTAAAAATTCTAAAAAAAAAAAAAAGCACTATGTAAGTCCTGTGGCTAAGTGCCTTATAAATGAATATTTTTAAATGAGGTTATTAAGAACAACTATAGAGCTATAGTAAAAAAAACAGCATAGCGCTGGCACCAAACACACAGGAAGACCAGTGGAACAGAACAGAAGAGGCCAATCCACACAGATACGATCATCTGAGACTAGACAATGGTGCCCCAAACACACATTATAGAAAAGATAGCCTTTGTAACAAATGACTGGGAAAACCAGATGTCCATATGTCAAATAACAAAACTCCACCCCTGTCTGTCATTCTTCCCAAAGGAGATCAAAGACCTAGGAATTAGGCAAGAAATTTCGTCACTGCTAGAATAAAATGTAGGCTCCACGTTCCAAAATACTGGTGCAGGCACTGACTTCCTTCATAAGAAACCTAAAGCTCAAGAAATACAACTAGGAATCAAAAAGTGTGATGGCATCAAATTAAAAAGCTTCTGCGCAGCAAAGGAAACAAGAGTGTGGAGAAAGAGAGTCTGCGGGAGGGAGAAGGTCTTGGCCACCTGCTCCTCAGACGGGAGATTAATATACAGAATATACAAAGAACTCAAAAAGCTTAACCCCAGACACAACCCAGCTAATAACCAGAGAACTAAACAGACACTTCTCAAAAGAAAAAAAATACAAAATTCCAACAAATATATGGAAAAATGTTCAACGGCTCTAGCAATTAAGGAAAAGCAAATACAGATTTCATTGAGATTTTATGTCATGCCAGTCAGAATGGCAATTAACAAGAATACAAATGTTAATGAAAGCTGGCAAGGATGGGGGGGATGGTGAAGGGATACACTGCTGGTGGAACTGCAAATTTTGGCAACCACTTTGGCAAGGAGTTGGGAGTCTGCTGGAAAAAAAAAAGGAATGGAACCGTCATGTGACCCAGCTGTCTCACTCCTCGGTGTCCAAGAGAACTAAAATCAGCATAGGCTAATTTGATAGCCACTCAGTGTGTGTAACACCATGACTTACATTAGCTAAGTTATCGATTAGCCCAGGTGCCCATCAGTAGACAAGTGCATAAAGGAAGTGTGGCAGATCCCCACAACGGAGTACTACTCAGTCACTAAAGGGAAAGGAATGGCATTTGTTGGTAAGTGGATGGAGCTGGAGAGCATCATGCTGAGTGAACCAGACAAAATCAAGGGTGGAGTATGCAGAAATGAGACCAAAATAAGGAGAACAAGAAGGGGGGGGCATTCCACAAAAATACAAGGGGGATCAGTGGAACAGAAAGAGAGATGAGGGGGAGGCAGGAGGGATGGGAAAAGGGAGGAGCAGGGGATAAAATTGACACAAGAGTGCTGTGTCCATATATGAATATACCACAGGGAATTTCACCTTTCTATGTATCTATAAAGCAAAAAAAATGAACTTTATATAAAATAAGGAAGGCCAAGGACAGTATGGGAAAGGGAGCCAGGGAGGTAGGAGGGAGGGAAAGGGGGAGTACTGGGGACTGAAGTGGAGCAGATTATATCCCATGCTTATATGATTCTGTCAAAATGAGCCCCAGGATTGTGCATGATGTAATGCACTATGATGCAGAATATAATGTGCTGAACTCTAGTGCACTAACACCAAAGAGAATGCAGCTGGCTTAGGACTATGCAATAGTCTGGCTTAAGGTCACTGCAAGAGCCTTGAACAGATGCCGAGTGAATGAAGCCACACACCAAGGTCAAGCCTGCGATGATTCCATTTATCTAAATTGTCCTAAGAGGCAAACCTTCACAAAGAGGAAATGGATGAGTGGTGGCCAGGAGCTTGCAGGAGGGGGGAGTGAGTGTCCAGGGGCAGGGGACTCATTTTGGGGCGATGAAATGTTCTGGAATTAGATGCGCGAGACCGTCCACAAGTCTCTGAATGTCTTTAAGAAGCACCGACTTGTGTACTTTTAAGCGGAGGGCGTTGGGGCGTGTGGGTCACATCTAAATAAAGCCGTTACAAACAAAAGCAAGCCCTTCCTTCTGAGCTACTTTAATTATCCTGGTTGATAGAAGTCCAGTGAGCTTTGGGGTAAAACTAAGGCCGAGTACAGGGCGGGAAAGAGCAAGGCCAAGTGCTGGACTCCTACAAAGAAGGATTAGCGCGTTATTTCTGCCGTGCAAATTTACCACAGTGAGGCTGATGGGAAATGTGCTTCTGAATGTTCAATGATGAGCGCTGCCCATCAAGAGGTTGCGATGCCCATGCAGAACACATTTAAGCAGATCAACCCTGAGAAAATGTGAGTCAAGCAATCAGAGAGCCAGGGGTGCTTTGATCTTGGGTTTGTACATGGTGACTGTGATCGGATGAGTCACGGGTCCCCACAACTTGGAAACAGAGATGTCTCGGGGCATCCCTGGGCTCAACAGTACAATTCAAGGGTAGACAGCACAAAGGCATTGCTTTCCCACCAGCTGAAACAGAGTTCCCAAACACTGCTTAGAGATGATCTTAGTGCACACGTTGCCAGTGGACACACATCTTGGGCAGAGGTGGCTTCTGAAGCCACATGGCTCCCATCTACGAATGACCTTAAACACATATGTCCTACTCTAGATGCAACCTTCACTCTTAGTCTTACCAGTGCCTCCCACCTGCTGTTCTAGAATCTCCTACACTGCAAACCCAAATGCTCATCTTACTCTGTTCCTCTCCAATGCATTGCAAGTCTCCTCACAGTGGCTGAGTGAGTCCTTCATATCCCAGGGCACACTGTACCCTCAGAGCCGGGCTGCCTTCCCCTCTGCTGCCCCCCCCCACTCCCCACTCTGTGCTCACTCTCCTGATGACTTTGCTCAAGAGACTGTGACCTGACATCTGCCTTGAGCTGTGCTCACCTCCACTTTGCGCCCCAGAGCCTTAACACATGCTTCTACCCTACCTGGGAGGACTCCCTGTCTGATTACTACAGGACCCAGCTGAGCTATGCCTCCTGCAGGAGGGACACAGAAAATCCAACCACAGACTAGAATCCCATCCCATCTCTGCACAGATATGGTGATTGATTTCTGCGTGGGCACCTGCCTCATGGAAGAGCAGAGTGATGTCCCAGTCCTCCCTGTTCAGAGCCCTGCAGTCAGCTGAGTGACAGCCCCTCCACCGGGACCGGGGCTTGGGACCGGACCCTCTGCACCTGTCTGGTTGTAGCAGGGATCTAGTCTCGAAACTGGAGACCATTGGCCTTGAGAAGAAACTGAGGCCACTTCCTATAGGTGAGAGACCATGTCCCCAGGACAGCAGGTGAGCTGCTCCCAGTGACCGTCTAGGATGGTCAATCCAAGGGTCCAGACCTCATGGCTTCCATGGTTGAAGAGCACTATTCTGACTTCAGGTAGCAATTGCAGCCCCTTTGATCTCAGAGGAGGGGGACCTCCCAGCCACGTGAGGAGAATCCTGATTGCTTAAATATTGGCTTTCTCAGCCTCCCTTAAAGGTAGGGTGTTCACATGGCACAGTTTATACAAATAGAAGGAGATGCCTGCTGGAGGGACACCTAGGACTTTCTTCGTGGATTCAGAGATTTCTTTTGGGAAAAAGTTTCCCTTGTCCCCCGAATCTCCTCGGCTCTCATCCATTTCTGCCTACCATAAATTGTGATGTTGGAGCAGCAGCAGCCATGTTATGACTAAGAGTTAGCACTCATAATATCAAAACACAATCAATTGAGGATATCAGAGAAAGAAAGGGCAATGAGTATGAGTCCCTGAAATGAGCTTCTACTCATTCCCTGAGCACCAACACTGATCAGAGTATAGATCAAGAAGTCATAGGAACCCTCCTGCCTTCAGGTATCCAAGTAAGAGAAGCCTTTACATTCTGAGGTCTAGCTGAGAAAATGTAAACCCAGAGGACGGGTGAACTGTGCTGGGTGGAATTGCTGGGCCAGCACTGGAAGTGCTTTCAACCTGCTCCTGGATCCCCAGCTGGTGCGCACTGGACTTAGAGCTGACAGCAGAGGAGAGAGGAGAAACATGAAAGCCCCTGCAAACCTGGGCTTTTAAGAAAATAACAATAAAATGTCACCAACCAAATATACCCACACTTACATCAAAGAATTTAGCAGTGGCAACTGCAGAAGAAAAACAATCTCATGCAAGATGTATGCGATTAATAAAGCATGAGCAGTTTTATTTAGTAGCTTCTACCATTCCATTTTTTTTTTTTTTTTTGTATCAGGGATTGAACCCAGGGGTGCTTAACCACTGAGCCACCTCCCCAATCCTTTTTATTTTGAGACAGGGTCCTGCTAAGTTGCTTAGGGCCTCACTAAGTTGTCGAGGCTGGCCTTGCCTTGCCATCTTCCTGCCTCAGCCTCCCAAGATGCTAGGATTACAGGTGTGCACCACCACACCCAGCAAAACTTATTTTTGAGACAAAGCAAAAACATGCAGTTCTCTTAAAATATGGCAAAATTGCCCGCACTGATTCACATTTCTCGTTCGCTAAATGGACACTGCCTCTCAATGTGACTCAGTGCCTCCATAACGAAACTGCATCTTTTCTGTATTTGGAGTGTCATTATTTAATCAAACTGCATGAGGATCGTAATGGCTTGAGGTAAGAGAAAACAAATTTGCTTCCTCCCTTCCTGTAGAAAAATCCATGTGTCTTTCAGAGAGCTGAGAGTTTAATTTGTCACATTGCTAAGCACATTTCCTGAGTCTCTTCAGGGACAGGGACTACACCCACAGGGTTAACACGCAGCCAGACTCTGGTCATCCAGCCCTGACCAGGGGCTCCACCTGCACCTGTGACTCGCTGCTTAATGGAAGGACTCCCACCAGCAGGACGAAGGGGAGGGTTACAATTGCCCTTCCCTGACATTAGTGCCACTCTAGAATTCCTACCCCCAAGTGGAGGTCCACTTCCCCACAGGGCTGAGACCTGAACGGAGGGGACCAGTGTCTCTCCTGCCATGCTGCTGGTGTCCCCAGTGTGTCTGAGGGCTTCATGCACTGCCCCTTAATTATGTAAGTGTCCTCTTCCATGGGGAGTGACATCTTATGGATCAAGAGGAGATCCCAGGACCTCGAGTGTGGCGGATTTCCAAATGGGCTTCAAAACTTCCATGTACCCAAAAAACAGCTCACCTGGAAGAACTGAGTCAGCTCAAATCCAAGCCACCCTGCCCCTGATCGCTGCAGACCATGTGAGCTTCCAGTATCTCCACTGCTCCCATGTCGACCTGCTCGGTGACTTACCAGGACAAAGTCAGTCGCCAATTTAAAATGGAGGGCACAGTAGAATTCCATTTCAAATCCTCAGTTTCTGTCTTCTCTTGAGAAGCAACAACAGTACCTACCCACAGTGGCATTTCATTTCTCCCTGGAAACTGGGCCCTGGTATCTATTACCTCCAGCTGAAGCTTGAGCTGCTCCTATTCCCAGGTCTCCGAGTCCCTAGCTCTGGCAGGCATTCACTTTCCCATGCAATAAACTAGACCAAGCAAACCCCCAGGAGTGTCTTCATATTCTCCCTTCCTGGGCAGGTCCCATTACCTGCGGAGTGCCTCGTGTTCCTCCCATGTGAGGGGCCTGCACCTGTCTCTGCTCGTGGTCAATGCCAGTTGCATGATCTTGGGCAAGTTCCAGAACTCTAGGGAGCCCATTTCTTTCCCTGGTAAACTGGGGATAACATTAGCAGCCACCTTGGGGGCCATGTGAGAAGAAATGAGGTCATGTTAGCAGGCAGACAGTGCGTCTCAAAGTCCCTGTTGTCCAGTGGCCAGGATTCCCTCTGTACTCACCCGGACCAGGAGCACAGGTGGTCTGAGACAACCATGCCTGGCAGGTGCCACTCTGATGTCCCACCCCACGCCTCAGCTCTTCATCCCAGGGATCTACTCAGCAGGTGCCAAAGGCAGGCAGCCAGCCAGGAGCAGGCTGGATGGGGAGGAAGGAGCTCCGGCAAGGCAGGGCTTCCAAAGACTCCTAACAGTGGACAGGGGAGGGGGGACCCCCTACGTGGCCTCCTCGGTGTCACGTATTCACCCCCAGCTCCGATGACTCCTGCGTCCCCCAGTCCACTCCTCAGCCCACCTAAGGCTTCCGTGGCTCAGGGACGGGGGAGTTGCTCTGTGACAGCACAGTCCAGGCCCCAGGGTGTGCAGAGCTGCACGATACACAGGCAGCCCCTGTCCCCAGGGTGATCCACTATGGGAGTGACAGAGCTGTGGCTGGCAAGCTGAGTGACATTGTTCCAGAAACAGGCAGGTACGATTGCCACAGTAAACCTGGGCAAGTGTTCTGGTCCAAGAACTTCCTGGGGCCAGGACTCTCTGGAGGGAGAGTGGAGACACCTGGGCAGGCTGGAGGAGGAGCCCCTGAGAAGGCGGAGCCAGGGCAGAGTACCTGCATGGCAGGGAGGTGGCACCTGTGCTGATCAGACACACCTGGCAGGAGCATCGCCCATTACTGTGCCAACGGCTGCATGAGGCAGGTGCTCTGTCCTCGCCTCCTGTCCTATGGTTTGAGAAGCCGAAGGGCAAGTAGGCTTAGAGTTCTTAGATCCCTGAAGGCTCATGAAAGAATTTTTTCTTAAATTTTTGTGTTTGTGTTTATTCTGCCCACATTATTTCCAGTCATCTTCAGTAGGAACGTTGACCTTCCCGGAATTACAAAGATTATTAAAGTTCATTCATTTCTCTCTTACTTAGTTTTCTTGAGCTCTTATAATTTGACAATTATCCCTAAGCGTATTAGTCATTTTATCTATTTTCTTGTAATTATGCTGCCGAATGAAACTGAATAAACCCAGAAGAATATTATAATCACTTCTGGGTTCATCTTCGGGTTAGTACAAATACATGTAAAATGTCCTAGCTATGAGAGTGATTGTTGTGAAATAGAAATTCACGTTCATCTGAGAAATAATATCAGTGACGAAATGACCAGCCCCTCCTCTGTCCTAAGCGTCCCTTCTCCCCGAGTTCCCAATGTTCTCTGCTTCCTGCAGTTCCTCCTTTTGCAATGTGGATCTGTCAGTCCGTAACAGAACTGGTACTTCTCAGTCATTGTCCTTACTGGGACATGACACAGGTGAGTAACTAAAGCCACACCTGGTCCTTGTTCTGCTTCCAAACAAAGGAAGAGTCACTGCTGAGTTCTGTTTCCTTCTTAAAGGGAGACAGCTCGAAGATCCATCCTCTCCTGCACCACCCTGTTAGATCCTCCTTCCCCTGCTCTGTGCTCTATCTGGGGTAGCTCCTTCACAGCTCCAGTTCTGCATTGGCATTGCCAGGGGCTGGGTGGAATTCAAATGGTCCTCCAGTGAGGAGGAAGGAAGGATCTTTCATCTAGATGCTCAGGGTTCCTCACTGTTAGGGACAAGTTTACATCAGCTTTGGCTGGAAACAAAACCAGGTAGCATCCTTCCAAGGTTTTGCAAGAAAAAGGAGGAGGAGGAGGAGGAGGAGGAGGAGGAGGAGGAGGAGGAGGAAACGAGTAGCATTACAAACCCTTAGCTTCTATCAGCCATTTTTTTACAAGTAGTTGGAATTAAACATTTTTTAAAAAAGAAGATGATTTTTTGATTTACACTTGAGTTTTTCCTTCTAGGTATCTCAGAAGATGTGCAAGGATGGGGAGCAATGGCATGTTCTCTCCCCTCTGCTTAGCTCTTACTGTCTAAATTACAAGTGATTCACAAGCCTTCAGAAGTGCACAGGGGCAGTACCTGACAGTCCTCTCTGGTCACAAGAGTCAAAGGCAGAGCTATGAATCAAGACAGTGGGACATGGACGCCTCTTGTCAGGCCATGGGTGGCCTCAGCGGCTGACAGTTCCCAGAATGGACCCTGTGCATCTTGTCCCCTGGTATCTATGAAATCAGAATTTACCCTAGGGTCATTGAATGTGTTTCCTGTTCCTTCATACTGTCTTTTTAAAATTAGCTGCACCCTGAGTTGTGTTGGATAAATAAGACTAAAAGCTAAGCATAACCCCTTCCCAATCCAGAGAATCTGTCCCCAGAGCTAAAAGAGAAGGAAGACAGTGTTATCACTGAATGGGCATTGAGCCAGAAAACAAGGCACGCAAGGGCACCTGCTCAGAGGTGGCCACAGCAGAAGGAAGCCTCACCCTGTCACACAGCCAGGCAGCACCACCATCTCACCTGTGTTCTCAAGAGAAGTGACAACTTGTCACCTGCGCTTGGGATGGACAACTGTGCTAGCTGCTTGGGTTGTGCAAAGGAAAAGCAGAGTGTTACCTTCATAGCAGGAGGTAGTTCTGCGGCCAGAGTGAGTGGTCCTGACTGTCCCAGGGAACTTGGGGGAGAGGGCTCTGTCTTCCCAGATGACTGCATTCCAAAGAGAGGACCCCAGCTCCTCCAGGGAGACACGCTGCAAGTTAAAGCTGGAGGAGACTTACTGAGCATTTAAAAACAACTCTATTTCCATACACCAAGCAAGGACCTAAACATTTTCTAAACTCAATGATCCAAGAAAAGTGTACATGGGGCAGGGGTAGCAAGTGAAGGGACCCTTCTGCTTTTGTCAAGAGTTAAACCCTTATTTTTTTGGCAGGGGGGACAATTCTGAGAGGAGTTCATTGTCTTGTCTAGATCATTTAATAAGTATTATTTTATGTGACTTCACTGCATCTTGAAATAAAACAGATTTCAGGTATTTTCAAAATGTCACTTTTCACGGCTCCCAGCACACTCAGTGGGGGTCTCACCAGTGCACTTTGCACCCAGTGCCTCGCTGCTCTGTGCCCTTCCCTGTCTCTGCCATTGAGGCCTCTGCACATTTTCCCCCTTTTATGGTGCTTCTTGAAAGAGTAAATGCCCTCTCACAATTCTTTGCACTCCTGGACATTGTCTGAACTGTCTGCTAGCAACTCCTTTACCTGATCCATGATCATCTGCCCCCACTGCCTCCTACTTCATAAACTCCAGGAAAAGTAGTCAGAACTTTCAACTAGTGCCTCCTAATGGATGTCCAATGAGTCATCACTACACGATTCAAGCTATTTTAATATATGGACGTTTGAAGACGAGGCACTGATGTGCATTATGAATGCATGTTGGTGAATGCTACACACAGTTTCATAGACAGCTCAGCTAGCCCATGACTAGGTAGCAGGATGGCAAGGCTCCTGGGCTATCTCGTGAGTCATGGGCATGGGATGCCATGGGTATCTCACAGCTTAAACTGCAGCTTCTACTCCAGCCCGTTGCCAGTTACGATTTCAGACAGATAATTGCTCGTCAGATGCCATTAGTCTTATTCAGGGTTCAGCTAATTTTACAAAGACAGTGGCACTAATATTCAGTGAATAGGAGATTTCCTTTCTGGAGCTTTTATTTATCCATGAAATGGGTACATGTCACCTCTTAAAGTGACATAAGTCACAACAGAGGGTGTGCACAAATCTTCCAGGGTGTATACCATTGTCTTCCCTCCTTGTTTACTCATCCTTTGCTGATTGAGACCCCCTGCAGGACTGCATAGGGTAACTTTCCATTGCACCCGTGATTGGTGCTACAGCGGGGGAAAGGAAATTTGGAGCACATGTTCTGTTACAGATGGGGCTGCCCAGGGTGTGCTCTGCAGCCCTGGTAACACCTCCATGTGGGGTCGGGGCATCAATAGCAGACAGAGCCTGCCCGGGTGTGCAGCCTCCCTGCTGGGCATTACAGAGGAAGTCATTTCCAGCTCCATTAAACCATGATTCAGGTTTGCTTGCTGATGTACAGATTATTTTGACTAAATACATTTGTTTCCAGGAGTTGATATGCTTCAAAGATTGTATACACAAGGGTTGGGCAGGACACCCTGGTTATTTTGAGGGTTTTAGAGTTCTTGAGTAATATGCCGGTGGCTAAGAGGGACATAAATCCTTATATTCAACTTGGAGCAGGATGCCAAGGCACTGCAGTATTTAATTATTCAGCTGACCCAGGTCAGCTCTATTACTTGACTTGACATTCAGAAATGCTGGGCCGTGTTTTTATAGTGTGACACCATTTGCAAAGGCCGAGACTCAGTCACTCAGCCTGCCCCTGCCTGCCCCGACCAGCATGGTTAATGCCCCTATCACTGCTCTAAAGGAGACACATTTAAATGTTTTAAGATGAGCAAGTTCCTGGATCTTTCAGTAGAGATGTCTCAATGTCAAGGAAGTTCACATGTAAAACAATCTGACCTACTTTTTTAAAAATTCCAAATATGACATCATTTTTAACAATTTTCTTTAAACTCATGATTGGTTCTTAGCTTTGTTAGAACTCTCAACATTCTCTACGAAAACAAGCAGCACCAAGGGCCTAATATTCATCTTTACAATGTCGCACAATCTATAGTTCTCCTTCTTATAATAATGATTACACTTTATCCGTTGACTTCCATGTTCTGGGTCTGGAAGAGGGGTAACGCCTCCCTTCTCCACATAACAGGTAATCACATGACTGACCTCAATGGGGGACTTATAATGTGTCATGCACAGTCTTTTGAAATACATATGACTGATTTAATCCTACCAGCCACCTATGAGGTAGATGACATTCAATTTAGTTTTTAATTGCTGTGGTAACAAATTACCACACTCTGGGATGCTTAAAAGAGCACCAATGTATTACTATCCAGTTGCATGGTTTAGAGACCAACAGATCTCACCATGTGAATATCCAGGTGTGGGCAGGCTCAAGGACTGTCCACCCTGGGGTGAATGAGGTTGGAGGCCTATTTAGGCTGTGGGCAGACTTGAGTTCCTTGGGTTCTGTAGGGATGAAGTCCACAGATGTTGGTCAGAACATCCCCTACAGCCATGTGTGGTCCTGCCCTTCCTGACCTTTATGATCTCAATGCCAGGGTGTTAAGCAGCACGTCCCAGTCCCGGCACGAACAGGGCCTCATTCATTTCATTGATCTCCTCACAGCATTACAGAGCTATTGACATGTGTGTACACGAATTAACACATTGGTTTGCCACCAGAGGCCAGTGCTGGGTGTGAAGAGAAGCAATTTCTAGATACACTCAACATAAACCTAAATCTGTTTATTTCTGAGACTCACTGTCTGGAGAATTCCAAAGACCCTGGGTGGTACAGTCCTAGAGTGTTCCCATCTGATTGAAGTCACCCAGTTTTAATCCTTGGGATGGATCCTGAGTAAATGTAACAGAGAACTAGAAAAATTATGGAGTGCTGTTTCAATTGATCTTCTTTTCCAAAATTCCCATTTTACTTTTTAATCCAAAATTCTACTTCTGTGAAACCCTTCCAGTTCCATAACATCTATTTTCTTAAATATATTAATTATAGTCTTTAAATCCATCCTTAGAGCGAAAATATTGGCACAACTCTTGAGTCTGACCTGCTTGCTTTTTTTTTCCTCCAAGTTTATTGTCTCTGGATTCTCTGAAGGTTTTTTGATTTGATTTAATGTTGGATGTTTCTATTAAAAAATTGAGACTCAATAATGTCATAGTCTTTTAAAGGCTTATTGTTTTTAGCTTTGGGCCTGGGGTTAGATTGAGGGCAGTCAACCTTAATCCAATCACAAATTGAGTTGAGTTGGTTTGAAACGTCAGTTTTTGTCTAAGGGTTTATTTCTGGTTGGCCCTGACCCCAGCTCACTGTCATCCAGGGCTACCCGTAGAGAACCTGTGTCGGGAGCTGTCAAGTTGATGCACCGGGTTCTGAACAATTATTGCATTCAGTGTGGCACGGCAGTGCCAGGTCGCAGTAACTTGGGGGTTACCCCAGCTGGGATAACAAGGTGCGGCTCCAGGAGTAAGCGTCACCTGCTGGGGTTGAGGTACACTCCCCTGTTCCTTTGTAATCCTACCCCTTTGCCCTTTGGGGATAGAATGTTCCACGGAACCTCCCCTTGTGTGTCCCCTGTATAAGAATAAAGCATTCCAGTGGCCTCCTCTCTATCCACGGACACCTAAGGTTGGAGAGCCGTCCCTGGATTTTGAAAAGGCACTTCTGTGTGTTTATGTGCTTTCTTCGCTGTTTTCTTAAGTTATTGGAATAGTTAGATTTTGTGAACCCAGCCTTAGGCCTCCAGCTAGGATAGATGGTGATAAACCTGGATTTTGTAGCTAAAGCCTGACTTTTTGGCAGGCTCCATCTCTAATTTTGACTGTTGTATCCACAAAGTCGGCTCAGCCTCTCAAGAAGCCCCTAGGAGCAACGTTCTGTGGGTCTTCTCTGCACATCAGCACAGCGGGTTTAAGAGACTTGTGCGCCCTGCCTGTGAGCAGGGCTGAGCCCTGGATGATGCCATTTCTCTGTGGCTCTCTGTGCGGTCATCATTTTGGGTGCTTTGGAGGTCTGAACTCCAGCTGTGTCTAGCACCCTGGGGAGGCTTCTGGACCCCTGCTTGGCTGCGACAGAGGCCCAGCCTTCTGCCTGGCTGCCAGGACCCTCTCTTGAGTTCACAGTGAAAATCCTTCCAGGAGAGGAGCTCCTATCAGTGAGTTCTCCTCCTGTGGAAGATCTTGTCCACATTTTGGTTACCGTGGTAACTTCAGATGCCCTCCAATAACTCTTTCCAAGTACAGATTTTCTAGTTTTTCCCAGCGGCAGAGACGATTTCTGCAAGCCCCCTCGGCTCCCCCAGGAGCGCCTGTGCCCCTCTGCCTTCTTTTGTTCCGGCTCCAGTTCATTGACTCTTTTATTTTTATGTAACTCTGCATTGCCTGGTTTAAAATGTTTATTTAGACCCTACACAGGAGCCCCCCACAGTCAGTTGTCAGGCACAGAATTAGAGAAGGAAAAGCGGGTTTCTAGCCATCTGAAGGCCATCATAGCATTTGGAGCTATGGGTTTATGTCGGCTCCTTCAATAAGTCTTCAAAGAGCTAATTCACAGTTGGTTCTGGATTAGTGCAGCTCTCAAGTAGCTTTTCCATTCCCAGGAGGAGGTTTTCCATTGACCTCTGCAAGGGCCTCTCACTGGCCTCTACAGTGGTCCTCAAACCAGGCACCTGGGAGGGCGGGGAAGGAAAGCTGTACAGTGGTTGAGATTCGCATTGTTTTCTCAACTGAAACTGAAAATATCCTCTCTGTTTGGATGGGTTTATTTTTATAAAGCAGTGTAGAGACAACCCAGAGCCTCAGGTCACACTGAAGAGCCCCTCCCTGCATATTGTTCCCGTGGCTACGCAGAAGGGCTCACTGTCTTCAGCATCCAGACTGCACGAGTCAGCTAGAGGCTCAGGCATGGTGCCATCCACAGGCTCTTTGCAGACTGTCCCTGGGCGCACATCCGTGTGCAGGTGGGATGCTTACCTCAAAGCACTAGTGGGGTCCTGAGAGCTAGACCTCAGCACAGAGTTGGCATACACCCCACAGGGTCCCCTACTCTGACCAGCCTTTGAAATGGTACAGTTTCACTGTACTTCCACCCCTATGTCATTTCTTTTAAGTTGAGAAAATAAAATATCTTAAAGGAGTAAAAACTGGCATTGAAGTAGGAAGTATGTAAGTGGGATCTACTTGAGTTCTGGATACTTAAAGACCTTTTTTATTATTTTTTTAAGTAAATGACAGCAGAATGCATTGCAATTCATATTACACATATAGAGCACGATTTTTCTATCTCTGGTTGTATATAAAATATGTTCATGTTCACACCAATTTGTGTCTTCATACATGTACTTTGGATAATGATGCCCATCACATTCCACCATCCTTGCTAACCCCCTGCCCCCTCCCTTCCCCTCCCACCCCTCTGCCCTATCTAGAGTTTGTCTATTCCTCCCATGCTCCCCCTCCCTACCCCACTATGAGTCACCCTCCTTATATCAGAGAAAACATTCAGCATTTGTTTTGGGGGGATTGGCTAACTTCATTTAGCATTATCTTCTCTAGTGCCATCCATTGACCTGCAAATGCCATGATTTTATTCTCTTTTACTGCTGAGTAATATTCCATTGTATATATATATGCCTCATTTTCTTTATCCATACATCTACTGAAGGGCAACTAGGTTGGTTCCACAGCTTAGCTATTGTGGATTGTACTGCTATAAACATTGATTTGGCTCTTAAAGACCTTTTGTTATTAAACAACACTGGAATTTTTCTCTAGTTCATATTTTAGTCACCACTCAAACGACACCTGATCATTAGTTGGTTTTGCAGATTCAATGCTTGGCAGCAGCTGAGCAGATAATTGCTCTACTCCTTGACTTTGGGGCATTCTCACCTCTTCCTGAACATGGCCCTCCTTCTCATTTTTGTTGGTAATAAAATCAGTATTAATTTTTAATTATTTTTTCCACTTTTAACTGAATACATTTATGGGATACAGTATTAATTCAATCCATGCTTACTGAGTGTAATAACCAAGTCAGGGTCATTAACTGTTCCCTCCTCTTAAACATTTTTTTTTTTAAAATTTGTAATATTTATATATATTTATGGGGAAAAGTGTTAAATTTCAACACATGTGTAGAATATATACTGATCAAATCAGGATAATTAACATTTCCATCTCCTTATTATTACTGTGTGTTTAAAGGCTTTGAGCTCCTGTCTTCTAAGCATTAATAAATTATCTAACAGAAATTGTTAACCAATAAAATATTCTCTTCTGCAGAATGAGAATTTATTCCTTCTAGCCATTGTGTCTGAGTACCGGGCCTCCCTCTGCCTCCCCTAGTTCTTGCCCTTCTTAGCCTCTAATAATCACTATTATACACTCCAACTGACTTGTGCTTCTTAACAATCATGTAGAAGAGAGACAACATCTGGTATTTGTCTTTCTGACTAATTTCACTTAACATGATAGGATAACACTTTTTATGGACAAATAATATTCCATTGTGCATACATACCACATTGTTTTTACCCGTTCATCTGTTGACAGGCATTTATTACGAATCAGGTGGTGATGACGTGGGTGACCCCCCCAAACTGTCCTTACCGACACTGTGTGAGAGTTCCTTTCTTTTCTCCATATCCTTACCAGCATTTGTTATTTTCTTAATTACCAACAAAAGCATTCTTGCTAGATTGAGATGATATCTCATTGTGGTTTTGACTTGCATTTCCCTAATTCATTTGAGCATTTTCCCATAAATCACTTGAATTTGTTCTTTGGAGAAGTCTTACTCATGTCCTTGCCCAATTTTTAATTGGATTATTTGGAGTTATTTTGGTAGTTATTATTGGATTTTCTTATGTTCCTTATATATTCTGCACACTAAACAGGAAAGTGATACCAGAGGCAGACAGAAACATTTCAACACAGATTCACCATTTGGGTAGAAAACCACCAGAGTAAAATGATCCACAGTTCTCAGATTTTCAAACCCTGTTTCTGCATGTATTTCCAAAACAGAGTCCACATCACAAGAGCTGTCTCTTCTTGCAACATCCCTGTTTATGAAGACTGTGGTCACTAGATGATGTTCCTGGAGCTGGCCCCTCGTTCACTGTGTCCTCTTTGGACCTGGAGCCAAGGGGAGAGGGTGAGCGCTCCTTCTGGTCAGATTCCTGGGCTCCACCCTGCAGCTGGACAGGACTCCTGATACTCAGGAGAGGTTCCCCTGCCCTTCCTCCCAGTGATGGCCACATGCAACATGCCTACAGACCCTGGCGTCCTCTGCTCGCCCATCCACAATTAGGCTCATCTCTCTTATCCCTGCACCCGCAGCTTCTGCCCTGCTACCCGGTGTGCATGGCGACCACATTGGAAACTCAGAGGCCAGGGGCTGAGGGGTTGTGTGTTGAGTGTGATTTTACCTACCTCCTCGAGACATGGGAATACAATGGTTTGAGTTTGCAAAGAATCAATAGCTTCCTTTCCCTTAAAGAAATGTCCAGAAGTTTTTCCTCATTGGTTATAGGAAGAGGAGTCTGGGAAATACATGCTCATCCAGTTTCAAGACTCATGGCATAAATCTGAAGGAGTAAGCGAGATCCACAAATAAAGCAAGTCCCTTCATGCTTTCAATCTGCAAGTGTGATGGTGAGACTGTTGGAGAAGATTTAAAGGCATTAACATGCACAGAGAGGGAAAGAGAACCCCTTTTCCCAGCAGTCCACTCCCCCGAGGTAGCTATTTCTGGCATTCGGGTGTCAGACTCCCAGACCCAAATGAGTATCTGCAGCTAGGAGCAGATGGTGAACAGTTCTGGGACACATTTAATTGTATGAGGTCACCACCAATACACTAAAGGCAGGTGCAGTCTGTCTTCCCTCTGTGGGAATGAATCCTTCCCTGCGGCCTCATTGCATTCAGAATTCTGACACAATATTGCTTCCACAGAAAGGACTTTTATGATATTCTAACTAAAACTCTGCCTCCCCAGAGATGGTCTAGTTTATCCTTTGCTTTATGACCCATCGGAGCAGACTCGTTGCCTGGAGAGCTATTATCTTGTATTTTTGTATTGGTTTTATTGACCATCTTTCCCTAATTGAATATATGCCCCATGGGGACAGAGGCTTTGTCCCTTTGGGATGTGACTATATCACAGTGCCTGCATGCCAACCACAGACTCTGACCTCGATGCTCATGGGCTTCAGTAAAGGAAAAAATCCATGGATGAAGGCAGCTACCCACCACAGGTGTCTCTCCTGTCACATCCTGTGCTCAGAGCCAATGTCCCCAACTGCTTCCAGAAAATTGTTTCTCCCATTTGGTCTGCTCATCATCTGGGGACAGGGCCTCTTATTCAGCTCCAAGAAGTATGGGCAAGGCATTGGAGCTGCCCCTAAATAGGAACACAAGTTCTCCTTGATGGAGGCCAGGCATGTGTTACCTGGAGGGATGAAGGACTTGGACATCAATAGATCATGCTGATGCCGATGTTAAAGTAACCTCTCCTCCATGCCATTGCTTTCAAAGTGGAGCAGCCTTTGGTCTCCAAGAGATCAGGAAAGAGACTGTAAACCCACTAACAGGTGAATAGTTAAGTTTATGAAAGTAACAGACACTCCATCCTCCATCAATCTCTGAATCTGGTTTCTGAACTGCCTGGCTTCTTTTACTACAGATATATTTAACTTCTAAAATTAGGATAATAATAGTATCTACTCCAAAAAGTTGAGTTGTGAGAAGTAAATGTTTTTTTTTTATTGGTTGTTCAAAACATTACATAGTTCTTGATATATCATATTTCACACTTTGATTCAAGTGGGTTATGAACTCCCATTTTTACCCCGTATACAGATTGCAGAGTCACATCAGTTACACTTCCACTGATTTACATATTGACATACTCATGTCTGTTGTATTCTGCTGCCTTTCCTATCCTCTACTATCCCCCCTCCCCTCCCCTCCCCTCCCCTCTTCTCTCTCTACCCCCTCTACTGTAATTCATTTCTCCCCCTTGTATTATTTTTCCCTTTCCCCTCACTTCCTCTTGCATGTAATTTTGTATAACCCTAAGGGTCTCCTTCCATTAATGTTAATCTATGCAAAGTACATGGGCATCTGTCACATGGAAATTTTATAGTTTTACTATTATTATTATTATTATTATTATTATTATTATTATTGCTGTCATAGTCATTTTTATGTATAATAAGGGGCCTCTGCTATTTTTACCTCCCATCACCTTGTCCATAACTTTCTCCATTTTTAATGTGAACGTTGAGTTCTAAAGGTGGGTTTCAAATGTTTTGACCACAATTCACATGAGGGAACACACTTTGCACCTTGACAATACAGGCATGCATATAGGTGTGTGTGCTCACACACAGGATACTAAAGCCAATGGCTCCAATATACATGGGCTCTTACAAGTTGCAATGCCTCTGAATATTTTCTGTTGTATACTCTCTATCTTATTTACAAAATAAGTGTTGGCTCCTACTTTATTTTATGCTGGTATTTTAGTCAGCCTTTTCACCTCTGTGACTTAAGACCTGACAAGAACAATTGGGGGAGGAAAATTTTATTTGGTGGTTCACAGTGTCAGAGGTCTCAGTCCACAGACCATAGATTCTGTTGTTCTGTGTCTGAGTAAGCAGAAGATCGTGGTGGAAGGGGAAAGGAGTTGGGGACATGGTGTCAGGAAGCAGAGAGAGATGTCTGTGCTCCACAAGGACAAAACATAACTCCAAAGTCATGCCCTTAGTAATTTCCTCCAGTCTCACCCCACTTGCCTACAGTCACTATCCAGCTAATCCATTCAAGTGGAATAATGAACTGACTAGGTGAATGGTCTCTTACCCCAGTGATTTTACCTCTGAACATTCTTGCATTGTCTCAAACATGAACTTTTGGGGAACACCTCCTATCTAACCTGTAACGGCCAATCATATGCTGTGACCTATGGATTGGAAGATTCTATCCCAGAAACAGATGTGGACACCTAAAGAAGCAGTGCTTATTAGATAATCACTTTTCCCTCCTTCCTTGCTTTCTAAAACCTCCATTGAATTTGCTATATTCAATTTTATTTTTCCCACTGGTTTCAGATTATTCTGTTATACTTCATCTAGTTTAATATTAAAATTCTGAAAGTTTCTCACACTTAAACCAGGAAATTTTATTCACCAAATGCAAAATCCTTTTTTTAAAAAAATTTGTTTAAAAAGTTTCTATACATATTTTCTTTAGTATATTCTAAATTTCAAAGTGTCTATTTATGCTTTTACAGAAAAATCTCATTTCTTTGGCACAGACAATGTTTTCTTTAAAAAATAGAATGGATTATAATGAGAACTATCCATTTGGAAGATGTGTAAGACTGTGGATCAAGAACCATTTGCTTCACGTATTCCTAAGGTTAATCAGACAAGAAATATAGCTGTGGGTTTTACTTCTTATTTGGGAGATACATTTAAAAATATGAAAAATTAGCAAGATACATATGAAAACAAACCTACCAAGTCAGCAGAATTCCAGTCGAAGTCCCAGCTCTGCACATAAGACCAAAGGATTTGGGATGAGTCTTTGAATCTTCCACTTTCTTAGAGTCAGGTACAATTTTGATGCTAATTTCTGTTAAATAAAGGTAGTACAATGATTAACAGAATTTTCTCCTTTGTGCTGTGGAGAAACACAGTGTGCTTTAGCCAGAGATGGTCACATAAAATCATAAAGGGTCATCAGGATTTTTCAAAATTAGCGGTCCTAAAATATTCAATTTCTACAAAAGGTGTGTATCAAAGACTTCACAAAGATTTGAGCCATTTTAAGTAGTTTGTAAAATGCATTATTGAAATATTTGTCCTCTGAAGATTTTAATACTGATTCAGTCATTTTTAGAAGATGTTACTTTTATCTGAAGTTTTTGTATATAAATTATCATGTTATCTTTATTAAATAAAACACAACAGTTAGGTCATTCCAGAAGTATGTCAGTCTTGACCGTGAGGTCATTTTCTATCAAGTGCAATCTAGGATGTGGGACACATCTACATCCAGAAAGAGGCTGATAGCTTTAATCGTGCAAGGAATGTGTGCTGTGAGCATCCCAACACAGGAGGCCAGAATGCGGGTTCATTGAGGCTGTCCTTACATTCCTCGTGGTCACTGGACTTAAAGACAAGAATCTATCCTAACTTTCCATCACTACATAGGGGCACAGTGAGAAGTCAGCTTTCAACACAAGAAGTGCAGCTGCAACCAAATCTCCTGTAACTCATGCATTTTTACTGAAAATGCCTAAAGAACCTTTATATTTAAATATAAAAAGAAGAAAAAAACAGAAGTGCTAAAGTCTTAATGAGGCAAGTACAAATGAAAGACATTTTCTTAGAGCCCCTTAAAGCTGGTGGTTTTCCCACTGTGCAGTGCCTCTGAGCTCATTTAATTCCAATGGTGAAAATGTCATGTTTGGCCATAAAGGTCAGGGGATTGTTGTTTGACGGTTGAAGTTTTCTAACATTAAAAACTCATCTTAGATGGTCACAGGAAAACCTTCCGTGTGTTCCACTCAATGATCTCTGCCCCACTTTGGCTGAATAGTTGTCTTCTGGGTGAGAGAAGGTGTTGGCCCAATGCAGGAAGAAAGGTTAGCATCTGTGCAGAGACCTGGTGCTCAGGGGAGGAGCTGAGAAGTTGGGTATTGGATGGAAATGCATGGAGGGGGTGCCCCCACCAGGTGCCCAGGTCTTAATCCAGAACACAATGGGAATTGATTATAAGACTATTTTGTTACTCTAGAATGGGAGGGGCACTATGGAGCAGATGGAATTCAGGACTCTGGTCAACTGACATTAAAAGAGGTAGATTATTTAGAATTTTCTAGGTGGGCCTAAGGTATCTCAATGGCTAAAAAGTCTTAGAGAGTCGTGGACAGGAGCAGTGGAAGGGTCAGGGCTGGGGAGGTGTTGAGAAGACACTGCTTGAGGCTGTGCTGGCTTTTGAGGTTGGAGGGTGGGCTGTGGGGTTCGGACAGCTCCTACAAGACTGAAGGGGAAAGCAATTCTCTCCTGACCTTCTAGGAGTTCCCTGGAGTTCTGACACCAGTGTCAACCCAGAGGCCCGGGTATGTCTTCTCACCACTGACCTGTAACGCAGTCAGCTTGTGTCGTTTTAAATCATGAGATGGTGAAAATTTGGCATAGAACTGCTTTAAAAAATAAAAATAAAATAAGTAAAACAAACAAAAAACACCAACCAAACTACTATAGGGAGCTTGATTGAAAACTGTGAGGACTCGCTCACATCTGAAATAAACATCTTTTATTATTATTATTATTATTATTATTATTATTATTATTATTATTATTTCTGCTGTGAACTACTCTCCCCTTGCCCTCTCCCTGGACCCCACAATGGCGTATTTCTTTGTCCTTGTTCTTGGAATAGCCACTGTTTGTTGGAACCTGAGCTGCTCCATTCAGTCCCCACTCCCCGAGCATGGCCATGTTTTGAGGGTGTCCAGGGCACCTTCTCTGGCATCTACAACAGCACATGGCTAAAGGGATGCTCAGACCACAGGACCTTTAACCTTACAAAAATCCAGTGGTTGATAATTCCTAGTAAGGCTGAGGCGGCTCCTTAGCTATAGAAAATCTGTTTATATCTTGGTGAGAGGGATTTTCTCTCTCTAGAGACCTTTGGGACAACCTTGAGAGGTACAGTGGCTGAGAACATCTAAGCAGATTAACCAGGATCAAGGAACCCCACATCTCCAGACTGATGCAAATGTCCCCACCTGTGACCACTGCAGGACAGGTGAACTTGCCTGTCTGGAACTGTAAGGGGGCCTGGCAAATCCTAAGAGGCCAAAGGCTCTGGGGATCCTTATCTGCAAACAAGCAGATTTCTGTATGTCAAGAAATAGTGCGCAACCTCAGAGTCACCACTATTTTCAGTTCTATTAGGAACCAGGGACAGAATGCAATCTTGACTGGTTCTGTGTACCCTGGGCCCTCGGGCTGCTGCACAGGACACCCAGGACACCTGCAGTGCCTCCTTAGAGGGAGCCTTGCCCAACTCTCCAGGGCTCCAATTACCTGAGCTGCAGGGCGTGGCTTCCAACTAACAGGAAGCAGAGATTTTAGCTCTGACCTGTGTTTAGCTGCCCTTCTCAATGCCCCAGCCCCAATCTAGAGCAGTTCTTCGGAGTAGGAAGAAATGTCACTGTGTTGGGCTCAGGAGACATGGAGTGCCCCTCTGCAGAGACTCTCAGACTGCTGGTGTCTCACAAATCCCTTGCTCATTCCCACTCTGGTGACCATCAGGACTCCTAATGGGTCCATCAGGTTCTGAGCCTTTGGAGGGGGTCTGGCAGGGAGTAAGCCACTTGTCCTGGCACACACTGCAGGGCACTCTGCCAGCCTACCTTCTCCCACTACCCAGGGCAGAGGGCTTCTCTTCACACTGGAGCCTCATGTGGCTACCCCCTGGCTGCTCTCTGGTGAGGCTCTTGGAGTCACAGCCTGACTTTCCCCTTTGCCTCTGAATGAAGATGCAGATGAGCCGAGGTGGTCAGTTCAATGATTTATTTGTTATTATTGCCCTGAAATTAAGGCAAGTGCAATACCCAGGAGTCAAATGGATTTTCCAGACTTCCCACGGTGCTGGCTTCTTCTGGCTGGTGTGGGCCCACTCGGGACTCACTCCACTGGGTGCTGCCACCAGCCCCACAAATGCCCACTTCCTATCCACCCATGTCCCTGACATCTCTCCAGGAAAAGGCCCCCTCCAAAGCACAGAGAGGGCTTCTGTCAGAAAAACAGATGAGCTTGTTGATGAAAGGGATGGAAATTTGAGTCATAATGAGTCTCATGAACGAGAGCTAATTACATTGTCAGCACTATTTACAATTTCATGTCAACTGAGATAAAATCATCCTGGTTAAGTGCAAAGAAAAAGTACATTTATTTAGCGCTTACTAAGATTGCGATCCAGGAGACTCCAAATTCACTCAGCTTCGAAAATGTGTTCCAAGGCTTTGGAAGAGAGAGAGTGGCTGTTTCACAGCTCAGACGGCATGTGACTTGTTAACCACATCTCCTGTGTGTCAAGAGGTGCGGTGGGTGCAGTGGGTGCGGCCACAGTCAAACTCCTGTCGGAAAGGGATGGGGCACTGTCTCGGAGTGAGGGGACATTTTCACAGACCGCCACAGAGACTACTGGATTTAGTTCCAGAAGCTCTTCTTTGCTCACAAGGCTCAGGTACTAGAGTGGCCTCTGCCAGCAGCCCAGTTCAGCTGGGGACGAGCCCGGTCTAGCCAGGCCTCCCCGTTTCATGGCAGGTGGTGCCCAGAACCAGTGCTGCTCCGCTTGGACGGTGTCCCCTGGTGTTCTCATGACACACACCCTGTCACTACATCCACAGGGTTGTTCCACTCATAGGACTCTTCAGTGAGGCTTCTCACCATAGCCACAACCCATCATGAGCGTCCTGCTGTGCACGGGAGCTAGAACCCCCTCCCCAAGTCAAGACTGTGCCTCCAATTGCTAAAGGTCAGCCATCATCGGGAAGGAGAAGTCCACATTCAGGGGAAGCACACAGGCCGTGCTACTGAAATACCGAGTGAATCCCACTCTACCCCTCAGGTCAGCATAAGCTTTCCCAAGGAAACACACATTATGCTGAAGTGCACTGTTAAGGACAAAAAGTACAGTTTCAAAAACTAAAGAATAAAATAACCACAACCATCATCTCATTTAGAGGTATTTATTCATATTATCACATTTCTGCTCAACATCTAAACCTTTTTGAACTTAGATTTATGGCATACATATTATGCTGTTCTCCCTCCAAATATTAGCATATCAGACTTTTAATTAATCCCATTAAGGTTATCAACCTTATAATTAGATTATTTTGGACCCCAACGACCCATGGCTAAGATTCTGATATACCTGGGTGTTTTGCAGTGGTTAATTTAAACAGCTGAACAGATAAAACAAAACCTGGCTTTGTCTAAAACCTGAGTCTTTCCTCCAATGGCACGGAAATTTGAAGTATTGACTAGAAAAGATGAAGTAAACTTTTATTATGACACAAGTCAATATTAAATTGTAAATACCACAGATATTTTGGAAGACATAAAGGTTTCTTTAAACCAAAGATAGAATTAAAATATGATAAAACTTGAAAAAAGCCAGATTTCCTTTGCTATAACAAAATAGTTGAGATGATGAACCTAAAGAGAGGAAAGAGGTTTATTTGGGCTCAGGGTTTTGGAGGCTTTGGTCCATGGTGAGTGGACCCTGCTGCTTTGGGGTCTGTGGCAGCACAGGGCGGGGCTGCATGGTAGAGCAAGATGCTCACCTCACCTGACCAGCAAGCAAAGGCGGGAAGAGGAAGAGCTGGACTCCCATATCCTCACAAGGTGCAGCCAATGACCTCACTTCCTCCAACCAGGCCCTGCCTGTTAAAGGTGCAGCCACCTGCAGAAGGTCCCCACAGGCTAGGACCAAGGGTTCAACCCTAACCCTTCACTCAAGATCCAAACGGCAGCAGAGAAGCTTCTAGCTGCCCTGAGAATGGGTAAGAGTGGCAAACTGGCACCCGACAATGACCGTGGGATTGCCTCAGTGCACAATTCCCTGGGCCACGTGGACAGCCCCGATGCGGGCCCACAGCACTTCTGATGTGAAACGAGAGCAGCCCCTCCCAAGAGCCCAGCTCTGCTCTGCACCCAGGGGGGTTCAGCCAAGTCCCGGCTGGACACAGAGCCTTCCCTGCTTCCTTGATGTCAGCAGGAACAGCTGCAGGACCCATCGGCCTCCATCTGCTGTGAGAGAAGAGCAAACCCCGCATCTCCTGGGACTGCCCTGCCGCTCAGCTGGTTTAGATTAGTGCTGCAAAGCCGCCTCCCGGGGCCCTGCTGGCACAAGACAAGCCGGTCAGCACTCACCAGGGTGACCCGGGCGCCTCTGTGCCTAAAGCTGGCTATGCCCGCTCCTGCCTCAGGGACGCCCCCCTTGGCCTCTTCCCTCCTCAGAGGACAGTGTCCCCAATGCCCTCCCAGGGAGCCTGCCCCACCCCCGCGGTCTCAGGCAGCCCTGTCCCCCACCCCGTCTCTCCATCTCATCATCCCTGATGTTACCTTCGTCACACTTCATCCCACTGTCATCAAGGGCCACTCACATCACTGCACCGGGCACAGGTGTCACTCTCCCTAGGTGCACACAGACACGTCCTCTGTACCATGTGTGGAGACAGAACCCCTAACCCACCCCTGCTCTAAGGAGGTGGTGTGCCCAGCACTCAACCCTGGGTCCAGCTCCCTGTCCTGGCAGAGCTGACCCAGAGCCAGGACATGACAAGCAGGAGGTGGCTGGATATCACTGGCTACAGAGACATGCCTGTTGCTCTCCATTCACCCAGAAGTCCTGTGACACTGGTGTGACAGCACCTGGTGCCCTGTCCTCTCCTCCTGGGCTCCTCTGCACCAGCAGGACCCAGGCTGGTGCTCTGGCAGGAGCAGCTGCCTTCAGCCACCGGGGGTGGAAATGACTGACCGCAGGACCCTGAGTCTCCAGGGCACCTGGGGCCTCTGTTGCCAGGGAACAGCCCTGGTCTGCTAAACTAGGATGGAGACGCTTTGACACAGCTTTACCTGCACACGATGCTCCAGGCCCCAAAGGCTCGGCCGTCCTGGCCTTGACTCACTGTGAGGGGTTGGGTTGAGACCAGGGCTGCCTCACTCTGGCTGAGCCTCCACCCAGCACAGATGCTAATGCACGAATTAATAAACTCTGCACTGATCACACTGATTAATCCCAGCATATGCTCATTACATGGAAATCAGGGGCTGTGTGCCTGCTTCAGGGAACCCAAGAGCCTCTTAAACCCAAGCGAACGCTGGCACTGTCTGTGCCCAATGATGGAATCACTTTGGATTTCCCTTGTGTGTTTTCTTCATGGCTGCAGTGTCTCCGAGGTTTGTGGGCCTCGTCGGGGGTCTCACAGGAGCTGTATTTAATGAGGCACAGCAAAATCAAACCTCATTCTGAGGATGCCCCATCCAAGTCAATAGGAGACATTAACCAAGGACAGACAGTGGGGATCAAGTTATCTAAAAAGCCAGAGATGGAAGGGTGTGTGCGAGTGTGTGTGTGTGTGTGTGTGTGTGTGTGTGTGTGTGTGTGTGTATGTTGGCCTTAGTAGGCATCATCTGCGATAACTATTAAACGTCTCTGTGGATGCCCACTAGCATCTAGAGCATCTTTAACACACTCCATTCAGGTCTGGGCGTGGTAGCACATGTCTGTAATCCCAGCAGCTCAAGAGGCTGAGGCAGGAGGGTCCCAAGATTGAGGCCAGCCTTGGCAACTTAGTGACACCTTGTTTCAAAATAGAAAAAAAAAATAAAAGACTAGGGATGTAGCTCAGTGATCAAGCACCCCTGAGTCCAATCCCTGTTACCAAAAACACACTCCATTAGAAGTTTTCATTTATTTCTAGGACACTAATACAGAGAAGGTAACAGGCACAGAGAGCCGGGTGCTGCTGGCGCCCCCCAGCTGTCCTCTGGCTGTGGAGGTGAGCTCATCCTGGGCTCTGTTCAGGGTCCAGCTTGGTCGTCGACTTCCCAGGTGACTGAATAAGCCACGTTTCCTCTGGACCTCAGGTTGATTGCGCAGGAAGTGAGGTAATAGCACTTCCTTAGCTTGGGAGCATCAGTGAGGCCAGACATAGGCAGGAGGGCCTCGGTGCTGACACCCCTGCAGTCTAGGCTAATCATTTTGTGCATGGTGGACTGAGCAGCCCCGTCTCCCCAACACCGACCCTAACCCTAACCCTGTGTTCCCATCCTACTGTCTCAGTGCCCTGCACAAACAGTTCACTCAGGGAGAGCCACCTCCCATATCCTCCCTCCTCACCAGGGGACCTCCCCTCCTCCTTTCCTGTTTCCTCTTCCACCTGAAATGTCCCCTCTAGGGACCCATGGACTGTCCATCCACAAAGAGCCCAACATCACACCCAGTCTCCCTGACGTGACCTAGTGCTCGAGTCTTGTCCACAGCCTCTGTGTCTTCCCACCCAATCCCCAGGCTCTCCAAATGGCACCTCATAGATATGTTTGTTTGAGGGGTTCAACCCAGAGTGCTCTGCCACTGGTCATGTCCCCTGCCTTCCCCCCCCCTTTTTAAATTTTAACACCAGGTCTTGCTAAGTTGCTGAGGCTACCTTGAGCTTGCCATCGTCCTGTGTCAGCCACCCGAGTAACTGGATCACAGGTATGCACCACTATGTTTTAAATATCTGTGACCAAGCACACAGTTTGGTTCACAGTGGGAAAGGAACACTATGCATTGAGTTTAATCTACCCTGAGTGTGTACTTTGGGGTCCACACTAGTTGGAGTGCCGCCTGATCACCGTATCCAAACATAGCCATGTGTTTCATTTGTTGGTACCAGCTCACTGCTTACCTAGTGGCGATAGCTTAGCCTCTGGCTCCTCTTCCGTGACAGGGGCTGTGAGACTAATTATTCTCTGAGCAGCAGGTGTAAGCTTTACAGGCGAGGCAAACTCAAACATGCCCACGTGGACTCTTAGCATTTTTCGAACTGGTTTCGGATATATTCCTTTCTATACCCTAAATGCAAAATTGTCCTTCGGGATGTTTGCATTTGGCATGAATAAACATGGATGTGCACAAGATGAGCTTGAGAATGTTTTAAATTCAAACCTAGATCCTTTCTGAAGCTATTTAAGATGCAGGCCACAGTGCCCTATTGAGAAGCATCCCTCTCTAAACACAGTGGCACATGCAATCATGGGCCCTGAGTAGTCCTTGCAGGCATAAAGCAGGGAGTGTACTTGGCTTTTAAAAATCCCTTTTTGGCATGTATCTGGCCATGTATTCCCTGCTTCTCCATAGAGAAGCCTCAGGCTGGCTTTCAGTTTATATAGGACCTGTGGAGTCTTATGTTCCCTTCCTAAAGGGAGCGGCCACTTGGTGCAAGTTTTGTTTGTGGGCACCCATGGGCCCCTAAGCTATTTTTTTCCTTTCTGTTTACACCAGGGTTTGCAAAGTGTCTGATAATTCTCAGCCTCTTAGCTGCCACCTCATGCTGGACTCTTTTGCCTCTGGGTCCTTATTCAGCACAAGTGAGTAGCTCTCTCCAGGGTCAGTGGGTGGAGACTGGCAGGGTTACATCTCTGCACTTTTGTTCTTCCTCAAATGCTGACCACAGCCACCCCACCTCCATATTTAGTGTTCCCCAAACTGTGTGTCTGCTGAGAGTTCCACTGGCTTCTCTGCTATTCGATGTCACTTTCCTTCTCTTTGGTACCTCAGCCTCACCTCCCTGGCCAGCCAGAACCCTGCTCCAAGGGTAAGATTCTCATAAGACACTTCCTTTCTTTCCTAGGGACCTCATCCCTCAAGGTCCCTCAAGACTGATGAAACACAGCTGCTCTGCTATGTGCTAACAAAATATGATTTCTTTGTCCATTGAAGTAGTGTGTTGAGCTATTCTAGGGAGAGGGCTGGTCCACTCGAAGCTGAAGTGTCTACATGGGGGTGATAAGTTCCCTGAAAATTGCAAAGTTAAATAAAACAATATAAATAAAATATAAAATCACCTTCTTTGAATACATCTCAGCATATTTTTGGTCTTTGTGTTCAGTTTTTTGAGTTAGACACCTCAAATTAATTTAATGGGCATTAATCTAAGCTTATCTAAGCTTAGACCAGGGCTCACAGCTGAGAGCGGGGAAAAAGGGTATTAAAGAAACTGGAAAGCATTTTCCATTCTATTTTAGGAGAGAAAGCTAAGTCCAATGAGTACTGTTTTCAGAGCATTGCTTGTGGACTCAGTCACAACAATATAATTAAATCCTTTCAAGCCTGGCATTTAAAAACAAAAAATCATCTGGCTTTTTCTGTGGGATTCATAATATGCCACTCAAAGTATTTTCCTGATTTATTTTTACAACAGCATTAGTTAGGCAAACAGAATTCAAGGCACTGTGGTATTTTAGGTAATAGAGCACATTTGCATACAGTAAGCCTCTGGGGTGTCCATCAAGACATACCGGGAATCTCTGAGGATGGCAAGAGGAGGGAAGGGCTTTGCCTGAGCATCCTCAGTTGTCTGCAGCTTTAGTTCATCTTAGTTTCCATTGCTGAGATGGCCTTGAGTAATTAATGGTTTATTTTGGAAATCAATGCCTTGTCTCTGCCAACCCATTCTCACTTTGGATCCCCATCATTTTTCCCTTGGTGAGAAACCTGCAGGAAGCCACTGTTCTAGGATCTACTTCCACAGAAGTATAGTTCATGGGAAGCAGAGCGCTGGCTTGAACACCAGCAGGATGCATTTCTGGAGTCTCAGGTCAGCTGTGCAGCCCTGAGTGGCAGTGCAGGAAGGCAGTTTTTAGTCCTTGCTTGTCCAGGCTAGGGGGCCCTAACCCTGGCTGGGGATCTTATCAGTCAGTAGAAACCTGTGTGCTGCTGACACTTCATGAGGAGCTGAGGTCACTGAGGGTTGGAGCTGAGGCCAATACCAGCGCTCAGTCTGCCCATCACATTATGGGTCCAAACCTTGTTGGACTAAATAGTAACAAAACATAAACCAGCACGTATGCTGTTGAAAATAATATGGACTGTGTTGATCAGCTTTCCATCCCTGTAGCATAGTAACCAAACATAAACTAGCACATACGCCTCACAACCCTCACCAGGCGCCTCTGCGTCTTGCTATTGTGAGTGGCTTTCACAGTCCAAAGGCCATTTGGAGAGCTTGTGGTCAGGGTCCTGCTTGTACTGTAATCCTAAAGCAGGAGCAGCAAGGAGAACTCATGAAATCTCCCTATCAAGCCCTCCTAGGGAGAGGCCCTGAAAGATCTGGGCTGTCTGGCACCCTGCACAGCGTCCAGGCCAGACAGGGGAGTTGCCTCTTGTATTAATCACGTGTTCAAGTTTTAAGTGGGTGCTGCTCACCTGTCACATCAGCTGGTGCTGCAATGGTGGGGGAGGGGCGGTTTGTACCAAGAGAAACAGAATGAAAGGGCTCAGGTGCTCTTCCCTGTCTCCACACCTGGCCCTGCCTGCCCCTGTAGCACTCTCTCCTTCTAGTCTCATGCCTGCCAGGTGGGGGGATCCTATTGGGATCCACTTCATACAGGTGGCAGAGACCAGGCCCAGAGAGGGACATTAAGTCTATCCAAGCAGCTTGTGTCCTGGGCTCCCTTGGATGCCATCTCAAAAATGCCTCCTGCCTGGGAATGTCGAGATACTTAGCTGTTGACTTAAAGAGGAAATGTGTCTAAGAAGTCATTTTTAGGGGCGTCAGGAGCCAAGAGGATGAACATGTTTCTTTTTGTGAAAGCTTGTCTGTTTAACCTGCTTTGCTTAAAACCAGCCACCTGAAATCCACCTCTGAGGAAGTAGAATGATTACTGCCCTTTATTCCCTTTAAGAAGACATTTTCCTGACTCAACTAAGAAGCATCCTGAGTTGAAAAGGAAAAAAAAAAAAAAAAAAAAAAAAAAAAAAAAAAAACCTTTTGCTGACTTGGTGTCTGGGATAAACTTTTCACATTTAACAAGAATAAGTAACTATTGCTCCTACTCATGATATAAAATAGGTCAGGAAACCAGGCGCAGGAGGTGGGAGCTGCCTTGCAGGAGCAGGAGGTAACCTGCAAGGCAATTATCGCCTCCTGCCTCCCAGTTCTCTTGCTGTGGACAGATGACCTTTTATAGAAAATTCTCAAAGTGGCACGTCAGCTCCACTAACTTCCCATGGTAGAAAAAACATTGCTGCATCTCAGAACAGAAAAACTCAGTTGTGGTGTGGGATGCTCTCTATTTGCCACCTGACAGCAGAAGGTGGGGATGGAGATGGGCCGCGTCCATTTCTACTCCTTCCTCCATCTTTTATCAAGGTGGCTGACCCAGGAGACTCCTCAACTCAAGTGCCTTTGGCAGAGAACCTGATTTCCAGGTTAAAAAAAAAAAAGGAATGACCTTGGGAGCCACAGATAAAGCAAGAAGCTGAAAGCCATAGATGATACTGGATTACCTGCTGTGACATGTGACCAAATCAGCCAGGATCACTCAGGTGAACTGGGCTGGCTACTAAATAACCACACAGAGGCAGAAAATATCTTTTGGGGGATTCAGTGATGGCTCCTTGACCTCAGCTCCCACAAGGGAGGCCAGAGAGGCAGGCAAAACAGAGAGAACGCCTGAAACCCTCCTATTTATTGGGGGAAGCCCTTCAAGAATATTCCACCCAAACAAGGCAAGGGATTGGGTGACAGCCAACAGCGGGGTGTGGCCCAGTCCCATTGGGGGAAGCCCACTCCCAGAGCTGCACTTCCTTGCTTTCACACTACAAGCAGAGGCCAGTTCCACACCTTCATTATTCAAGGCCAAGGGTAGGTGCTCAGTTCCTGTTCATGGAGGCCCCCAACAATGACCCATTGGTCACATAGTGGGGCTCAGACTGGGAGCTTGAGTTGGGATTTTATGAAATCATAACCAGTCGAAATAGATTTCCCAGGATTCCTGGGAGTAAAATCATCAACTGTGACCCAACCACTGTATTAATTAACTTCATTCTAGCAATGAGAAAAAAATATATTTTGGTTTCAAATACCTTCCCTTAGGGAACATGCAACCTTATGAACAGGGTGATTTATAATCTTGGTTCAGGGGGAAATAAATTGCAATGTTGGGGTTTGGTTGCAAAACCAGAATTGAGATACCATCTTTCTGCATGATTCATTGGGATTAAATTGGTTTCTGGAGGGGATGATAAATCCAGACAGCCTCTGACTTTTGCAATACATCTTAATGAAATGCTTCAGTAGGCTTATATCCATGCTCTGACAGCCAATAGCTTTCCTTTTACCTGGGCCAGAGCAATTTAATTTGTTTAAATTTTTAAATGATTTATCACTACTCTACTAAGTCAATCTAACCACTAGCACTGTACATCTTAGTCAAATGTTTAAGTTATTTATACGTAGTAACTATAAAACAGGGATAGTTCAGGCATGGTGTGGAGTCAAGATTACTTCTTTCAAATTTGTCATACAGAAAAGGATTCCTGTGTAAGACAGAAAAAAATTCACGTTGACAATGTTTTTAATTACTACGTTGATGCAGTGAATTGTGACCTTAGTTTCACAGTCTCTCAAGTACTTGCTCACAAAAATAATGTTTCACAGAGTATTTGGGAATGCAAAACACATTGTCATGGTAGAAAACTTAGAAATTCAAAAGAAAAATAGGCCAGACTTGAGCATCCACCCTATGCCTGTCAAGAATGGCCATTTCTTGTTGTGCAGTCGTCTGTGCTCGTACCATGTATAAACATGTACATGTGTTCCGTGGGTTTTAATGCCGTTATTGAATGCATCATGAGAAAGGATTCTGTTTTATGAACACCCAGTCTCCTTCCTATTGGCCATTGGCCATAATTTCTGTCACTGTTCTATGTATCTCTTTGATAATTCCTCTGCTCATGACCTCTTTGAACAAGTGTCCAGACGTACTCCGGGGTACTTCTGAGAAAGGGGGCTGCTGGGGTCCTCACACATTTGCCCTTGCAAAAGGCCTGTGGGGAGTGTCCAGGTCCAGGAACAGTGCCCCAGACAATGCCTTCTCCTGCCATTGGGCCTTTGGTTGCAGAATAAGACCTCCTGGGACTCCACATGGAACCAAAGGCCCCCGTGTGCACAATGGGATCAAAGCCAGTCTTCCGCAGGACAGGAGACAACCATGGAAACACCCCATCCCCAAGAGACCTTCAGAGAAACAAGCCTGCCAGATCTCTTCTGGCCCATCTGAGCTCATGTCCCTGAAAGGACAGAGAGCTCCCCCTACAAAAAAAAAAATTGAGGAAGAGGAATCCTTAGTTATATATTTATTTTATATTATATATACAAATATGTATGCACACCCACCTACACACACATATATATATAAAATATGAATGACTGTATATAATAAAATTAAACATTTATTGAATGAATACATTCAATTTATTTTGAATTCATGTAAAATGTATTTATATGTATATATAAAATGGCACATATTTTATGTTTAATCATATACACATAAGCACATATAAATTTATGTATTTATAATATAAAACCTGGACATCAAAGTCATGGTAAATAGGAAAGAAATCCTTAAATTTTAACCTATTGGATTCAGGCCAAATTAATTAAAACTCTGCAGGTATTGAGTGCTTGATTCATGTTAGAATCTGATTACTTCTATGGTCAGTACTCAGCTCAAGAGACAAGGTAGGACAAGCCCCAGAGGCCTGCCTAAGCTCCTTCCTGTTCCATCTATTCAAAGAAATCCACTATCCTGATGTCTGACAACCTCAATTAATTCTGCATGTGTTTTATATATATATATATATATATATATATATATATATATATATATATATATATATATATATAATTGTACTATATGCATAGTAGTTTTTCTCTATGGACCCTGGGCAATTCTGTAATGGGCAAAAGATTTGCAGCATGCGTTTCTGTGTCTGGCTTCTTTTGCAAAACTGGATTGCAAGTAGTTATAGAAAATTCCTTGTCATTGCTGCAGAGAGTTCTTGGCAAGAGCACACAACACCACAATCTAGCTGTCCATCCTGCTTTAACGCTTACTTTACGATTCTCACAAATGCTACTTGAGGATGTGCGATGGGTAGGAAGAATTCTAGGTTCTGACAAGGACAGTTAGAGTCTTCCTGGAAGAGATGGACACAGCTGATCATATCTTAGATAAAGATAATGGTGTGTGAGCTGTCGTGCCGGTGGTTTGGGGAAGGTGAAGTGGAGGGGAGGAAAAAGTAGGTTGAGTGGTCATGGCCAATGCCTCCAGAGAGAGAGAGTATTTGTACTAACACCCAAATAAAGACCAGGGATCAAGCAAAATTAAGTGGAATGAAGGATCAATCCAGAACAGAGTGGGACAAAAACAAGCCACCCAACCTGAGAGGAAACCTAAGCTGCTTGAGGAGCAGCAAGAAGACAGAGTGACAGGAACCTGATGCAGAGGGACGGATGGGGCATAGGGACTCCAGGTGGCCATCGGGGGCCAGAAGGAAAATGCCCACAGGCCATGGTGAGGGCGAGGCTGTCACTGTGGCTCTGGAGCAGGGGGGTGCCGTAGCCCTGTGCACTGCAGAGAGCTCTCATTTCCTGTGCTCTTTGCCATCTGCACACCTGGCTGTCTGTAGGCAATGAAACAGGTGGGAATATAAGAGAATAAACAGACTTTATTGGGTAATGGAAATGGGAATTTACAGTAATCCACTTTGAGAATTCTCATTTCTACTTTAGCAGAGCCACAAAACATAGATTAGATTCGCCCCGAGCAGAGCTGGAAAAGTCCGGCTCCTACCTCTGTCCCCAGTGGTCTCTGCCCTAGTTGGCTATTTTGTAGGTCAGAGCAGGTTCCAGGATTCTATAGGGAAAATCTCCATAACAGCTCTTCTAACCCTGCTGAGCACAAAGTGAATTAGATGAGACTTCTGAACATGCTTTTGATTTTTTAGGGAAAAGATTCATAAGTAATTGGTTCAGGCAGAAACCATTCTCGTCCTGCTGTGCCTTTAAAGATGAATTATACAGACAAGCTGTGTAAGAAACAATAATGACCCTGTGGAGGTTGCCTCTTGCTGAATGAACCCTGAGCATTCACCTCTCAGTCTGTGAATCCTGTAAGAACCCGGGGCTTCTCAATTATTTCCAGTGTCACCTGCCCTCTTGTCTTATGAACCCACTCCATTGACTTTCCTCACTTATTCTTTGTGTGTCACATATTAATGCTTATTTAGGAGTGACTGTTTGCTAAGATGCTGATTTTTAAATCCGTGAAGAGGTAATGTGTGGAAAAGGAGAGGCTTTCCCTTCAGGTGAGTTGAAGAAGCTGGCTCCCACTGGTGATGTTCATGGTAGCTCTCTCTTTCTGTAGGGATGCTGAAATACCCTGTTTCATTAGATTCTACATTAGCTTACTCATCCATATACCCATTAAGCAAACACTGTTGGTATATGGTAAGGTCTACACATTACCTGGATGAGATTAAAAAGAGAAACCCAGTTCCTGCCCATGGAAAACTTAGAACTGAGTATCAATGGAAGAGCATCACCTTACTTCAACTGTTAAGGAACTATTGCAGGGGATTACAGGGTTCTCCTTGCCACATAGAAACACACATTAGTGTTCTACCTGAAAGACTAGCCCTATTTATTCTACCTGCATTTTAACCTGATATTTTATGAATGCATTTAAATGTTCTATTTTAAGCTATCTATTTTGCTTTTATAGTTCTTTTAATCCTAAATATTAAAAAAAATCAAAAAAGGACTTTAAAATTAAAGAACAAAGGACAGATAAAAGATGCAATTCTCATCTTTCTAAACTTGTGCTATGTAAAGGACCAAACATAATTATCATCTTAATAACATGTTGAAATGGTAAACCAAAGGAACACATTCAAAGTCACGAACTGGGAATCTGAAAGAGGCAAGCTTTCTGTATGTCTGTCTGTGATAATATGTGTTCTGCAGTGATGTGTTATTTTCTTTTATTTTTTTCCAATAAAATATGTTCAGTAGCTTCCAGGAAAGGGAGTAATAATAAATAGTTCATTCTTCTACATAAAATATAAATTAATAAGTTAAATGATCAGAAAAGTATAGGAAACAATTTCAAATGCACAGAATATGGACCACCAAGGGGAGTGAGTCTTGAGAAAATGAAAAATAATGAGGTGAATTCCAGAACTGTCCCAAACTGCTTTTAGAGGGTGTCCGCAGGAAGGGAGGGAGAATGCAGGGTGAGGTCGTCTACTGCAAAGTGAGGAGACAGACAAGAGGGTCCAGGCAGCTGAAGGATGCAGAGAAAAGTCTCTGGAGACCTGTGGGGGTCCTTCCAGCTGTCCAGAGGGTGCTGACCTGCACATGAAGGATGAGATTAAAAAGAGAAACCCAGTTCCTGCCCATGGAAAACTTAGAACTGAGTATCTAAGGGCCACATGGAAGGGCCACATGGAAGAGTCAGGGAACAGGACCATGGTACCATGAGAAAGCCTGGGGTGGTCTCTGCCACATCAGGAAAACAAGAAGACCTCAAAATTCAAATGCAAATAAGGTAGGACACTTTATAAGGCCTGCAATCCAAACTGGGAAATAATCAGCTCTTAGCTCTAAATTCATGCTGCCCCAGTCCTTCTGAAGAAATCCTAAAAGCCTAACAAAACGGATCCAATGATTTCTCAGTCCTTTAATAGTGTTCCACAACAAACACAGTTTATGAATATAGAGAAATAAAATGTGTGTGGCTCTCCATGAGAAAATTTTACAGTATTTTGCTTTCAGTTAAAAATTACTGGTCATTCAAGGAAACAATAACCCTGGAAAGAAATTTCAGTCAGCTGAGCTGACCTACTACCGGCACATAGGCCGGGATAAGAGTCAGAGGACATTAAGACAGGAACTCTGTGGGCTCAAAGAGCAGGAGAAAAGCTGAATACATTTCCTGGACTCTGAAAGATGAAAAAATAAAAAAAAAAAAAAACAAGTGGAAATGGTCCAGATGACATCTGCAATGTGTGTGAGATGAAAAATCATGCTGAGAATATGGACAGCAGGTTAGACTATGGCGAAGAAGAAATTAGTGAAAGTGATGCAAAGAGATCAAGACCATCCAAACTCAGACACACAGAGCTAAAAAGACCCTGTGAAATGGAAACAAAAAGTAGCAGAGATTCATTACGCTCAGATGAGGTGACCTGATAAGTGTGTAATTGAAATTTTCAAAACAGGGAGGTTGGAAAATCATTTGAATAAATAATGTAATGAAAAGATAAGCTCAGGGATCCAAGAAATTCAATAAAAGTCAAGAGCAGGAAACTTTTTTTTTTTAAGATCATACAGAGAACTCTCACAACCAATTGCTCAAAACTAGTTGCAAAGCAAAATCTTGGAAATAACCAGAGGAAAAAGAAATGTTACACCAAGAAGAACTCTGAGAATTGTATGTTTCTTGTCAAAAGCAAGGCAAGTAGGAAGAAACAAAGGCACCATTTTCAGACGAGGGAACGAAAGAAAGCTGTCAAACTAGAATTCTAGAGTCAGAAATGGATGTGTGTAGTTTTCATTTCTTTACTCTTTTTTTTTTTTTTTTTTTTTTGTGGGGGAGATTCTGGAGATTGAACCCAAGGTTGCTTTATCACTAAGCTAAATATCCAGCCCTTTTTAGTTTTTTTTTTTTTAATTTATTTTTATTGATTTTTTAAAAAGTGAAATGCATTACAATTCTTATTACACATATACAGCACAATTTTTCATATCTCTCTGTATATAAAGTATGTTGACACCCATTCATGTCTTCATACATGTACTTTGTCCATCTCATTCCACCATCCTTGTTAACCCCCATGCCCCCTCCCTTTCCCTCCCACCCCTCTTCCCTATCTGGAATTTATCTAATCCTCCCATGCTTCCTCTCCCTACCCCACTATGAGTCAGCCTCCTTATATCAGAGAAAACATTCAGCATTTGTTTTTTGGGGATTGGCTAAATTCACTTAGCATTATCTTCTCCAAGGTCATCCATTTATCTGTTCTCTTTTATTGCTGAGTAAAATTCCATTTAGTTGCCCAGGCTGACCAGGAGCTTGCAATCTTCCTGCCTCATCCTCCTGGATAGCTGGATCATAGGCCTGTGCCATGGAGCCCAACTGATTTTTCATTCATTTTTTAAAGTGAAGTCTTCTCAAAATTCTCTGAACATTTTTAAGTCTGAAAATGTTCTTTTTTTATCTGCATTTAAAATACGCGCACACACACACAGATGCAGGTGGTGGAGCAGGCCTGGGATCCCAGCCTCTTTGGGAGCTCAGGCAGGAGAATCTCAAGTTCCAGGTCAGCCTGTGCAACTTAGTAAGACCCTGTCTTTAAATGGAAAAATAGAAGGGGCTGGGATATAGTTGCACTCCCTTCACCACCCCCCAAATAAAAAAAAAAAAAAAACATTTGATAGAAGAAAATACTGATACTAGGTGGAAATGTGGATCTAAGGAATAAAAAGAATTCCAAATGGCAAGCATTTTGGTTTTAATAGTTTTATACCTTATTATTTCAATTACCTTAAAAGATGATCAAGCTGAATTAATTCATGGAGTAAATGCTTAGAGAGTACCTGTTAGGTCACAGGCACAGGAGGGGCTTTTGTTACACTGCGGTAAAACAAAGTGAAAAAATAAGTTAAACCCTGTATTCTAAAGCACAGAGAAATACGCAATTTAGTTTCTTTTTTTTTTTTTTTTTAAAGAGAGAGTGAGAGAGGAGAGAGAGAGAGAGAGAAGAGAATTTTTAATATTTATTTTTTAGTTCTCGGCGGACACAACATCTTTGTTGGTATGTGGTGCTGAGGATCGAACCCGGGCCGCACGCATTGCCAGGCGAGCACGCTACCGCTTGAGCCACATCCCCAGCCCCGCAATTTAGTTTCTTTACAACAATTTTGTTTTATTAAAAATAAAGTTATAAATAAGCAAAGAACCGAGTTTCTAGTTATTAGCACATTTCCAACTGTGCATCCCAAGCAGACTCAGGGCATAACTGGCGTCCACAGCCCCTTCGGGATGGGAATTCATGTGCATTGATGGAATGAGCCAGGGCTCTTGAGATTGCCCTTGGTGTCAGGACAAGTTGTAGGTAGACTGTATGTTGACTGAATTCCCTTTGCATATGCTAAAATCTTCAATCGCTGAAAATCACAATTATTTTGATTTGTTTGCAAAAGTCCTATATGGGCATTGATACAGCTTTTATTGTTTGATAAATATTTCTGTATCCATTAATCTTTTTCTAACCTGTGTACAAATCCCTGAAGGACAGATTGCCTTATCTTAAAGGCTCCACTTCCCTCCCTCGGATTGAACACACCTGGGGATTCTTGTGGGAGCATGCGCAGCTCAGAGGCAGACCCTGTCATTGGAGCAATGAGAAGCCCACCTCAGTCTCTGAGCAATATGTGCATTAGTTGCTTCTCTACATCTTTCCAGTATTGTGTCTGTATTATTTTCCTGGAGCTGTTTTAACAAAGTACCACAAGAGCTTAGAGTCAAAGTGGAACAACAGAAGTTCTGAGTCTAGCTGTGCAAACTTAAAGTGTGGTAGAGCCATGTTCCCTCTGAAAGCTCTAGGGAGGTCCTTCCTGGTCTCTTTCCACTTCTAGCAGCCCCAGGAACCCTTGGCTCCTGAGTCACTCCAGTATCTGCTGGAGTGATGCTCACAAGTATAGAGGTTAGGTCTTTGGGGGACACAATTTGACCCACAAAATGAGGCTTAGTAACAGGGATTTCTGTGATCCTAGGCATCCACAGAGGTGAAATAAAGCTGCAGTACAAGAGTCCCTGGGTTGTTCTTACACAGTGAGGGCAGGTGTGAAGAGTGCCATTCTGGACATTAGAAGGAGTTTAACATTAGAAAGCCCTTCCCAGATCAGGCATTTAGGGTGGAAAAAGGTGTGTGTGCACGTGTTTATGTGTTGGGGGGATTATTGGCAGGTGGAGGATGGAATCAAAAGGAGTTGGAAAAACCCTTCCATAGCTGAAGGCTCTTCTGAAAATTTATAATCAAGGAAGGGATTTTTGTTTAAATAGGAGATTCTTAGTTGGACTTTGAAAATTTAGTTATTTCAGTCCTCTGAAAAAGAATGAAATGCTACTGAATCATAACAGAATGCCGCGTCCGGCAAAATGGACCGAGTCCGGCGGGAGACGTCGGGATTAACAAAGACACAGGAGTCCGAGGTCCTTCATCCAGGGAGAGTCTGACTTTATTATCTCAGCTCATACTTATATATTTCTTTCAGATAGAATAGAAAGTCACTAGTAGGCGGGGGCAAGGAGGAGGGGAAAACAGGTGGTTCATGTCGACTCATAATGAGCCTTCAACCAGGAGCCTTATCAGACCCAAGCAGGTCAGGGCGTCCCCACATGACCATTACAGGCTGAAATAATATGAAAACAGACACCACAAATCCTACAAGGCCTTGTGAGCTCCTTCAAGGCCCTGTGAGCTGGCCTCTTTGACGTGCACAAAAATCAGGGCTGGATCCAAGCCCTGAGGGCCGGGGGGAGTCCGTGCCAGCAGTTCCCCCTCTTTTGTTTGTTGCACGTCAAAGGGAATCAAGTAGCCCCTGTCTTAGGTCGTTCACTGCCCTTACACTGCTTACCCGTCTTTGGGGAGGCCCCATTCCCCTGTCTTAGGTTGCAGTGCAAGCGTGAAAGTTGCCCGTCTCTGGGTACTACAAGATCAGCTCGTTGTTGCCAAGGCGTTTAGTGGTATCTATTTAGCCATTCATTATTGGGTCTTTAATTGGTTCCGGTTCTACAAGGCATAGAGTCAGAGGAGAGGAATAATAAAATAAGGAAGAAAAAAGGGGGTGAAGGGAGGAAGGCATGAAGCAGGGATCATTGTAGAAAAATCATCTTCGAATTGGTCGGAGACAAACTTCAGCAAAATCGTCCTTGGTTTGTAGGCGTTGATAATGAACCTGTATTGGCTTAGAAGTCAAAATGTTAATTTGATCTTTAATAAATTGTGTTATTCTATTGACAAGGCAGGGGCCTATAGCAACTATAAGGAGAAGGCCCGACAGGGGTCCAAGCAAAGGAAGGAGATAAGGCAGAAATCCATTTAGTCCCGTCCAAAGGGGATTTTCAAGTAACTCCCTTTTTCTTTTCTCCAAGTCATCTTGAAGCTCCTTAATTTTTGTACGGACTATGCCTGACTTATTAGCATAGAAACAACATCTCTCCCCCAAGGCCAAACAGATCCCACCCTGATTAGCGGTTAGCAAGTCTAAGCCGCGTCTGTTTTGAAGGACCACCTCTGCTAAGGAGTCTATTTGATCTTGTAAGTCCTTAATGGTCCCTGATAGGGTTTGTACATCGTCTATGAGTTGTTGGGATAAGCGGCGGTACGAATGTATAGCCGTGCCTAATCCGGCTGTACCGGTGCCCACAGCAGCGGTCACTCCAAGGCCCACAAGAAGCGGCAAAAACTGAACAGCCCTTTTATGTCTCCTGATCAAAGTGTCCAGGCTGGGAATAGGCAGGGGCTCATCACCTGAGACGATTGTAACATCAGGGAGGAGAAATGCCAGGACACATCCGCCCGTCCAGTTGGCCGGGAGCCTGGAAAAGGCAAGGTTTCCGCCACAGACAAAGACAGTACCATTGGGAGGACAAAGAGGTGGGGTTGGTGAGGAATACTTTGTGACCACCGAGCAGTTCCTTACATTCAGGAACCCTACATCAACATCATTAGAAGTGTTTTGAAAAGATCCTATAAGGCACATCATAAAGCCCTCCACAACTTGCACCCTAAAGGGTAACCCAGGACCACACACTGTGCCCTCTTGAATGGTATTGTTAACAGGAATGGCCAGTGGCATCATTACACCTGTGGTCATACAAAGCCAGCAATCTCTGGCAAGAGTGGGATTGGAGTCATTAAGCAGGGAAAAGGTGGTCTCTAAAATACCTAGGGTGTTAGCATCTAGATCAGGGAGTTGGGATTTAGGTAGTGCCAGGGGGTGATACATAAGTTTGGGGATCTCTGGTTCCAGTCGCCTAATTACCTCAATGTGTTTAATGGCATCTGTGGGCCCCCCTCCATCAGAGATCCCTACAGGGGCCGTGCTAGACCAGCAGGAGGGCTTGCCAACAATACCATAACAACCAGCCAGCTTCATGTAGCCAGATATGTCTCCCCCTCCAAACATAGGTTGAGAAAAATAGGCACTATTTGGTGGACCCTCCCCTTTGACGGCAGTCAGCGTAGCCTCAAAATATGTTTTCCCATTTTAATACAAGGGGAGGCCTCCGTATAGCATGAGGAATGAATTGTTGACGTAAAATTGCAAGTTGAAGAGCATTGTGGAGTGCCCTCCGGGTTTGGAGCTTTAATTTTTGGCTTATTGATACAAACCCAATTGGGGTGGGTAGCACCCGTAGTCTGGAAACTTGTACTGAGGTAAGCTACCCTATTGGTACAATCAGAAGTGGCGGTGTAAAAGCCTGGGGCCTGCGTCATTGTTCCCCCTTTGCATTCACAGGGGGTTCCATAGAGGTATGTTAGAAGATTTGTGCCGGCCGGGGGACCAAGGCCCCCATGAACTAACTCACCCAGAGGGAACATCACCAGCAGAGTCCATCGCACGGTTCGGAAGCTTGGTGGCAACGACAGGCTCAAGTGTCTGGGGGTCTTCATCTGTAGCCTCATGTTTGTCATTCACTGGTCTTATGCAGCGTTCCGGGACCCAAATGGGCTTTTCTGCTCCTGGAGGGAAAACACATATGGCTCCTCTCACTCTCGCTAAGAGTGGAGCCAAAGGCTGCCACCTTCCGGTGGATAAATCTTTCCACCGTACCTGAGCATTTTGTACAGTGGGAGGGGAGAAATGGCGCTGTGCGGCCTTACGTCCCCTCGCACCAGTGAGCAAAAAATTCAAAGTGAACAAGGTTATGGATAATAGCGCTTGTGGTCCCTGGCAGCATCTATATATCTCCCCCTCTTTTGTTTTTTGTAAATAGGTTTTTAAATGTTGATGGGCCCGTTCTACAATTGCTTGTCCCTGGGGGTTATATGGGATTCCAGTTTTATGTTTAATCTCCCACTGGGCACAGAATCGTTGAACTGCTTGGCTTGTATATGCGGGTCCATTGTCTGTTTTGAGGCAGCGTGGAGTGCCCATGCAAGAGAAAGCTTTTAAGAGATGTCCAATTACATCCTTAGCCTTTTCCCCAGTATGTAAGGTAGCAAAGATATAGCCAGAATATGTGTCAATAGAAACATGCACAAAAGACAGCTTTCCAAAACTTGGGAAATGGGTAACATCAGTTTGCCAGACATCATTGGGGTGTAAGCCTCTAGGGTTAACACCTAAACTGGGAGAATGAAGAAATGGAGCACATACTGGGCATAGGGAAACAATTTGTAAAGCCTGATCACGCGAGCATCCTGTGCGGAAGCATAAGGATTGTGCATTTAGATGAAATTTAGCATGGAGCTGTGAGGCCTCATCATGCCTGGTTATGGCAAATACCAGGCCCATATTGTGAGTGGCGGCATCTGCTTTAGCATTACCCTCCACCAGAGGCCCAGGAAGCTCCGAATGTCCTCGGATATGTCCAATAAACAAAGGATCTCGTCTAGCCAAAACAAGGAGCTGAACCGTTTGTAATTGTTCCATGATGGTAGATTGTCTGCCAATATAAGGGGCTGTTTCAATAACTAAGGCTAAATTGGCAACATAGAGACTATCAGTGTACACATTAAGTGGAATAGAATTGAATAGTTTAAGGGCCATAATTAAAGCCTCAACTTCTGATCTTTGGGCAGACAGTTTAGGAACAGAGTGTCGAATTACTTGAGATCCATCAAACACAACAGCAAACCCCCCTTTAGCTCCGTCTGTATAAACAGTCTGAGCTCCTGAGATAGGTTCCCTTTTAATAATTTTAGGAAAAATAATAGGACATTTTTTAAGGCCTTCTAGAAGTTTATGTCGGGGAAAGTGATTATCAATTTGACCTTTGAAATTACAAAGGAAGAGACACCAAAGATTATGTTCTTGTTGTAATTTTAAAATCATATCCTGGGTATAAGGCTGAATGAGAATGTCAAAAGTTTTTCCAAACAGTGCATCACCCAAATATTTGGCTTTCCAGATCAGATTTATCACTAGTTTATAAAAGGGAGTTATCACCTGAGAGTTAGAAGCGGATAGATGGACCCAATAGATGGGACCTGTTTGCCAAAACACTCCAGTAGGAGTTAATTTTGATGGCAGGATTATAAATGATAGGGGTATAGAATAATCTATCTGGGTAACCTGTATCTTTTGTGGGGCTGTTTTTATTAACCTGAGTGCCTTCAAGGCTTTTGGAGTAGGTTTTTACAGGGAGGTGGGTGAGGGGTCTCCTCTCAAAAGGTCATACAGGGGTTTAAGTTAGTAGTTTAATATACTTAATGTTTAATCAACAATGTGAATTTATTTACCAAAATTAATTTTTATCTTAAACAGTAAGAATTATTAGGCAATAAGGATCTTTCTTTAAAGAAATAAACTTACATTTTAATAGGTGTTTATCATATCAAAATATGGACAAAATTTTTGTTCACATTAGTATAGTTAAATTAGGAAAATAACCTGAAATACCCTTAAATTAATTATAGTCAGTTTAGTATATATAAATCTCTTTTTTAATTGTTCTAACTTTTTATATCATCTGTTTAGATACCAATATAAAACCCCCCTTTTTTTTTTTTTTTTTTTTTTAGGAAAATGAATATAAAGACCTTGTTTTACCCAAAGATGATTTCTTTCTTCTTTTTAGGATCCATGTGTGCTTTTTCTTTGTTGAAGCACCTTTTTCTTAAAAAAAAATATACTTTGGAACAATTTCTGAAAACCTTAGAATCTATAAACAAATTATTATACTTTGATAAGGAATATCAATGAAAGTATGGTTAAAACCCTTAGATATTTTGTAGAAATAATTATAATAATTTATCATCTTATGAGTTTAAACAGTAACTTTGAGAATTAGAAATTACTTGGTTGTATTTTCACTTAAAAGCAAATTTACAGTAAACACATTTATCTCAAATATCTGTAACTGAAAAGGCAGAGTATCTTGATAAATGTAGATATAAAACATAAATTATGGGCTTCCTGTTGAAGAAAAACAATTAGGCAAATATATATTAACTAATCAATTAGGCATGTGCTAATTAATTTATAGATTAACAAATATAGGTTATTTAAATATCTAAAAAATATATATTAAGAATAAGAACTTAACTTATAATTGTATTAACTTTATGTAACCACGTGGTCTTAAAATATTTGGATCCATTTTAATTTATTTTTAACTAGGAGTGCACTCTTTTATGTGACGTCACTTGATGTAACTGAAATAAGATCCTTGAGTATACATTTTTATTTTTATAGTTAGCAATGAGAATAAGGATTTTTTGGTCATCACAGGAACTTTGTCGGTTTGTTCCTGTGGCGAGTAAATGCATCCTCATGACCTCTAAAATTAAAGGTAAAATATAAAGAAGCATATTTGATATCTCTCATCAATAGAACATTATTTAGTAACACAACTATAAAGAAAAAGTCAGGTTATTTAACTTAGAATTAGCTTAAATTTAGGACTGTAACATAGAAACTTGTAGAATTAAATTTTGTCTGAAAAAGATATCTTTCGTTAGCATTTACAGGTAGGCATCTTTTAAAAATACAGGCTCTGAGCAGCTCCGGTAGAAATCTGAAACACAGCAGTACAGGTTAGTGGCTGGAAGGTGGGACTAGAAGTCCTGTCTGAGTGACTGTGGAAGAACCAATCGGTAGCCCCAAAAGTGTGGGAGGTGGGACCAGGAAGCCGCTCTTCCAGCCAGGCAGCCCATGGTTACCATGGTGATGCAAACAGCATGGAGTTCGCTGCCCATTTTCAGGGCAAAAGTTCTCCAAGTTTTCTTAGCCGATTGCATTTTGTTTGATTTTGTCTGCATTTTTCCCTGCCTGGCCAAGATCTTACTGCGGTAGCAGCTTGTTTTGTCTCTGTATCGCCCCGTACACTCTGGCTTTCGGGGCCCGGGGTGGGCCCCTGTTCCCGTTTCCCGGCTGCAATGGGCGTCCCTGAGCAACAAACTTGGAAGGATACTCGCTGCTCCAATGATTCCCCTAGCCACATTGGGGACAGGGGCCAGGCATGCCTTCCCGACCCCGCCTATCCCCCTCGGGACAATTTCATTTCTTTCTATCTGCATCAATCAGGCTATGAAGTCAGAATAAGGCCCAGAGGGTCCTTGGGCAATTTTTGAAATTTTTGTTTCAGCATTTGAAATAGGTAGAGCCTTCCAAGCCTGAACGGCTGCTGTAGCTATCTGAGCATAGACCCCAGGATCATAATTAATTTGTTGATTTATGATAGCATATTGTCCCGAGCCTGTTAACATTTCAAGGTTACGCCATGGGAAGCCGGCGTCCTGATTGACTCGGGCTAGCTCGCGACACCTCTCTTGATTTTCACTTTCCCACAACAAAAAAAATCCCCTCCGAACAATACAGCCCTACAAAGCTGTTGCCAGTCACTAGGTGTCAGCTGATTGGCAGAGAAAGACTTGAAGAGAGTCAATGTGAAGGGGGCATGGGGTCTGTAATTAGTAACTGCCTCCTTTAGTTGTTTAATATCCTTAAAGGCTAAAGAAACGTACACTCTGGCCGGCTGTCCATAGGCATCCAGGTTTTCAATTACTGGAAAAGTTTGGGCCGTCTTAGGCTGCCACTGAATACCCTTGCCCCCCCGCCTTCTGGGGTTGTCCTCGTCCCAATTGGGGTTGTAAGGAGGGAGCGCAACAGGGATTGGGGCCATAGGTGCTTTAAATCTTGGCTTCTTCATTTGACCCTCTAGTTCCTCCTCCTGCCAGCTGTTACCATGGAGCCCAGTTAGTAAATCCCTTATCTTAGAAATGTACTCAGCACTGTGAAGCCCAGCTCAAGGCCAGAGGCCTTGTTTACATATTTTTGTGAAAAACTAGTAAGGGAGTGTCCAGCGCCTGGAGTGCTAATTTTTCAGACAGTAGCCAAATAAAACAGGGCAATATGAAAATAGGAAATTTATCCACATTGAACCTTTTTGTAGAGATTCTTTTGCTGAAAATCCTAAAATAAGCCATGGTGAATATTTTGGAGAAGGTCAGTTAAGACTTTTCTGTGGGCCTATTAGGGAGGGGGAAGATGAGAAGGCAGGGTTGAGAGCAGCTAGGGTGGATCTAAGAATGAAGAAGGAGATGTGAAAGAATAATGGGAAAGGGATAAGGACTCTGCCATTTGCTCTTCCTGGACCTGGCCAAGGACTTGTTCACATTCTGCAAGCTGTTCCTTAATCTTTATTTTATCTGTTAACAAAGCATCCTTAACCAGTCTCCATAAAGAGAAAGTGGCGATTGGGATACTTTCCGGACCTTGATCCCTCAACAATCTTTGTAAATCACATCTGACCTGATCCAAATCATTGTTATTAAGAAATCCCCCTGTCAGAAACCAAGGACATGCCTGGGCAATAACTTCAACGAATTCTGTTACAGTTTTTGTTTTTATTCCTGTTCCTTGTGTGTTCAACAGCTCTCTGAGTTCGTTGGCCAGACGAACTTTAGCTGCTGAGTTACCCATGGTGCGCACCTCTTTTCCCCTTCTCTTATGGAAGGTCTCTTTTCCCCTTCTCTTATGGAAGGTCTCTTTTCCCCTTCTCTTATGGAAGGTCTCTTTTCCCCTTCTCTTATGGAAGGTCTCTTTTCCCCTTCTCTTATGGAAGGTCTCCAATTCTCCCCCTTCTCTTATGGAAGGTGAGTCCCGTACGCTTACCTCCGCTTTCCGGTCGGTGGGACTTCCAAACTGCCGCGTCCGGCAAAATGGACTGAGTCCGGCGGGAGACGTCGGGATTAACAAAGACACAGGAGTCCGAGGTCCTTCATCCAGGGAGATTCTGACTTTATTATCTCAGCTCATACTTATATATTTCTTTCAGATAGAATAGAAAGTCACTAGTAGGCGGGGGCAAGGAGGAGGGGAAAACAGGTGGTTCATGTCGACTCATAATGAGCCTTCAACCAGGAGCCTTATCAGACCCAAGCAGGTCAGGGCGTCCCCACATGACCATTACAGGCTGAAATAATATGAAAACAGACACCACAAATCCTACAAGGCCTTGTGAGCTCCTTCAAGGCCCTGTGAGCTGGCCTCTTTGACGTGCACAAAAATCAGGGCTGGATCCAAGCCCTGAGGGCCGGGGGGAGTCCGTGCCAGCAACAGAATATAAGAAGAGCACATGGAAACCATTCAAATTGTATAAAATTTGACAATTTTTATTACCAAGGGATGCTAGCAAGCATCTAGAAAGAAAACCTTGCCTATTCATGCAGTCACAACACAAAGCCGAAACCCTATGCTAATGTATCTAGATATACTTTTTTCTAAGTCAAATTTCAAATTCTTACTTTATTATCAGAAATATCCCCTGGCCTCCAATAATGTGAGCTTTTCTCAGGAGGAAATCTCCTGTTTAAGTCTCTGAGCATCTCCGTAATAACACTGTTTCCTTTGGGATCCTCTCAGAATTCTTCTAATCCAAGGCTTCCAGGCAATCAGATTGCTTATATTTTCTCAATTTAGAAACTCAAATGGTCTCCAGTGGATATGTGCATAGACTGAATTGAAGAGACTATTCAGCTCTTTGTTCTAAATATCCATTTCCAACTTCAGATTTGCCAGCAAGTCCCAGCTGAGCATTGCCTGGGCAGGGACAAGCATGTCCACACATAGTGTGAGGGTCTGGGGGTTGGATACTCTTAGAGACCAGGCACAAGGCACTCAGCACCCTTTAGAATGACAGAGCTCTGTTTGTAGCTCTCAAGCTATTTAACAGGTGACTGTCACACCTAGAAAAACGCCAGCAGGAAGACATTAAGACTGTAACTCACAGTCCCAGGAACATAGAAACAGCATATGGTGAATGGGATATGTAGTGTTCACATCCCAGGGGATCAAGGTCAAAGTGGAACAATTCCCTGATGCTGTTGCACAAATGAACGAAATGAGAACATGCTGTACAGGAGAGGTTCTGAGATTAGCAAATCGACCCAAGCTGCTGGCCTCCGGCTGAGTCAGTCCTAAAAGACTCTGCTACAGAAGCATCTGGCAGGTAGGCAGAAGCACCGGCTCTGTGGGATTCACTGGCTAACCCAGCTCAGAATGGAAACGCCATTCCCTTCAGAGCCTTTGAGCACAGACAGGTATCTCTGAGGGTTGGGGTTGGTACTGAGATCTTACAGGGCTGAGTTTTGCTATTTCCTTTTACATCCCTGTGTGCCTATGTTGCACATGTGTGACAATGATGTGGCAGGTGTGCAGCCAGTGCTAAACAACATCTTAATCTGAGTCTTTTTGTCCATTTCAGAGATTGCCTCTGATTTAGAGAGAAATGTTAGAGACTCTATTGCAGGTGTGCTGACTGGGGACATGTTCACAGCTCCAGGCATTAGCCTTAGAATATGTCTTTTATAGTCGTTCATGTAGTCTGCCTGGCAACATGTGGATGAACTGGGGACTGAATTGTGCTTCTTTCTGTTCTTTCTTCCTGGAGTCCTGCTCTTGGATGCTAAGGTGCTGACCACTCCATCAATTTTATTGGGACATGAGTGCTTAAACCTCAGTCATCACAGTAGCCTCCTGCTGTCGACGCCCTAGGAAGGGAAATGGGAAGCAGAGCTCAGAAAGAAACAATGTGACCCGATGGAGGCCCCGTGTCTACACCGTCTCCGAGGTCTTCAGGGTCCCAGTCTGCTGACTTGTATTCATGTCCCGCAATCCACTCATGTCCCGGAATCCACTCTCCATTGAGAGTTTGGTCATCTTAAGGTGTAAATCAAGTATTGTCTCTCCTTGCTGAACACCTATCGGAGTCTTCCCCTTTGGATTAGAATAAAACTCAAAGGCCTCGCCATACCTTAGCAGACCTCTGGCCAGGACCTGATTCTTTTCCTCCTACCTGGTGTCACCAACATCCCCTTTGCTGTCTACCTTCAGCCTTGTGAGCTTCTTCCTTTGCCTCAAACACACCAAGTCACCTGAGTTGGCACTGTCAGAATGAAACTCTATGACAGCTGAGCTCGGCCACGGGCAGAAGAGCCCGTGGGGACAAGCACGGATATTTCTTCCCTCCATTTCTTCTGCCATGTTTCCCACACTGGCATGTTGATGCAGAGTTTCTGGTTTCAGAACACAGGGAAAACCACCCAGGAGAACTGCCACCCAAGAGCTCTGAAAATAAGTCTCCAGTACACAGCGTGCAGGGATTTGCTGCATACGTAGGACTTGCCCTGTAATAACTATGCCCTATCCAGGATGAGAGTCACTAAGAAGCAACCCAGGGGAAAGCTGTAAGCAGACATTTGTGCTTCCAACCTTCCTCCTTTACAGATCGCCATCAAATCCTCATCAGTCCATGAGCAGTGGAGGAGAATCCCCAGTCGCCCCAGCCTGTGGTTAAGATTCACCCCTTTCCCTTTCACTCCTCAGCCTTCCTGATCTCAGTTCATGCTAATAGGTTTCCTTGTTGTGAGGATTAAATGAGATCACAGGATGACACCTCACTGGCGGATTAGATCCTAATGCCAGAAAATAAGTTCCCCTGTGATGTTGCATTTCCATCTGTAGGAGATGCTCCACATGCATGGAGCAGGATGTTCTCAGCAAAGCATCACCATCGCCCAAGAAAGGCAAGAGACCAGCATGCAGATTTTCAAAGGAGCCTCTAAAAACTTATTCACCAACTCACAGTCTCTTTGCCATTCAAAGCAGGCAGGAGGAGGGAGTAGGTGGGAAGATTAGGAGAGTCTCAGGATTGGGTGGGCTATCAGGGACCAAGATCTGACCACCCAGGGTTGCTAGCACTCACACCTTGTTGGTATGACACACTGAGACATTGACAGGCAGAGGAAGCGTGAGACAGTCCAGAGGTGTGGGGGCCACCACCCAGAAGGGATGAGAGCCAGAGGACTCCTGGTGGAAACGATGCTCAGGCATCTAGCTTCTGTGGCCCAACTGCATGGTGGGGGTCTCCAGGTCAGAGAGCTCAGAAGCATAGGAGCCACTTGGGGGTCTTTATTGCTACGGGATTTGTCTTATCTGTGGCTTGCAGATGTTGGATACCACTTTGCAGAGCACGCCAGGCAGGCAGGCTTTTGATGGCTAAAAATATGCTTATTGAGGCTGTGCTAATAACAATGAGATGTGTAAAACTTTGAGTTTGGCTCTGGCAGGCTTTCAAGCTAACAGGTCCCAGCCTGTTATAGAGAAGTAAACAACCTGGCGGCCACTGTCCGGAGGCCATCTTGGATTTGTTTATACAACAGGGTAGAAGTTATGGGAGAAAAGAAGAATCTTTCGTGAGAGCTGCCACTCCTAAGGTGGGGAGATTGGGGGCTGCTGCTTTCTTTATTTACTGACTGATGGGCCACATGGACAACTTGAAACTTGGAGATGTCATGGACTATGGTACGATTTCTCCTCCAGAAATGTGCAGGGGGCTTTGTAACCTGCCTGGTGGCAGAGGGTCTGGGGATTGCTCTGTGAGGAGGGACCTGGTGCTCAGGTTAGAAGGATGAGTGCACCTGTGTTCCAGGCCTGGGACAGTCATGCCATGTAGCCCAACAGGGACTTGGGAGAGTGAAGAGGGTAATATCAATAATTTAGCCACAACAACAGAAATTGCCTGGGGTGGTTTTGAGGAAAATAACTCATGATAACCTACCCATGCAGGACGAAAGGGCAGCCTAAACATCTATGAGGACTTTAAGGGACCTCTTTGGGAAAGCAGTGGGAAAATGAGTGTCTGTCCTGGGTGGATGGAGGATAAATGGAAGTAGGGGAGAGCAGGGAGGGGAGAGAAGGCAACAGCAGCCTGCTGTGAGTGGACCAGAGGACGTCTCACCAAGGAGTCCGGCAGGAGGCCTCAGAAAGGGTAAGGAAGTCCCCACAGGAAATGGAGTCCACCTCCACAAGACCAGAACATGACACCAGCTTGAGAAGCCACCTGCATAAGAGCCTCAAGGACCCTCTCTGTTCACTTCCCTTCCATCCAACCCTGGCAAGCCAGCCATCAGCGGTTGGGCTGACAGGGCAGGAAGAAGAGGAAACAGAAAGAGCATTTATGTCCATAGACACCGAAATGGCAATTCAACATGCAATCCTAATGACAAACACTGAGAAAATAAAAGTGGGGTATTTGGATGTCAGCGTTAAAGCCAACAGTTGACATAATGTGGGGACCCTTGAAGGATCCCAGTGAAACTATGAACAAGGCAAGAAGGTCAACCATTTCCACCATAACGTAAGTGATCTTGAGGTACTCGTCAGACAATTAGATGAAGAAAATGATTATGGTCATCAAAGTTAGGAAGAAGAAATAAAACAGAGAAGACCTGATTAGGTAGCTACAGAATCAATGATAAAATTAACCCAAAAGATTTCCACAGGACAGGAAAACATAACATTGACACACAAAATCAATAGTGTATGTATATATGCACAAATAATAGCCAGTTAGAAGATGAAGTTAATCCATGTTCCCCAATTATAATAGAAACAAGAAATAAACATTTATGGACAAGCAGGAGCAGAGGAGTTTGCAGCCACTATGCAGGAAAGCATAAACACGTCTACTGATAAAAGTAAGCTTGAATGGGTTGGTCCCCCATCAGTCAAGGTGACACATGTCAAACTTATCAACAGCTCAATTATCACTGACTTCACATACAGCTTTAATGTGATCCCAGTGAAAATCTTAACGAACATTTTCTTGGAGCCATGCAAGTTGATTTTAAAATTTGTATAGCTCAATAAGCAGAAGTATAGACAGAAAGATTCTAGACTGTAAGTCTGGGAGGGGGTTCGTCATGCTGGGTATCAAAACACAGGGGGCCGCAAGGGACCAGCACTCTGAGGGCCAGAGGGGCAGTCAAAATGGGGGAAGGGGAAACAAAGGGCAAAAGGGAATATAAATTATTCAGTTTTGAAAATGAATGACATTCTGATCAGTGTTTTTATCCTGGATATGGCTGGAGGATATTGTGCTAATTGATTGAAATGAGCCAGACTCAAAAGGGCAATAATAATAATAATAATAATAATAATAATAGTATTAGTATTAGTAGTAGTATTATATAATGCTTCTTACAGGAGGGTCCCACCATAGTCAATTCAGGGAAACAGGAAGTAAAGGGTGGCGTCCAGGGGTGGGCAGGGGCCTGTGGTGAGCTGTGTCTTAATGAGTACAGAATCTCAAGTTTGGGCAACACAGAGGGTTCTGGAGGTGGTGTTGCTGTGGGTTGCATAACAATGGGAAGGTAGGTGAGGCCATTGAATCACCTACACCTAATAGGATTAGAAAGGCACAGGTTAGGTTGTGCATAAATTCAGCACAGTAAAAATCAATGAATAAAAAGAGGACAGATAGTGTGCTATCTCTGGTGTAAGAAAAAAGAGAAAATAGTAGAATATGCACATATCTGTGTTTATTTACCAAAGAAATCACAAGAATGGTGAGGCAGAGTTCTCTAGAGCAATGGAATCAATGGGCTACTATACAAACATATAGCATAAATATTTAAGAGGAGACTTTTAAGGTCATTGGCTCTTAGGATCTTGGGGTGTGAGAAGCCTCATGAGATACATCTGCAGGCTGAAGAGCCAGGAAGACCAGTGCTGTCATTTACTGTGAAGCCATAGCCCTGAGGAGCACAGAGGGTTGGGTGGCAGTACATCAGCTGGTCTAAGCCCTGTCTGCATCTGAAGAGTCAAGAACAGGAGGCCATTGAACAGACGGCCCAATTCAAGGGAAGAAAGTAACTCACCCTCCTCCCATCTGTATCCTATTTGTAACCTATTTGGATGATTCTCACTCATGTTGATGAGTGCAGTTACCTTCCCTCCATCTGCTGAATCAAATGCAAATCTCTTCTGAAAATACCTTCACAGAGACACACAGAATCGTGTTTTACCAGATAGCTGGGCATCCCCTAGCCCACTCAATATGACACATAAAATCAACCTTCACAAATAAGGACAAATCAGAAAACAAGATGATTACCAATAAGGAGTGGGGATGATGAAGAATAAGGAATGTTGTACATATTAAAAAAATTAAACACACACTCACACACACACACACACACACACACATATCCATTCAAAAGTTGAACTAAATCAATAGAAATAAGATGAGAGTAAACAACCCCTGAACCAGGCTGAAGCAAAGGAAACAAACTGGCCTTCACAGGATGCTATCATCACACTAAACTGGTGAAGGAGGAGGGAAGGAGCAGGAGGGAGGGAGGAGGCAGAGGAAGAATGAGTCAAACTGAGCAAAATATTATCAACAGGGGAATCCTGGAAAAGATGTAGAGTTAGATTTTGCATGACATTTATTTTCAAATATTTTTATTAATCCAAAATATTTTCCAAACAAAAGGTAAAAAAAAAAAATGACAACAAAAGCTATTACTGTCACCTGGCTCTCTCCCTTCTTCTAAGTCTGGTGTCTGGCCTGGCAGCGGGCAGCTTTGTATTTGAAATCATACTGGTGTGTTTTAGATCAGCCCCCCAAATTGTTGCCATGGGGGACCTCCACTTTTAGCAATGACGATGACAGTCACTGAAGAACAATGCCTAGGGATATTTAGACTTCAAGCAGTTTCATGTCTTTCCCTTGACAACTCAGCTTTCAGTCTGAGAGCAGGAGAAAAAAAGAAATTAAAAAGGAAATGAGAAAAAACATCAAAATACTTCTTTGAATTTATGCCTCATAATTCTGCATAGATCACATAATTAGAACTCCAAATCCATGCTACTTTAACTTGAAATGAATTGGAAATGTATGCCATCTTTTTTCATCTGAAAAGAAAGCAATGTTACTTCAAAATATTTCTTGCCTCCTTTTGCTTCATGTTAGTTTATAGTCGCATTGAAATGATTTTAAGATAATGACCTTCATTTTTTAGCATCCACACTGATCCACTTACTGTGGACCATATAACACATGGGCCTTTGGGGGAAATTCCGATCCAAACCAAAGCACTACCTGAGATAAAAGTGGATGTGGAATGTACCCAACAATAGTGACGACAGTATGTCTACTCTTGTTAATGTCCACTTCCCAGCCCACATGCACACACATGTATGCATGTTCGACCCATGTGTTGGCTGAATGACATTCAGGCTTTTTTCCCCTCCATAAAGATCATTCTTTTTGAATCTGAACTCCAGACTTGCTTAATCACAATTGAAGTGTGATAGAAAATCGTGGTCTCTTTTGCTTCCTAATTAAATCAGATCAAATATATGAAACCACCATGTTTAGAACATTGCAGATGAGAGATAATTGTTGGTTTATCCCCTTAATTTGCATTTGGAGATGCAGTGAGATATGATAGACAGTCAACAGAGAGATCAGTGAGAAAGCCGTCCTGAGACTTGGGCTCAAAGCGTGGATGTGCTCTGGCTTCTCGGAGAGACAGCCTGTGAGGGAGGAAAGAGAGAACAGGACCGGGAAGGTGAGTGGACAGTCATGATTAAGAATGCCAACCCAGCAGGTTCAGTCTTCTTCCCTAGGCATTGGGTGGCCCTTGGCCAGGGTGCGACATGATCGAAGCTCTGTTGTAGGAAGGATGGTGTGCACAGGGAGGAGTGGGTCCTAAAGGGGGAGTCAGTGGCTCAGAAAGGAAGGTGAGGGAACTGCATCTGTTCCTATTGATGCCGTAACAAATGAGCACAAGCACAGTGGCTAGAACACAGCAATTGATCATCCTACCCTTCTGAAGGTGAGTTTTCTTAAAACTAAGGTGACTTCAGGGGAAAATCATCTCATTTTTTCTGGGTGCTAGGGGCCACCCACTTCTTGGCTCATGGAGGCTTCCTATATCTTCCAGGTCAAGAGGACATCATCTTCAAATCCTTATTCCTCTGTCTCCCGTGCAGTTCTGTCACAGGGCTGGAGGGTGCAGAGGATGTCCTTAAAAGGAAGAAGACCTCAAATTACGACATGAGAGTCTTTCGCTTCCTCACAGAAGGTGATGTAAAGATGGGTCAAAGTGAGACACAGATCTGTTTAATAAGGAAGAAAACAAGGGCACACACAGAAGGGTGTGATGTGGGTGTGGGCTTTGCTCGGTGTGTATATATGCTGATCTACAGCACAAGATGGGAGAGGGTATTTCTCGTTCTCCAGTGCTGGTTACTTGACATGTTGATAGTTAATTGTTAGGGGTTTATCTTCTTCTTTGCTTTTGATGAAATGTCTCAGCTAGCTTCCCCATCTTGGGGCTTCTTCATCATTCCGCTCAGTGAATGTGAACTGTACTACATTTTTGGAACCCTGAGGGTTTGATGGAGACCATGAGGAGAAACAAAGCAATCAGATCCTAAAAATATAAATCACAGAAACATCTGTTTGTTGAGCAGGAGCATTTTTTAGGCCCAGGTCAGGAGAGAGGCTATTGACAGATCTGCTCACAGGTCTCATAATTGATCTCTAGTGTGTTTGTGTTCAGGGTAGGTGGCGGTGGCATTTAACCCTGGACTTTCAATCATGGCCACTCGTGTGTTGTCCCCCACTGCTTTCTACCTGTCCTTATGTCTTCTAGCCTTGCTCAGTTCCAACAGGGGCTCCCACTGAGCCTCCCTGAGCGTGGAGTGTGCACACCTCTGTCCTGGCCACTCATGGGGGACAGGATGCAGGGATTCCACAGACCTCCGTGCTCACCATGGAGCTGTGGGGGATGGCAATGCAAAATCGGCAGGCACTGGATGACAGAGAGGAACATTCTTAGCAGAAACAGCAGACACACCCCGGAGAGCAGAAGCCCAGGAAACACAACACAAGCCCTGCACCAGGTCTCTGGGACGGGCCCTGGACTCTGAGGCCAGTCCTCCTGTCTGCACCCCAAGAGGGAGCAGGCGGAGGCCCCTGGGTGTTGTGTGCCTGTGTCCATTGCCTTCTGGGTCACTGGGTATGTGTACCCTGAGCCCTGTGGGTTTAATCCCTTCTGTGCACATGCTCTCAATGGGAGTTTAAGAAGAATTGACAGCTGAGCACTTTCATCCCAGTAAAGCCACAAGGCCTGCTGATAACTCTTTAATTGAAAAAGCATTTTCAGTTTTCAGATAGGCCTGGGATTACATTAGGTACTGATGATACTTCAGCTGGTGTTCCTAGGTCACTGTTAGTACAGCTCATCCCCAGACAGATCCATAAACACAGATTTGATGTTTGAAATGCATGACACTGTTGGCCAGGAATTATATTATTCATGCATAAGAAACTACACACTTATATGGATGATATAAATATCTACATTTTTTATTTTAAGATATATTCAATGAGTTAGTACCGGGTCTATGAAACATATTTAGTAATAAAAACAATAATGGCGCCTGTGAAGATATGGAATCGATAGTAGCTTCAACTCTAGTGTATCATTAAATGATAGTATTCTGCAGGTGAAAGGATTTACATAGGCCCCTCTGGAAAGGTTTCTAAGCTACTCTTTGTACTTAAAATTAACTTAAATGATATTGTGAAAATGAATATGTGTGAGCGAATATGTGTATGATGTGTGTCTATAGTTTATTCACAGGTCAAACTTCAAAATGTACAAAAGAATATAAAATAAAAATTGCCCTGACATCCTGTCCCTTGGCACCTTAGCTCCCTTTCCCAATAAGTGTCTCCATTTCTGTGCACCCTAACAGTATGCTTACATAAGTAGATTCATATTTGTGTGTATTTGTGGTTACATGAATTTATATAATGATGCATAACCAAGTGACAAAATCACATGTGTAAGCATGTGTGTGTGGACTAGTACATGTGTGTATTCCTCACTACTGTGAACATAGAGGAAAAGGAAAGTGTGCAATAGTACAGTCTGCAAAAAAGCAAGCATCTGAGTTCCTGCAGGTAAGCAGACCCAGATTCTGCTCAATTGCAGACACAGGGCTGCTGTCCAAGTAGATAGGGAGAGAAAACAGCACTGTCAACACTTACACTGTTAGAATGTCCCCCCGACCATGCAGGAACAGTGGGGTAAGGAAAGCTCTAAAGGTGTTTGGTGAACCCCTTTAGATCCTCCTCTTCCCTTGTCGGAAGCAGACCCTGGCCTTAGGAGCAGCAGAGGAGATGTGGAGCCAGAGGTCCTCAGAGGCAGGCAACCTGGCCTCCTCTCTAGCAGTCAGCTCTAGGTGAGCAGAGGGCCACCTCTTCCCCGGGTCAGAGGCCCCAGAGCAGGCAACCAGGGCTCACAGTGAGGACAGAGCCTCAGACTGCCACGCCAGCAAACCATCCCCTGCCTTTCTGCTGTGGTAGCCCAGGCCCCATTGTGGTGGCTCAGCTGTGACTTATATGACCTCCCCCAGGTGACTGCCTTCTACAGAAAATTATGAGAAAATACAGGGTGGGGTTACTAAGCCCAGGGACAGTTTATACATAGCGAAAGTACTCAGGCTATTGCCCCGCTTCCAGAAGCTGAGAAGGGCAGCTGCCTGGCCTGCAGAGGGCCTGGGCTTCCCTAAGTATCACGAGTCTTCTGGGGCCTGGGCCCTAGAGTGGCCTTGCTGGAGGCAAGGGGGGCTTTAGGAGGGGTAGCTTCATGGGAGGCCCTTGGAACATAGGGGGTGTGCCCTCGAGGGATTGAGGTAGGTTGTGACACCCTAGTGAGCTCTTCCAGAGTAGCCAGAGCCCCTGCAGGAAGCCCTGGTGGGGAAAGGGTCCTGACAGGTCCAGGCCCAGCTTCTAATTCTCTAGTGTCCCTGATGGTTGCAAAGCTCAGAGTGTGGGTTCTGTCTTCCACAGGGGCTAGAAAGGTGCCAGAAAAGTGTCACCTTCACTCACTGCGGGCTACACATGGACACAGCAGGCTTCTCTGAGCTTGGGTTTGCCCTTCTGTGGGCCATTCTCACCCTCTCACCCTCTCACTCGCTGTCTAGGCCAAGTGTGCCATGAAGACTGTGGGAGGGCGCTGTGCACACTGGGAAGTGCTGTGTGGAGCTGGGGGGGTTTCCAGATTCTGAATTAAAATGAAAAACAAAGCAACAAAACAGAAACCCATACTGGAGCTCAGGCCCCAGTCCAGGACCACCCGCTGACCTATGCGGGAGCCCAGGCACAGGGGAGGCCCATGTCCACTGCCCTCCCCCTCTTGGGAGCCCAGGTCTGACTAACTTCCTTCTTGGGACACTGAGCCATTGCCATAGTCCTCTGCACGCAGTAGCCTCCACCTTGGGAAAGCGGACAGGGCCTAGAAGTGGCTGCATCTTGGAATAGGAATCCCAAAGCCAGTGCAAAGCCCACCCTTTCAGTTTCATCTCTAAAAGACATTGCATCCATTTTGAGACCACTCACAGGGACTGATACATCTAGTTACCTCCATTATGGCTACCACTACCTACACTTGCAGTAGCATCTGTCCAGGACATCAGGAACATGGTTCCTTCAGCAGGGTCTGTAAGCCCAACCCCAAGGTGAGGTACAGATAAGCCTTACACATACTACAAGATTGTAGAGTAGAAACTGTAACACCTCAGATCCACACTGTAAGAAAGGAAGACACATAGACAACATGAAAAAACAAGGGAGGAAAGTGCCCCAAACAAACAAGGATCCTGCAAGAACAGAACCCAGAACAGCAGAGTTGATGAAATGTCAGAGAAGGAGTTGAGAAGGTTCATAATTAAAATGAGCTGTGATTAAAGAATGAACTAAATGAGCAAATAGAGGCAAAAATTAATCACTCCAACAAAGAGATAAAGGGACAAGTACAGGTAGCAAAAGATTGCTTCAAGAAAGAGAGATTCTGGAGAAAAAAATCAGAAATCCTTGAAAGGAAGGAAACAATAAACCAAATAAAAAACTTGAGAGAAAGCATCATCAACAGACCAGATCACTTGGAAGACAGAGTGTCAGATAATGAAGACAAAGTATACAACTTGGAAAATAAAATTGACCACACAGTGAAGATGGTAAGAAACTATAAGGAGAACATGCAAGAATTATGGGACTGCATCAAAAGACCAAATCTAAGAGTTATTGGGACAGGAGAAGGCACAGAGTTTCAGACCAAAGGAATGCACAATCTCTTCAATGAGATAATATTAGAAAATTTCTCAAACATGAAGAATGAGTTGAAAAATCAAATACAAGAGGCTTACAGGACACCGAATATACAAAATTACAACAGATCTACACCAAGGCACATTATAATGAAAATACCTAGCAAACAGAATAAGGATAGAATCTTCAAGGCTAAAAGAGAGAGGAATCAGATCATATGTAGGGGGAGACCTACATAAATAAAATTTGTCTCTCAGCAGATTTTCCAACCCAGACCCTCAAAGCCAGAAGACAATGGAACAATATATACCAAGCTCTGAAAGAAGATATATGCCAACCAAGAATACTATATCCAGCAAAATTAAGCTTCAGTTTGAAGACAAAATAAAAACCTTTCATGATAAATGAAAGTTAAAAGAATTTGCAATGAGAAAGGCCACACTACAGAGCATCCTGAGCAAAATATTCCAGGAGGAGGAAGAGAAAACCAACAATGAAAATCAGCAAAGGAGAGGTTGGGGCTGTAGCTCAGTGGCAGAGTGCTCACTTAGAATGTGTGAGGCACTGGGTTCAATCCTCAGCACCACATAAAAATAAACAAATAAAATAAAGGCATCTGTCCATCTACAACTACTAAAAGTATTTAAAAAATAAATTTAAAAAAAAGAAAATCAGCAAAGGGAGGAACTATACTAAAGGAAAAAGTAATCAAAGGAGAAACCAAGTTAAAAACCCCAAATAAACCAAAATGTCCAGGAATATAAATCGTATTTCAATAATAACCCTAAATGTGAATGGCCTAAACTCATCAATTAAAAGACATAAACTGACAGATTGGATCAAAAAGAAAAAGACACAATAATATGTTGCCTTCAAGGGACTCTTCTCATAGGAAAAGACATCTACTGACTAAAGGTGAAAGGGTGGGAAAAATGTACCACTCACATGGACTGCATGAATAAGCAGATTTTTCCATCCTCCTGTCAGATAAAGTGGACTTCAAACCAAAGCTAGTGAAAAAGGATAACAAAGGACATTTCATGATGCTTATGGGATTCATGCATGAACAAGACATAAGGATCATAACTATCTATGCCCCAAACGATGGGGGCATCTATGTATGTCAAACAAACCCTTCTCAAATACAAGAACCAAATAGACCACAACACAATAACACTGGGTGACTTTAAACCCTCCATCGATAGATCTTCCAAAATAAAACTAAACAAAGAAACTACAGAACTCAATAATAGAATCAATTAGTTGGACTTAACAGACATATATAGAATATTCCATCCATCAACAAGTGAATATACTTTCTTCTCAGCAGAACATGGTTCCTTCTCCAAAATAGACCATATATTATGCTAAAGTCTTGGCAAATAAAAAAAAAAAATAGAGATACTACCCTGCATTCTAATTGACCGTAATGGAATGAAATTAGAAATCAATGATAAAATTAAAAAGAGAATCTACTCCAACACCTGGAGACTAAACAATATGCTATTGAATGACACATGAATAACAAGAGACACAGGGAGGAAATAAAAAAAATCCTTAGAGTTAAATGAGAACTCTGATATGATTTATCAAAATCTTTGAGACACTAGGAAGACAGCTCGAAGAGGAAAGTTCATTGCGTGAAGTTCATTCATTAAAAAAGAAAAAGTCAACAAATAAATGACCTGTGATTATAGCTCAAAGCTCCAGAAAAGGAAGAACAAACCAACACCAAAAGTAGTAGATGACAGTAGATAATTAAAATCAGGGTTGAAAGCAATGAAATTGAAACCAAAGAAACAATTCAAAAAATTGACAATACAACAAGCTGGTTCTTTGAAAAAAAAATAAATAAAATTGACAAACCCATAGCCATTCTAACAAAAAGAAGGAGGGAGAAAACTCAAATTACTAAAATTTGTGATGAAAAAAGAAATATCACAACAGATGCTAGAAGACAATCAAAACTATTTTGAAAACTGATACTCCAATAAAATAAAAAACCTTGAAGACACCAACACATTGCGAGAGGCATTCGATCAACCCAAACTGATTCAAGAGGACATACACAATTTAAGCAGATCAATTTCAAGTAAGGAAATAGAAGATGCCATCAAAAACCTACCAACCAAGAAAAGCCCAGGACCAGATGGATTCACAGCTGAGTTCTATAAGACCTACAAGAAAGAATCAATAAAAATACTCTTCAAATAATTCCATGAAATAGAAAAGGAAGGAATTCTTCCAAACTCATTCTACAAAGCTAGTATCATCCTGATACTAACACCATGCAGAAACACATCAAGGAAAGAGAATTTCACACACAAATATCCCTGATGAATAGTGATGCAGAAATTCTCAATAAAATTCTGGCAAATCACATACAAAAACATATTTTAAAAATAGTGCACCATGATCAAGTGGGGTTCATTCCAGGGATGCAAGGTTGGTTCAACATACATAAATCAATAAATATAATTCATCATATCAATAGACTTAAAGATAAGAATCATATGATTATATGAATTGAAGTGGAGAAAGCATTTGACAAAACACAGCACCCTTTCATGTTCAAAATACTAGAAAAACTAGGAACAATAGGAACATACCTCAACATTGTAAAGCAATCTATGCTAAACACAAGGCCAACATCATTCCAAATGATTAAAAACTGGAAGCATTCCTTCTAAAATCTGGAACAAGATAGGGATACCCTCTTTTACCATTTCTATTCAACATAGTCCTTGAAACTCTAGACAAAGCAATTAGACAGATAAAAGAAATCAAAGGGATACAAATAGGAAAAGAAGAACTCAAACTATCATGATTTGCTGACAACATGATTTTATACTTACAGCATTCAAAAAACTCCACCAGGAAACTTCTAGAATTAATTAATGAATTCAACGAAGTATCAGAAAATAAAATCAATTCCCACAAATCAAATACATGTTGATTCATTGTACACAATTGCAGCACAATTTTTCATTGCTCTGGTTGTACATAGTGTCACACCATATGTGCAGTCTTACATGTATCTAGGGTCATGGTGTCCATCTCATTCTAACATCATTCCTGTTTTCCTATACATCAGTGATGAATTCTCTGAAAGAGAAATTAGGAAAACTTCCCCATTCATAATAGCCTCAAAAAAAATTGGGAATCAACTTAACAAAAGAGGTGAAAGACCTCTATAATGAAAACTATAGAACACTAGAGAAAGAAATTGAAGAAGACCTTAGAAGATGGAAAGATCTCCCTTGCTCTTGGATAGGCAAAATTAATATCATCAAGGCCATAATACCCAAAGCGCTATACAGATTCAATGTGATTCCAATTAAAATCTCAGCATCATTCCATATAGAAATAGAAAAAGCAATCATGAAATTCATTTGGAAAAATAAGAGACACAGAATAGCCAAAGCAATCCTTAGCAAGAAAAATAAAACAGGAGGCATCATAATACCTGACCTTAAACTATACTACAAAGCTATAGTAACAAAAAATGACATGGTATTGGCACCAAAATAGACATGGTCTACCAATGGTACAGAATAGAGGACACAGAGACAAACCCACATTAATACAGTTATCTTGTACTAGACAAAGTTTCCAAAAACATAGAGAAAAGAGAGCCTCTTCAACAAATGGTGCTAGGAGAATTGGAAATCCATATGCAACAAAATGAAAACAAACCCCTATCTCTCACCATGCACAAAACTCAACTCAAAGTGGATCAAGGACCTAGGAATTAGTCCAGAGACCCTGCACCTAATAGAGGAAAACTTAGGCCCCAATCTTCATCACGTCTGATTAGACCCTGATTTCCTTAACAAGACTCCTAAAGCACAAGAAATAAAATCAAGAATTAATAAATAGGATGGACTCAAACTAAAAAGCTTCTTCCCAGCAAATGAAACAATCAATGAGGTGAAGAGTCAGCCTACATTTTGGGAGCACATTTTGCCACACACACATCAGATAGAGCACTAATCTCCAGGATACATAAATAACTCAAAAACTTAACAAACAAACAATATAATCAACAAATGGGCTAAGGGGCTGAACATTCAGTCAACAAATATATTAAAAATGTTCAACATCTCTAGTAATTAGAGAAATGCAAATCAAAACTACTCTAAGATTTCATCTCACACCAGTCAGAATGGCAGTTATCAAGAATACAGACAACAATAAATGTCAGTGAGGATGTGGGGGAAAAGGCACACTCATACATTCCTGGTGGGGCTGAAAATTGGTATCTAGGGTCATGATGTCCATCTCATTCAGGGTCAGATGTCATCTGGAAAGCAGTATAGAGATTCCTTGGAAAACTTGGAATAGAACCACAATTTGACCCAGCTATCCCACTCCTCGGTCTATATCCAAAGGGCTTAAGATCAGCCTACTATAGTAATGCAGGCACATCAATATTCATAGCAGCTCAATTCATAATAGTTAAACTGTGGGAGCAACCTGGATGTTCTTCAATTGTGAATGGATAAAGAACGGTGGTGTATATACACAATGGAATATTACTCAGCATTAAAAGAGAATAAAATCATGGTATTTGCAGGTAAATGGATGGAGTTGGAGAATATCATGCTAAGTGAAGTAAGTCAATGCCCAAAATCCAAAGGCCAAATGTTCTCTCTGACAAGTGGATGCTGATCCAAAATGGGGGGAAGGGGGAAGCAATGGAAAAATGGAGGAACTTTGATTGGGCAAAGGGCAGGGAGGGTGGGGAGGGTGCACATGGGCAGGAAAGATGGTGGAATGAGATGGACATCATGACCCTAGATACATATAAGACTGCACTTAGGGTATGACACTACATTGTGTACAACCAGAGAAATGAAAAGTTGTGCTGCAATTGTGTACAATGAATCAAGATGCATTTTGCTGTCATATATACTTAAAACAAACAAACAAACAAAAAAACCCAAAATGGTTCAGACCTTGAATTCCAGTGGCACCAGCAGATAAGGAGACACCTAGTGCAGGAGGAATGACCCAGTGCAGGTGGCACAGAGAGCCCTCTGGACACGTTGCTGTGTGACCTAGAGAATGCTACTTTATTTCTGTGCTTGACTTATTTGTCCATAAAATAAAATGAAAATATCCACCCAGCAGATGAGCTTATATAAATAAAGTATTTCAAACATTTCCAGTGTCAAATGAGCTCTTTCCATCCAATAAGATTGTGAGAAGCTTACTCTGTCTTCATGGTTCTTGTCATAAGGCCCTTAGCAGTTATTCAGTGGTTTTCTTTATTGCTTAGGATGCTAAGACAGATGGAACGACTCTTGATATAAACTGCATCAAAACATGTGAAACGGTTTATTATTTACAACCTGGGGCTTTCTGGGTGCAAGGGGAAGCCAGTCCCCTGAGTGGAACAGAGGTGGCAATGGAGGAATGGGTGCCTTTGCTTTTTCCTGTTGGCAGGAGGTGGGGCTGGGGTGAAGCTTCTCTTGCTCAGGCCAGGGTTTCTGTGACATGAACCTGCAAGTGCTCAGAAAACCAGGTGCCAGATTGTCATCCAGGTTTGCTCAGATATGGTCAAGAGGGGAGCAGATGAGGGGTCATGTCAGTCATCACAATGGGCAGAGGAATCTCAGGACTCCAGAACCACTAGGGGACTTCCACCACACAGTCCCCACCTGGCACAGGCACCAGCACAGGTGCACATGGTCACGCAGCGGGATGTGCTCTCCAGCCCGTGCCCTGACTGCTCCCTCCACCTGTGGACCTCAGTGTCTCCCAGGCACATTGGATATAACCCGAGTGCCGATGTTACAGGACTGTCATGGGAACTGAGTGAGAGAGCCATAGAGAGGTGTGTGACCTGAAGCCTCGTATGTAAGTGGTATCAACTCTTACTCACTCTAGGTGACCTGAGGAAATAAGACCCAAGGCAGCATGATTACAGAAATGCATCCAGGATGCAACATGTATCCACAACACAATGTGTCAACACAATAGAATTTGATGGAAAGTCTACCTACACAATTACATGCTAGAACCAGGGTGTGGCCTAATGTCAGAGCACTTTCCTAGCATGTGCAAGGTCCTGAGTTTCATTCCAGTATAACACACACACACACACACACACACACACACACACACACACATAAAACAGTGAAAATAAATGCTAGCCTTCCTATCTAATTGTCACATGAGAAAACATTCAAAAGTTTGAGGTGAGGTGACCTGCTTCAGAAATAAAACTCTCACTAATCAGCCAGAATGTGAGATGTACAGGAGCTATTTCCCAACATTGCCTAGGGAGCCAAGGAGAACTGAGTCTCCTTGGGCATCATGAAACGAGACCTCCCCAGTCTATAAGGCACCCACTAGAGGAGCCTGGTAGATATTTACTCCCTCTAGGAGGCCAGGCAGCACTATGGCTCCATCCCTGGGGAAACAGCAGCCCTCAGAGCTAAGACCAGCTTCTCCTCCATGGCTTTTTGGTAAGCCCTCTGTGCACCCAGGACACAGAAGTCTCGAGGCTTGCAAAGGAGCTAAAATGAAAGCTCACTTCCAAAGATGGGCATTATTCTTCAAATGCCTGCTGATGCACACACCAACACAGGCTTGCTTTTAGGAAGACAGAATTAGCCCAAGCCCCAGCAGCCGGACCCTCCTAACAGAGCTATCGAGGGCATTCTGCTTCATGCAAAGCAAGGGGAAAGGGCTTCCTGGAGTAATGAATTAGCCACCAGGTGTTCACCAGGAGACCCAGACCTCAAAGGGCCATTTACTACTAGCCTAAGACTTTTCAGGATCTATATTTCTCATTAAAATAAATCTATCTTTAAGACTTTTAACATAGCAACAGAATATTAGGAAAAATAAGCTGTTTCCCCATATAACAATAATTTTATTATTCATTTTAAACTTTTTTTGTTCTTAAGTGCAACAGCATGATCTCAGTTATTTAATTGGAAACAGAGATTAAAACTGGCTTCCCTTTCCAACCCCGAAGGATCAGAATATAGAAGCAGACAAAATATGGAAAGAGAAAAAGCCAATAGTTCTTATTTTCTTCTGGGAGAAAAGCCAACTTGTAGGTCTATGGAGTAGGTGTTTGCAGAGCTGACCTGGAGGGTCAGTCTCTGGTGTGTGCATAACCAGAAGGGACAATTGGGCTGCCGGCATGCAAGCCAGCTGCAGGACCAACCTGTAGGAGGATGGAGCTATGGGCAGGTAGCAGGTCTATACACTGTTTTTGCCAAGCCCAGGGAGTGTCCTTGAACTTTAATCACTCAGCTTTTTATGATAGAGAAGATAGTCAGACTGTTTTTTCAGTAAGAATTTGTTAGTACTTCATTAGCTGTGGTCTCTGTTGAATGTGGGGGAGAAACCCCCAATCATTCATGCCATGGATTCACTTTATCCCCAGCACTCTGTACTGTGCATCTATTATTAGGGTCTCAATGGTAGTCACATGACCCTTTTGTGCAACAGAAGGGTGATTGAAAAGTACTGTCCTCAAAGATAGCAGTGACATTTCACAAGAAGTCAGGGGAGGTAGAACTTGCAGTGGCTGGTTAAACGTTCATTGCTTGTGGATCTTAGGTCATCCCCACATTTGCACTATTATAAACATCATGGATGTGAATGTATTTGAGTCCAAATCCTTGAAAGCAGTGTGTGATTAATTCCTTGGGGTGCATGTCAATGACGGAGACTTCTAGAGGTTAGGTTTTCTAAAGTTTTTAATGTGTGTTGCAAAAGCGCCCTCAATGACATCTCTAATAACAGAAACCACCAGTGGCCCATGTGAGTGCCTATCAGTTTATATCTTCCAACTCTGGATATGGTAGTACTTTTATACATTCTAATTGTATATTGCCATCATGTTAATTTTTGTGTTAAAATTATACCTATTTGATTCTTGGGACATCTGAGCATCTCTCGTTTCTGTAGTGCTCACTGCTGCTCCTTCTTTGGCTGATGCCTATTCATGAATGTTGTTCATTTTCTCTTTCATTTCTGTTTGAATTATTTATTTATCAGGGATATTGACAGAGGTTCCAATTATTCCTTCCTATTTGAGAAATAATTTTTAAGAATAATTTAATACAGATTTAACATTTGACCAAATAGATCACAATACTTCTTAAGATTTGAGCTGCAGGTCAACCTGTTCTAAAATTAGTGTGCACTGTTTGACAGGAAGAGTGTGATCAAAATCACCTTATACTACGTCTCACTTCAATAGTAGCTCACTCTCAACAGGCACAGCCATAGGACTGCGCTCTTGAAAGTCCTTTAACCGAAGGCACAGGTTTGTTAAGATGCACCCTAGAATATGTCCTTTCATCAGTTTCTTACCTTCTAATTCATATCACTTCACTTTGTTTCATATGGATGCTACTTGTACTATATATAGATACCAAACTAGGTGCAATTAAATAATAACATACAGAAAAAAGTTAAATCTTCATGACACACGCAAAGACTGACATAAATGATAATCACATCCATACTGCATTTTTCCATTCTTGCTCACCACCTCCTGAAGCCTACAATTCCTTCCCCATCCTTTCTGCCAAATTTAATGGTGTCATTAGCTCCTTCTGGAAGTTTCTGCTGTGGCCCAGTGCTGTGCTAAGTCCCACCATCCTGTGCTCCTCTAGTGCCCCAAGTAGGCCCCTGCTGCTGCACTAATCACGGGGATCTAAAGCAGCCAGCCATGTGCTGCTCAGTCCCGTAAAACACACACCCCTGGAGGAGAAGGGCTGTGTTTTGTTTATACCTGAAATTTTAGGGTTTTGCACAGTGTTTTGCATGGTAGTGGGTAAATATACTCCTTGAATGAGAGAATTAGAAAATAACAGTCTTAAAATCCATGATATTTTACTGTACTTATGGGCAAAAGGCCAAAGAAGGAGCCATTATTTTTAATTTAAGAGGTGTGAAATGTCAGGCTCTGGTTCCAGCTGTATTTACAGTTCAGTAAAGGTTTATAATGATTTATTAAATCTGCATTTCCCACATGGTCATACTTCATCACTCATCACCCAGGGAGCTCTGGGCCTGCTTGGAGCTGGGAGTAATGCCAGGCTGAAAATATGCAACGGTTAGAGCCTGAGCCCTCTATTTCTCTCACCTGGATCTTAGGATCTGGCCTAGAAACCCTGGTTTTGGCATCTGCGCCTTACATATTTTTCACACTTGTATGCCTTGGCTAGGACAGGCTGGGGGAAAGTCATTGGTGGGAGATGTCCTTCATTAGAGGAGCTAATTCCAGTTGCTATGATGAAAAATCTTGGGGTTTTATTGGCTTAAGGCAGCAAAATTTTATTTCTCCTCTAAGTCCAAAGTCGTCAGGAAGCTCTCTTCCATATTGCAGCAATGAGGAAGGAGATTTGATAGGTTGCCCCGGCCCCTACCTGTGTCTGCAGTATTGACAGCAAATACTAGCCCCAGAAGTCCACAGGTGCCAAAGAGCCTAATATCAGGGGACCCTGGGAAAGTAGGGGACATGTGCGTGTAGGACACTACCTGTCTTTGTTGCATATGAACAAGTATTTTCTTTATCATTAAAATTCATCCTAATAGCTGAACAGGAGTAAAATCCTGTCTCAAAAGATTTTTCCTTTCCTAAAGTACAAAATTTTATAATTTCTTGATCATGTAGCAGTTTCTGGCTGAAGCTCAGAAATATTTGACCTTCAAGTTATACTATGATAATTAAGTCAAACATGTTAAGTGAAAGAAGCCTCCACGCAAGACAATTCGCCAGGGAGAGTTCCACTTTATTCCAAAAGGCTGTGTGCTTATATAGATCTAAGGAGAGATGGCAGGGCTTAGATAAATGGCAAGCCACCCATTTATTGGCAAGTTCTTCCAGATATCAGTTCTGGAGCCCATGGAAGTAGTTCTTATTGGGGCTAAGGTTCCCCACCAGCGAGATTTGAAATACTGGCGCCATTGGGAGAGTTCACACCCGCGGAACTTTTCGTGCCAGTGGAAAAAGGGGAAAGTAGGAAGAGAAGGTCCTTAGGCGCCATGTTGGGTTTGTTTTTTTTTTTCTGGGTGCGGCTCCCGTTATACTTTTCCCAACATTAAGAAAATTTTAAAAATTTATTTTAATAGAATGATTTGGAGTAGAGAGTTAGTTGTCCATTCAGTTTTCTAAACCTATTTATTCAATGTGCTTATTTTCCTTCCTCCCTTCCTTCCTTCTTTCCTTCCTCCCTCCCTCTTTCTTTCTTTCTTTCTTTCTTTCTTTCTTTCTCTCTGTCTCTTTCTTTCTTTCTTTCTTTCTTTCTTTCTTTCTTTCTTTCTTTCTTTCTTTCTTTCTTTCTCTCTCTCTCTGTCTCTTTCTTTCTCTCTCTCTCTCTCTCTCTCTTTCTTTCTTTCTTTCTTTCTTTCTTTCTTTCTTTCTTTCTTTCTTTCTTTCTTTCTTCTCCTTCCTTCTCCCCCTCCTCCTTTTGAAAAATTGAAGTTCAGTTTCTTTTTTTAAAAAATAGAACTTTTATTTTATTTTTCAGATTCAGATAAAATGGCAAGATGGTACAGTTTTACATATACTCCCGGTTGACTAATTGCATCTTTAATTAGTGACGTTTGTCACAATTTCTGAAAAAAAATTAGATACATTAACCAAAGTTCTTATTTTATTCAGAATCCTTCAGCTTTACTTAATATCACTTTAGTTTTCCTATTCCATCTGGAAAACCACATTATATTTAATTATTACATCCCCTTAGGCTCCTCCCAGTTGGGATAATTTTTGGTTTTGATGACCCTGATGTTTTTAAGGCGTGCTGGTCAGGTGTTCTGTGGCCTGGGTCTTGGTTGGGATGTGTCTTGACATTTTCTCTGTGATCAGACCAGAGGTATGAGTGATGAGAAAGACCACAGAGGTAGCAGGCTGCATTAACCATATCCTGTCAAGGTGACATGTTGTCACTGTGAATGACCACTGTCGATGCTGAACTTGGTCATGGGGCTGAAGTAGTTCTTACTATGCTTCTCACTCTAAAGTTACCCACCTCAGTACCTCACCCTTTGGAAGGAAGTCACTGTGCACAGTTCCAAATTTTAGGATTCAAGAACCATGCTCCACATCTGTGAGGAGGCATATCTGTCTATGGAAGATCTGGGATTCTTCCACATTGGGGACAAGACTATTCTCATCCCTTGCTCAGTATTTATTCAGTCATTTATTTCAGCATGGATAGTTGCTGCATATTTTAAGCTGAAGTGCAATCCATTGACTTATTTATTTGCTCACATGATTCCAGGTTTGGCCACTGGAACCCCTTTCCATTGTTCTTGTGTTCATCTGATACACCCCAACAGCAGGAGATTTTTAAGCTCTTCCTTATTTTATCCTCCACAATATGATTCAGGTTCATGCTATGTATTACCTGCCTTTTTTGTAAAGTCAGATTCTTTTCCAAAGATCCCTGGTTCATTTTATTAGAAAATTACATTAGAGGCAAGCATGAGGAATACAGATAATGATAAATCCTGGCAAAGACCTGGGGGGATAAAGAATTCTCATACACTGTTGGTGAGGGATGTAAATTAGTAGAGCCCTTATGGAATTCACTATGGAGATTTCTCAAAAAGCTAAAAGTAGATCTACCATATGATCAAGCTTTACCACTCCTCAGTATTTACCTCCCCCCAAAAACGAAAGCCAGTGAATTTTAGAGATACACACGTACCCATGCTAATTGCAGCACAATATACAACAGCAGCTACAGAATCAGCCTATCAATGGATGAATGGGTAAAAAAAAATACACATAGCACACATACACACAATACACACACACACACACATATATACAGTTATTTATATAATGGAGTCATATATATGTGTATATATAAAAGGAGTTACATCTGTCTGTTTGTGGGTGTGGGTGTGTGTAGTGCAGAATATATGCGTGTGTGTATTTAGATGATCCACTTCTCTCTATTAAGGATCTCCCAGCTACTCGAAGGGGCAATGACCTTAGACAAGCCACAGGTTCAACACTGCATTGGGCCAGTGCCCGCCCACTCCTCTCCGAGGTCCTATCAGGCACCTGCACTGTCCCAAGGGCTTTGCCCACGTGCATTTCTCACCCACCTGGATAGCAGTCATATGCTCTGGGTCCCCAGCCCTCCTCTGCTCCCCATGTGATCTGAACATGACCACCAAGCATGTTCCTGAGACACCAAGTCAGGACCGCAGCTCACCAGGAATCCACCAGATGGATGACCACACATGGGTCCTCAGTGGCTTTGCGGAGGAGTGACATCGGGTGGTAGTGTATAGAGGGGCTGTGGTGTGGACTGCAGATGGCTGTGGTGTGGACCGCGCTGGGCCAGACACAAATGGCATGACCAGTAGGGTCCTGCAGGCTCATTGCGGGCGATAGGCAGTCCTGATCTGGCAGAGGGCTGCGGCAGCTTAGCACTTCTGGGTGCCAGGTGGACACAGGACACTATCGCCCAGACACAGGACATCCCGCATCCCTCACGAAGGTCTCCTAGGAAGGGCTTGGAGCCCGCTCTGCACAGAACAGAGCCCCAGAGCCTGAGGGTTCTTTGGAGGGACCTGTGTCTTTGTAGGGGATGTCGCCCAGAACCCAGTGGATATCAGACCAAACCCCAGACCATGGCCCAAGCTCAGAGCCAATACCGACGCTGGGGAGGGAGATGACTGTGGAACTGACTCAGCCCCGGGCACTGCCTCCCTGCCAGGACGCTCTGCTTTACTCCCAGACCCTACAGGGTCCTCATCAAGTCCTCTACCTTGGCGCAGGGACAGGACAACCACTCTCCTGCGCTCAACCAAAGGCCGCTGTCACTCTGCCTTCCGTTCTCCAGTGACTTCCCACTCAGCACCTGGTTGCACCTGCCAACAAGATTAAGTTAAATAGCTGAGGCGACTCTGAGCTTTGCATTCCTACATTATGAACTGCAGCTGAATTTGGCACATAAACCAAAACCCAACTTAAGAGCATATTCCCGGGTTCCAGCATATTCCAGGCAGCAACTAGTCACACAGTGACCCTACAAGGCAAATATCTCCTCTTACCATGCCCAAGGGAGACAGCCACCTACCTGTAGCCAAGCAGGAGAGTTATCTAGTTTGCTTTCCTGTCCAGCCTATGGAACTCGCTGCTCACCTTGCTTGCTAGGCAGAGCCCTCTCAACCTCATCTGCTTCTGAATTGTGCCCCATTGTGAATCATTCTCTGCTCAAGCTCTGCTAAATTTAATTTGCCTTGAGTTTTTCCTTTGACAGTATGTAAAATTGGCAGTACCATTTGATTCAGATGCCCAAATATTGACTTATGGGAGCAAGCAAGCCTTCAGCAATCTAACTTAGACAGTTCCAGGCAAGTCTGATATTCTAGAAATTCTAATGGAAAAATTTCCAAGGAAAAATAACTTTTTGGATTCACTTGTTGTCACATTGATTTTAACATTTCTGATGACCATCTTCACTCACAACTTATCAGGGAAGAAGACCTTGGGGATCACTCAAGCTGACATTTTTGTGGGTCAGTTTCTTGCTAAAAATAAATGATGAGGTGGTACTCTGGGTAGCAGTCAATCCAAAGGGGATTTGTAATATGTCTGCTATTATTAGGATCTCCTAGAGCAAATGACAACTTTTACTATACTTGGAGACGAGAAAAATTTACTTGGTATATCAAACTAACAAATACAAGAGTTGATTGAAAACACACATACCACACATATACTCAGACACTGCCCCCAGAGTGGGTCTTCTTTAGCAGGGCTGACTCAAATATTCAACTATTAAGAATCACCTGGAATTTCAACAGTAAGTGTTGGTAAAATAAATTATGTTAACAATAATGACAAAATAACTATTGTAAAACAACTGATATGGTTGATAGAAATTATTGTAATCACTCTGAGCTTTGCTAATCCTCAGAATGTTCTAATCAATATGTACAAATATTGCCTCTATCTTGGGAGTGTTTGCAGCAGCGAGCAGGTCTATGTGGGTGATGTACTCTATTAGGCAGCCATTGTTTTAATTTATTTATTTTAGTGCTGGGGATTGAACCTAGAGGTGCTTTATCACTGAGCTACATCCCCAGCCCTTTTTTTTATATTTTATTTAGAGACAGAGTCTCTAATTTGCTTAGGGCCTTTCTAAGTTGCTGAGGCTGGCTTTGAACTTTCAGTCATCCTTAGATAGCCATGGTAATGGCACAGCATAATACTACCAAAATCCTGGTTCTCCTAAGTCAGGAATTTATTTTTCTGGGACATATCCTGTGAATCCTGAAGGCACAAGCCAGGCTTGGATACAGGCTGAGGGTTTGGTTCCACCTGACTTCACCTTTCCAAGTCTTTCATCCATTATTAGGAAAAACGATACTTCACAGGCCACCATTAAAGGTTTTCTCTGTCAAGTGAAATACAGAGGAAAAAGCAAAAGGAAGTTGTTCTCTGGGACTCTGGGACACATCACCAAAGAATCTCAGGAGAAGCCACGAGGTCCTTGATTCCTTCCACAGACTCTTGAAGTAGCATCCAGGTCTCTTCAGCAGCCAACCCTCTGCATGAGAAAGTATAGATCTTAGGTTGATGGATGTTTTGGATGTGAATTTTTATTTCTGAAATCTGAAGATGCATAATGTTTTCCCCCTTATCTGGGGGATATGTTCCAAGACACCTAGTCTATAACGAAAACCATGGATAGTACTGAAATATACATACATTTTTGTGATAAAGGAGAACTTATGGTATAGGCACAATAAATGATTAATAATAGTAACAAAACAGTACAGTTATAACCATATGCTACCATGAAAAAGTGAATATGGTCTCTCTTGAAAGAATAATGACAAATATAAATGCTTTATATTGTGGCTGACCACAGATAACAGAAACCACAGAAAGCAAAACTTTGGGTCGCATGTGCGTGCGTGTGTGTGCAGGGCTGGGATGGGATCCAGGGCCTTGCACGTGCCAGGCAAGCACTACCACTGAGCTACCCTCTCAGCCTTTGGATATCTTTTTGATGCACCCAAAGAGACAAAAGTCTTCAAGGGGATGCCATTCCCAACACAAAAGTCTAAACCCCAGAGAGCAGCGGTTCCTGTTCTTCTCCACCTGCCTGCCAGCCAGCAGTGTGTCCTCAGGGAGGCTCTTCTGATGCCTATAAGAAGAAGCTTCCAGATGGCCATTTCCTAAGCACATCTATCTACTCTGCTTTTCTTCATAGTAGCATTCTGTTTATAGCAAGGAGAGTGGCAGGAGGTCCTCTGCATTCTCTGTTCTCCACGTTGTCTCATATGCATTGCACGGCACAGGAACAGAGAGAGCTTTGTCACGTCATTATTCTCTGGTCCGTAGTATATTATTCCCGGGCACACAGAGGACACTTATCACTTAACTAACAACACAGACACATGAAGCCATGGAATGCACAGCCCCATCTCTGCGGGAGAAGACCCTCAGCCCCCTCCCACCAAGTGCTCGCCCACGCTCACCTCTTCCCCTCCTTCTTGCCAAGTTGCCCTCTCAATCAATCACAGTAGAAGTCTGGGTGGCAGAAGCATGGTCTGTCCAAGGACACTAGGTAAACTGAGTGAGACCCAGATGTTCCTAAGAAGAGACAGCACCAGAAACAATGTCTTCTAATGGTCCCCACTCTGCCTGGAGTTGCTGGGTGCCCAGTGCTCAGATGGACTCAGGAAAGATCTCCCTGCCCTCCCTCTCGCTCCCAGGTGGTGTGACCAGTAAAGAGCATGGGCAAGAACAGGAAAAGAATGAAGGAGGTGAATCGGAGAAGGTATGTTGCTGGTTCCCTTCCTGTAGCTTGATGATGTTGTCTGAGGTCACTGCCCTCTTGGGGTCCAGGTGCTGAGATCTGAGATCAACTTGTTCCCATTGACTGTTCAGGCCTGTGGGTGGTAATGATGGGCTGTATGGTCAGGATTCTCCAGAGGAGCAATACTCTAATACTCTATTAGAGTATCTCAATATAAGACTGACTCACATGACCAGAGACTGAATATTTATTTCCTCAATGACCATCTGCAGCCTTCAGAGCAGGGACAAAGTAGTTGCTTAGTTCAAGAAACTTCAGAATAAAGTAGAAGCCAGTGAGGCCCCAGTACAAGGCCAGAGACCTGGAAGTCCCCTGGAAAATGGCTGATGCAAGTCCATGTTCAGATGGAGACCCAGGAGTCTGGCCTCCACCGTGATGGCAGCAGGTACAGGCTCACCCTTGCAGGAAGGCCCTGTGTGTGCGTGTGAGGACGCTTCATCCTCAACTTCTCCTTCCATCCAGATCTGAGCCTGTTGGAGGGCTCCTCTCTCTCTCAGGGCAGATTTCCCCAATGGGGTTGACTGGCACCCTGTTTCTGGAAACATCCTCACAGCCACACCCAGAATGATGCGTTGGCTCATTCTACATGTCCCTCAATCCAGTCGAGTTGACAACCATGGTTAACCATCACTGGTGTTTATTGGTACCAGTCCTTAGACACCACATTTGTGATTTCCCTTCAACTGGCTTCTGCTTCTTCGTAAATGATTTCACAAATCATTGCCACTGATTCTGGGAAACAAACAAAAACACCCCGGCTGCCATAACAACTGAAACAGAAAGGCAATATTAATCATGGTCCTCCAGAGAGGCCTCTGTCGGGTTAAAAACTACTCAGTGCCTAGGAAAGCTTGCAGTGAGATAATAAGGTCTCTAAAGGATATGATAGTGGAGGAAAGGGAGATTAGGAGCTGGCTAGTTCCCTTATCTCCAGTCTTTTGGACAGGATCTAAACAGAGTGACCTTGGTTTTAAAGTTAATGGATGCATTCATAAACATCTGAGGAATCCACCTGCCCAGGGAGCAGGCAACCTAAGCTAGATAGTCTCCCTGCTCCTAGAGGCTATGAGGTAAACAATACTGGGGTGTTTGCATCCCTGGGGTTGGATGGCCTCCAAATCAGCACAACACATCCGAGGTACCCCAAATGTTGCATGGAGTGGAACAGAGTGATGAGGTCTGGCCTCCAGAACTGCACCTCCACTGAGCGACCTCCCAGGTCCTCAGGCACAGGGCCCGGCCACAAAGAGGTCATGGTTTTCTTCCACTGGGAGGTCCTTGAATCAAGGACACATGATTCACTGCTTCAATTATACAGCACACAATATGCTGATTCCAACTCTGGGTGCCAACAAGGCAGCCTCACCCCTCTCCAAGACATGGGGAAACTAGCACCTCACACTGCAGAGCCCCTGGCAGAAGGTCCCCATGGCAACTGACACAGCTCCTCCACCGTGCCCTACACCTAAGCCTCTTCCCCGCCTGTCCACAGGAGCCTCGCTCCCCCTGTGGGTGCAAGAGGTCTGGGATCAGCAACTTGGCATGTGTGTGTACTGATGAGAGAGAGAGAGAGAGAGAGAGAGAGAGAGAGAGAGAGAGAGAGAGAGAGAAAGGATGAGGAGGAGGAGGAGGAGGAGGAAGAGGAAGAGAGGAGAAAAGTATCTAGTTTCCCCAACCAAAACTGCAGCACCTTTTCTTCAGATTGGTGCAATTCAGGTACTGTGTTTACTCTTGGGCCCAAACTGTCACCTGTGGGAAGCTGAGCATTTCCTGGCTTATGAGGTCGGTCTTGAAGCTAGCAATGAGGTGAGTTTTCCTGAAAGAAAAGAGAAGGACTTTTTGAATCAGATATGCATTCTCTCAGGAGTTAGAAAGGGATTGATGCTCCCCTGAATCAGGAAATCATTCCTTGCCCTCGGGGCCTGGATTCTTTAATTCCCATCTGCTCTGTGCTGGGTCACCCACCCTGAGGCCCACCACCCAGGACCCTGCATTCAACCAGTTGCAAACTCACCTTTGCTTTGGGGTTGAATGTGAAGGGGCAGCATGTCCTTTCCTCAAGCAGGAGGAAAGGTCTGGGAAAGGAAGAAAGGAGTGACCCCATTTAAGTTTGACCCACAAGAAATATGTCAGAGATCTGTTCAGTCTGCAGTTTAGCCAAAGACAATGATCCACAGTCCAGGAGCTTATGAGTGTAAGCTCATCCCTGGAGCCTGGCAAGAAGCTGCCAGCCCTGCTGACCTGCAGCATGGGTTTCTTGAAAGGAGAAATGAGGGTCAGGAGTCATTCCTTACAATAAGTGTAGAATTGCTCAATTTATTAGAACCAGCTTTTCCTTCATAAGTGATGGGCTCCTGCTCATGCTCACGGCTTACTATAGTGTGGAACTGAAATGTCCCTGGAAGGCCCTTATGTTTAAGGCTTGGTGCTATTAGGAAGTGGTGTGACCTTTAAACTTTGGGTCCTTTAGGTCATAAGAAACATGGTACAGTGAAGGTATTCTATCCCCGTGTTCTTCCCTTTCTCACATCTGGCCATTATGTGCTGCCTTGTCAGAGGCCCAAAGAAAACAGGGCCCATCAGGCATGGGTGGGACCCTCCAAAACTGGGACCCCCAAAGGGTCTTTCCTCTTTGTAGGCTGAGTACATCAGGTGCTGGCTGTAGTGATGGAGAGCTGACCAGCACACAACTCAAATATTTATATGTTTCAGGCCCGAGGTGATTTATTCCTGTATACTTTTAATTTCTTCATACAGTGTTCCAAACTAAGCCAGAAGTTGTTACAAATGGTTGATGTTAAATTATGTAGAGGTGCTCTATCACTACTTAATGCCTGCATTTGATGTGGTTATTAAAGGGTGACAATATAAACCACCATAGTAACATAAACAAGAATTTATGGCCCATATGAAACACTTAAGGCTGAACATTTTTATAGCCATCAAAAGCTGAGGCGTGAAGCAATTCAAACATTTAGCTGTGAGGAATTAGGATCCAGAAATACATCACCTTCGATATTGAATCATTAGAAGAATCAATATGGAATAATAGCACAGGTCATTTACTTTTAATTGTCCAGCCACAGGAATGCTTGAGCATGCCGTATAGCGGCTTCACCCGAGTGGCTTATTTGAGTGTCTATGAAACTGGAGGCTACCTTCAGAGAGCTAACTGCGTGGACAGGACAAGTTGCCACCTGATAAAATGCTGTCCTTTCCTGCTAAATCTCCTCTGCATCACCCAGAGCCGTGACATCTTGTCTCCATGGTAACCAGTGCTATCAAGGCAAGAGTCACAGGAGTGAGCATCACCAATGCCATCCATAAATATATGCCCAGGATCATGTGAGATGCCAGAGGACCGTGTCTTCTGTTGCTTTCATTGACAAGGCACATGAATCACTCGGTGCTTCACTCATCCATATTCGAGAGCTCCAAGTGGAAGATGGCACCTCTGTTCTCAAACAGGCTTTACGAAATGTCTGTTATTGAAGAAGCCACTTTGCACACATCTCGCTGGATGAGACACGTCCCCTTCTGTGAGCACATTGAGGAATCCACCATAACAGAGGAGGTGGAGAGTGGGACGGATCAACTCCGCCTTGGAATCTGGACCCGTCTTTTCCAATGGAGATACCCACAGATCCAGGCAAAGATGTGAGGGTATTGCTTTTTGAAGAGGAGGTGAGCTTGATCCTCCTTCTGCATACCTTCCACGGCTCCTCAGTTCTATTCCTAACTCCAACCTCTTGGAACAGTCCCCTCTGCCCCAGCCTACGTGTCTCTTGTCACAGCCCACCCTAAGCCTCTTTCCTCCCAGTTGTCTACCACCAAAGGACAAAGATGCCATCTGTCCAGGCAGGAGCTCTCCAGGATATGGGAGGATGTGGGAGACCTGGCAAGACCTGGGGATGTTTAACTATGGGCAGGAGAGTGACTGGGAGCATTCACATAGAAACAAGGTGTCACCTGTGTTGTAAAAGATGGATGCAGTGGGGCCATTTTAAAGAAATGGTTTAGGAATTCCCAAGCAGGACAGAGGCCCTCACCTGTTCTGTTCCAGGATTTCTTGGGGAGGGGAGTGATAAACATCTTCACGGCACTGTTCTTCATGGTCTAGCACCGTTCTCTCAGTTCAGGATGTTCAGAAGCCCTGGCCCTTGGCCACTAAGTGCCATAAGTGGGGCTTGGTCAGGGTGAGCACCTTAAGCCTCTCCATGGCCTTCCAAACCCCCTGGTGGCAATACCACCTCTGGGTTGAGAACCAATGAAGGCAGTTTAATTATTTATCTGACAGGACTCCAAGAAATAGCTACATTGTGGAGCCAAATTCATGTTTATTTGAAGTCAGTCTCTGGTAGCCACATCTTCCTATCTATAATTTATATCTGTTACAGACATTCAAAACCCTCCCCTGAGTATTTGAAAATAATCTTGCTGTGGTTCATCTCCTCGTAATCCCTGTTCCCTCCATCGCAGAGCAGATGCACTTTGAGAGCTTCATTGTCAAGCTCCTGGGTTGACAAGCCTCGAATCTTGCTGAGCTGGGGCCGCTGCTGGGTGCCCATGTCACATGATGTCAGAGAATGTGCCTGCCACCGTTGACCATGGCTTGTCCCTACAAGGCTGGCCTCCGGGAAAAGCAGTTCTCACGTGTGTCCTCGGCTCCAAGAAAAAGGAGACACCTCACAAAATAGACTTTCTGGAAATAGAAATGCATTTTTTTTCCTTTTTTAAAAAGTTTTTTTAATGAACCAACTTATGATCCATTAAGCTGTTAGAAGACTTAAAAAAATCAGATTTCCTTAAAACCCGTGTGCAGAATTAACAAAAGCACGTAGACTAATACTCTCCAGCTGCATGGACTCCTTTCTGTTCACAAAAGCACAAAAGTCACAGTAATAAGCTCAAATATTCAGACTACAGCCTGCTGGGCACTTGCTTAGCTGTAAACCCCTATCTACCCATTTCCAAAATACGTAGTTATCCAGAACAGAGGACATTTCCAGCATCCAATAATTTCCCCACAGGCATTCCCAGTCAGTGTCCAGCCCTACTGCATCCTTTCAAGAAGGGGAGAGGAGAATTAACCCATGATCATAGTTTTGTCTGTTTTTGAGATTCACGCACCAGGGCTCAAGCAGTGAGGACTCCTTAGAGTCTGGCTGCCCCTGCTCCTCCTTCATTATGCTGATACTCCTGTGCCATTTCTCTGTAGCAAATAATTCAACCTATTGCTGTACTCATTTTTTTTATTCTATTGTACAAACACACTGCAATGTGTCTATTCATCCTCCTCTTTGTGGGTGTTTGGGTGGTTCAAAGATGTGGCTTTTCTGAAGAAATCAAATCTTCTGGAGGACAAATTCCTCTTGGGAGACAACTAGGAGGGGATCCTGTGGTCATTAGGTGTTGTCTTAGACGCAGGAGATAATACTGCTGCCAGTCCTCTGGCTTTTACCGTCACTGTGTCCCATTCTCTTTCCCCCACCTAAGCGTCTCCGCCTGACTTGAAGCGTTTTCCTGACTGGAAGTTGAAGACATCGTGAGGGAGGGTCCAGTTCTGTACTCTAGACTATGGAAGAATCCCCTGGGTACTGATGGTACCTTGAACGTCCAAGGGAATAAAAAGCATTTCATCATCCTTCTTCCCTTCCTTCTGCTGAGAATCCTGCCCACGACCTTTGAACCCCTGAGTCTCCCACAGCTGCTTCTTGAGTTTACTTATCCACTCGCCTCCATTTCACTTTGATTACTTTGCTGCCCAGAAAGGAATCTGTGGAAGGGAGCAGGGATTCAGACAGCTGCTGGGCCTGTTGCTGGTCTTCCCTCGTGAAATCCCAGTCAGGCCCACTGGTCTCTCCAGGTCCTGGGTGACGAGGTGGTCATGGCCTGGCAGCCCTGGGAGGCCAGCGTCCACAGCCCCCACCTGCCGCACAGCGAATGACCAGTCCTCCTGAACAGAACAAAGAGGGTTTCTGCCGGCTGAGTCTTGAGACCCATGGCTGAGCCCCGGCTCTTAGTTGATTCTGAAGCTTCTGAGTGGAGGGCCGCTGGGGCTTTGCTATTAGAGATCAATGGAAGCATTTTCACAGAAGTGTGGGGATATAACTCTGAAGGGCTTAATTCAAACAGCAGGTCCAAAACTCATCCTCTAGCAGCTCAATTTGCCTTGTTTCTAACCCTCCAAGCAGGAAAAACAAGGGTGGTGTTGCAGAGGCTGAAAGACAATGAGTTGTTCCAGCATTTGGAGAGAGGGAGAGAGGGAGAGTGAGGTTTCCCTAAAAGAAGCTCCGAATATTACTGAGCTGGATCCTGCAGCCACAAATGTGGGAGACCTGTAGTCATTTTTATTTCCTAAGCAGCTGGCACCAAATGGACCCAGGGTTCATCTCCTGTACTGAGTCCGGTGGCTGCAAATCTAATAGCCAGCTCCATCCTGCCTGATGCTGGTGAGCAGCATTTCTCATGCAACAGGAATTATGCTGTTGGTTCCCCAAGATCGAAGAGGAGCTGGTCAGCTTCCTAGCCACTGGTTTGCTGAGCCCCACACACTAAAGAAAGGAGAAAGACAAGAACAGAAAAAAAAACAGAGATTTCAGATAATTTTGCATTTTGCTTTTCTCAGGTTTATTAAATAAATACTAGGTGAGATATTTCAAATCTTGAGAAAAACCCTGACAAGGAAACTGGCATGCCACCCACACTGGGCACCTTGGCATTTACAAATGTATGGAGGACTTGTAAGTATTTTTTCTAAGTCATTGAACTGTAATTTGAATAACACCCCAGCACCTCTCTGGACCTGCCCTGTACCCACGGCGCTGTGAACACTGAGGCAGCAACAAAACCCAGTGTTCCAAGCCCAGCTGGTGTTCTCCTCCAAGGGGCATCACTCTTTCAGCATGTTAAAATAAAATTTTTAGCATTTTATTTTCATTGCAGAGAAAACAAAGCAAAGCAATATGAAAACACACACACACACACACACACACCCCACAAACAAAGCTATTCATCTGCCCCTGTTTGTTCTGCTGCTTCCCCCCAGGGCTTTGCATATCTGCAAATTTCAACCATGCTCAGTGCCTTCCCTGTGGTGAATCTCCACTGAATATAAACACAAGACAGCATCAGAACCTCTCCAGGACTCCCTGCTTGGGGTAGACATCCTGATTTGTTTTTCTTTAGTTTTGCGTTTCTATTTTCTCTTCCCATGGTCAATCCCCCTTCTGATATTGGCACATGGTTTCTCCTGAGGATTCATTTTCTCCTCTCTCCATCCCTGGAACCTCACTCCTTGGGTTCATTTGGGACTGACTTTAATGGAGGAGGCAGGAAGTCACCTGACCAGGCCTGACCAATCCGTGCACCATGCCTCTTGGGGCACATTGAAAGGGCAAGTGTGTCAATCAGTGAGATGTACCCCAGGCTCTGCTGCAGGATTCAGAGGAAGTTGCTCATTTTTCTTTTTTTTTTCATTTTCTCAACTGGTACGTGAAAAGTTTGGAGCTGCAGGTATCATCTTGCTTTACTTAGGAAGTGTTTACCTGAGATTTCAGAATAAAACAGAGACAAAGATGAAAATCCCACCACCCGAAAACAGTTTAGAGAACGTGGTCCCTTCCCCCACTTCTCAACAACAAAGAGTGTCCCCCTTCTTCTGTCCTTCTGCATTTGTTTCTGTGCGCTCATCTTTGTGCTGGGTCTGGGTCCTGTCACATGGACGTGCAGCACTCTTGTGCCCTGTCACCTTCACACACGCCATTATTTCCGGCTCCTGCTTCTGTCCATTGAAGATAACTGCCTGCTCTCAGTCGGTGGTACCACAGTTCACCGCACCCTCCCTCTTCGTATACTCATGCAGGTGGACAGCGACCCCAAGCCTTCCATGCCCCCACTGGACTGTGATGGCCAGGGCTGTGGGGACTGTCTCAGTCCCCTTTGTTTGTACAGTGGAACTAGCACAGAGAGGTCCCCCATCTGAACTAGACATGGACCAGGGGAACAACAGGGGACACCAGATACTCTTCTTTTCAAAAAATTTTTGAGATGGATTGTCTCTAAGTGGCCTGGCAGAAAATGAACCTGACAAATGGCTGAATGACCTTGTTAAACTGGAACAAGAGCATCTGAGACTTCAGGCCACAATGACACATTGTTATTCTAAACTTCAAGCCATGACCCACTGATTCCTAGGATTCCTAGACCTCTGAATTGGAGCCTGGGATGGTTTGGATGTGGATTTCTGTGTCAGAGAAGGTTTCCCTAAGGAAGCTGAGCCCTCAGGCAAAGGTGAGAGACAAAGAGGTGGGGCCTAGTGGAGAGTGATTAGGTCACTGGAGGCACCACCCTGGGAAGGGACTTATAGTTCTTGGAGGACCCTGACTAGTTCCCCTGAGAACAGTTGTTTGAAGGAGGTGAAACTGCTCCCTGAATACCATGTTTCCCATCTCGCTGCGTGTGTTCCCCTTCCTGCACCTGTTTCCACCATATTGTTTTGTAGTCCTCAGCAGAACCCCATGGAGGTCAATGCCATGCCCTTTGACCTTCAAAATGGCAAGCTAATAAACTTTTTTTTATACAAAATACCCAGCCTTAGGAATTTTGTTACAGCAACACCAAATGGATTAAGATGTAGCCCAAGTCTTCTATTTCTTATAACCATCAATGGTGCATGAGAATAAATAATCATAATATTATCTCTTTGCATTGCACCATTATCCCATTATCCAGCTTGGCATGCAGTTTCTAGAGCACCTATGAAACCTATTAATGGCAAACATTTATATTAACAGCTGCTATAGAGCACAGCCCAGCTGTTGCTTTGTGAAGGACATCCTGCATGCTTCCAATTTTGCCCAGGGCTCATGGAAGAAACCAAATTCAACATCAAATTAAATAGATTTTCCCTTCACTCTCAGATAGAAAGACATAGCCACACACCATGTTCCTCCACATGGGAAACCAAGAGATCATCTTTGCTGTTTGATTTGAGCTAGGAGCCTGCAAGGCAGGATTCCTACTTTCTATTATGTTCTGTGCATTATGCAGTCCTGTGGAGAAATTCGGGTGGCAGGTTCTCTTCCCATCAAATGCAGGTGCTGTAGACTGTTAGAGGAAGTCCTCACTCCTGCAGACAGGAGAGATCACAGCATGATGCCCTGAAGCTCCCCTTCATTTAGAAAGTGCTCTGAGAGAGAATACTTGTGTTAATATTAACCAAAGCAGAACTTTACCAGGAGTCAAACAACATCTTCAAAGAAATTAGTTGCAATACTTTGTACAGCTCTGGATTTCTTTCCACCCACCTCAAAACATACCCATGCAAGGAATTGTACTCTCAACCCCTCTCTCCCATTCTCAAGCTGAACAATAGGTAATAGAGAAACTGATTTGAAAAATAATAAATGCAGAGATTATTGGCAGATTGAGAAAAAGCAGAAGCAGATTTCTATTTTATTGGGAATTTCTAGAATCAGAGAGATTCTCTTGGAAATTTTAGGGAGAGTCACAATGTGGTAATGAGATATGGTATCGCGTTTCCTGATCAACTTCCATGCCCACAGCCACCTCCCACTCTTGGTTGCAATAGTCACCTCCCTGTTACTCTTTGACCTTCACAGGAGGCAGTAGCTGATGTGCTTCTTCACATGAAATACCACCTATGCTTTTTTTTTTTTTTTTTTTTTGTACCAGGGATCAAACCCAGGGGTACTTTACCATTGAGCCACATCCCCAGCTCTTTTTAATATTTCATTTAGAAACAGGGTCTCACTAAATTGCCTGGGGCACTAAGTTGCTGAGGCTGGCTTTGAACTCATGACCCTCCCGCCTCAGCCTCCTGAGCTGCTGGGATTACAGGTTTTGACACCCCACCCAACTCCACTGTTGCTTTTCAAAACTTCCCTACTTGCTCACCCTTGCTAGGTTGGAGAGTGGGTGTAGGAGAGAGCTGAGCACAAGTAAGGTCAACCCAGAGCAATCCCTGTGGGTGACCCCTGGAGGTCAGGAAACTTCCATTGCCCCCACAGACATGCCACCCACAGAGTCGCAGTTCAGCAGATGAAGGTTTGTTTGTTTATTTATTTATTTTGGCACCAGGGATTGAACCCAGGGTCACTTAACCACTGAGCTGCATCCCCAGACCATTTTTTTTAAAGATAGGGTCTTGCTAAGTTATTCAGAGCCTCACTAAATTGAACTGGCCTTAAACTTGAGATCCTCTTGCCTCAATATGCCAAACCACTGGGATTACAGGTGTGTGCCACCATACCTGGGGGAGGTATTTAAAAAGCTGAAATTTTACTCGGGGCAACGGCACACATCTTTAATCCCAGCAATCTGGTAGACTGAGGCAGAGCAGGTTCAAGGGCAGCCTCAGTAACTTCGCAAGGCCCTGTCTTGAGATAAAATAGAAAGGGCTGGGGATGCAGCTCAGTGGTAGAGTGTTGCCTGGTATGTGTGAGGCCCTGGGTTCCATCCTCAGCACCACACACCCATACACAGAGTTGAAACTTCAACTTAAAATAGTGAAACTCTTAAGTCACTTACAGTGAACTCTGGTTGGGTATTGAGCTTAAGTTGTCTTCTGTATAGGAGTGTGGAGTTAATATGGTTGTACAATTCTAAACAGAAGAACCTACAAACACAGACAAGTATATTCCAGGTTTATAATATCTGCACTTTGCATTGGTAACCACTATTTATAAATGTTATTCATTTAACTTTCTGGTACTTTGAGAAAATCCAGTTTTGTACCAACTGCGATATTGAAACCTTGGCTGACACCTATTGCCAATTCTGCTGAGGAGATGGGTGATAAACATGGAGTCTTGAGCCAGAAGATTTTGCCCTTGGCCACTGCAGATAGCAGAGTCTGATTTGCCGTGATTTTGCCTCATCTGTGTATTCACATAGCAGATATCTCTCCAGAATATGAAATAGTGTCAATCACCTGCTTTATATGACCAACACGAATCTGCATTGGGACAGTATTTCTGTGACGGTCTGTGATTTCTTGCATGGTTCTTGTAACAAACGTCCATTTTGATTTATGCAGCCTCGCCTGATCCACTATTCACCTGTGGCCCGGCCCTCCGTGACAGTCCTCTCGACTGCCCTCAGTCTGTTCTCCAGAACACCTTTTCTCTCCTCCCAGACCTGAGTGTCAGTCTGCAACACCAGGATGGAACCCCATTCACGGACCACTCGGACCTCTGCTGCCTGGACCCCTCCTGGACTTCCTTCAGGGACTGCTCTTTGGGATCAGGTCTGGGTCTCCTCTTCCCCAGTGCAGCCCCTTCCTCCACCAGCCAGTCCTCATACCACTTTTAAGAGTCATGGCTGAAGGGCTGTTCCCGGGGCAGGGGAAGCCTTGCCCTCAGACTTCCTGCCCGCCCACCTCAGACTGTAGACATTTTCACTTCACAGTTGTAGGTAGGGAGGAGGAAGGGCCTGCAGGCCCAGAAATAAACATAAGAGGTTGCAAGCTCAGCACAGGGTGGAACATTCACATGGAATGTTCTAGAAGCTATAGGAAGGGTGGGCCACTGACAACATTTGAAATGCTGTCTGTCCCCTCTGTCTAAGGACAGATATGTGCTTCCTTTGCCTGCTTCTTGTCACCTCAGTTGTAGGTTCACTGCTGACTTCTCGGCCTCCAAACCCTGGATTAACTGAGCTGCTGCAGTTCTTGCAGAGCCTGAGCCTCTCATCCGTGAACTACTGCACTGTGTCATGTCTGTCCCTCCATGTGACTGTGGCACCCCTCGGCTTCACCCTCACTGAGGGCTGGGACTGGCGGATCAGCACACAAACCCATCACAGCCAGACGGATATGGATTTCAGACCAACAATGAACAGATTTCTAGTCTCCGCACGCCCCATGCCTGTTCTGCACAGACGGTTTCTGCTGTGAACCTCGTGGGGTCTGTCACAGGATGGGTGCCCATTTTGATGAATGAATGAGCAGAGCTTTCCCAGCAGCATTCAGGGCATGCAGCGGGAGGCAGACGGGAGCCTGGGTTTTGCAAGCCTGTGCTGACCTCAATGCGGCTATGCACACATGTCCATCCTTTTCTCCCCCTGCAGAGAGTGACAAAACTTTAAATGTACACTAACTGCACAGCAGTGGCTTATCTGTCAAGTGCCATCATCATCTCTCAGGGTATTAAAGTGAGAATTATGGAACAGCCGTGGCAAAGAAGCCGGGTGAGCTTCATTGGAGAAGAATAATTGGAGAATAATAATTGGAAAGGGCGGCAAGGGTCAGCAGTGCTGAGGTCAACCCCAGGAAGGCCCATTCCCATTTGATCCGGTCCCTCCATGCTTCTCTGGGAAGGTTGGGCCGTGGTTCTCCAGCTGAGGGAAGTGGCTCATTGGAGGTGGGTCTCAAGCGGCCATAGTGGGTGCATGACAGGGCTTGGATTTAAACCTGGGATTGTCTGAATGAGAACCTGCGCTGTTAACCAGCACATGGAGACTGTGGGAAAACTTGCCTCGGAGCCAAAGTGGATGGATAACTGGTGTGCTGAGGCTTATAAGGCTCAGGAGGCTGTGAATGTGCCCTGAAGCCAGAAGAGGGAGAGAGAGGCCAGAAGGTGCCCTGAGCCTTCCTCAGGGTGACTGGGGCTGCGTGGATACCAGCATCTCTCTGGAGAAACCTTGGTCTCTGCATACAGTCACTGAGCACCCTCTCTATCCATGATACTGACATGCTCCCTGGTGAAATTTCAGGTGTAAATGGACAGAGAACGAGCTTACTGCTGACTCCTCAAGGTTAAATGTTCCTCGGGAAGTAAAACATCTCACTTTACTGAATCAGAGAGTCCACTGTGTGTGGCTGCCTTGCACTGACCACAGCTTGGTGTCTTCAGGTATAAACCAGTCCTTTGACAGAAGTGCCAGGTGCCTGTCATGGTGGCTCAATATTCTTAGAAATTAAGTCAAAGAAAAAAAATCCTTTGCCTTAATGCTGACTTCCCCGTTAGGATGCAGGGCAGGGCTATCACCTGGACAGATCTGGGCCATGGAGAGCTTTGTGGCTCAATCCATGTTTAATGTCTTTGTCAAGAACTCACACTCACCAGGTGACCACAGGTCTCACTCTCTCATATGGCACCTGCAGACCCGTGACACCCATTTTGAAAACAAAGTTGAAATGCCTGAAAGTTTTGTAAAGATGACATTTTTTTCTGTCTCTATATATGTTCAGAGATGCTGATATTTGATTCAGAGAATTTGATTTTTAATCTGAGGATTTCATTCGGATCTTTTTCAAGGAAGAACAGGCATCTGGAACAGAAAGGCTGTGCCTGTGGCCCCAGCAACTCAGGAGGCTGAGGCAGGAGGACTGTAGTTCAAGGCCAGCCTCAGCAACTCAGGAAGACCCTGTCTCAATAATAAATAAATAAATAAACAAACAAACAAACAAACAAATAAAAAACTGCAATGTAGCTCAAGGGCAAATTGCCCCTGGGTCCTATCCCTAGTAAAACAAACAGTCAAACAAACAAGGGACAGGATTGATTATGTTGATGTTGTCACTTGGGTGTTGTGGGGAGGCCCCTTTGTGGATGACTCAGAGAAGGACATGTGCTGCCTGCAAACCTGGCTTCCAGGACATCCTGGCTCCGTGGCTGATATCCCTTGGGGTGTCACACCCTTGAGGATGAGCTGACAGGTTGGAACTCGAGGCCATCTCCTTTAAGGGCAGAAGTAGTGGAGTAAACTTGTTTTTTGCAATCTGAATATTAACTAGACTGAGTGTGTAGTCAGAGTAAGGAAAGGGTCTTCAGAATCAGAATAAAATTAGATTACATTGGGTTCATCTGATGAGTCCCTACTCTGCTCCTGGTTCAGGGAAGCAATAACTCACTAAAGTCTGGGGTAATCTGTTAAGAGATGGCATATTTAATTTGGCAATTATTATTAATATAAATGATTATTAATAAATGAGAATTTTTTCAACTTAGTGATGAGGTGGGTACAATTTCCCCCCTAATGTGGATAATTATACATGAAGGGAATAATTATAGATCTCATAAGTAAAAATTAAATTAAATAATTTTATAAGCTTGGAGAAATATGAAATGTTCTCCTCATTAGTTTTCATAATTAAGAACCCTAACCTAAAAGTCTTCGATAACATAATGATAAATAATGTAATATTTTATTTTAGTTCTATATTACGGTCAGTTAGGACGAAAATGAAGAGAGAAGACACAGACCCCTGGAGAATTAGGACTGGAATTTGGAGGTTTGACCTAAGCTGTCTGAGGTCCATCAGGGGAAGTCCTCCTGGGGTCATTCCTGCTGCATAAGAAGAAACTCAGACTCGGGGGTCCTTTGGTGTAACCTAGCCCTGCCTAAGCATTGGGGTCAGGATGGAGAGACTTAGGACCCTCTCTGGATGATTGACACCAGCAGAAGGAAAAGATTCAAGAGAATCAAAAGCTTGAACAATAGAGTCCAAGGGACTTGGATGGCCCTGCCAAGCAGCCCACCCAGCAGTATCGGTTTACAGAACGTTCTCAGGCCTGTGGAGCAGCTGCCTCCATGGGCCACATCTGGGTCCTGAGAAGAGAGTCAAGGAATAGCCAATAATAACCTGAATGATATTCCCTGACCACAACGGAACCCAGGTAGAAACCCATACCTCAGAGACCTGCAGCACCTGCCAGATGTTTGGAAGGTAAATGATACGATCCCGAGGAAGACCTCGAAGTCCAAGCTGGGAAGGGTTTCGGCTGAATGAGATGAAAAGCAACATATGGAAACCATGGCCCGAGGGAAGGTGTGTTGCCAACAGCCTCCACATCACTGAACGTCACGGAAACGCACATCCCCACCATCCCACAGTCACCGCAGCCCAAGGGAAGGACAGCAGCTGGCAAATGCTGAGGAGGGTGCCAGGACAGGGCACTCGTTGACCCCTGCGGGGATGCAAGTTAGTAACCTGGGGAACAGTACAGAGCATCCACAAAAGTTGAAGAGGGAGCCCCCATATGACCTGGCCATCCCAGCACTGGACACGCGCCCGAGGGCAAGAAATCACCTCTGCAGGCTGCGGGCTACAGAGGCTGAGCTCACTGCACCTGAGCGTGGGATCTGCCTGGATGTCCATCGGCTGAGCCTTGGGTCAGGAGAATGTGCTGCACATGCACAGCAGGGCACAGCCAGAGAAAGGGACAGGGTCCTGAACTTGTGACAACAGAACAAATCCAGAGGACATTACATTATGTGAAATAAGCCAGACTCAGAAAAACAGAGGCTGCATGATGTCACTCATGATGTGGAATCTTAAAAACTAAATCTCATAAAAATGGACAGTGGTTACCAGAGGCTGGGGGGTGGGTGCTGGCGGATGGCACAGTGACAGGAAGGAGGAGTAATTTCTTGGGTTCCCTGCCTAGTGTGAGCACATTTCACAACCGGATTGTGGAGTCGGCAGAAGGGAGGATAGATATGTCATGTGCAAAGTATGCGCATAGTTATTTTCTAATTATACACACACAGCTATGCATGCAGACATACAGCCATTTGCACACATGCATACTTGTGCAAGAGAAGGGTAAAGCCCGTTTCCGTGGCTGCCTTAGGACTTGGTGAACTAGAAAACTCAGGAGGTCTCCTAGGATGCTGGGAGCCACGTTGGGAATGCCTCCTTGGAGGGTTGCCCATCGACTTCTCCACTGTGTCTCATCATTTTGACTTACAGTTGTGTTTCTAGACAGTATTTACCGTATTTTAAATATTTATCCCTCACAAGGTCAATCTTAGCTCACACAAGTACATGCTGAATTTCAAAAGCACCAACGGGTAGCCGGGGAAGCATTACCATGACACGGTTTTCACGTTCAAATCTGTTGGAAACGTTGCCACCAACAATAAATCATCCTGTGAATTAACATTAAGTGGCAACTTAACAACCTCTAATATAATGTTTGTATAAAGATAAAATGAGATAATGGGGAAATGTCTCATTTTTCCTAAATGACTTCTATTTTTATATAATTCAATACTCTGTGCACTAAATTAACTAAGTATCAATGTTATAAGATTCTTTAAAAAAATGCTACACCTTCCCGTAAGATAATCCTTATAAAATTGCTAGAAGTAGACACAGCTAGATCTTCTGGCTGATATTTTTATGTCTGCATAATAATGTCATTGAAATACAAATAGTGTCATAGGATACATATTTTTCCGACATGGAACTTCAGGTAGGCCACCTGGGATAATCATCATTATGAACAGTGGTAAACCACAATGTTCCTGTCATATTTTCACACAGATCAGTGGTTTTCAAACTGTGTTCCCGGCACCCTCCATTTCTACAGATGCTGCTGAGTTTGGGTGGAGAAGGTGGGAGCCCTGTGGGGTTGGTATCAGGAGGTCCTGCCTGGAGTACCTGACCTTTTGCCTTGGGTCCAGATAAAAGAGTAATGCCATAAAGAAATTTTATCCTTCCATGTTGTGTTTAGCTGTAAGCATCGGAAAACCAAAGTCAGAGTGATTTAAAATATGAAGACATTTGCTCCTGAGTTAAATGAATGTCCAGCAATAGCTATCTCAAGGTTGATTTCCTCAAAACTAAATAACATTATCTGAAAAGCAGTTTCCTTCCACTTGTTCTCTCTCACACACTCAACTTGTTATTTTTCTCCTTAGATTTTGATGCCTCATAATCCCAAAACAACTGTCTCCACTCCAGGCATCACATTGTCACAGACAGCCTACCAGTCAGGGACAGAAAGTAAGACAAGTGAACAAGATTATATGTGGATTTTTTTTTAAAATTAGGAAATGTTTTCCTCAAAACTCAGTAGATTGTATTTATGTTCCATTGTCCAGAAATGGGTCACACGTGGGTCTCAGGACCAATCATTGGGTGGGAACTGTGCGGTAGTAGTCAGATCAGACTGGTCCTGCTTGGTTCCCAGGGTAAGAACATGGCTAGTCCCATAGCACTGGTTTGTGCGCTGTGAGAAGGTGGGGTGGTGGCTGGGTGTCTGCCACAGGACCACAAGGACTTTGAACACTTTTAAGCACAGTTTAGTTTCCTGCTGGATAGGGACATAATGAAGAAAGGAGTGGCGACCTGCAGGGACCCCAGTTAATAGTAAAAGCCACCTTTAATTATCCTTTGCCCTCAAGCAGAAAAACCACACAGGTGAAAATTAGCTACTGTCTCAACACTTGAGTGTGCATGAGGGTTACATTCCTGGTCATATAAACCTTCAAAAGAAAAAAAAAAAACACATAGCTCTAACAAACATGACTGCCATTAATGTCACATCAATCCATCGGCAGCAATAGGGGGACTTGGGGGTATGAGGTGGTGGGAGGTGTTCTTGGTTTTGTTTTGTGTTTTAATGAAGTTTAACTTGGACATGTGGGAAGATAGATTAATGTCAAGATTCCCTGAGAAAATCAAGTACCTGGAAGGCATTTTGGGACCAAAAGGGCCACCAAAGTGTTTTCTTGTTCTCTTACAAGGAAACAACAAGCAAACTATGTTTCACGACCAGTTCTGTTGATTAGTTCTCATTGTTTAATAGAAAGTCATAGGTGGTGGTCACTATTTCAAGAGATTGGGGTCATTCACCGTGACCTACATGGACAGCCACCATTATAACTTTGACAACTAGGGCAAATATATCCTCAAAACAATATGCAAAATTCACGCATTGCCGTGGTACTAATTCTGCAAGAACTACATCCGTCTGTCACGGGTGACTCAGACATGATGTGGAATCAAGCGCGATGAGCTCATTTTGGTGACATTAATAGCTGAACCTCTGATGAGACACCCCAGGAAATAATCAACAGACACATTCAGATGTTTCTCCTGCAGATGTGAAGCCTCGGCAATGACTCACAACAGTGGAAACTTTTAAACAAATGAAGGACTGTGATGTCACATGAGGCACCACCCAAGTGCGGATGGATGGAGAAGGATGTGGACTGGTCCCAGCCGTGAGGTGTGTCCCCTTCCATCAGCCACGGCCCCAGCACACATCAGGTTAGATACTCCAGCCGCAGTAGGGCTTGGAGGTAGACCTGCAGCTTCTTCACAAATTAGAGGCCCTGTTCTTTCTTCATTTTCTTTTCTTTCTTTTTTATTTTTGGTACCAGGAAATGAATCCAGGGCTGCCCAACCACTGAGCCACATCCCCAGCCCTATTTATTTTTTTTTTATTTTGAGACAAGGTCTCGCTAAGTTGCTTAGGGTCTTACTAAGTTGCTAAGGCTGGTTTTAAACTTGGGCACCTCCTGTCTCAGCCTCCGAAGCCATGGGATTACGAGAGGGCACCACCATGCCCAGTGAAGTCCCCATTCATTTAATAGACATTTTCATTTTTTAAAAAATATTTTAGAACAGGGCTACCCATTTATTAAAAAACAAAGTAGAAAACACAGTTTAGAAAAAGATGTTGAAAATCATTAAAGTCCTACAATCCAGGGATAAAGATGAACACATACTGGTGTTTTTTTTTTTTTTTTTTGTTTTCTCATATCGATGTTGTTTGTTTTTTGGTGTTAAGTTTTTTGAGTTCGTATATATCCTGGAGATTAGTGCTCTATCTCACATGTGTGTGGCAAAAATTTGCTCCCAAAATGTAGGCTGTCTCTTCACCTCATTGATTATTTCTTTTGCTGAGAAGAAGTTTTTAGTTTGAGTCCATCCCATTTATTAATTCTTGATTTTGTTTCTTGCACTTTAGGAGTCTTGTTAAGGAAGTCGAGGTGAAGATTTGGGCCTACTTTTCCTCTATTAGATGCAAGGTCTCTGGTCTAATTCCTAGGTCCTTGATCCACTTTGAGTTGGGTTTTGTGCATGGTGAAAGAGAGGGGTTTATTTAAATTTTGCTGCATAAAGGACTTAAAATCAGCATACTACAGTAAGACAGCCACATCAATGTTCAATAGCAGCTCAATTCACAATAGCTAAACTGTGGAAGCAACCTAGATGCCCTTCAACAGATGAATGGATAAAGAAACTGTGGTGTGTATACACAATGGAATATTACTCAGCATTAAAAGACAATAAAATCATGGCATTTGCAGGTAAATGGATGGAGCTGGAAAATACCGTGCTAAGCAAAGTAAGTCAATGCCAAAAATCCAAAGGCTAATAAGTATGCTGATCCATAACTGGGAGTGGGGAGGCATGGGAAAAATAGAGGAACTTTGACCAGGCAAAGGGGAGGGAGAGGAAGGAGGATTCATTGGGGCAGGAAAGATGATGGAATGAGATGCACATCATCACCCTAGGTACATGTATGACTGCACATATGGTGTGGCACTACATCATGTACAACCATAGAAATGTAAAATTGTGCTGCAATTGTGTACAATGAATCAAAATGCATTCTGCTGCCATATATACCTAATTAAAATAAATTAATTAATTTAACAAATAAATAAAAGTAAAAAATAAAAAAAATACATGAATGTGCGTGTGTGTGTGTTTTCAGTACAATTGTATTTTTGATTACCAGGCAGAAGATAAGTACAGAATGCATTCCCAAAATAATATCAGAATTATGAAACAATCAGGTGTGGTCTGTTTCCCTGCTGATCAGCCCATCCTGACTTGATGTGCTGGCTGGATTTTACAGGGAGATGCCTTTTTCATAAGCTCAACCAAATCCATGTGTCTGCAGCTTTATGGATGGGACTCTGCCCCAGTCCCCCACTACCTCAGCCTCAGGTGCTGTTCTGTAATTAGTCACAAGCAACATCAACACTTGATAAATATATCCCTGGGTTGAAATCAATAATCCATTAGCACAATGAATCTTCTGGACTTCAGGTATCTGGTGATATGTTGCTACTTGGAATGGTCCCAGTTGAACCCCTTTTCTCCTAAAGCTGCCCCCTAAAGTGACCTCTTGTAGCCCACAGGGCGATATGGGCTGGGCCAGGGTGGAGGTGGGGGACCTCTGTAACTGCCCAACCAGCAAAGACAGCAACCCTATACTTACAACACTCATTCAGAGATTGATTCATCCTTCACAGAATTATTTCCTTTGGAATTGGGCAAGCAGGTGGCTGCAATTTGTACCAGTGAAGTTTTACCCTGCTACATCCACATTTCCTTCCTTATTGGCAGCTTTTGAACAAAATTGCTAATGTGCAAGTATTTATGCTGCCTGGCTTTTTTTTTTTTTTTCCACCTATGCACACAATCTTTACCTCTCTGCTGGGAAGTTTTAATCAGAAATGTAAGTGCCATCTACCAGAAACCCAATGAGCAAAATAATAAATGTATTTCCCTTTATTTAAAGAAAATAATGTCTATTTAAGATCACTTGTGGAAAATTATGAGCAAGGACAAATTAGGATCTCACATTGTGGAGCTCGGCAATCTTCCCTGCTGGGCCCAGAGCTATCATTATAATCAGAGTTCTTTTTTCTTGGAAAACCGAGATGAAATTTTGTAATTTCTAAATGGTGCAGGATGAGACCACATAAGCACTCTGGCAAAAAGTTAAAAGAAACTCAGATCCTGGGTAACAGTAAACAATCACAAAGTCGAGGAGCTGGCCGGCTGCGCAACCACTCTGTACCCTCTTCCCCTCGTGCAGACACTCAGGGGCCTGGATTGGGTTTCCTGAAGTCATGGTGACCAAGAACAGAGATGCTGCTTAGCCTTGAGGAAGGGACACCTCCTGCCCCAGGCAGGTGGACATGCCTTTGTGGCTTGTATTTCCAAGGCAGGGCATGAGTAAAAGCTGACAAGAGCCCACCCCGCCACCACCCCCAACACTCCTTTCCAAGACTTCCCCAGCGGTCTGGCCAAACCAGCACGTGCCAAGGCACCAGTGACTCCAACATGTGTCCAGTCCCCCAGCATGTCCCTGAGACCTGTGGGGAGTCTCCTGTTCTTCAGCTGCGAACTGTGCCTGCTCTCATCTTCTGATTTTCATCCTGCTCTTCCAAAGATGCCTACCTGACCTCAGACTGGTCCCCACTTCCTGAAGTTCTCAGTGCCTGTTGCTCTGGGACCTTGGAGCAAATGACAAGCATGGCACTGTTGATATTTTAGGCTGGATAATTTTCTACCTGGTGTAGGATACTTTGCACCGTAGACTGCACCGTGGGTGACCATCCTGTGTATTGTGGGGTACAGTGTCCATGACCTCTGCCCCTGGGGACACCATGCCTTCTTTCAAGTCCTGAAACCCAAACTCTTTCCAGATCTATCCAAAAATCTCCAATGGCCTGTTGTGTCTATTTGCTATCTCCATTGCTAGAGGATCTGGTGTCCAGAATCAGCAGGGGACAAGGGTCATGAGGCACTTCCTGGCAGGCTTCATGGGAGCTGTGTGCTGCTGGCTCTGATAGCAGCTGTGTGGGCTCCTCAGCCCCCTGGACATCATGTGGCTCCATCCCCAGTTCTGGGCCAAGGAGGAGTGTTTGGGATCTTCAACCAAGTTCTGCTTACTGGGGAGGCAAGGGACTTTGGGGACACTATTCCCCACTCTGACCAGGGAGCCAGCACTTTTTTACTCCTCCTGTCTCCCCTACCCCAGGTCCATAGACTTTAGGAACCTTTGACTCAGAGCTCCCAAAACAACACCAAGAGGGCAGAGGTCTTCCTTGTGGGCCTCGTGGGGCTTCCTACCCCCACTCCAGGCCCCACTCTGCACCCCGACTGGCACCCGCTGTGGGTGAGGTGAGAGTGTCATTTGTGCTGTGATGGACTCGAGTCACAGCCCCAAGGTTTAGCAATCCTGAGGATGCCATGGCATTGAACTCCTCTGCCTCATTTCCTCTGCATACCCACAGCTCGTCCAGGTCCTCCTAGTTTATTCTGCCACTTGCCTGTCTCAGTGTCATTCTTGAGTCTTGAAGTGTCCTTATTCTCACATGCAATGCAACACCACGTTTGATTATTCCAACACCAAACGCCCTCCTCTCTGTCCGAACTTCTACCACTATGCTCCGGCCGCTCCTTGTACATGAAGTCTCCCTGTCCCCTCCAACTTCACCCCAGGTCTACTCTTGTGTTGACATACCACCAAGAACCTGCAGAGATCTGTTCAAAATGTCAGCTGCTCTACTTTACTCTCCTGCCTGAAGGCCACCAGAGATCATTTCAATAACTAACCATCACCAACGCGAGTTGACTTCTCCAATCCACTGTGTATCTGTCTCTTTCTTTTAAAAAAAAAAAATAGTTATAGATGGACACAATACATTTATTTATTTATTTATTTATTTATTTATTTATTTATTTATTGGTGCTGAGGATCAAACCCAGGGCCTCACACATGCTAGGCAAGTGCTCTACCACTGAGCCTCAGCCCCAGCCCCACATCTGCCTCTCTTGTGTGTGCCAGGAAAATGGGTCTGTTGAACTCTCTTGAAATGCCTGACTCTCCCTACTTCCCCATCCATGCAGGTGGGATCTCCTGTTGAGATGGTGTCTCTGCCCAACTGTACAGAGACCTCCACTCTTAACCAAAACCCCCAACTGGACCTGTGGCAAAAGCGTGAAACACTCTTCCTTGTGGTCATTTATATTTATGCCACAAGATAAAGATGCTGTTGGTACCCAGAGCACAGCCTGGCCACATTTACTGGTGCAAGCACAGCCCTGCCTAGATACTGTGCCAGATGTAGTTGACATGGGACAGGGAGGGTACCCCCTTTTCCTCAGGAAGGCAAAGTCAGGTGAGGATGACTGAAAAGAGTTGCCATGTGAGTCATGGAGCCACAGAATGTCATGGTGACACACCGAGCTTCACAGTATGTTTCTCTATACACACATTATGAAATGCTTTCATCCTTTTGTGTGTCTATTGCTTGATCACTATTGTCAACCACAAAAATGATCAGAGTGAGAATTACCCAACCACTGTTCTTCAAGCAGGTATGTGGCTATCATAATGTGTCCCATTGATGTGGCTGCCACTCACAGATATAAATTAACAAAACATCAACCTAAACCTTAGCCAGCCCAAAGGGCATCCCTTGAAATGTTGACAACTTGCAACCTAAAATCATTCCTGACATGGGAAGATATTTGCTCTAGACTGAGGATGGATTCTCTTACTTCTGAAAGTACCTAAAGGCCATAGAACATCAGATGTTCACCAGCTCGGTAGGAGGTAAGGGATTTACCAAATGTCTGTGTGTGCACATGTGTGTTCCTCTCTCCCACCATCCTGTTCATCTATTGACTTGGTCACTGCTGACCTGTCCCAGGGGAGGACCAGTCCCACAACAGAGTCCTAACCCCAGCAGTAACCAACCCATCTCCAATCTGATGTCAGGACCCCAAGATGCTAACGGTGGGTTTGTAGAGGAATGAAATGAAATTATTGATTTATTTTTAGCATTTTTTTAAAAAATAAGTATTATTGCATTTAAAAATACTTTGTATTAAAGGAGCTGTTTTATCCCTGCTTAGATCTCATCGCCATGTGGGAGATCTTTCCGTTTTTCACACTAAGCCGTTTAGGAGCAGAACAGCCAGTCTGGTCAGAATCATCTTGGATCAGGAGCACCTACTGAGCAAGGCTCCCCTGTGGTCTGATCCACTTGCCCTGGCATCCTGGGGCAAACCCACGAGAGAACCGAGAGCACATGTTGACATTAAGGAGTGTTTGATTGGTATTGCCTCTCAGGGCCACTGGAAGGGAAAGTGAAACCCTTCATATTGTGCACTTCATATTAATTTTATGATATTATGATGGCATTCACAGAGCTGATAGCACTGATGCTATAGCTGATATTTCCCAAATTCTCATTCTGTATCAATATCACCAAAGTAATTGCATAGCTTTTCATACTCCAAAGCTGTGTTCCTGGATAACTGGTAGTTTTGAAAGTAAAGCTTATTAATCCAAAGTTATGATGAGAATTATACAAATCAGATTGTTTTTCTTTTGAGCAATATGCAACCTATTGAAAATATTCATCTAAATTATAAAAATTAAATTATGTTAAACTATAAAGTAAATTAGATTAAGTAAAGTAGCTACCATCTTTTTAAATTTTAAATATACTCCCTTGATTGCCAGAGAAGTAATTCCTATTAGTAATTTATTTCTACATTTAAATTATGCTAAAATTATCTCTAAAATTAGCTCATTAAAAATTCAATGACATTCTAAAGTTCATGAAAATAACCTTTAATTTGGCTTACAGATTTCATTTTGCATTTATACTCAGAGGAGAAAGAGACTGTCATCCAGGAAGGTAGAACTCTTGGCAAAACAGAGTTTTATGTTTTGCTCTTGGGAGAATTGACACAAGAGTTTGCATCCAAGTATCAGTTTGGGAGCTCACATCTGGTCCCCTCATGCTGTCATACATCATCTTCTCTGTTTAGCTTTGTGCTTTCTCAAAATTTTGCAGCTGAAAACACATCCTAATCACGACATTCAGTCACACAGGGCTGGCTCCCAACACTCCATCATTTCTTAAAAGGCACATGGTCGCCATGTGCCTAGAGCATAACAGGCAATTAGGAGTTATTCTGGAAATTTCATCACATTAAGTCATCTTTAAGTTTTCTGAGTTTGAGTCACTATGATCTGGAGACAGTCTTTAAACTCTGGCCACCACTGGCTGTGTTTGAAAGCAATATTCTAGCAATTAGCTTCTTCCCTATGTGTAAAACAATTTTTTTAAAAGCAACAATTCTTTTGCAGATAGCCAGACATCAGCAGCAATCTTAATAAGTGGTTTGAAAAATGTTCCCTATTTGTTTAAGATCAGAGGATATCTATCAGATAGCAGATTACCATCCTATTATTTGTCACATTTATGGAGCGCTTACTCATGTCCTGGTGCATATTCATGATCTGCTGCTGGTTACCAGCTCGCCCACTCCACCCCCCACCCAGGCACACATCTGAAATTCTCCTTTCCACTCAAGACATCTCTGGTTTCAGCCAGCCGTGCAGATTGAACACAGCATTTCCCAATTTCCTTGCAGCCACACGTGGTCATGTGATTCAAGTTTGGTCAATAAGATAAGGAGGATGGGCAAGCACCATCGGCAAGCATCTTTGAGGAAGGCTGTCTTCCTATACCTGTCTCTTCTCGCTGGTTGTAATGGGAGGTGAGGATGCACCATCTTGAAGGACATAGGGAAAGATGATACCCTAGGGATGGGTAAGCAAGAAACAGAAAGTGCCCTCACCTGGCCACTCTCTAACAAGTCCCTAATGTTCATGAGACCTGGGAAAGTGCAGATGAACACCGGTCTAACACCCAGGGAAGACAAGCAGCATCACCCTGTTTGAAAGGCAAAGAGGCAGGGGATCCCAGAGACTGAGTCACATGTTGGTTTTGTGGTGACATCAGAACTGGAAGTCAGAACTGGGATGGTGACAGGGCTGAATAGGAATTCCAAAAGTCGACACAGCACACTTGCTGCAAGAGGAAGCCTCTCATTCCAACTGGCAATGGGTTCCATGTGGGAGGCAGTGAGAAGCCCATCGGTGTGAAAGGTGGCTCTATGCTCTCGGGAGTGCTTGAATTCCAGCACCAGCCCTGGGAATGCACGCCTCCCTCTCTCCTTCCTCCTCAGGGGCTCCCTGCACAGGTGGACACTGCTCAGCCTTGGAACTGGAGAAATCACAGAGAAGTTGCAAGCTTCTGGCCAAGGGCCAGGTGTGACCAGCAGAGAGTCCTGGGGACCAATGCTGCTTGCTTCTACTTGCCCAAGGGCGTTTGACCGATGGCTTCCACCTTCCCTATCTCAGAGCACTCCTCGTGTTCTTGGATGGGAAGGACATGTGGGTGCATGTTCACAGGGTTCCAGTCCTGCTGGGGCAGAGCCCGTCTTTTCTCTATGGTGACAGGGGAGAGAAAACAGCCTGGGGGTTCCTCTTTACAACTGCACAGACGGAAGCCATGTAGACTCCCAGCCAGGCCCTGTCCCCTGCTCTGTGCCACCTTGGAAGCAGGGCACTTCCCTGACTCCACTTCTGCTCTGGGCTGCATTATCACTCCCATAAGAGGGGCAAGAGGAAGATTCTAGAACAGCATTAACAGGTGCCCAGACTGTAGGTCCCATATGTCCAACAGAGAGCTGGAGGGGACCCACACCTCCTGGGGGCTGTGGGAAGGTTTTTTCATAGCAGCGGCTGGAGCAGATGTAGCCAGCACTCTAGGAAGAGGCTGAGAATTTCATTAGTCAGGGTTTCTGACAAGATTGAGTTAGAAATTGAGTGTTGGTTATTATAGCTTTTTAAGAAGGTAGTAGCACTACAGCACTGTTCTTTTATAAAACAAACCCAGCAAACATTTTAGTCCAATAATGAATACCTGGCTATTGGGACAGGGAAAGAGTTAAATTAATCAATACAAGACTCAATGCATAGAAAAAACATGTGTATAAACTTTTTTTTTGAAAAGAGTTTCTGAATTAGCATTTGGCTTCTAACACTTGACCCTAAAATAATAATAATAATAATAATAATAATAATAATAATAATAATAATAATTACTACTATTATATCTGCCCTATTTTTAACCTAAAAAATTAATACTAAAACCATTTTTATCTTAACCACATATACCTAAATTAGAGATAATTAACACATTGATAATACTCTTTGTCTACAATTTCTAAATAGTTTCTACTTTTAGTACTTTAATGAAATCCATTCTTAAATCAATAGTTTTGTTGAGGCAAAGATCAAGATTCTGGGAATTGTGATTTTCTTTAATTATAATGTGAAGGGGCTAAATTAAAAATTTATGTTAAGGGAACCTCACCATTTGGTTACTGAAAGTCAATTTTGAATAGTATAATACAGCATACATTGTAAATGCATTTTAAATAAATAGAATCTATTAGGATCCATTTCTGATTGTTTTGCTGTGCATGGCACCTATTTCCACAGTAAGAAAATGTTCTATGTGGAAATGCAGAAATCAGAAGAGGGCATGTGAAAATTCCTGTAGTGTTACGATTTTAAGTCTTCAAGAAGTCTTTTAAGGTAGACATGGACTTTCCTGATACCTTCTTTTGTGCCATTTCCTCCACCACGTTTTTATAAAAGATTACAGAGGACTGTTGGACCATTTTGAAAATTACACCTTACCACTCAGGACTTTTTTGATTTATCTCTATTTTTGGTGAAGTCGAGTTTCAAGTTGAAACTGCCACAGAGATACTGTGTTTGTGGTGACACCAGGGGAGTGGCTGTTTGAAGATTTGTGTTACCTGTGTCCCTGAAAGGGCAGGACCCACCTGGCTCACCTGTGTTCTAGCTGTAGAACCAGGGCATCATTTCTGCTGTTTGCGTCAAGCCTATGCATTAGGGATCGGCCATATGCCCATTGTGGGTTTGAGCTTCTTGGGGTGCAGGCATCTTTGGGGATGCCTAGTGGTAGAGCAGGTGCAGACTTTGGTTGACATACAGACCTGGACTCAGGTGCAAGCCAAGCTGTTGGTTAAAAGTTTGTCCTTGGACCAGCAGCTCAGACTTGCTGAAGCTCACATCTCTCCTCTGTAAGAATGTAGCGTGTGCATCTTTCAACTTCTGTGATGCTCCAGCTCAGAAGCCGGAGAATGGGCACAATCACCATCTTCTGCCTTCTGTCCTTTCCTCTGAGTGCTACTTCTTCCACTGCCCTGAGATTCTGCAGCAGCCATAAAATATGCTGCTCCCAGAATCAGTAAAAGGCACAGAGTCCTCCCTCCTTAGACAGCCAACGGAGTTCGTTTCCAGTGTCACCTCATTCAACACAACACGCCTGAATGAAGATGGCAATCCAGGCAGATATTTGTGCCTTCAATAAAATTGCACTATGACAGCAGGATTTGAACCCAGAGCCCTGGTCATCACTCCTGTAGTTTGTTGAGCAGGTGCCTCAGGGTAATGAACTCTGTGGCATCCCCATGGTTCAGGGTTGGTTCCTGCCCTTTTCAGGGAAAACTCAGTGCATATCAATTATATATTTTTTAAGAATTGACACATTAAAATCACACACGCTCATAGGGTATCATGTGATGTTTTGATACATGGACATGGTGCATAATGTTCAAACCAGACCCATTTGATCTCTTTAGGTGGGTATCATTTCTTTTTGGTGAAAATATGTAAAGCCTTTTCTTCTAGATCTTTTGAGGGGGATTCTACTTTATCATCCTCTGTGGTTCCCCTTGGTACAGGAACCCACCAGATCTTACTTCTGTCCAGCCGTAACTTGGTCCCCACTGACCAGCCTTCCCCAGCCCTCCTGCTTCCCAACCCTCCCCAGCCTTGGCTAACCACTCTCCTACCCCAACTTCCTCAGACTCCTCATGTGACTGAGAGCATTTCAATCATTATCTGGATGCTGAAGGAGATCATTTACTCTCCTTTCCCCAAGATTTTTTTGTCATAAGATGATTCTCTGGAGATGAGGCTACCTGGAGCTGCTGGGACCTGCTGAGCCTGGGGATCCAGCCACGGTTGAGCTGGCCTACCTGGACTTCCCGGATCCACAGGGCTCTACGTTACCTGTCATAGTGAGGCTGAGCTGACGTGATGCTGTCAGAGACCTTACAGAGAGAATATCAAGCCACTGTTACTGTGTACAGCAGTATATATAAAACGAAGACAAAATGCACATGGGTATGCACATATGCCCATCTACGTGCATTAAGGAACATAAATTTAGAGGCTGAAGCTAAATGTATCTAAATGAAGAAAATGTCCATGAGAACCCCTTGGATAATGCTGCAAATGACCAATATGCATAAACAGGAAACCCACTGGGAGCTAACCACTGGGCCTTCTGCAGTGGGGAACCGGCTCCGCTCACTCTGCTCCCCCCACATTTCTGTTTTAATTATTACCATATGTTCTCATTTTTATGGCTGCTTTCTTTCTGCCAGCTAAACATGTAAGTTGTTCTTTCCTCCAGTTTCTTATGTGGAGAATTGCATTATTAATCTGACCATTTTCTTCTTCTTTTATGTGTGCATTTGATGGTACATGCCTTCCTGTCAGCAACAGTTTATCGTTTTTTCACAAACTCCAACATATTATTTTAAATTTTTCTTTTTAAATAAAAATATTTTCTGACCTTCCTTGTTACTTCTTCTATGATCCACAGATGATTCTGAAGGTTGTGTGTTTGGTTTCAGAAAACTGATGACTTTCAAAAACTTTTATTATGTTTGGTTTGCTTATAAGAATGTCACCTATAGCACAAGAGTTAAAATCAAGAATCAACAAATGGGATGTATTCAAACTAAAAAGTATTTTTTTTTTTCTCAACAAGAGAAATAATAAGTGAGGTAAATAGGGAGCCTACATCCTGGGAACAAATTTTTACCCCTCACACTTCAGATAGAGCTCTAATCTTCAGAGTATACAAAGAACTCAAAAAATTAAACTACAAGAAAACAAATAACTCAATCAATAAATGGGTCAAGGATCTGAACAGACACTTTTCAGAGGAGGATATACAATCAATCAACAATTACATGAAAAAAGGTTCACCATCTCTAGTGATCAGAGAAAAGCAAATTAAAACCACTCTAAGATACCATCTCACTCCAGTAATAATGGCAGCCATCATGCAGTCAAACAACAACAAGTGCTGGTGAGGATGTGGGAAAAGGGTACACTTGTACATTGCTGGTGGGACTGCAAATTGGTGAAGCCAACTTGGAAAGCAGTATGGAGATTCCTTGGAAAGCTTAGAATGAGCTTTTGACCATTTGACCCAGCTATTCCCCTTCTTGGATTATACCCAAAAGACCTAAAAAGAGCATACTACAGGGACACAGCTACATCAATGTTCATAGCAGCACAATTCACAATACCTAGACTGTGGAACCAACCTTGATGCCCTTCAATAGATGAATGGATTAAAAAGAAAATGTAGCATTTATACACAATGGAAATTACTCAGCACTAAAAAATAACAAAATCATGGCATTTGCAGGGAAATGGATGGCATTAGAGCAGATTATGCTAAGTGAAGTTAGCCAATCCCTAAAAAACAAATGCCAAATGACTTCTTTGATATAAGGGGGGTGACTCAAAAACAGAGTAGGGAGGAAGAGCATGAGAAGAAGATTACCACTAAACAGGGAAGAGAGGTGTGAGGGAATGGGAGGGAGAAGGGGAATTGCACGGAAGATGGAAGGAGACCCTCATCTTTATACAAAATTACATATATGATGGTGTGAGGGGTAAGAAAAAAATAGAGAGAAATGTGTCACCATAGATTGGGTAGAGAGAGGTGATGGGAGGGGAGGGGGGGGATAGGAAGGGGATAGGAAGGGCAGCAGAATACAATAGACACTAGTATGGCTGTATGCATAAACGTGGCTGTATAACCAATGTGATCCTGCAATCTGTACATGTGGAAAAATGAGAATTCATACTCCATTTGAATCAAATGTATGATATGTCAAGATCATTGTATTGTCTTGAGCAACTAATAAAAAAAAAGAATGTCACCTCCATTACTTTAGACTAATTAAGGTTTGTTTTATTTCATAGAATGGAGTCTACTTCAGCAAATGTCCCATATGCACCTTAAATGATATACATTCTGCTGCCTGATGATGTGCTGTATCAGTTTCACGTGGACCCAGTTGATTTGCCTGATTTAAGTCTCTACGCTTGGCCGACTTCCTGTCTGAGGTAGAGCTCAAGTGTGCAGTGAGGCTACTGAAGATTTCCATTCTTTTAGGAATATATTTGTTTTTCCTTCCTGCTCCCAGAGTGTTGCTTTACATATTTTTCAAGCTGTATTGTTAGGGAACACAACTTAGGATTGAGTTGTTTTCCTGAAGAATTGACTCCTATTAAGGACAGCCAATGGAGAAAATTACTGTTTTTTTTTTTTTCCCCAAGCAAATGGTGCCGGATAACTGGATATCCAAATGCAAAAGAATAAACTTTAACTGTGTGACAAGCCACACGAGATTAACTCAAAATGGATGAAGTAACCAAATTTCATTAAAAATATTTCTAAAAGGTAAGTTATTAATCTTCATGGCTTTGGATTAGTCAATATTTTCTTAAATATAACAAAAAATTAAAGAAAAATGGAGAATTTCATCAAAGTTAAAGTTCTGAACATCAAAGGACATTATCAATGTAAATATTAACACATAGAATTGGAGAAAATATTTGCCAGTTCTGGTAAGGATCTAGTATGCGGCACACCCGAGGGATTCTGACAACTAACAAATAAAAGTCACATGACTGAACTAAATAAGCAAAGGATTTGATTAGACATTTCTCTAAAAACATTCAAATGTTCCATCAGCACATGGCAAGATGCTCTAAGATGCTGAACATTGTTAATCATTAGGGAATTCAAGTCAAAACCCCAGATATCACTCCTCACACATCAAGATGTTGATAATAAAAGACAGGAACAGTAGCTGGTGTGGGAGGTGGAAGACATGTTGGTGGGACTAGGAAATGGGGTGACATCTTCAAAACCACAGCAAGAAAACCACAGCTCCTCCAAAAGTCAGTTACCAGAAGACCTGGACATTCTTCTGCTTCCAAGTGAATTGAACACATATGAACACACACATGCAACATGTACAAAAATTTTTATCCAATATTATTAGTATTATCTAAAAGTAGAAATGAACCAAATGTCCATCAATCATGAATAGAACAGCAAAAGTTGTATATATCTACACAATAGAATCTAATTCAACCATAAAATAAACAATCAAATATTGATGCCTGTTATAACCAGAATGGAGCTGTAAAACCTCACGTTAAGCAAAAGATGCTGGTCATAAAATTCCACTTGTTATATTATACCAATTGTATGAAATATCCAGACTAGATAAGTCACAGAGAGAAAACAGACTAGCACCTGCCGGGGTGGGGGACAGAAGTGGGACAGCCTATGGGCACAGGTTTCCTTTTAGAGGAGATTAAAATGTTCTAGATTTAACGAGTGCAGATGGTGATAAATGCTCTACAAATACACTAAAAAACAGTGAAATTCTTTCAAAAACCGTGGCGTATGGATTTATCTCAATTTTGAAAGAAAAATAATTCAGCAGTTTTTCTCTACTGATTTCCCTTCCTGGCTTCTCTCCCCCCTCCACTAATGCTTCCAGGGAATCCTTTTCACATAAACTACTTTTGTGTGAAAACTTGTCCCCAGGTTTGATTTTAAAGGAATGCAAATTAAGGTAAAACCCCTCTCAATTCCAGGGGGCTGGAGACAGAAGCTCCCCTGCAGCTCTGGGAGGAGAGGTCACATTCTTCCCTCTCTCCAGGGAAGTCCCCTCTCTCTAGTTCAGCTCTGGGACTTGGGGCTTCCTGTGGCTTCAATATTTATAGTCACCATCTCTGCAATGATGATCTAGTGCTGTGGACTGGAAAATGGGTTTATCTCCATTGCTTGGTGAAGCTGTGCAAATATTTCCCCCTTATGATATTCTTCTAGAAGGATGAGAATAATGTACCAACAGCTGCATGTGCCAAAGTGGCTTCAGGAGTAAAAATTTACAAGCACAATTGGAGATTTGGGGGACCATTTGGGTCTTTCCCACTCTGAGATATTCATTGACCTGAGTTCCAAAATCACGTGTGCAAGCCCTTTAAACTTTCTTGGTCTTATTCTTGGCCCTAGAGCTTAAAGACATAATTCACACTTTGCAGTGAGAATATCTGTAAAGGAGAGATTTCAAATCTCAACTTACAATTACCAGATCTCGTGCATTTTAATTTTTCATAAAGGAACAATCTATTTCATTATAACTTAATTTATTTAACCTAACAAGTCCTCCCTCATAGGCTGTGCTGATAAATTCAACAGACTTTATAAATCATTGATCAATATCAAGTTTGTCATAAATTTACTCTAAGTTTGGAAACAGGCCCAGAAGCTAATTTTTTATATTGCTTCTTGCAAATGATCCATAACTCATAATTACTATTTCCTTCAAATGTGACAGGTATTTGATTATGTAAAATGGCAAAGTATGGTGTACACACACACACACACACACACACACACACACACACACACACTTCCTTCTAAAAACAGGTATCTCCAGGACAGGGTTTTGCCAGTGACTCTTTTTAAGATACTTTAGGGGAAGTGAAGATAGTACTTAGAGAAAGAGCAATATTCTGAAGAAACAGGAAAGCACAAAAAAAATTCCCATTGCTTATTTCAGCAGAAAGATGTGAGTTTAAAAGTTATGGCTGTTGGTAGCACGTGACTGACCATAACGTTTTTTAGCCCAACATTGAAATTTATTTCAGATGTTTGACTAGGTAAATTGAAGGCTCTGGGAATTTCTAATGCCTTGAATTTCTGCCTTGGCTTTGGAATAAGTGGTGAGGGCGGCAGGGGTCTATTGACTTTTGGTGCTTTCTCTCTAATCCAAAACATTATCTGCTGAGCACAGGCAAATAGCAGTCCCAGCCATGTGGCCAGTGCTGCAGGAGGCCAGGCCTGCGACCCACTTCTCGAAGGTACGTGAAAATGTCTTCAAACACATGTGAGGGTCCTGTGGACTCAAAGGAGAGCAAATGATTGGAGAGGATAACAAGTTCTTCCTCGTTCAAAAGGTAACCCTGGAACCAACATTTCTCCCAGAGGACGGCCTGTTGACGGCTTGAGAAACTTTGTTCTTGAGAGACAATTTTATTCAGCATCCGGAAGCAGCAAAAGGATAGAGAACAAATTGGCAATCTTCGAATCTGACAGCACTGCACTTTTATGATCCTTTTTAATGTTCTGAAGACATTGGATAAATTCCCAATTACTCTTCAGACCTTGAAAATAATACCCTTGTTTTTAAGAAACATAAATATATAACCACCAGTCAGCAGCAGATTTTCCAAGTCCATTTCCTCACCCAGGCTCCCTGTTCACATTCGAAAGCTGCTGTGGTCCAGACTCATTGGAAATGCTCAGCCTCTCTAAGACAGGCACGGCTCTCCTTATGAAAATGGAATCCACGGAATGGATGGGTTTCCGAGTGGGTGATGTTGCAGGGACCAACAGGGACAGGGATCAGGACCCAGATGAGAGCTGCCCATGGATCTGACCTGGTGGCCCACACACAGGTGTCTGAGCCCAGCCACCCCAGGTGATAGCTCCTGGAGTGAGGTAAAATTCCATCCAGCCTGCTGTGTTGGTCAGGTGGCTGCTGGCTCACCGGTGCAGAGAGCTGTCATTTAGCTCAGCATAACCCGAAGGGAGGGAAAGAAGCAGTTCTGTAGGAGAGAAACACCATGCATCTCTCACCAGGATAAAAGCAAGGGGCCCACCAAGCTGTGTTCCTTTCTGGAGGCACCAAGGGAAATATTTTTCCTTGCCTTTCCCAGCTTCCAGGGGCTCCAACATTCCTGGGTTGGTTGCCTGTTTCTCCCCTCATCCAGGTGAACAACATTGCAACCCCCTGTGCCCTTCTTCCAGTGCTACAAGGTCTTCTGATGCCCACCTTCTGCGGTTCCTACACATTCATGGATTTGTAGGATAAAATGGGTCCTACCAGGATAATCCAGGATAATCTGGATTGTCAAGGTCCCTAACTTGAATCACATCTCTAGAATCCTTTTGGTCAATATAAGGTAACATGTAGTAGGTCCCAGAGATTTGGATCTCAACATCTTGGGGCTGGGCATTCTGCCCAACACAAGCAATAATCAGTCCTAAGGGAACTCTCAGCCATCAGATCGACAGGACACTCGTGCAAGGAATCTGAAGGTGTCTTATTTGCTTTTTAAATGCCAGACTTGATATGTTAAATCTCCCTGTGCACATAGAAAACAGAGGACTAAACTTCAAGTATGGAAAAGAGTCTAAGAAATGCAGGTCACCCAAGACCTGAGAAAATAAACAATCCTTGGGGATTGATCCAGAGCTAATAAGAGGAGGAAATTTCCCAGGCATCTATAAAAAGCACAACACAAATTGCCAGCTGATCTCAAGACAAAAGAAAGCTACAGAGCAACTTCTTAAAAGTCACTGTTAAGTGCCAATAAATGGAAAGGTGAAAAATGGAAATTTCCCAGGTCTGTATTCAATACTGAGACTCAACCTATTGAATAGATATCACCCCCATCCTCCCCCAACCCTGGCTCAGATTTTCAGCTAAACATGCTGAAGAAACACTCGCTGGATTTAATGCAGTCCTTTAAGCCTGTGTCTTTGCCAGAGCCCAGGGGCTTTGTGTTTAGCAGAACACATTTGTGCTGCAAATGGACACTCTGAAAGGTAAGCCGTGAAGTGTCAACTTGAATTCTTGTGCTTTTTATCAATTTCAATGTTTTCAGTAAGTTATCAGATAGCAAACAAAGGGGTTCTGCTTCCTGGGAGAGATTCCAATTGATGTAACTAGCTCCAAATCAGACCCTGTACAATTATACAGCAATGAAACCTTAGGAAGCCTTGACACAGGAGAATGGTTACTGAAGACAAATTCTGTAAAACAAACAAACAAAACCTACAGAAAGGCAAAAATGACAGGAACATCTGTGATTAGGTTTCTGCAAGAGTTTCTTTCTAGTCTGACCCTAAAACAAAACATCAGAATGTGAAATAGGTGTTTGGGACTCTCCAGACTATCAACACCAAGACCTGCATATAACTGAATAGATGGAAGAAAGGATATTTCCCAAAAGAAGTGGGAAGAGAGAGAAAGGAGTATGTCCAAGCCCTGCTTTAGAGCATCTCAAATCCTGTGCAGGCACCTTGAGTTCATGGCTGAAACCCATGCACCTTGAACAAAGGAAAACCCTTTGGGTTTTTGGAACCAACTGATTGTTTTTTCCACCCACACTTTTTTTTTAATTGGTGCATTATAGTTGTACATATGATGGGATTTATTGTTACATATTCATACTTGCACAAAGTGTAACAATAGAATGTGACTGATATCCCTCCCTAGTGTTCCCCCTCCCTTCCCACCTTCCACCTCTTGGACCCTTTCTTCTAGTGACCTCTCTCTGATTTTCATGAGCTCTGTTCCAAATTTTCTTTTCCTTTTTCCTTTCTAGCTTCCTCATATGAGAGAAAACATGTGCCCTTTGGCTTAAAAGGAGTCTGACTTATATTTCCCACTGCATGATGATCTCTAGTTCCATCTATTATCCTGCAAATGACATAATTTCATTGTTCTTTCTGGCTGAATAAGACTCCATTTATGTCCACAACATTTTCTTTATCCATCCATCTGTGGGTGGACACCGAGGCTGTGGAACCCATGGATCCTTCACAACAGTTTGAATGCTTTGGATTATTCGTTCGACCAATGCTCACAGGCAAATTGAAAGCAGCCTGGTGCTGCACTTTCTGAAGTTTGGATGAACAAGGTGGTCAGGCTCTCTCCTTTCAGGAAGCACACAGTCAAGAGGGCATGCGGCCTCCCAGGCAGATGTCATTCACAAAACACACTGAAAGTCTGGAAAAACAGACCTCAAAAGAGGAGGGAGAAGTGACTGCGGAGAGCAGGTCTGGAAGACCAGGGGTCAGAGGAGAAGCAGGCTTGGCATTTTATCAGCTGTGCTCACCACCTGGTGAAGTCTCAAAACCATACTCCCCTTGTCTAACTCAGCCTGTGCCCTTTGACCAACATTTCCCCTTGACCCACCCCCAGCCTCTCCCAACCTCCCCCAGAACAAGCATAGGTGATGGATATGTTAATTAGCATCACCTGACACCCCATAAATATGCAAATTTACTATTTATCAGTAAAAATGCAACAAAATAAATCAAAGGGGGGGATTTCAAAGACCTTGTCCATTGGGGTCATTTAATAAGGGGACAAACAGGGCTTAGAAGGACAGCTCCAGCCATGGTCCCTGCCATTCACACTGGTCACAGAGTGGCCCATGCCTGGGACAGCTTCTGTTCCATTCAGTAGCCTCCAGGGTGTCCACACTAAGATCACAGAAAGAGGAACACCCTTTCTTGGCAGAGTCCATTAAGACAGAGCTGTTGGAAGTTTTGGTAATCAAAGGTAACATTTGGTACACAGAATCACTCAATTTTAGTACGGCTGGAAATGCATTCTTTTTGCCATCTAACTTTGGCAGTGACTTTAGTACACAGAAAAAGAAAGGACTGAAAAGGAGAAAAACAAATTTCACACATGTATGATTTTTTCAAAATGAACCCAACTACTATGATTAACCATAATGCTCTAATTTAAATTTTTTAAAAAAAGTTTTAAAAAAAGAAAGAAAAAATATTTTTAAAAAGAAAGAATTTTTTTTTTAATCCAACTGGACTTCCTCTCCCCATCAAGGATGGAGGGGTTTAGGAAACAGACGGTTGGAGAACCTGACCCCACCATCGGCCTCGTGTTCTGAGGGGCATCAGCCTGGAATTCCAGCTGGGGAGGCCAAAGTTGAGCCTTCCACATGGAGGCTGGAGAGACCGCCCATCTCTCCATGATGTTGCAGATGGCACCATATTTCAGAGCACATTTATAAATGAAAACCGTCTCTGGGAACTGAAGGTTCACTCCCAGCACTAGGTTTCTAACTGAAGAGCCATTGGAAACAGCAAGTAAACCTTGACAGGCAGGTTCCGAGGGGGAGTCAAAGTCACTAAATTAATCTCCAAGTGCAGATTGTAGCTGAATGGTAACTTGAGACAGACCTGTAGCCTGGGGTGAGCTTAATACCAATGCTGTTATCCAGAAGAAGGCCTGAAATCAGGAGCTCTGCATGGCCACAGGGTAGACAGAGGCCCATGGCTGCAATATGTTGGACAGCAGCATTTCATTTCACGAAATATTTGCTGTTACTACCTCAAACCAGAAATGTGAGCAGCTAAAGCCTGTGATACTGTGGACACCCAGGGGAAGTGTAGAGATTTCCGCCCAACATGACAGCTATTGGGCCACATTTTATCAGTACCAGGATGAGAGGGAATAAAAGCCCAGATGCTGGACATCACGGGCACAGCTGCTATGCTTTCTGCAGGAGGGCTTAGTCCACATCTCGAATCCTCAGATGAATGGCAGGCAATTAGTCTCCCCCCTGAGAGAGCTCATTAGTTTCTCTCTCTATTTTCCAGCATCCTCCCTAAATATGCTTCCTCTTGGGAAGAGGACAGGGATCACAGCAGGAGACAGTGAAAGCTTTGCATTTCCAGCAGAGGATGAAATGCGACTCCAGGAGAAGAAATGTCCCACACTGGCTAGAGGCAAAGGGGAAAGGGGGGGAATCCAGGCGGTGCCCGTTTATCAGACACAAGGGTCGGGTAGCTGTTCAACACAGATCCTTGTTCCTGGGTCCGTCTTTTGCCTGCTTTCACTCTTGCCTGCAAAGAAACTGGACCCCAGATAATTTAATGTAAAACTTGTAAATCATACCCAAATCCTCCATCTTGAAGGAGTCTATTATTTACCCTTGTAGGGCATCAATTTCTCTTTAGTTTGGACAATAATAGGACCATAAAATGAAATAAATCAGAGAAGTAAAGATTCATAAGCATTTGAATTGTCAAGCTTGCCACACATTCAGGTGTGTATTTAATTCCCTAAGGTGTTCAGCAGGAGGTTTTCCTATGCAAACACAGTGAAGTGATCACTACAGGTAAGGATGTCACACACCCACCAACATCCGAAGTCCCTTCGTCCCTGGTGATCTTTTTTTCTCTAAAACAATGCAAATGCTTGGTATTTAACTGGAGACCCTGCACAGGGAACTCAGCTGATTTGGCTGAGGCTGTTGGGCAGGTCCACTGAGGGAACAAGAGGCTGCTCTAGCAATGAAGTTCGTGCTGCATGTCATACACCCTCAGAAAACATGGAGGAGACAATGTGGCACAGCTGGGCCCAGGTTCCCTGGAAGGAATGGATGGAGCTGGGCAGTGGAACCAAGCAGCCTTTAGCCATGGGTCCCTGGTTGTCCCCGACCCTGGCCCAGCTCATTATCCCTGCTGTCCTCCAGTTCTGCTGGTTCAGGGGACCTCTACCTAGAGAAGTTCCCTTCAGTGCTTGTGACAGAGCCATCTGAAAAAGGATTGTGTCCCCTCCTCCCATCCTCATTTTACAACAGTGCTCAATGAATTCTCCAATTTCTAAAACTGGCTTTCATTCTCCTCTTTTCCAAGCCTGAATTTCTCCTCACGGCCTCTGTTAAAATGAGAGGGGAATAAAAACTTTTTAGTTTTCCACTAGAAGTTTTGCTGCAATACAGATCCAGATGTTTTCAATTATTTTTGCTCCATATCATCATAAAGAACCAAAGCTCAGTGATCAGCCTCTGGGGAGTGGGGTTGATGCTGAAGCCATAAATATTGCCCCTTGGGTCCCACATGAGACTGCCGGGGGCAGGGTCCTCTGATGCATGGAATGCAGCTCACTTTTAATTGTCTTTAGAACTGTTTCTTCTGGAGTGTCAATTTAGAACAAGCTTGTTGATCAAGTTCCACGGAGCCAAATACTTCACAATCCAACAAAAACAACTTTCTGAAATAATAATGAGATTTTTGAAAGAGAAGGTTGGTTACAAAGCACCTGTGAGCCAGTGCCAGCCGCTCAGGGACAGTGTAATGGTGTCACAGGAGGTGTCCCCCGAGGCAAAACACATTTTTGTGGAGAATGTGAGTTCAAACCCTTCCTGTTTCTTAGGTTGAATGTTCAGTTAAAGCCCTTCGCTCCTGCTGGGTCATCTTGGGTCTCCTTCCTCCCTCTGTCTTCCCTTCCTCTCTTTCATCAGACATTTTATTTCCATAGTTCCTCATGTTAGAAAGATGAAGATAGTGTGTGGTCATGCATTTTAAAAGTGAATCCGTTAGTTCCCTTTCTTTTGCAAGGGATAAAAACAAGTGCATATGATTTAGACCAAAAAAAAAAAAAAAAAAAAACAAGACTCTTTTTAGCTCGTCCCTGGGAACATCCATTGGAAGTTCCCACAGAAGGCAGAGCTGTGATCAGGACTCTGGGTCTGTCTCTGATCTCCCCTTGGCCCCAACAGCACCACCATAGTGGCAACACGGCTGTCTGAAGACCTAGCTCCAATTCTCTCTGGGTTTATATCTTGTTGAAACCAGGTTTCCCTCCCTCCAGTGACACCCATAAAGTTCTGGGGTTCACTGATCCCAGGACAGTCAGGACTGCCCAGTTCTACCTTACTTAGGCTTTGAGTTGCTCGTGCATGCTCATGGACCTGGCTTTATATTAGCTGCAGAATATCCAGGATGACATGCTGTCCACCAATCAAGGTGCACGTGCTGTGGGCCATTTGGCACAGTGGTGTGTGAAGGACAGCAGGAAATTGAACTTCAGAGTTAGATTCTGACAAGAGGGATGGCCAGGATGAGGACACCAGGCTCACCTGGAGAACTCAGGGTCCTCTCCGTATTGCAAGGTCAACTAAATAGTAACCTTAATCAGGTTTGCAAATAACTCTTGCTACAGAAGGCTATATATGGGCAAAACATCAGGGGCGAAGGTCACGGGGACACAAACTCTACCAACCACGAGGAGATTTGGGACATCTTTCCCTCATGTGAAATTTCTGAATTTTAAAATTGTTGACAACTGATTCCAATGTATTTGAAAATTTGGGTATCCAAAGTGCCCCCCTCATTGTGGGCTGCACCACACCTCTCAAGTGAGATTCTGTGTATCACTGGCACTGACAGCAGAAGGATCCTGAATTTAAACGCAGCATGGGGCCTGAAAGCTAGCTGGCCTGGGCGTGTCGTCCCGGGAGGAGCCCAGTGACGTGGGTGTCTCAGAGGGTCTCTGTCCAGACCAGGTTCAGGGGCTGGCTGCTGTCCTCGCCAGCTTGTGGATCTGCGACATTCTTAGGACTCATCTCACTGATAACCAGGAAGGGTGGACAGGGCAGGTGTGCAGGGGGCACATGCTCAGCCCTCAGCGGTCACTCTTACACCCACACATAGATGGTGAGATGAGTTCTGTGGCACCAGTGAGGAGACGGATGGTGCTGTGGAGTCACACAGGTAACACAGATGCTTTTGGGCACTAGAGAAACTTGGTTCAAGGACATCCAAAGTGATTCAGATGTGCTTTAGGATGGACACATGGTTTAAATTTCTAACAGAAAAAACGGGCCATGTCAGCAACGCATCTGATTTCAAAATCCAGTTTCCAAAACTCTGAATTAAAAAATACTTTCCAAATTCTATTGTTATGTTGTGCCTGGGTATGAATAGGTAACAACAAATCCCACCATTATATACAACTGTAACGCACCAACAAAAATGGGGAAAAACTATATTTGGTCAAATATTCTTACCCACATTTTTTTTACCATTTACAAAATGTAATGAAGACTAACCAAATGTTGGATTTAAACCTAAGATCTCAGGAACCTAGAAACTTTGCAGAAAAAGGTAACCCCCACAGTGAAAGAAAATGCTGACTGTCCAGGGCAAGGGCACTACTGTGTACAAATGCTTGTCACCCTGCTCTGCGCTGGCCTGAAAGGGAGAATGCAGTTTTCTGGAGAGGGGGTCATCTTCTGGAATACCCAGGATGGACTCTCCTGCCTCTCCAACTGGTGGGCTCGAGGAGAAGCTGAGGTCTGGCCAGCACACCTATTTCCTCGAAAGGCTTCTTAGGCCAGGTGACAGAGCCTAGTGATGCAGGCAGGATGAGAACTAGAGGGACAGCTGCATTCCAGGAGAGAGAACTAGAGAGTGATCGGGGCACAGGGCAGGTTGTGGCAGGTGTCACTGGGGTGGACCACTTCCCTTACGCCAGGTATGAACTAATGCTCTATTTTGAGACACTCATGCTATTTCAAGGTTTTTATTTTTGTGGCTACTACAAATCACTGCAAATAACCTTTCTACATACATGTACATATACCTCTATTTTCTTAATGGAATTCTAAAGAAATCACTTGGTCAAAAAGATGTGCCCTCTTATAGGAACACAATTGTTTTGAAACTCCATCCTGAAATTTGCACTTCTAATAGAAAAAAATGTTTGGAATGCACATTTACATTTTGTGAAATTATTGGGGATCTGTTCCATGTAAGTTGAGAGCTACATATTGATTTAATTTATATTCCATGAAACACCATTGAATGTGAACTTTTAAAAATTTATCATTTTGCTCTTTGTGAGTTTGTCGCTTATAGATTGCCTATCCAACACACTTTGTGATTTTTATTTCCCTTGTTTTCAAAATTGTGAGGCACATTTTAAATCGCTGGGTTCATCTGACCCTGGTTACATGGAGATCCTCATCAAAAGTGCCACATGTGTGCTGGGGATGTGGCTCAAGTGGTAGCGCTCTTGCCTGGCATGCGTGCGGCCCAGGTTCGATCCTCAGCACCACATACAAACAAAGATGTGTGTCTGCCGAGAATTAAAAATAAATAAATAAATATTTTTTTTAAAAAGTGCCACATGCTGGCAAGATCATAAATCAGTTAGGACAGAAGGGTAAGCTGATGCTCAGAGAGGCCCCCTTTCTAACCAACATGGCACTGGAGGAGTGAGGAATGGAGCTTAGAATCCTAACTCCAACAGAGGCTTTTTCAGAAGAATGTGCTAGGTCCCTGCACCTTCTGCTCTTTTGCAAATCCACCACAGTGATGGGCACATGTAGACAGAGCCAGGGAGCAGTAGGAAGTAAAGGCTCTCCCTGTCCTTGTAGGGTAGGAGTCAGGGGTGTGCATGATGGGGCACAGGATGGGGTTCCATTTTCCAGGGACAGAAAGCCTCACAGTGCTCGGTGACTTGAGCAACCTCTGATTTCTCCTGGCATCACCTCCTTGATTTTCCAATGGAGGGAGTGGCACCATAGCCACTCTCCCCCCCTGGATTACGATGGCAACTTGGAGGACTGGGTGAACAATAAAATACCCATGATGGACCTGTCATGCAATTAACGGTCATTATTATAAGTACAAAGACTGCCCTTAATGTCTCAGCAGATGAGATAATGCATATTAAGTGATTTTGAAAACATAAAAAACTGTATGTGTGTGTGTGTGTGTGTTACAAGATGATGTATCATCATCTCTGGTGTGTGGCTGTGCTGTCAAGCTCAATGATTCTAGTGAATCTACAAACCTCATAAATGTCTTTGCATCTAATAAGCTCATCTTGGGAGGTAGAAGTTCTCCAAGAATTGAGCAACTCGGTGAGCCCAAAACCCTTGGGTAGGGGCAGTTCAGTTTGTGTCAAAGGATTTCCTCCCCCACAGCATGATGTTTTTAAAGGGCAGAATGAAGCCCCAGGGTGACCTGAGACCACAGCCTAACAGGGATCTCACAGGATAAAGACATTTAGATTCCAAAGGACAGAAGCAAGCCCCTATCACAGAGAGACCTATCAGGTAGTTTTATGGACACACATCAACACTGACCTCTGGTAATCAGTATTCTGTTCTCACCTTCTATGAGATCAGCTATGATATAGGCAGGACCCAGTGTGCACGTGTATCCAGATATCATATTGTGCCCCATGAGCAGGTGCAATTGTTATATGCAAAAAAAAAAAAAAAAAAAAAAAACATTAAGAAAATCCACTAGAAACATTGAATGCTACTTACCCAGCCTCAGCAGAATGTGGTCTGTGAAGGCGCAAGCTTGGACAAGCTGGTCTGCCATTGCCCATGGAAATGCACCTGGGCATCAAGGAATCCCTTTCTTTAGAACCTCCTGTGCATCATCACCTGGCAGGACCAAGAGGAGCCCCAGTCTGCACCAGGCATCAAAAATGTCCACAGGCAATCTGCTCTCCAGTTTCTGTCTCTCACCTGCTCTGGGAAAAAGTCTGCTGGTGTCATAGTCCAAGGATGCACCAAGTGCTCCGAGGATGGTGTTTCCCCTGGAGAGGGAAGGTTCTGCTGCCAGCTGCAGAGAGTCTGCCAGCAGGATGCCCTTCCACCCAGGGGAGGATTTCACGATGGAGTCAGTGTGCACATGTGGAACTGGGGCTGCTTTGCACTTAAAGACAGGAGCAAAGGTCTTGGGAGAGGATGGCAAGCTGCCTCTGCCTCAGGATTCCTGGGTGCACTGGCAAAACTCCCCAGCTGCACAGCAGAGCAACTGCATCAGCCTCAAAACCAACCTCTGCTTTTTTAAAATTAACAAATATTTATTTGCTACAATACTGCCATCCAAGCTCAATCCCACCCGGCACACTGAGATGTGTTGAAGAGTAGGGTTGGAGCCCCTCTGGTCCCAGATGCAGAGGGCAGGGTGGGGAGGGAGGCCGGGCACCAGCTCAGCAGCACCCGTGGTGTTTGGTTAGCTGGGTGGTGCTGGACAGTCTCCTCACTCTCTGTGCCTCATCTAATGATAATAGCGTCTACTTCTTAGAGTGTTTTAAGGTATAAATGGCATCCACATAAGGAAGTAAGTGGGTCTGATCCAGAATAGTCTCCTCAGGACCTTCTTGCATTTTTATCTGATGATATCCCCAGTGGATTAACGAACTGATCAGGAAACAGAGTCCTGGTCCCTCTTCCCATTGTACTCTGATCACCACAGCAGACGTGGCTCCTGGTCCACAGCCTGGGAGACAGTAGGTGCTCAATAATTACATAATTTAATTAGTCATACTATTTAATTCATAACTAAAATAAATGAGTGTTCTTCATAGACTCCTTTGTATTTATTATTGAACTCTATTTCCTTTTATAGAGTTTCCAAATATTCTGATTTTCAAGTGAAGCTGAGTCTCAAAAGGTTTTTAATGAAAATCTAAAAACATTAGAATGTAAGTGGCAAAATAGATGTTGACAGTTCCACGGGTGACCATAGTCTAAGACTTTCAAGTAGCAATCGACTGAAATGTCTGTGGCTTGAGCTTCTGTTCTGTCACACTCTAAAGCTAAGGGGCTGTGCAATTTGACATCTCAGCACAGAAAACCGGTTCGATTCCATCAGTTTAAGCAGGAAGGGGTTTTTAGTGAAGCTCAAACAGAGTTGTTAGGAGGGAGGAGGAGGAGTGTGGAATCCAGGCTCTGGGTGACCGTGAGGGCTTGCCAGGCACACCAGGCAGGAGAACCCCAGTGACTCTGCCACTTTGGTGGGGTTTCTCCTTTCTGCCCCCTCAAGTCTGCCACACTCCACCACCCATGGCAAAAAGTGATCAGACGATAGCTGTCAATTTTCTTGAGCATCCGGCTTCCTCATTAAAGTCTCACACCTCTTCCTGTCATCTTGAAAATCAAAATCACCTACACCACCAAGACTGCCTGAGCCTGCCCTGCTCGGGTCTGCTGGGAAGGCGGCCCTCAGCTAGCATCTGGGACACTGGATTTGGGAAGCTTCCTATTCCTGGAAGACATGAGAGTGGCTCCCTGGGCCTAAACTGTTGCCACCACGAATGTCCATGCTGAGCACCTGCTTTCCTCCAGGGAGTCAAGAATTTGAGTGTGAACCAGGAGACCAGCCCTAAGTCTTTAGGTACTAAGTTTCGAATGAAACTCCTTGGTAGACAGTGTCTCAGATGTGTCACCCTTGGATGCTGGAGGAATCAAATCTCGGGTGACTCCATGGAGAGAGTGCTCCTGGAGGCCTGTACCTGGCTGCTTCTGCCCTTCAGCCCATGGACCTTTCCTTTATGGCTTTTGCTTTGTATCTTTTTGATATAATCTGTCATCATACTTGGAGTGCTACTGTGTGCTGTGTCTTCCTGGGAAATTACCAAACCTAAGGGTGGCCTTGAGGGTGCCCAACATGACATCCTGGTAGAAGAAGACTGGAGATCTTTTTTTGTGTGTGTTTTCTATGTCAGAAAGTTGAATTTGAACACAGAGCACTAGAAACCTATGTAGTTAATGTGTAGCAAAACTTTGTATGTGTCGCAAAATCTGATTCCCTTTTCTCCTGGGGACATAGCTAGACTATCTCTTCTCCCCTCTATTACAGTTTCATGGGGCCCATCACTCTTGGTTTGCACCCCAGGACCTTCCCACATATAGAATTGTGTTCTAGCTGCACTCTTCCCACGTGCAAAAGAGTGGCTGAGGTCAGCCAGGCTGCAGGGTGTCAGGCCCTGTCGTGGAAAGTTTGGGTCCGGGAGGGGTCTCATGGGGAAGAGCAATGGCTGCATCTTCTATTGGGGTAAAACCCTGGGCTGCCAGGGTTTTTCTGACCCTGTAGTTGACATTGCCTTAACTAATTCAGGGAAGTCCAGAATAAAAGAGGTTGCATAGATGAACAATTCATCCCACACTGCAATTAAAACTTTCAAATTTGAAAATAAAAATGGACAAGTTCCATAAACCTTTAAAAGAATAATTGCCATAACCCAAAATTCAGTTTTTTAAACTTCAAAAGAATTCACGGTGATCAGTTTCTGCAAGCACACTCCGTGACAGTCATGATGATGTCAGTGTTTCTGAACTGGAACTCTTAAAAAAAAAAAAAAAAAGAAAGAAAAAAGCTTTACAATACAACAAGTAAAACAATGTATCTAACCCAAATTCCTTCAAAAGCCTTGTAAAAACTCTATTAGAAAATACACCAGATTCTATTATCTTCCTATTGGGTATCAAAATGTTTGAATATTTAAATCCTTTTATGTTAGATAAAATAGTTTCTTCTGTTTTTGTGGATCATTTGCTTCATTGTGTGTTAAGCTCATAAACAATAAAAAATATCTGATGTTCACTCTCAAAGGCTACATGATATAAATATGTAGGTGACTCAAATGCAATTCCCCAGGAATGAAGTGGCTGTGAAATTGAGTTTTTCTGAACTACAGGCCTTGAGCAAGGTCATCGTAATGTGGACATAACTGAACCAGCCCCGTTGGTGGAATTTCTAACTAAATTATGCACCTGCTGTTCTCCACATACCAACCTCTTGGCACTTTTCAGAAACCAAAAGACATACCTGGAAAATCTGAGACATTTTAAAAGAGCCTATGTTAGGTGATACTGAATCTTTCTAGAACTGTTCTAATGGGAGCTAGACAAGTCTCTAAGTCAGATGGTTTCTGAGCACCTGCTCTGGTTCTGTGTGTGGGAGTGGGCAGAGATCCTATTTGGATTTTGTTATTTATGTTTGGCTGCCACATAATATTTCTCCCTGTGTGTGAGGTACAGTGTGCTGCTTTGATTCCTGTGGACACTGGGTGAGCAGTGATCAACTCTGGTGGATCAACAACACCATCACCTCAGACTCTAGTCATTTCCCGTGGTGAGCACCTCCAAGTTCCTCTGCCTCTAGACAGCCTCCACGCACTCTGCTCCTCACATTCTAAGTTTGCAAGATCTGATGGAAATCTGCCCCCTTCATAGTTTACCAGGACTGTCTTGCATCCAGGAGTTGATTATGGGGGCTCAGAGCTCACTGTCTGCCTGGATGTCCTCCTGCCTCTTGGCAGCTGAACGCAAGAAAGGAGGTTTACCTGTGCTCACTTGCAAATGCTCCCTGGGGACAGCACCTTCAGCCACGTCTCAGCTCGCTTCCCTGGGTTGTTTTCTTAAAGGACACATCTTTTGTTTCTGCTCATTCTCTGCCTCAGTACATTTTGCCCTTTCGTGAATTCAGTTCCCCTTTTGCTTTTTAAGCTACTTTATTCCAGGTTCTGTTGTAATGAAAAGCAAAGGCGTGAACAGCAACAAGAGACAGCCTCAGGACAGAGCGTGACAGCCAGCCTCCCTCTTCCAGAGCCTGCTGCAGGGGACAGGAGTGCTCCTGCACACAAGACTGAATCCACGTTTTACTCTCGGCACCAAGTTCAATGCCTTAATAAAGAAATGTGGACGGAAGAAATAAAGCAGGATGGGAAACACAATGAAAGGGAAGCAAGAGAAAATCAGATCTAACTTCTCTGGAGCTGCGTTTGACCGTGGGCTCCAGCTGGCCAGGCCCGGATGGCACAACCTGGTTCAGAAGCAGAGAGGGGCCAGGTGCTGACTGCTCACCAAGATGCCCTTGGACCTTGCCCTATGCCTGGCACAAGGGGTGCTGATTAATAAGTGTTGAATCAGTAAGTAAAAGAAAGATGGCCAGCATCAGGAGCGACACTTGCAAGGTAGAAACTCAGTCGTGAATTGGCTCTCCTGGGAACAGCGTCATGTACTCTGTCCTCTGACACAGTTGTTCCAGCTATTGATGCCCGAAATTGATTGTTCTCTCAAGGGCACAGCAGCCTTGTCTGGCTTTGTGTCTTTTTACTTTAATTTAAATTTGCTTTGCATTTTGCCTCCAGAGCTAGAGCACATTTATAATGAAAGCAATAAACAGATGTCTCTCAACACAAAAGAGCTTTAATCTTTCACACAACTTTAATTTTATTTTCCTGTTTAATACTCATCAGTAAATATTGTGAAATAAAGACTTCATCCCCAACAATCCAATTTTACTGGAAACTCTGCAGAGTTGAGACTGAGGACACACCGGCTTGACCAAACTCAACGAGCCATTCAGCTGCTGTTTTAAATTTGTTCTATGGCCAGATGATCATCCAAACACTCAGACAAGGAAAATGCATTGCAAAAGGAGCTTATTCAGTTCATCCAAGTATAAAAGTTCACCAAGAAAAAAAAAGGTTCAGCATTAACCTTGATGTGACCTTGAGGGCACTCATTGGTGTCCCAATGTCAGGGCATGAGGAAGGTTGGAAATATCCCCACTGTCTCTTTAGACCAGGAAGCATGTTCAGTGGACTTGGCCAGTGGACGTGGCCTTCCCAAGCTGACATGCCTACAGGGGCCAGAAGGATGTACCAATGAGTGAAGCATGTTGGGGGATTTCCTTGGGGACCTTATTTATAGATCATTAAACAAATAGTCATATTTTTCAATTTCTGAAGGAAATGTGAGATTTCTTATTTTCTGGAAACACCTGGTGCTTTTGGTGTTTCTTTGGTTTATCAGTTTTCAATAGAGCCAGAGAAGAAAAATGTCTCACTTTCCTTGTAACTCTAAACCAGGGGAAATTTTAAAATATGGCACAATGCATCGTCCCAGCTGCTGGGGAGGCTGAGGCAGGAAGATCACTGGAGTCCAGGCCTCAAGGAACCTATTTTAAAAACAACAATGGCAACAAGAAACAAAAAGCAGAAACAGGGTGATGAATGCAGTCCATACGACCAAATGCAATATTCACTCTTAGGGCACAGTGAGGAGCCCTGTGGATTGTGGAAAACTGAGAGCAGATGTCCTGCTGAGGCTGGTCACCTCCATTTAGAACCCACGGATGGGAGCCAGACAGAGCAAGAGCCAGGGGGTCAGAGCATCCGAACTCCATAGAAAGACTAAGAACTGGACTTTGGCATACAATTCTTATAATTTTCAAATGTTGCAATTCTTCATTTTTTAATGTTTCCTGCCAGGGCAGGGCTAGTGTGAAACAGAAGACCTTGGAAGCCCTTGTCCTTCTGAGGTGGTTTTGCTTGAAGATTCCTTTACTCCTTCATTCAGCAAAGGCTTACAGAGCACCTGCCCTGCAGCAAGCACCCTGCAGGAAGCAAGAACGAGATTCACGCTGCTGACTTCCAGAGCCCGCATCCTAGTTATGGACAGAACTAAATTAGGACTCACTCTATAGGACAGAGGGGGCAGAGGCTGCCCCCAGGGCAAGCAGAATCCTGTGAGTGACCCCAGGGTAGAGGGAGCTCATCCCCTACTTTGGGGCAATAGTAAATTTTCATGTATGTAAACTTAAAAAAAATCAAAGAGCAAGTAGGTAAATGAAAGTCAAGGGGCAGACTGTGACAAAGAAACATCTCTACGTTACAAATTAACCAGCTCCTGGAGCAAATGGTAGACATTGATTTAAGTAATTTTGAATAGCACCATTTTGATTGGCGGTTGTAATGTTAGAGACAGATAGACAGTGCTTATTATTCTATGGGTCCATTTGCTTTCCATGAAGGTACACATTAGTATTTCCTAAGCTATTTTAAATTTCTTTAGGACTTCAATGAATGAATAGATATTTAGAGCTTACCCTCTGTCATCTAGACTCAGGTAAACAGATAAGTAGACGGATGGTGGGCAGGCAAATATGTAGATGGAGAGACCGTCTGTCCGTCCACATCAGATCAGTGCACACAATGAGCATTCCCACGCTCTGCTCCACCAAGGCCTGGCACTCAGTGGAAACGGGTACGTGGGACAGCCATCTTGGCTTCTAAACACTGTTCTTCAATAAATAAGGCAGGGCTCCTGGAAGAAGTGGCGGGACTCCTGGCCCAGGCAGGGAAAGCACAGATGTGCCTGCAGCATCCCGCAGTCTCAGAAAGTTCAAAGTGTTCACGAGGCGGGATGTGTGTGAAAGCTGCAGAGGCCACTGTGAAATTGTCACAGACACCAGAAATGGGAACACTGGAGGAGCAAAACCAACAGGGATGGCCCTGGGTTATCTCCCAAAGAATATAGCCTTTTGGAGACCTCATGGGGATAAATAAATAAGCAAATACATTAAAAATAACATTTAATAGAACAGAAAAATTGGCTCTTTATCAGAGATTAATTTCCATTATTACATGTAAAAAGAATTAGGGGTATGGAAGTCACCACTAGAGGGAGGAATCACATTAAAATTCCCGCATCACCTGGGCTTGGTGGCTGAGCATGTGATTCCAGCTGCTCAGGAGGGGAGGGCTAGAGGATCACAAGTTCAAGTTCAGCCAGGGCAATTTGAGACACTTTCTCAAAAATAAAATGTTTACAATGATAATATAAGAACAATAAAAATCATGATGATGGTGGTGTAATATATGGGGATATGGTTCAGTGGTAGGGTGCTTGCCTCGTATGTGTGAGGCCTCAGGTTTAATCCCTAGCACCTCACCTGTGTGTGCACATGCATGCACACACACAGTGTTTTTGCTGCATCCAATGTATATATATGGGTGCTAAAATTGGTAGGTGGAAGTTTAAGAAGAAACAAGACATTTGCACAGACTCGATGTATTTCCCTGAGGCAGGGTTTATTTTATAAGGAGATGCAAGGGAGAGCTTCTGTGTCCTCTGTCTGCTCCCCATCCAGTGAGCACACAAGACAGATATCTGTAAACCAGGAAGGGAGCCCTCACCAGACATGAGATCTCTGGCACTGTGATCTCAAACTTTTCAGCCTTCACAATAAGAAATAAAAATGCATGTTGTTTCAGCCACCCAGCATCTGGTATCTGTTACAGCATCCCAAACTAAGATGAGCTTACAGCAACATTAGCTCAGATCTCACGCCGAGTGAGCATTTTTCTGCCATTTGGAAATTCAGTCAAGAATAAGGAATCGCAGATGTTGAATAGGAAACATGGCTATTATCATTGATATGTGCTGAATTATGTCTCCCCCAAATAATTCACATGTTGAAGTCATATCTCCCAGCACCTCAGAATGTGACTTTATTTGGAGTTAGAATCTTTAAAGATGTAATGAGGTAAAAATGAGGTTTTGGGAGTGAACCCTCATCCAATGTGGCCAGGGTCTGTGTCATAGGAGAAAATGTGCACACAAACATGTAGAGGAGAAAGGCCAGGTGAAGGCACAGGACAGGTGAACATGGTATTTACAAGCCACAGAGAGACCCAGAAAGCCACCCTGCCAACACCATGACCTGAAAATTCCAAGAGAAAGTAAATCCTTGCTGTTGGAGCCAATTATGGCAGCCTTCACACATTAGGACAAGTGTATCCTCTTCTTGATGAAAGGCCAGCCTCCCCAGTTATTATGATTGAGATATGAGATGTCTCTCAAAAGCTCAGATGTAAGACAATGTAAGAATTTTCAGAGGTGAAATGATTAGATTAGGAAAGGTGTGACCTAATCAGTGGATTAATTCTATGATGTGGATTAACTGGGTTTTGACCACATGGGGATAGGGTGTGGCTGGAGGAGGTGGGTCACTGTGGTCTTCCTTTGGGGTTTATATTTTGTTCTTGGTGAGAAGAGTTTTCAGTACTTCCTGGCTCCGGTGTCCTGAGCTGCTTTCCTCCAACATTCCCTTCCGCCATGAAGTTCTGCTGCACCTTCACCCCACAGCGCTGCATTCAGCTGAGCCCGGACTGAACCTTGAAACTGAGAGCCAAAATAAACTTTCCCTCCTCTACATTGCCCTTGACCAGTCCTTTGGTCACTCTGGTGCAAGGCTGACTGACACATGGGCCTTGCAATTCAGCCTTCTTTTTTTTTTTCCTTCCCATCCAAGTAGCATGCATTGTACTTCTCAGGAAATACGGTTAACTTCACATTTTCACATACCCTGAGTAGACCTGGCTTCTCAGAGCAGCACCTCCTGAGATGATATCGAACCTTCCTGACCAAGAGATTCGAATCCCAGTCCCTCCTGGCAGTCCCTCCTGGGGGTAGCAGCTGAGGGAAGGAGAAGGGGCTAAGGTATAAAGGAAATCGAGCTCCACACTCGAGGGGGGAGACACAGGCTGTCTGCTGCATAAGCCGGTTTCAGGTGACACTTGACTCATTTTTCTTCAATTTACAGACCTTACCTTCCTTCTGTGCACCTCGCAAGTACAAAATAAGCCATATCCTCTGAGACTTGCATGTGCTTTCTTCTTTGCCTCTCACATAGGCAAAGCTCAGATTTCAATTCAATTCATCATCACGTGCTAATGACTGGTGGCCAAATGGATGCCATTGTATTTGAGTGAACGTGGACTGATATGAGATCACGCATCCCAGGGGCCTCCTCTAATTGCCCTTGTGGGAGTCACAAGGAAGCCTATTTGGAGCATTCTAAAGCTCAGCAAATGTCCCCAGAATGGCCTTCAGGGACACATATCGATTTAGTGCTGGCTCCAATACTAAAGAGTTAAGTGACTATAGAGTACTTCTAGCATTGGCTCTAAATTAAGCACAGAACTTTGGACGTCTTTCTGGGAGCCAGGGATATTAATCTATTTCAGTTGGTTGATATCCAGTCTCAGATCTTTAAACCTCAGATCACCCGCATCACGATCCTTCCCAGTACAATTCAGCTGCCCCAAGAGCCCTTGCTGGGTGCTGTGAACCCTGTGTTCAACACTGGAGGGGTTTCTTTCTGTCGAGGTAAGTACATTTAACTCAATTTAGAGAGTTATTGTTCTGGGGCCAGAATATTTCCAGTTCATAGCCTCACATTTTTTTTTCCAATCAGTGAGTTGCTCATATCTGCTTTTGAGTGGCAGAATCTCCCTGGCACTCCAAGAAAATGGAAGAAATAAGAACACGTCTGCGGGTATCCCCTGGCACACGTTCTTATTTTACCTGTCACACCACAGCAGAAAAACAAATATCATGTTTCTATAAATAATCCACCAAATGCCAGGAGCCTCCCAGTCTCACTGATTTTCACCGAGAATTTATTTATTCTCTCTGTCTTTCTCCCCAATTCTTGGTGTCAGGGATTTCTTAAAACAAATATATTAAATTTCTGAAAAAAAAAAAAACCTTAAGCATCACAAATTCATTAGATGGTAACCATTGTTTGCAGCAAGAGGATTGCCAGCCCAAGAGCTCTCAGGGATGACAATTTAATCCAAGCAAAATAGAGATCTCCACTCCAGAGGCAGGAGCTGAAGCGGCAAAGCTGTCAAAGCAATTAGTAAAACCTGTTGGAGAACTCGTTCTTGTTGTCCTTTTCTGAGACAGTCTGCACGGGGTCTTTCATCCACCAAGGTTTGGGGAATCACCTCTCCCTGGCACAGACTAGGGGTGGAGCACAGCCTTATGGGCATTTGGTCTTGACAGTGACCATTAAAGCTCAGGACCAGGGCCAGCTGGGTCACTGTGTTATTGTAAATGGAAATGGACCTCCAAAACAGAGAGAAAGGGGCAACATTTCAATCTCACCCCACTTCATCCTGCTAAAAGCTCACACAGCATGTTGCCAGTCACGGGTACTGCAGGACAATTGGTGGCATGTGGTGCACTCACCATTTGGGGGTCTCATCACCACAATCTGGTTCCAGCCCTTCAGATTCCTTAGAGGCTATTCCCCCACTTCTCCACCCAATTCCTTCTCAATCACTGACCCATTTCCATCCTGATGAATTTACCTGTTCTAGATATTTCCTCTAAAGGGTTGGATGTGATCAGTGGTGCCGGCGACTGGTGTTGTTAATTCAGTACAATGTGGACAATTTCAACCGCGTTAACTGAGGAGTTCATATTCTCACACCACCCTGCCTCTCTCTGGCTGAGGAATACCCCTCTGCACAGACACCACACCTTTTAAATTTGGTCCTTCACTGATGGCATTTGGATGATTGCCCTCTCCAGACCACACACACTCGAGGAGGCTCAATTACCACCATGCCCCCTCCTACCACATGAGCAAACCATTCTGGAAACTAATGTCAACAAGCTCTAATTTGTGGGAAGGAAACAAAAGCTCACTCAGTGAACCACAGGGAACAAAGAAATCCAGGCGGCTTTGGTCTTTTTCTCCTCCTGGGCCCCACACATATCTGCACTCCATCTGGGGTCAGACAGCACTCTGCAAAACAGGCTCTTGGCACAGCAGAAAGCTAGCCAAGAGTGCCAGCCCGGAGGATTTTCAAAATGCAGTGACAGTAGAAGAGTCAAGAGTGAAAAATTTCCTCACAGCAATCAGAATCCTGTTTTCTTAGGCACTACTCTGTACCTGGTGTAAACAGTGCATAGTAGAGGCTTATTATATATTTTATGAATTAGCCAATGAAACAAAGGTTGCTTTAAATGTATTTTTCCTCCTTTGCTGCATGTTATATATAGATTCTAATTTGGGGGGGGGGGGCTATGCTATTTTTTTTCTTTTTCTTTTCTTCTCCCCTAAATAGTACCAATCCCAAGAATATCCACTTGTGTGAAAGAATTTCCCACTTTCCTGGCTTATGCTTCTTTAAGTTGCCTTCTGAGCTAATTGTAAATGGTTGCTTGGGATTTATGGAGGCTGAGAAAGGAGACCAGATGAGTTACAAACACAGAATTAGGTAAACTATACCTGTAGACTAACCAGGACACCCCCCCCCCCACACACACACACACCTGCAGGAGAGCATATGTTGATGTTGTTAATAATGGGTGTGCTTGGCTATAGGACAGAAATTTTAGCTATTTTCCTTTAAATCATGGGAATTTTTGTGTATATTTTCAGCATTTGGGGGGATATTTGGCTTCATGTGGTCATCAATGACCTCAATTTCTTCAATATTTCTAATTCTGTATCTTGAACATATTTGTCTTTTTATGCCATGTTGTTATAACAGAAAGGTAGACACCATGGTTATAGGTATTAAGTTCTTCCAGGAGAGTTGAAGGAAGAGAGCTGGGGAAGGCCATGTGGCCTTAATATTATTGAATGAAGAAGCAAAATCTTGTGCTGAAATCTTTATATGATGTATTCTTAGCACTCATTGGTAAGATCAGGTCACATGGTCAAGACCTCAATCAATCACAGGCTTGTGTGGAATAGATGCACAAATATAGAATGCCTAAAACTGTTTTGACCAATCAGGACCTGCCCGTGAGTCTGGGGGAGGGACAATAAGCTGCTCATCAGATGTCAGGACAAAATGGGGAGCAGCTGTTGGGTGGCAACCCAGTAGGGTAAGAAGTGAATAAGACACTCTTCTGGGTGGAATGAAACCATTCTGCATATAAGAGAGATATTTTTCAGTGTTAAATAAAGGAAATTGGAGACATTTAAATATCATAGTGACAGATTTGTTCTTTTTCTGATTATTTTTGTGTTTTTTCTGATTGAATCAAGGAGAAAAATCTGTTTGTTGCTAAAATGCTTTCTTTTTTTTTTTTCTTACATAATCCTAATCAGACTTTATCGGAGAGGAAGCTGGTTCAAAGCTTTATGCAGTTACCAGAACCACACTATTATGGCTTCATTCACTAGACTTAAATTCACAATTATCCTCCATTATTGTAAGTTGTAAAGATTTACCATCATGATATTGAATCATCTTGGAATACACTTAGCAATAATACAGGTTACTTCAAATATAATATTACAAATATTGTGTCAACATGGAATTAATCATAAAGATGGTTTTTTAATAGTTTGAAAATTAAGAATTGCTGAACATGGGGCCTTCTGGGAGAGGGTTTCTGGGACAATTGAGTATCTAGAAGAGAAAGCTGAAGGTTGAATCTAGGTTAATTTTTAGGGCAAAATCAATGGAAAACTTAAAAATGCTACAATGGTATGTCTCATCCTTTATTGTACTAAGTACTATTGTTTCTGAAAAGAAGCTGATATATTCAAAGCACAATTCAAAATATATTCATCTCTTGCCTTGTGATTTAGAATTAAAATAACAGAGGAAGCCATGAACTTGTGAACTAAGATAAACGATAGATAGGTGGATCTGATGGATAGACACATAGACATAGTGATAGACAGGTCTCTTCTTGGATGGGTGTCTTAATTAGTGATTACAGAATTAGACCCCTATTTTTTTAAATGTCATGTTGGATAACTGCAACAATTTTATGAATGGAAAAAAAAAGTTCTACTTCAGTCTGTACTTCTGAATTGTGTTCAGTGGCATAAATATGGACCCCAGGCCTGACATGATATAGCAGGGTTATTGTCAGTGTGGGGAGAATCCCCAGTGACATTTGATCTGATTTGGGGTGCTGTACAAACAGCGCTATATAACAGAATCTCACAGTGAGAGGTAGTATTTTTCTTAGATTATTTTTTCATCCTTTCCATTATCTCAGAGAGAAAGACACCTAGCTGGACGTCTTGAACCCCTGAAAACATCTTCACATCTCCAAGAAAGAGCTGAGCAAGTTTCGGGTGATCTGCAGATGGTGGCTGGTTCAGTACCTCAAGAGGCCTGGGGTGCGGGTGTGGTCAGGATGCCCTAGTCTCTCGTGAATCACAGGATGGCCACCCAGCCCTCCAACCTCCCATCCTCAGGCATTTAGCCCTGTGATCTGGGGGAACTTGGCCCACACCTGCACTCCGATCTGCAGCTGGTCAGGTAGAGCTGCGCTAAGTGCACCAGCTTCCTCTCCTGGGCCTCCACACCAAGTTGGCACAGGAGGAAGGGAAGGCTGCTATGTGGGCCGTGGACAAATTCTGCACCATTTCTTTCTTGCTTTATTTGCACTCTCTATTTTTCTTTAAATTTCACTTCCAACAGTGGTTTAAAGCAATAAGACTGGGACTTCTATTAAAGGAAAAATGTTAAATTATTTTAAGGTGGTATTTTATGGCACGTAGGGTCAATGGGGTGGTAAGCACAAGGACCATGGTGCAGAGGCGCTCTCAGGGATGTTGATATTGTGCTATTTCATGTTGTCATTTAGGATCAGAAACCCAGTAGATCAGTTATTCCAGGTTTTCAAAAGAGGCTAAAAAATCAATTATCACAAATTTTAAATATTGATTGGGTCTAGGGATGTAGCTTAGAGGTAGAGCACTTGCTTAGCTTGTGTGAGGCCCTGGGTTTGATCCCCAGGATTACAAAACAAAGAAAAAGCAAATATTGGCAAGTGAATTGGGTGCTTTGCGTGTTTGATCTCCAATTTGTTCCGTGTCTAGTGAGCCCACAGGTCAGTGCTGGATGGGCTCAGGCCTCAGGCTGGTTTCCATACGTGTCTTTCCTTCTGATAACCTGCTGTAGCTCTTCCCGGGGATCCCCTCACCCCTGCACTGCTTTACTCTTCCCAAATTGGTTCCTCTGCTTCAGTCGACCTGCAGATATTCTCGGAAGTAAGGAGGGTGGTGGTTGATTGACAATTCTGAGCAGATGATTGACAACTCCACAGGAGCCTCTCTCGGCAGCAGCCAGGATTAGAAGGTTTTTTGAGTGCCACCAGCAAAACAGTCTCCTTCCTCATTGACTAACTCTTAGAATTTGAAGATTAAAGACCTACATCCCAGGAACTCTCTCTGACAGGGGAACTGCAGGGGTCAGGTCACCCGTCCACACCCCACAACAGAGTCTACAATGACAGATTTCCATTTTCTCAAACTTTTTTTTTAATGGCATGTGACCCAATCTGGGCCCAGGAGGTATGAGGGGAATATTAATGACATCTAACCTAAACATTTCCTGCCCAAGTTGTCGTCTTCTTTTATTTTGCTGTGTTTGTAAGATGTGATGCCTGGAGGTCTGGAAGTCATTTTGTAACCACTAGGGGAAAAGTTTCTGGAGTAAACTAATGTGTTGAGCATCATATAAAACCAGGATGGAAGGACTCTGGTTTCTTGGAGATTGGTGAGCTGCTAGGCCAGGCCTGAAATGGCTGACTATGGGCTTCATGGTACGTGAGACAAATTTACATCTTTTCTACTAGCTGTTGATAACTTGGCATCAAGGCAAAGAAAAATTAGTGTTAGGTGAGCCACACAGAAAAGGGATTTCTGATTGTTAATAAGAACCAGCATGTGGAAGTGAAATTGTCCTTCCCCATATCCCCCCTTTGAAAGCACGGACACTGTCTACCTCACTGAAGCAGGACAAGGCCAGGCCTGACCACTCTGCCCTCCCCAACACAGTTTGCACGTGCATTTCCCTGACTACGTGTGGCCTCGTAGGAGTCACCACACCAGCCCAGAACAGGGGCCCATGTATTCAAAGCCTCTGTTCACATCTCAGAAAACTGACTCAGAATTAACTGATAAATACGTCCGCAGAAGCAGTGACTCTACAGAGATGGGGGCTTGGAGGAGAGGGCTGGGGGAGGCACTGGTTTCTGTCCATTCCTCAGGAGAGGGGTGATCACCCAGCTCCACAATCTGGTAGAAAATCTCCTACAGAGAATGCACAAGTAGCAGCGTGGTGTCTGCAGGATCCATGGTGCGTAAACGGCCCCAGATCCCCTCATCAGACTGCGGACATGAGTGATGGATGGCTCTCCAGTTCCCAGCTCCCCAAGGGTTCTTCAAGCCCAGGCTGCGTTCTGGCTCAGGCAGGTTCTCCAGGTTGGATTCCTCACGCCTCTTCGGGGCTGGGTCCTCCATCTCATCAGGCCCTCCGCATTCTCCACAAAACCTATCTGTCTTGATTTCCCTGCCTGAAAACCACAGAGGCCCTCAACAATTCCTCCACAAAAGACGGAGAGTGGATTTCAGTTAGCCAGGGTTTAAATGTCCGTGGTTTCCATAGCAATAGATGGTAAGGGTGCTTTGCAGACGCTGGGCCGCGGCTCGGGTGCTCGGCTTAGGCGCACCCCCTCACCCCCCACCCCCCCACCCCCCACCCCCTCCCTGTCTGCCCCAGTTGCTGTTTTCTTCTGATAATGGCTGGAACTCTTCCTGGGGACTCTCGGCCAGGCAGGACCACCAGGCATGCTGCAGGAGGGCTCCTCCCAGGTGAGGATGCAGCGTCTGCATGCAAAAGAAGTCGGTCCATGTTACTTAAATAAAAGTTGACCTAATTAAGAACTGTTGGGAAAGCGGCCCACGTTCCCCATGCCCTGAACCCCCTGGGCCTGATGCTCCTCTTGGGAGGGCGGCACTGGACAGGGACGGGGCTGCAGATCCTGCTGGCAGGAAATGTTACTGGTGTCAGTTCTGATTGCTGTCACCTTGCTGGGGCTCCAGGACCCAAGGGGGACATATGCTAATTCCCATGCCCCACTCCTCCCTGCCAAGGCCTCCTGACGGGGTGAAATGATGGTGTCTGCAGCTTCTTTCTGGGCTGCATGCAGCGTTCCCAGCTCAAGGCACGGGCTCTGGAAATGTTTCCTATTTTCATGCTTCAAACAAGGGCGGCCCTACGTTCCTTGTGGCATTTCCTGGATGGCACAGAGAGAGGCAGAAGTCTCTGGCCTTGAGCCAGGGCGGCTCACTCTCCATACCACAAGATGGCAATGGAAACTCAAAGTGGGATGGTGAAATAGGCGGTGACTTCAGGGACAGAAGACCTGGGTCCTGCCCCAGATTTGTCCCTGAGTCATGGGGAGATAAAGCTCTTCCGGCCATGGAGCTTCCCCCTCTAAAAACATGACACCTCTTTAATGTCATGACCAGACCTGACACCTGTCCTGCATGGTCTTGAGAGTCACAGAACACACACACACACACAGACATACCACGTGTGTGCGAGCTGGAATGGGGGAACGTGCTATGGAAAGGAAGCAGTGTTAGTGGGGTGGACTTCCACCTGGACCCAGGGCCCCCTCCTTGAATGCTGGCCTTGGGTTCTGAGGTCCACAGAGAGGACAGAGACTGGTCTGAGTGGCGCTGCACCTCATTGGGACAGTGACCTGTGCTTGGGGTGGGTCATGGAAGGAAGCGCACTGCCCACAGCCAACGGTCATCTGTGGTCTCTTAATTCCAAGTGTGTCTGACACACTGAGCTTGCAGTGACCGGGAAGGGCAAGCTCCCTGGTCTTGGGCATCCCTCGTGCTCCTCCTGGCTGTGCCCACGACACACAGCCCTGGCTGATTGGCATCCAGGCCATCCCTCAGGCTTGTGTTTGGAAGTGACCTTGAGGGATGAGGTGATGTCTCTCCAGGACAGAGAGCAAGCTGGCTTAGTGCTCACTGTGAAGACAGAGATCCCCAAGCTCCATGCTCCTCAGCTCCTCAGCTGCAACATAGACCCCTGTCTGCCTGTCACCCCCTGGGAACCTCCCTCTCTGTCTGCCCTGTTGAACTTGGGTGTAGGAGCTCAATGGGGCTATGAGTATCAAAACCCTCATCCTGGCCCCGGAGCACATCTTCTGAGAGAGCCTGGGGTGCAGAGTGGGGTCGAGTCCCAGGCTCTGCATTCCTGACAGCATCCTGTAATGGGAGCCACTGAGCCTTCCTCTCCCAGGGTTCTGAGCACATGCAGCGAGTGCTGGTCAGGTTCCTTGCCCTGGCTGGAAACTGCAGCAGATCCCAGGATTTTCTGCTCACCATAACAACCTCTCCCATGAAGGGTTGAGGCCATGAACACTGCCTGTTCATATCGAGACATGGACATCACTTTTCTATGCTCATAGATGAGCACAGGACCCGTGAAACTCCACACCATGCATAACCACAAACGTGGGATCCTAATTAGAATGTCATGCCCCATGCATGTATAGCATGTCAAATTACACTCTACCGTCATGTATACATGAAAAGAAAAGTAAAAACAAATAAAGTAAAACATTCACCCCATGAGTCTGCAACACTGCTTTCTAATTACCTGCAAATTACCCAGAGCCTCCCTACCCAAGGCCAAGCTGCTTCCTGCTTCCCTCTGTCCCTCAAATGCTCCAAGTCCAGCCCCTCCTCATGCAGACCACCCTCACCTCCTGCTTGTCCCCACTCCCCAGTGGACCTTCCGCCGAGTGCCCCTGACCAGAGCCCCGTTCCACTGTGACTTTCTGTGGTGGAGTTGTACTGCACCCTTAACAGTTCCCAGATCTGAACTCACTACACCACGACTGTGTGCATCTTGTCCTTTGCCTGCTCTGCAGCTCCTGAGCTCCAAAGCCACATCTACTGGCTCCTTCCTGGAACCTGACACAGTGCTGGGCTCTTAGCAGGTGGTGATCCCTGCTGAACGGGTCGAGGCTGAACACCAGAGCTCCACCACCCAAGGCCAGCTTGAATTGATTTTTCTCTGACTAGAAAGTGTTCTTAGTCTCTGTTTCCACTGACAGAGAGAAAGAGCCAATGGAGATAGAGAAGGATAGACACAAAGGCACAGCCACAGGCAGTGGCTCATACTCACGTGCACCTGTGTGGGGTTGCATGGCATGGGAAGGGGGCAAGCAGAAGGTGCTCACTGACATCATTTCCATGGAAACTGCAGAGTCCAGACATGCGACCCCACCAGCCAGTGACGTCCTGCAGGGCCTCTAGCAGACAGGCAGCAGGGACCTCCGGCAGAGTCCAGGGAAGCCTCTGATCCTCCCACAGATACCAGACCATCCCGCCAGCTGTCTGGCTAAAGCTGTCTTTCAATGTTTTACTTAATGTGCTACATGGTTGAGGTCTCAGCTGACCTTCCTCTGAGCCCTAGCTCATGGCTGAGGTGACAGGCAGATCCTGACCTGACCAAGCCATTGTCAAGGATTCCTTCAGTGCCTCCATTTTTCAGTACTAGGTGCCACTCTAGGATTTAAAGATAAAGCAGAATACAAATACGTGACCACATGGGGCTGGTGTTCAGATAACACACACAACATGTCGCTGAGCGCTGAGCAGATGGTGGGGACTGCTGGGGGCCACGGACTCCCAGGGAAGCAGGGCAGGGCTCTTAGTGGAAGGATGGAAACATAAACGTGGTGGTGAGGGCCAGACACCAGGAACGTAACTCCAGAATTTCAGGACATGTGAGTCCAGGAGGGGTGCCTGGGCCAGTGCAAGAAGGCCCGAAACCAGCACTGGACCAGAACAATGAAGGACCTAGGAAGGGGACATCCAGATGGCAGGAAGGTTCCCATTATTATTCCAAATGAGAGGGAAACTAAATGGAGGGTTTTGCTGAGTGAGTTCATTGCGATCTGAACTTGTTACTCCAGCTTTAGGGGCAGGAGAGGACTCAGGAACAGCAGTTAGGAAGAGATGTCACTTAGCAGAAGGGAGCCCAAGGTCAGAGGCAGGGCAGCGATGGTGGAAAGGCCCTCAGGGTCAGGCTGCATGGACCTGGCTGCAGAGCTCACCTGGCCCCACTGGGGTTGTGTTGATGTTGTGGCAGCCAAAGAGCAGGAGGAGGACCTCAGGGTGCAGGAGTCAGGGAACTGAGGTTGAAGAAGACTCAGGTATGGAGGGGCCAAAGGATTGGGAGACAGCCAGGTGGACGCATCGGAACTCAGGATAGAGAATCCGGTTCATGAGTCATGAAAACACGGGACATCTAAATCACAAAACAGCAGCAGGTGCCCCAGTGAGAACACAGGAGGACTGAGCATCTGCTGGTCCATGGCCAGGGACACAGAGGACAGTCAGTCATGTGGAATGAACAAGATGGCCATTAGTGAGGCAGATGGGATTGAGAAGATGTGACTTCAGAAACCAAGAGGAGAAAGTGTTTCGAGAGGGTGGGGGTTCTACAGCTTGAAATAGGTGTTCAAGTAGGATGAGGGCTTAGAATCAACCTAAGACTAGGGATATGGAGAAAGTCAATTTGTAGAGTGCTAGGAGTCAAAGCTCAGAGAAGGCCTGTAAGCTGTCTGAGATCACACGGCAGCAGAGCTCAGGATCAGATTCTGGTCCTGGTACATGGTTTTCTCCCTATCCATGAGGTAAAGAGGTTGTCATTAAGACACCAATAGATGGGGCTGGGGATGTGGCTCAAGCGGTAGCGCGCTCGCCTGGCATGCGTGCGGCCCGGGTTCGATCCTCAGCACCACATACCAACAAAGATGTTGTGTCCGCCGAGAACTAAAAAATAAATATTAAAAAAAAATTCTCTCTCTCTCTCTCTCTCTCTCTCTCTCTCTCCTCTCTCACTCTCTCTTTAAAAAAAAAAAAAGACACCAATAGATGAGGCAGACAGTCATGTTGTAGTTGACTCTGAAACTTGCTGAAATAAATGATCATTGCTATTTTTCTGGCAACACTAGCAGTCATGCCAGGCTGGGAAGAATACTGGAAATGCTTTTGTGCTTATCATTAAATTTCTCATTATAGAAAAATGCTCCCAAATGGCATGGGGATATGAATAAAAACGCACACAGCATTCGATTCTGTGAGCTAAATGTGGGTTAGTAAAAGGGGAATTAAATAATGAGGAGAGAGTTTATATCCTGGCCAGGCTGCCTTTGAAAAGAATCAGGAGGAGAATTTGTCCCAAGTCCAAATGTTAGACAAACAAATCTCCTCCTCAGTAAAAGCTGATCACATATAAGCTGCTCAACATAACTTGTCTGCTGACATGTGGAAAGAAGTTCTCCTAGTCACAAAGAAAGAGTCAGCATCACCATTATCACCATCACCATCATCACCACCTTCACCATCATCATCACCACCATCATCATCACCATCATCACCAACACAACCATATCACCATCACTATCACCATCACCATCACCATCACCATCATCTTCACCACCATCATCACCATCACCATCACCACCTTCACATCACCATCACCACCATTATCATAATCATCATTACCATCCCCATTACCACCATCATCACCACCATTACCACTATTACCATCTTCACCATCATCATTATCCCCATCACCACCATCACCATCATTATCACCTTCATCATCACCATCACCACCATCAACATCATCTTCACCATCACCATCACCACCATCATTATCTCCATCACCATCATTACCATCTTCACCATCATCATCATCACCATCATGACCGTATCACTATCACCATCACCAACACTATCATCAGCATCACCATCACCACCATCACTACCATCATCATCTTCATCACCATCACCACCATCAATACCATCATCATCATCACCATATCATCATCACCATCATGATCATATCACCAGCACCACCACCACCATCATCATCATTACCATCACCACCACCATCAGCAGCATCACCATCACCACCATCACCATCACCATCACCATCACTATCACTATCACCATCATCAGCATCAGTATCACCATTTTCATCACCTTTACCACTATCATCATCAATATCATGAGTATCACCATCATCACCATCACTACTATCATCATCCTCAGCAGCAGCAGCAGCACATCACCACCATCATCACCATCACAACCATGTCACTATCTCCATCCCCACCATCACCATCTGCTACTGTCTTTCACTGTCCTTTGACTTAGGTGTCATGTCACCAGCACCATCATCATGACCATCATGGATTCTCAGTTTTCATGACTGCATGAGTTTCCCTTCTCAGGCAAGGTTCCTGAGAAACAGTTCATCTGTTCATCACCTGTTCCCATAAGTGCTCATCTGCAGTGCTGGATGTTCCCTGAGATGAGGGGAAACAAGCCAAGGGATGGTCATTTCTCCATAGGTATCAGGTCTTCAGAGGATCTCTGCAGTGGTGAACAAACAGAAAAAAAACATATTTGTAGAAGCAAAAACTTCTTCAGGAAGCAAGAAACTTACAGGAGCCAGATCTACAGAGGAAACACTGGCAGATGGCCTGACAGGCTTTGCCAGTGATGGCATCCAATGGGCAAGCACCTGACTCCCTTTCCTCTGCCCTGGGGTGTGACATGTCTGGGAACAAGCCCAGGTGTCCAGAAAGCAGCACTGGACCACAGTTCATATGTTGCTCAGGATGAGACCACATCGTGCGTGTGCAGGAAGGAGCTGATGTTCAGGGGTAAGCTCGTGGTTCCTGAAGGGGACATCTATCAAGTGCATACCTGACATTCCCAATAGCACTTCCAAGGAGTGTTGCTGTGCTCAAATGTTCCAGAAGAGGCAAGACTGGGGACACATATTACTCAAGAAGTGGCATGTGTTTATTTCTGCTATGAGCTGGACAAGGACTGTCCATGTGACTGCAACTCTGGAAACCGCTCACTAAATTACACATGCCCAGGTCCAGTCAAGACATGTATGGAACATGTCCCGAGCTGAAAACCATGTGGGTGCTCATCAAAACCTTAGTGGACAGAGAATGGTGGCTTGTTCTTAGGATGAACTGGTGCCCAGTGATGCCCAGTGCATTCCTCTGCATCTCCTTGTAGTCCCCTCACGTGCAGTAACACCCTGTCCCTGCAGCACCAGGTACGGCCATGGCTTCCCAGCTTTGCTGGCCAAGAGCCTCCTCCCACTGCTCCAGGTCCCTTTACCCTGCCTGCATCTCCCTCAGCTGTCCCTCTGTCCAGCGCTTTTCAACTGACCCCTCCAGGGTGGACGCCTTCCCAGCTGGGATTCTGACCGTGCGGTCCAGCTCCTCTGGTTTCCAGCCCCAGCCACAGCGAGCACAAACCTGTGCGCAAGTCCCCAGGGCACAGAAGGTCCACCTCATCTCGCAGTAGCTGGCAGACTCCAGGGTTGCTCACGTCCCCTGCAGGGGCCCCAACAGTACACCACTCTGACAACAGGGAGGCTTTGCTCCCCAGACAGCACCAGCTTCTCTGTTTAGTGCTAGCAACACTTTAATTAATAATGAGGAAAACGTGAATAATTGTTTTATTCCTAAGCACAGAGCCACACCCCTGCTGGGCCTGCCAGCTGCATCTGCCACCTCCTTATCTCTGGGGCTAACAAACTGCACCTTGGGAAATAGGAGGCATCTGTTGAGAGCAGAACAGCATGGAAAGGAAATGTGCAGATCCCAGGACCCCATTAATCACTAGGTCAGAGGCACGGCGCTGCGAGTTTAATGTCCCAGGGCTCCTCTGTCACTGTCTGCGGGAGCTCCATAGATAACCCAGATGCCATGAGCCCTGCTTCCAGCTTCCCCCACGCTGGGTCTGGGTGGTGCTTTGGTGCTGCACACGGCCCCCAAGCTCTGCTCTGTGCTGAGGTCTCTCTCCCAGGCTTGCGCAGGGAAGGCCTCGTGCCTCCACAGGGGAGAGGGGTGAGAGGTCCCTTCCCAAGACCAGCCATTCCTACCCATCACTCCCCACCAAAGCTGCCCCCTCTGTGGTTCTTCCTGGAAGGTCTTTGGCCTCTCCAGCTCTCTGAGCTCCTGGCCCAGCCCATGGGGCCTCCAAATGTGCTGCCTTGGGTCAGCGGCCAGGCCCATCATCTGGACCCTTCCGCCCCATCTCATGCCTGGCCCCTGCAGGCAGAGGCTGGCCCCACTGCTCTGGATTCCCAGTGACTTCTCCAAGTGCCAGCTCCTTCTTAGGTTTTTTTCTCTATGCCCAGTTTTTGCAGTAATGAGTGGTGCCTATCTTATGAAAGCCTTGTTTAGTCTGCAAAGGGCTTGGACAGCGCCATATTGTTTCAAACCTTACAACAATGCCAACAGGGCGAGTCTGATTAGTACCTGCATTCACAGGCAGTGCAGCCGTTACCTGGTGTGGACACCAACCCCCACGTGTTTGTACACAGAGGGGTTGGGTTCCAGGGACCCTGTAAGTGAGGCTGCCACTCCTGAGCTCTTTCTCACGCTGCTAGGACATCAAGGGTGACGTGGCTCTCGGGGAAACAGCTTGCAAACCCCTGGTGAAGGATTCTAGAAAAAATAACATCAGAAAACACCAGGATCCCAGCTTGGGATAACTCCCCCATAAGACGTTGGACAGTTTCTGAGACGTTTTTGGTGGCCTCAATGGGGGCAGGGCACCTAGAAGGTAGAGGACAGAGCTGACACCCACTGTCTCAGGGCACAGCGCAGCCCCTGATGCTGTCTGGGTACAGTCAAGTGTGTCCCCAGGGCACATGTGTTGGAGTCTTGGTCCCCCATGTGGTGAGGCTAAGAAGTGGCAGAACCTTAGTGGGAGACTGGGAAGCCCTCAGGTCACCAGGAATGCTGTCCTCAGAAAGGATTAAGACAGTTCTCCTGGGACCCTGGTTAGTGTGTGAGAGTCATTGTCCTAAAAGGCCAAGCCTCCCTCTCTGTCTTCCTGTCCCACCATGGTATGTCTCCCTCCTGTCATGTTCCCACCATGGCCACCAGGTCTTCACCAGAGCAAGCTCATCCCAGTGCTGTGCCCTTGAACCTGCTGAGCTGCGAGCTACATAAACCTCTTTTTCTTATAAAGTACCACCTTCTGGTCTTCTGCATTAGCAGTGGAAGCAGGGAATGACATCGCTCCCCATAACAAAGAGCCATCCACCCCGGGTATCAGTGGTGCTGAGGAGGAGAAGCCCTGCTGCAGAGAAGAAGGGGCAGAAACCAGGGAAGCCACATTCTCAGGGCCAGTGCTGTGGTCCAGTCCCAGGGTGGCCTCTTCTGGACTCCTGCAAGCGCTGCTGATCTCTCCCCATGAACTCACCACCCCGTTCCACCGTGTACATGGTGTCCCACTCATTCCTAGAGAGGTGCTTCCCACTGTGTGCTCCTGCCAGTGCCCCGTGGGCCCTCCCATCTCTGCTGACCACAGGACTCAGATGTGGACCAGGATGTCATCTGTGATCTACTCTGGCCTGAAGTCTCTGGGCTTTATTGCCATTGCTTCTGTCCACTGGTCAGTGACCTGTGGCCCTTATGCTTACCTGATGTGCTCACCCCCATCTCAGGGCCTATGTCCAGGCTGCTGCCCTACCACGAGCATTGTTAGATTTCCTCTGCTCTGGCCACCCTGGCCCAGCTCCACCCCCAGGGGTGGGACTCCTTCCAACACTGGTGAAGGCTGGACTCCTCAGAGGATGCCTAAGTGCCTGCTTTCTTAACCTTCCCGCGGCACCCTGCATGAAAGGATGAGCCGGGTCACACAATCTAGACGATGGCTGTTCTGTTTGCTCACTTTGAGGAGGTTGAGAGTGTTTGCTTGTTTGTTTTTGGTGGCAGCTCCATTTCTTTCCAGGGGAAGCATGTCTCCTCTGAGCAAGAAGGCAGGAGTCCAGGGCACAGGTGAGGCCACCCTAGCCCAGGACAGTGCTACATGACCTGCAATAGGGGAGCACCACTGTGTGACACCCTCTCCTGGTCCTCTGCTTCAGTGCCCAGCACGTAGACAAAACTCAGTGTTTCCAGGACAGAGCAGGCCACCACCAGGGTGGATTCTGAGGGTGGAATGCTGTCTCGGGAACCATGTCCGGAAAAGCCTGTGTGGCCGTGATCTCTGTCACCTGAAGGTCACCCGTCACTGGCTGATTCACTGGGACATGGTTTCTGTAAAGGGACATTTTCACATTTGTCAAAACTCAGGTTACAGAGAAGTGAATTCAGCTGGAAAGCTGCATGTCTCCACGACTCCTAATTGAAGCCATCAAATCCAGGAAAAAACCAGTGGCACTAGGAGCGTCTGAACCACGGGGGCCGTCAGGACATTTCTCCAGCCCCCCGAGTCTTTTTAATAACTTGTCTTCATGATTTCAGAGGAACTCTAACAATTACATTTACATTACAGCATCTTAGTTGTGTATTTGAAAACTATTCATCATTTGCAGTGAGTACTCACTAATAAAATCAGAGTAGCTGTTTAGTAAAGGAGCAATCATTTTATAATAAGAGTAAGCTTGACTTTGTTATCAGACTTTCTCCTGAGCAAACAGAGCAGACACAGGTTATAAAAAACCCTTAGACTGGGATCTTTCAGCTGATGACTCCAAGTATCACTTAAAAAAAAAAGGATAATGAAAAACTGACTTAAAATGTAGCACAAGTGGAATCACAGAGGAATCCGGGGGGAAAATAACCTATTTACAAATAGCTTGATTAATTATATGTGAGGAAATGCACAAGTAGAAAGATAATCCAGAATGAAAATTCCCTACCTCTAATCAATTCACAGTATGTATGTAATGAAGCACTTTCTCCAAAACAATTTAATTTGTCCCCATTGTTCTGCATAGTTAGCATTTTTAAAAGATGAGTTCCTCCCTGTTCTCCCAGGTCCACTCACCTGAGGGAGAAAGCTAATTGGTCACAACGACTCTCACCCATCGCTGTTCTGGGAAGATCAGGGTTGACATGGCAGTGGCCCCTGAGAACATGGGGGACTTGGCGGTAGGCTCAAGGTTGACACTCTCCAGACACAGAAGGAAGTAGGAAGCCACTACCCCAGGTGAGGTGTGGGGGGGAGAACAAGATGGCGGGAAGAGGGTTTCTCTGGGCAACACTGGCTCCGGACCACAAGCCGCACACCACTGTTGACGGGCGTCCTGGCCTCAGCAATGTCTCTTGGCCTTTCTGTGCCTGGCTCAGGCTCCAGCTGAAATGGAACAGGAAGAACTATCTACTGCGCAGAGTGGACGTACACTTTAGGTGGGTCCATCTCTAAGACCTTGATGAAAACCGTCGTGAAGATGATCTGCCTTCCCTCAGGGAAATCTGGACAGGACTGGGCAGCTCTGGGGGTGGCAGTGGCTTGACACGGTCAAATGGGTCCCCGATGGCCCTCGGCCACTCAATCCACTGCTCTGTTGCCACTGACCCTCTGTCCACACTGCCGATTGAGGTCTCAGGCTCTTTGGGGCTGCTCCTTCCCAGGTGCTGAGAGGTGTCATGACTCCTTTGTGTCCCCAGCCTGTGGGATGCGTGGGCAGTGGGGCAGTGGGGGGAGGAGCCTGTGGAAGGTTTTTTTGCCCCTGAGAAGGGCCACCTCCCTTTGGTTAGAATGCAGCCACACGGCCACCCCTAGCCACCAAGGTGCTGGGAAATGAGTCTACACAGGAGAAGGAAGTGGGTCTGTCACAGGCATCCCTGCAGAAGCCCCCGGCAGCCAGCTGTGCTCCGTGTCTGCTCTCGCCATTAGATGTGCCCGGCAGTGGTCACTGTCGCTATACACATACACGTCGTATTTTCATATATATGTGTCTGTAAAACACACATGTGTCCTGTGATTGTCACATGACTCAGTGGTAGACAGCAGGGCAGGCGCCCAGGACAGGTGGGCTTGTTGAAGATGAAGTAGGAAGGAGGAAAGGAGTCACTCAGGATGGGGTGTGCAGGTGTGGGCCTGGGCTGTCCTCTAAGGCAGACTTGTGAAGCCCTGGAGCAGAAAGAGAAGTACCTGGGGGAGCCGGAGAGAAACTCTGGGGCAGGACCCTGAAGGAATTTCACTAAATGCCGGAGACGGACGGGGTGAGGTGGCTGCAGTGGGGTGCACTGGGAGGGACGTGGCAGGATTTACCCCTGCAAGGACCTGTGTGGCTCCATGTGTGGAGCGGTGAGGCGGAGACAGAGGGAGGCCAGGAGGGAGGAGGTCCCAGAGGCAGGGGATGCAGGGAGGGCGCATGAAGATGCTGCTGTGGGCCCAGCGGGGGCTGGGCCTGGCGCATACCTGAGACACAGATTCAGAGGGCCCAGGGTGGCCACAGGAGGCAGGGTGACCAGATCTTAACCTACAGGGTGCCAGGGTGCTGGCTCCCAGACGAGGGTCCCGGCTCAAGTGTGAGGGACAGATGGAAACCCAGGGAGCTGTTGGTAACACGTGGGGAAACAGCCAAGTGGTCTCTCCAGGCATCCTCCGAGGGACCCCTGAGCCCCTTCACTTGACCCTCACCTTGCCCGGATGAGGCCAGCACTAGCATCAGGTCACTTACAGACACCAAAGGGGAGTTGGAGAAGCAGGGCAGGAACCCAGGCTGCAGACCCCATCTGTGTGCTGGGGACACTGTGAGAGGACAGAGCAAGGGGAGGGGAGTCGCAGGGAAGCTCCAGGGAGCCCTGAGGCCTATGCCCTGTGGGCAGGATGGGAGGGGAGGCCACAGGAGGCCTGAGGCCACAGGAAGCCAGGTGTCCAGGGCAGGATTGGCCACCTGCACCAATGCTTCTGAGGAACAGGTGTCCCTGGATATGGGAAGAGAAGTAGAGGTCACTGGCTGTTTTGACACAGGCTTCAGAATCCAAGGGCCCAGGAGTGGTGGAGGGGGCATGAGCCCTCTCAGAATGTGGAAGGAGCGAGCACAGGGGCTGCTGTGGGAGGGCAGGCTCTGCACGGGGAGGCAGGGGAGCTGCCGTCAGCCAGTCCTAGGTCAGGGCTGGATCTGCTGCGTGCAGGACACAGCCGAGGTTGGCACAGCCCAGGTGGGGAATCCAGGTGCTGGACCTTGGCCACTATGAAGGATATATCTGTGGCTGATTTCTGGGGCTGATTCCTCCTCCACAGGGTCACAAGGATGAACTGAGGCTGCAGTGTGTTGCTGGACAGGATTTAGGGGTGCACCCCACTTGCCACCCTGAGCCAAAGTACAGCCGTTAGACAAAACTGGGCAAATCACAGTAGAACTTGGGGAAACATCCCCCTGGTACGTGGTCTTTCCTGGATTTCTAGCAGTTATTACAAGGACGGGGAAGGACTCCCACACCCAGGCGCATCAGGCCTCCACAGCGAGGAGGGCGCCGAGGCTGGCTCGCCATTCCCAGGCCTGCCACACTCCCCTGGCTTCTGCAGCCACTTTAATGCATAATTTATGGATGCAATTAATAGAAACCAATCAAGCAAGGCTGTGCACACAGTGCTGTGTTTAACAACAGATGTTTCCAATAGTGATTATGTTAGAATAATAGCAACACGGAACAACGCCCGGTCATCAGCACTGCTGTGAGTGTTAACAAGACTGATGGGTTCCCCAACAAGCCACCGGAGGGAGGGAGGCGCTTAGGGGCCGTGGCCGGTGCTTGGGTTTCTCAGGCTATGGGGTCAGCCTCTTCATGCTTTGTGCCTGAGTCATCCAGGGGGCTGTTCTGGGGGCAGATGGTTTTGAAGCCACTGGAATAGCCTGCAGGTTCCTCAGGCTCTGGGATGGGATCTGCCCCTGGCCAGCTCCCAGCTGTGCCCACACTGCAGGGTGGCTGCGTTTCTCTGTCTATTCTTGGTGCAGAACTGCACCATTTCTCCTGGGTGATGGATGTGAGTCCAAGTCCTCGTGATGCCGTGGCCTCTGCAGCTGGAAGTCATGCGTCCCTGTGTCTCCTGGCCCCTGGGTTTCCTCATAGATACCTACACCTCCTACTTAAGGCTGTTGAGAATGTGACCAGGAGCAAAGTCAAACATGACACTGTTGTCATTTTAGGGGAGCCTCCTAGGACCTCTCACTGGGTCCCTACTAGCAATGGAATGTAGGGACCAGTCTCATGTGCCTTGTGGTCCCATTGGCTGAAGATGACAAGTGGATTTGGGGCTCAGGCCTCACATTCATAAAGGGGTCCAGGCCAATTCCAAAGCAGTCCAGTACCAGTCACAAAGAAAGGGGTGCTCAGGAACACCTTCACGGCACACTTGAAACTGACCCATCACAGACCCTATTTCCTGTTGAAGTCGGTACTTCTGACACATCTTTTTATTGCAGCATTTGCACCTTTGAAAAGCACTCGCTTGTTCCGTGTGACCATATCAGGCATTTGAAGCAGAGTTGTGGCAATACTTACTTGTTTAAACAGGATGCTGAATAGAAATACTAAGCTGCCTGCAGATGACAACAAGAAGAACTCACTATTTTAAGTTCTCAGTGCTCTCCTTCCATCCAAGAAGCTCTCCTAGGCCACTGTGGCAGGAGGGCACTTAGGGATGAGAAGCAGAAGAGTCTCCAAAGTCCTGGAATTAGGCTGAATTTTCTAGGCGTATGTGCATATTTCTGGGGAGAACTTCCGTTGATTTAATTAGATGTTGGGGTGGGAGGAAGGAAAGAGAAGGGGGGAAGGAAGGAAAGGAGAAAGGGAAAGGCCACAATCACAGCGTGAGAAGGCACTGTTTTTTGCATCAGGGATGCTCTGTCCCCAGGTGTGTTCTGCATCTGCAGGAGCCCAGGGCACCCACCAGCGCTGGAGAGCGCACAGCCTGGGAGCCCCAGGGCGTAGTTCTTCAGCCACCAGGAGGGGCCAGCAGGGGACGCTGTGAACAGAGCTGAACCCGCTGCGGAGACATGCTACTACTGCACTGGAGGGAGGTTTTCCCTGTGCGTGGGTGGAAGAGCTCTCACCGCTTACAAATCCTAATGCTATATTTTATTTGGGGGAGGTCATGGGGAGTGTTGCAAATGGTCCAGTGATGTTTGCACAATCGTCTCTCAAGGTGTCTGAGAGTCAGGCATCCCTGAAATCCAATCTCAGCTCTGCACTTGACTGTGTGGCTACCTGTATGAACCTCCTCAGGTCCCTTCACCTCCAAAATGAAGATAAGGTTAATGAGTGCCCCAAAATTACAGGGGCAGGGAGAGGGTTGACTAAAATCATGCTTCTGCACTGAGAGATGTCTTTCTAGCAGGGGATCTTAAACCCCCAGCTGTTTACTGTTGCAGCTATTACTATGGAATGGTAAACTAGAACTACAGAAATATTAGGACTACAATTTGCTGAGCTCAAAAGAGCAGCTTTCTTTCTGTTGAAAGAGCACTTCTCAAATTTTCTGGGTCCATTGACTTTCTTCAAAATTATACAGGAGCCCAAAGTGCTTCTGTCTATGTGGAACTTACCCCCAAGCCATTGAATTGAACCCCATCCGAGTTCATCTGGCTGAAATAAACTTTTGCAAGCAGAACATTCAGGTAGAGCTTCTAGATTCATGGCTGTTTTTCATTTATTCCAAAGGTCCAGCAGGGTCATCTAATCTAGTTATCTGTGTTTCCCGTTGGTCTCTTTTTTAGGCAAAATCCTGATTATTTTCTGGGTGTGAAGTTCTGTAATCACATCACAGGTCAGAGTGGGTCCCTTGCACTTGCCAGCGGTAGTGGGCAGGGTGAGAGCTAGCGCCCTCCCAGCCGGGTCCCCTGGCTGATGTGGGTGTGGAAAGACATCATCAGCTGGTGAGGATTCTCAGCAAGTGCCCTGAGATGGCCCTGGGATCATGTAGGGATTCCCTGGCTGTCTTTCCAGCTCAGCTGGCTAAGGAACTGGAGCCTATCCGCAGCTGTAAAGTAATTTGGCGGCTTTGGAAGTATCCCAGAATCTGGGAACTTGTTCTTATCTGTCACTCTCCACACCCAACACAGGGACATCAAAAATACAGGAATGCAAGGAGTTGGGGGTTTCTCTTCCACAGACACGTTTGAATTCACTTAGAGTCACCACTCTGAGGCTGCAAGATCTCCATCCTAAATCCTCACTTTGGGCCGAAGTTAGCAGATTTCTAGCAATGATAGGAGAATATTCCAATCCAACTATTAGGTGATGGGAGACGAGGAGGAAGGTCTACCCGGTGCCTCCTTGGCTCTGCTTTCCATTGCACCAGTCATGCCAGGGCCTCTGGGCAGCATTGCAGCCCCCAGTAAGTTCTAGAAGGGATGCAGTAAGGTCAGGGCTCTCCCCTTGGGTATTCCCCCTTAGAATGTATTTCTCCTGCACTACATTTTCTTGACCATTACTTCTGTCATTAACCTGTTAAAGTAAAAACCTTTAAGAACCTTCAGTTTATTAGGATCTATTCTTCTTTTACAAGAAATGCATGTCTGCATCCAGTGGTATCTGGGCTGTCAGTTTACCCTGAACATAATACAGATTATTTGATGATGCAGGAGTCTCTGAAGTGAAGCTGCAGAACCTTCACGGCAAGCCTGCACCTTGCAGGAGATTCACGTCCACTGGCCATTAGACATTAGCATCTGGAGAAGTGCCTGAGCCCTGCTCCTGCTTTTCATCTTGAGAGGGGTGGGGAACCATTGCACTTGGCTGTAACCTAATCTAGAAATAAAATCCAGATTTGTGGGTCATTTGCTCTTGAAATGGCATTATCAACACATGGACTAAGGCTGTGTTGCTGTGGCCATTTACCGAGGTCACCGTGAAAACTGGTGGGAACTGGTAGCTTCAGAGGGAAACTCGTGATCCTCAACAGTGAAGCATTACCAAGCTCCTTAGCATCTTGTGCAGGCATCCTTAGGCTGTGGAGACACCAATGCAAACAAGACCTGAAGTTTTTAGAAAAGAAATAGAAACAGGAGAGAAGAGATATGACTATTTCTTTTCTCTTTTAATAATTTCCTAATTTTTTAAACTCCACCCAATGCTATGCCCATTTGCTGTTATGTACACAGAGTGAGAAAAAAACTAAAATTAACAAGCATGATCTAAGCAGACACAGAAAAGTTACAGCTGTTTAATGTACACATGCTCAGCTGCTAGTACACAACTCTTTAGTAAACAAGTCTTTAAACCATGAGGATGCTTGATATTCAAAAATATGTCTGGAGATGAACAGTATTATTTCAGAACTCAGAGGCATCTTCAATTTTCCATCCTTCTTGTCCTCCATCTTGAACACATTGACTTACTCAGAAGTATATGCCTCATGGTAGAAGGGTAGCTGCCATAGCTCCAGGCATCAAGTCCTTACTGTGTAAACGGGCTGAGAGGAGAGCAGGCAAAGAAGGGTCTTCTTGCATCACATTTGCTTTGATCATAAAAGAAAAATCTTCCTTTAAATTGCCCAGAAGAAATGTCTGCCTCTCAGCAGTCAGAAATGTTCAGAAACGGGATCCACTCCTGATCCCTAGACCCATCCCTGACCCAGGAGAAACTCCTGATTAGGAATGCTTTAAACCAGTCACCCCAGATGCCCTGTGCCCTGCAGGACCCAGGGATGTCAGGACACAGTGGGGGTCAGGGTTGTGGGGTCCCACAGGTGCCTCAGCTGTTTCATTGTGAGGTAACTGAGATGCCAATTAACAGCACAGTCACCCAGCAATTCCCTTCTGAAACTCACTGGGCTTTTCCGATGACATCAAGCCGAGAGTGGGGTTGCTGTCATGTCCTCGACATCCACCTGACACTCTGGAACCTGCTTTTTCATAGGAGGAAGCAGAATGCAGCCTCTGTCCCACGCACACAGGTTGCTTTCCTACTTTCCATCCTGGGGATGGTTCCTGCTCTTGGAGGTGGGACGAGGCGCTCTGTTCATGCATAATGTCAGCAGTCTCATTGCAGGATACTGTGGCGTCTGTTTAAAGAAAACATTAAGTAAATAGTGTTATGACACACAGATATGCAAATGTCTCCACAGTATAGAATAAAACCCTGAAAGCAAGCAAGGTCCATTAGGGAAGCGCCCAGGCGGACATCCAGCCCGCCTCCTCCAGCGGGATCCAAGTCGCGGTGGATCTTCTCATCCAAGGTTTACTTTCCCTCATTCGTATGACACCCTGTTGGCTTTTTGCATGAACTCTGGTTGTTTTTTCCATAGTACTTTTGTTTCTGAAAATCAGCTGAGATCTTACAAGAGCATGAGACCCTCCCCATCCAGGCCAGGATGATTTCCTAACTTCAAATCTGGCAATGCCAGGGCTGGGAGACTCTGCAGACCTGTGAGTCCGTGGGTGGGTTTCATGTTCACTAAGCCTCAGTGTCACTCAAGCCACGCTCGTCCAGGACCATTAGCACTTCCTGCTTTGGCTAGATATTTTATGTGCTCTCAGTGTCATAAAAATGTTGATTCTATTCGCTGCATTATAACAGCGAATTTCAAATGATCGGGACCCCGGGGGGGCATGCAGAGTGATTTTAGGTCACCCGAGGGGCATCAGAACACGCAATCACAGAGTGAGAAATTTTATTTCCTTTTCAATTATTGTTCAATCCTTCCCATTACAGCAGGAGGAACTCTCATCTTGAAGATAGATCCTCAGTCCATATCCCCCTGTACTTGAAGAGCCCTGGCCTCCCGCCCAGAAGCAATGGCAGAAATGAGAATCTAAGGGGGTGTGGGTGTGTGGCTGTGAAAGTCGGTCCCACTGTGGTCGATACACAGGGCCCATCGCAGACAGCAGGGGACAGCTGTCCTTAGGGGCCCTCAGTGCAGACCGGAGGGTCCCTTGCTCCGTCCACCATGCGAGGCTGCAGGGAAAACCATGGGAACTTGGATCCTGTTGTTCACAAGCAACTCAGCTAATGATATTTTTTTCTTGTTTTCCCAACAATGTGAACACACTAAAATGGAACTTATTGCTACCCTTGTACGGTGCTTAAGCCAAAGTTCTCTTGCAAAAGAAGGGAAAGAAGTTTTTCTAGAGAAGGTGGCCCATGGCAGGGAGGTCCCAGGATGACCCAACACCAAGCACTAGTGAGAGTGAGAGCCCCCTCAGCCTTTCATGTCTCCTTTTCAAAGACTCTATGGCCAAATAAGGTCAGCTTAGCCATTTCAATGTTAACTAATGAAGAGACATGCCTGCCTTTTAAAGTCAGAATCATGAAATTTTCCGATGTGTTCTATCGTATTGTAAAATACAATCATAGTAGCACTGCCCATCAAGTTGATTGGCACTGAGCTGTAGCCCTTTGGAAGACGAGAGGATAGGGTCCTGCCATCATCCTTCTGGGGCCATGTAATGAGGACTCGTGGCTCATGGTTCTTGGTTGCTCATTTCAACGGAGGACACCATCATGTTCTGGACGCCACTCCTGCACTTACTGCTCGCACGTTCTGTCTACCAAATGCCTAGTCAATGAGTTCACAGTTTGACCCTCTAAACTCTCATGATTTTAACTTCATTTACCCTCTGGTCAGAACCAGAATGGGGCAGGCAGACTCTGACCCCATAACTGGTTGGTGCCCTCTGAATGGGACACACGGCCCTAGGCCCCACAGGGCAAGGTCCCCTCAACCCCACTCTCCCCAGATCCTGCTCCCCTCACCCTCCTGAACACCACTGATGGGGACACTGAGATTCCCCTACCCTGCAGGGGCCATAGCCTCATATAGGAGATCAGACCCCAAAACCCATGTTGACTCTGTCCCTGGCACAGGTTCTGGGAAGAACCTGGGGACTGAGGGCCACACTAAGAGGGGCCCTCCTTAGAGAGGAGGGACATGGATCAACTTCCCCACACCTCCACCTCTGCATGTACAAAAGGGACCATGAGCCCCACCCCCGCAGGGCCACAGGTTAGGACTGGCACAGGACTTGGCAAAAAGGCCCCAGAGGAACAAAAATATCGAGAGCCTCAACTTGGATCCACATGAATGCAATCAACTGATTTTTGACCAAGGACAGGCCATACAATGGAGGAAAGATGAGATTGAGAAGACATGTGACCTTGAATGAAGCCAGACAGAGAAAGCAGAGAAACACACCAAGGATTGTCATAAGGGCCAGGCGCTGGGGATGTGAGCAGAGAAAGGCAGAGGACTCCTGAGACAGCAACAGGAGGCAGCTGACCAAGAAGGGCAGGCAGAAAGACAGATTGAAGACAGAGGAGCCTTCACGGAGCAGGCTGAGAGCCTCCTTGTTGAGTGCAAGGCGAACAGGCCACACAACCCCCCCCCCCCCCCCCCCCCCCCCCCCCCCGTGGCTGCAGGTGAGACTCAGGACAAGTGTGTTCTGTTACGTCCAGCAGAGGCCCCTCTCCCAGACTTACTGTCACTATGACAAGACACCAGGGTAGGCTTTCTTCCAAGTGAGAAGCCCTTGTCATGGCCACAGCTCCCCTGTTCACCAGGGCTTCTGAGAGCCACAGACTCCTCAGGGGAAGAAATTTCCTCAGGAACATGGATGTAAGAAGCCTCATCAGGATGGCAGATCAAACCCAGTAAAATAGAAAAAGACTCGTGCACAGCTGAGTGGGGTCGATCCTAGGTACAGGAAGCCAGGCAAACATTTGAAAGCATTCATGTGGTCTATCCCTACCGCCTGGAAAGGAAATCACACACCTAGAAGCAGAGGAGGTGTCTAAGAAACCCATCACCATTTATGATTTAACTTTCAAGAGCAGAGTCAACTACCTTGGGAGGGAGGGAACTTTCTGAACTTGATAAACAATACCTACAAAAAGCTAGGCTCGCGTCACCTTCAACAGTGGGAACAAGGTAAGGGAGCCCCTTTCAACTTGATATTCTCAGAAAATGTAATAAGAGATGAAAATAAAATAAAAGGAAGAAAATTAGGAAAGACTTAAAATTAGCTCTATTCAGAGAGGCCATGATGGTTTATGTAAAAAATCTGAAAGAACTGATCATAAAAGGAATTCTGGAACTAAAAAAAAAAACCACTTCAATAATGGTGCAGGATGCAGGGGCACTCATGTTCCTCTCTACGGCGAGTGAGCAAGCAGAATGTGAAATTGAAGCACAGGCCATTTGCACTGGCAAATGCATGAAATGGAAGAAAGAAAGGAACCCTTAAGAATGGATCCAACAAAAGAGGCACGAGACCCACATGAGGAAAAACACAACATCCTGATGAAAGAAGTGAGGGCCCTGAGTCAATGGAGAGCTATCCCGTGTGTGAGGGAGGGAGACCCACTATCGCCAGGCTGCCAGGTCTTCCCAACTTGATCTTCAGACTCAGCGTAATCCAAATCCCACAGAGGGACTTTGTGGATATCCACAAACCGATTCTAAAGGTTATAAGGTCAAGCAACAGACCCAGAATGGCCAACACAGTAGGGCAAAAGAACAAAGCTCAGGGACCGACCCCACCTGACCTTAAGACTGACCATAAAGCTACAGAGATTGTGTGGGATTGTCAGGCAGTAGACAAACAGGTCAATGGAACAAAAACTTGAGACCCTCAAGGTGGATCCACGTGAATACAATCAACTGATTTTGATCAAGAACAGGCTTATCATCCCCTTGCCCCCTCTGAACATGTAATTGGGTTTTTTTCTTGGGACTGACCTTTATCTTGCTAGAAAACAAAACAAAACCCAGACAAACTCTTTGGATCTTGCCTTTATTTATGGGAAGCCCCTTCTTGCCTGGGTCAGTTCCCTCGCCACTGTGCCCTACTTGAATCAGATGAGGCTTTTCAACCAAAGCTGCTGGAACAGCTGCGCATCCACATGCAGAAAGTGAACTCACCCATATTTCACACACTGCACAAAAATGAACTCAAGGCAGATCACAGGTCTGGATGTAACAGCTATACAGCTTCTAGATGATGACACAGAAGACAATCGAGATGACCTAGGGTTTGCCAGTGATGTTTTAGATACAACACCAAAGCAATGATCCATGAAAGAAAGAATAATAAAGCCAGATTTAATATTTTTTTTAAATCTGCTGAGCAATCATATTAGGGCAGTAAGTTAGACAACAGGCTTGGAGAGTCTATGTGCAGAAACTAGATCTGATGCAATGTTGTCATCCAAAACACAAAGAACTCTTAAGAAAACAAGCAGCCAGATTAAGAATGAGCCAATGATCTTAACTGGGATCTCACTAAAGGAAATGTGCAGAGGATAAATTAGCACATGGAGAGATATCCCCATTCTATGGCCTCCAGTGCACAATAGCCACACCCCTTAGAGAGGCCATCACCCAGAACACCAAAAATTCCCAATGCCAGAGAGTGGATTTATGGGAACTGTCATTCATGTTGGTGGAAATTCAAAATGGTGCCATCACTTGGGCAGAGTTTGGGGGTCTTACAACACTCAATGTAGCCTCACCAGTCCATCCAGCAAGTGCTGTCCTTGGCATTAGCAAGGAGTGGAAAATGTACATCCTCAAAAAAAAACCCTGCACAGGATGTTTGTATCTGTTTTATTCACAATTTTCCAAACTTGGAAGTAAGAAGGATGCCCTTCAGTAGGTGAGGGGTGTACTTGGGTCCCTCTGGGCAATGGAATATCACTGCTAAGTGGACCTGGGCTGAGAAGCCGGGTCTCCAATCTTGGGGAATTTTACATGCAAGTTATTAAGTGGGAGAATCTGGTCTAAACAGGAGACATGAAGTCCAAACCCAAGGCTGTGTCATTCTGGAAAAGGCAGGGCTATGGAAACAGCGATGACACTGGCAGTTGCTAAGGGTGCCTGGGAGGAGAGGTGAATAGGCCGTGTACCAGGATGGTCGAGGCGGTGATAGCATGCTGTGAGGGTGTGGTGGCGCATGGCACCATGCAGTTACAGTTGTCTACACTGCAGAACTTCTAGCACCAGGGTGAGCCCTACTTGAATCTGCTTGTGTATGTGTGGTAACAACGTGTCCATGCAGTTCACCAACTGCACGAAGGTCCTACTCAGGTCGGGGCTGGCATGAGGGAGGGAGGTGGGAAATCCTGCACCTTCTGCTCATTTTGCTATAAAACAAACACTGGATTTAAAAAGTCTTGCAAGAGAAAACCAAGACACAAGTGCAACAGACTTACCAACAGATAATGGATGGCTCCTCCATACAGACCAGGAGACAGGAAAACATTTTTCACATAATCCACACAAACTGCCAGGACACACATATTCACAAGCTCTCTGCTTGGTGACTAGGAGCTGTGAACAGTGGGTGCAAGGACGTAGCTCTTGCTATCTACCCTGGTGGATCTGAGCACAGCTGAGCCCAGCTGAGTGAGGACTTAAATCACAGTACCACTTTATCACAGAAACTGGGTCCCAATGTGTACCCCAGGCCCTTGACTCTGGGGACACCCCCTCACATGCCCAAATACTAGAACTCAGCCCAGAAAAATTCCTCTAGTTCAGTAATTTTATGAAAAACCAACCAGGTAAAGATGGGTCCATGTCCTCAGGGGCAAATCTGACAGAAAACTCACATTTTCCTTTAAAGTGTTTGAAATTTTTATCATTGAAAAAGGCTGCAATAGCAAGAAGCAGAATGTAATAAAAACTAATCCCGGTCTCTATTTCTCTCATATCAAAGCTCCAGTATCAACACTGTGACATTAGGATCCAATCTGTCCTTTCAGTGCTCCTGATGAAAAGAGACACGCGAGAACATGTGCTTCTTTATGCTAGATAAATTATTCATTGCCTTTATCTTAATATGCTGAAAATGTGTTAGGATTAGCACATAAAGGGCACACTTTGCTAAATTGTTATAATCCCAAGTCATTCCAGTGGGTTGCCATAGCACTTAGGAAGACTCCAAGAATCACATCCACGGGACAGAAACTTCCAGACACTAATCCACGCATGTCTCAGCGGCCATCTGACATCCACTCAGCCTCATCATCTCCGTGCCTCCCTCTGAACACATAAGTGGGCTTTTATCTTTATCTGGCTAGAAAACAAAACAAAACCCAGACAAGCTCTTTGGATCTTGCCTTTATTTACGGGAAGCCACTTCTTGCCTGTGTCCTTTCCCTTGCAGATTTACAAATATGACAGCCTTTGCTTTCCACTTTTTAAACGAGGAACTCAAGTCATCAAGTCACCTACCGGCCTTTTCCCATTTCCCAAACACCATCGGCTGCGCGCTGGACACACTCGACCATCTCACTTTGGCCTCAAGGAGCCAGCCCAGGAAACCCCAGGTCACTTCCACAGGTGGTGAGCCCTGACCCTGCCACTCAACTAGTAATGCTGTCCTTCTGTTTGCCACTCAATGGCACCTGTCCCTGGCTCTGAGAGAGCTGCCTTATGACACCCTGTGCAAGTCAGCAGATGACCTGCGCTGTGGATGATGGAAAGGGCGGCTGGTGGCTCCACCCACCTCTCCTGGACCAGAAAAATGTGAGCGTATTCATGGCTTCAGGGGAGCAGGGAGCCAAGAGCAGCCCAGTGACTCCTTTCAAAGGGCAGGTGGGGTGCAGGACAATCATCTGGGATATTTGATTTGAGCTGATGTTGTTGTTACCATCTCCTCACTTGATACTTCAGTGGAAGGAGGTGAGGTTCAACTGAGTGTTGCTCAAACCAATGCTCCTGAGCAGGGCGGAGCCCAAGGCACCACATCTGTTGGTACCATTGACTCCCGTGATTTTCCCTCTTAATCACACCTGCCAGCAGCTGCCACTGTCCTTTCTCCTGTGAAAGGAATTGTGGCTCCATTGCTCAGCATCCCTGTGATTCACTTCACCTTTCTGTCAAAAGATGCCCAACATCCCAGGGAGGGAAGGAGGGAAGGGGACAGGAGGGAAAAGTGAGGCTCAGACGGGGCATCTGGCTTGTTCAAGGACATGGTGCTGGCTATGAAATATCCCCATGTCAAGAACCTCCCTCTTCCACCTTCCAGGATAATATTTCTACTGGGGAATTATAATTATTATCATTATTACTATTATTATTATTGTTATTTGGCACTAGATATTAAACCCAAGCATCACTAAACACTGAGCCAAATCCCCAGTCCTTTTTCTCTTTTGAGATAGGCTCTAACTAGGTTGCTTAGGGCCTTGCTAAGTTGCTGAGGCTGGCTTTGAACCCTTGGATCCTCCTTTCCCAGCCTCCTGAGGTGCTGGGATTAAAGGTATGAGACCCCTTAACTGGCTATTATTTTCTTAGAAGAAGATGTACTTGGTATTCAGACACCGGATATAGCATTACAGCATTGTTGGCAAAAGGAACAAGACTTTGGGGCAATCTTGACCAGGAATTCTGGGCTTGTCATTAACCATGTGTTGTCATCTTACCCTGGAAGAGGGGTCCATTCCACCAATATTCTTGGTGTAAATATGGATGTGAGAGTTAAGTGCCATCAGCCACAGAAACCACAATGCACCCTCCGTTTCCTTCCTCTGAAGCTCCCTCTGCGGGGCTCCCTCTTCACACCTTGGCAAGTCTGGCTTCTCTGTGGGCAGGCAGCTCTTCAAACTCCTCTTCAATCTCCCTCTTCAAGCTCTTCAATCTCCTCTTCAAACTCCCTCCCGGGAGTCCTTCAGCCCATGTACATGAGCCCTCTGCCCCCTGGCCTTCCTGTTGTCCCCTTGTGACATCTGCCTGCATTCCATTAGCACATTGACATTTCTGCCTGGTTGTCTCCTCTGCTGACCCGTGGAGCCCATGAGGTCAGAGCCAGCCTCCTTCTGTCCACTGTTGTCTCCCCAGGTTTGGCATGCTGTCTGGCACATAGTAGATGCACAGGAAAGACTGCTGGGCAGTGTGAGTCCAGGCACTAACGCGATGGCTGAATGGATTGCTCAGCTCTGTTCCTGGCTGTTGCTGGCCCCAGGTGGCTGTAGTCAGGCCCCTCACCAAGGCTTCTGGCAGGCTATGTGTTTAGTTTGTAGCCAAGGCCATGAACACCCTGATTCAACGTATGTACCCAAGGTCACCGACATTTGCCTGTGATATGTACCTGCTTAGGGAATCTGTTGGCAACATGCCTGCTTTGTCTGGCCTGCATGTCATTTAAATAGGCCGATGGAAGGGCATGGGGTGTGGTGCTAAATGGAACTGTTGGGGGCAAAATGGACCTGGAGCTGGCAGATGGCTGCTGCTCCTCTGAAGAAAGCATATTTACTATCCCAACTGTGTCTTGCATCTTCTTCCACCTGCCATGACCCCGAATCTGTTTCCCAGGGTCTGAGCCTCCAACTGTCATTGGCCTAGAGCACGGGCTGGACAAGCATTAATGCTCATTATAAACCATAGCGTTATTTTGTCGCTTCCTCCTGTGTCCTAGGCGGATACCATTTGCAGGGACCCACTTCTATTAATGCTTCTCATTTACTGTTACATACAACTTGTGGAGAGGCATTGATCTGGACCAAGGTTCCTGGCCTAGGCCCAACAGACCAAACTGATAAAGAGTTGAACCAGGGTAGCTGAGCTCTGGTTAATTACAGGAGGCTGTGTAACCAATTAGCCACTTACACCGTAACCAATTAAGTCTTCTCCACAATGCGCTTCCTTCCCTGGTAAGTGCCTTCAGACCCTGTTATTGGTTGGTGTTTCCTGAACCTGCTCCTGTTCAGAGGACATCGGGATTTCTGAAGCATTTCTTCTTCCTTTGCTTTGTTCCAATTGTGTTTGTAACTGCTCAAATAAACTCTGTTGGATTTCATGGAAGAGTCTCCTTTTTGACATCACCCACAATGTCCCTGCAGCAGGGATCACACTGGCCAATACTTGAGGAGTTACCAGAACTCTGTTACTGTGCAAGATCCTGCCACAGGACTCACAATCTTCCTGAGGACATTCTCCTGAGGCTAGCCTTTGTGTGCAAGAGGCATCCAGCAACTTTGGTATCCACAGCCTGTTTCCTAGCACACGAGCTAGTCCCAAGATTCTCAGGACCCCCAGCTTCGGCTGCAGCTGCCTTTACCAAGCTGACCCTGGACAAGCACCACCCTCCACTCTGCCACAGCTCTGTCCAGACCCTGAAGGTTGCAGAAGTCCCCGTGTAGGCAGGGTTACCCTGAACTGAAATTGGTGATAAGGTGCCATCCTAATCCAGCCCTGCCACTCTATGCTCAGGAAAAGGAATTTCAAAGCCAGGCCTGTTGCTGGCTTCTTTAGCAAAAGACCCTTCCTCACCCTGGGCTCTTTTGGTCTCAAGAAATCACCACAGCAGCAGCCTATGTTCTCTGCTACCAGTGAGGACTGAAAGGATCTGGGAACTCCAATATTCATGAGAAGAGGATGCTGTTTTCTTGGTGGTTAAATGTTTCCTGACATGTTCTTGTTTCTGCTCACATAAGCTGCCCCTAGTCCAGGAGGAGCATGTCCCCTCCAGCCGCTCAGCTTGTTCTGCGCCCCTCCTGCCCCCGTCAGGGCCGGCAGCCAGGAAGAAAGCCCCAGGCGCCCTCTGCAAGCTGCAGCCAGTTTGTACCCCAGAGAGCCTCTCCTGACCCCTGCACCACACCAGGGCAGCACCTGGTCACCTGACCCTGTTCCCTGGGGACATTCGTGGACAGGTTGTGAGCCCACCCTAAGCCCCAGGAATGAGGCCCTGTTTTGTGGTCTATCCCTTCATTCCTTCTCTCTCTCTCTCTCTCTCTCTCTCTCTCTCTCTCTCTCTCTCTCTCTTTTAATATAGTGTCACTGTTATAACTTGGGGTGAGGGGCAGGTCCCTCCTCTTCCTCTTTGGCTAAAGGGCTACTACAACTTCTCTGTTCTAAAGGGAGACTGGGAAATGTCAGGAGTGTTTGAAGCTCAGTAGAACCAAACGAGACGCCCCTCTTGGCCTGATCAGGAAACTGATGGAGAATCGGAGGAAGTCACTTCTTCTGTATATGACTTGGCACAGTCTGAGCTCAGTATCGGCTCAGCCCATCCCCTGGATGCGTCTCCTCCACTGGGGACACCTCGGCCTCCACGGGTCCCGTCCTGCAGACCACCCCATCCCAACACCCAATCTCCAGGGCACAGGGTCCACACCCCCTGCAGAGCCTCCTGGGCCCGGCAGCCCTGCTCAGGTTGCTGTGTCCACTCCTGGGACACCCACACTTGTGGGGGAGCAATGTTACCATTACACCTTGTTTCCTCGGGTGTTGGCATTGCCTTCCCTGTTCCGCTGTGGGGCCAGATCTTTGTCCCTGCTCCCATCAAAACTGAGACCACAGGCCACCCTCTCCGTAGGCCCCTCACAGTGACTAGTGACCTTCAGGGGCACGGGGGACGGCCTTAGTTCTGGAGCAGATAGGAGCAGGCTCTGTGCTCTGTCGGGCAGGGTCCAGCCACCTGAAGACCCAGTACCTTTGTCAATACTGTGCTTAGTGCGTTTTTCCTCATTCCACCTGAGAGGGAAATCATTCGGGTGTCTTTATCAGGTGGAGTTCTACGGGAGCTGCCTGTCAGTAGGTAAAGCAAACAGATGGTGCTATTGCTTCAAGAAAAGGAGAAACAGCCGGAAGGTCACTTCCACTTCTAATGGGGGAGACTCAGAATCACAGGGTCAGACACCTGGTCCCCTTGACAGAGGTGACATCATTGCTTGTGATTCAGGACAGATCCTCAGCCACAGGCTGAACTGCCTTAGCTACCTTTTAATAAGCAAGGCTTGAATTTGATTGTTTATGAATTTTGCCTGGGCAGATGTTCCCACGATGCCATATCCAACATGGTTTCTGAACTTTCACACCCAGTATAGGCTTGGATTGTATAAATGATGCTGTCTTTAAAATTGTAAATAATTCGGTTCATTAATAGTTCTAATGTCATTTTATGCCAGAGAGTTTAAAGGGGATGGATGGCCACATTTTAGGCTTGGCAGGAGGTATCCTGACTGTTTGATTCTGCTGTGGCCTCAGCTGCTGACCCCAGCTGTAGGTGATCATCCCTCCACCAGGGCCAAGTCACTTCTCCTGTGAGATTTCTGTTCGCAGCTAGCTACGCCTCTCTCCTTTCTGTTTCTCACACTGGTGTCGTCCCTGGCCCCGGATGCCCCCCACCTCTTGGGACATTCATCAGCAAACCTCAAATCTACTTCCCCAAAGCTGCCCACTTCTTCCCCAGCCACCTCTAGAAGCAACTCACAGCCCCAGCCTTACCTTTCTTATTTCAGTTTTTGCAGAACACAGCTGGAGCGCCAGATTTTGCAGTCTCTGCTTGGCTCAGCAATCAGCACCATTTGTTCTTCTCAAACCACATCACACAGAGCCAGTCTTCAGGAGAGGCTCTAGTAGGATGTACAACACCTGACAGCCCCTCCGCCCTCTCCCTGTTTGTTATCCCTGTCTCTTCTTCCTTCCTTGCCTCTGCCTCTTCCTTCAACACACCAGACATATCTCTGCCTCAGGCCCTTGGTACGTGCCGGCCCCTCCAGCGAACATCCTCTCGCCAGGTGTTCCTGTGGCCCATTTATTCATTGTATTGGGCTTTTTCTACTTTCTCAGGGCAAGTTTCCTGGAAACCCCATCTTCCACCACTGAAATGTTACTTCTTTCTCTCATGCTTTACTTTACTCCTTAGCAACTTGTCTAACAGTGTATTTATTTACTGGTTGGGTTTATTATCTCTCACCTTCAATTACAATCACAACCACACAGATCCTGGGATTCCTGTTCAGTTGTCTCTCCGTATCTCCAGCTCCTAGAAAAGATGAGGTCCTCCAAAGAAATATGCCGGATGAATGGATGAATGAGTGGACATTATTGGTAAAGCTTCGGCCTTCACACCTGATCTTAAGGTAATTTTAATATGGCAAATATTTATCTAATAAGCACACTCCCTAGATCTCCAGAAATCAAAGAAAATAAAATAACACCACATATCATGTTTTGCTTCTCCATGTCACAGAGATTGTTAAGGAAAGTAACACCCCGTGGCCGTGAGGGGGTAATGAGCTTGTCCTGCTGTTACCCACACGGGCTTTGTGCAGGGAACTCCACTGCTATTTAGCAGGTGTCTTAACACTATTTATGCAAAGTGGCCCAGAGATTCACTTCAAGAGATCACTTTGAGGAAATAACCAGCAACAGAGAATCTTCACTGAAGCATCATTATTACAAAGAGAGGAGCATGGGGAAAACCCAGTGGAGGGTTTAGCCCCATCACCCAGCCTGCAGGGGAACGTGAGATGGTCACTGGACCTGGTTTAGAGGGTGTCAGCAAGTGAGGAAGGCTCCACTCCATGGCCAGGCAGACTGAACTGTCCCCACATGCAGCCCCCAGCCATGGCCACCTTGGGGCAGGCACGGATGGCCCCCTCTGGCCTCTGTTCCAATCAAGTGATTTGCTTTGACTCGGGGCAGGCAGATCGAGGAGACAGTGCGCCTCTTCTGAGCCTTGATCCCTGAGAAAACTGATGTCTTCCTGTTGCCCTTGAGTGCACCTGTCATGATCCTGAGAGGGACACAGAGTTGAGCAGCTGTCCCCAGAGAAGGAAGAGAGATAAGGTGCAGAGAAGACCTGGCCAAGCCATCAAGAGGAGCTCTCCTCCACCCTTTGCCCCTGCAGATCAGTGGCTGCTTGGGTGACAGGGAATAGGGGCTGTTCTAAGCCACTGGATTTAGGGGCACTTCATTATACAAGAATAATCCAGTGCAACCATGTGCTTTCACAAAGCAACAGGAGAGAGGATTTCCCAAGCTCCCACACAAAGAAGTGATGCATGTTTGAGACACAGATCCGCCAATTACCCCTGCCCTCAAATGCTGCACCGGCCCCACAGATGTGTATGATCACTATGTGTCAATCAAAAATGAAACATCTTATACTTTTTATTTTAAAAAATCAACAGATTAAACATGATAATGATAGTAAACATGATCGACTCTTTTTGAGAAGAGAATAGAAACAAAGAAGAAACTAGAAAAAAAATTTATCCAAGATTAATTGTGATTAGGGGGCAGAAAGAGAGAGGATTTTTCTTTTATCCTTTGTCATTTTCAGTGTTTCAAAAAAACATTTTTTTTGCAGTTAGCAAAAAGAAAACTAGAATTATTTCACTGACAGATGTCATTTATGTCTTTGAAAAGGAGAGATAGAAAAGAGCCTTCATCCCTTGCTGGGGAGACAGTGGCATTTACTGGAAAAGATGTGGGATGTGGAATTGGCAAACCCTGGGCTAGATAACTGTACCCACCCTCCATTGCTATGGAGAGGCTGTTCTGAGACATCCAACAGGGCCATTGTAGGGATGAGGTCATTGATGTAGGAAGGACACTTAAAATGATGAATTTCAATCAGCAAATCTCAGCATGATGCAGGGACCACCTATGTCAGAATCATCAGAGATATGCTTTAGGGATTCTGAGTCCTGGCCACCCCAGTCCTCCTGAATCAATGGGGAAGGAAGTCGAGGGATTCCCATTTTAAACCAGGTCCTCTGGTGCTAATGAACCCCCATATACTACAAAACCTGCCCGTATAAATAGTTAAGTATTTTAAAATAATGTTATGTATAATACTCCAGTCAAGCTTAAAGAAGAACATTCTTTGATTCATTAAAAAAATATAGCTTAGGGGCTGGGGATGTGGCTCAAGCGGTAGCGCGCTCGCCTGGCATGCGTGCGGCCCGGGTTCGATCCTCAGCACCACATACCAACAAAGATGTTGTGTCTGCCGAGAACTAAAAAATAAATATTAAAAATTCTCTCTCTCTCTCTCTCTCTCCTCTCTCACTCTCTCTTTAAAAAAAATATATATATAGCTTACAAAAGTCTCTGGAAAGCACATTGGAGTATATAGATAAATGAGAAGACTTAGTAATGGGTAAGCATGTGCATTTGGGGATGGTGCTAATTTGATTTCACATCAGTTAGGAGACAGAAACCACCCCATCTGTTTGATCAGAAATCGTTTAATATAAAAATGAACTCTTAGGAGGGATGAAACGGAAAGAGAAGCTCCCAGCCTGAGGGAGAATCCCCAGCAACTCCTCAACATGAAGGACCCCTTCCCCGCCCAGATGGGGGTTCAGCCCTCATGGGAAGTGTGGCTGCAGCTCTCTGATGGTGCTGAAGTGGGCTCCATGTTATTCAGTAAGCATGTAAATAAATAAACTCTTAAAACTGCTGGAAGTCAGGGCCCTTTTAGCTGCAAGATACAAAATTCTATTTGTCGTTTTAATTAAAAAGGTAATTCATGAGCTTCTGTAAGTGAACATTCCAGAGACAGCTTTAATCTTGGACCCCGAGAATCCACCAGGAGTCTCTTCTCTTCACCCCTCACCTCTGTTTCCCTTGTGAGATGTTCAGTCTCAGGCAGACTCTCTCTCCATGGCAGCAAGATGGCACCAGGAAGCTCAGTGGTCACAGCAAATCCCTGGGGTTAATTGGCACTGGACCACCCTGAGCCAGGTGATGTGAACCAGAGTGGTCAGGAGGATGGTCCACTCCAACTGGGTAGAACATGATTGAACCTTCACCAACACCTCATGGTCTGAGAGTCAGGGGGATGTAGTTTCCAGAAAAAAAAAAATTGAAGTGCTATGATCAGAAGAATTCAGAATCACTGGTCAGGGCAGTGGACATTGGACTCTGATTTGGGTGGACAGGAAGAGCAAGCTTACCCTTATGGCCATGTCCCATACTTTGAGTATGTGTCCATTAGGATTCATGGGTTCTCTTGGTCCCAAACACTACAGTGGGCATGAGAGGATTTAGCCCAGCTGCACATGGCAAAGAATCTCCCTTGGACTCTTCTTAGAGTCCAGCAGACAGAAAGTGAGCGTATAAGTCTCTGACAGACAGAGTGCTTCGGGGTCACTTTATTTATACCCCATTAACTCATGTTGGGCAGCCGTGCACATACTTAGCCCTTGACCTTGACGTGCGCAGAGGTTTCTGGGCTCCATATTTAAACCAACGCCAAGCTGTCTCCACCTCGTGCCTACGGTGCCCCCAGTCCTGAGCTCTGTGGCTACTCGACATCTGCAGTTTCTCTTTCCTGTAAGTTGAGCTCAAGTTCACAGCATCCTTTGGACCCCAAACCTGCTTGCCTGGCCCTTGCTCTAATTTCTACTCTTCTCTCAAAGTCAAGGGCATCACTGGGAATTTAGCACCTTTTATGTTGTTGAACTCTGACAGCCCTGGGGGCTACACTTGTGATACACCCCGACCTGCCCACACCTCACCCCTCACCTTTTCTACCACTGCCCCACACTCCCTCCCCCAGCCCTGATGTGCTGACCTCCGGGTGTGGCTTTACCACACCGAGCGTGGAAAAGATGTGGGGTGTAGAATTGGCTGGCTCAGTGGTCAAGTGTCCCTGAGTTCAATCCTCATGCTCCCCACAAAAACAGAAAGGCTTCAACCTACGATTCCCTGAGGACACAGGCACCACCATATGCCTCAAGTTCACGAGTTGAAACAGGGTGGATTCCACCCAAACAGCGGCTGATGAGTAGTGTTGATATTAACACTGTCCTGTGACCCAGAACTGACAGGTAGAGAGGGGATGCACGTTGCCCAAATCCATAGAACTGACAAGAGGCAGAGCTGGGGTCTGTCCCAGAGCCTGGCCATGGGGCCTGGCTCCTGCGTCACAGCTGGCACTTCCCTGAAGGGGCCCCAGTCTGTGGCAGGCACAGCAGCTTCCCCTAGGACCAGGCGGCTGCCAGTGTCTTTCTTCCCTGGCCCCCTCAGGAGCACCCTAGAAACTGGGAGGGACACATGTAGTCGGGAGTCTACGGACTGACAGCTGGATCCACAGGGGCACAGCTGGGAGCTGTGTGGTGGCAGAAGGAGGTGGGTGTGGGGTGTGCTGTGCTTCCCAGGAATGAGTGTGGTTCTCCCCACACCCCTAAACTTTATTCAGCCCAGGAAGGGGCCTGGATTGTGGCATTAGGCCATAGAAGGTGACCCACGCTATGAACTTTGACAAAAGTATGAAATATCTAGACAGAGGGAGTGGGAAGAAATCCCAGAGCAGCCTTTTAAAACAGGGAGACCAACTGTCCGGAAAGGAGTGGGTGGAAGGACAGGAGGTGGAGTGCCAGGGGTCAGCCCCAGGAAGGGGACAACAGCAGCATCCAGACCTCACTGTGCCTCCTCCGCTGGAGCTTCTTTTAACCTTCTCAGGGCTTTTACAAATCAGAAGCCCTCCCCACCAGCCAGGGCTTTTGTTTGTTTTCTTCCTCTTTGTTGAGGTAAAGTTGACAAATAAAAATTGGAAATATTCAAGTTCCAGGCGGTGTTTTGAGAAGTGTGTTCATTGTGAAGTGATTACCACAATCAAGCTAATTAACATACCCATCACTCCGCAGCTAGGGTCTCCTTCTTTCTGTGGGAAGAACACCTAAGATCTGCTCTCCTGGCAGATGTACATACAAATACATCAACTAGAGTCCTGGTGTCCTACGTCACAGCCCTGTTACTCATCCTGTCTCCCCTTGGTCCCTCTCGCCCTCTCCCCTCCCCACAGCCCCAGGTAACCACCCTTCCCCAGTCTGTTTCTGTAGGTTCAACTTTTTTAGATTCTGCACAGCAGAGAGACTGCACAGTCTTTTTCTCTCTGGCTCTGACATATTTCCCTTAACGGCTCCCCCCTCCCTCCCCCTGTTCATCCATATTGTCTCTGATGGCAGGATTTCCTTTTCTTTAGGGCTTCATAATGTAAATCAGTTCAGTCTGTGGAAAACAGCATGGAGGTTCCTCACAAACTTATAAATAGAACCCCCACGTGACCTGGCCTTCCCACTTCTGCATGTACATCCCAAGAAAGTGAAATCCCTATGCCAGGGAGACTTCCACACTCCCCAGTGTCCTTCTGAATAGGCAAGGGGACATCGCCTGCCTGTCCACTGATAATGGCTGGAGGAGGGAGGGCCACACGCCAACCAAATGAGGTGTCGGTGGTTTTATGGACTACAGCCACTCTACTTTGGATTCTTTGACTTTAAATTAAATGGAATTGAGTACTTTCATGAGTAGAATAGAAGTCACACAATGGGATTTTACTGCTATAAAATATGAACATCCACCTGCTGTCTATCTGTCCAGGAAGCCCTCCCTCTCTGTGCATGTGGCTGTAGGTAGGTACAATCACCGTGCTTTATGGAGATGGTCCCCTGATGGGGGTGCTGTGATGGGGGATTTTTTTCTTTCTGTGTTTATAAATTTTATAATAAGCACACCCTGTTTGAAATAAAAGCAATAAAGCCTCTTAAGAAAAAGAAACAAAACCAAATACAACCCAACACACAAACCCAGGGTCCTGCCCACCTAGCCTCAGGGCTGACAGCAGAGTTGCTGAGGGAGGTGGGACCTTTCCAAGCTGTCAGGTGCCAGGTGCTGTGCTGGACCCAGCTGGGCGGCAAGAGGGAGCCTCCCTGCTCACTCTCAGCAGAAACCACTCAAAGCCCCTTGTGCAGCAAGCAGTTGGCCAGAGAGAAGGCCCCACAGGTGTTCTGGAGTCCTCTGGGGGAGGGGAGAAGGGCGTACCTGTGGCCACACCCTGGTCTGTCAGTGCCATCTAGTGGGGACAACAGGAACTATCAGTCAGGATTTCCTTCCTGGGGAAAAAGAAGTTAAAGTAGATCAAAAAACAGGAAGGGCAGCAGGATACAACATACACTAGTTTGGCAGTATGTAAAAAAGTGGGTGTGTAACCGATGTGATTCTGCAATCTGTATACGGGATAAAAATGGGAGTTCATAATCCATTTGAATCAAATGTATGAAATATGATATGTAATGTTTTGAACAACTAATAATAATAATAATAAAAATAATAATAATAAAAACGCCATCTTGACCAAGTGCTTCTGGACTGCTCTGCAGCTGTCGGGCCCTGGGATGGGGTCAGGTGTAGAGGGCTCTTACCCTCCACCACGACCTTGGCTGAACAATTTCCATCTCTCCCTCTCTTCACTGCTCAGGGTCTCCTTTCTAACTGAGCTGCAATGCTGACATAAAGAAGTCCGGCATGCATCGCATCGTATTCTTTGTGACAAGGAATGCACACTTAGGTTTCTCTCATTTAATCCTCAAAGTCGGCTGGGGAGGTTGTTCTAGTAGAAATTATTTCCCTATTTACAGAAAGGAAAACCTAGGCTGTGTGCAGCTGGGGAACACTGATATCTCACGGTGTAGTAATCATTAAGGTTAACCTAAAGCATCCGACCCCTCCAACCACACGTATTTCCATAGCGCCCCAGCTGTGGGAAGGGATGATTCCTTGTGAACCAGCACAGAGCGCCCGAGGACCAGAGATCAGGTCTGTTATCTCTAAGGAGATTCTCAGAATTAAGAAAGCCTGAGGTGGGGTCAGGTGTAGCTCCAGATCTTCCAATGACCACTCATATATTTATGCGTCTGCATTGTGCCAAATAATCTGGTTCACCTGGCAAAGACAAAGGGGATCCTTCAAAGAGACTGCTTGTTCTGAATACATAATCCTGGTTATTTTACCACGAATGTAGGGATGTAATCTGGGAGGATAAAACTCTTCCCCCAAATCATCTTCCAATTTGCCATTCAGGGCTCATCACCCAACCAAACATGACAATTGCAGGGCAGAAGGCTTTGATAGATGTGTTGCTCGACCAGCTGCTTCTGTGAGATAGTTCATCAATATTTTTTTTTTTTTTAAAGAAAGAGTGAGAGAGAGAGGGAGAGAAAGAGAGAATTTTAATATTTATTTTTCAATATTTGGCGGACACAACATCTTTGTCTGTATGTGGTGCTGAGGATCGAACCCGGGCCGCACGCATGCCAGGCGAGCGCGCTACCGCTTGAGCCACATCTCCAGCCCAGTTCATCAATATTAATGGTATTGATGGAGCCTTAAAATTGTGTCGTGACACAGCCCTGCCTCAGAAACACCTGGAACTCTACCAATTGCCCTGCCTGGCTGACAACCACCCACTTCTTTTCTGAACTTGCTCAGCTGGCTCCATTTTTTCCATTAAACTTCAGAAATTATGCATCAGCATAAGTTTTTGTGAACAGAGGCAGGTCAACCGAACCAAACATCTTAATGGTCTCCCTCTCCTTTTCCTTTTCTGCTTAGCTGACTCCTGCCTGTGTTCTGGGATGGATCCTTTTGTACTCCTGTGCTTCTGCATGTGCAGCAGGAGATGGCTTAACATCTCAATCCCGTTATGTGAACACAGTGCTGACAGGTTGACTGGAAGGACTCGCTGGTGCTCCTGAGCTGGGCCCTTAGCTGGGAGTAGATGAATTGCATGGGGCACTGCAGGAGAGCCCTGTGGGTCAACTGCATGCGGAGGCATTTGCAAAGCCTGTGGCTTTAACAGCATCCAGCTAAAGTAGTGACTGCTTGTTATCTGGGCAGCTTATCCTCTGGCGGCCCTGGGAGGGGCACAAAGACCTGGACCTCTGATGAGGTCCAATATGGCACCTTGGGAAAGAATTGAGGGGCTGGCCCAGCAGCCTGAATGCCTGGATTATATTTATTAAAAACCACCTGATAAGTGGGTGAGCCAGCTTTGTGTTGCTGTGACAGAAAATAAAACTCCAAGAACAACGTAGAAGAAGAAAAGTTCATTCTGGCTCACAGGTTCAGAGGTTCAGTTCCTGGAGGGCCGGACTCCATTGTTCTGGGCTCCAGGTGAGCACATCATGGTGGAAGGGTGTGGTGGCAGACTGCTGCTCCATTCATGGTGACCAGGAAGAAGACAGGAGAGGGGAGGAGGCTACAGGGAAGAGTCACTCTTCCAGGGCACACCCCCAGGGCTCCACCTCCTCCTGCCATGTATGTCCCACTTGCCTACATTATCACCCCGCCAGTCCATTCAAACCAGGATGGACACATTAGGTCTCAGCCCTCACAGTCCTATCATCTCACCTCGAACATTCCTACACTAACAGGACTTGGGGGGACACCTCATATCCCATAACAAAGATGAATTAAAGGAACCCACACTGGCCCTATCCACAGGCTGCCCTCCTTAGTCCTACACTCTATATCCTCCATTTCTTCTCCTTCAGGGATTTCTGGGGTGGGGGAGGCCAGTTCTGTGCGTGCTGTGCACACTGCATCTCCATGACACTCGGGGGCTGGTCTTTACTCACAGAATGTCTCTGGCCAATGCAATAAATTGCACAGGGCTGTGAATACCATTGCTGGAAGGGCGACTTCGGTGGTCAGTGGTGCTGTGTGCTACAGTGAGACTCTTGGTTCATTGCAAAAACTGACTCTGGGAGGACTCCAAGTAATTGGAGCTATAGTATAAATTAAGACCCATGTAGGCATTTTTCTTCTTTAAAAACTTACTTATATTACTTTTTTCATTTGCTTTCATTTTTAATTGACAATTGTATACATTATGGAGTACAAAAAATTGTACACACTATGAAAAGAATACAACAAGCTAATTAATATATCCATCACCTTACATATGTATATTTTTTGCAGTGAAGACATTTATAATCCAGTCTCTTAGCAAATCTGAAATTAGTGACAACATGGAAGAATCTGCAGGAACTTATGTTAAATGGGATAAGGCAAATATGGAAGGACAAACACTGTGCAGTCTCACATGTGGAATCTAAAACAAATGTCTTCAGTTTCTAACTATATCTTTTGCTGGACTCCAAACCTCACTTGTAAGTAACTTCTGTGCACTAATATTTTATTCTTAAGCATTTCAGTTCAGAATAATTATAGACTCACAGAAAGTTGCAAAATTAGTGAAAAAGATCTGGTGTGGGCTTTCCCAGGCTTTTGAAATTGATTCATTCCAATTAACTTGACTACAAACCTTATTCAATTCTCAATAAAAAAAATTAACCTGCACTTACTTCTATGGGTACCATTTAATTCTGTATATGTATATTTGTGCAACCAACTGCAAAATGAGACACAGTCTTCCTTCATCAAGGATCGCTCTCGAGCTACCTCTTGAATTCCCACCCTTGAACCACACAGCTTTCTGCCTTTTCCCTTGGGCACCTCTGAGCTGCCCTGCATCTCCACGGCCCCATCATCTCAAGAATCTTATGCAGTTGAAATCTTGGATGGTCTTTACTTGTCCTTAAGCACTTGTTCACCCCACCCACCCAGTGCTCTGTATCTGATCACTCCTTCACACTGTGAGTGGGGTTCCACTGGATGGAGGTGCAAGTGTATGGCCAGCCATTTACCACTGAGGGATATTTGGTTTATCCCATAGCTTGCTAATGTAAATAAAGACAGAATAAAATCTATATTCAGGTTTGTGTGTGTGCGTGACTTATTTCTCTGAAATAAATGCCAGAGTGTAATGATTCCTAGACATGTGGTAAGTGAATATTTAAGTTTGGAGAAACTTTCAGACTGTTTTCTATTACTGGGCTTTGCCCTTTCACTTTCCCAGCTATGGGAGAGACCCGGGACCTCTGCCTCCCACCCCCTACCCCAGAACTCAGTGGCGTCCTTATGTTTTATTATAGCTTTTCTGATAGGTGCAGTGGCATTCATTCATTGTGGTTTTAATTGGCATTTCCCTACAGACTAATGGTATTGAACAGTCTCTCAGCCATTATCTCCTCCTTGCTGGAATATCTGTTTATGTCCTTGTCCCATTTTTTGAATTGGATTTTTGGTTGTTATTATTTCTACTCAAGAATTTCAAGCTCTGTCTATATTCTAAGTGAAAGAAGGCCACATTGTTTCTGTTTGCTTTGCTGTTGGATTTTGGTGGTCCTGGGGATTGATCCTGGGGCTTCACACTTACCAGGCAAGTACTCTGCCCCTGAGCCACACCCCCAGCCAGCTATGCTTTACAAATATTTTCTCCAAACTGTTGATTATCCTTTTCTTCTCTTAACAAAGCCACCTTCAAAAAATGTTTTTAATTTTGATAAAGTTCCATTTGTTTATTTGGTGCCATGTCTAAGAACTCTTTCCCTACCACAGTTCATAAAGATATTTTCTCATGGGATTTATTAACGTTTTTCTTGCTTTAGATATAAATTCATCTCGACCTTTACCAGGGGCTCCTCCTGACAAGCCGTGGTCTCTCTCAAACCAAAATGCTTATCCCTGCTGACGGGGACAGCACCCTGTCTCATCTAAGAGCCAGCTGACCCTTGTAGCTTGCATGAAGCATTTGGTCCATTTTCTCAGCAAAGCTTAAGTTCCAGGCATTGTTCTGGCTTCTGGGGACACAGGTGGACAAAACAACCAAGACCTCAGTCTCACTCCAGCCTCTGTGAAGGGCACAGATGATGAACACTGAGTCTCAAACAGCGACACGGAGATGGAAAGACAGAAAAGTGCTAGGAGGTAGCCTAGGGACACCTATTTCAGCCAAGTGGTCAGGGAAGGTCCCTCCCATAGCTGAATTGAGCCCTGGGTGAAGAGAATGAGCCAGGAACATGGAACCCAGGGAAAGCATCTTGTCAGCAAAGGGAAGAGTCTGGTGTGGAGATCCAGCAATGCAGAATTTATGGTAAAAAGATCATGAGGGAGGATCTTGCTTCCAATCCCAAACCTGAGTGAGGGGTCAACACTTCACAGATTCCCTGAGGCCCTGATGCTTTGGTCCTAGACAGGAAGAGTGAACTAGCACAGAGTCCACTCAGGCATTTGCAAAAGATGCAAAGTGCGTGAAGAAGGTGACCCCGCCAAGTGCACAGGAGACAGGCGAGGGTAAGGCAGAGACCTGGCCCAGGTGGTGGAGAGGGAGTGAGCCACCCTGAGACTCAGATTTCTTGTGATTTGCCTATTTATTTATATTTTCGTGACACTTTTTCTGAAAGGATAAGTTGCCACGGGGGCCAACTCACCGTGCTCCTTGCCTCCACCCCATGACGGGATGACGCTGAGATCTAACTAGTCAGAGGGCTGCCAAGTGAGTCATAGGTGCCCCTCTGCTGACTCCTGCCCAGTGGTTGGGCCTCTAGCTCTCCTGGAGGGAGGCTGCACAAAAGGCCTTGCCTATCCTGGGAGGGGACAATCTCCCTCATGGAGCCTCAGGAGACCTAGGGAGGGCGGGAGGTGGTCTGAGTGGCCCTTCCTCAGCCTCCCAGGGGTTTTGCCACCATGCAGGTCTTAGCTGGTCCATGTGGCTAGGTTGCCACAGAGGATCCGCCTCTCTGTAGGGACTCCCGTGGGTTTATCATTACCATAACTCCTTGCCCCGCAAAAGCACTGTCATTTTTAGGTTCTAGAACCTTTACAAAATGGCCCCTGGACCCAGTTGGGAACAGAACTTCAGCTGAGCTCCAGAAAAGGAATCCAACTGCCTCCTGTCCAGGGAAGCAGGACACAGTGAGTTTAATGGGCTCTGGGTCCCTGTCCAAGTTCAGCTGGACAGTTCCCAACAAGGCTTTTTTGGTCCATCAGCACTTTAAAGTTTGCCAATCCAGGGCCACCTGGGGACTTTCAGGGCAAAGCCAATCAATGAGGGGCTGGTTTCTGGGCACATAGATCTCTGTCCCCAGCACACACCCCCATACATTTCAATAAAACCCTCTCCCCTCAGTGCAGCATTGGGTCCTGACGAGCACACAGTTGGAGACAATGAAGGACAAGGGCTCCCCAGGAAACCATCCTGCAGTCTCCACAAATGAAAAGGGATTTACACAGTAGACCCCAAACAGCTTCCAGGGGCCGTTATGGAAAGCAGGTAAATGAAATACAATACAACTCTATTCCTTGTTTCAACAACTTGATCAGGTGCTTGAGAAATGGTAGATTATAAAATGCTTTCTGTTCCTTATGAACATGAAACACTTGCAAAGGCAACTTGGTCACAATTTTCCCGAAGCCCTAGTTCCTCACCATTGTAAGAAGGACAGTGCCCACAGAGTTTGTCTGACTGACGAAGACCTCAGACATGACCAACTCACTCACGGGGTCCTCTGTCAGGTCCATCACTAGCCAGGAAATTTTCTAGCCGAGGTAAGGCTGATTCTATTGCAAAATTTAACAGAAGGAGCCATTGGCCTTGAAAACAAACACACCCTAAAGTTCTGCTTAAAACTTGGAATTCAGCAGAATGTCAAAAATAGAATAATGGGCCCATTCCTCTTTGTCAAACCAGGGAATGATTGCTACCTTCCACATGTGGCAGTGTTGACAGAGCCTGGCCCACGGCTGCCCGTCCGTGGCCACACTCCGAGATGGGCGTCCAGGAGCAGGCTGCTCCTCACTCCTACAGATTCCACCCCTGCACACGGTGCCAGCTCCCCCTCCTGCCCAGCCAAAGAGGAGGGGCCTGCTCCTCAGCTGTTAGAGTCTGTAAACAAGTCAGGATGGTGCCTGGCATTTTGCCAGGGCGAGTGGTTTGTGAGGTAACACCAGGGAGCCATTAAGTGTGGAGATTCCTTATTGGTTGACTGCTGTATCTAGTTTATGTTAATTAAGATAAGCTGTGTGGAATGTATATAGACCCCTCCTGTCCTACAATAAATGGCTCCTATTCCTGCTGTATCAATGTACACAAGTTGTTCGTCACCCCCTGGTTATTTTGCTGCAGCCTGACTGCGGCAGATGGTGGCCTGTACGGGGAGCCCCAGGACACTCGGGGGTAAGTGACAAAAAAAAGCTGCCCGTCCATAGACAGGACGGGAGCAAATCTGCTCGTCCCTAGGCAGATAGGGTGAGAGGAAAAATGGCCATTTTGAGAAAATGGAGAGGATTGATACAGTATGTTTGTGTCTTGTTTTGTCTTGGTGTATTGTATTGTCTTTGTGATGAAAATATGGAAGGGGTGAGAAGTAAATTACTAAGGGAAGGAGGCACCCCAGTGGAACCAAGAATAGTTAGGGCATGTGTTGATGGAAGCCCAGGAACTCTAGTCAGAAAGAAAAAGAAAGTTCAAAAGAAGAAGGATTATCAGGAAAAAAAGTTGCAGCAAAAGGCTATTACTGAATACTTTTCATCACCAGAGGGTGCGAATGGGCACGGCGGCTGCCGCGTGTGCCAGCCGGTCATGGCGCAGCAAGTACTTTCCAAGTGGTGGCAGCGGGCTCTTCCCCGCCCCCCGCCCAGGGAGCGGGATGCCACTGCGAGAGCCCAAATCCAAACCTGACCCGGAGGCACAGTCTTGCAAGCTTTTGCTCCCTGTGCCCACTGGCAGTTTGAGTCTGGAACACTCCCCAGACTCTCTCCGGGGCCATCTGGAGCTGCCCTGGATGCTGCAGGCGCAAGACAGCCGAGTCCCTGAAGTTTGATCATTTCCAAGGCCAGTAACTACAATGGTTCTCCCACACCTGGAAGCTAATGAGTAATGAGCGCCATTAAGGCCTATTTCAAATGTAAAAAACTTGAGATAATGTACTAAATTGTTCAGAAGGTTGTTTTCTTAGTGCCTGCTGGAATACTACAGGATTTTCTTTAGCCATCCGGAGTTCCTGCCTTCGTCCCAGTGCCAGTGAGGATGAGGGTGAAAGAATTTCTAGTGTTGCTGAGAACCAGACGAGACTTTGGATCAAGCTAGCTGCCTGCAGAACTTACCTGGACTGTGATTTAAGCTAGCTGCTTGCAGAACTTACCTGGACTGTGATTTACCTGGACTGTGAGTTAATCTATCAAGACACTGCTTTACCTGGACTGAGACAACAAACTGTAATCTACAACAAATTGTAACTCAGTATCTTTGCTAATGGTGTCATTGCTGGTATAATTTTTCCAAGGGCTTCTTGCATGGAGCCATCAATTGGTGTGGTATTGTGGCATTTTGTATCCTCCCCTTCTGCTTGTAGCAGATTATTTATGGTGTTTGTGTAAAAACCACTATGGTCGTTATTTAAATTAAACAAAAGGGGGAAATGTTAGAGTCTGTAAACAAGTCAGGATGGCGCCTGGCATTTTGCCAGGGGGAGTGATTTGTGAAGTAACACCAGCGAGCCATTAAGTGTGGAGATTCCTTATTGGTTGACTGCTGTATCTAGTTTATGTTAATTAAGATAAGCTGTGTGTAATGTATATATACCCCTCCGGTCCTACAATAAATGGCTCCCACTCCTGCTGTATCAATGTACACAAGTTGTTCGTCACCCCCCTGTTATTTTGCTGCAGCCCGGACTGCAGCACTCAGCCAGGGCCACATGGCCACGTCAAGATCCCTTTGGTCCAGCTTCTCCATCACTGCAGTCACCAGGCACCTCCCCCTTCTGCCCCCTCCTTCCTCTTGGCTGTGCTTAGGGACAGTGGCTCAAACTGTCCAGGCTCTAAGAATTGGGAGAACGGTGGTGACTTCGGGGCTCATGGGAGCATCAGGGGCCACCATGGGAAAGGCCCTCTTGGGCCACATGGCTCCCTGCAGCGGCTGTGAAAGGGTAGGTGCTGTGGTGGGCTTTTGTCTCATCAGCCCAAGTGAGGAGATGTCATGGGAGGAGATCCCATCACCCTCCTCCAGGCCCCCTGCAGGTAAGCAGGGAGGAGGGGAGGAGGGGCGGGGTGTGGAGAAGAGAAAAGGACCCCTGATTCTTGATACGGTCATAAATGGATGGCTCTTGGGCCCCTGTGGCTCATAGCTGACTCTTGCATTGATGAGGAAGCCACCAAAGACAGAGATGAAACAGAAAGCCACCCGCTCAGGCCTGTGAGTGAGTCCTGTCCCCAAGCCTGTTTCCCACATCACCTTTACCCAGATCCCAGGAAGGGGACAGCACAGAGGCTGATTCCCAAGGTCCCCAAGGCCTGGGTCACACAAGCCAGCTGGTCCCTTCTCTGTAGTGGGCTGTCTGCACAGAAGCAGGCTCAGAGCCTCTGTCTTTCACTTATCAGGGTTCTATGAAGCTTCTGGACACTGCTCTGTCCAGCACCATGGCCATCGGCCAGAAGTGACAATTGAAATTTAAAGTTACTTAAAGTTTCCTAGCCAGGTGAGACTGAATTGGCATATGTGTGTGGGGAGCTTTGATTTTTCAAATACTCATTATACAAATTGTTGTGTGCACTAAACAAGTTCCCTGACCTAATGAGATGACCAACAGTGACACATGTGGGACTCCCCATCAGGAGACCCTACTGACCTGGGCATCTACAGTGAAAAGGCTAAGAAAGGAGAGACTGAGGGCCAAGTCTGGGTGGCCAAGGGCCTGCAGGAATCAGGAGCCCAGCAGCTCAGCTCCGCCCCCTCCCTGCCCACCTCATCCTGGCCTGCAGGCTCTCTGGTCACAGGACTGTCCCCATCCTCCTGTCCCATCTCCTCCTACTGGGATGCCCCATCCAATCGGATCAAGTCTCCACTTTCTCTGGTCTTTACCAGAACTAGGAGGCTGCTCCCATCACCTCCTGGGCTCTCACCTTCCGAGGACCTCAGAGAAGCCAAGGGGGAAGTGGAATCCAGGGGGAGGACGTGGAGGCAACTCCGTCTGGTCCATTACTTGGTGCTGCTAAGTCTGCTCTCTGGTCCTGGGTGAATACAGAGAATGGCCTCCTGGGGCAGGGGTGGGGTCTTCCTGAGAGGTCACCCTGCCACACCTCAGGCAGTTCCTGCTCCTCTGTGACTTTCCAGCCTGTGAGATGGACCTGCCCCAGGAGCTGCCAGAGCCCAGAGGTGCGTGGAACAGCGATTCAGCTGTGTCCTTCTGTGTTCCGACTTCTTGTTTAGGTACATCCCTCCACCCAGAGGAGGGAAACCTCTATGTTGGCTTTTTATTCATTTATTTGTGTTTAATTGTACATATTCATGGGGTGCAGTGTGGTATTTTGACATGCACATACAGTATATTAATGGTCAAACTGGGGGTGATTAGCATATCCGTCACGCTAAACACTTAGCACTTATGTTTGCTGGGAACATGGTGAATCCTCTTCTCTGGCTATTTTGAAATCATGTCTTCAGCCTAAATTTTTGATTTTATGATCTCAAACACCCTTCAGTTTAGGTTATCTGCCAATCCTTCCTCCTTCCTGAGCCTCGATGAACCAGACCAGGTGTGTCCCTCTTAGCTAAGGAGAGCCAAACACCCTTGGCATTCCTTCCCCAGGGGTGGATATCCTCAAGGTGACCCTGTGGACAGTCTCCACCAGAACAAAGCTGGGTAGCTGTGCTGTCTGCTGCTCCACTTGGGACAGCTGGCCTGGTGCCTAACATATTGGAGGAATTCAAGCAGTGTTTGTTTAGTTTTGTGAACATGCCCCACTTCTTGGTGGGACCCCCTGGAACATTCTGGGGACATGATGTTTATTCTGGGATTACCCAGAACCAACTGTCGCTGGCTGAGTCCTGAGCAGTACTCCAGCTTCTGGTTGAGAAAGCTTTTCATATACACTTTACTTCCCAGGGGACACATCTGCTTCTCTAATTAGAGCATTAGTTTTCCACTGAGGGCAACTGGGGACCCCAGGAGATATTTGGCAATGCTTGGAGACAGATTTGTTGGTCACAGCTGCCACCGTGCTATGGCCCCTTGTGGGTAGAAGCCACGGATGCTGCTCAATGTCCTGCGGCACCCAAGTGTGCTGCCTCCTCTCCCATGAGTTCTGAGCCCAAGGGCTGAGGCTGAGAACCCTGCACTGGAGTGAAAGTCTTTCCATAGCCAGAGTCTGTAACTAACACCCAAGTCACCCTGGGATTGGCCCCTAGCATCCTCATGGAGAGGGAACCCAGTGGTACCCAGAGAGGAAGAGGCAGAGGTGAAGGTGATGTCCAGAGGATGAGGTTCTAACAGAGAGGACGACTACATGGAGAGCCCTGGAGACCAGCAGAGGGGCCCTCTTGTGTATTCCAGCCAGTTCTGCTGGGCACACAGTGGGAGCACACCTAACCAGAGAGAGAGCTCAGGAAGGTGAGGGAACACACTTTCCCAGGGTCAGACTGGGAAACCCATGGGGTGCATGTTCTCAGTTGCTGTGTGTGCAATCACTACCCACAGCGCGTCCACAGTGTGCATGTATCCTCTCTTTGTGGATGAGGGCTCAGCTCAGGGCTGCCAGGACTGAGATCAATGTGCTGGCCAGGCTGTGCCCCATTCACAAGCATGCATGGGGAAGAATCCTCTCCCAAGCTCTCTCAACAGTGATGGGATTCACCTGCTTCCTGCTGCAGAACTAGGGGCAGCACCTCCCCAAACCAAGAACAGAGCAAGTGCACTCCTGAGGGCCTGGGAACTGGGGAGCCTTCTGAAGGATCCCGCTGGTGAGGCCGAGGCCTCCTTCCTGATGAACTTAATGCAAACTGAATAGAGTCCCCATTGGCTCCTGAAAGCTCTTCACATTTCCATGTGGCAGTCACAAGGGTGCTCTATCACTTTGGCCACACTGTCTGAGAAAAAAGAAAAGTCCCACACCCTGGCCACACTAGAGCGGGGGTGGGGGCCTCCACACAGGCATGATTCTCTGGTGTCACCCTGATATGCTTCTGCCACAATTATCAAAATATTCAAAAGATGCAGCCTTGTTAGTGGGGAAAAAAAATAAGCCCTTAATCAAATGCAATATTGGTCCCCCTTGATAAATACTTGAAAAAATACCAGGAAGGATCAAACAATTTCTAGGTAACAAATGCATCTAACAAAGTTGAGGAATATTGATTAAAACATTAAAAAAAACATATAACTGTTTAAAATGTATGTCTGATACCCAATCCATAATTTCGAGGCATTCAAAGAAACATAAATATGTGACCTGTAAAAAGAAGAAAAAAATCAATGAAAATAACAAAGGATACAAAAGATGTGCATAATTAGAAGGGTTTAACGGTTCTTCTAACTGCCTTCTGCACGTTCAAAAGGCTGGAAGACACAGAGACCTAATAGACAGGGCTGTGGGAGAAGCTGCTTAAAGAAGGCATAAGTTGAGCTTCTAGATGCATTAGCTACATATGTGAGATCAACACACACACACACACACACACACACACACACAGAGCGATGAGAAATAACACACAGAAACAGCAAATTATACATTTAACAATTAAATGAACACAAATACTCAACAATAGATTGAACACAAATACAAAACAATAGAATACACTCCAAGTCAAAAGCACAGAGAAAACACATTCTCATAAAGAGAACGCAGAGGGTCAGGGTCTCAGGACAAGCATAGGCAGCCCGTGTCTATTGGAGCCCCACAGAGGTGGCGCAGAGACAGTAAGCATACCAGAAGGAGCAGGGGCCCATTTTGTCCCCAACTCGGTGACCACAGCAACACATGGCTCAGAATACATTCCAAATCAAAATCCCAATGGGCCTCCCTGCAGAGATGCACAGGTTGGGTCTAAACTTCACATGGAAAGGCAAGATCATCAAGCGGCTTTGGGAAAACAAAATGCAACCTTGGAGGACTCTTCCACCTGCTTGTGAGAACCGTTAACGAATACAGTGGAGCAGACAGGGTGGACTGGCATGAAGATGAGCAGACCTAGAGCAGAATCACTCAGAAATACATCCCCACACATACGGTCTGCTGGGTCCCAACAACAGTTCAGAACCCAACTGTGAAGGGAGAATAAACCCTTCTAAAATGGTGAGGCCTATTCATGGAGAACTAGCTCTGGAGTCAATAAGAAAAGACATGGACTCAATAAAAAGTATTTTAAATACATGAATCTGTAATTCACAGAAGGAGGAATTCAAACATTCCTGAAACATGTAAGAAAATACTCAAATTCATTAGTAATTTAAAAACATAAATGTTGTGATACAATGGAACATTCAAAATGCTGGTCAATCATTTAAAAATCTGACCTTACCAAATATTTTGGAGGAGATATGGAAAAAAGAAACCCTCATGCCTTAGGGATGAGAACATGCCTTAGGTATTAATTCACTTGCAACAGACAGGCAGAGAGAAAGACAGAGCTACATTCTACCATTTGCAAGTTGGAAAACTGGGGAAGCTGATGGGGTAGTTCTAGTCCAAACACAAGGGACTGTGACTAGGGGAGCCAAAGGTATAAGTCCTAGTCTGAGTATGAAGCCTGAGGACCAGGAGCACAGCTGTCTAGGTACAGATAAGATGTACCCCAAGGCTCAAGCCAATGGCACATCCATGGCTCTTCAGCTTTTCTCTTCTATTCATGTTCCCAAGGGGTAGATGATGCTGCCCCACATGGAGGAGAGAAGATCTTCATTCAGTCTGCCAATTCAGATGCTCATTTCTTCAGGAAACAACCTCACCAGACACCCAGAAACTGATTTGTCAGCTATCTGGGCATCCCATAGCTCAGGCACATTGCAATATAATCATCAACCCTGCAGAACAAAAAGAGAGGGCATAAATGAATAAGAACCACTGAAATCTTTTAGCCATATATGTAACATTCCTTTTAAAGTATCAAAGAAAATATATCAAAAATTTTAAAGTTGCCAGAGCTGAATGTTGGGTACATAGGCATTTGTATTATGTTTTGCAACTTTCTGTAATTGGTATTTTCTTAATTGAAAGCTCACAACTACAAATGTCTCATTTGGTCAGTTCTGCCGATGTTATTTTAATCTCAAATACATTTTTCTAGCATAAACACTCTAAGAAATTCCCCATCTGCCTCTTTAATCAGTATCTACCAAGCAGTCTAACCCACGGCCCAACTCCTAAATAGCAGAGGAACGTCCTCACATTCTCCCTCCTCCTTTTTATTCTCATTTTAGCACTTTTTAGGTAAAATCTATTTTGCAGACTGGTGTGAATGGCCTTATTTTTGCTTAGCCAACACTTTCCCAGAGCTGGAAACAATAAATCTTGGTAATGAACAAAATACTTTGGGCACTTCTACTTCCTCACCTGCCAAATCCATGGCAATTTCTCAAGTTGACAACTTGCCCTGCTCCCAGCTCTGTTGATTTTATCAGCATCACCATGACAAGCCTGGAGACAGCAAAGGCAATTGCTATAATTATTTTTTTCTTAGCCTGTATCTTTCTGACAATACCCCAAACTCTCCAGGAAAATAGGACTCAGAATCATCTTTAATTTCCTAATTGCAACTTTTAGTAGAGGTGTTTTTGTTGTTGTTGTTGTTTCTTCCTAGAATCACCACTGATGAGACAAATTATTTTGCAAAATGACTTTTGAATTCATTTCTGTTAAAATTTCCATCAATTAGGAAGACACCCCTGCCTGGGTGATTTAAGGAACAGTATGCCAGGGGCTGGTGGCCTGCAGAACAGAAGCCTACAGAGCCTCGTCCACTCTGCCCAGGAGCCCTGGGTTGAAGAGGTTAGGGTGAGTACTCACGGGCCTGGGTATTGGTCCAACCCTGCAGCTAGGGAGTTTGTATTTTGATGTGTATAATAGAATACATAATAGATACCCCGGATTCAAAATTGAAGAGTATAAAAGAAAAGAGCAGGGAAAGCTATCTTGCCTTACACCTCTCAAACCCTTAGCCTGGCAAAGTCTTCTTTCTCCCTAGCCCTGCAGAGACCTCCTCTGCACCTGCAAGCTGGAGCGAGGGTGACTCTTTGCCTTATTTGACACAGGTGATGGCATTAGGCACTCCGTTCTACATCTAGAGCTTTGATCTCTGACTCCAGGGAAAGGAGAGCCCTGGCCATCTGCTCACTGAGGATGGAATGGTGGAATGATCTGGCCAGGAGGGGACATCACAGGCAGTCACTTGGCCAGCCTGTGGCAGGCCCAGAGAAGGTCACTCTCCTGCATGCCCAGGAGGGAAGAGGTGAGCCTCGCTCCTGACTAGGGCACAGGAGGCCCTGTGGAGAAAGACTACACAGCGAGGAGGAGCAGCACCCACCCGCCACACCTCTGACTCCAGAGGGGTGTGAATGCAACTCTCATTCAGAGCAAAGTTAATTATTTCAGCCACATTAAAACTTACCACTTTTAATCAACCACATGCACTATAATTTATGCACAATAAAATCAGCAGTGTTTTGTTTACCTTTCAGTGCATGCTGACAAAGGTGCACCCTGTGAAGGCCACCATCAAGCAGAATATTCCCAGTGCACCAAAACCTTCTCAAAGCCTGCCGCAGTCTTGGCTGGGCACAGAATCACGAGCCACTCAAGCAGGAACAAAACTTTATTTTTGAAAAAGCCGGCAATCCTCCATACGCTCCGGCAAGCCAAAACCGGTCCACCCACGCATCCTTCTACCGGAACCGGGGGCCCCGGACCTCCCCCGGAATTCCCTCCTACTATCCTTCCGCAACCAATGGGAACTCTCCAGGAGTCCCTTAACATGAGTCCCATATCAGGCCAAAGTGAACAGCAGGAGTCCAATTTCCATATGAATGTAAATCTTAACATAATCATATCATCTCAGTGGCTAGCTGGCGTCACCTTACAACCGAAGGTGCCATGCATCATATTATTTGCTTGTGGCTCCTAGCATCTGCCCCCTTCTGTTTAATTAAGCAACAGGCAATGTGGCTAGGGACCGTGCCTGGTAGGTTGTCCAATTCAACATATGATTCTTACCCGTCATGGGAGAACTGACCTTTAGACGTCAGCTTCCTGTCTTAGGTTGAATCCACTGCAATCAGATCAATCTGTCACTGACTACTGGTCCAGCATTCAGCCATGCTTGTGGATAGGCCTATGCACCAGTGGGGGGGGTGAGGTTCTTGCCTCACCTCTGTTGGCCCCCATATTTAGCCTTGGTGCCAGTGGGGGGGTGAGGTTCTTTGCCTCACCTCTGTTGGCCCCCAAATTTTAGACCATCACTAGTAGAAGGGAGGAGGATACAGAAATGCCACGACACCAAGCCAATTGATGGCTCCTTTGGAAAAATTGTGTCACTGGTGACACCATCAGCAAAGACATGCCAGCATTACCACAATTAACATGGGGTGAGCTGGCAAGGAAATTGCATCACTGGTGACACCATCAGCAAAGATATGCCAGCAGTACCACAATTCGCTGCACCAGACAATATTTCACAATGCATGTAACTGATATATAGTCCAGGCAAGTTCTGCAGGCAGTTCAAATCGGAGGAGTCTATCAATATGTCCATTTCCTCCCAAACTAAATCAAGTTCTTGATTGAGCATTACTTGTTGAGTTATATTCATTGATGTATCAGTTTATACAGTTTACTGTGATAGCTATCATAGATGCTGTAGTTTGGTTTTATCTTAGTCTTCACCGGAACTGGGATGGAGATGGAAATTTTGGCAATGATGCTAAAGAGACATTATCCTGAACAGAATTATTAAATATAATGAAAAGGAAAGGTGAAACTAAACAAATAGATCTGTTAAACTCCTTTAAAAACAATCCTTAACAGCTGTTTACCTAATTTAAATTAGTAAACAAACAGATCTGTTAACCACCTTTAAAAACAATAATTAACAGCTTTTCACCTAATTTAAATTAAACCATATAAATCACGTGAATAAAAAAAAATTCAGATCCATTTTTTCATGAGCGCTCCTCATATAAGAAATATGGACATACACACATACAGACATACAACACAAAACAGAAGTGTGCACACAACATACAACACATAAGACAATAGTAGTAAAGGCCTTGTAGCTATACCTAGGTGAAATCTCCATTGCAATGTTTAAAAATTCCACAGTCAAAAAATAAAACACAGTCAAAAAATAAAACTGATCAGAAAAACATTAACCTAGGTTTGTATGAGCTCAAAAATAAAATAGAACTTTATGATGTGGGAAAAATGCAATAATAAAATAGATATTGAAAAAAAAAACCTTGGTTAATCACTATTGCAGATGTAAGAATAGTCAAGCTGGAGTTCTGGATATCAGCTGTTATGGATTTGAGTCAAATCATCTTCTTTTTCTGTAGAAATTGTTTTAGTTAATCTCTCTGGAATCCAAATCAGCTGCTGTTCCTCCTGACAGACAGAGCCCCGACTCCAGACTATCACTGGATCCGGACCTTTCCATTGTCCTGTTAGAATATCTTTCCAAAGTACCTTAGGCTTATATACATTTTTTGGATACAAATGTCTTTCCACAGCACTAAGTCCCGATGATTCCAAATTTAAAAAGTTTAGAGTAAAAAGGGTTATTTTAAGTTTATCTTTGGGGGATATATACCCCTTTCCAATTCCCTCCTTTTGTTTTAATAAGTACTTTTTAATAGTTTGATGAGCTCTTTCAACTATGCCTTGTCCTTGTGGATTGAATGGAATTCCTGTTATGTGAGTAATGCCAAATGATGAGCAAAATTGTTTAAAAGAGGTGGAAGTATAACCAGGACCATTGTCCATTTTTAACTGTTTTGGAATGCCCACAGTGGCAAAATTTTGTAAGCAATGAGCTATAACATCTTTAGTTTTTTCTCCGGCATGAAGGGAGCCCATCAAAAATCCGGAAGAAGTATCAACTGTAACATGTAAATATTTTAATTTTCCAAATTCTGGCAAGTGTGTGACGTCCATCTGCCAAATATGGTTAGGTATCAGTCCTCTAGGATTGACTCCAAGATTAACTTGTAGTAAAAATGTCACACAATTTTGACATTGTTTTATTATATGTCTGGCTTGTTCTTTAGTTATTTTAAAACACTTTTGTAAAGTATTAGCATTGGCATGGAACCTTTTATGAAAATTTATAGCTTCTTCTATTGTGGAGAAAATATGTATGTCATGTGTAGATTTATCTGCTAGTTCATTGCCCATACTAAGGGCTCCAGGCAATCCTGTATGTGCCCTGATATGTCCTATAAAGAATGGATCTTTTCTGTCCCAGATTAGACTTTGTATAGCGGAAAACAAAGAGAAAACAGTAGAAGAAGATGAAATCCTACCAGCATCTTCAAGGGATACTATAGCATTAACTACATACTGACTATCAGAAAATAAATTAAATACAGACTCTTTAAACATCATAAACGCTTGTAATACTGCATTAAGCTCTACCTTTTGAGCTGATTGTTTGGGTACTAAAAATGTAAAAGTTTGATCAGGAGTAACTACTGCTGCTGTACCATTGTTTGACCCATGAGTGAATATATTTAGAGCATTTATGATAGGGGTTTTTCTTGTCATTTTTGGAAAAACTACAGGATGCTTAGACCAAAAAGACAACACAGGATTAGATGGTAAGTGATTATCAAATGAAACACTAGTTTTACACAGGATTATTGCCCAAGTATTTAACTCATTAGCTAACTCATCATTTTGATCCATAGTATATGGAGTAATAATTTTATTGGGATAAATCCCAAACACTCCCTTTGCTGCTTTTATTCCTTTGAGTATTAATTGTCCTATAGCCTTAGGATATCTAGTAAGAATAGTGTTAGGAGAATAAGATAAATGTATCCACAATAATGGACCTTCTTGCCAAAATACTCCTGTAGGAATATTTTTTGTTGGTAGTACAATAAATAATAAAGGAAAACTTATATCAATTCTATCCGAATGCATATTTTCCATATATGTTTCAATGATTTTTAATGCTTTTCTTGCTTCAGGCGTTAACATGCGGCGTGAATTTGGATCTGATGGACCTTTTAGAATATCAAATAAAGGTCCCAACTCTCCTGCTGGTATGCCTAGATAAGGCCTTATCCAATTTATGTCTCCCAATAACTTTTGGAAGTCATTAAGTGATTTGAGTTGATCTACTCGTATTTGAATTTTTGGTGGACGGACCATGTTTGAGGATAATAGAACTCCTAAAGAATTAATTGGAAGATTTAATTGTACTTTATCTATTGCTATCTCTAGATTATAATTTTTCAATAAGTTTGTAAGTGTGGCATAACATTCTAGCAATGTGTTTTTATCTTTATGTGCCAATAACACATCATCCATCTAGTGAAATATTTGTAGTTCAGGGTTTTGATTTCTAAGTGGCAGGATTGCTTTATTAACATAAATTTGTCACATAGTTGGGCTGTTAGCCATCCCTTGAGGGAGTACTTTCCATTCATATCTCTGATCAGGACCTTCATGATTCAGTGCAGGGACAGTAAATGCAAAATGTGGACTATCCTCAGGATGAATTGGAATAGAAAAGAAACAATCTTTAATATCTATAGCTAAAACATGCCAGGTTTTTGGTAAAGCAGACAATTGGGGAATCCCTGATTGAGCAGGTCCCATAATAACCATCTCATTATTAATGGCTCTTAAATCTTGTAATAATCTCCATTTACCAGATTTCTTTTTAATGACAAAAATGGAAGTATTATGGGGGGATATGGAAGGTTGTATATGTCCTTCCGCTAATTGTTGTCTGACCAAGTCATGGGCTACTTGTATCTTTTCTTTAGTCAGGGGCCACTGAGGAACCCACACTGGTCTTTCTGATTTCCAAGTAATTTTGATTGTCTCAGTGGCCCTTTCTGAAAACCCAATCCATGTCTATTTATTTCTTGATCTATTTGAATAGGTGCTGTCATACCTTGTTCTTGTTCTCTTAATCTTTTTTCTTTCCTAAAGCCTTGTTTAGCCCTAGTCGTTGGCGAGTTAGGATTGATGTTATTTGTTAATGTCAATCCTAATTGATCTAGGACATCTCGTCCCCATAAATTTACAAGAAGATGATCCAATACATAGGGCTGTATAGTTCCTTCACATCCTTCAGGATCCTTCCAATCTAATACCATAGCACTTCTATGGGGATTTGTTGCCACTCCTAGGCCTCAAAGCGTTTGAGTGGCTTGTTGTAATGGCCAATGTTTTGGCCATTCTTGATGAGATATGATGCTGAGGTCAGCACCTGTGTCCAGCAGCCCATTAAAGTCATGTCCTTGAATATTTAATTTTAGCATTGGGCGAGAATCTAAATTTAAAGACAGCATAGCCCAATCTACACCTGTGGAGCCTAATCCCTTGGAACCTCTTTCTACATTACAACTGGAAAATTTATCATGCAGGCTGGGTATTTTAATAACTGTGCTATTCTATCTCCTGGTGAAATTACTGATATACCTCTTGGAGAACTAGCTATAATTTTTATTTCACCCACATAATCGGGATCAATTACCCCAGGACTTATCATAAGTCCTTTTAGTGTAGAAGAACTGCATCCCAATAATAAGCCTACTGTTCCCTGGGTAAGAGGTCCTTTTACTCCTGTGGGAATGATTTGAACTCCCATCTCTGGAGTTAGTACTGCTCTGGCAGAGGTGCAGATGTCCAACCCTGCACTCCCTCTAGTTTGTTTGATGAGGGATTTAATGGATAATGTGTCCTGGGCACTACCTTGATGGTGCTGCTGGGTTCCTCCATTGCCCCATATATTTGTGGTTTTGGGCCCCGGGGCATTGGGCCCTCTAGTCCGTTTTTTGGCAATGGAGCCTGATACCTTTCTCCACGATATCATGGATAAACACTTGGTCCTTGTCCATTTTTTGATAACGGAATAGCCTCTATGGTGGTTTGAGAACGGCATTCATTAGCCCAATGTTTCCCTCTATGGCATCGTGGGCAAATACCCGGTATTCTATTCCTTTGATACCCAGTTTTGTTAAACCCTCCTCTTATGGGGCAACTCCTTTTAAAATGTCCTGTTTGATTACAATTATAGCATGTTTTTGGCCTGGCATCTAAAGCCTGTTGTACTGCTGCTAAGACTTGCCCTTGTTCATTAATGTCTCTACATAATTTAATATATGTGTTTAAATCTTCTTGTCTCCATGGTCTAATGACCTCTCTGCAGCAACGATTTGCTTGGTCATAAGCCAGTTGTTTTATAAATGGCATTGCCTGTTCTGTATTTCTAAATATTCTAGAGGCTGTCTGAATAAGCCTATCTACAAATTCAGCGTAAGGTTCATTAGTTCCTTGTATTACCTTAGATAATTGACCTTGTAAATCTCCATGCCCCTGTAAAGTTTTTCATGCCCTAACTGCATCTACAGCAATTTGTGCATATATGCCAGTGTCATATTCAATTTGCTGTCTTTGACCCTCATAAGGTCCCTTTCCCAATAACATATCTATATTTCTTTGAGGGTAATCGGCTTCTGCATTTTGCCTAGCTGTCTCCATGCAAAATTCCTCACTGGCAACCTTCCATAACAAATATTGTCCTCCATTTAGCACAGATCGACACATGTTAGCCCAATCTGCTGGTGTCATGTCCAAGTTGGTAACAGATTCGACCATGCTTACCATCAAGGGAGCTTGCAGCCCATAGGTTGTTACAGCCTCCTTTAATTGCTTTACTGTTTTGAAATCTAAAGCATGGTGAATTCGTTGCCCTCCTGCCTGCTCAAGTACAGGGCATGCTAATCTTTGGGGTCCTGCCTCAGAATTCCGTCCATGAACTACGGGAGTTGAGGGGCGCTCAGCTGTAGATGGAGCTGTTGGTTGAATTACGCCCTCTGTTGATAGAACGGAGTTAGTAGCAGCCTCCTGTTGTAATTCTCCACCTGATGGCTGTTTTTCCTCTAAGCTTTCTTTCTTTAAATTTTCCTCTGTCTGACTAGCTTGAGAGACCTTCTCTTTTGCATGACCTAGCGTTTTTTCTACCATAGTTTGGACCTCTAACAATTTACTTAAAAGTTTTTTGGTTTGTTTTTTACTAGGTTCTAATCTACTATAAAGGTAATGTAACCCAATAACATAGGATAAAACAAAGCCGAAGCAGAATGAAACAAAAACGGAGCAGAGAATGGTTATATCAATTTTCTCTTTCTCAGGGCCGAATAACTTCAAACCTTGAGCCAATCATTTTTCTCAGTTCGCCTGAGAAAATTCTAGGGCTAGGGAGCTTGAAATAAAAACAAAATAAATCAAAACAAGAACACATTTTTTTTTTTGAAATGGTCACCCATTCTGTCGCCTTCCCTTTCCTCAGGGGCGAGCAATTTTACTCACCTCTAAGTTTCAGGCATTCCCCGTCCAGGCCACCAATTGCCGCAGTCTTTGCTGGGCACAGAATCACGAGCCACTCAAGCAGGAACAAAACTTTATTTTTGAAAAAGCCGCCAATCCTCCGTACGCTCCGGCAAGCCAAAACCGGTCCACCCACGCATCCGTCTACCGGAACCGGGGGGCCCCGACCTCCCCCGGAATTCCCTCCTACTATCCTTCCCCAACCAATGGGAACTCTCCAGGAGTCCCGTAACATGAGTCCTATAGCAGGCCAAGGTGAACAGCAGGAGTCCAATTTCCATATGAATGTAAATCTTAACATAATCATATCATCTCAGTGGCTAGCTGGCGTCACCTTACAACCGAAGGTGCCATGCATCATACTATTTGCTTGTGGCTCCTAGCAAAAGCCCATGGTCAGCAATCCCCTGCCTGCATCTCTAAACCTCAAGATCACTGACAGGCTTCTCCCACCATTCAGCCAATTCAAGAATGGTGTGTGAATGGAATCATAAAATATATAGTGGCTGTTGTGCATTTACAATTAGATAATTCTTTTGAGATTCAACCATGCTCTTCATGTATTATATATTACTTTTTCACATTGAGTCATAGCCCATTCAGTGTATAAATCACAAGGTTTATGTATTTACCCACTCATGGACATATGTGTTATTTCTAGTTTGGGCTATAATGTTAAAAGCTGCAATAACACCTGCATGCTAGTCTCTGTGTGAGCATAATGTTATCATATGCTTTCGGTAAATACCCATGAGTGGAATTGCTGAGTTCTAAGAAACTACCCAACTGTTTTCCAGAGTGGCTGTATAAGTTTGCACTTCCACCAGCAACATTTAAGAGACTATGGTTGCTCCAAACCTTAGACAGTACTTGGCATTATCAGTTATATTAATTTTAGTCTCCAAATTGGTGCAGACTGATATCTTACTGGGATTTTAATTCCCATTCCTAGACTATATGGTTATATTGACCATAGTTTCATGTTTTGAGCTCTTTTTATATCTTCTTTGTTATAGTAACTGGTATAATATTTTGACCATTTTAAAAATGGACTGTTTGATTTCCTATATTGCATTATAAGTACTTCTCATCATTGAATTATGTAGTCTGTATATATGTTATGTATCAGGTAGGTATTGCAGATATTTTCTCTCCATCTATGGTTTGCTATGTGCTTGAAATCAGTGATCATATTTGTGCATATAATTCTAGGCTCTATATTCTGTTCTATTGATCTATTTTTATGTCCATAGGTCACTATCACACTGTTTTGATTTCTGTGATTTCACATTAAGCTTTGAAATTAGTTTGAGAGGTATCACAAATTCTGTTACCTTTTCCAAGATTTTGTTTCATTTATCCTAAGTCCTTCCTAGTTCCAAGTGTTAGCTCCAATATTTCATTCACACCCCACAGCCTTTGGGTGGCTGTTGCTTCCTGCCTGTGTGTTTTCCATTCATCTGCCCTTAGAATCCTACATCATCTCCCTGAAAGGAGCGACTGGGCCACAGGCAGAAACAGAATTTGAGTGTTGTGAGGACCCTGCTTCTCAGGGAGACTCAGAAAGACAAGAGCAGCTTGCTTTCTCTAAAAGGTAAAGCACCCACTTTTGAGTCAGCCATCCTTAATGCACTTGGAACCTCAAAACACCAAGAATAATTTCAATAGCACACGAGCAAAGAAAATAATGAGAACAAAATCAGAGGAGATGGGAAGGAATCTTCATGGTCCCCCACACCCTGGAGCACTTCCAATGCCAAGTACCCTGTGACTGTAAATAGGAGCCCGGGTAGAACTTCCCTTATCATACTGCTGAAGTCTAGGGAAAGAGTTAAGAGAAGCCCAGGAGTCCGCTGACATGCTCAATGACATTTCAGTAAAAAATCAAATGTTATTCTTGTCACTTTCAGCTTATCTGATGGTTCTTCAATACTTCTCAGGTGGGCAAAAATTCAGTGAAAAAAACATTGTTCAGGCTCCCTAAATTGCCAAATGTGAGACCCTGCCCAGGTGGGGAGCTCACCTTCAGGAAACATGCATGCCCATGCCTGGGCCTCTGATTTTAAAACCCACGAGCCCATCACATCTCCCACTTGGCCCATCATATTAATTACAATAGCCTCGCACACTTTCTCTTAGGCCAATTACTCTACAATAATTAGGTCTTAAGTCAACCACGGTTCAAAGGATGTGGGCATGTGACTTCCAGAGCTTCTTTCTTGCTAATTATACCTGCTCAAGCCCTCCTGAGATTTGTTTCTACAGAAACTTAATCTTGTATATAGCTTTGATCAAGAGATATCTGGTTTGCCGAAGCAAGTATAAGCCAGACTCATTCGAGAAAGAAAGTAGAAGTCATCATTTTTTCTCATTTGTCCTGCAAAGATTGCTCATATCTAGTGAGAGAATGTAAAAAATAAGATGACCCAGGAGGGGAGACAGCCATTCTGCACACTTCTGGAGCTGCTGTTCTCCAGGGTTCCTGAAGAAGGAAAGTGGAGTCCCACAGGGTAGAGGCTGCAGACCTCCTGAACTTGCCTGGTGCTCAGTGCATGGCAACAGAACTGGAAAACCATTGTAAGAAAGAGAACCCTCAGTGCATTCTAAAAGAATGAAAATGAAGTTCAGATAATGATGAAATCAGGATTTGGTGTGTACCAGGTCAGCATCTTAGAGGGTAAAAACCACTAATTGATCTAAAATGATAGAATGAAAGGTGCGTCGGAGCCGCCTTGATTCTTCCCACTGTGCACTAATGAGGGGCTCTGGGGCCATGTGACACCATTCCGAGAGGTTGATCTTTGACATCATTACCATGCCCCCCTCCTCGGGGCCACTAAGGACAGTCAATGTATGCTGGGAACAAAGCGTGGCCAGGCAAAGGATGAATTTCAACGTCAGCTCTGATCTTACAAGGTCAGTGTCCTCAAAGCCAGGTCCTTCAAAACCCTGCTTAGTCCTGCCATGACAGTGCACGCCCCCTCAGGTCCAGGTCGACTTATCCATCCTAATGAATGATGCTGGGAGTCAGAGAATCAAAGCGCCTGAACCCAGTTTCGACATGTGGTCTGATAAGAGTGAGCTCCTTATAGGAGCAGACTATTCAACATTTGGATTTCCTGTAAGATGCAGGTTAGCATACCAGTGACAATCCAAGGAGAAAGGAGAGTCATCAGCAATGGGTAGATAGACTCTAGTTTACAAAACGCCCCACTCCTCTGCTCGCTCTCCACATTTTGGAGAACTACTTCATTCATTAAAACCTGTATTGTCTTGAGCAACTAATATATATATATATATATATATATATATATATATATATATATATAACAAATAACTAGAAGAAAGGCTGTAAACACAAAGTAATAAGGAGATGGAAACATTAATTACCCTGATTTTAAAAAAAAAACCTGCATTCTCTGGGTTTCCAGCAGTTACTGCATGCCTCAGTTGTCCCCAGTGGAGAGGGAGTGATGAGCGAATTCGATGAGGTTCCTGCTCTCCTGCAGGCAGATTGCAGGGAGAAGACAGTTAGCAAGCTAACAGCAACAACCAGACAAGTAAATAAGGCAATTATCAAGTAGTCAACACGAGAGCCATTAGGGCCTTCTAGATCATTCCAGCTTCCAACTTCCAAAGATAGGACAGCACTCCTGGCCCAGGTGAGGTGGGGTGGAGCCAGATGACTTGTTCTGAGCTACCCACAGTGAGCTTAAGTTTGGCACTTCTTTTCCAATGAGGGCATCCTTCTTCCCATGCCAAGCACCCACACCTCTCTCTCCTGCACCCTTCCAGCCTGGCTCACAAGGGGCTGCCCTTGTCCTTCACATACGTGGTCAGGGCCCTCTACCAATACAAGATCCTGGTAGTTATTTCCATTTTCTAAGGTTTTCTTCAATTATTTCTTCAGTGTTCTAGAATGTCTTTTCTTCTTCTTTTTTTTTTTTTTTTTTTTTTTTTTTTTTGGTACCAGGGACTGAACTCAAGGGTGCTCAACCACTGAGCCACATCTCCAGTCTATTTTGTATTTTATTTAGAGAGTCTCACTGAGTTGCTTAGTACTTTGCCACTGTTGAGGCTGACTTTGAACTTGCAATTCTCCTGTCTCAGCCTCCAAAGTCACTAGGATCATAGGCGTACACCACTGTGTAGAGATCTTTCACCTCCTTGGTTAGATGAATTCATCAATTATTTTAGAAGTTATTGTGAATGGGATTTATTCCTGATTCCTTTCTCAGTAGAATCACTATTGGATTATAAGAATGATATTAATTTATGAATGCTGGTCTTATAATCTGCTACTTTACTGAATTTATTATCCCCAAATGGAGGTTTTTGGGCCTTCTAGATATAGGATCATGTCAGAGATAATTTGACTTCTTCTTTTTCTATTTGTATTCCTTTAATTTACTTTTCTTGCCTGATTGCTCTGGCTAGAGTTTCAAGAACTGTATTGAATAGTAGTGGTAAATGTGGATATCCCTATCTTGTTCCTAATTTTAGAAGAAATGCTTTCAGTTTTTCACCATTCAGTATGATGGTTGGCTTTGGATTAGTCATATATAATCTTCATAGTGTTGAGGAAAGTTTCTTTGTTCCCTAGATTTTCCAGCATTATTAACACGAATGAGTACTGTATTGTATCAAAGGTCCTTTCTGCATCTACTGAATTCTATTTATGTAGTGAATTACATTTATTGATTTGTGTGTTAAACAAATCTTGCATCCCTGGGATGAAACCCACTTGTTTATGGTATATTATGTTCTTTTTGTGTTTTTCAATGTGCCTTGCTCATATTTTATTATACAAATTTGCATTTATGTTCATCAGGGATATTGGTCTACATTATCTTTTCCTTGATGTGTCTTTGTTTGGTTTGGTTGTTAGGGTTATACTAGCTTCCTAGAATGTATTTGGGAGTGTTCTCTCTCCTTCAGTTTCATGGAGTAATTTGAGAACTGGTGTTAGTTCTTATTTAGAGATCTGGTAGAACTCAGGTGATAATTCATCTGGTCCTGGGGTTCTCTTTGTAGATAGGCTTTTAATTGCTGTTTCAATTCTGTTGCTTGATATTGGTCTGTTTAGGTTTATTTTTTTTAATATCATCCTGGTTCAATTTGGGCAGGTCATATGTATCTAGAAATTTGTCAATGTTCTTCTGGATTTTATTGGCATATAAATGTTGGATTATAGGAAACGATATATTAGAAAATGGTTTCTAATGATCCTCTGGATTTCAGAAGTGTCTGTGGTAATATCTGCTTTTTCTTCTCTCGTCTATTTTGGATAAGGATTTATTTGTTTTATTTATCTTTTTGAAGATCCAACTCTCTGTGGCATTGATCCTATATTAATTTTATTAATTTTGGCTCTGATTGTAATCTTTTCCTGTCTTCTACTGATTTTGGAATTAGTTTGTTCTTCCTTTTCCAAGACCTTTAGGTGGAATATTAGGTTATTTATTTGGAACATTTCTATTTTTTTTTAATGTGAGCATTCAATGATATAAAATTTCCTCTTATAACTGCTTTAATACTGTCCCAGGGATTTTGATATGTTGCATCTCTGTTCTCATTTGTTTCTAAGAAGTTATTAATTTCTCCTCTCATTTCTTCTATTTTTTTATTGTTTATTTAAAAGAGCATTGTTCAATCTTCATAAGTTAATGTGGTTTCTATTGTTTTGCTTGATGTGGATTTCTAGTTTTATTACATTATTATCTGATAGGACACACAAGATTATATCAGTTTTGTTGTATTTGCTAAGACTTACGTTGTCACCTAGAATATGCTCTATTTTGAAAAAGTTCCATCAGCTGCTGAGAAGAAAGTAAATACAGCTGTTTTGTGGTGAATTATTCTGTAGATGTATATAGATCCATTTGACTTACAGTATTATTTAGGTCAGAACTATGTTTACTCATTTTTTATTGGTGATAGAGATATGTTGAAATCAACTAGTATTATTGTATTGTGGTCTATCTGGGCTTAATATCAAGAAGTATTTTTATGTAATTAAGTGTAATGACATTTGAGTGTATATATTATATACTAACTTTCAATCTTCTTGTTGGATTGTCCCCTTTATCAGTATGTAGTGACCTTCTTTGCCTCTTCTTTTTCTTTTTCTTTTTTCCCCCTTAAGATTTACATTGTCAGATATAAGGGGAGCTACTTCTGTTTGCTTTTGGACTCCATTTACATGAAATTTTTTTCCATCATTTTACTTTCAGACTGTGAGTATCTTTTCCTATGAAATGAGTCTCTTGAAAATAGCAAATCATTGGATCTTATTTTTAAATCTATTCTGCTAATCTACATCTTTTAATGGGGTAGTTGAGACCCTTTACATTCAGTGTCATTATGGATGTGTGTTTGTCTTTCACTGACATTTTAATTTGTTTGCTGTATTTAATTGTCTTGATTTTAATATAATTGATTGCTCTTCTAGTGATCTTGATCTATTTGGGATTTCTTTAGGGCTTCCTTTGTGTGCAGTATATCTTTGAGTATTCTTATTAGTGTTGGCTTACTGGTCATTAATTCTTGTAGTTTATCTTGTTGTTGTTTGTGCACAAAATTTGAAAGATACCTTTGCTGGGTATATTAATTGGCTGGCAATTATTTCAGAGCTTGGAATATCTTATTCCAGGCCCTCTTTGATCTTAGGGTCTGCATTGAGAAGTGAGAAGTGAGCCTTATTGTCTTGCCTCTGAATGTCACCTGATGTTTTTTCTCTTTTCTCTCACAGCTTTTAATATTCTTTTATCATTTTCTTTTCCTTTTTTTCTTACTACTGGGGATTGAACTCAGGGACACTCAACTACTGAGCCACATTCCCAGCCCTAGTTTGTATTTTATTTAGAGACAGGGTCTCACTGAATTGCTTAGCGCCTCACCACTGCTGAGGCTGACTTTGAATTCAAAATCCTCCTGACTCAGACTCGTGAGCTGCAGGGATTACAGGTGAGTGCCACCACACCTGGCTTTTATCATTTTCTTTATCAAACATTCTGATTAAAAAGTGACTTGCAGAGGTTCTCTATTACTCTCATCCATTTTGGATCCTATATGCCTCCTGCCTGTGGATATCTATCTCATTTCTAATATGGGGAAAGTTCATATTACCATCTCACTGAAAATATTCTTTATACCTTTATTCTGTATCTCCATGTTCACCTCTATCCCAATGACTCTCAGGGTTTTTTCTCAGAATGCTGACACAATATTCATGTATTATTCTCATCATGCTATTTCCCCCCTTTATCACATTCTGAGTACTCAAATTCTCATAACTATCTTCAGGGCCTGAAGTTCTATTTTCTATGCAATCACTCTGTTGGGGATGCTTTCAAGTCAATGTTTAGTTTGACTTTTTCTGTCTTTAGGAGTTCTAACTTGTGTCTTTTCAATATCTCTATTTCTCCATTAAAATTGTCTTTTATTTCTTGTTTTCTTTGTTGCTTCCTTAGATCTTCTTTTAGTTCATTAAACTTTTAAAAATCAGTTATTTTCTTAGTACTTCTCTGGAAGTTCAACCACTTACATATCTATAGGTTCCTTTGTTAGGGGACTGTGAATTTGGAGTGATAGATTTGTTTGCAGTCTTACGGTTATAGCTCAGTGTGCTTCCACTTTTATATGCATGTCCTTTGAATGTAGTTATCTTCTTTGTTCTGGAATTTCTCTCTCTCTCTGTCTTTCTTGAATGTATGAGTTTATGTCCAGGAGTGGACATCTCAGATTCCACTGGTTGTTCCTCCTTGGGGCCTGGTTGATGGTTTGGGGTTTTTGTCTTCCCAGTTCTATGTGTTGAAGTATTGTTGGGGCTTGGGTGGGTCTGGATTGTGTGTGGAGTGAGATTTGATGTTATTTGACTGAGATGTGACTATTACTCAGGAGTGGTATCTCTACTCCATGGACTTGATGTGCCCCAATCACTCTCTTGCCCTCTCAGAGGAAGGGGAGATCCAGGAATAGCACTAATGTTAATGTTATAATTTAGGTAGGAGCTGTTCCTCCAGTGCTCATGTGTAAAGCAATGCAAGAAAGTATAGAGGTGAAATAATTGGGTTATTAGGGCCTTAACCTAATCAATGCCTAAATATGCTCATAGCCATTAACTGAGAGATAACTGTAGTGAGGTAGGGTATGTCTGGAGGAGGTGAGCTACTGGGGGTATACCTTTGGGGTGTATATTTTATCTATGATGAAGGGAGCTCTCTCTCTCTCTCTCTCTCTCTCTCTCTCTCTCTCTCTCTCTCTCCTCTCCCTCTCCCTCTCCCTCTCCCTCTCCCTCTCCCTCTCTCCTCAGTTTCTCTACCATACCCTTCTACCATGATGTCCTGTGTCATCTCAGGCCCAAAGCCATAAACCCAGTTATCTATGGACAGAGACCACTGATTCCATGAGCCCCCTAATAAACTTTTCCTCCTCTAAAATTGTTTTCTCAGATCTTTTCATCACATTGGCAAAAAAAGCTCACTAAAATAGTTATTAGACACAGTCTGGGTGTTAGCAACCAGAAACCAGGGATGTCATCTTCACCTGTCTCCCTGAGTTATGTCTTCTCAGTTTTACACCACAGAATGAGCCTGTCTCATTTTGAAACACAGGGGAACAAGATATATACATTTGTGGCAGCGCTTCATATGTAATGCTGAATGTATACCTAAATTAGCAGCAGTTCCTCTGCTGCACAATCCAGTAGTGCATTCCTAATGTATGTTGATAAGCCCACTCACAATGTGATTAAGTGTCTTCAGCCAAAAATGACCCAACAGCTGAATAGACTTATTAGCAAGTAAAGAAAGCTACAAACTGCTCTCTGAGTTAATTGGACGCCTTTAAATTACACTAGTGGATTTGATTTTTTTTCCTCCCAGTGCTAAAAAGTTTCTACACATAAGTAGAACAATTCCTAAAAAATAATGCTTAATAGAGAAACACTAAACCTTCAACTCCTAATTTTCCCACCTAAATTAAATCATTCTGTATTGTTTCTCTAATTATTCTAACTGTTGTTATTCTTTGAATTGATCTAATAGTTATTCTAATTATTCTTCAGCCTTCTGATCAGGATAATTCCTTCTGAGCAGAAGCAATTTCTCTTCCCAGTATGTCATTAGTTTAAAATGCACTAGGTCTTGAGAAGTCCAGAACAGGAGGGTAGAGGAAGCAGGCAGCACACATCCTGCTAAAGCTTTGCAATTATGTTGTTGTTTTTCTTTTTAAAAATGTAACTCCATGAAAAATAGTTTCAGAATTGTGGAAGAAGTCTCAAACTACATTGATCATAATAGATACTAGTTATTATTCATTATTATTAATATTATTATTTTAACAACTGTGCTCTCAGCGGCCAGCATAACTGACACAGCCTCTTCTCAATGCATTTTCCAGATCATTGAGAAAATTTTCCCAGAAATGCCCACACCAGCAATCCACATGACCAGGAGCTCATAAGACCCTGAACACCATGAGGTCTATTCTTACCCATCAGCCAGGCCCTGAGCACCTACTTGACATGGCATCAGATGGGGGTCTTCAGCTGCAGAACATGCAAAGTTCCGTTCATTAATTAAGTCGACCAGCTTGCCCTGGGCACCTGTGCAAGGCCACATACTTTGATTATTGCTGCAGATTCAGGGGTTCCAGAGTCAGCCTGCTGCCTGCCCTGTGGGAGTTGGACTTTGCAGTGGATTCACAAAGGAGGCCAATGTCATGGGCATGTAAGAGGGCACTTAGGAATGTTAGTGGGGGAGGCTTTTGGAAAGTGTCTGAGGAGCCCTGTCCATAGAAGGATCTGGGTCAGTGGGGGAACAGGGCAGGCGTGACCCCTGCAGGGGCAGCAAGTGCCCCGAGGTGGGAAGAGCTGGGCATGAAGCGAGGAGATAAGGCAGAAGTCTGGAGCGTGGAGAGTGAGGGAAGATGCCTGGGACAGACTTCAGTCCTAGCCCAGGGACAGGCCAAGCTGCTGCCTGTTGTGCAAGTCAGTGGCATTCTCTCTGGAGACAGCAGGAGGTGACTCCCTCCACTCAACAGCAGCTACTTGCAGAACAGAAAACTGCAGGACTCACAAGCATCATCTTACCTGCTCAGTCTGTGCAGGCTGCTGGAGCAGGTGACCTGGCACTTAAAGTCCTTTATGCACAACACAGTGTATTGTTCACAGCCCTGAGGACTGGAGTCCAAGTTCAAGGCACCAGATTTCGGGTCTGGTGAAGTGCAGTCCTCATAGTGCAGCCTTCTGTCCACCCGTGGAAGATAGCAAACAAGCGCCCTGGGCCTTCTCGAGAGCAAGCTCCTTGGGAGGGAACCAGCTCCTCAGGCCGATGGGAAGTGCCTAGCATCTCCTAAAAGAGCTCCTTTTGGTCTTGTCCTCCAAAGCCCCTACCTCCAAATCCCATCACACCGGAACTGGGTTTCAACATGCAGATGTGGGGAATGAGCACTCGGGTCCCAGCACAAGCTCACTTAGCAGAGCAGGACCTTCTACTACAGGTCCCAGGATGAGGTTCCAAAGAAACCGTTCCAGCCCCAAATTGCAATGAGCTAGGAGGAGACCTCAGCACTGAAATCTGTGACCAGGCCATTCCTGATGGCACACCTGCAGATGCTCTGTAATTGAACATTGGTGTCTCCTAAGGCTGCTCTGTGGCTACATCCACACAGAGGGAAACCAGGAGCTTCTCCAGCCATCCACACCGTCCACCCTCCTCAAGACACTGCTTCAGCCTCAGTTTGCTCTCAACATGAGCAAACTGGAATGGCTGCCCTGAGTCCCCTCCTTCACCAGGGACACGAGGCTGGGACGTCTGAACAGCAAGCATTCTTGGAGTGGATGGACGAGCGCTTCCCAAGCACCTACTCTGCACCAGGCATTCTGCTAGACATCCAGACAACAAGCATGAAGACATGGGCCCAGGGAAGCCTCTGTCACATGTCACTTCTGTGGCTGAATTCAACTCTCTGAAGCTGGATGCCTAATAGAGAGAACAGAATTATTCAGCTCCAAGTGGGAGAGGTAGGTCTAAGAGCACGTGCCTGCCTCTGCTGGGCTCTGGTGAGGGCTCTGCAGCAGATGACATAATAGCAAGAAACAATCAGGGAGATGCCACAGGACAAGACAGGAGGCAAGAGAGGGAGCCGAAAGGCCAAACTGGCTTCAAAACCTGTACTCCAGCGAGAACTCGCTCTCTATTGGGACTATCACTAAGCCCTTCCGAAGGTGGCACCCCAAGACCTCACCACCTCCTGTTGGGCCCCAGCTCTTAGAGGGTCCACCTCCTCCCACACCACCACACAGGACCCAGGATGATCAGACTGAGGAAAAGGGCTCAGTGAGCAAAGGAGGTGTGATGAGAGGAGGGGAGGGGTGAAAAAAGGAGCAGCCCCCAAATCAAAATACTCAGATCCTTATGAAAATGCAAACCATGAGCTAACCAGACCCTTAAGAAGCAAACAAACAAAAAACTCTCTAATTCTGAATTTTAATTACCTTGAAGGATAAGCTTCCTTTAGCTTATTCATTCCATAATAGTGGATGAGAAAAGTTAATAGTCTTCTAATTATAATACTTTTCATTACAAAAAATTGCATTTTGCATTTATTAGTCTGCCCAAGGATCTTCACAGAGTGATGCTTGAATTTCCATCACGCAGGGAACAAAGGGCAAGCCAGGAGACGGGAGCCTGCATGGCACCACCCAATCCTGCCTCTTCTACACCGAAGTAATTAAATTCATTTGTTTTTTGGAAGTTTTAATGAACCTGTTTTCCAGAAATTGGGCTCTATGAAGCTTCAGCAGACAGTGCATTTCATGAAATGAATTAGGCAAGAATTTTCTCTGAGTATCTCACCTTGCTACACCACACTGGAGTCCCCCACAAAAGGGTAAAGTAGGAAGAACATTGGAGAATATAAAATGAGATGTAGGTGGCTGCATCCCTTGCTCTGGCACACACAACCCCCCGGCACTGCCCCCAACCTTGACCATCTTATCCATCCCTGGAGCTCACACCTCCATCCATCCCTGAGAACCCTCCTGGAGGAGGCACTCTGGAGGGCATTCCAGGATCTGGTGGGGGGACACTTCTGGCCCCTCACAGCTGGGTTTCCTGCTGAGCTCAGCCAGCAGAGAGCTCCTAGGCATAGGCAGAAAGGGGACAGGTGTGGGGGCTAAAGCACACTTGCTTAAGCAAGAACTCTCAGAAAAATGATCCAAAATTACTAACACAACTTCCGGCACAGAAAATGCTATTCCCAGTAAATACGGGAATCACAATTTACAAGTTCTAGAAAGCTGAGTAAGGCCTACCTGATATTCCTCTGCAGTACTTTCCTTGGCTGAGGTTGGGGTGTTTCTGCTGCAGTGTTTTTGCAGTACTCAGTGCTCACTAGCTCTTTGTTATAGACCAAATTAAAATATAGCTGTTCCTCTGGACGGTTTCCTTGATCCAGTAGGGAATCACCACTTCCTCCCATTTTGCACACTCCTGCAGCTTTGTTTAAGCTCTCACAGTTCATTGATTCCAACAATGAACTGCATTTCCAACCCCAAAAGGGTGGCTTTACTTTCTTTGCACATCCACACCTGGGGAGGAGAGAAGGATTCCTTGTTGGGGAAGGTGTCTCTTGTAGGTGGTACTGATCAATTGACTAAGGCGAGTGAGTATCAAGTGAAATGCCAGGGGGTAGCTCTTCTGGGGGTCTAGTTCCTGTTCCCAACTCGTCCCCATGCTGCTTCCTGAGGCCAGGCAGCCTCAGAGCCCCACAGGTGTCATGGGGTCAGGAGTGGAGGAGCCTGACTTTGAGACCCTTCTCCTTCAGCTGCTGCAGTGGATGGGGTCGGGGGGCATTAGCACTGAATGACCTACTTCAGATGCCAAGAAGAACATTCCCAAGAAGAGCTGGTGCCTCCCGTGCCTGGTATTCACCCTCCCGCAGCTGCGGGTTCTCCTCATGGGCTTTATGCACTTTGAACCAGCCAGGACATTTCATCCTCTGTCCTTGCTGAAAGCCACAGGCAAACACAACCTTACTCGGCACCTCTCTACCAGGTGATTGTTCTGGTAAGGAGGGTGGTGGTGAGAAACATGATTGACAGGGGCTCTGCAGAAGGACTTCTGTGCTCCTCTGCCACATCATATCACCCGGCCAGTAGCTCCGTAGGGAGCTTGTACACAGGAAGGCTCCAGGAGGACCCTCGATGGGTTGAGGCACTGTCCATGGTGAGGGCACCTAATCAATAGCTAGGCCTGAGGGATAAAAGCCAAGTTTGCAAGGATCAAAAATTAGACCAAAACCAGACCCAAGAGAATAAGCGACCCGAAGGGAAACCAGCTCCCCGGAAGACCTGCAGGACCGTTTGAGAGCCTGGTACATAAATCCCTGAATTCTAGGGCTGGGCAGCCCCCAAAGGGACCCTTGGGCTCCCATCCTCACAGCTGAGGGTTTGCACTTCCTTCTGCCTGCAAAGCCTGCCTCGGAGATCACAGGTCTGCCTGCTTCTCTGCCCAGTTGTCCACAGTATCTCTGTCCTGGGAGAGGCTTCCTGTCCCTCAAGCAGCTGCCCTACACACACACACACACACACACACACACACACACACACACACACCACTGTCCCCACTGCATTTTTATTTGCATTGTATCATTTCACTCAAATCCTCTCACTTAACATATTCAGTGTGTGTCTTTCCACCAGAGTGTAGACTCCTGGTGATTAGGAATTTTGTCCAGACCCATTTCTTGCTATACTGCTAATGTCTCCCCATCAGTCCCTATAAAAAGTTTACATTTCAATAAAATGATGAACAAACTTATTTTACAGGTTAATAAGTGGAGATCCAGAGGGGTTAACTAACTTGCCAAAAGCCACCCATCCCCTGGTGGCAGAGCTCTGGGACTCTCTCTCACCTAGAACTCTGGTGTTGGTGAGCTCAGTCCCTGAGAGCAATGGCACTTGGGACTCTTGATCCTCCTAGTAACCCAAAGCTGATAATTCCAAGACATGAAAAGATGGCAAAGATGACATATTTCCTGTAGCCAAGTTTTTAACTTGGGGAGAAACTGAGTTGAAACCTTAAGCACAAGTATGTGGATTTTTCCTCCTCCTCATCTTCCTCTTCCTCCTCCTCCTCCTCTTCCTCCTCCTTCTCCTCTTCCTCCTCGTTGTTCTTCTTTTTTTTTTTTTTACTAATGAAATAAGCCAATTAGAAAATCTTTAATTACAGAGAACGCAAAGCCACTTCAGCAGCCACTGATCGCCTGTGGTGGATGCTGTGGGTTCAGGGTGACACCAGCCTGGACCCTGAGTTGTTTGCAAGCCCTCCTGAGGAGATTTGCTAAGAAGCCCAGAATCAGCTGGGGGTAGTGGCAGTGTACCAGGGAGGTCTGAAATAGTCATGGCCATCAAATGTCCTATGCCATGGCCCATGCCAGGGAAGCCAGAGCTCCCGTCCCCAACTCAACAGCTAAAGAGGGAGGTGGCCTGGCCCCACAGACACCCAACATGCTGAGCCCAAGCAGAGAAAAGCCCACAGACCCAGAGGGTCACCTGTGTCACAGCTGCCGGAGGCTTGTGGATGTCCTGCTCTGAGCAGAGCTGAGCCTGGCTGTGAGATTGTCCAGCTGGGTCCAGGATGATGTAGCCACACTGCTTAGGGGACTTTTTAGAAGTGGGCATGAGCAGGGCCTGTCCAGGAAGCAGGAGGAAAGGATGATGCCCCCACCACCTCCCTCCCTCCTGGCAGAGAGGAGCCAAGGCAGGTGGCGCCTCCTGAGCTTTCTGTTAAACCAGGAGCAAGAGCGTCCAGGCCTCTGCCGAGCGGCTGGATATTTGTCTTCTTAATTTTCCCACAAATGCAGTCATGGATTTCCAGAGACGATCAGTCCAGGCCAGCGCGATCATAAATAGAGAAAATGCAGCATGAATGAAAATTGATCTTATAAATCAGAAATATCAAAAGTTCTCAACATGAATGAGGAGAAATCTATAAAGAGCTCCCAGTGTTCATCACATAAAAGGAAGGCACTTGCTTCTGAAATGCACACCGCACATCCATTACCATCCGTTCCTATTGTGCCAATAAAGGGATGTAGGACTCACTGTGGATCCCTCTTCAGGCTCCAGAGAGGCTCCGCTAATGGAGGACCATGAATATTGGTCTTTAAAAATATCCTGCCACTAATGAAAACCCATTTGCCTCCCAAGTAGGATTTGAATAAAGCAGTGAGGGTCAGGAAAGGACTGGAGGAATCAAGTGGAAGCTTTATTTGGATCAGGAGAAGTAGTTCTATTGATTTCCATGTCCTTCATATTTGGGGGACAAATGCCAACCCTGCAAACATGAGGCGGCTGGAAGTCTCAGACAGCCTGGACCAGTTAGATACAGAGACTTCCTTCTTCTGTTCCTCATCTCCATCCCTGAGCTTAGCTAGTCATCTCATTAACAAGGGCCCCTGGGTCTTAAGCATGAAGCTTTGTGCACAGCTCCCCTGCAAAAGTCACATACATAATTGTACAGAGCTATTATGGATTAAATGTTTCCATTCCCATGAAATTCCTATGTTGAAGCCCTAACCCTTTATGTGACTATAGTGAAAATAGAGCCTTTGAGGAGGTTATAAAGATCAAATGAGGTCATGAAGGTGGGGCCTAATCCCATAGGATTGGTGCCCTTATTTAAAGAAGAAGAGGCACCAAATATGTCTTTCTCTCTCTCTCTCTGAGCATATATCACAAACAGGTTCTGTGAGGACACCAGGAGATGATGGCTGTCATCAAGGTAAGAGGAAAGTCTTGGAATGAAACAGACCTTCATGACATCTTGAACTTGGACTCCCAACTCCAGAACTGTGGAAATAAATTCACAGTTCAGGTTAGCCCTCTGCGGCATTTTGTTATGGAGTCTGAGCAGGACTAATACAGCTGTCTCACCAGAATTTCATGGGTTGTAAATCTATCAACTTTTTTTTTCCAAGAAAAACACCAAACTACATTGATGATTACCACTCTTAGGAATCTGCACAGAGCTTATTGACAAAGACATCTCTATAAAACTGAATCCACATGATGGACATACCAACACTGATGCCAGATTCCATGGCATGCATGGAAAATGCCCAGCTGCCCCCACAGCAGCCACCCTCTCCCTGGGTGATGGCCAGTCAGCTTTTGGGATCCTCAGGCCACCTCTTGAAGGAAGGCATTTCTCACCTCCTGGACAAAATCATATCTCTGTTTTGAAACTCTTAAAATTCCCTGTGTTTTCCTTCAAAGTACCTCACAAATGTACGATTAATTCTGTGCAAGATGGTCTCTGATGCAGTTTCACATCACAGGGGCAACTGTAAAGGACAGGGTCTGCATCTTTTCCAGTCTGGTACCCAGAACTCAGCACAGTACCTGGTACAGAATAGATGCTTATGGAAACACACACACACACACACACACACACACACACACACACACACATATATATATATATATATATATATATATATATAAAATAAAATACAAATGTGTATTCTAAAATAAACTTGATTGAAAGGTTAAAAAAATCTAAAGGGTGGAATTCGCTAGTTCAGTCTTATTTTAGCTGGAGCAGTGCCACCTTTCCCTTCTTGGTAGTGGCTTACCTCTAGTCTGGGGTACCTGTGCCCCAGCCACTTTCAGTCCTCCAACTGCACCTTCAGGGATTATCAGGTCAGACAAACCATTTGCATATCCCCTTTCATTGGCCATGGTGATTGTTCACAGAGGGGCACATGACTCAGCCTGGGCCAATTAGACCCAAGCTGAAACTTGGGCTGGACTTACTGGAACTGAGTTCTCTGTAAAGTTGCCCAGCTGCTAGGGAGAAAGTCAGGGCTCTAGGGCCATCTGGTCACCCCAAGAAATGAACAAAGCCAGTGCAAAGCTGTGGGACAGGGAAGCAGGTTCTCAATGGGGTTATTATAGCCCTTAGATCTGGCTGGGCCTGAGGTCACATATTCTATTGGACTTTTTTTCTTTTATTATTATGTGAGCTGGTTTGTTTCCTCTATGGATTGAGCCCTTTGAGATGGAGCTCGGCAGCTTGACAAGTCAGAAGTAAAATACCAGCAAATCCAGGAAACATCAGCCAAGTATATGTTCAGCTAAACCCCTCATGACCAGACGGAGCAAAATGAATTTAGCTTTCAGTGGAAAAGAACTTCTCAGAAGAGGAGAAAGCAGGCTGGGCTTGGGGTAGTAATATTCCTATGGATAGATGGCAGAGCAGGTGTACTGGACAACAGGACCACGTGGACAGAGGTTGTGGATGGAGGCCTGGGGAGGGGACAGGGAGTACCCACCCTGGCTGGATGTGGAGACAGGGAGGACACAAGAAGAAAGGCCAGATGAGTATAACCAAGCTGAGAAGAAGTGCTCAGGGTGTAAGGATTAGGACGAGAACTCAGGAGAAACAGAAAAGAAAGCGCTGGGTCAAAGCATCGTCAGAAGAGGTGGGTTGAGGGCTACCTACAGCCAGCTTGCAGCAGGCTTTGCAAACCAACAGCAACAGATGCGGCCCCATTGCCTGGTGGGAAGGGGCTCTCCAGCTCACCACCACCCACTACTACCGACGCAGTGACACGGCCACTTCTGGTCTCCTGTCATCAGTCTGGCCACAGTGAGCACATGGGTCTGACCCTGACTGAGGGAACATTCCTCCCACAATCAGATAGCAGGCTCCAAATCCATTTCTCTGAATTCCCAGGAGAGTCTGTGGTCACTCTTAAAAGGTCTCAGAGCCCCAGGCTTCAGCCATGGAGGGTGTGGCCAGCATCACTGATTGAGAGTTCTGGTCTGAGTTTTTTTTTTTTTTTTTTTTTTTTAATTTGTTCTTTTTAGATATACATGAAAGTAGAGTGTATTTTGGTGTATTAAACACACATGGAGTATAACTTCCCATTCCAGGTGGTGGGCACAGGACCTCCCATTAACATGAGGCAGGGCTAAAGTTGGGTCAGCTGGGAGGGCTGGGAAGCGTAGAGCCCCTTCCATACTGGGGAAGACAGGCTGAGCTCTGGGCTCAAGTCTTCCTGGAAGGAAGGAGGCAGGAGATAGACACCACAGCCTCTCTGGCCCCCTGGCTGCTGGCTCCAGGGTCCTGCTCACCCAGATGCACCTTCAAAGGCTTCTGCGAACATTTTGATTTTGTCACTAGATGGAGCACAGCATTTCTCCTCCAGCTCCACCCACTTCACTCCCAAACAGGATTGCCCAGCTGCTGAGGGTCCCTGACCTTTCCAATGTACCTGACTGTCCACCCTGAGTCCAGGATGGAAGAGAACTGAGTCCTCTGGAGACCACTGGGGCCAGCACCACTAGAACACATCACTGGCACTAGATATGACATCCACTAACAAGTGTGAGGCGCGGGAGAAGAACCGGGGAGATCCTCACATGTGGGTAACACGCAGAGACCACTGACCACTCAGATAGTCTGCCTTCTGCCTCTCTGAACTGCTCTTAGCTACGTTTTCTTAAAAGAAAAAGAAGCTTCTAGACCACAAGAGTGTTTTATCTGTCGAGCATTTTAGCCACCAGGGTTTGGGGTTTTATTTTGATAAGCAGAGTTATGGGAAGAATTTAAGTAGCTGATGTTCCAAGGTGATCGAACTCAATTTGAGACAGTTATTCTAATGGTCCCTGGAGCCTCAACTCAGCTAATGCTGCCTGGGCCTCTCTGTGTCCTCTACCCTCCGCCCTCCTCAGCCTTTGCCAGGTGGTGTCCACTTGGGTGACCTGGTCAAGGAGGGTGTTGTCTGGCTTCTCGCCTGTGCTTGCACAGTTTTGGAGTATGATAAGGCTGATCAGGTGAGTAAATGTTTCAGAACAATAAAAAAGCCATCTTGATTTTTAGTTAATCCCCTTCAGTGTAGTTTTGGTATCATCTGAAATATAGTTGGGTTAATTTGAACATTCAGTTAAGTTTTTTTAATACCTTCTCATCTTTATTGATTTCTTGTTTTCTTCTTCTAGAAGTCAATCTTATTCAAGAAATTACACAAAAGGTGCCACTAGTTCTCGTATCCCATCTGTCCTTAATGTCCACGCATTCCTTTCTCAGGTAGCTGACTTCATTGCTATTCAATGTATTTTCCTGTGCTTTGTTTCCTAAAGGATAAGCAGAGACATATATTTTTTTTAAAAAAATTCCCCTTCTTTCTTTCACAAGTGTAGACCTTTTACTTGGTAATATCTCCTGGAAGCCTGATTGATAGCTTGTCTTCCTGCCCATTGACAGCAGCATCAGGGTCCACCGTGTGGTGGACAAGAGCTGACACGGCCATGCCCCCGTGCCTGGATATCATGGCGGCAACCTCCAGGATGGCTACAGGGGTCCCTGCCCCTCCCATGTCTTACCAGGAACAGTCTGTGTGACTAACGGCAGAAGGCAGAAGTGAGGAGAGTGTGGCATTTCCAAGATTAGTTAATGCAAACCACAGCTTTCATCTTAGGCCTCTCCTTTGCCTGTTCTGCAACTTGGATCTCCCGTTCTGGGAAAGCCAGTTCCCTGGTTCCAAGGACACTTAGCACTCACAGGAAACACAAATCATCTTTCCTCCATTTGTTTGAATATCTAATGAACAGCAAAACCCTGAAGAACTGAGGCCTGCTAGTGACCATGTGAGTGGTTTGGACATGGACCTCCATCCCTGGCCAAGTGGTGATGGCTCCATCCCCAGCAGACAGTTCAACCACAGGCCCCTGAGAGACCATGACTATATCCATCAGCCCTGGTACTCCTGGATGTCTGTTCTGCAGGAAGGGTGAGATGGGAAAATATTTTTGTTTTAAGCTGCTATGGGTTGGTATAACTTAGTACCAAAAAAAGATGATTATATTTCATTACATAAAATTCTATATTCATTTCACAATGGAGAGGAGTCACTTACTTCAATGGGCATTATAAAGGATGAAAGCACATGGAAATGTTTGAGATAAGCAATTGAATCTATTAGGGTGTTTTGTTCTTTGAATAACAAGAGTTTTCAAAGCAATAAAGAAAGGTATTATCTTTCACAACAAAAAGTGTAAAGCTAACTCCTACACCTTCCTTGAATGAAGACATGGAATGGAATCAGAGGAAGGTATTAATATTTGTTTGTACTGTATGCCATCTAATTTTGCAACAGTGACTTCATAATTTTACATATGTGTATATTTACGTTTAAGATAATTGCACATTCACATGAAGTAGTCAGAAATAGGCAGAGAGAGAGCCCATGCACCATTAGCCAACTTTCCTCCAATGCCACCATTTTGCAGGACCACAGTAAAACATTACAAACAGGAACTGGACATTGATACAATCCACTGATATTTCCTAATTTTTCCAGATTTACACACCCACAGTTCTATGCATTCTTTTCACTGATGTGGACTTATGTAATCACCATTGGCATGAGGAGCAGTCTTTCCCAAACTCCCCTATCCTGCTCACACCTTAATCCCTAGTGTCCACAGATCATCTCTCCAAAAGTTTAACTTTGTCATTTGAAGAATGTCATCCACAATATCATAGAGCATGGAATTGGCTCTGTATACTCAGCATAATGCCCTGGAGTGTCATCCAGTTTGTGTGCACAAAGAGTTTGTTGTCATTGACTAGCATTCCATTATATGGAGAACATTTGGGTTATTTCCAGTTTGGGACTTAAGTGAATAAAGTTTCTGTGAGTTTTCACATTACAGTTTTTTTTTGGTACATATAATTTTTTTTCATTCCTTGGAAAACATGGCCAAGAGTGTCATTACTGGGTCATATCGTGCCATGCCCTGTGTTCCTTTTAACATCAGACAAGTCCAACACAGAAAACCATTCCAAATAGAGGGCAGGAGGAAGAGTGAGATGCCATTCAATAACTGGGAGAATTTAATTCAGAAACAAATCCAAGACATACGTTCACAAGGAGGGAATCGGCTAACTTTAAGAAAAAAGAGGTGAGAGTATTTATAGCAAATAAAAGACATCTCTCCAAACCAGCGAACACCACAAATCGAGGAATATTTCCCCACTGATGAAATGACATCTCCAATACATTTCCACAGGGGAATGTACTTCACGAACCCCACTCTTCCCAATCTGGCTCAATTTCACAGCACTTGATTGTCTTCTATTTTATTGTCACTGAGGTACCAAAGAAAACAAATGGAATAAGGAAACCATTATCAACAGATAATAGATATATTTTCCTGCAGTTCCAGGGCTGTGTTGCATCACGGTGGCATTTGTTCACATGGAAGATGCCACTGCATCACAGATACAGATGCTTCGAATGCAAATCAATTATAACTAATCTCCATTTATATCTAAGATAAATCCACTTTCCATGTGAAGAAAGAGCTACCACTCCAACACTGAGAGGGAAACTACTCCAAGGTGGGTGTTGCCTGACCCCCTGCAGCCATGTCAGTTCTTCCCAGAAAAGGCCCTCGGCTGCCATTGAAAAGTCAGAGACCAACATTTCCTCAAAGGGAGACCAATCAACTCCTGTTCCCATCCTCCTGAAGTCCTCAGCTAAGCTGGAGTTCTCCAAGACAGAGCCCTTTCTAGAATGCTATGCTTTAGCAAATGAGCAGACAGCCGAGGGGACCCTTGTGAATGTGTTACTCGCAAACCTGAAAATTACAAGTGGGCCCTTCTACCTGTCAGGGGACAATGGTGGTCTTCTCCTAAGCGTCCTTCACTGCACACCTGGGTTTCTCATTATCTACAAATAACAGGAATACTAACTGAAGTCCATGTTCCAACTCAGGAATAATCATAACAGGAGCACCTCAGGTGCTCACTCAGAGCAGAGAGCTCCCTGAAAAGTTGCTCAGAGACTCCCTGTTCCCAGCCTGAAACTCTCAGCAAGGAAGGCCCTCTGAGGCTTGAGGTGCTCTTGGGCAGGTAAAAAGAATTGAACCTGTATTTGAACATCCAAATATATCCTGGAATAAGGAGAACCTGGAGGACCACATCTGCCACTGGCCCACACCTGGAATTAGGCAAGAGTTCAGGGCCAACACTCAAGTTCACAGGGTGGGAAGGCCTGCAGGGACCACCTTCACCTCACCTGGCACCAACTGCGAGCTTGGGATTTCCCCCAAACCACCCTCAGACTCAAAGCTTTGCTTAGAGAATGCAAACCTCACTGACACTCTTCTGCTCATTGTGGCAGTTTATTAACAGAGAAGAATACATCTCAACCTCAGCCAAAGGGTGTGTTTAGCACAGAGGATCCCTGGTGTGGGTCCACGCACCTCTCCTGTGGAGTCAGGTCATGCACCCTAGCCCTATTGACATGTGCCAACGTGCACAGAACACGGCCAACCTGGAAGCTCCTCTGAGCCTCCCTGCTCAGAGATCCTGGTGAGGCTTTATTATGCCATCATGATTGATTGGACAGTCTCCCTGTCCACTGATACCAACGACCCCAATCTTACCTAATCACATGATCCTTCTTTCTGCATGGCCAGTTCCCACCCTCAGTGGCCATATGGCTAGCAGCAGCCCTAAATAGACACTGCTCTCCTAGATTGCCTCCCTGAAGCTGGGACCAAGGACAGGCCTCTCTCTGGGGAGGGTAACAGCTACAGAACTGTTTCTTCTCAACATATTGGGAAAGGCCTGTGTCTAAGAATTGTCAATTGGAGAAGAAGGGTCGACCCGACTCAGGCCTGCTCTGTCTGGCTCATTCAGCCCTGTGGAATCCAAAGTTGTGGATGTTACACAAACACATGCATTTCTACTTCTCCAAACTGCACTCCATGTCCAAGACATGTACATGGTCATCAGATGGGACTTAGGTAAGGACCCTCCAGGGTCTTGGCTCAGATGGGGTGACACTCCTAAGCAGACACTTGTCCTTTGCTCCAGGTGGAGCTTAGAGCTGGCTCTCCTGAGACTTGGGGCGCTGACAAAGCAGCTGCTTCATTTGCTGTTTCTTTTGCAGCAGGTAAAATTAGATCTCAAAGGGGTGTCTGGGAAAATAAACAAAATACTGAATGAAGTTCTCTTTGAGGCTCTATTTCCATTCTACTAATATTGTGTCTTCAGTTAAAACAAGCAGTTTTGCCCCATGGTTGAGGCAGAAATTAAATAGAAAACCAGGGTATACATAGGAGAGGAGAAGGCAAGACAACCACAGAGGCAGACTACAGGGATGCAGCCGTAAGTCAGGCTATGACACACACCAGGATCAGAGGAGGCCAAGAACAGATTCTCCTGTGGAGCCTTCGGGGCACTGGTGGTCCTGCATTCCACTGAGTGAAACTGATGTTACTCTGCCAGCCCCCAGGCAGGACTGAGAGGATTGTTTTCTCCTGTTTAAAGGCCATGGAATTTGTGGTCAGTTTGTGGTCAGACCAAGATTGGTACAATATTTGCCCTACTTTAAATGTGAAAAAATAGAGGTCTAAAGAGTTTTAAAATAGCTTGATCGAGGACACTTTGCTAATAAATGGTGGTGACAAATATCTCTCTTATAAAAATAGCACACACACTCCACACACTCACACCACACACACACACACACACACACACACACACACACACTACCGCATTCTTCGTGGTAAATGTCAATTAAAGTCCAACTTTATTTTCAGGGACACAGCAGCCATAGAAGGGCCTGTGGTGAGTGGGAGAGCCTGGGCCTTGTCCCCAGGGCATGGCCACCAGCAGCTCTAGACGTATTGGCTGTGGTCAAACACCAGAGTTTCCTGAAATGTGTCTTTCTTTTTTTTTACTTTTTCAAATCTGGTTTTAAACAACGTTGAAACAAATGAAAACAATATCATTTACACTTCAGGGGAACAAAGCCGGTTTATGGGATGCCAATCCCACACCCCACCCTGCCACCCAGAGGTTCCAAATCTGCAGATTTTATTTTCTGGTTTGCTCAGGCGGCCAAAACCAAGTGCTGTAGACTGGGAAAGAGGGGGTCAGAAAGAAGATATTTATTGTCTCACGACTCTGGAGGCCAAAAGTGCAAGATCAGTGAGTCTGATTGCTTCTGAGACCTCTCTCCTGGGCTTGCAGATGGCTTCCTTCTCCCCTGTCCTCACATGGCCAACCTTGGGTGTGTGTGTCCTAGAATCTTCTTATAAGGACATCTGCCATGTTGGATCAGGCCCACTGTAAGGACCCTATCTTACCTGTCTTACCTATTTGGATACCTATTCTCCATATATATTCTCACCTCAGGCACTTGTGGTTAGGACTTGGACTAATGAACTTGGGAAGACCTTTTCCAGCACTTAACATTTAACCAGTAATGCTTCATATATATAAACAGCTCAGGGGATGTGGCCTGCTCTTGAAAGCAATGACTTTTGTCTGCTTTGCCCTTTTTATTTCCTCTATTAACTGGAAAATAACAATTTGCCATAATGAGTCGCTCACAGTCAAAGTACACCAAATCCATCACCACTGCTTCTATTTTTTTGCAAATGATTAAATATCACTTTCTTTCCATTTATAGCATAATCTAAGTGACAGCCGATCCATCAGTTGATCTGCTGATGTTTAACTACAGCATTTTGCATTCATTATTCCTGCTTAGATCATTCTTTCAAAAAGAGGAATAACTTGATTCTGCCTCTTGACAGCAGGGAAATTAAATGGTGAGCCATAAAGAGGAGTGTTTCTCTGAAAAACAAAACACCAACTGCAGAGCTATCAAATCAAGCCAGAACTGTGTCACCCCTAACTAAGATATACAAGGACATGTTACTGGAATATCCTCTTATTTCAGAAAGCTGAGAAGTCTTCTAACTTCAAATTCAACTTGAAAAATGGCATCACCACTCTGGGAAGCAATTTGGCAACATAGAAAAATCAAAGATACAAATACCGAAGGATGCAGGGATTCTTCGATTGTGTGTGGACTCCAAAGGTTTAGCACCACTTTTTCAACTGCACTCTATGACACTGTTCAGATTCTTTTTGGATTCATGTGGGATGGGCAAATTATAGCATTGTCTTAGGTGACAATAATTATAGCATTGTCTTAGGTGACAATAATTATAGCATTGTCTTAGGTGTCTCTGTCCTGATTTTAGCAGGACAGAGATGGATACACTCATAATCTGGATGTCCAGGTGTTCTGTGCATTCCACTGAACATCTCCTGGGTACATTGCATCAACAGGATAGAATGGTACACAATGACTAGGATACTGGGGGCCTTGGCAGACCCATGGGCTCCAGAGGGTGTGAAGACTCAGGGACGCACTTTGCAGAATTGTTTGGTATCCATTGCTCACAGGCCTGCAAAACATCCTTTCTGGGTTGAACAACACATTGCTGTGTCTGTTCCAAGGAGGGAACACAACATCTACTGGGCTTCTTTGTGCTTCAGAGAAAACACACTGTGCACTCAGGGATATTACTCTAGCACCCAGGACCATGTGACATGCCTAGCTGCTGGCTATGAGCAGGGAAATGACAGAAAAGGGCTCCACAGTCATGTAGCACTTGATGCAATCCACTCCCATGGTTGAGCTAAACACCTCTGCAGACTGTAGTGTAAGGGATGTCAGTGGGAATGAAGATGCCACATGAAACTTATGAAAATTCCCATAGGAGAATCGCAAGACAAGCACTGGGCTTCCGAGGTCCAAGCAATGTATTACACTTTTTAAAGAAGCAGCTCTTGTTAGGCCCTGATAGATATGGAGCAATATACCCCCAGAAACAAGGGACCATGTTTATGGACATTCCCATGATGGGCGTATTCTGTTAGAACTGCAGAATCTTCACGGCAGAAGGACCCAGCAATACTCCTTTCTCTAAAACAAGAAAAAGTCTTATCTGGGCCTCATCTTAGCAGGAGAGAGGCACTGAATAAGTGGCAGGAGCAGAAGCCCTTGACCCTCAAGGCACCCAGTGGCTTTGTATCAGCCCCCGTCCCCAGCTTCTTCACATGACCCTATCAGGGTGTATAGTGGGTGTCCCATGGAACTGCAAGGGGCAGCTATCACCAGGGCACTGTGGGTTCCTTGTGTCCATAGGCCAGCAGAACTTCAAAGAAGGTACTTGACCTTGATTGACAAGAACAGGCAAGGTTGCTTCTACCAGTGAGAGGAGGGAGAAGTATGTGTGGGGTCCAGGTGAGACATCTCTTTTAGTGCCTTGTTGCATTTTAACAGAACGGTGCCACTGTGACTCAGACCTGACCATGCTCAGACCCTTCAGGAATGCAGGCTCACCTCTTGCCACAAGGCATGCTACTGAGATGGCACTGAAGGTGAGGGACAGTTGGAACGCAGAGTGGAAGAGGAAGCCCTGAGATTTATAAGAATATGGGATGCCCTTGGTTCACTAGTCTCAGAAGAACAGACTCATGAGAGCCACAGAGAGGTTGCTTCCTGGGCAGGTATGCCTGGCAGATCTGTGTGGCCTGGAAGCACTGGGCTCTGATTGGCTGCTTGGCCACTGTCTTCTCTGTTCCACTCCATACGTTTACAGAAACCATACTTCCTGAACCTGCTCCCAGACTATGCCAAGCAAGGCCCTGTGCTAAGGCAGGCCTTCCCACTTCCTAGGAGTCACTGAGCAGGGACTGTGGCTTGACCACACTGCCATATAGTCCCCTGCCCTGCTTCCTGCCCTTTCTAGGTATCAGTCCTGCACTACTTCCTGAAGACTCTCTCCATTCTCTCTGGTACCCCTGCTATCCCTTTTATCCTCCACTGGTATTTCTCCCCCTAAATCTTTTATAGTTCTAAGGCATTCTCTCTTGGTTGTTACTTCTGGGGAAAATCTGTACTAACACATCTTCTTAGCACTTTCTAGGCTCACTCTGACATTTAAGTGAAGTAATAAAACCCATGTAGAGTTTATACTCAATTCATCAGGAACTATACAGAGGGGAGTGGATATATATGCATGGTGGTCAGAAAGAGTAGTACTCCCCAACATTTAAAAAGCAGTTATTCTGTGCTAGCATTAAACACTCTGCATTACCATTTCACTTAATGCTCACATTCTGCCTTAGGAAATAGTGATCATATAGCATCCTCCATCTGAAAGCCATACTAGGTCAGGCATGGTTTAGACAACTTTCTCAATGTCACACAGCTAATAAAACTAGAGGTAAGAACAAACTCTTCTTGCTATTGTCTTACAGATTACTATTAAAAAGTAAATCTCATTTCATCCCCAACCCAATGGTTGGCACTTGAACTTTTAATAATAACTGTGCATATTTTATTTAGCTTTGCCTGGCTTCTCATTTTTTTTCAGCAATTATTTCATTTCTTCTCTGAGCCAAAGAGTTCTGACCTCTTTGATGACTATCCATGTCATGTGACACATCACACATGGCTCTCGATGGCATCTCAACACATGGACCAACCCTGGAGCTTATTACTGTATAAATACTGCATGTACCCCATGGCTGTTACTTTCATTCATGTCATGGCAAAGATACAATGGCTACTCTTTTTCTTCTCAGAGGCTGAGCACACAGCAGTTGGCAACACAATCAGATCTTCATTCAATTATGTCTCCCCTGAGATTCACATTCTTGAGTTGCTGCCTGTCCCCAAGGATGGCCCTGGAGATCCTCCAGTGCAGCATCTGGAAAACAAGGTCCTCAGGGGACTGGTGTCAGCCCGCTCACCCTTCACTCACCGTGGTCACTCTGACAGCCTGGGTCATATCCTTGGTTTGCTCTTTGTTAGCTCTGGACCAGGGCCAGCACTGCTGGCTTGGGGAGGTGCTGCAGCTACATTCTGACCATTCTCTGCAGGTTTCTGGTTGCCCAGAAACCTCTTTTTAAAACTCTCAGGAGGTTTAATCCTCTCAGGAGGTCCAGACTGAAGTCAGAATGAGGGAAGAGGCGTGCTCATCTCCACATCTAACCCCAGAGTCCATGTGGCCTGAGCATCATTAACTGCAGGTGGCAGCTGGGTGGATCAGGGGGAAAAAGGCATTGGGGTAGGGTGGGGAGAGCAGTCCAGTCTCCCTTGCCTGATTCCGCATTGAAATAACAACAGTGGCAGGGATGTCGGAGGAGAACTCATGTTTGCTTTCCTCACTTGACAATGCAAGCATACTAGGAAACCAGACAGCACAGAAAGAGCATCCATTGAAGACCTTCTACATGCCTGTGTCCCTGTCCCCTTCCCTGAAATATCAGTCAACAGGTCTAATATGGAATATATATCTTACTTTTTTCCTGTTTAAAAATTTAACTACAGCTGGGCTCTGTGGAACATGCCTGTAATACCAGAGGCTTGGGAGGCTGAAGCAGGAGGAGTGCAAGTTCAAAGCCAGCCTCAGCAAAGGTGAGACTCTAAGCAACTGAGTGAGACCCTATCTCTAAATAAATTACAAAATAGGGTTGGGGATGTGTGTGGCTCACTGGCCGAGAGCCCCTGAGTTCAATCACCAGGACCAAAAAAAAAAAAAAAAAAAAAGTAACTGCAAATCTTTCCATACTAAGTCACAGGAAATTTCATCTCTCTGTCAGCAGTACTCAAGACCAGAGCAAGGCCGAACCTACAGTTGGGTTTGACAAGTGCCTGACCACTGCCCCTCAGGGACTCAGAACGAGGGAAGAGGCGTGCTCATCTCCACATCGCTACGTCATGGGCAGAATTCTCCAAGGCTGCCACTCCTAGCAGAAATGATGGGGGTGCTAAATGAGTTCCTCAGCTGGAGGAGCGGATTCCTACTGAGAAGCCGCCCCCTCCCCTCCACCTCTTCTTTTTTTTTTTTTTTTTTTTTTTTTTGGTGTCACTACTTGATTATTTTAATGCATCTATTGACTTACTTAAATGTTTTGTTTTATAGTGGTTTTAGTATTTTAAAGAAGTTTTACAAAAATCATAAAGATAGAACACAGTTTCTCACAACGCACACCCAGCTTTCCTTATTATTAACATCTTATATTATTATATTTATCATAAGTAGTGAATCAATATTGATACATTATTATTAATTAAATTCTGTTATCTATAAAGATTTTCTTAGTTTTAATCCAGTATCATTATTCTGTTCTGGGATCCCATTCAGGCTACAAACCAAATGCAATACACTTTTAGTTGCTACGTCTCCTTCTGTCAGATGGTATTTTTGTCTGATATTTTTCTTTTTCTTTTTTTTTATTATACTATGTATTTATTTATTTATTATTTTTCTTTTTTTATTGTTGGTCGTTCAAAACAATACATACTTCTTGATATATCATATTTCACAGTTTGATTCAAGTGGGTTATGAACTCCCATTTTTACCCCGTATACAGATTGCTGAATCACATCATTTACACTTCCATTGATTTACACATTGCCATTCTAGTGTCTGTTGTATTCTGCTGCCTTTCCTATCCTCTACTATCCCCTCTCCCCTCCCCTCCCCTCCCCTCCCCTCCCCTCTACTCTCTCTACCCCCTCTACTGTAAATCTTTTCTTCCACTTGTATTATTCTTCCCTTACCCCTCACTTCCTCTTGTATGTAATTTTGTATAACCCTGAGGATCACCTTCCATTTCCATGCAATTTCCCTTCTCTCTCCCTTTCCCTCGCACCTCTCATCCCTGTTTAATGTTAATCTTCTTCTCATGCTCTTTGTCCCTACTCTGTCCTTAGTCACTCCCCTTATATCAAAGAAGACATTTGGCATTTGTTTTTTAGGGATTGGCTAGCTTCACTTAGCATAATCTGCTCTAATGCCATCCATTTCCCTCCAAATTCTATGATCTTGTCATTTTTTAATGCAGAGTAATACTCCATTGTGTATAAATGCCACCTCTTCTTTTCCCTGAACGGACACCTGGGTACCAGAGGTTGCGCTCACTTTCTCCTCCTTCCTGGTGGGTTCTCTCCACCTGCTCCCAGTGTCGCGGGCGGGGCCTGGGCCGCTGTGAAGAATCAGCCAGTTCCCTACAAATTCTATGATTTTGTCATTTCTTAAAGCAGAGTAATACTCCATTGTGTATAAATGCCACATTTTTTAAATCCATTCATCTATTGAAGGGCTTCTAGGTTGGTTCCACAATCTTGCTATCGTGAATTGTGCTGCTATGAACATCGATGTATCAGTGTCCCTGTAGCATGCTCTTGTTAGGTCTTTAGGGAATAAACCGAGAAGGGGAATAGCTGGGTCAAATGGTGGTTCCATTCCCAGCTTTCCAAGAAATCTCCATACTGCTTTCCAAATTGGCTGCACCATTTTGCAGTCCCACCAACAATGAACAAGTGTACCCATTTCCCCGCATCCTCGCCAGCACTTGTTGTTGTTGGACTTCTTAATGGCTGCCAATCTTACTGGAGTGAGATGGTGTCTTAGGGTGGTTTTGATTTGCACTTCTCTGACTGCTAGCGATGTTGAGCATTTTTTCATGTACTTGTTGATTGAGTGTATGTCCTCCTCTGAGAAGTGTCTGTTCAGGTCCTTGGCCCATTTGTTGATTGGGTTATTTGTTATCTTATTATCTAATTTTTTGAGTTCTTTGTATACTCTGGATATTAGGGCTCTATCTGAAGTGTGTGGGGTAAAGATTTGTTCCCAGGATGTAGGCTCCCTGTTTATCTCTCTTATTATGCTAAGTGAAGCTAGCCAATCCTTAAAAAACAAATGTCAAATGTCTTCTTTGATATAAGGGGAGTAACCAAGGACAAGGTAAAGACCAAGAGCTGGAGAAGAAGATTAACATTAAACAGGGATGATAGGCGGGAGGGAAAGGGAGAGTTAAGGGAAATTGCATGGAATTGGAAGGTGAGCCTCAGGGTTATACACAATTACATATAAGAGGAAAGGAGGAGTAGGAGAAAAATTATATAAGTGGAAGAAACGATTTATAGTAGAGGGGATGGAGAGAGAGAAGGGGAGGGGAGGGGAGGGGAGGGGAGGGGGGACAGTGGAGAATGGGATAGACAGCAGAATACATCAGTCACTAGAAAGGCAATTTGTAAATCAATGGAAATGTAACTGATGTGACACAGCAATCTGTATACGGGGTAAAAATGGGAGTTCATAACCCACTTGAATCAATCTGTGAAATATGGTATATTAAGAACTATGTAATGTTTTGAACAACCAACAATAAAATAATTAAAAAAAAAAAAAAAAGAATCAGCCAGGAGAAGGGCGGATTCCGGAGACAGAGCTGGAAAAGAGGCCCGAGAGCAGGCTGTTGGCACCCCCAGAGCTGATGGGGATGGAGCGGGTGGGGATCCGGAGGGATCCAGCAGGAGCTGGCGGGAGAGGGAAGAGGGCTGGAGCCCCGCACAGGTGGGCTGGGGAGCAGCGGCCCCCGCAGGTGCCACTGGGGCGCTCCGGGAAAGTTATGCAAGTCCTGCAGTGATTTGAGGCTCAGCCCCAGGCAGCGCCTCGGGAGGACCAGCGCGGGGACAGCGCGGACTCCTGGGAAGCAGTGACCTGGGCAGGCTGTCTGGCGGGTCCAGCGCAGCTCTCTGAGCGTAGGCGGGAGGTGTCCAGTGCAGGGTCCCAGCTCCGCTGCGCGCTGCCCGGCTAAGGGAACGCAGGAGCGGCTGGGTGGCGGGGGCCAGGCATTTGGAAGTCTCTTGGGACCTCCAGCTGGACGGGACCGGAAGGGACCTGCTGTGGATTTGTCTGGGCTGCCAGAGAGGGCGCTGGTGGCACCTGAGAGCCTCACTTCCCTTGGTTGAGCTGCTTCTGTAAGGATTTCTTAGGTGCATGGGGCAAGCTCAGCTGGTCCAAGGTCTCCAGAGGGTCGCTGGAGCTCATGAAAAGTTATGGCTATGAAAAGTTCAGCGGATGGTCTCCAGGGAACGGGATCTAGGGTCGCACTTGCTACCCTCCAATCAGCAAAATTGTGATACTAGGAATGAGAAGAGCCTGGCTCCTGGCTCATCTTCCCTTCAGCCCTAGGTGCTCCAGCTCAGTCACCCTTCTTTGTGGAAGATGAAGTCAATCTTTGCACTCCATCCCTACAACCATGCTCCATTTTGGGCTGTCGATGCAGGTCTAAGGAGCTCAGTGTAGGCCTAAGCACCACCCAGCAAGGTACATTCCTAGTACAGCTGCCTTGACTGCACTCTGGGGCTCCCCCGCCAGCAGCTGAGCTGGATTCCAGATGGGCTTTAGGTTGTAGGTGGAGATTGCATAGCTCAGTGGTGCTGTTGTCTGCCCAGGCAGGTGCCAGTCTGGTTAACAGAACCATCTTTCCCAGGCCCTTGTCCTGCAGGCCTTTCATGTCATCCATGGGAATGTACAGGTTCTTGGTGTGTAGAGAATTCTGAGGGCAAACCTAGTACGGTGACTGGAGACTTCTCTGGGAATAGTATTACTGGCACAGAATCAGGCTGTCTTTAGTAAGTGCAGGTGCACCTAGGGTGGTTCCCTGGGCTCAGTGGCCACAGGGCCACAGGAGGAGTACAGAAGCATGGCTTCAACCTCTGAGACTCAGAGCTGCAGGTCTAGGGAGCCATTTCCTGCCTTATCTCTCCTTTCAGGGCTTCTGGGTGGAGATCCACTTCTGCCCTCCTTCCTGACTAAAATAGTTGAAGCCCAGCTATAAGCTGGCAGGGAAGGAAATTGCCAAGTGAAATTGAAAAGTTGCTTTTGCTTTCTAAAAGCATTAGACACAGCTTGGAATCCCCTGGGAACCCACTGTCCTTGAGATTGAAGGTTTTCAGACAGAAGAGGGAGACCCAGCTTTTCACAAACATGCTCTCTGCTACTTAAAAGCAGGGCCTCATTTCCCTCTAGAACTTTAAATTTGCATAAGTGGGACATTTTTCTTCTTTTATGGTAATTTGAAAAAGCAAAACTGATGTCCAGAAGCAGACAGAATGAACCAGATGAGGGAATGGTAGATGGAAAAATTTTTAGAGGGATGGTCCTGAAGGCTGATTTAGAGCAGAGACATAAGGAAGGGAGAGAAGAACTTAGGAGGAGGCTTCCAGGCAGGCAGGAGAAGACAAGTTAAGCTATGACCAGCTTGGCATGGTGGAGGATAGTTAGTTGGTCAGGTGGCAGAAAGAGGAAGGTGGAGAGTTGGAGAGATGGAATAAGGGAGGAACAGAGACCCCTTGTGGACCCTGATGGATCATTTGTGACTGCTCCCAATAGCCATCCTTCCCTTTCTTCCTCAGGAATAGAGATAGATTTTTCAGCTCTGCTAAATAATGACCATATTTTCTTGCTTTTGTTTTCCTTCAGTTAGGTGTGCCTTGTGAGTAACTTATGATATATAACAAATATGAGGGCTTAAAATTTTCCTTGATGTGCTCCTAATAGCAGTGGTAGGGCTTCTTATTTCATAGTAGCTGGTATGTGGGTATAATGGTTCGAGCTCCAGTGTCCGTCTTAGACCATAAGCTGACTTAGGAGTGGATTTTTTGCACAGTACAGTAACAGGAAGATCTGGAGGTCTAATACTAGATGTGGTATTAGTTTGGTAATACTAGTCTACCACAAACTTTTGTTCTTTAAAGCTGTACTTGGGGCTTTCCTGTGATTCACTGCTGAGCATAATCTTTGATATATCAAGATAAAAACAATTTTTGTTCTAACCTAGAGGAAATGTTGGAGATTTTTAAGCCTGGAAGTAACATGACTAGATACACAGATTTTAGGGGTTCATTTTAGCTGCCATGAGAGGTCAGTCATGAAGGGCCATGGAGTGGGTACACGGCAGCTAGTTCCTGCTCTCTAGGCAGAAGTTGATAGTTGGATTAGACTGTGGTGGAAGTGCTTTGTATGATGAGTGGTGACATTTGGGATGGATTTATGTGTTTTATATATTTAGCTTATCAAATTCATGGAACTTTTTTTAAAAATAAAATTTATGGAGAAATAATTTTTATGCAGTATATTATATCCATTTAAATGTGTGGCTTCATGCATTTAGACAAATATATACATCTATACTGCAAATCCACCATCAAAACTAAGATTTTGAACATGACTATCATCTCCCAAATCCCCTAATTTCCTCTTTCAGTCAGCACATACACAAACCCTTGTCTCAGGCATATGCTCACTTGTTTTCTGTCCATCCAAATTAGAATTTTTCATGAAATATCACATAAGCAGAAGCATACGACACCTGTGTCTAGGTTCTTTTACTCCACAAATGTTTGAGACTTATCTGTGTCATTATGTGAACCAGAAACTCAGTCCTTTTATAAAGCTGTGCAGAATTTTGTTATTGGGAGTACATTTATCACCATTTGTTTATCCTGTCACATGCTGACACTCATTTGGCTAGTTTCCAGGTTTGGGTTATTATGAGCAAAGCTGCTACAAAATATTCATGTGTCAAGTTTTGCATTTTTCATCTCTACTTAGTAAGCCCCCAGCACTGCTATTGGACTACCTGGTAACTAGTGAGCTAAGCTGATAGGAAGTTGCCAAAGTGTCTTCATGTGATTGTGCCATTTTACCTTCCGTACAAGGTTGCATGGGAGTTCCCAGGTGCTGGCCCTCTTCGCCTGCTCTGTGTTATCAGTCTTTTAAATTCTATTCTTCATTCACAGAACCCTGGTTGTGTTCCTCTGCTATTGTGAAGCACTTAGAGACAAAAGCAAAACCTCCCCAGTAGCCCCTGTGGACACGTGACTGGTGGGTCCAATGAGGTGTGGGCAGAAGTTAGTGGGTGGGACTTCCCGAAACTCTTCCCCAGAGGCTGCTTCTGCTGGCCAAGATGGCGCCCTGAGAATGTGGGAGGGCGCCCTTAGCAGGCCTCCTGTGCACATAGCCAGGCCGCACCTGCTCCATGGCCTCCTTGGCTTCTCGCCTGATGCTGGAGATGGCCCAGCAGGTCTTCATTCTTCGCTTCCTCCTCTAGGGTCGGGGAGTGAAGGCATTTGGGGCCCAGGCCAGCCTGGCCCAAACCAGAACCACGCTCAGGTTTGTGTGGGTTCCGGGGTCTCAGCCACAGGGGTGCCAGGCCTGAATGGGGCATGCATTCACCCTCCTCTCGCAGTTTTCCCGCAGCGGGAAGAGGGCTGGGGGTTTGAAGGGAGAGGAGGCCCTGGGCCCTGGCTACCCAGAGAGCAAACCCTGTGACCCTGCAGGAAGGACCCTTTACGGACACCACGGTTGACATTTAGGCAGCACCTCAAACTCATTTGTAACTTGGTAACTTTTCTCAGGGTCAATTATCTGTGGCTCTTTCAGAGTCGTTACTGGCAATTCCTAGAGGACTATGACATTTCAAAGCCAATGGGGGTCAGAATTTATATTGCTCATTTGTAAACTGTTTGTTGAATTAAATCAATTTTCAGGGGTCCCATTAATTATTTTTTTTTCTTTCCATCCACTGTAGTGTTTGAACACCAAGAGGTTACTATCAGCATAAATACTTTTTCCCCCAAGACCTTATCAGTCTGGGAGCTGCCATATAATAATTGCAGAAACCTTCTGTCTTCAAAAGAAAATTCCTAGGAATCAAGTTAGTCTTTACTTGCAAAGACAAGAGTTTCCCAATATGACATCCTGGTTATAGGCCTTTATCATGTAAAAAATTGTGTCTTGGGACCTATGATAATCTCAAAATATTTAGGATGAACCTTTAAATTACTTGCAAATGGAAACCAAAAGCCTACATCAGGAGTGAAAAACTCCACTTGAGTTGACCTTAATTGCAATTTCTATTTTATATTAAGGTAGAAATAGATTCCCACAGCATGAAGGGAAAATCACCATACTGCCCTTTTTATGAGTGGCAAACTACCCCTTAATCCTCAAGGTTTAATGCAAGTGCGATTTCATATATGAAGTATTCCTTAAAATTTCTCTAGGGCATTAATTGATCCAGCTCACTGTCTTCATAACACTTTGGAATTTATTCATTATAACACTTAATTGTACAGCATTTTCATCATGTTTAAGAACTGTTTCTAAGGAAAATCTTGGTCCTGTCTGCAGGGACTTTTGATCCTACCTTTCTGTTGAGGTTGAAGAGGTTGTTTCTTAAGTTGAGAATCTTATCTATCTTCTCTAGTTTCCTAATTGAGATATGTTGGTAGTTAAACTACAGACCTGGATTACATATACACACCATTGAGAGGTTAGGCCATTGATGATTTGTAAACCCTATTTATAATTTCAATTAAATACAAATCTAGAAGGGCATGGCTTTCCTCTGAATATTCAAGAATCCTGTCTGTGAATTGAAGGACTAACTCTTTTTTTGAGATAGTCTTCAAGCTGAGTAATAACAAAGACTAAGATTTTTCAGAACCCTGTTTCTTTCCCACTTATTTCTTACACTTTATACGTCTTGGTCAGAGTTACAAAGGCATCAGTTGCTTCCTTGAAAATCAGACTTATTTTCATCTCACCTCTTTCTTCATTGTTATATCAGGCTAAAAGTCTGTCAATTCAGATGTTCTGGGTTGACCTCTCCCTATTTGTCACATCTCAACTTGTGTCCCGGGCAGTCTTCTCTGACCATTCTAAGATATCCCTACCCCAGTTTCTTCCTGCCCCATTATCCAGTCAATCTGAAATAATCTTAGTTTTATTTTCATAAATTTATGTATGTATCTACGCCCTGAGTTCTTCTACTAGACCATCAGTATCATGAGCTCAAAGAAGGCAGAAAACTCACTTCTGGATCTCAGCACCCAGGACAGTTCCCTGGGTGCTCTTTCAAGACCTCACCTTCAGACTCTGGATCCAGCAGTTGATTCATGGGTTATGGGTATACCCAGGTGCCCTATAATGGGAAATGATAAGATAGCAATTTATTTATGTGGTGGAGATACTCCAGATGGTGACCACTAATGATCCCTGTGATCCGTTGCTCATGCCTTTCAATATTCCCCTACCCATGAGTGGGAGAGTATCTGGAAATTGCTCAAGTGGAATATGGCAAGATGATGGGATATCACTTTTATTATATGTGATAATCAAAACATGGATTAACCAAGATATTCTTCAATAAGTGAATAAAATAACATGATACCACTCTAAAATGGAATGTTATTTTGCAGTGAAATGAAATGAGCTATCAAGCAATGGCAAGGTGAGGAATTTAAGTGCAAATTACAGGAAGCCAGACTGTAAGGACTTTATACTATGTGGTTCCAAAGTGTAAAACCCTAGAGGCAGTAAAGTAACCATCAATTGCCAAGAGTTTGTGATGAATAAGGATGAGAAGGTGAAGTACAGGAAAACTTTAGGACAATAAAACTATTGCATGCTGCAGTCCAATTATGGACATATAACTATTTGTTAAATACAATTGATTGCCACAGTCTGGCTGGGCACAAAATAACCGAGCCACCACACAGCCTTGTAGGTTCAAAACAGGAACTCCTTTATTCTCTGCACTCCCTTGAACGCCACGCATGGGACCTTCTCTCTGGACACCACACACCAACCGGAAATCCCGCCTCCAGTACTTCCCCAACCAATGGGAACTCTCCAGGAATCCACAAGAGAACTCCAAAGTAGCAGGCTGAGGCAGACAGCAGGGGTCTAATATACACAGCTTAACATAACCATTATCATCTCAATGCTTGCTGGCATCACCTCTCAACCACTCCATTCTGGCAAAAATGCCATGGTCATTCGGACTAGGCTATGGCTCTCAGCAATTGATCTTTACAGCAAATTTAAAGGAAAATAATTTGGGAGGCAAGGTATCTGAGAAAGAAATACATGATGTGTTAAGATTTCTAGCTTACTACAAATATGCAAAACGGCCTTACAGTAAGTAGGCAAAGATGTTGACCTAAATATCTTTGTAAATGAAGTCTTTAAGATTAAAGGCAAAACGGACTTATCATAACTAATGAAGTAGACAAAGTTTCCCCAGAGAAACATATTTAAATTTCTGATATACATACATACTGGAAATGAACAATTGAGAAAATGGGCAGTGGAGACTGGAAGTTAAATCTCTCACAGGGTGAGAATTTATAGACAGGTAACAAAGAATAAGAGGCTAGAATAATAATAATAATTAGTAATAATAATATGGCAGTGGGTTAGAGTGGAAGTCACCATGGAAAACTCACATTTCACTTAACAGATACAGAACTTTAGTAAGAGAAATATCTACAGACATGTGTATGTGCATGCATTAGTATACATGCATGTATTTCCTTGTCAGCTGAGTTGGACAACCAAGATGATCTACAAGAAATATGCAGCCCATGAACACACCTCACACTCAGTTTTATTTTTAACACTGTTCTCCAATAAAAGGAATCAGAGGTCCTTGGGAAAATGACTAGTTCTAGGACTGGGGCAGAAAACAAAAGATGATTCCAGAGTTTCTTATAGCACTAGCATTAAAACAATACCTACACACACACACACACACACACACACACACACACGCACACACACACACACGCACACACACACACACAAAACTCCTTTGTTGGACATATATTTAAGGGTTACAGAACCCAGCCAAAGTGATTACCACTTGCTAAAGCTGGAACAATTTTGGAGACAAGTTAAATAAATTAGTATGATACTATACACCAGAGCACTAAATCTCTACAAGTACATTCTGACATACATACATGATTTATTAAATGATAGAAAATGGACAATTATTTCATGTAGAAAATCCCAACAGAATTATGTAACTTCTCACTTTAAAGTAGGGATCCTTTAAGTGGGGGTTGTGTATAGTGGGCTTTCTTCTCATGAGTCAGCATGGAAAGGTGGGGGAAAGAGTAACTTTACAGAGGAGGACAAGTGCCACTTCAGCCAAGTGACCAAGGCCAGCACTTCAGTCCTAAAACTTGTGGGAACAATGAGGATGATGTGATGGCCATTGAATCTTACCTCTCTAATCAAACCTGTGACCCATGTTTAATCATTAGAGAATATCAGAAAAATTCCAGTCTCTATCCTACAAAATCCCAGAATTGTGTTCTTTACAATTATCAAGGTCCTGGACAAGAAAAGCCCAAGATGGCATTATATCCCAGAGGAGCTATATGCAGGCTGGGTGGGATTCTAGAAGAGAAAACAGTTAAAAATGAAGGAACAGAGTTTATATGAAACTAATTAATCAGTATTGGTTCATTAATTGTACTTGATACACCAGGCTAATGGAAATGTTCAGAATCAGAAAAAGAGTGTGGAGGTAGGAGTGAGGGTGGTACAGGGAACTCTGTGCACTCAGATCAGTTGTTCTGTGAATCTAAATGTGTTTTAAGGGATTCTAAGAATAGCAACATTCAGTCATTCTTCAGTGTCTAGGGTAGGATGGCTGAGTTTTAGGAGAATAAAGAACACATGCCCGGGCTGGGGATGTGGCTCAAGCGGTAGCGTGCTCGCCTGGCATGCGTGAGGCCAGGGTTCGATCCTCAGCACCACATACCAACAAAGATGTTGTGTCCGCCGAGAACTAAAAAATAATAAATATTAAAAAAATTCTCTCTCTCTCTCTCTCTCTCTCTCTCTCTCTCTCTCTCTCTCTCCCTCCTCTTTAAAAAAAAAAAAAAAAGAAAAAAAGAACACATGCCCCACCACGTTATCAACTTCATGCCCACCAGTCTGCTTTCCTGACAAACCCACAGCAGTCCATGAACAGATGCTTTCTTTGCTAATGGACATGTATTTTTTAGTTATTTATAGTGCATTATGGAGTAGAAGGGCATCCTTCTTAATATTTTGTCCTGATACAAACTGACCTGACATGAGGAAATAAAAAAATCAGGGCTCAGGTGTTTGGATGCCAATTACACTCCACAGTTGATGTCAAGGGACATAAATAGCCTAGATAATAGCTGGTGACTACCTACTCTCTTTATCTCCTTGTCTGCCCACTTTCTTTACAACACTGTAATGCATAGTTTTGTAGGTTTACCTGCTATTACCACCAGTATCCATAGTAACAGGGTTGGGAACCACAGAAAGAATGTGTGTTTGTTTTTAGTGATATCAGCAGCACATAAATCAAAGCACCTTTTATGTCTCTAGGAGTTAATTCTCTTCATTCTCTTCTGACCAGAAGCTATGTAACTGCAATGTCATTGTCTTGGAATCATAACATTTCAGGTCTGAGGTCCTCTAGGAGGCAGTCTGAGCACCACTTTTATTTGCAGATGAAGACCTGAAATTCAGTAATAATGTATTTAATTAATTGTCCTGAATACTCTTAATTCTCTGTAATGACAAATATGATCATGAAGAACAAGGATATAACATGAGTCTGCCGGCAGACAGCCCACAATTCCTCACCTTCTCCCACTGGCTTACTCTGCCCTCATGGTTACAAGGTAGGCACCATTGTCCCAAATTGACACTGACATTTAGAGCAAGTAGAAGTATGGAAGGGGTGTCACCAGTGACATTTTTCCTGTTTATATTGAGAGTGCGCATCTGTACCACAGGCACCTGACAAACATCTTGTTTCATTGCTGGGAGCCGAGCACTGGGGCAAACACAGTTTCAGCTGAGCCGGAAGAAACTGGATTTAGCTCTGCCAAGCTTTGCAGTGCAAATGGGAAGGAAAGTGAAGCCTGGCTACAGTGTTAGATGAGAGAGTGACTGCCACACAGAAGTCTGAATGAAAGGCCATGTGGCTGGAGCTTGGAGAAGGGACAACCCCGGAGGCCAGGCACACATGGAGGCAGGCACCACTCACACAGGGCATCAGCCTTGTCCCAAGGGTATTTTAGTCTTAGGCAGAGGAATTGTTATTTTAAAGAGATGATAACAGGAATGTAGAAAGAGGGCAGATGGAGGATGAGAGATGAGTCCGGAGGCTTTTGCAGTAGAAAGAGAGCGTCCTGGGACTGTGGCCACACTGGTGGGAGGCATGTGGTGATGGCAGAGGAGGAGAGGAATGGGAGGGATTCAGTATCCACCTGGAGGTAAAACACCGAGGCTCTGATGACTGAGGAGCTCTAGGGCGTTCTAGAGTAAATTCCAAGAACCTGTCTGGAGCACCTGGTTGGATGCAATTGTGAAGATGGACATGCAGAAGGAGAAAAACTTATTGGTGGGACAGTTAAAGGATGGCTCTTGAATCTGGGGCCTGCTATGTTTAAAATGCCTGCAAAATATCTAGATGGAGTTCTCATAGGGATGAAGATACCTGAGTCTGGAGCTCAGAGGAGAGGCCTTGGCTGGAGACATAGAAATGAGTGTTGCTGACAGGGAGGTGCTAATCCAAGGCTTCAGAGACATTTAGGATGCTTTCACCAACCTTGAACTTAGTCTCAATTCCTAATGTCTGCATTTGAAAGACACAAGAGAATATAATTCATGTTCATTCTGTATGGATTCAGACTCTGCCAAAGACATACAACTGAAAGATTTCTACAGTTTGAAAATGATGTAAAGATGTTAGGGAGAATTGCAGGAGAATAAATTGCAGGGATGAGCAAGATTAAATGCTAGAGCTCCACTGGTGGGAGTGAATTTCAGAAAGATATTTTTTATGATGAAATCTAAACCAATCCTTTCTAAAGCAGAAAATGCCCGACAAGGTGAGAACGTGCAGACCTTGGTGTCCTACCACTGCTTTGTGTGAGGAAGCTGCTTTTGATAGAGCAAGTTCATATTCAGATTGAACTGGCCATTTATTTTGATCCTCCTTGCTCTTGTCACAGGCTTCAGCAGCATAGGAATGTCCTAGAAACATCAGAGGAGCATAAATGCAAACAGAAAGGATGCCCCAGGCCAGAAACCCAGCCTTCCTCTGCAGCATCTGATTTTGGTGGTTGTGATGTTTGGCTAGGAAGTAGGGGGAGTTGAGGACATCCAGGGTCAGTGACAGAGGACATTGGTGGACTTGGAGGTGTTTGCTTGTGTGGATGTCAGTCAAAACTGAGGCTTTTTTTAAAAAAAAAATTATGATGCAATATCTAAGAAAAGCATGAAGACTGATAATGGCAAACACAGTAGATAATCTGCACCCCTGGGGTGCACTGGTGCTCAGGAAGAGGCTTAAGACATAAAACATTATGAAGACACTATTACACCTCTTCATCCCATCTCCTTTTTGTATCCCATCCAGTCATCGTTACCCTGCATATGTGTGTCTGTCCTTCCTGTTAGTTTTTAGCCACTGTGATTTCTATCTGTGCATTTAGGAAGCATTTTGCAAGTTTGAAAATGTTATAAAATGTAATCATTTTTAAGAAAGTAACAACTTGTGTTTATTACTAAATATTATATTTGTGTGACTCACATTGATACATGTGGTTTTAATTCATTAATTTTCCTGACAAAACTACATATTATGACCATCTCAATTTACTTCCAGTAATTTCTTCAGAAAAGTAGTATGTGGATTTGAGCTTCTGCCTGAGTTGGGAGCCTTTGATGAAGCAGTGCAGGGTGTGTGTGTGTGTGTGGTGGGGGTAAATACCCCTGCCTCCCACTCTGAAAAGCCATTGGAGCAGGGAGAGGTGTTTACATTAAATAACATCCTGGGACCAAGTCCCTGGACCTCACATCAGTCTCAGCATAGCTCTCCTCACTGGCTCAGCCATCATGGTGCATGGGTCATGTACTGGTGGAGGCCAGTACATTCTTCATGGAGAGGCCCACCGAATGCAGCAGCCAGGCTTTGGTGGTCCAATCAGAGGCCTCTCCTTCCACATCATTTGAACAGCAGCTGAGGTCTGTCTGTCTTTTATTTGGAAAATAACATAAAATAAATGCTTCAGCAGCTTACTTCTAGTAGGAAATCTTAAATAATTATTTTGTATAAGAAATTCAATGTATACTCACCTCTGAATACAACCGTTTAGCAAAAAGGATAGTATTACTATATACACATATACACATAACTTAACATGTATTTATTACATTTTATGTTATGCTTAAACATAATTTAACATATATACATACTGTATGTATATATTTTATATAGAGGCACATATACACATACATCTAAGTCATGGAACAGATAAGCTTTGAGTTTCCCATTCTTAGAAGAAAAAAATATGATAAATGATGAAACAAGGGAAGAGGGAGAAATCTCAGGCAATCACTGTTCACTGGAGAAGGTTCACATCTGCACAGAGATTCCCTTTCATGCGTCCAGGTATCAGAATTAAAATCCCTACTTTGCATGCTTATTCGTAGGCTGTTGCTTTTCTGCCACTAATTGATTTTCTTTCAAGATGATTCCAACTCACTTCATGCTTCAGAAACCCAAATCTGGTGTTCCTGATGGCCAGGCCATTGTGCCCCACACTGACAGGGCAGGAGTGAGGCTCCCCCTCTGCTCTGTGGACCTGAGGCAGCTCCTGCACCATGGGGTGCCTCCAAAGTTCACTTCCCTGGAATCTTTTTATCTATCTTGTTCTGAAAAAAAGCTTTCCTTTCCCATGGAGCAGGCCTTTGCCAGCCACTCAGCTGCCCAGAGAGAGTTGCAAGCCTCTTTCTGTCTCCTTGTGGTTAATTTATCACAGAGAATGTGGTTTGCTGGGGAATCCAAATTAGAAGTGTCCTTACAGTTGTCATTAATCACCATCTAAAAGTGCTTCAGTTTCCAGTGCTGGGAATGTCTCAGAATGTCTGATGACTGCAAGGATGTGATGATGTAGACAGTGTGGTGTGAAGAAATTCGTCCCAGGCAGGACTGCCTGGGGAGTGTTCCAAAGGCTGAGGAGCTGTTTATAGGCCCAGACTCCTGTCCCCAAGGAGCTGGAATCAGAGCCTGTGGCGGTGGAATGCAGAAATTGGTGTCGTTCTCCAGCTTGCCAGATGGTGCCGGTGTGCCTGAGAGTGTGGTAAATACTGGCACATTGCATCTGATGTCCCTTTGCTCTGGCCTTAGTGGTTTTAGGGACTCTTGTGGGCCAGTGAGCTCTTAGGGTCACATAGAGGATTGACACCTCTGGTTTGGCTGAGTTTACTCTGTTAGGCACTGTAAATCCTGCATATTAAGAATTTCTTCATACCCCAGAAAACCACCATGCTGGTCACTCTAGATACAGACTCATGAGTCCAAAGAGAGCTGGCATCTTATAGATATTTCATTCAAACCAGTAGCTATTATGCTTCCTAGGAGCCAGGGTCAGTGTAGGTTCTTGCTGCAAATGTGATTAGTATTTTGGAGTGTTGCAAACACAGGGTATTTCACCTCCCTACAACACAATCAAGAGTGGACCTGAGTCTTCTCAAACCACTCAGAGGTGGTTCAGAGGAACATCTCACCAGAGGAAGTTCTGGTTGCAAAAATAACACAAAAATGCTTTGTGAATGGTTTAAGGAGATAAGTCTAAAGGGCAACTATAGGAATTTTATGGAAAAAAGAACGACAATTGAAAATAATTTGCTTTGGCAAATGGAGACACTTCCCTGCCTGGTGATGTGTAAGGGATTATCTACCCAAGAGCAAGAGCAAGTGCATAAGAGCTGGAGAGGAGGTGATTGAGGTCTTGCAGGAGACCTAGAGAAGCCCTAAAAGACACCTTGCAAAGGGCCTGTGAGCGAGATATCTGAGGCATGTATGGGATTCATTTTTAGAGAAATAACAATGTTCATTGTGGTGTTTTGAGCACCTCAAATGTGCCAAGCCCTCTTCTCAGCACTTGATGTACATTAACTTAGTTCTTCAGCAACTTTTGAGGTCAGTATTATTATCTTCCTGTTTGCATGAAAACTGGAGCTCAGCAATGTCAAGTGCCTTCTCCACAACATCTCAATGCTGGCCACCCTTGCAGCTGGAGTTAAAACCCAGGTTTCTTCCTCTGGACAGCTCTCTGTTCACCACTACCTCTCACATCTTCCTGCCCTCCGTAGGCATATGTGTCCAACCTCCTGGGTGGTGGGAACACCCCAAAACAACCCTCCAGAAGCAAAAGTAATGTGAATATATTTTCCTGGTCTTAATTGCTCTATTTAAAATTTTTAGTTTATTGGTAGGAATGCCATCACTTCCCCAAGCAGACTGGTTTCTCGGTTCTCCTTCATTTCTCCCTTCTGTCTCTCCATGGCAGTACGATGGAATACTTGTGGACTCATATGTAGCATGTCCTCACTGCTAGCACTAGGAATTGTTCTAATGAAACCCTCACAATAATATATGGATTGGGTCCTATTATTCTCCTTTGGGGAAAGAATAGCACAGCCTCATTATCACAGCTCAGGTGGCGCACCTGGCTTTAACACCCAACCTGTCACTTACTTGCTGTTTATGGAGCCTTCTGATGGTGTGGTTACCAGGGTGAGCTTGGGAGCCAGTGCCCCAGATTCAAATCCAGCTCTACCACAAACAGTCTCCCAACCCTCTCTGTTAAGCCTCGCCAAGGCTCAGCTGTAGGACCATCAGCCAGGCTCACACTGGTGGGCTTTGGACACTGATGGGGATGTGCATTAGTGGGGGATGCTCCAGTCACCACAGTCTCAGGGACCCTGACCTTGTTCTGGAGGAGGCCAGTGGGCACTCTGCACTCTGTGCCCTCAGGAATCCCTGTCTGGGTACAGGGGCAATACCTGTGGAGTTTTCATGTGACACATGTTTTCTTAAACTATTTGATCAATTGGTCATATTTTAAAATTGAAAGAGAAACTCAGATGAGGGTTACCATTTTTGCTTTGTGAGAATGTTTGTAATATTTTTATTTTTTATTTTATTTTATTTTTTTTAAAGAGAGAGTGAGAGAGGAGAGAGAGAGAGAGAGAGAGAGAGAGAGAGAGAGAGAGAGAGAATTTTTATTTTTTTTTTTAATTCTCGGCGGACACAACATCCTTGTTGGTATGTGGTGCTGAGGATCAAACCCGGGCCGCACGCATGCCAGGCGAGCGCGCTACCGCTTGAGCCACATCCCCAGCCCTGTAATATTTTTAGAAAAGATGATAAAGATTGGATAAGAAGGAGGATTTTTTATATAACAGAGCTGCATAATTAGGAGAAGTTATCACATTTCTCTGACTTTCTCTTTTCTCTGCCCATTCCCTTTTTGTATTTGACCTTGCTGGTGGTATTAGAAGTACAGAAACACCTGCTTTGGAATGATAGTGTGTGCTTATCTAACATTCCTAGAAAATCTATTCTATAATACAAATAAATATCCCTTCTTTTTATCCTCCTTGTTGAATGACACTACCAAATGAGATGTTAAATACAAGCTTGTGGGATGTGTTTAGTGGCTAACAAAGTGAATATATGAATATATTCCTGACAAAGCATGCTGCAGAAGCTGTAATCTCTGAATTTTGACAACCTTAGGTAGAATCATTTTAATAGAATATAATATACAACCTGCCTGAAATACTGTGATAAGAATTCAAAAAGTCTCTGAATGCAATGACCCAGTGCACTGAGTTAGAAGAGTAGGAATGGTCTTAATTTAAAATATTTTAGTGAACACTCTTTTTGAGGAAATATGAATAGTGAAGATGAGAACAATGTGATGATAAAGGAGAGGAGAGATCAGAACAGCGTGCAAGCTTGCAAGTATCCTGACACTATCGCCCAGCCAAGGGAATGGATGTCAGGTCCTGGGCTGCTCCTGGGGAAACAGATGCTTCCAGATGGCCTGGGTTGGCGTTCTTCCTTAAGTGAGCTTCCTTTACAAGTCTGCTTGTGTGCACTTGAGTCTACCTGGGAATGAATCACTGGGTGAAAGTGTGTGTGCCTCTGCAGCTTGATTGGAGATTGCTAAAACTTAAAGTCAGCACAGTGTGGAATTATTATTTCTTATAATCTTATCCACACACACACTTAGCTCTTTTCTAACAATCTGATAGGTATGGAATGCTCTCTCATTAAAATTGGATTTGTCTGATGCTAGAAAGTCAAGCGTTGTTTCACATGTTTATTGAACATTTGGCTTCTTCTGTGAATAATGTATTGAAACTTCAGCCATTTCCCATTCTTCCCAAGCCCACAATCCACAGGAATGTAGGAGATTCTTGGTGTGGGGGGCCCACTGGTCAGATGGGGCCCACAGAGGATACTCAGAGAAATAATAACACATCTACCTAGAAGTCTGGGACTCCCATCCTGATTCCCAGTCATGAGATGAAATTTATCATGAATATGTCTCCCATTCCCATTTACAGTTCTACGAGGACAAGGATTAAGGGAGATGAGAAGGATAAAAATGGATGACGAGGAGGGTGGAGTTTTGCTATTTTGACTTTGCCTGGAAAAATGGTCATGTCTCCCTGCATAAGTTTCCAAACTTTGAGGTTAATGAAAACTGTGTAATTTTCATTTTAACTTTATCTAACTACCTGCATTTTAGTTCACAATTTCAATATGTGACTCTCAAGGTGTTTCCTAGCAGGTGCAGAGGGAGCCATCCAGGGACTCAGCCTCCCTTCCTCCTTCCTCACTGCCAGCCTGCAAGAGATGAGGTCAAATGCATATTCTCAAGTGGTCTCCTTCCCTGCCTGAAATGCAGGCCTGGTGTTGTTTTCAACTAAAAGCAATACCTGGACCAACCGGCCCTCATGAGGTTCACGCTGTGTTGTATTTTCCTTACCAGAGACTGTTTTCAGCTCATCCCACACCTATTCAGAAAGTGGCAGTGAGTGACAGCATCGCCAGAGGCCCAGACCCACATTTATTAATGCTCAGGGAGGATTTGCAAGTTGAGAAGGCATCTGGGGAGGGGAAAAAACAGACTATTGGGGGAAAGAAAGATGTTTGTGGCTTAAATGGAAACACAAGGGGAGTTTTCCAAATCTGAGGTGTATAGAAGATGTGCCCAAAGGACTGGAATGAAGAATGACTACTGGGGCCCTGGCAGGTCCATCAGTTGCCTCTGCATCCACACAGAGCTGGGTTCTAGTCCTGCCCATGTGACCTTGGGTGACTCGGCCTTCTGAATCCCTGTATCCCACATTACCAGCTGTGAGCATTAGCTAAAATCACCTATTTTAAAGATTTAGTGTAATTCATTGGAAGACAGAAAATGCCCAATTAATGGTCCTCAACAGATGAAAAGGCTGTTTTTGTGTGGAAGTTGCTGACATCTCGCAGATCCACGAGTGACTCCCAAGTGACACCCCACATGAGTCAGATGAGAAGCAGCACTTTTCTTTGTTGTCCACGTTTGATTAGCAAGTGTAAATCATTAGTTGTGATTTGAGAGCTGTGGGAAGTTTCTGATGAATGGTGATGAGATCCATTAGTATGAAAATTTCTGTATTCTCATAGACTGGCGACTTACCCAGGTTTTAACCTGCCTCACTGGGCATGCATAACACATCTGAAGGTTGAGGGCCACAAGGTTCTAGACACTGTCAGTTAGCTGGGCAGTGTGTGTGTGCCTCGCGTCCAGATCTCAGAGGAACTGGCAATTCTGTTCTCAGCTAATCTGTCAAGAGACATCTTGAAGTCGAAGTTCTTGTGCTTGGTTCTGAAACAAGTAAAGGGTCAGCTGTGGCTCACACTGGGGCCACAGGGAAATATAGAGGAGCCTTGTGATTTTCTAATTTTTATTTTTTATAGTGAGCAAAAGAATGGGGACAGGAGGGAAGACAGGGCTCAGGTAGAGCTCAGTGTTGTTGAATGTTGGTGACTAGCGTGGGGTGCAAGGACAGTGAGAGCTGCAGGGGCAGGCTGTGAGTGAGGCCAGCATGGGCCCTCTCTGTGGCCTGCAATTACCCCTTGATGCAAGGACACTTTGTGCACTGTCATCTCTGGACACCTACAGGGTGTCCTTGTCAGTTTGTTTATTCTGTGTGTATGTGTGTGGTTTGCAGGTGCATCAATTTAAGATGGTGCATCACTGAGCTGGCTTTTCTCCCCTGGGGGTAAATGGCTTCCACTCTGAATGGGCTGTCTTCTTGCTCCCACAAGGGAGTTGTCTCTTGGCATCTTTAGTGGTGCAGTACTGTGTGAAGTGGGCCCTGAACTTGTAACCAGGTGCATCTTTGGCCAGCTAGCTACCTCACATGGAATCTGGCCCCTGTGCACCTGGCTGTGGAATGTAGGAAGTAGATAGGAGGACACAGTCTCTCTGCTAAAGAAAGAGGAGGACACAGTTCTCTCTGCTAAAGAGAGAAAAGCATAGGAGGTCTCTAGAAAGCTGGCCAGTGTACCATGGGCCCTCACCGCATGCTGATTGTCATTATTGTCTGTGAGCTTGGTTTTCTTTGTTTCCTTTTAGTGTTCAAATAACAGTTTTGCATGTGATTAAAGACTGGTGCCCTTGGGTGTCATGGATGTGAACAGACCCCTAAGTGCACCATGACAGGGTCTGGCTTTTGGTATATTCAAGGCAGTGATAAATCCTGGAGTGAAACCCTGTCTTTTTGGTGAGATGATTAACATCATATGGCAGCAAAGGCAAGAGTTCTCAGCATGGTGTGCAGAGACCCTAGCTGCTTCAGGTGTGTCACATCTGGGTATCCTCATCAGACACACTGCCCTGTCTGTTCCTGTGTGCTGATGTCTCCTGCTCCAGCAGGGCAGACATGGTGGAAGATGCTGCCTGCCTGTTCTCCACTCAATGACTCTTTTGCAGGTGGCTCTGGAGAACTGAATGGAGCCCACTCTCTGGATCACAAAGATGCTTTACCTCTGGCTCAGTCCCATCCAAGTGAGCAATGAGAGTAAGACTTTAGAGCAGACAGTGAAGCAATCAGTGTGAGATCGCTGAGGAAACCAAACATAACAAGAAAACCTCAATGAGTTTTTTCTGACCTGAGTTTTCCACTGTGAGTCCATGGATGGCAGCTGTTATGCAAAACAGTAGCAAAAGAAGCCTGGCAAAAGGAGAAGGCATATGTGGCTTGTCACTCCCTGCTTCCCTGGATGGCCAGGCTCTGGAAACAAGAGCACTCTTCATGCCAGTGCCCAGGTGCCAGCCCCCAGCTTGGTGTGTCCATTAGTCATGTTTTATATACATGGCAATTTCCAATGGAGAAATTTTAGAAAAAAACCTCTTGCTTACAGCTGCTGACAGACAGGATGTCTGTTCAAGTGTGCAGTCACTTCCAGCCCCCCACTTATGGGCAGACATATCTCCTCACTCTGTGACGTTGGATCTGTCCAAGTGTCTATGTTTGAACATCTGTTGGATGTGTGTTCTGGTTTTGAGTTTAGCTGTACAACTTGAATTTGCTCATTAGATTTAGTGAATATGTTGGATTAAAGTATGAAAAAATACTCTGCAGTCAGCTTTTCCCTTTGCTCTTCTAGATGGTTTGCTTGTTATAGAATAGTATAAGACAGATGGTCTAGAGCTGACCCACAGATGCATAGACCTGCACTCTGAAAAGCTATTCTGGCTTTATACAAAGAAAGACCTGGATGCCTGCTTATAGAGGCTTATTATTTATTCCATTCCATTTGGAGTGATTTGTTATTCGGCAATAGCTGACTTATTCACCCACATTGATCCTATCTCCTCTTACATCATTTTATCCTTCACTGTAAACATGGTGGAGAAACAGTTTATGTATCACCTTATAATATTCTCCAATTTCATTTGTATGTCATTTAAGATTGTGACAGACACCCAAGCATAACTAGCTGAATGCACAGGGCAAAGTCATCAACATACATGAATCCAGATATTAAAAGATTATTAGGATCCCTCTTTATTTAGCTTTCCAGATTCATTATTTTTCCTTGTAGCAGCAAGTTTGACCCCACAAGCAAGAGGATTTCATTCAACCAGTTTAAAATATTTGGAAGCAACAAGGCTTTTCTTTTTCAATGCTTTTTTACAAAAGGATCAACCTTGGTTTTAGTGATCTAGTTGAGGTACTTGTCTCTCCCTGACTGAGATGATGGAATAGGTTGGACTGATGGCTTATCCTGGGCTTCAAGCCCCTCTGCAGGCAGTGGTTGGCACTTATTTTAGTTACAACTAAACTAACTCCAGTTAATTGGGAATTGGGAAGAGATGGTTGGCCACAGGAAAACCAGTGCTTTTTTTATTTAGGAGAAGGGAGAGTGGGTGTCAAGTTAGCTAAAACTATAGGTAATTCATCCATTTGAACCATCAACTAAATTAGAAATGCTGGGTTATATTCTATCAGCTGGCCAATTTAACCAAGCATCTTAAATTCCAAAATAAATATGCCATCATGTCTCCTGTTTATTATTTATTCAGTTTTTTGAAACTGAATACTCTTTTGTACCAGTAATTCCATTGAATTATAACCATATCGTTGATCAATTCAGGTATGGTTTCTTTACCCAAAGCATTGTAATTTTAGCAGAAAATATAATTCATAAAGATGCAATTAATTATATACAATTATGATACAAGGAAGTACCCTCCAAGCTATGGGATTAATATGAATTCAAATTCATATTACTTCATTTGAAACACTCACAAAGAAAATAATAGTTTTTGAGACATTGGTCAGTCAATACTTCACAGTGGTCCCCAAGAAAAGGGAGACAAGCAAGCTGGTCCCTTATATTTGTCCCGTACTATTGCCCTGAGTTTCAAAACTGCCAGCTCCTAGAGGGGGACACAGGGAGACAATGGTGGACCATCTGAGTTGAACACAAAGAGATAGGGGTCTAGGGAGACCAAGGGTCTACATCTTGCAGACCATGACAGATAAGAAACAGAAAACCCCAGAGATCTTCAGTAGGACCTCCTTGAGTCCGCAGCAGACTAGTGATTATGCAGAGATGTGAGAAAGTGACCCACACCTCTACAGAAAGGGTGAGTGAGTATAGTGCTGACACTCACCTGGGGTTGGAATAGCTCCTGTCTCCACAGGCAACCTGGAAAATGTGTGATTCATGGGGACTGAGTAGTCTTCACAGATAGGTGTTGTCCCCAAAATGGGAAACAATCTGTTCTAGACTAAGCACTGGTCCATGTCTTCCTAACAAATCAAGAGAAAGACCAAAAAGGACAAAGCTATTTCCAAGTAACTTAATTAATTCCCCAAAACCAACCTTAAGAACATTTGTAGGTATACAAAAATATCCATTACCTGCAAGAGTAAAATGCATGATATCTGCCACCCAGGGATAAAACACTAGTCATGAAAAGAAACAAGAAAATATGATCCCATGGGAGGAGAAAGATCAATCCAATCAATCCAATCCAATTCATAAACAGCACAGATGTTATAATTGACAATTAGATAAAATGACTTGGGACTGTATCCCATATGTTTGAAAGTTAGCTAAATACTTGGAAGATATAAAAAGTCTCAAACTTCTAGCAATAAAAACTATGATGAGCAAGATGAAAGATACACTAGATGTGGCTAATGGCAGATTACATGCCATGGAATTAAAGATAGTACACTTGAACATATAACAATAGGAGCTATCCAAAACAAACTAGAGAAAACCAAAATACAGAGGAGTACATTAAGTGATTCATGCAATAATTCCAAAAAGAGTGGAAGAGAAGAAGGAGTGGAGAGTAGGATACTTGAAAGAATAAAGACGGAAATTTTCCAAATTTAATTAACTATAAACCCTCAAATCTAAGAAACTGAATGAAGCCCAAGAAACATGAAGAAAATAATAGCAGGGCCCATCGTAATCCAATTCAAACAAGTGATAAAAGAGAAAATAATTTGACCCAGCTATTGCCCTTCTCGGACTATTCCCTGAAGACCTTAAAAGAGTGTACTACAGGGATACTGCCACATTGGATGTTCATAGCAGCACAATTCACAATAGCTAGACTGTGGAACCAACCCAGATGCCCTTCAATAGATGAATGGATAAAAAAATGTGATATTTATACACAATGGAGTATTACACAGCACTAAAAAATGACAAAATCATGGAATTTGCAGGGAAATGGATGGCATTAGAGCAGATTATGCTAAGTGAAGCTAGCCAATCCCTAAAAAACAAATGCCAAATGTCTTCTTTGATATAATGAGAGCAACTAAGAACAGCAGGAAGGAAGAGCAAGAGTAAAAGATTAACATTAAACAGAGACATGAGGTGGGAGGGAAAGGGAGAGAAAAGGGAAATTGCATGGAAATGGAAGGAGACCCTCATTGTTATACAAAATTACATATAAGAGGTTGTGAGGGCAAAGGGAAAAAAACAAGAGAGAGAATTAAATTACAGCAGATGGGATAGAGAGAGAAGATGGGAGGGGAGGGGAGGGGGGATAGTAGAGGATAGGATAGGTAGCAGAATACAACAGTTACTAATATGGCATTATGTAAAAATGTGGATGTGTAACCAATGTGATTCTGCAATCTGTATATGGGGTAAAAATGGGAGTTCATAACCCACTTGAATCTAAAGTATGAAATATGATATGTCAAGAGCTTTGTAATGTTTTGAACAACCAATAAAAAAAGAGAGAAAATCATAAAAACAAACAGCTGCCATCATTATCTTCATGGTTCTGTACATAACAACAGCAGTTTTCTCACTGGAAACATTGCAGATGAGGAGGCAGAGAAACCAAAAATTATAGTCCTGAAAGCTCAAAAATAATCAAAATAAACTGTTCACCTAGCATTCTAACCAGTGAACACCTTTCACAAGCTAAAACAATGCTAATTATGTTTCAGACATATGACAGGTGGAGTAATTTGCCAGTAGGAGACATTCACTTCAAAATTCCTTTCTTTATAATTTTTTTAATTTAAATTTTATTTGTAAGTGACAAACACTGAGCATAGGCCTTTGTGGGGCACAATGTGATGTTTTGATACATGTTTATAATGTAAAATGTTTAAATCAGACTAATTATCAAATCTCTCGAGTCGCCTTTTTTTGTATGTGGTAAAATGTTTCACATCTACTTTTTCAGCCACTTTGAAGTGTACAATGCTTTCTGTTTTATTATAGTCACCACTGTATATAGTGGATCACTTAAGGACATACTTCATGCAGGAGAAAAGTGTCCCATGGAACTATGGATCTGCATGAAGGAATGAAAGACTGAGAAATGGTGACTCCATTCCCGCCCCCCACACCCCTCCATTAGAATCTCTTTAAATGATAACACTTTGATACATTGCAATAGTCTCAGAGCAGCCCCACACACATGTTGATCAAATAAAAGGAGAAAAAAAACCAATAATTTTGTGGTGGCAAAATCTTGAAGACTTACCTTCACCATAGGCTATGACAAGGATATGACAAGACACTGCATCCCTCTGTGGCATTACTAGCAATGCTTTACTTTAATGTAGTCATGTAAAAATGCCAGTGGAAAATGGTACATTCTTCAAAATAATTGAAAAGTATTCCTGAAACATTTAAATTTTATCAAAGGCAAAAATAATAAACAGTCATGGATCCAGGAGACTTAGGAGATGCTACAACTAAATGCCTGGATTGAATTCTGCAGCCAGCAAAATCATTAGTGGTGAAATTCCATTGGCTGGTAATGTCTGATGACACACCAGTGCTAATTCCTGCTTTTGACTGTTGTGTCATGGCTGTGTGTGATGTCAGCATCAGTGGGGATTGGGTGAGGTGGCCATTTTCTCCTACAGCTTTTCTGTAAATCTGAAATTATTTCATATAAAACAATGATGAAATGGGCAGTGATACATAACAAGAGATCACTCTAGAAAATAGCAGAATGCTGACACAGCTTGAAAGATAGCAACACTTTTCCTGGATAGTCCATGGTGAACTCAGATCTGAAGAGTGAGCAGGCACCACCAAAGAACTGTGGATGAGCTGTGGTTCTGGGTGTTCACTGGACTCAGAATGGACACTGAGTTACAAGCAAACTTACGTTAAGTCTAGCACCATTCCATGGAAATGAAGAGGTTATGGCATTACAGAGAACTCTTTCAATGTGATTTTCACCAATACACCTTCACTTGGTTTTTATGGTGCTGGGGAGGAAACTCAGACCCTTGTGTGTGCTAGGCAGGAGATGTGCCACTGAGGTACATCTCCAGCACTAACTGCAAGTTCTTCCTCTGCAAGAAAGGCTGAAATATCTCACCATCAACATCTTGCATCCTGCAAGTTGGGCACATGGAGTATACAGATGATTCCTTTCCTGTAACCTTCATCTTCTTGCCAAGACTTCAGGCCCCTTCTTAATGAACTAACTAGTGAAGGTGGGGAGTAGAAATTTGTGTTGCTGGATCAACTTTCCCCCTAGAAAGTCTATTGTGAAGCCTTCTTCTTGTGAAGTCTGAAATATTACTGTGATTTTTTAATATTATTTTTTAATTGTAGGTAGACACAATACCTTTAGTTTATGTGGTGCTGAGGATCGAACCCAGGGCCTCACATGTGCTAGGCAAGCACTGCACTGCTGAGCCACAACCCCAACCCTATTACTGTGATGTTAGGAGTATCGTGCTCACCTGTAAAAGCCAGTCAGGCAAGAACTGAGCTCTTAGATAGTAAGTATGGCAAAAAGTAACTGACCATCATCAGGGGCTAAGTAAACATTTGTTTGAAGACTCTTTCCATCATCTCCTGACCTAGAAGAGTTAAGTCACTTCTACTTCAGTAATGAGCAGGATCTTGTTAGTAGAAGAATATTTTTGAAATGCATGATCATAATGTACCCAAGTACTCAGGAAACTGACAAGAAATCTCACCTTATCATCTGAGTTACAATATCAATGTTTTCATCACTAGATGACAGTGTAACGGTGTGTTCCCAGCATGATGAGCACTTCAGAATCACATTTCCTCTCATGTTTCAATAATGAAGCCTCCCCTGATGTTTATAGCTACTCCTTCCTTCCCTCTGAACACTTTTCATTTCACTTTTACAGTTGTGGTTGTGTGGCCCTAGGAAACCCATGGCTGCACACGGGAGTGCATAAGAGAACGATCTGCTCTCATGTGTGCAGAGCCACTGAAGTCACACCTGGGAAAGGAGATTTCCAGTCACAGCCCACTTAAAAATTGTCTTTGCCACAGGGACATAATTAGAAGGGATAGCAGAGAGTTCCCTGAGGTGGGAATGTATTTTTTCCTATACCGTCTTCAGCATACATTTCAGTGAAGTCTGCTCTGGTCATTTCAGACCAGTTCCTCACATATGGTATCCCAGACTTGCTATTGTCACTGGTTGGGCTTAGCTTAGTCTATACTTAGCTTTCATCAAACTCTCTGGGCATCAATTAAATGCAGGTGAGTAATTGTGTATATAACCTCTCCTCCTCCAGATGCCTGAGGTTTGTTTTCAACATTTCCAATATAACATACCCTCTTTTCTTGGCCACTATCCCAGTGTGACTTCTTAGTTGATTTGAAGTCATAGAGGAATTAGAAAACTCTGCTGCTCCTACCTCATTATATATCCTCTATCTAGGAGCCCTCCCAACACCAACAATTGCCTGGAAATATGTCCAATTTAATTTCATCATTCATTTAGTATTTTCTGCAGGGTATGGAGACAAAAACTTTCCACACTAATACTCATTGTTGATAACATTGGTATTGATAAAGGTAAGTAGAACAGAGCAGTTAATATGTAAATCACACACTGATTTGGTTAGGCATTGACTCTGAAGGAATGTGTTAGGCCATGATTGGTACAACAAGTATCTGAACAAACCATCAGTCAACGATAATCTCCTAGTCCGACTTAGAGTATACCATGATAGTTAGCGAGAGAGTCAGAGACTGGATGGTCCCTCTAGAATCTGGTGCTGGCAGACAAACCTCCTTCATTATGCTTCCATGATTCAAAAAATTGCTTCTGCAACACCATGTCACCATATTTGTTTCCCTTCACTGGATCCTGACCATTGGTAGTCTATGGAAAATGACTTTCCATATCATGTGTAAAAGATGCTTGTGGGAGGGGTTTCCAGATTTGGCCATAGTCCTAAAATCATAGATGTCTTTGCAAGTTATGAATCTAATATAAGATTAGGGTTCAGTTGAAAATTGAAGCACTACACAGCTAAAACAGGTCATTAATAATTAATATTTGGGCATTTTTTAAAAGTGTATGATCTTTGTGGTATTTGTTTTTTTAAGCAGGCATTATAGGTTGACTATCTCTCACTTGAATTACTTGTATTTCAGATTTTTTTGAGTATTAGAATATTTGCATGAGTATAATGAGATATTTTGTGCGTGGGACCCTCATTTGAACTCTAAATTCAATTATGTTTTATATTCACTTTCTATACAAGCCTGATAGTAATTTTTATATAATATTTTAATGTTTTTATGTGTTATTTTTATTTAGGCATGAAAGTAGAATATATTTGCAAATTATAAATATATAGAGTATTACTTATTATAATTAGGATCCTATTCTTGTGATTATATATAATGTGGAGTTACCTTAGTTGTGTATTCAAATACAAGGCTTGGAAACTTATGTCTGATTAATTCCACTGTCCTTCCTATTCTCCTCCCCCTACCTTACCTTCATTCCCCTTCCTCTAACCCAATAGAGGGTTATTCTTCCCCTCCCCACATATCAGAGAAAACATTTGGCCTTTGTTTTTTGGGGGGATTGACTTATTTCATTTAGCATGATATTTTCCAGTTCCATCCATTTACCAGCAAATGCCACAATTTCCTTCTTTTTATGACTGAGTAATATTCCATTGTATATATATAAAATGTTTTATTTATCTATTCATTCATTGAAGGACATCTAGGGTATTTCCATAGCTTGACTATTATGAATTGAGCTGCTGCAAACATTGATTTGGCTGTGTTGCTGTAGTATACTGATTTTAAGTCCTTTGCATATGGGCTGAGTAAGATAACTGGGTCAAATGGTGGTTCCATTCCCAGTTTTCTAAGGAATCTCCATACTGTCTTCCATAGTGGTTGCACCAATTTTCAGTCCCAACAACAATATATAAGAGTACCTTTCTCCCCATATCCTTGCCAACATTTATTGTTACTTGTGTTCTTGATCACTGCCATTGTTATGGGAGTGATCTGGAATCTCAGTGTGGTTTTAATTTGCATTTCTCTGATTACTAGTGCAAACCATCACTTCAGGTCAAGTGTGGGATTTTCAAGTTGTGGTGTCATGTTAGTGCTCAAAACATTTTGGATTTTTAATCCCTTTTAGATTTCAGATTTTCTGATTAGGAATAATCAATGACCCATCTAAAATAATAATACTTATCCTCACTCACTCCTCCCTTACACTGATTTATTTAGATTTTTTTGCATTTATTGTCACTTGGCATGTTATATATTGCTTTGACTGTGGTCTGTCTTACTCCAAAGGAGCTCTTTGAATGCAAGAATTTTATTTTCCTCACATCTGTATTATCTGAGTCTGGACACATACTTGACATATAGTTGGTGCTCAACTGATGCTTTCTGTTTATGAAAATCAGTATCATCACAGTCTATTGCACTATGCTACCACAAGGCTAAGGTGGAGATACATGAACTGGTCAATGGCTGGGATAGCTCAGCACTGTGGAGATAATACTTATGTCTTCCAAACACATCACATTTGCAGAATGAGCTTAAAAAAAGGAGAACTATTTTAGTTTTGTAAAAAATAATGTCCTTCTGATGTGCTTGATACCACCTATCTCTCTTTCTATCAATCTATCTATCCATCCATCCATACACCCACTTGTGTTTCATATTACATCATAAGTTGTGATGTGATGATTCAAGATGTTGGAGTAGAGGAAGGCTGTGCATGTCCACTCGCTCTGTGACTCAGGATTCAATGAGCAGGAATATACTTCTCAGCAAAGTGAACGAAAGAGGAAATCGACTGAAACTCAATATTGGACAGTCAGACACTCTTAGAGACTCAGATATTTGGGTGCATAGAACAAAGGTCAGGAAAGAGTACAATGAAACCAAGAGAGTGGTAGCAGCACTGACACAGATGCTGGTTTCCTGCAGAGGGGAGACAGAACACAGAGAATCACAGTAGATGAATGTGATATGGAAAAAACAAAACATAGAACAGAAAATCAGCCTGGACTTAGCTGATCCAGTGGCTGCACAGTGACTAGTTGTTTGAAAAGTGCTCTGATTTTCTCAACTGGCAAGTGGAGAGCAGAGGAGGAGCCATCTTGAGGAGGTCATGCTGCAGTGGGAGTCAGGAGGTCATAGGGAACATTGCCATTCTGTCCCAGCCACTGTCTCTCATGTGACCTAGGGTACAGAACATGAGTGGAACAGGAACAGAGAAGATGGTACCTACAGGGGTTCAAGTTAGAGATATGAAACAGGTGGAACCTCACTTTATCTTTGAGTCTGGTGGCTCATGTGAACAGTAAAAGACAGGAAACTGAGTAGGTGGGTGTGAACACTCTGGTCCTAAACCTGTGAAGGTCACATTTGTGGGAAGCAGAGTTGAGAGACCTGGGAGAGTTGACTCAGGAGTGGAAGCTCCTGAAATCCAGACTCCCAGAAGAAATTGCCATCTGCTGGGCCCTGGGGGTGTGTTGATCTAATCTCTCCAGGGAGGATTTTGTTGTGACCACCTAAAAAAAGGGTGTGATTAGACCTGAGCCCAAGTCACCAGAACTCCCCACTTGGAACCCTGCAACAACCCCACCTTGGAAGTGCATCCTTCTGGTCTGTCTGGACAGAACTCCTGTTGACACTGTTTCCAATTCTGTCCTAATTTACACTGATGAGAAGGGAAGCTGGGCACTACTTCAGCCACCAGTGTTAGGTGACTCCAGCTGGCAGCTCAGTGAACAACACAAAAAGAGGAAGGGTATAACAATGCCCAGCCCTTGTTCTCTCTAAGGGGTACACAGCCCAAAAAGAAATGGAAAGGACATTCAGGCATAGATAGTGTCCATCCATCCTCAATGACAGTTCTGACTACCTCAGTTAAGAAAATTCTTTAAGATTTGTGGAGACACACACACACAAACATACACACACTTCTTCCTTTCTTTTTATTTTAAACATTTTTGGAAATGATTATTATTTTTCTTTGCCTTGTCTATTGAGGGTTAGGGTTTTTGTTCATTTTGGTTTGATTTTTGTTTGTTTCTTTTGTTTCCTTTTCTTTCTTCTCCTTCTAATAGCCAAATTCTCTCTCTCTTTACTTGGTTTTTTCTCCTTCTACTTTACAGTCATCTCTTGCTACATCTGTTCTGTGTTCTCTATGTCCATATTTTAACATTAGAAGATTTCTTTTACCTTACTATCATATTTTCTTTTTTCCTAATGAACTGTATTTTACCATCTTCTAAAACTATATGGTTTATAAAACTCCTGTCACTACCATTTGTGTTATTACAATTATTAATAAATGGCATAGTTGACACCTGCTGTTTACTTTAAGGCTAGATCATGTTCATGGTTATTTATTTTTTTGCTGTTGGAAATTTCTGACTCCACCATTTCTGTTTGTGGTAATATATGCTGTAGATGCCATAATAGGCACTTGGTATTTATTATAGTGTTTTATATTATTTGCTTCTGTTGATGGTGTTGTTTGTTATTCCTTTTTTGTGAGGTGCTGGGTATCTTGATACTATAAGTTCACAGGGTAGACTGTTACTGAGCTAAACCCAGACAAGTGACAGTGCACTTTGCTACACACACAAACTAACCATGCTCGAACATCAATAATACTTTCATATGAAAAACAGAATAGACAAAACTCCCATGCAAATGCACAATACCCAGGTAGGAACAGCTGTTGGAACCCACAGGTCCCACTCATAGATGTCCATGCCTACAGCAAAATCAGAGAATTAACACAAAGGCTGTGTGTGCAAAATTTATGAGAAGTAAATCTAAATAACTTGCATACAATATTAGAATATATGCAGTGTTAAGTGAAGAAAAGAAGTGAGAGTGGGTGTACCCCTGTATGCAATATGATTATGTGTGACACAATTGCCACACTTAGAAACCTACAGAAAAAGCAAAATTCTCAAGCTCTGAAACCCTATACACTCATCAGAATACACTAATCATCACCAAATAAATAGGTAAGAAAATAAACTACAAAAGCCACTTGTAAATACTTTGAAAAAATTATAAAAACCTCATCCAGAACACTTGGACAAGAGAAGGCTGTGACTTAAAAATACCCACAGATAAGAATGGAAAAGAAAATCATCCCATGAAACCAAATGTAGGAATGCAAGAAACATGAAAAAATAAGGTAAGTAACAAAACTCGCTAAAGTTCATAATTCACCACTAACTCAAAGATGGTGAGGTCAAACATCAGATGAAGAATTCAGAAGAATGATTATAAAAATAAGTAATGCATTCCAAGAGAATACAAATACAACTGAATACATAAAAATTGTATAAGATATGAATGAGAAATTAAATAAGAAAATAGAGATATTGAAATTGTACCAAACAGAAATCTTGAAAATGAAATACACAATAAATCAAACTGTTCAGTTGAAATTCTCTTTAATAAAATAGACCATGCTAAAGATAGAGTCTTAGAGCTGTTAGGCAAAGTTGCCAGCCTTGAACATTCAAAAAGTATTAAAGAAAATAAGTAACAATGACCAGAATATGCAAGAAATCTTGGACATTATTAAAGATCAAATTTAAGAAACATTGGCATTAAAGAAAGTGAGATAGAGGCTAATCACAAGAATAACCTCTTTCAGTAAATAATAACAGAAAATTTTCCAAACATAGAGAATGAGATGGATTTATAGATACAAGAGCATTCAAAACCCCAAATAGACAAGTTCAGAAAAGAATTTTTCCACAACACATTACAATTAAAATGTCTAAGGTACAGAATAAATATCGAATTTTAAAAGCCTCAAGAGAAAGTCCTCATTTAGACATAAGACAATCAGAATTTACTTCTGCTTTGTTAGAGCAAACTCCTAAATTCCAGGAGAGTTGGAAATTATGTGTTTCAAACCTTAAAAGAATATAACTGTCAACCAAAATTTCTATATTCAACAAAGTTATATTTCAAAATTGAAGAAAAAATAAAAACATTTGAAGATAATCAGAAACCAGAAGGATTTCTGACTACTAATCCAGCACTACAGAAAATACTTAAAGAAATACTACACAGAGAAGAAACAATAAACAACACCCAGAGCTCTAAAAGAGATACATATCATTTGAAGAGTAATAGAGCAAATGAGAAATAGAACCAAATTAAACTTTATTAATAAATCAGAATGCCAGAAATCAATGAATATCTCTGTTGTAGAATTGAATACAAATGGTCTTGGATCTCCAATTAAAACACTTAAATTGTCACAGTGGATTTAAAACAAGAACCGAATATATGTTATTTAAAAGAGATCTACCTTACAGGTATAGGCAATCACAGGCTGAGAGAGAAAGCATGGAAATTGATATACCATGCAGATGGACCCCCCAAAACAAGCAGGAGTAGAGACTCTGTATCCAACAAAGAAGACCTCAAGCCAAAATTAATCAGCAGAGACAAAGAAAGGTACTTTATACTGATAAATGGAACAATATAATAAGAAGATATAATGGTAGTAAATAATTTATGCCCAAAATGTTGGTGCACCTAATTACATAGAAGAGCCACTACTCAAAGGATAAGCACTTAGGCAAGATAATAAAACAAAAAGGACAGAAATAGGAAAGTAAATATTTAAATTATCACCATTTGCAGATAATACCATATACTAGAAGATCCAAAAAATCCACCAGAATACTTCCAGAACTTATTTAACAAATTCAGCAAAGTAGCATGTTACAAACCAACAAAAAGTCAGTATTTTTCTTATGCACCAATAATAAATATGCTGAGAAAGAAATGAGAAAAACAAACCCATTTAAAATAGTCTCAAAACATCTAAGAATATATGTACTCAAGCAAGGAAAAGACCTCTGCAAAAAAAAAAAAAAAAAAATATATATATATATATATATATATATATATATATATATATATAAAACAATGAAGTAAAAATGAGGAAGACACAATAAGATGGAGAGATCCCCCCATGTTCATGAATGGAGAAACCGCCCCCCACGTTCATAGATAGGAAGACTTAATATTTGTTAAAAGACCATACTACCAAAACCAATATAAGATTCAATGTGGTCTCCATTAAAATGCCAATTACAATTTTCACTGAATTAAATTAAACAGTCTTGACATTTATTTGGAAGAATAAATATCCCAGGATAGCTAAACCCATTCTAAGCCAAAAAAGCAATGCTGGAGACATCTTAATACCTGATTTCAAATTATTACACACAGCTTTAGTAATATGAACTGCATGGCATGGGTATTAAAAGAGATGCATAGGCCAATGAACAGAATAGAAGACACAGAGACAATCCCACACAGATATAGTCATCTGATCCTTGACAAAGGTGCCAGAAACTTATTGGAGGAAAGAGAGTCTTTTTAACAAATGGTGCTGATAAAACAGGTTGTCCATGTGTAGAAGAATGCCACTAGACCCCTATTTCTCACCCTGCACAAAAGTCAACTCCAAATGTAAAAAGACCTGGGAATATATGAAATAAGAATCTACAAAATGGGCGGGGGGAAACTTTGCTAGCTACTTTTCCATAGATGATAAATATGCAGCATATAAATGTTATTGCTTGGATGTGAAGTGTCCCCCAAAAGCTCACATGTGAGACAGTGCAAGAAAATTCAGAGGAAAAATGATTGGGTCATAAGAGTCTTACCCTAGTCAGTGATTTAATCCCCTGATAGAGATTAACTGAGTGGTAACTGCAGTGGTGGGCTGTGGCTGGAGGAGGTGGGAATTGGAGGCATGGTTTTTGGGTATATGTTTACTCTCTCTCTACTTCCTGTTTTTCATGTGAGCTGCTTCCCTCTGCCACACTCTTCCACCATGTTGTTCCTGCCTCACCTGGAGCCCTGAGGAATGGAATTGACCTACTATGGACTAAGACCTCTGAAACTGTGAGCCCTTAAATTAACTTTTCCTCCCCTACAATCCCTAGTCACAGCAGCCAAAAAGCTGACTAAAACAATAAAGAACTAAAAAAAAAAAAAAACCCAATTAATAAATGGGTAAATGAACTAAACAGACAATTCTCAAAAGAAGAAATACAAATGGCCGGAAAATATATAAAATACTCTCCACTATCTTCAGCAATTAGGGAAATGCAAATAAAAACCACACTGAGATTTTATCTCACACTGGTTAGAAGGACAGCCATCAAGACTACAAGCAATAACGAATGCTGGGAAGTACATAGAAGAAAAAAGAACACACTTTTACACTGCTGGTAGGATTGTAAAGTAGTATAACTGCTATGGAATGTTTATGGCAGTTTTTCAAAAGAGTAAGAATGAAAATACTTTCTGACCCAGTTCCTCATTATTTATACTAAAGAATTGAAGTCATCACACTATGGTGATACATGTATACCTATATTGATAGTAGCACAATTCACAAAAGCCCAACTATGGAACCAGCCAAGGTATCTATCAATGGATGAATAGATAAAGAAAATGTAGCACTAACACAATAGTGTTTTATTCAACCATAAAGAAGAATAAAATTCTATCATTTGCAGGGAAATGAATGAAACTCAAGAACATTATGTTAAATGAAATAAGCAGAACTCAGAAAGTCAAGGGTCATGTGTTTTCTCTCATATGTGGAAGCTAGAGAGGAAAAAGGGAAAGAAACCTGTCAGGGGATCTTGTGAAAACTGAAGAGAGATCAGTAGAGGAAAGTGATAGGGGAGGGAGGAGTGGAGGAATAGGGTAAATAGTAAGGAATAATATTGGCAAACTATAGTGTCATATGATGTGCATGTTCAAATTTGTTACAACAAACCTCATCATTACATATAATTATAATGCAGCAACAAAAGAAACTACAGAAAACCATAAGTTGTGAGGTGGCAGCCATTCCAAGGAACAGAGCTCCTTGTCCAATAGGAGCACCAGGGTAGTCTCTCTTCCAATTGCTTTCCACTGAGCTTAGATTAAACAAAAAGCTAACAGACACCAGGGCTAATGAATGATCAGAGAAAAAGGAAGGGAAGATAGGCAGTTACCAAGGAAGGCAGTGTTTAGCGGATTGGGGACATGCCTTGTACCTTTCATATTTGAATCCCCATGTTGGTTATTAGTCAATATTCCATGCAGTGAATGAGGAATCTACTGAATTAGAGACAGCCTGACCTTGGACTGCAGTTTTGAAGAATACTGCCCAATAAAGCTTAATAAGTTTATTTTCTTGTTGAATGAAATTATCAAGAGAGAATAAAAATTTAAAAAGCTCAATTTAATTCAAAAGGATTTTATGGGGTCACTGAAAATAATATGGTCTATCACATTGACACTTATCTATTTTGCTTATGTAAATCAAAAGTATTAAGTGACAAGCTTACTGTTTACTCTCAGACTAATATTTTTATTTTAATGGAAAACTGTTCTACTCAGAAAATGCCTCTGTAGCAATATAAAATGTGAGTAAGTCACAGAAGACCATTCTTTTAGATAAACTCCAAATTCAGCATTTTGTTTCACAAATGTCTTAGGTAGCAACTTTGAGAGATTCAGTAAATATCAGAATATTTGGAGGATGGATTTTCCCTTTCCTCTTTCCTATCCTCAGGGAAGCACTGTGGACTCTGGCTGTCTTAGACTCCTGGGGAATGCTGAGGGTCAGACCACCACACTTGTTACACATGACACCCGGGAGGGCTGGGCTTCTTGCTCAGGGCCCCATATGGCCACTCAGCTGCTCCAGTGTCCCTTTTACACATCTGTAAAAAGAGGCAGGGAAAGGTGAGTTGCTACCCAATGGGCTTACCCTTGGGAAGCAGCTGAGCTAGGGGTCAATCCACAACCATAAGCCATTTGCCATAAAGTGAAATAGATGGAGAATGACTAATTAATAAAACTCCAAGAAACTGAAGTCAGACTCCCCATGGAGAGCATGAAGAATTCCTAGAATTTTCAGAAGAACTATTTACTATATAATATTATAATCAATGTTAATATATTAAGCTCATTAAATACATTTTAATGAAAACCTATTAAATGTATTGATTTAGCATCCCTCAAGTCTGTAGGCTGGCTGGCCTCCTGGTGTGGCTGTGCTTCTGGGGCAGCTGGCCCTGCTCTACCTGTCCCTTGCCTCCCTCGGACCAGCAGGCTTCATGGCCTTGCTTTGCTGGGCAGATGGAGGAGAAGCCAAGAGGACAAGGAGAAGACTCATGCCTCGTAGAACCTGGGCTCAGAGGTGCAACACCAACTCCTCTCTCTCTATTGGCCAAAGTGAGACATGGTTGAACCTGAAGACATGGGGGCCTGAATAGGCTGAATGGGTGTCGTCCATGGCAACGGGGTGAGATCATGGGCAGTGATGGGATCCACATGGTCTGTCATGGGGTGCTGAGGGATGCTGGGACAGTGTGCACATGCCTGTCTGGAGATGGTGAAAGAGCGGTACATCAGGGAGGTGAGCCTCACGCAGCCAGCAAGCTTCCCGTCCCTACAGAGCAGGCAGGAGATGTCAGTTTTATGTGTTTTGGGGTTTTTGTTTGTTTGTTTTTATACGTTCAACAACTTCAGCCGCCAGACTTTCAGTTTTTCTTTAAAGTTATCCCAGACCCTAGTTTATTTTCCCATTCCCCTCACAACCTCTTATATGTAATTTTGTATAGCAATGACCCTTCATTTCCATGCAATTTCCCTTTTCTCTCCCTTTCCCTCCCATCTCATGTCTCTGTTTAATACTAATCTTTTCTTCCTGCTCTTCCTCCCTGCTCTGTTCATAGTTGCTCTCATTATATCAAAGAAGACATTTGGTATTTGTTTTTTAGGGATTGGCTAGCTTCACTAAGCATAATCTGCTCGAGTGCCATCTATTTCCCTGCAAATTCCATGATTTTGTCATTTTTTAGTGCTGCGTAATATTCCATGGTGTATAAATGCCACTTTTTTTAATCCATTCATCTATTGAAGGGCATCTGGGTTGGTTCCACAGTCTAGCTACTGTGAATTGTGCTGCTATGAACATCCAATGTGGCAGTATCCCTGTAGCATGCTCTTTTAAGGTCATCAGGGAATAGTCCGAGAAGGGCAATAGCAGGGTCAAATGGTGGTTCCATTCCCAGATTTCCCAGGAATCTCCATACTGCTTTCCAAATTGGCCGCACCAATTTGCAGTCCCACCAGCAATGTACAAGTGTATCCTTTTCTCCACATCCTCGCCAGCACTTGTTGTTTTTTGCCTTCATAGTGGCTGCCAATCTTACTGGAGTGAGATGGTATCTTAGGGTGGTTTTGATTTGCATTTCTCTGACTGCTAGAGATGGTGAGCATTTTTTCATGTACTTGTTGATTGATTGTATATCCTCCTCTGAGAAGTGTCTGTTCAGGTCCTTGGCCCATTTGTTGATTGGGTTATTTGTTTTTATTGTCTAATTTTTTGAGTTCTTTGTATACTCTGGATATTAGAGCTCTATAGGAAAGGTAGCAGAATACAACAATTTCTAATAGGGCATTATGTAAAATTGTGGATGTGTAACCAACATGATTCTGCAATCTGCATTTGGGGTAAAATTGGGAGTTCATAACCCATTTTAATCTAATGTATGAAATATGATATGTCAAGAGCTTTGTAATGTTGTGAACAACCAATAAAAAAATAGAAAAAAAAAGAAATTCTTATTTCATGGTCTGCTTCTGGGAAAACAAACCTTAGGGTTTATATCTGGAGTTGCTGTGTGATTCCATTAATCCATTTGTTTCTACCTATACCAACAAAAGAAATACCACATATTCAAAAAAAAATAAAATAAAGTTATCCCAGACCAAGAAGAAAGATTGAAGAAATATTTTAGTTCCTTCTGTACCTTTCTTTATAAGGATAAGAAAAAGTTTTTTTTTTATTTTTTTATTTTTCCCTATTCCAAGCAGATGGTTAGAATTCAGTTTCTTCAGAGCACTATGGTTTCATTTGAGCCACTAATTAAACTTTTTTTCCAATATTGGTTTCATAAATCTTGAATACAGAGTGCCTGTAAATTTGACTTAGTTCTGGTTTTGGGGTTGGTAATGTGAAAAGGTCATATATTTTGTAAACATTGTCATTGAAACCCACCACATGCAAATTAAGATTTGGAGAGACTGATTAAAAATGAAGTACAAAGACACATGATAATATGCACTTATGTAGGTTTTCTTTTACAGTAAAAAAGAAAGGTAAAAGGAGAAAAAAAGGATGATGTTTAAACACAGTTATGAGAAGCAATAGCTCAATACAAAGGCCACAATGACAGTTGAGCCACCTGTCCCCTGGTGCCCACTGCTGCTCACAGCTCAATTTCCTCACCAACATGGCCCCGTTGATTGGAAGGATTGGCGAACTCAGCCTAATTACCTGAGCCATTTTAGAATTTGGAAGTAGTTTGTATGGAGTATGCTAATATGTAATCCTTTTCTTCACCTAGATTTATAGTTTTTGTTGGATGGGAGTTTCATATATGGAGTGCCAAGTATGTTTGAGAAGAGAATGCCTTCCCACTTGCATTCAGATGCAGAAAGCTATTCCCATCCTGATTTACTACCATCTGATCAGAGCCAGTCCCTCTTCAACCATCACAAATGATAATTTATGTCATAGAGTATGCAACTCCATATTTCTCATCAAGTTTTGAATCGAACTTGAATTTATATCCTTCATTTCAGAATTATATATACATGTATGTATGTATATATGTGTGCGTGTGTGTGTGTGTGTGTGTACATGTATATGACTATCATTTAAAGGTGGCTGAATGTATTATAAAATCTTTTTAAATGTAAAAAAAAAATGATCCATCTCCTCCTAACTAAAAACAAAAAGTCAGGAGAAAACTAAGGCAAAGAGATAATGAAATAATGTATTTATTCTTATTTATGGTATTTATTCTCACTTTCTCACTCAATCACTCTCTTCCTTGAAGAGAATTCTGAAAAATTTTTCAGGTATGTAGGTAACTTTTTGCTTCACCATATTTATCATCAGTAAAATTCATATACATAAGCATATATATCCATATTTAGATGTAAACACACACACATATATTCTAGAACCTGAATTTAATTTTTTTCCCAAGCATATTTTTGAGCACTGGGAAACAATTCAAACATAATCATGTGAACACTCTGGATTTCCTTTTTTTTTTTTTTTTGATAAAATTACAGTATTTGCTCTCATGGATTTATGTTAATTGGGGGTTCTGATAAAATGTTTACTCCAGAAAAACAGGATCTGAATCCTTTAGTAGACCTGAACCCAGACAAAACTCCTACATGCAACAACAAACCTTCTTAAACATGCTAAACTAGGAAACCCAAGGTTATACTGAGTAACTGGGCATCAGAGTGTAAAAGCCAGGAGGGGGTTTGGGAGACCTGGAGGAAGTTGTCCTGGATCTGCTTACTAATGCTCTGCCCTTCCTCTGACTCAGTTTTCCTGGCAGTCTTTATGTATCTCCATGCAAAACCTGATTGGGTCCTTGAGAGCCAATCAATGACTCCCAGTGGCTCAGTTATTTGTCACTGGTCCACTTTCCTAAGACAAGAGAGATCCATATGATAGATGGGTGTGGGTTATGCATTTGGAGTCTATTCTTATGGGCTACTTTTAGAAAAGTGAGGTGTGAACTTGGAAGACGACTCAAAAAGAGGACTCCTCCTCGGGCAGTCTTCTCAGGAGAAGTGCGTCCTGAACCAGATGCTATGGATGGGTCCAACACCCAGGTCCATCTCCCCAATTTGGAAGCAGCTTATCAAGGTCCCTTTGGACATTGAGTTCTTACGACCACACACCAGGTGCTGAAGCTCTGAACCAAGGTTTCCCCTTCCCCTGGGGGTGGGACCTGTGATCCATTAGGCACTCTCTCCTGAATCTGAAATATCAAATGGCATCACATCTAGACTTCCCCAGGGAGAATGAGCACAAAACAGAGGTATTTATTGTGAAAAAATAAGTTTATAAATTGTAGGGTTTTCAGGGCATTTTTGCTTTTCTTTCTTTTTTTTTCTTTCTGTTTTTGTTTTAAGCTGAGGATATTTGGTTCTTAAGGACATGGCCAGCATATATGGCTTATGCCACGTCCTCCTCCACTAAGCTCACATTATTTGTACTCCCAGCAATAGTATGTATGTATGAGTACATTTTCTCAAGTTTATGGTGTTTGAAATGGCATTGGAGGAGGTACCACTGTAAAGGAGGATCAAGATCAGAAAAAAAGTTCCTTGAATAGCAGCCATGCTGGCCACTTCCCCAACATGTCATCCCCTGCCCCCTCCATTTCTGCCCTGTGATGGCGGGCCTGGCCCACACCTGCCTGCCTGGGTACCCTTCTTGATGGCTGTGTGTGGGGCTCAGTTTGAGTAGCATCCTAGGGTCCAGGATGTGAGAAGAGAGAGGGGAATTCAGTGCCCACCTCCTGTTTCTTCTCCTGCTTCTGGCATCTGTGCACAGCCGCAGCTCCTGGCAGCCTGTCCTCCAAGAGGCCCGGCCCTGGCTGAGATCAGAGGAAACCATTTCTGCCCTCCCTGGTCCCCTGCAGTTAGTCCTAGCTCTAGGGTGCTGAAATGCATCTTCTTTTATTTCTTTAAAATGGGTAAATAATTCTCTTTTCATTTCAGTTAAGCTGTTTTGTGTGTAATCCTGTTTCTTGCAGGGACTAATGAGTTTTGACTTCCTTCTGTAGCAGATAAACATTTAATGTGCAATATTGCCGAAAGGCTCAGAAAGGGGATTAATACATTTAGATTAATTTAAGTTCCACACACCCTGACACATGTCCTGCTGTGGCATTTTCTTCAACACTGGGATTTCTTTACTCCTTCCAACTATGGAGGGCTGCCAGCTACCCAGCACAATTTTTTGCAAAATAGATATGGAAATAGGAAAAATATTTACTTCATGCACATTTTTCCATTTTTTAATTGAAGAGTGTTAACAAAAAATTATAAAATTAACTACCGTTACCATTATGGCATTTTAATCCAAAATTTTTATCCATTTATTTACATTACTATACATTGTATATATGGAAAACATATGGGATTATTTGAATGGGGTGTGTTTGAAGATGAGGTGTTATGCTGTTTGCATTATTTGTGGACCCAGCATGTGCTCCCTGGAGAACTTTTCAACACAGCACAAGAGTTCCTCTTCATATATAGTTATTTTTTGTTGTTTGCTTGTTTGTTTTGTCCCAGGAATTGAACCCAGTGGCTCTTAATCACTGAGAAACAGTCCCAGCCCTTTTTTATTTTTAATTTTGAGATAAGGTCTCACTAAGTTGCTTAGGACCTTGCTAATTAGCAGAGGAGGCTGTCCTTGTACTTGGGATCCTCCCACCTTAGCCTCCTAAATCACAGGGATTATAGGCGTGTGCCACCAAGCCTGGATCCTTTTCATATTTTTGAAAGTTTTGAATATTATTCTATGCTGAGGATCTTTAGCAGTGGGCACCTAGACTTCCTTTGGTTGAAATTTTAGATTATCACATTTTCAATGTTATTTCCTCATTGCAGTCTTTAAAGTCTGCTTTGGTTTGAGGGTGAAAAAATATGTTTAATACCTTAATCTAAGTGTCACAGCTGTAATAAGAACACTAGGATATAATGGATTCTGGAGACAAATTTGGCCCTTGATGAACAGAGTGCTGGGACTGTTCACCTTGAGTGCAGAAGTGGGGCAGGTAACAGGTGTGTGGTGTACTTGCTCCCTTGGATCTGGTATGACGGGCAAATTTCCTACACCTTCCATGTTTCCAGTGAGTCCTGAAATGACTCTCAATGGTTAAAGCATTTTCATAATGATCAATGATAACAGTTTCATTTTCATATTAAAATTGATTAACACTCACATCATAGGATTTTGCAGATCTGTGTCTCAAAGCAAGTTTGTCAGCATTTGCTTAAGGCTGTATACCAGAGAGGAGTTTGCTGAGAGGCTGTTTATTTCCAGAATAAACTTGAGGCAAATAGACCTTCCATGCTTCTGTGTTGACTAAGAAATATATTTTACAAACTCCTGTCTGCTCAGTTATGTACACATGGTTTTAACTAGTGGATCCATCCTGTCCTGGGCTGAAAGAGGAAACTGCACATCCCAAGGAGAATGTATGCCCAGTGAATGCACAGTGCAATTCCAGAAGTAGCACTCCTTGTTGGCCAGGATTAAAGCCAGGCATTTTGCAAATGCCATTGTATGCACTTGCTGTGGAGAGGGGGCTCATCACCTCCCCAGAGTTACCATTATACAGCATGGCAATACCAACCAGCACCTTTAGTAACAAAAATTACTACAGCAGTGTCCAGAGAAGAGCACTTAGATGGTAAACCATTTCCTACAACACATTTGGAAATACAGAAATACAGAAGGATTGATCCAGAGAGCAGACTAGAGTCAGCAAATTATAAACGAAGGGGAGAAATGAACTATAAAGGCATTTGCTTCAACTGACCCGCATCTCTTCAGGAAAACTGTTGCTGATGTGCAGTTTCTTAAGATGGATTAGAAAAACTGACCCAGCTGAACAAGTTCAGGGGAGAAACTGGTGTTCATCAGTCACTAATAGAAGTCTGGTGTTTCTGTGGCAAGAATGGGACTTATCAAATGTTTAAAGGTTCTGCCAATGCCATTAATATTTACGGCACACTTTAGCAGCAACTGTGGGACCCAGTGCACGGGGACTCTGAGACTGGAATTGCTCTGCTTGGTTGAGTGTCCAGGGAGGAGGAGTGGGAGGGGGCTCTGCACTGCCAGGCTCTCACACCCTGTCAGGGGTCTTTGAACAGGCTGAGCAGCTCACACACAGTAAAGCTCTCACTGATGAAATAAGCACCCTCCCTGTGGCTGGATGAGCTGGTGAGCCGAGTGTCCCCTGCAGTGTGGAGTCAGAGCACTGTGCTGGCTCTGGAGACCTCCCTCCTCCATGTCTGGGCTGCTTGCTCTGCCATGCAGAGGCTCACCTCCTGTCCTCAGTGCCTCTCCTCCAGCTCCTGTGCTGGTGGAGGCCGATGATGGATGTTGCTGCAGCCCCATTTCGCTCCTCAGTCTCTCCGGAGGCATTATAATGCAATATATTCAGACACAGTCCCACACTCATTTACCAGCAGTACAGCCTAGAACATGCTCCAGGACCACACAACCTAGAATCTTCATCTGCAAAAGGTAAAACAAGTCCTACCAGAAATTCCACATGCTGGTATTTTGAAGACTTAAAGACTGAAGAAAACTATCACTTTCCTTTGCCTCAGGCCTCTGTGATTGAAAAAAGATAGAGGACAAGTTTTAGAAAAGAAATGCTATACAAATTAGTTGACAGAAGACCATCATGACCTCTGAGCACTAGCTCAAAGACGTATCCCCACAGACTCCCCCATAACTGTGACCATGAACACCCAGCCATGTGTCACTCCACTGACCAGAGGGGGACACTCGGCAGCAACACACATTTTACATACTGTATTCCTGATTTTAGCCTTTTTAAAAGACTAGTATCACAATCTACTTGAAAGAATTCATTTAGATTTTCTTTAAGTTCTTTTTTCCTACTTCACACTCCTGACAGAAGAGAGGTCATATTTGTTTGACACACACAGTATTCAGTACATTCCTATATATATATGACGTAAAACCCACGTACTTCAAGTGTGCAATTCAATGTTTTTTGGCATATTCAGAATTGTACAACCATTGCTGCCATTTATGCCATTAAGTGTATAACCATTGCTGCCATTAAAATGTCATCACTTGACATTTTAACCATGCCGAGAAGAAACTCCCTGCCATTTCCTCCTCCTCCTCCTGAAAGCACCCCTAGCCCCAGGGAACCACGAATGTCTCTGTGTCTGTGCATTTTCCAATTCTGGACATTTCTCATGGATGGGATCACACAGTACATGGCCTTTTCTCTGGTGCCTGGCTTCCTGCCCTCAGTGTCATGTCACCAGGGCTCGTCCACGTGGGAGTGTGCACCAGTGCCTCCTGCTCTCCTGTGGCTGGCTCATGACCCTGAGCACAGAGAGACTGCATGTGCTTCCTCTGGCCCTCAATGCTGTCCACCTGGCCTGAGGCATGGGCTGTGCTACTGCTATAGGCAGTGCTCCATCTCAGCCTCCTGCTGAGCTTCCCACTGGATCTCACTCTACTCTCTCTCCCCTGCTCTTTCCCACATTTTTCTTGCTTGTGCTTAACCCTCCTTGACCTTGAGCAGGTGTTGTTTCTGGAGTATTGCCCTTGAACATTACGCTCCAGGCACTTTGGCCTTGGACAAACTAGGTCTCCACGTCAGCCTCTCCCTCACACTGGGTTTTTGGCTTCCAGGACTGAGCAGCATTTCTGGCTCTCCCGCCTGCTGATGGACACTGTAAGACTTCTCAGCTTCTGTAACTGTGTGACTCTGTGACTGTGTAAGTCTGCCTAACAGCTCCTTCTTATAATTGCATATTCTACTGGATCTTTCTCTGGACAGCCCTGACAGATGCAGTGACCTTAGCCAGAGCAGAGTCATCAGAGGGCTCATGTGACATTGGTGGACAGCTGGCACTGTGGGCCAGCACACCTAATATTGCATCTTCATAGGGATGGGATGGAGGGTCCCACGTGGGGTCTCATAGAAGCTGAATGGCCTGTGGACATCTCAGCTCAGAGCTTACAGAGAGTGATTGATACTGTGGCCGAGGTCAAGGGGAGGAAACTGACCATGCCTTGAGTGTGAATGTAACATTAAGGAAATGTAGGATGGGAGAACTTGCTACTGCTCCCCTCCCACCCTACAGGAATTCTATCTTTATTCTTCTCACTCAAATAAATCCCACTCCATTCAAAAAATAGAAAAAGATAGTGTAGGATAATCGTCAATGCCATCTACTAGGTTTCTCCCTGCAATTAAGCTGCATGCTTCACACACCAACACTATGAGGCAGGTCACTTATTCAAGGTCAGATGAAGGTAGCCGTAGAGTTTTTAACAGTAGAAGAAAGAAAAGCAAAAAGGGAAGTAACACAGACCTCAAGCCACCCTGGTCTCCCCAGACCACCCTGGTCTCCCCAGACCACCCTGGTCTCCTCAGCTGGTCTCCCCGGACATCCTGGTCGGCTCGGATGGTCTCCCCTGACCACACACCTCTGAAAAATATTTACCTTTGGCTGATGAAGCAGCTCATTTACAGTAACGGTGGAAATGCCTGATCTCTCTCCCGGGATGAGAGCCTGCAGACAGAGGAAATTACTCAGCACTATGAGCTGCCCGGGCGGTAGAACACCTAATGGGACAGAACACTGTCTAATTTTCTGTGAGGCAGCCGCCCTGGGACTTTGTGTCCAATCAGCTCCCATCAGGTCTCCCTGGTGGGCTGTTCAGACTCCCACTGAAGTGGCAGCTGCGTGAGAAAGGCTGGCTTCTACAGGGAGGTGGCCAAGTCGGGGTGTGCAGGCCGCCTGGTCATCTGCCCTCAGTACCTGGCTCGGCATGACTTGTTGATCTCTGACCCACCAAGGAATGAAGGTGCAGGGTGCCCTTAGCACCGACCCACAACTGAGTCCACACCCACATGCCTCTTCTCAGAATGGCTACACCAGACCGCCCCTAGGAAGCCAGATGTCAGACAGTGACGCTGGTATTGGGCAGAGAAGACCTCGCCAGGAAGAGGGCAGAAACCCGGATTTCCCCAGGGAAAGTTCAGTGAAAGGAGTGCAGTCTGTCCATAGACCCTAGGTCCCCTCTGTTGTCCTCTTGCCTCCCCAAGCCACATAGGGTTCTGTGGTCCACCTAAAGGAATCAGGAAGCTGTCAGAATCGAGTGAAGATGCTTAGTCAACCCAACCAAAACCAAAGTCAGTGGGGCCAGGAGGTCATGAGGGAGCATTCTTCTGTACAGTAGCCTTATAGTGACTGTCAGCAGGTGGCCCTGACATAGGCAGGGCTTGCAGAGGCCACTGCACATGAGGCACAGGTACTTCTGCATGGACATCTGCCCAGCAACACTCTGTGCCACCTTAGACTGACACCACTCCTGACATTAATCATGTGATGAGGACCATTGTTTCAATGCATCTGATGTTATCTTCCTCATTCGTGTCTTCAACTGTCCCCTTGCCACACACCCCCAGGATGCACCCCTATAGCACACATATCCTCGTGTTGTGTTCTTCTCTTCCCAGTGCCATGCCCAGGTTCATGTCACTATTCTTTGGACAACCCCTCTCATTATTTATTATTATTATTTAGATGGGGATTCATAAAATTTCCATGATGCCTAACACAAAGCTGGCCACACAGGCCAGGATGCCCTACATCAAATCCCTGCAGGAGGCCAGGTTCATAATGTGGACCAGTGAAGACCCTGGGGGTTGGGGGGAGAGGAATGGGGCTGGGCAGGCTAAGGCTCCTTTATCTCCAAGGGAACCCACTCCTTGACTCTGTTGATCATTTCAATCAAGGTCCATGAGGACAGTGAGGCAGATTTCTAGTTTGACACCAGTCAGAAAGTTCAATATTCACTGCAAATTTTTTCAATAAAGTACATAATTAATAAAGAGCTTGCAAGAACCATTGCTGTCCAGGTGAGGGGAGAGGCCACCCTGTCTTTCCACCTCTGTGTTCCCCACTGTGCAAGGCTGTGGTCTTCAGTAACTGTCCATATAGTACAATAGCCACCTCAGTTTTACATCAGGGTAGCAAAAGCCCTACATACACATTTGCGATTAATCCCATCTTCCTTTCCAGCCCTTGTCAACCACTAAACTATTGTCTGCATCCAGAATTCCCTTTTATAAACATCTCCTATGAGTAGAACCATATAGTATCTGTTCTCCGGTGTCTATTTTCTTTTTGCAGAATTGAATGTTTTCAAACTTCATCCACATTGTAGACTGCATCAGTACTTGACTCCTTTACGTGGCTGAACAATATTTAATTGTGTGGATCTATCATGATTTTTAAAAGAATTTTTGATTAATCTGTATATTAGTGGGCCTTGGTGACATCACAGGTTTTGAATCCATTCAAAGCTGGTGAACGTTGAAGTTGAAGCATTTCCACTCTGGGTTTCAGTGCCAGTGTTCATGTGCACAGAGTTTTCATGTGTCCTGGATAGATAGACGCCTAGCAGTGGAACTTGGTAAATCTCTGTGCAACACTTTCAGAGACAGCCAAACACTTCTGTCAAAGTGACTGCTCCATTTTAAAGTCCCCATCGCAAGGCACAAAGTTTCCTTCTACACCCTTGCTATTGTCTGTCTTTCCACATGGACAAATTCAAGGTTGTCTGTGATGTCTCTGGCAGTGGAGTGGGTTTTACAGAGAGTAAGTAGGAGGTTCTTGTTGAGCAAGGCAATACGCTGCCTTGCTAAATGGCTCTAGATTCTTCCTGGTGTCTGGTGACAGAGACAATGTGTAATCCAGTTACCCAGGACATCCAGTGTGACAGCTGGACTTAGCTGGTACGGAAAGGGCGGTGTGTTTAGATCGGCATTTCACCCCTAGGCCTTTATCCCTCAGATATAAGGCAACAATAAAATGGAGACCTGCATGTCCCAAAGTTACCCTGCAGCATTAATCCTCACAGCAAATTTGGCAAACAATGAAGTTTCTATTGCTTTGAGGCACCTCAGTGGAGCATGGACTAGACAGTTCCCTGACAGGACAGTGGTCATTAGAAGGAATTTTCTTCCTGTTGACCTTGGACATTTGCCAACATACTTTGCTCAAAGAGAAAAGCAAAGGGCAGAGCACTTTGTTTCTCATGCTACTGCTGTGTGAACACCAGACCACGCCTAGCCTGCGTGCCTCACCCACCTGTGTGCGTGGGTGCACATGAGCAGGTTGGATGCTCCCTGGGAGGACAGACAAGTCAGTGAAGGGGGAATCCAGAGCACGGGGCTCCAGGGCAGCAGCAAGAACCTCCTGACAGCGTTGAATCTGTGCAGGCAGAGCACGTGCACTCGAGCTGTGAGACCAACCCTAAGGAGCATTTGTACAATTAACACACAGTTTAGGAAACAGGAAGTTGCCAGCCAGAGAATGATCTCCCTGCTTACAGTCACCCCTAGGAGGTCTTCACTTATTACCTGTAGGCAGCATCTATTCAATAAATGTTTTGAAATGGAAAAAGAAATTCTCAAGAACATTATAAGATAAACCTCTCAAAATCTAAAGAATCAGCAAATCTCCCCCCAAAATTACTTTCTTGAGATGACACAATGGCTGAAACATAAGTTGAGCTGAAGTCTCTCTGTGACTGAGGTTGGCTTCCTTTCCACTGGCTCCTGCTGTATCTGTGATAAACCTTGACCCTCTACTTTGCCCAGTGGCATTCTGACATCCTGGAGTGGACAACATGGTGGCCTCAGGAATGGGCATCCACCATGACAGAGTCTTGGCTCTGTTGCTGCTCAAGTCACACATGGAGTTGACACTATTGTCACCCTGTCTGGCACATCCCATCAGTCTGAGACTAATTATGAGACAGAGAAAGAGAATTTACAAAAAGTCCTGGACTCCTCTGAAGACAAGACGGAGGGTCACCTGATAGGATGAATGAAATCTGCTGTGGTCAATGGCTGCCTGGGAATTCGCAGTGGGAATATGGATGAGGATGGAAAACTCTGTCCTGCCAGCCTTCAGGAACATTCTGAGCCAGCTTCCACATTGAGCTGAATGGGGTTTCTGAACAGAGAATAGACTACACAGGCAGAACAGCTGCATTTGAAGGAGAAACTGCAGCTTTTACTTAATGATAGTGCATCGGGAGCACTGCCGCAGGGAGCTGCCTGGCTCAGACCCATCTCATCCTGGGCCTTTCCCACCCTCAAGGTGACCTCACCTGGGGTGATGTGTGTCAGCCCCTTACCAGCCCTGAATGGAGACATCCAGCTTAGCTGGCCATATTCTGTCCCCAGGAGAGGAGGGGAAGTGGTACCACGTAAGAGTGGGAGGAGAGACTTAGGAGCAGAGTTTGTGTGGACACTGCCTCTGGGACTGGCAGGCCGGGGGTCAAAGCCCTGCTGTGTGACCTTGGCCAAATCACCTGCTCTCTCAGGCCTCTATTTCCCATCTACCAAGTAGAAATGACACTGCTGAGAGAGTGGTGGGAACATGCCCATGGTGTCCAGCACTGTCAAACACAGAGTCCTGAGGGGATGTGGCAGCAACTATGGTCACCCTAGGGTGTAAGGTGCGTGCTTGTTTCATATTACACGACGTTGACTGCAATGTGCAAGCCTGCGTGCTGGGCACACTGTGTGTGGATACCACTCAAAGTCTTCATATTTTTTACTTGACCTTCAAAATGTCGATTCTTTAAGGAACTTTTCTTGAGGGTAATATTTCTGGAATATCATTAAAAGAAGAAGGAGGAGACAAAGAAGGAAGAAGAGGAGGAGTCAGAGGAGGAGGGGAGGGGGAGCATCCTATGTCAGGAGCAGGTCCAGGCTGCAGGGTGCCCTCCCCTGATACCCAGGAGCCTTGAGCTATGCTGCTGACAGCGCCCTCTTGCGGCCGACGTGCTAATGGCGCACACATGTATTTGGGAAATTTGCCAAGGTCAGACGGCTAGCAAGTAGAAGTCACCAAAAGCATAGTGGAACTCTGTGCTCGCCTGCCCACCAGGCCTTTGGCTTTGGGCCCCTCTCCATGATGCAGGACGTGCCCTGTCTCAGAGAGCTGCAGTGGGAAAGCTGAAAGTTCCCAGACAGTGTCTGCTCTGGATGGGGACCTTGAAGTTCTCCCAATAGAAGTGACCTCCTACCCTTTACTTTGGGGTCCCCTCTCCCTCTTCCTAGGGTCCAGAGAGAAAGTGCTGATGACTGCTGAGCCTTACAGATGAGGGGGGACCCAAGGTCTGCATCTCCAGGTCCTGGTCTTCTGGGTAGTGTTTGCCTCCCCAGGAGGGCACCAAGGCCTATACCAGGAAGGCTCTGTTGTCCTTAGCATGTCCCCATTGGATGCCATCACCACAGTCAGGACACACAGCCCATCCTGGCAGAACGGCCACTCATCTCAAATGACGAACAATTAGGGGGCCACTGGGAGAGAAGCCCTCGCTTTTAACAGCAGAAGGTGTGTTCTCTTTGTGGGGCCATCTATTTAGCTCCCTCCTCCCAGGTTGCCAGCTGATGGCTCAGCTGTGTGCCTCATGGGGCTCCACAGAGACCTTGAGAACCCTTCAGACATGAGTCACACTGCTACGTTGACCTAGGGACCCAAAGGAGGCAAAGATGTGACGGGGATAAGGACAGAGCTGGAGAGAATCTCGATTCATCCATTGCTGAATTGCTAGGCCCCAGCTAAAGCTCTGCATTCTAGTCATGCTGTTGGATTCCAGACTCAACTACATCTGGCCTTGGCAATGGTCACTGTGGATGTAGAATATCCAGTATACCAAGGAAAAGACAAGAATCCTCATGGATCTTACTGTACAGAGTCAATGGCTGAAGTGCAGTTCATTTAGCCAATACTTTTCTTACTGAATACAAGAATTTTTTTCAAGTTTTTATTATTATAAGCAACACTTTAGCAAATATTTTCTGATGTGTCTTTGTTTACTTCTTATTTCCTTAGATTATTTGAATATTTTATTAAATGGAAAGATTAGCTCCATGTACACAAATATTTTTAAAACATTTGAAAATATATTGCCAAACATTTTTGTAGGAAAGTTGTATCAATTTCATTTTGTAGATAATGTAGGACATGTGCACACACACTGGTGCTAGGCAGTAATAATTTATCTTTTAAATACCTGCTAATTTGACAAGTGAAGCATCATATTGCTCTTATTTGTATTTCTTTGTTAACTTGTAAGGCAAAGATTCTTGTGCTGATTGATTCCTGATATTCTTGAGAAGTATGACCTGTATTACAGCCTGCTAGAGCTTTGTAGCAATAGCACTTGTATGAAGCCACATAAACAATACCTCTTGTCTAATTTTCAATAGTTTATTGCATCTTTTCATTGGGAGCCTCCTGTACATGACAGGCATGATCCCAGGCTCTGGAAGTTTAACATTGGCTCAGAACCACAATCACATCAAAAAATGTTCTTTTTGTTTGTTTCTTTGATTTTTTTGTTGTTGTTGTTTGTGTGTTTGTTTTCATAACAGGGATTGAACCCAGGGTTGCTAAACCACTGGGCTACATCCACAGCCCTTTTTTATATTTTATTTAGAGACAGGGTCTCACTGATTTGCTTAGGGCCTCGATAAATTGCTGAAGCTGACCTTGAACTTGTGATCCTTCTGCCCCAGCCTCCCTAGTCACTAGGATTACAGGCATGTGCCATCACACCTGACAAAGTTTCTGTTCTTTGGGCAACAGAAAATAAAAGAGCTGAGCAATATTGGTAGCTCGTGGCTCTCCTAGGGGTCTAAAGAAGGCTCAGCCTATACATTCTAAGAAAATTCTGTCCAACAAGGTGGCATGTGAGTAAGGATGGAATCCAGGAAGTGCCAGCTGAGCCAATGATTCCAGGCAGAGGATTAAGTAAGAGCCATGGACCTGAGGATGGTGCTTTTCCTTGTGGGAAATAGGGAGCCATGGGAGGATTTGAGCTGAGGAACATCTTGTACAGACCTTATTTGCTGCACTCCAGCTGCTGTGCTGAGGACAGACTGGAGAGCAAAGGCCAATCAAAGTAGGCAGGTAGGAAGCCAGCACACTCCTCCAGGTGGGAGGAGGGTGGGCAACCTGGGCCTGGGCTCGGCAGTGGAGGCCATGGAAGCCTTGGGTTCTCAGTGTTTGAAGGTGAAGCTGGTAAGATCTGTGGATGGGCACAGGCCTGGGTGTGAGTGGGATGGCACCAGCCCTGCGATAGTTTCGTTAATTTTTTCCTGAGCAACAAGAGAGGGGTCAGCTGTGTAGAGGAGGATGGGGAAGGGTCTTATTGCACTGGACTGTGATTATTTATGAACTCAGTGATCTTACATGAAAACCAGTGTCACAACCAAGAACTCCTGCACCCGACCCAGGACATGGGAAAGTGTAGAGAAATAGGGTCTGTCACCCTAGTCCCTGGTGTCCTGTGAATCCAGCATGTCCTCTGATGCCCCTTAACTGGCAACCCCTGTTCCATGTGTGACTCTATAATCTATATCTGAACTTGAGAGAAAGGCCATTACTCTCAAAAGAAAAAATACAAGCCATTTACCCCTCTTGTGACCTCTCCTGGGTCTCCTACATTCTCCAGTAAGAAATAACTTCTCGTTTTCCTCCAGCTTCTTATCAGTAATGGCTCTTGTCTCATTCCATTACAAAGGAACACTCAAACAAGTTCAGAACACAATCTGATAAAATAACCTCTGCAGCTTCAGATAGAGATTATGATGAAGACATGACTAGTCTTCTACTAGAGTAGAGGGTTGACCACAGCTGAGAGGAAACAGTGTGCGCTCCCTGAGTTAGTGGGGAGGGGCATCACTGGGTGTGTGTGAATGGAAGGGGGGCTGCCCTTCCTGCTGCATCCATGGTCTCCACAGTCCAAATCAGGGCTGTCATCTCCACCAGGATTCTCAACATCAGGGCTGCTGTTTGGGGATGGATGATTCTTTGTTGTGAGGGGTTCTCTGAATTACAGGCAGCTTAGCATCACCCCTAGATTCTATCCACCAGGTGCCAGGTCCCTTCCATGGAAACTGACAACCAGAAACATCTCTAGACTTGGCTGTCCTGGGTTGGGATCTGCCTAATCCACAGCTCTCTGCTCTGCTGTTACCCCCCTGGGAAGGAAGGAAATTAACTCTTGGAACCCGTCTCTTCCTCATGTCTCCTCCACCCCTCCCCATGCCCAGGGCCATTGGAAGGGCTCACCTCCTCTTGTTCCCTTGGTCCACAAACTTGCCAGGTCTTTCTGCGTGAGGTCCCGTCATGCCTGGTCTGAACAAAGGTGCGTTCTCAGATGCGGCCAGTTCAGAGTTCAGCAGTTTCCCTGTTTTCTTATCTTTACTGCCTTGGTTTCTCATCCTCTGTAGTCTTCAAGTGAGACATTTATCTGGATATACGAAGGTCGTGATGGAGCGTCCATTATATGCAGGTTCTGTAGGGGCCCATGGGGGCCTAAGGCCATCCAGAGCAGGGGGGGCATCATGGGTAGTCAATCCCATGGTCAGAAGGCAACTAAGGCTATGGACTTCAGCCATCCAGCTGAAGCCTCCTTATGGTGGCTGCCTGACCAATGCCACCTGAACACATGCCCAAGTACGCCATTAAGACACTGCCAATGTGCAGCACACAAATATGTCACATGCCAGGGGCCCTGCACATCTTATATGACTAGCGTTGAGCAGCTGGGGGTGCAATTTAGTGGCAGGTGGCAGCACGGTGTCCTGTTTTGACAAATCACTGGCAGCTTCCTAGCAGATGAGTGTGAAGTGTTCTGCGAAGGGGGACTTGGGCTCTCATAGTAATGGGCAGGGAGAGGTCACTGTGTGGCCACTGAATGCATTGCCTCCTGAGATGGCCTGAGCAACAATTCATACAACGACATTTGAAAAATGTTGGCTGGGCCCCTTACAAGCCAGACCCTGGTGCATCAAAGGAACAAAGAAGGAGGCCCTGATACCAGGATTGTGTGCTCTAGGGGAAGGCAGACAATGAACAGCCAAGACACACCTGAGTCTGTTTAATTCCCAAATGCCAAGATGAATAAAGAGCCAAAGATGCCACAAAGAGGTAGAAAAGAGGGGGCTTCTGGCCAGGGCCCTGGGGACTCAGTGGTAATGGTCCAAGATGGATGTGAGCTGTGGGTGGGGTCCTTGGAGGAAGCCAGAGAATTTAGACTAAGGAGTGGGGAGCTTTTCCTTATGATCTAGGGTGTTCACAGTGAAGGTCCATGTCCCTGGTGGGCAGGGGTGTCAGGTCATGCAATCACATGGACAAGAGAACAAAAGCAGAGAGCAGGGGAAGGTCTCTGTGCTCCGTGGAGAGAAAGATCTTCAGATATTTTGGGGGCAGTCAAGAAGAAAGTCTCAGTGAGGTCTTCTGTCTTCATACCTAGATTCTACATGTGCTATTTTCACCCCTTTAACTTCCTCTCCACCTTTTTTTGTTGAGAACAGGTGTTCATTAAATTCCCTTAATTTTTTAAAAAATTACTATAGATTCACAGAAAATATGCACAAATGTCTAGGGAGCTACCATATACCCTTTACCCTCTTTCCCATCTTGCACGACTGTAGTACAATATCAGCAAAAGAAAATTGACCTGATACAATTCAAAGCTTTTACAAATTTCACAAGTTTTACTAATATTTGAGTGTGATTTTTATACCCTTGTGTACCCTTGCATTTAGGTCTTTGCAATTTGACCAATGCAAACTGCATTTAACCACAATTGCAACTGTGATATCCTGTGCTTCATACTGTCATGGTACCCCTGACTCCGGCAGCCACTCATCTCTCTCCATCTCTATATTTGTGCTGTCTCAAGCTTATTCTATAACTGGAATCATCTAGTGTATAACACCTGGAGATTGGATTTTTTCATTTGCCTAATTCCCTTGAGATTCATCCACAGTGTTGTATTATCCATAGCTGGTTACTTTTGATCCCTAAGTGGTATTCCAGGCATAGATGTGCCATAGTTTGTGTCCTCATTCAGTGGTTGAAGGACAAGTGGGTTGTTTCTGGTTAGAGGCTATTAAGAATAAAGTGGGCAGGTTTTTGTGTGAATATGAGCTTTCATTTCCCTGGGAACTGCCCAGGAATACAGTTGCTGGGTTGGATAATAACTGCATGTTTAGTTTTATAAAACACCTGACACACCCTTTTGAGAGTGGTGGTCTCACTTTACATTCCAAAATCATTAGATGTGTGATCCCAGGCCCTGCATCCTTGCCGGCGTTGGATGTTAAAATATTTTTAAAATTTTAATCATTCTAATAAATGTGAAGTTGTATCTCAGAGTGCATTTCATTTCCATTTCTATAATGGAAAATGATGCTGAGCATTTTTTCATATGTCTACATGCCATCTATATGCCCTGTTCAGTAAAAATACCCCTACTTTTTAAAAAGAACCACAAGGTCTTGGGTTCAGAGCCTTGGTTAGATTCTCTGGCAATCAGACAGCACTATTTTTCTTTCATTACATCATTTTATATTTACTTCTATTTGTAACAAATGATGCTGGAATACTTGAGTGAAATAACAGTAAGTTTCCTTTTAAAAGTGAATATATACAGGGCAAATAAAATGTAAGATAGTACTCAGCGAAATATGAAGTAATCAATAATAATGGAGGTGGCTTACTATCAGGGTGAAGTCATGAAATGGTGCCTGGATTGCCTGCTTAGGAGATGCTGCTGTAGGTCTCAGGGAGCCAGAGCCGGGGCAGAGCCTCAATTCCTGGAGGTGGTGCCTGTTAGCAAATCCAGGTTCTTTCCTGAGCTCCTTCTCCAATGCCACCCACAGGCCCACAGTCCAGGCAATGTGTAGGACATCCTCCTCTCCAGCCCCTGCTCCCAGAATGGCTGTGTCCTTCTCTCCAACCCATGCACCAGTCAGTGTTTTTTAGGGGGGCTCCTGAGCCCTGGACTCCATGCAGGAGACCTGCTCTTATTCTGCCTCACTGTGTGACCATGGGCCAAACACTGTCTATCTTGGCCTCAGTGAAGGAGAAGTGGACCAGCGCTGAGACCCTTTCCTTTCTCCCTCACTCTTCTTCCGTGGTGGATCTGTTCTGGTGTCCCCTCTGCACACAGAGGCACACACACAGGGCATCACTGGCTGGTCCTGAAGCTTGCTTCACTAGCGTATGTAGCCATCCACCCTTTTAGCAATCAAACTGGGCTCATGCTGGACACATTTCCCGGCAACACACAATCATCACTTACATACAAATAGACATTATACATGCATATATGTCACATGCACACATGTCCCTGAAATTAAAGTGTAGCAGAAAATCCAACAAAGCTGGCAGAGCAGACTGAGGTCTTCTGGGTGCCTGTCACTAGCCATGAGGTGCACTGTGGCCTGGCGAGCTTAGGCCGGCACCCACTTGGAGAAAGTACAAGGCAGTGATACTCTGGAGGCCTCTCGGCTCTAGTGAATTTGTGCCTATGGATGACGGTGCTTGGGTGACAGGGGTTTCCATCAGGCGGGTGCCCCTCAGGTTTGCCAGTGCCCACCTGCAAGAGGTCGTGGATCCACCATCCTCATTGTCACTGGTGTGTGTCCCTGTGGGGATCTGCAGGGGACCAGCCACAACCCCTTGTGCCTGTCTTCTTATGTGGAGGGGACTGGGACTGGATGAGCAGAGGACGCTTTGTCCTCCTCCCTAATAGGACAGGCATAGCTCCCCGGGGAGTTCAGCTCCTCAGTGGCACCAACTGGCACAGACATCCTCTGTTTTAAATGCAGGGGTCTCCAGCCGCCCCAGGCATTTGGCTGTGTGGCTAACCATCACACTTGCAGGAGCATTTTCACCAGAGGTGAGAAGGCCCTTGAAGAATGTGGTCCAGGTCACCTCCCCCTGCAGGTCTGTGGCTACTGTTAAAAGGCAGGAGTGCATTGTGTCCTTTGGTGGAAGCAGCTTCTCTTTCGCTTCTAGAGAGCGGGGAGTAAAAGCAATTCGCACAGCCCTTTGAAGGGTTAAAAATGCTGGAGGTGGAGGTGAGGATCAAGGGTGGGTTTGTGAGCTCCTTGCAGCAGAGGCTTCTACTGAGGCCGCCTGTGAGGCAGCAGAGAAGCATCCTCCCACACGGATTTCTTTAGACTAAGGTGCCGTGGAGAGTTCAGGAGGATGGTGGCCTTGAGGACCCAGATGGAAGAGGACAGGCCAGGTGCTTCTGAGCATGGGGAGGCTGCAGAAATCCACAGGGCAGCATCAACCCTGAGACTTCCCCGCCAGCCTGCACATGTCTGCACTTGAGGAAGGAGGTAGGGGCAAAATTTAAACCCAAGACTGTCCATTTTAACTTCCAAGAGCAGAGGCCAAGCAAGTCCACGCTTAGGCTTGACTACCTTAGACGCTCCCTCTGGTTCACTGTCAGCAGGTCCTGTCTCATCCACGGCCAACTGTGTCACAGAATGAACTTCTTGTGGTTGATTGAGTTACCTGCCCTCTTCCCTCACCTTTCTCATGTGTTCTTAGGGGGCTGATGTCCTGCTGGCCTGCCTTCCCCGGTCCTGAGCCTCGTGGACTTCCCCTTGTCTGTTGCCAGTCTCTCTTAGAAATGTTCTCGTCTGTCAGTAGCAGAACAGGTGAACCAGAGTAGCTCAAACAAACACACTTATTCTAGGTTGTCTCCAAATATGGACACCTTGACATTGGCTAGTTCCCCAAAGCACAGGGTGGTCACTAAAGTAGGCAGGTAGAGGTCCAGGGTGGTCACTAATGTAGGCGGGTAGAGGTACATGGCCACCGCGGTCCAAGCTATAAAACTCACTTCCCTCAGTGCAGGGTGAGAGACTGCAGCTCCCAGACTTCAGGCGACAGCCCAGAAGCTCTGTTTGCACCCAGAAGCAGATGTGAGAGGTGTGTAGATAGGTCCTGGCTGGGAGGAGACCTGGGAAGAACAGGGGCCATCTCTGGGACTCTTAGCATGCCCCTGTGGGACCCTCTCACAGCCCAAGTCCCCTGAACTCTTGTCCCCAACAACACTGGCCTCTTGGGTGGAGCTCTGTGTCTCATGCTTTCTGCATTGGATGGTGCCCATTTCACAGCAGGTGCTGGCACCCTCGCTGTAGGGCACTGGGTCCACAGGTTGAGCCACCAGAGAGACCTAGAACCTCCAGAGACTGGTCCAGCCACAGGTATAGGAGACAGTGTGGGAGACTTCCCAGCAGGGTAAGCCCAAACCAAACATGCAGAACCAGTACCCCAGGGACCTCCTTCCAGATGGGCTACGGAGGTGTTCCTCTTGGAAGCAGCAGTTGGAGGAAGGAGCTGAGTCCAGCTTGGTCATCTGCTCCCTTTTCCCCAAGTGTCCTCATTTTCCTTCTCTGGGGAGGTCGCAGCAGCTCTGTGCAGCCCATCCTCACTTGTAGGAGGCCTGGGCAGGCAGAGGGATCCCATGCCCCAGCTGGGGACATGTTTTAGGGACCCTGTGCTGCTGGTGACAGCGCTGGAAAAGGGGAAAATACCTGAGGCTCCTTTTCTTTCGTGAAAGTAAGCTGGGGTCCCTTTCTGGGGTAGATGCTTTGAAGCAAAGACAGACCTTTGTGATGATCCTCACAAGGATCGCTGTTTCCAGTGTCCTTCCCTGGAATGATGAGGAGTCAGAAATGGTTGTTTTGCAAATGAAGAGCTCTTCACAGAATAGGGCAAACCCATCATTTTCCTGAAATCACTGATGTTAATTTTGGAGGATGAGAACAATTAGGTTTTTCCTCTCATAAAGGGGAGTGCGGTGAGTGTGCCTATGTGTACATGTGTGTGTGCACGTGTGCGCATATTTCCAGCAAGAGAAATACCAGGGTCTATCAGTGTCTGTTCTGCTTTGTGCAGCCACACATTTTACCCCCAGAAGATGAGTGGGGAAGGAGGCCCTGAGCAGGGAGGGAGCAGAGTAAGGGCCCAGCCAGAGGTTCAGATACCCTGAACCAACAAGCCAGCAACAGCAAACATCGCGTGGATACATCATAAGTCCTCTAAGATGCAGGGAGAGGCAGGAAGGAGCAGGCGTTGATCTAATGCCAGAAACCAAGACCCTGTGCTGCCACAGGTCCATCCAGAGCATCTCTGCCCTGAAGCTGGAGCAGCCCATTGAAATCCCTTTGGATTATCATAATTTAGTAAGCCATCTAATTTATCTGTTCAGCTGGTTCAGTAGCCACTTCTTTCGTTGACAGAAAAAAAAGTGGTGAATAATTAGTACATAGAAAAATACATCCCAATCTCTTTTTAAGTCCCATTGCTAAAGGGACACAAAGGAAGGATGCCCATTCCCGATGGTTGGCACAGGGCCAGAGAACCCAAGGTAAGATGCTGTGTTCGTGGAACTTGGCAATTGCTGCCTCTTTTAGCCTTGCTGAGAGGCAGGTACTGCAAGGGCTCTGGGGACCCAAGTAGGTTTGGCTTCAGACTTGACTGTAACAACACAACCTGATTATGTGCAGGTATTTTCAAAAGTGTCCTAGACAGACAGACTCTTGTGGTGAGTTTCCCTTCCTGATGGGAAGCAGGGGAGAGTTGGGAGGGCCACGAGGCACTCAGGGCTCAGGGTGCAGGGTTGGGCGCTCAGGCCTTCTGCACCTTCCTGTCTGTCCTTCCCATGGGTTCACGGCCCTTGCCCCGCAGAGCTCTCCTCTACTTGTGTATCTATTAATCCATTCAAGCTGCATCTCTGTGTCAGGCCCCAACCTGATTCTAGGCATAAGGACCCATCTCTCCCCTCAGAAGCTGATGGGAAAGGTGAGAGGCAGGTGTGTCAGCTGACTGTGTCCCCGTGGTGTAAAGAGGGGATATTTTTGAAATGACATGATGGTATATTTGAAGAAAGAACTAATTCTCCTAAGAGGAAATACCTCATCTGAGAAAAACATAAAGTCAAGGCAAAATTGGAATAGGTTTTAAAGGTTGGATAGAAGTTTGCCAGGGAAAAGGAGCTGGCAGTAAGAACATCAAGTTATTTTTCATCAAGCAGCAACTCTATAGAGTACATATTCTACGAGTTTAAATGCCCGGCTACTGTGAATCATTTAACAGTCTGAGACATATAGAATTTTCTATTATCTCCATTTAACAGATGAAGAAACTGAGGATGGAACTAGAAGTGGGTTTTGAAGCAGGCTGCCTGCCTGGATCCGGGCTCTGAGGCCCCACACTGCAATGCTTGGTGCTGCAGCTTGGTGCTGGGAAAGAGGGCAGTTCCATGAAGCAGGAATGGCTGCTGGGAGTGTGTTCCTACTCTAATTGTCTGTGATGCCCACCTGCTGAGTGCCTTGGGGACAGACAGCTGACCCTCCTGAGCCTCAGCATCACAGGACAGGCAAGCGCCAGTCCCAGGGTGTGGGAACCCTTTCCTCTCCTTCCTGCTCTTCCCAGGCCTTCCTTTCCCCAGCTCCCAACATCCTTCCTACCTGGGATGCTTCTGAGTGTGCTCCAGGAGCCTGACATCTGGGCTCACACAGGGCAGTGTGAGGAGCCGGCAGGAGGTCCTGGCTTCAGGCTGCTAGCTGTGACCGTCCTCCATGGAGCTGGTCAGTCTTCCTCTGACTCCCCGGTCCTTTAGAGTCCTCTCTACCTCTGGGACATTTCTCTTTATCCGGCTTTCCATCCCTCTGTGCTGTTTTCATTCCTTTCTTTCTACTTAGCTCTCTCTTTCTTTGGGACTTTTGGTCTCCTTTTAAAACCAGACTGGCCTTTCCTTCTCTCCCTTCCCATTGCCATTCTCATTCCCCTCCTCCTCCCCCTTCTTCTACTCCCCTTCCTCCTCCTCCTCTTCCTCCTCCCCCCACCTCCTCTTCTTCCTCTGGTCATCTCTGCCTCTATCTCTCTGCCTGGGTTTTCTGTGTCTCTGTTTTTTGTATTCATTTACATTTCTCTTTCCCAGTCTTTCTGTTTTCTAACTCTGCAGAGGGATTCAGATCCTTGGTCTCTTTCTCTTTCTCTGTCCATTTTGGTCTCTGCCTCCCTGTCTTCCATTCCCATACCCTTGCCAGACATCCAGACACCAGACCTGCCCCGAGGGATGGAGAGTCACCCAGAGATCTGCGCCTCCCCTAGCTTGCTGGAGCTGCCCGAGGGCTCACAGGCCGCAGTCCAGGACAGGTGCTCCCACAGCCACAAGGATGGCCATCTGCTGGAGCACTCCCCTCAGAGTGTGTCTAGGCAGGTCCAGGTGTTAATTAAATAAGGGAGATGGGCGGGCCAGCTCTGTGCTGAGTGCTAACAAATTCAGGCTCCAGGAGGAGGTGGCATAAACACCTGTGTGGGGATTACTCAGTGCTGGCCCTGGGATCAAGAGTTAGCAACCCCCTCCCCACAAGAGGCTGGAAGCCCAGGGCATCCTGGGTGGGCTCCCTGTTCTCCCACTTCCTCCCACTCAGCTCCAGTCTTCAGTGCTGTGCTGCCTGCGCCTGGCCTAGGGCTGTCTCAGCTCCTGTGTTTGCCTTCGACACTCTGAGGCTGTGATGGTCTCTGGTTACTGTTAGGATGAACTGCCACGAGCCAGGTGACATCAAGTGGCATCAAGCTGTCCTCTCATAGTTCTAGTGGCCAGAGAGCCAACTCACTTCATCCAGGCTTAAGCCCTGGTGTCGGCAGGACCAGGTTGCCCTGAGAGAACAGATGCAGTTTCGTTAGGGCCCACAGGGACAATCCAGGACAACACGTCTGCAATCCCCAGCTTTCTCCTGTCTGCAAACCCCACCCCATCTTTTTTTTGCCACAGAAGCAACACAGTTGGGTTGGGGTGTTGGGGTTCAGCACTTTGGGTCCCCTGCTGTCCCTGCTCCCCCTCACACTATGAGAAGGGACCTGCATGAGGAATGCCCATCTGCTGCCCTTCGGCCTCTGCTGCAGACATCACCCTCATGTCATGGCGTTTGGAGTCAGGGCCTAGTGGTGGGACTGGTGTATGAATAAGAAGACAAAGGGGGCCCCTGGGTGGCCTGTTCTTCCAGCATTCAAGGACACAGTCAAAAGATCATGGTCTGCACATCAGGAAGTGCCCTCACCTGAACGCTGCTATGTGTCCCCCCACCTTGGGCCTCCAGCCCCCAGGGCTATGAGATGATGGAGGCCTGGCCTGTGACCTCTCTGCCCAGGGCACTTGGTTATGAGTCAGTGAGTGCCTCCCTCTTCCCCGAGCCTCATCCCAGCTCCTTGAAGAGGAAGCCTGGTGCCTGGCTGTGTGAAGATGCCCTGAGCCCTTGGCCACTGTCTTCATTCCTGGGACTTGAGGGTATCATGGGTCCTCATGTGCCCTCACAATGCCCAAGGCAGAAGGGGCAAGCTTGGCCAGCAGTTCTGGGCCTGTGAAGTGGCTCATGCACACAGCAGGCTGCACAAGCTCCACAGGTCAAGCCCCTACAATCTGGTCTCTCTCCAGTTCCCACCTGCTGCTCCCAGACATGTGACCTTGGACCTGCCAAGTAGTATCTCCGACCTCAGGTTCCCATTTTATAAAGCAGGTGTTGCAACATCACCTCCTTCTAGGACTTTCTGTGTCTCATCATTCTGAGTTAGAGCAGAGCTGTGTGGCTAGGCAGCCCTGAGCTGGCAGGAGCCCAGCACCCCACAGGAGGCAAAGGGGCAAGAGGCCCAGCTCACCATGCTCTGCGCCACCCGCTCTCTCTGTGGTTTCTAAGACACCCCCCCACCCCACCCCTTGCTCTGGGCTGTGTGGTCTCTGTGCTCCTCTCCTGAGTTGTGCTCTAGCTGAGCATGGCGTGTGTCCCTTCCTTCTCTGTCTACCTCTCCCTCCTCGGCTTTAGTGAGCCCCAGGGCTCTCTCCCTCTCGGCTCAGCTCCTTCCTCTCTACCCAGCTGTCCTCTCTGACCCTCCCTGGCACTTGCTGGAATCCGGGGTCGGTTCACAGGGCCCTACAGGTCCCCCAGAGGATTCGCAACACTTTTCCTATTCTCAAAAGCCTCACAGGCAGTGTCAGCCTCTGCTCAGCCTGGGCAGAAGACCAGGGCCCGGGTGATGGCAGGACATGGAGATGTCTCTTTACCTGCTGCTGCTTTTCTGTTCATGCAGATGGTGAGCCACGGGGTACATCTTCAATCTCTCCTGCGTGGTTACTTGCTGTGACATAGTAGGATTCTGCTCAGGCCCTGCCAGGCCAAGGGCAATCCCACCTGGCCTCCAGCCTCAATGATGGAAAGTGGCATCTACTCTCTATGGGATCCCACCAAGGGCTGGTGCACACTGTCCAGGTGCCTGAGCTTGGAGTTGGGCAGGTCCCAGTTTAGCTGCTGATCAGGCAGGTGGCCTTAGATAAATCACTTTCTGTCTCTGAGTCAATGTTCTTTCTTCTTCTTTTTTAAACAGGGGGGATCCAGACCACCCTCTGAGGGTCATTGCTTTGTCCCTCAGGGTCTATATACTAGGCTGCTCTGTTCATATGTGCTACCAGCTGGGCCTCAGGTGTATTTGTGCTGTGGTCCCTGTAGGAACAGGGTTCCAAACTGTCCTTTCTCTGCTCATCACCATGATGGCTGTCTTCCTACCCTCTTCCTCCCACTCGCTCTCCTCCTCTGTTACCATCAACCTGCCTCTTGCTCACCCCCTCCAGCCCTCTTCCTCTTTTTCCTTATTCTCTTTCCCTTCTCTGTATTTCCTCTTCCCTTCTTCCTCCCCTCCCTCATCCTTGTCAGTTCAACATGGCCCCTGGGGACTGCAGTAGCATATGTTACTTCTCCCAAGGGTGCACATGAGAACCAGAGACCAGTGAGGTTCATGCTGACGTGGGCCCACCCAGGAAGCTTGCAGAATAACTGAGCTGAACCCATGTCTGTGCCTCTCGGTTCATGTCCTGCTAGGCTCACTCAGCTGTCTCCTAGCAGTGACACCAAGGACCTGCAGCTGAGGGTGTAGGGACTGGACTCCTCTATGGCTGATATGAGAAAACATGGGCCAGAGCATTGTCTTAACCACTTCAGGACAATAGGAAAAAGGAAGAGACTCTAGGTCAGGAACCCTCCCTGGGGACTCAAGGGGAATAGTTTTGTGCCATTATAATGGAAGGGCGTTTCATAGGCATCTGGGCAGGGGACTGGCCAGCCCCCTCACCAAGAGCTGGGGGCAGCACTAGAGCTCTGACTGCTGTCTCTCTGCAGATGTGCTGCACGAGGGCTGTGCCTACAGAAAAGCCCCCTTCCCACTCCTTGAGCCAGAAAATGAGCAGCAACCGCTGCTGAGTGCAGGAGCCTGCCTGCAAGGAGAGAGCCAAGACAGAGACGTGCCCTTCATTACCTCCTCCTCATCATGTGTGCCCTGGCTGCTCCCCTATGGACCAGTCAGCATGTCTGGGGTGCCTGAGTCACGTCCCCCAAACAGCTGCCAAGGTCCCTGCTGACCTGGCCATGGAGACAGATATGAGAAAAGGAGCCTCCCAGCAGGTGATCAGGACTGTACTATTCGATGGCCTCACGTCCATGACCCTCACTTGGGTGCTCACTGTGAGCCCCACGCTGCAGCTGGTCTCTGCTCTCTGGGCTTTGAGGTGGTTGGGGTCTTTCTTGGTTTATTTCCCCTTTGTCTTTGTAGTTGCTTCTCCAGCTTTCCACAGAGGACATAGCTGCCCTGTTCCACATTTTGTCAATGCAAGAGGTGAATATTGCCTAATCAAGAAAACCTGTCAAATACAATGCAGTGCCCCTGGGCAGCTGTTTCCCATGTAGTGACCCTCCTGGGACCAGTCAGCTACTTCCCTGGGACTCTAAGCTACTGGTGGACACGTTTGTCCACAGGGACGGTGGGAATGGAAGCAGCTCCGCAGTGTCTGTCTTTTCTGCATTTCCTGTTACTCCCTTGACATAAGAACTGTGCTTTGAGCAGTGCTGGTTTTCTATCGAATTTTTACCCAAGTGCTATCATATTTCAAGCAGCTTTCTTCTTTTTCTTCAGGGAACAACAGGTAGCTGAGTTTTGAGAATACATGCCACTGTGATGGCATATTATCAGAGGCCATCAGAAAAGAGTCTAAATAGCAGACTCAGCGGACTGCAGAGACGGCTCACACCCGCTACAGACATCAAAAATCAATGTTGTTGAAATTGAAGCAACAAACATCCTAGTTTTTCTCTGGCAGAAGTTTATCCCTGCCCCATGGTTTTAGAAGTGGGAACTGAGGGTCCTAGGGACAAAGAAAGGGAAATAAACAGACATTATCCTGAGAGTCACATTCAGAGTTTGGTCCTGGAACTCAGCTGGCAGAAGAGGAGCAAAAGACCTCTCAGAGCTGGTGTCATTCTGGAGACCTTCTGGATACAGGAGAATCCAAAATGGAACCATCCATAAGCCTTGGGGAAGATGCTCTTGGTCTCTGGGAAATTCCTGTGACTTACAGAAATTCACAGGGAAACATATAATCAATATGTGTGCATTTTTTTAAAATCAAGATTTTTGGAATTATTGACACTCAAAGATTGTTTTTAGTTAGATAAGATGCAATTTTAGTTTCATTTATCTTTTGCCATGAGAGGGGGAAGCAAAGGCTGTTAGGCAAGATGGTGGACTTCAAACTGATCTTGGTCATACCAAGTAGCCAATGATATACTTCAGTGGTATCAGCTGCCAATATAATGTGCATGTATTTCGAGTTGCATGGCAAGCAGTTGGCCACAGGATTGCAGAGGCTGGATAGCCACATCCAAAACTCACTGGACAGCCTTCAGGGAGGAGACTATAAGGTCAGGCAGGAGGTGTTGCTGTAACACATGGGGCATTTCTTCTTTTTTCAGGTAAATTTCAGCTTGGATCTTAAACTCTACTTTTGACTGGATTAAGCTCACTTGGTTGTTGGTGTTTTTTTTAACTTCAGTTCAGCTGGGTTCAGAGTCTATCAATCACACCTATGGAATCCCTTTCCAGCAGCTCCTAGCTTAGTGTTTGGTTCAATCACTGGAGACTGCATTTTGGCCAGGATAACGCAGGACAGTGAACATCATGTCACCATTTTGAGCTTCCAATCCTTTGTTATTAAATGAACACTGAAGCATTAATCTCTTAAGCGGGTGTTGTAAGGATTATGAGATCATAATAAGAGTATTGATCATCTGCCAAGATGCTCACCAAACTACAGACACTGAGTGCATTACGGTGGGCTGCCAGCAGGCTGTGGACAGTAACCCAAGGTGAGCATCCGAGGGCCAGGCACGAATTACCTAGCACAGGGCACAGCACACAACGAAGGGTTTATTAAACGTTCATTAGGTATTATTTAAGGTCTTTATAATACCATGATATATAAGTGGTTTATGCCTTCAATTGGCTAAATGCTTGTTTTAGTCCTTCCTTTTGATCTGATGTCCAGGAGCTGAGATCAGGTTTAGTTTATTCCTGGTATCTGTGCTGCCTGGCATGACAAGGCCACACTTTCCCAATGACTAAAGTGTGGAGCAGGAGGGAAGGGGTGCTGCTGTGCTTTGCTGAATCTCCATGTTGCTGATGCATGCCAAGGGACACCATGATGCATTCCTACCCAGGACCAAGGGGTTGGGCAGCTCAGGTACGAAAGGGCAAGATGGGCAGACCCTCTCTTCTGGAGCCCCAGCTTTGACACTCGGCAGGATTTGGCTTGAAAGCTTATGAATAATCACTCAGATTGGCAGTGTGATTTTTCTCTTTTAGTTTGGGAGAGTCCATTCGACTTAGTGATGAAGATTTTAATTTTAGAAATCAGACTGACATGAGTTCAAATATCCACATCCTTGATCATCCCTCCTGGTTCATTTCAATTTCTTTCCTTACTTTTGCTTTCAAGTACACACTCACACACACACACACAGACACACACATATATATACACATAAATATAGATACATAAATATATATATATATATATATATATATATACACACACATATTTATTACATATTTATACTTATATAAATATAAAACATCTAAAATGTTTTATATATACATATATGTATATATAAAATACATTTCATATATATACAGAAATATATATAGTGGTGTGGGTTTGGGTACCAGAAATTGAACCCAGGAACTTAACTGCTGAGCCACATCCCCAGCCCATTTTTATATTTTATCTAGAGACAGACTCTCGCTGAGTTGCTAAGGCTGGCTTTAAACTCACTATCCTCCTACCTCAGACTCCTGAGATGCTGGGATTACAGGTGTGCACTACCACGCCCCCCAACTTATTATTATTTATTCAACAAAAATATATAAAGACTGGCTCAAAAATAAGTACAAAGCTAAGGCTCAGTGTTCTATTTATCTGTTGATAAGCAGAGAATATTGAAGAGTTAGAAGCAGTTTTCTCCTTGTATCAAAAGCAGGTAGTGAATGGAATTTTTTAGAGGCTCTAGAAAAGAGAGAAAAGGTACAGATATACTACAGGGGAATTTGGAAGATGGATATAGCTACAAAGAAATGTATAAGAAAAAAACAGCTCAGGCCAGTTTCAATTTGACGTTTTGCAGGTTGAACTTCTTCCCCCTTGACAGTTCTCTTGGAAAAAGTTGACGCAGGGTCTTGGGAAGCCTTTGAGGGGAGCAAGTGATATTTATCTATTTCTGTAATTTTTTATGTTTCAGTCTCTCACGGCACCTTGGCACATAGCATATCATGGTTACAAGGAAACAACAACAATAATCAACTAATTGGGGCTGATGTAGCTCATGTTAAAGCTTATCGCATGTGAGGCCCTGGACCACAAACAAGAGAGAGAGAAAGAGAGAGAGAGAGAGGGAGAAATATCAACTAATTTAATCCAAACTTATGGATTCTGAAGGCCACTATCCTATAAAGTCACCAGTGATTTTCATTAAACAAGAGATTTATGAAAGACCCTTTTCAAAAGCTTTATTATCCTTAGAGATGCTGACCTGGAATGATCTGTTTACTGGAAGATTCCTTTTCCTAAAGACACACTATGAACAACCTTGACATCTATAAACTTGAAGGACAGGCTTGGATCAAAGAGATCTGATGTTTTAAGGCATTCAAGGGTTAGAAAGACCAGGTCTGCTCAGGAGCTGAGGATGCTGCAGGTTCACATCCCTGCCTCTCCTCTGACCAGGTCCCACTGTGCGGCTGCCCTATGCACTCCTCACTCTTCCCATGAGGGCAGGTCCCTCCCCAGCAAGGCCCTCCCAGCCCCGCAGACTCCCTTCCCTGCTACATTATTCGTGCTCATCACCCATTTGTGGGAGTTACTAAAACACTGGTGCCCAGTCCCACAGCTGAGTGGTTTTGGGAAACAATGGTCTTATATGTGATGGCCTCGCTTACAACTACTTAAAGATGGTGCCAAAGTCGATGTTCACAGGTTGACCTGACCTTCAAGGAAAAGACTGGATGTGGGCTCTGTTTCCAGAGCTGAGGATGTTGGCCTCTATTTCAAACCCTGAGGCTGCATAAGTTGAGTGGATCTTTTCAATAGCTGCGGTGTAGTTGTCATGGTTTTAATGTCACCTAAGAATACTATATCCTGACTCTGCACATCCTTCCAGTCAAGGTGGGTCTCCAGAGGCACAGGATCCTCCTCAGCTCCTTGGACACACCCCCAGTTGGTGGGTCATGGAGCTCAGTCCATTGGAAGGCACTTTTTCAAACACCTGCGTTTTCAAGCACACCACCTCCAAAGTGAGCTTTCTTTATTCTTAGTTTCTTTGAACATCTTCATGGGAAGAAAGCAAAATGCAATTTGCAGGGTGTGATGATCCTTGGAAAGCCTCCTTCTGACTATAGGATGAGTTCCAGCTTTGATGGGATTAGTAGCTATGTTGTTTCCTGGGCAGCTCTTACACTATAAAAAGGGTCCTTTTGTGATCTAAAAAAAAAAAAAAAAAGAAAGAAAGAAAGAAACAGTTTCCAGAACATCTGAAGTCAATCAAGTGTTGTCAGCATGGGGCCGAATTTTCTCACTCTTGGAGATAAATAAATAAAACACCATTGCTGCTCAGGCAGACAGTGAAGGCCTCTGCAGTAATTAAGTTCTCAGGCTCCCATACAACCAGACCAGGAGCTAATGAGGTGCAGCAAGGGCTCAAAGGAGCATTAGCATTCCAAAGCTGTCCCAGCACCAGGGCCAGGAAGCTTCTTGTTTCCAGCCTGGTCTGTGGAGGGTGAGGTAAGGCAGGGTGTCTTTTGATGGCCATTCTGTGTAAAGAAGGATAAAGTCACTTGCTGCCAGCTGGTCAGGAAATTAACCTGAAGTCACATCTGGGCGAATCATCTGCTTGGATATAGCATCTGTACCCAGGCAGCCAGGGAAGAGCCCTCCTGTGGAGCTGCCTTACCAGTTGATGTGTGTCAGTGATGCCAGGCCAGGTGTCTGGCTCACACCCTAGCTCCCCAGAGGAAATCTCCAGCTCAGGATCTGAAGGGTCACAATGGATTTAGGCAAAACTGGACCAGAAGGGCCTCCAGGACTCAGTTGCTCTAATCTCTTGCTTTCTGCAGAATTTCCTTCTTTCTCCAGATGGATTTTTTTCCCTGTGTCCCCCACATGCATCTCCATGACTTTTATCATTGCAACTTTAAGGTCCTGTGTTCACCTCCAGGATTGTGCAGGATTAACTTATCCTGAACAGGAAACATGCCACAACAGGGGATTTCAGGTCCTCTGAGGAAAGCCAAGGAGCTCTCTCCAGGACCCAGGGAGGTTACCTGGAAAAGAGCCAGGCTACCCTTTGCACTGGGGGTCAGCAGGAAGAGCCTATCAGCACATATCTTCCCAATGTCCCCTCTCGCGTGCACCACTCCAGGCATTGAAAGCAGACATGAAAACCTTGCAAGAGTTTTGCATCTTGGTTGGGGAGAAAATTTCAAGTCACCAAACATTTAATATGCATCTTACTCCTGTGGGAGTCAGACCCAGACCTGCAGGAACTTAAATACAAGTGACAGACAAGGATGAGCAGCACACAGCAGTTGATGTTCAGCTGAAACATGGCACCATGCATATTAAAATACAGCTTCTGTGCTCTAGGAAGGGACAGCCAGGCCACCTCTGGATACACACAAGGTCCATCATGCCTCAGTCTGGCTGGGCACAGAATCACGAGCCACTCAAGCAGGAACAAAACTTTATTTTTGAAAAAGCCGCCAATACTCCGTACACGCCAGCAAGCCAAAAACCGGTCCACCCACGTGCGCGTCTACCAGAACCGGGGGGCTGGGACCTCCCCCGGAATTCCCTCCTACTATCCTTCCCCAACCAATGGGAACTCTTCAGGAGTCCCAGGACTCATGTAACATGAGTCCCGTAGCAGGCCAAGGTGAACAGCAGGAGTCCAATTTCCATATGAATGTAAATCTTAACATAATCATATCATCTCAATGGCTAGCTGGCATCACCTTACAACCAAAAGTGCCATGCATCATATTATTTGCTTGTGGCTCCTAGCATCTGCCCCCTTCTGTTTAATTAAGCAACAGGCAATGTGGCTAGGGACCGTGCCTGTTAGGTATGTCCAATTCAACATATGGTTCTTACCCGTCATCGGAAAACTGACCTCTAGGCGTCAGCCTCCTGTCTTAGGTTGATACCACTGCAACTGAATCATACCTGTCACTGACTACTGGTCCAGTATATAGCCATACCTGTGGATAGGCCTATTCACCAGTTGGGGGGGTGAGGTTCTTTGTCTCACCTCTGTTGGCCCCCAAATTTGACCTTGGTGCCGGTGGGGGGGGTGAAGTTCTTTGCCTCACCTCAGTTGGCCCCCAAAATTAGACCATCACTAGTAGAAGGGAGGAGGATACAGAAATGCCACGACATCAAGTCAATAGACGGCTCTTTAGGAAAAATTGCATCACTGGTGACACTACACCAAAGATACGCCAGCACTACCATAATTCGCTGCATCAACAGATAGAGCACAATGCATACAAGTGATACATAGTCCAGGCAAGTTTTGTAAGCAGTTCAAAGTGGAGGAATCTATCAATATATCCATTTCCTCCCAAAATAAATCGACTCAGTGATTGAGCATTACTTGTTGAGTTATTATTCATTGATGCATCAGTTTATACAGTTTGTTGTGATAATTATTGACGAAGTTGTAGTTTGGTTTCATCTTTGTCTTCACCGGCACTGGGATGAAAATAGGGATTGACAATGATGTTAAGAAAAGAGAAAAAAAATGTAACATTTCAACAGGTATTAAGAAAACAATTTTTAGAACAATTTACATTATCCTGAACAGAATTATTAAATATAATGAAAAGGAAAGGTGAAAGTAAACAAACAGATCTGTTAACCTGCTTATTTGTACACATATTAAAACAGTCTTCAACAGATGTTTACCCAAATTAAATTAAACCATTAAAATCATGTGAATAATAAAAAAAATTTGGGATCCATATTTTTATGAGCGCTCCTCATATATGATATATGGACATACGCACATACAGACATACAACACAAAACAGAAATGTGCACACGTAACATACAACATATAAGACAATAGTAAAGGCCTTGTAGATTACCTAGGTGAAATCTCCATTGCAATGTTTAAAGACTCCATAGTCAAAAAATAAAACTGATCAGAAAAACATTAATTTATGTCTGTATGAGCTCAAAATTAAAATGGAACTTTATGATGTGGGAAAAACAATAATAAAATAGATATTGAAAAAAGCATCCTGAGGAGACAGAAGATGGCGGCGAAGGGAGTGCAGCTCCCCAGTGCACTGCGCCACTGTGCGGGAGAAAGACGAGGTGAAACGGCGGAAGGCTACCTTGGTGGGAATCCCCAGTGAAATTGAGGTGCTCCAGAATCTAGAGAACAGACTTCCAGCGCGCGGGATTCGGCTGCAGGGGCTTGGTCGCGGGCGATTTCTCCGCAAGGAGGGAAGAAGTACCTGGTCTGCGGCCGCCCCGTAGATGGAGTCTGGGACGCGCCCGAGTTAATTAGCGGTGAGGTTCCAGGGCGGGATTACAGCGAAGCGGATTCTGGGGCTCCTGCCAGTGGCGCACTGGCCGCGCTGAGTGCTGAGTTCCAGCCTTGAAACAGAGGAGAGAACCGGTCCAGTTCGATTCCCAACCCCGGTCGGAAAACGGAGGAGGACAGCAGCCGCCATCATGGAGAGCTGATGCAATCATCCCTGTTTTCTACTGATCCCAGCTCATTCAACTACGAAACAGGTGATTCCAGGCTGGTATTTGCCTGCGTCGAGCAGACAGATCGCTCAGGCTCGGGACGGGAATACCTGAGGAGAATACTCTTCGGGCTTCACCCCTGGCTAGGCGGGCGCCGGACTTTGAGCGGCCAGATTCTAGTTGCCCGGGTTGCTTTGGCCCAGGGCGGGAGATCTTTCGGGGACTCCGGGCGGAGGCCAGTTACAAGTGGATTGTGAGCTGAGGGGCGGCGTGGCTCTAACTACCAGAACAGTTTTGGCCCGGGGCTAGGGAACCCGAGGGAACTGCATCTTTGACCCTGCCCCTGGCTGAGCCTACACTGAGCTGGGAGAGGTTGGAGCTGCCAAGCTCGGGCTCCCGGGGCCGCTTGGGCCTGAGGCTGGGTTACCTCTGTGGAGCCTACTCATAGCAGAGTGTAGCAGGGATTGGAGAGGCTGGGTTCTGGCTCCCGTGGCTGTTTGAGCCCAGGGCCGCGGAGCCTGCGGGGACTGCGAGCTGAGGCCAGCCTCAAGTGAAACTTGCGACGAGGGGCAGCGAGACTCTGTCTCCCGGAACAGTTTTGGCCTGGAGCTGGGGAACCCGCAGGAAGGGCGTTTTAGACTCTGCTCCCAGCGGAGCGTGCACCGAGCAGGGAGAGTCTGGTGCGGCCAGGCCTGGGCACCGAGCAGGGAGAGTCTGGTGCGGCCAAGCTTGGGCTCCTGGGGCTGCTTCGGCCTGGGATTGGGGAACCCGCGGCAGTTGCTCTGAGGAGCCTACTCCTAGCAGAACGTGGCGGGGATCGGAGAGACCGGCTCCTGGCTCCCGAAGCGGCTCTGGCTCAGGGGTGGGGATCCTACAGGGTCTGCTTCTTGGTCCGGGTCCTGCTGGGTGCTGTGGGGGCCTGGGGGGAAGAGTGGAGCTGCCTCCTGCGCCCAGAGCAGGCTAAGGGTCCCGCTGGTGTGGTATCGTGACACCCCAACTGCAGCTGGGGCCGAGGAGAGTAGCCGCCCACGCCTGGAACAGGACCAGCGACCCAACGGCAGGGTAGCCAAGTCAACCCATTTGGAGTGGAGGCCGTGAAGAGCCGCCGTCTGATCCTGCAGGGTAGGCAGTCCTGCGTCCCACTGGCAGGACAGGCTCCGCAGCCTGCCAGTGTGGTGGACGAGTAGCATCGAGGCAGTCACGTCACACTGGTTGGAGTGGGGGTTGAATAGAGCCACCGTCAGCGTCCGTAAGGAGCCCAGAAACCCGTTGGAGAGGCAGTTAGGTACCCCCACTGGGAGTGGGGGTTGAGCAGAACTGCCGCCCAGGCCCGCAGGGTGGGCAGATCTGAGACCCACCGGCGGAACAGGCTTGGAGGCCAACCAGCATGGTAGACACGTCACATCAATTGGAGTAGGGGTGGAGAAGAGCTGCCGCCCATATCCGGATCAGGACCAACGATCCGAGGACGTGGTAGGAACGTCACCGCAATTGGAGTGGGGGCAGAGTAGAGCAGCCACCCGTGCCCGCAGGGTGGGCAGACCTACGACAAAACAGCGTAGTGGATAGATCACCCTGATTAGAGGAGGAGCACAACCACTACCCCCCCTACAAGAGAGATATCCCAACTATACAAGAGCAATATAAATAAACAGGGGGAAAAATTTCAAAAACAACAGTTTCACCAAGCAGAAAGAAACACAAGCAATATGAAAAGACAAGGAAAGAAAGGACCACAAGCATTGCAGGTAAACTCAACTCTAGAAGAGGTAATAGCTGCAACAGATGGAATGTCAGATAAAGAGTTCAGGATATACATGCTTCAGATGATCTGGACTCTCAAGGAAGACATGAGACAGCAAAATCAGACAATGAAAGATCACATTGACAAGGAACTACAGAAACAAATCCAGGAAGTAAAAGATGAATTTCACAGGGAGTTAGAAGTAATAAAAAACAAACAAATAGAAATCCTAGAAATGCAGGAAGCAATAAACCAACTTAAAACCTCAATTGACAATACTACCAGCAGAATAGATCACTTATAAGATAGAACATCAGACAATGAAGACAAAGTATTTCAACTTGAGAAGAACATAGACAGTTCAGCAAGACTGCTAAGAAATCATGAACAGAACATTCAAGAATTATGGGATAACATTAAAAGACCAAACTTAAGAGTCATTGGGATACAGGAGGGCACAGAGCTCCAAACCAGAGGAATGAACAATCTATTCAATGAAATAATATGAGAAAACTTCCCAGACTTGAAGAATGAAACAGAATCCCATATCCTAGAAGCCTACAGGACGCCAAAAGTGCAAAATCATAAGAGATCCACACCTAGACACATTATAATGAAGATGCCCAACATACAGAATAAGGAGAGAATTTTAAAAGCTACAAGAGAAAGAAAGCAGATTACATTTAGGGGCAAACCGATCAGGATAACAGCTGATCTCTCAACACAGACTCTGAAAGCTAGAAGATCCTGGAATAACATTTTTCAAACACTGAAAGAAAATGGGCTCCAACCAAGAATTGTGTATCCGGCGAAATTAAGCTTCAGGATGGAAGATGAAATTAAAACCTTTCACAATAAACAAAAGTTAAAAGAATTCGCAGCTAGAAAACCATCTCTTCAAAAAATCCTTGGCAAAACATTACAGGAAGAGGAAACTGAAAATAACATTGATAACCATCAGTGGGAGGTAGGACAGTAAAGGGGGGAAAGTAATCAAAGAGGAAAACTATCAGGTTTAGTAACATAAATAAACAAATATGACTGGAGGAACAAACCAAATCTCAATAATAACCCTAAATGTTAATGGCTTAAACTCACCAATTAAGAGACACAGGCTAGTCAAATGGATCACAAAACAAGATCCAACAATATGTTGCCTACAGGAGACGCATTTGATAGGAAAAGATATACATAGACTGAAGGTGATAGGCTGGGAAAAATCATTCCACTCATATGGACTGCGGAAACAAGCAGGAGTGTCCATACTCATATCAAACAAAATAGATTTCAAGCCAAAGTTAATCAAAAAGGATAAAGAGGGACACTGCATACTGCTCAAGGGAACCATACACCAACAAGACATAACAATCATAAATATATATGCCCCAAACAACGGTGCAGCTATGTTCATCAAGCAAACTCTTCTCAAGTACAAGAGTCTAATAGACCACCATACAATAATCATGGGAGACTTCAACACACCTCTCTCACCACTGGACAGATCTTCCAAACAAAAGTTAAATAAGAAAACCATAGAACTCAACAACACAATTAACAACCTAGACCTAATTGACATATATAGAATATACCACCCAACATCAAGTAGTTACACTTTTTTCTCAGCAGCACATGGATCCTTCACAAAAATAGATCATATATTATGTCACAGGGCAACTCTTAGACAATATAAAGGAGTAGAAATAATACCATGCATCTTATCTGATCATAATGGAATGAAACTGAAAGTCAACGATAAAAGAAGGAAGGAAAATCATGCATCACTTGGAGAATGAACAATAGGTTACTGAATGATCAATGGGTTATAGAAGACATTAAGGAGGAAATTAAAAACTTCTTAGAGTTAAATGAAATCACAGACACAACATACCGGAATCTATGGGACACATTGAAAGCAGTTTTAAGAGGAAAATTCATTGCTTGGAGCGCATTCCTTAAAAAAAGAAAAAACCAACAAATAAACAATCTCATATATCATCTCAAAATCCTAGAAAAAGAAGAGCAAAACAACAGCAAAAGAAGTAGAAGGCAAGAAATAATTAAAATCAGAGCTGAAATTAATGAAATCGAAACAAAAGAAACAATTGAAAAAATTGACAAAACCAAAAGCTGGTTCTTTGAAAAAATAAATAAAATCGACAGACCCTTAGCCATGCTAACGAAGAGAAGAAGAGAGAGAACCCAAATTACTAGCATACGGGATGAAAAAGGCAATATCACAACAGACACTTCAGAAATACAGAAGATAATCAGAAATTACTTTGAATCCTTATACTCCAATAAAATAGAAGATAGTGAAGGTATCGATAAATTTCTAAAGTCATATGATCTGCCCAGATTGAGTCAGGAGGATATAGACAGCCTAAACAGACCAATAACAATAGAGGAAATAGAAGAAACCATCAAAAGACTACCAACTAAGAAAAGCCCAGGACAGGATGGGTATACAGCAGAGTTTTACAAAACCTTTAAAGGGGAACTAACACCAATACTTTTCAAGCTATTTCAGGAAATAGGAAAAGAGGGACAACTTCCAAAGACATTCTACGAGGCCAACATCACCCTGATACCCAAACCTGACAGAGACACTTCAAAGAAAGAAAACTACAGACCAATATCTCTAATGAACCTAGATGCAAAAATCCTCAATAAAATTCTGGCGAATCGGATTCAAAATCGCATCAAAAAAATTATACACCGTGATCAAGTAGGATTCATCCCTGGGATGCAAGGCTGGTTCAATATACGGAAATCAATAAATGTTATACACCACATCAATAGACTTAAAAATAAGAACCATATGATCATCTCGATAGATGCAGAAAAAGCATTCGACAAAGTACAGCATCCCTTTATGTTCAAAACTCTAGAAAAATTAGGGATAACAGGATCATACCTCAACATTGTTAAAGCAATCTATGATAAGCCACAGGCCAGCATCATTCTGAATGGAGAAAAATTGAAGGCATTCCCTCTAAGATCTGGTACAAGACAGGGATGCCCTCTCTCACCACTTCTGTTCAACATAGTCCTCGAAACACTGGCCAGAGCAATTAGACAGACGAAAGAAATTAAAGGCATAAAAATAGGAAAAGAAGAACTTAAATTATCACTATTTGCAGACGATATGATTCTATCCCTAACAGACCCAAAAGGGTCTACAAAGAAACTATTAGAGTTAATAAATGAATTCAGCAAAGTGGCAGGATATAAAATCAACACGCATAAATCAAATGAATTCCTGTATATCAGTGACAAATCCTCTGAAACGGAAATGAGGACAACTACTCCATTCACAATATCCCCCCAAAAAATAAAATACCTGGGAATCAACCTAAGAAAAGAGGTGAAAGACCTATACAATGAAAACTACAGAACCCTAAAAAGAGACATAGAAGAAGACCTCAGAAGATGGAAAAATATACCCTGTTCATGGATAGGCAGAACTAACATCATCAAAATGGCGATATTACCAAAAGTTCTCTATAAGTTCAATGCAATGCCAATCAGAATCCCAACAGCATTTCTTGTAGAAATAGATAAAACAATCAGGAAATTCATATGGCATAATAAAAGACCCAGAATAGCAAAAACAATGCTAAGCAGGAAGTGTGAATCAGGCGGTATAGCGATACCAGACTTCAAACTATACTACAGAGCAATAGTCACAAAAACAGCATGGTACTGGTACCAAAACAGGCGAGTGGACCAATGGTACAGAATAGAAGACACAGTAACCAATCCACAAAACTACAACTATCTTATATTTGATAAAGGGGCTAAAAGCATGCAATGGAGGAAGAATAGCATCTTTAACAAATGGTGCTGGGAAAACTGGAAATCCATTTGCATCAAAATGAAACTGAATCCCTTTCTCTCGCCATGCACAAAAGTTAACTCAAAATGGATCAAGGAGCTCGATATTAAATCAGAGACACGGCGTCTGATAGAAGAGAAAGTCGGCTATGATCTACATACTGTGGGGTCAGGCTCCAAATTCCTCAATAGGACACCCATAGCGCAAGAGTTAACAACCAGAATCAACAAATGGGACTTACACAAACTAAAAAGTTTTCTCTCAACAAAAAAAAACAATAAGAGAGATAAACAGGGAGCCTACATCCTGGGAACAAATCTTTACCCCACACACTTCAGATAGAGCCCTAATATCCAGAGAATACAAAGAACTCAAAAAATTAGATAATTAGATAACAAATAACCCAATCAACAAATGGGCCAAGGACCTGAACAGACACTTCTCAGAGGAGGACATACAATCAATCAACAAGTACATGAAAAAATGCTCAACATCACTAGCAGTCAGAGAAATGCAAATCAAAACCACCCTAAGATACCATCTCACTCCAGTAAGATTGGCAGCCATTAAGAAGTCCAACAACAACAAGTGCTGGTGAGGATGCGGGGAAATGTGTACACTTGTTCATTGTTGGTGGGACTGCAAAATGGTGCAGCCAATTTGGAAAGCAGTATGGAGATTTCTTGGAAAGCTGGGAATGGAACCACCATTTGACCCAGCTATTCCCCTTCTCGGTCTATTCCCTAAAGACTTAACAAGAGCATGCTACAGGGACACTGCTACACCGATGTTCATAGCAGCACAATTCATGATAGCAAGATTGTGGAACCAACCTAGAAGCCCTTCAATAGATGAATGGATTAAAAAATGTGGCTTTTATACACAATGGAGTATTACTCTGCATTAAGAAATGACAAAATCATAGAATTTGGAGGGAAATGGATGGCATTAGAGCAGATTATGCTAAGTGAAGCTAGCCAATCCTTAAAAAACAAATGCCAAATGTCTTCTTTGATATAAGGGGAGTAACCAAGGACAGGGTAGAGATGAAGAGCTGGAGAAGAAGATTAACATTAAACAGGGATGATACGCGGGAGGGAAAGGGAGAGTTAAGGGAAATTGCATGGAATTGGAAGGTGAGCCTCAGGGTTATACACAATTACATATAAGAGGAAAGGAGGAATAGGATAAAAATTATATAAGTGGAAGAAATGATTTATAGTAGAGGGGGTGGAGAGAGAGAAGGGGAGGGGAGGGGAGGGGAGGGGGGATAGTGGAGAATGGGATAGACAGTAGAATACATCAGTCACTAGAAAGGCAATTTATAAATCAATGGAAATGTAACTGATGTGACACTGCAATCTGTATACGGGGTAAAAATGGGAGTTCATAACCCACTTGAATCAATCTGTGAAATATGGTATATTAAGAACTATGTAATATTTTGAACAACCAACAATAAAATAATATATAAAAAAAAAAAAGAAAAAAGCATCCTGGTTGATCACTGTCGAAGATGTAAGAATAGCCAAGCTGGAGTTCTGGATATCAGCTGTTATTGATTTGAGTCAAATCATCTTCTTTTTCTGTAGAAATTGTTTTGGTTAATCTCTCTGGAATCCAAATCGGCTGCTGTTCCTCCTGTGGAAAAACAGACAGAGCCCCGACTCCAGACTATCACTGAATCCGGACCTTTCCATTGTCCTGTTAGAATATCTTTCCAAAGTACCTTAGGCTTATGTACATTTTTTGGATACAAATGTCTTTCCGCAGCACTAAGTCCCGATGAATCCAAATTTAAAAAGTTTAGAGTAAAAAGGGTTATTATAAGTTTATCTTTTGGGGGTATATACCCCTTTCCAATTCCCTCCTTTTGTTTTAATAAGTACATTTTAATAGTTTGATGAGCTCTTTCAACTATGCCTTGTCCTTGTGGATGGTATGGAATTCCTGTTATGTGAGTAATGCCAAATGATGAGCAAAATTGTTTAAGAGGTGGAAGGATAACCAGGACCATTGTCCGTTTTTAACTGTTTTGGAACGCCCACAGTGGCAAAATTTTGTAAGCAATGAGCTATAACATCTTTAGTTTTTTCTCCGGCATGAAGGGAGCCCATCAAAAATCCGGAAGAAGTATCAACTGTAACATGTAAATATTTTAATTTTCCAAATTCTGGCAAGTGTGTGACGTCCATCTGCCAAATATGGTTAGGTATCAGTCCTCTAGGATTGACTCCAAGATTAACTTGTGGTAAAAATGTCACACAATTTTGACATTGTTTTATTATATGTCTGGCTTGTTCTTTAGTTATTTTAAAACACTTTTGTAAAGTATTAGCTTTGACATGGAACCTTTTATGAAAATTTATAGCTTCTTCTATTGTGGAGAAAATATGTATGTCATATGTAGATTTATCTGCTAGTTCATTGCCCATATTAAGGGCTCCAGGCAATCCTGTATGTGCCCTGATATGTCCTATAAAGAATGGATCTTTTCTGTCCCAGATTAGACTTTGTATAGTGGAAAACAAAGAGAAAACAGTAGAAGAAGGTGAAATCCTACCAGCATCTTCAAGGGATACTATAGCATTAACTACATACTGACTATCAGAAAATAAATTAAATACAGACTGTTTAAACATCATAAAAGCTTGTAATACTGCATTAAGCTCTACCTTTTGAGCTGATTGTTTGGGTACTAAAAATGTAAAAGTTTGATCAGGAGTAACTACTGCTGCTGTACCATTGTTTGACCCATGAGTGAATATATTTGGAGCATTTATGATAGGGGTTTTTCTTGTCATTTTTGGAAAAACTACAGGATGCTTAGACCAAAAAGACAACAAAGGATTAGATGGTAAGTGACTATCAAATGAAACACTAGTTTTACACATGATTATTGCCCAAGTATTTAACTCATTAGCTAATTCATCAATTTGATCCATAGTATATGGAGTAATAATTTTATTGGGAGAAATCCCAAACACTCCCTTTGCTGCTTTTATTCCTTTGAGTATTAATTGTCCTATAGCCTTAGGATATCTAGTAAGAATAGTGTTAGGAGAATAAGATAAATGTATCCACAATAATGGACCTTCTTGCCAAAATACTCCTGTAGGAATATTTTTTGTTGGTAGTACAATAAATAATAAAGGTAAACTTATATCAATTCTATCCAAATGCATATTTTCCATATATGTTTCAATGATTTTTAATGCTTTTCTTGCTTCAGGCGTTAACATGAGGCGTGAATTTGGATCTAATGGACCTTTTAGAATATCAAATAAAGGTCCCAACTCTCCTGTTGGTATGCCTAGATAAGGCCTTATCCAATTTATGTCTCCCAATAACTTTTGAAAGTCATTAAGTGATTTGAGTTGATCTACTCGTATTTGAATTTTTGGTGGACGGACCATGGTTGAGGATAATAGAACTCCTAAATAATTAATTGGAAGATTTAATTGTACTTTATCTATTGCTATCTCTAGATTATAATTTTTCAATAAGTTTGTAAGTGTGGCATAACATTCTAGCAATGTGTTTTTATCTTTATGTGCCAATAACACATCATCCATATAGTGAAATATTTGTAGTTCAGGGTTTTGATTTCTAAGTGCCTGCATTGCTTTATTAACATAAATTTGACACATAGTTGGGCTGTTAGCCATCCCTTGAGGGAGTACTTTCCATTCATATCTCTGATCAGGACCTTCATGATTCAGTGCAGGGATAGTAAATGCAAAATGTAGACTATCCTCGGGATGAATTGGAATTGAAAAGAAACAATCTTTAATATCTATAGCTAAAACATGCCAGGTTTTTGGTAAAGCAGACAATTGGGGAATCCCTGATTGAGCAGGTCCCATAATAACCATGTCATTATTAATGGCTCTTAAATCTTGTAATAATCTCCATTTACCAGATTTCTTTTTAATGACAAAAATGGGAGTATTATGGGGGGATACGGAAGGTTGTATATGTCCTTCCGCTAATTGTTGTCTGATCAAGTCATGGGCTACTTGTATCTTTTCTTTAGTCAGGGGCCACTGAGGAACCCACACTGGTCTTTCTGATTTCCAAGTAATTTTGATTGTCTCAGTGGCCCTTTCTGAAAACCCAATCCATGTCTATTTATTTCTTGATTTATTTGAATAGGTTCTGTCATACCTTGTTCTTGTTCTCTTAATCTTTTTTCTTTCCTAAAGCCTTGTTTAGCCCTAGTAGTGGGCGCATTAGGATTGATGTTATTTGTTAATGTCAATCCTAATTGATCTAGGACATCTCGTCCCCATAAATTTACGGGAAGATGATCCAATACATAGGGCTGTAGAATTCCTTCACATCCTTCAGGATCCCTCCAATCTAATAGCATAGCACTTCTATGGGGATTTGTTGCCACTCCTAGGCCTTGAAGCGTTTGAGTGGCTTGTTGTAATGGCCAATGTTTTAGCCATTCTTGACGAGATATGATGCTGAGGTCAGTATCTGTGTCCAGCAGCCCATTAAAGTCATGTCCTTGAATATTTAATTTTAGCATTGGGCGAGAATCTAAATTTAAAGACAGCATAGCCCAATCTACACCTGTGGAGCCTAATCCCTTGGAACCTCTTTCTACATTACAACTGGAAAATTTATCATGCAGGCTGGGTATTATTAATAACTGTGCTATTCTATCTCCTGGTGAAATTACTGATATACCTCTTGGAGAACTAGCTATAATTTTTATTTCACCCTCATAATCAGGATCAATTACCCCAGGACTTATCATAAGTCCTTTTAGTGTAGAAGAACTGCGTCCCAATAATAAGCCTACTGTTCCCTGGGGAAGAGGTCCTTTTACTCCTGTGGGAATGATTTGAACTCCCATCTCTGGAGTTAGTACTGCTCTGGCAGAGGCGCAGATGTCCAACCCTGCACTCCCTCTAGTTTGTCTGATGAGGGATTTAATGGATAATGCGTCCTGGGCACTACCTTGATGGTGCTGCTGGGTTCCTCCATTGCCCCATATATTTGTGGTTTTGGGCCCCGGGGCATTGGGCCCTCTAGTCCGTTTTTTGGCAATGGAGCCTGATACCTTTCTCCACGATATCGTGGGTAAACACTTGGTCCTTGTCCGTTTTTTGATAACGGAATACCCTCTATGGTGGTTTGAGAATGGCATTCATTAGCCCAATGTTTCCCTCTATGGCATCGTGGGCAAATACCCGGTATTCTATTCCTTTGATACCCAGTTTTGTTAAACCCTCCTCTTATGGGGCAACTCCTTTTAAAATGTCCTGTTTGATTACAATTATAGCATGTTTTTGGCCTGGCATCTAAAGCCTGTTGTACTGCTGCTAAGACTTGCCCTTGTTCATTAATGTCTCTACATAATTTAATATATGTGTTTAAATCTTCATGTCTCCATGGTCTAATGACCTCTCTGCAGCAACGATTTGCTTGGTCATAAGCCAGTTGTTTTATAAATGGCATTACCTGTTCTGTATTTCCAAATATCCTAGAGGCTGACTGAATAAGTCTATCTACAAATTCAGCATAAGGTTCATTAGTTCCTTGTATTACCTTAGATAATTGACCTTGTAAGTCTCCATGCCCCTGTAAAATTTTCCATGCCCTAACTGCATCTACAGCAATTTGTGCGTATACGCCAGGGTCATATTCAATTTGCTGTCTTTGACCCTCATAAGGTCCCTTTCCCAATAGCATTTCTATATTTCTTTGAGGATAACCGGCTTCTGCATTTCGCCTAGCTGTCTCCATGCAAAATTCCTCATTGGCAACCTTCCATAACAAATATTGTCCTCCATTTAGCACAGATTTACACATGCTAACACAATCTGCTGGCGTCATGTCCAAGTTGGTAACAGATTCGACCATGCTTACCGTGAAGGGAGCTTGCGGCCCATAGGTTGTTACAGCCTCCTTTTATTGCTTTACTGTTTTGAAATCTAAAGCACGGTGAATTTGTTGCCCTCCTGCCTGCTCAAGTACAGGGCATGCTAATCTTTGGGGTCCTGCCTCAGAATTCCGTCCATCAACTACGGGAGTTGAGGGGCGCTCAGCTGTAGATGGAGCTGTTGGTTGAATTACGCCCTCTGGTGATAGAACGGAGTTAGTAGCAGCCTCCTATTGTAATTCTCCACCTGATGGCTGTTTTTCCTCTAAGCTTTCTTTCTTTAAATTTTCCTCTGTCTGACTAGCTTGAGAGACCTTCTCTTTTGCTTGACCTAGCGTTTTTTCTACCATAGTTTGGACCTCTAACAATTTACTTAACAGTTTTTCGGTTTGTTTTTTACTAGATTCTAATCTACTATAAAGGTAAAGTAACCCAATAAGATAGGATAAAACAAAGCCGAAGCAGAATGAAACAAAAATGGAGCAGAGAATGGTTATATCAATTTTCTCTTTCTCAGGGCCAAATAACTTCAAACCTTGAGCCAACCATTTTTCCCAGTTCACCTGAGAAAATTCTAGGGCTAGGGAGCTTGAAATAAAAACAAAATAAATCAAAACAAGAACACATTGTTTTTTGAAATGGTCACCCATTCTGTCGCCTTCCCTCAGGGGTGAGCAATTTTACTCACCTCTAAGTTTCAGGCGTTCCCCGTCTGGGCCACCAATTGCCTCAGTCTGGCTGGGCACAGAGTCATGAGCCACTCAAGCAGGAACAAACTTTATTTTTGAAAAAGCCGCCAATACTCCGTACGCGCGGGCAAGCCAAAAACCGGTCCACCCACGTGCGTGTCTACCAGAACCGGGGTCCGGACCTCCCCCGGAATTCCCTCCTACTATCCTTCCCCAACCAATGGGAACTCTCCAGGAGTCCTGTAACATGAGTCCTGTAGCAGGCCAAGGTGAACAGCAGGAGTCCAATTTCCATATGAATGTAAATCTTAACATAATCATATCATCTCAATGGCTAGCTGGTGTCACCTTACAACCGAAAGTGCCATGCATCATATTATTTGCTTGTGGCTCCTAGCACCATCACATCTCTGTTTCACAAGCATTATGTCAGTCCGTGGTTAGAGTGGGTTCCAAAGTTCATGGGATAAAATGCAAATGCAGTTCCCTTTCTTCAACAAGCCTGGAAAACAATTGTCAAAGGTTCTAAGTTATACAGTGTTTTTCTTGCTTCCACAGGTTCTCCTCTCTTGACTTGGCATGATGTTTTAAATTTGCTAATTAATGTTATTAAAGAATATTGACAATTTGAATTATTCGTATGAAATTTACTATTTATGTTCACTTTGCACAGAGACTGTCTCAAAGACAGACATAACAATGTGACATACACACTGAACCACTCAAATTAAGCAATTGGGATTTCATCTGCACATCTATATTTGTATTTTCTTCTTACTAGAATAATGGAGGCGTTACATAAAACGACTCTAATCAGTCCTGTTTCATTGCTTTGTGCACGTTCTACCCTCATTCTCTTCCTTTGTCTTGCTGGGGAAAGAAGAGGAACCCCGGGTTGCCCTGCCTTTCCCTTCCCTTCCCCTCCTGCAGACACCCTGCCTTGGGACTGGGTTGGGCTGCTGGAGCCCCTAAGTGAGCTTGAGGCGGGGTGGGAAGGGCAGCCAGGCCGCGATGCCAGTGGGTCAAGAGCCCAGGCTATGCTGTCCTCTGAAACTTCTGCAATGGTCCAAACAGGCTCATTCTCTCATTTAGGTGACTTTTGGTGTTGTTATAGCAAAGGCATCCTGGCACCCATGATGCACCTGGTTTTGTGGTTGATAAGAATGTGTGGAGCGGAGGGCGAGGGAAGGACACACAGGGCACTTCTAATGGGCAGTAGGCCATAGGTTAAGGCCTTGGGAGCACATCTGCCCTTTGTCCCTACAGTGGGCCCTGTCTCAACATGGCTTAGAATAATGTTTCAGAGGGAGCAGCTGGTGGAGCTGTGGGCTTGGAAGGAAGCGTGGAAGTGTGCAGAACATCCAGAAATGTTTGAAGCACCTCCTGCACAGACATGGCATTTAAATAGAAATTCTCAAGCAAGCTATTGCTTAATTTTTACTTCATTCAGTAATGTAGCCACCTATATTTCCCCCTTTTTTTTGGTATCAGAGATTGAACTCAGGGGTCCTTAACCATGGAGCCACATTCCCAGCCCCCCCTTTTTGTATTTTATTTAGAGACAGGATCTAGCTAAGCTACTTAAGTCCTTGCTAAGTTGCTAAAGCTGGCCTGGAACTTGAGATGCTCCTGACTCAGCCTTGTGAGTTGCTGGAATTTCAGTCATGCACCACTGTGCCCGGCCTATTTTCCTTGTAACTGGAGATGTGGCCTGTGTGCTCGCTGGGTGGCTCACAGACAATGCTTCCTTCTTCACCTTTTGTTCCTGCTGCATAGATTAACTTCAGTATTAAGTGTTTAGTTCTTGGTTTTCCTTCCATTTCAGCTACCTCCAGTAAGAAGTAGCATTCCTCAGTGAAATCCCTGGACACATCATCTTGAAGCTGCAAAACCCTGGCTTCCTGTCGCTCGATGGCGTCACCATGGGCTTGCCTCCTCCCCTTGGGCTTGCCTCACTTGGGGGCTTCCAGCAATCATAAGCTTGTCTCTGACCTCCCACCCTTTCCAACACTGTCCTCACTTTGGGAGAAAAGTTTATTTTGTGCTCATGAAAAGAGAAACTAGAGTCCTGTTTCAGGCTCGGCTCAGAGTATAAACACAGGCCATTTTCAGAGTTAGACAGCTTCCTATCTGCTTCTTCTGAGCTCCTGCAGAACCTACAATGAAAGCAACAGGGATTTATTCAGTTTCATGGGCCAGAAATGCAACTCAAAAGTGATGGAGGGAAGTGATGGGGCATCAGCTCATGTCACTAAATGGTCCAGACTGAGGCCCAGCTGGATCTCAGGTCACGAACAGGTACTCTGAGTGTCCCCAACATGTGCTCTGCATCCCCTTGGTTAGGATGGCCATCACTCTTGCTGGGGCCCAGGCCCCAGTCTGAGCACCCCAGATTGAAAGGGACTTCTGTCTCCTGGGAGTGTCAGCACCAGGCCTGGTTCTGGTCTGATAGGAGGATTCAGGACCTATGCTTGACTCTAAAGCAAGCGTTTTGCACAGGGGCATGGGCGGTGCTTGGATGACCTGACCCCGCCTCCTGGACCCAGCAGACCCAAACAGTGTGGGCTGAGTTGGGAAGATGAGCTTCCCAGAAAAAAATCAGAATGATTTTACTCAAAGAAGCAGAGATTAGTGGACAGTCAAACAATTTCTATTCCATCACCCCTGTGCTCTTAAACCTGCCCCACCGGATGGCAGGAAGAGCAGGAGAACAGATCACAGCGGCTATCTCTGGATGATTACAGTGACCAGTCACTGCTCCAAGGAGTTCCCTTTCCAAAGGCCATTTAAGGTTCTATAATTCGGGAGGGCAGGATGGATGATGTCATTATCCCCATTTTATAGATGAGGAAATTGAGTGACAGAAAGTTAAGTTGACTGGGCTAGGATTTCCCAGGTGATGGACAGAGTTGGAATCAGGACCCAGTACCTGTGGTTCTGCTATCCCTACACATAACTGCTGCTTTGATCTGCCTCTGATACAGAGACCCAAGGTTCTCATCCTGGCTCCCGACTGTGTCCTTCAGCAGTCAATTCAACTCTGAGCACCTTGACTTCTTTCTGTTACAAGAAAAGCTAAGCTTCAGCCACCTACCAAGCCCTGCTGCTATATAAATATAATATAATTTCATTATTCATCAGCAAGCCAGTCAAATAATGTCTGTGTTTTCGGGGCTCTTTAAGCAAAATGGAACACGATGGTGGGTAATGCATTTCTACATGTGTCAATTTGCAAGATGCAAATAATGAAACAGAATCACATAATTATTATCCTTGTTTCTCCTAGGAACAATTTTCTGGGCTCCCCAGTGTCTCTGCATTAAGTGAGGGCATTTTCCTGGTACACTGAGAGCAGAACTGTCAGCCAGCACAGCTTAGCTTTGTTCAGCCCTTTGCTGGACTTTGTAGGCCACTATTACAGTTTAAGGTTGTCAAATTTCCCCTTTGTGACCATTGGTTTCAAAGGGTTGTTTGGATGCTCAGAGGTGAGATGCCTGTCCATTTCTGTTGTACCTCCCTGCCTTCTCTGAGCTTGGCAGATTAAGCTCAGCTGACCTCTGTGGAGCTCGGTGCCCCTCTGCCTCCATCTGGAAGGGCCTGGTCTTTCCCTAGAAGATTTTAAGGTTCAATGCCCAGCTTTAGAGGAGAGAGCAGGGGGCATTTAAAGATGTGTGTGGAAACTGGAGTTCTATGATTGAAGAACTCCTCTTCCAGTTGATGATGAGCTCAGTGGTGACCTTGTCCCTTGCTAAATGTGGCTGAGGGATGTACAGAGAGCCCTAGAGGGGTGTCAGCCCATGAGCCACCTGGACACATTTATATTTGCACTCTGCTCAGTTCTGAGAAGACTAAAACATGCTTCACCATCCTGCTCCCCAGGAGTCCCCAGAGGCATTTTTATTTGTTCCCTATGGTTGGTTATATTGTCATAGAGGTTGTGTTGTTTGAATTCCAGCCCTGCCCCTATCCACAACACGGTTCCCCGCACAACGCAGCTCCCCACTGCTTCTTCTCTGATTCCACAACCATGTTTTCTTCTCACCATCGGATTACAGCACTTTTTTTTCCCATTTCTGTTCATGTTGCTGATGGTGCATTTCCAACCATCTGTACAATGGAGGCTGTGTGTGGGTAAATAAGGACAAAGATGCCCTGCAAGACTCAGCCCAGTGCAACTCACTCCCAGTCACTGGGGAAAGTTGCTTAACACTTCTAAGACTTGCTTCTTAATCTTTTCAAAGTAATTCCTCTGTTGCATTGGAGGGTGTTTGAGGACCACAGTGAGAAGTGCAGAGTTTCCTAAGCTCCTTCTCAGGGCCTTCCTTTGCAGCAGCCAGGAGGGATTGCTAAGTGCAAGCCATGGCACAGCAGCCCTTAGAGATGAGCAAGCTCCCCGCCATTTCCTACACCAGGCCAAGGCTCCAGCCAGTGCCCCATGAGCATATTCTGTTTTTTAAGCAAGAAAATGGGCCTAATTTTTACAGCTCCAGAGATTGTATTTTCCTATTCTTGAGCTAAATCAACCATTTCTTATTTGATATATTAAGGAAGTCTTTAATGGACCTCAAGGGATTTTTCAATCAGGTGTGGTATTTGTGGGCAGGGCCACAAATCATGGGATATGTCCCTTTCAAGATGGGTGCTGGAGCACTGGATGGAATGTCCGTGGCCTACTAGTGTCTAGAGTGAGCTGGGATTGCCTGGCTTGGAGAGGAACACTTCTGCCTGGAACCAGAGTGCAGTCACCAAGAGCAGCGTGGCCTTTCCCATCATGCTAAAGAGGAGGGCACAGAGAAACAGAACACCCCCAGGCACAGAAACAAAGACAGGACAGAAACATTTAGAGAGATGGATCCCTGCCTAGGTGGTGCACCTCAAGTGAGCTTGAGGAGGAGGCTCCTCCTGTCCCCTTGGCTCTGGATTCCTTAACCAGGGGCCTGCACCAATCAGTTGGTCTTTAGGAACTGAAGTCTGGTGAAGAGCTCAGAGAAAGCAGCACAGAAAAGCAGGCCACTATGTGCCAAGCCGAGGTCGTTCCTTGACGTTCAGTGAAGAGCCCACCCCCACACACAGCCTATGGAGGTCTCCTTGCCCCACTGTTACTGGGTTTAACATGAAAGCTAGGCCTGTGACATTGACCACATGGAGCAGAACCAAGAAAGGAAACATTGTCCATGTCCACTCCAGTGAAGACAGTGTGCAAGTGACAGTCAGGACTCCTGACATCAACCTTCCCCTTTGCAGGATGAGTTTTGGGGAGGTGCTCACTTCACCTGGTGGGGGCCTCTCCGGGTGGGTGCAGCCTTCCATGCCAGGTGTGGCCCTCAGGGGTCTGGTACAAACGTGCCAGTTAGGATCCTTATTGTGAGTGAGGAGTGAGGGGCTCAGAGTTCCTCAGCCTGCCATTTGAGAACGATGATTCTTGGTGTGTGCAGGGGCCCACCCTGTGCTTGGTGGCCCGCTACCAGCATGCCAGCCTCTGCCTGCTGATGCCAGTGGCAACACTCCCCTGAGCTGCAACCACCAAAACTGCCTCCAGATGTTGCTGAATGTCTCCCAGAAGGAAAACTGTCCTCAGATGAGAATAATGTAGAGAAGAGGTGGGGAGGGCACTGGTGAGCAAGGTCACAGGTTGGGCCTTGGGGGTGACAGGACCAGACATGAGACAGACTGTGCCCTTCACTTCTGTTCCTCTCCAGGAAGCCTCCCCAAGCTGCCACGAGCACCTCGAGGCTCTTTCCTGTAACTCTGGACAGAAAGGAGCAGGATGGTCCCCTCCAAGTTCAAATCACACACTCGGAGGAAGGGTGTGGTCAGCCATTGCCAGGGCCTGTGCAGCTGCCTGTGTGGGAGGGTTCTGGGGGCTCGGATTGGCTCACACAGCCTTTTCATCCTTCCTCCTTTCATCCATTCATTTCCTCACCTGTCAGTCACACAGCTGGTGTCTTTCACCAGGCTGAGTGTCCAGGATGTAGAGATGAATGACGCCTTTTCTTCTGCTCTGAAAGGCTTACAGTGCAGTTTACTAAATGCACAGGTAAAATTGGGACAAAGTGCTATTTTAGCTCATCAAAGGGTTACAAGAAACTATTTTGGTGATTTGGAAAAAGAGTGAAAGGGTCTCAAAATAGGAAATGAGAGCCCATAGAGGGCCTCTGACCAGAAGATCATGGAGAAAGAATTTCCTCACGGTGGCAGAGCCTTAGCTATTTGCAGAATGCCCAGTGCACTTGGGGGAGAGGGTAGATATCACTGTAGGGTGAGCGTCAGGCCAAGAGATGGAGGAGCAGGCTGAGGGAGGAGGGAGGGGCTGTCTCCACAGAGGAAACACAGAAGTGAAAATCCTCACTATATTGTTGTCTGTTATATAGCAATGGCTCCGGTTTTCAATCTAAAGTGAGATACAGAAGATCCAAGACAAAAATAATTTAACAATAAATGAAACAAATGAGAAAAATGAAATATAGGCAGCAGACAAGGGGCACATATTGTAACAGCTAATGCCAGCAATACAAGAATAGAGACAGTAAATGGCAGTAAAATCCTGGTGAAAAGGGGTAAATGTGAATTTGAACAGATGAAAAAATAAACCTATAGCTTGAGTGTCATAGATTTTAAGTATGTCCCGAGAGAAGGAAGCAGGCGGAGGCTGGGAAGGGCCTCGAGAATGGCGCCCCCGAGCACCACGCTGGGAGTGGGGAGAAGCGGGGTCAGGGACACCACTCCAGAGAGGGGGAAACGCCCTGAGTTTCATCCTCAAACTGGATTTCTTTTGGGAAATAGTGCATAAGATGTGAAACTGCTGTGATAATTGTCTTTATTCCTCTCAAAGTGCAGTGTATGTTCTGAGTAGTTGATCTCCAGATAATGAATTAAAAGAGGGGCCTGAGTTCCCTGGCAAGGTCACCTCCGTGTGTGATCAGCTAGAAGACACCTAGCAGATAGGAGGCTTCCTGTGAACTATGGTTTGACATTTGAGTTTCGATTTTGCAATGGTGGAGAAGGGATGTGCCTTTTCATCTTCAGTTTTGATCTTTCCCGGTGCTAGACAGATGCCGTATGACCCATACCCTCTCTTTATGATGAATGGCAGCTGCCACCCAGCCACACAATTCAAGGTTGAACCACAGTGTCACTGAGCTATGATCTTCAGTGAGATATATTAAATTCATTTTCAACTCAGGATATTTTCAATTTGTGATGTTTTTATTGGACACAACCCCCATTATAGGTTGGGGAAAATCTCTACATGTTCAACCACAAAATCACAACCAATCCACAGGCACCTGTAAATATATCGGTGCTTAAAGTGACACTTAAACCATGATCACTCCTTAATTAGTTGCCCCACATATGTCCTTTTTCGGAATGCTCAGTGTTTTCCCAAGTTGAAGCTTTACTAAATGACAGAGATGCTCCAGGATTGACATGGATCTTGTACCTGTCAGTGCTAATGGGTGCAAGTTATGAAGCAGTTAACTGGCACAGTTGCTTAATCAAGAAAAGTGAAGTGTTTGCATTACATAATACGGGTATCTAGAGTAAGATTACTCTTGAGTATGATCTGACCAAAATTACAGAACCAGGCTGGGCTTGGTGATGCACTCCAGTAATCCCAGTGGCTAGGGAGGCTGAGGCAGGAGGAGTGTGAGTTCAAAGCTCAGCAACTTAGCGAGACCTTGTCTCTAAATAAAATATAAAAAAGGGCTGGGGATGCTGCTTAGTGGTTAAGTGTCCTGGGTTCAGTAGCCCATGACAGCCCCTCCCCTAAAAATGAAAAGAAATTACAGGACTGACCTTCACAAGCTTCTTCCCACAGATCCACCTAATCTTATCCACTGACCATAGCCCTGGAGTACCTAGAGTTCCCAGGCACCTGCAGAGGGGGCTGTGAAGGGACCTGTCTCTGTGTATTTCATTGGCTGAAATTGAATCAGCTGACTATTGCTGAACCAATCAGTGCTGATAGGAGGATGCAGTGTGCTGATTGACCAGTCAAGGCCTGCCTCTGCTTATGTCCTTCAGACTTGAGCTTCCTGGGAGAACTTGGTTCCCCAAGGTGGTAGTCTCTGGGTGGTGCCAGTCTATACATGGTTACCAGTGTGTTTCAGTCTCGCTGCTGACAGCCTATAAATAATCCCTGGTTCACTTCAGAGAGCTCTCTGAGGGCTAAGAGCCAAAATTCAGGGCCCCTAGAAGTGTCTTAGAAATGTTAGACCCTCAGAGGTATCACAGATGGCATGTGAGGCAAAGAGAGTAGCTTTGTTAGATCAGGTGCCTGAGGTTCATGGACCACCAAGAAAATGTACATGACATTATATCAAACATGTCAGAGTCCTCCAATGTGGATATTTTCCTTTCATTTAAACTTTGATTATCACTGTGGCATGTGAGAGATGTTATGAAGTGAAGCATAGGTGATCTCAGCCCCAGGAAGCCAGAAGATGGCCACCAACTCATTCTGGGCTCCCTGCAAAGGTGTTGAATGGGACCCTGCTGGCTCAGTAGATTGGCACACAGAATCCTCAGTCTCAGAAATCTAAACAAGACTTAAATCAAGTTTCCAAAGAAATCTCTACCTTTGTATATTGTGCAGGCTATTCTGAACTCTTGAATGGGAACCAGACCTCCCACCTGTGAGTCATTTAATTGAACCTGGGACTCTTTTGTTATAGGCAGGGTTTGCAATCTACTTTGACAAGCTTATCTGGGGGCTGGTTGGAAAGGCTGTCTATATATTAAAGATGCTTATTGTAATATTGCATCATGTCCCACTGTGAAAGTCAGACAACCAATTCAATGTGGGAAGGACAAAGGAAGCATCTGCAGCCTATGATGGTTAAAATAAGCTGCTACATATTGAGAGTTGCCTGCTTCTATTTAGGGCAGATCATTCTGTCTCTGACTACAGTCACAATGCTGAGAGGAGGCCTTGCTGGCTCTCTGCAGCTTCTGTTTAGCCATAGTTCCTCATCCATGAACTTTCCTCAACATCTTCAAATGAGAGCCAGAGATAATCCACAGGAGGTTTCAAGAGAGCTGTTTCAACAGGGCATAAAGCTTTCCAGAAAAAAGAATCCCTAAGGTTGTGTTCCCTGAACATGGTTTATGCAACATTGGTGGTTGAAAAACGACACTCAGATTGGGATTTGAAAACCTTCAGGACCAGAAAAGATGGCCGCTGCGTAAGGGGGTAGCTGAAGTGCTGAGCCTGGTGCTCAGAAAAGCGGCGTTAATAGAGACTTCGCCCAGCTTGTTAGAGCTCCTTTCACCATTAATCTGTAGTGGACCACCCGGCCAAGCAGCAGAAAAAACAAAGAGATTGAAAAAGAGACGCTTGGCTCCCGGACGCTTTCCTGCTCCAAACCGCGGGCGCTTTGCGCCCATCTGCTTCCTCTTTCACTTCGCTCCCAGCAGAGAAGCTGAAGGGGCAATCAGCAGTGGATTGTAAGTACCTGAGGCAAAAAAAGCTCAGTACACCCCGCCCTTTTTTTTTTTTTTTGAATATTGTCTATACAGGGAGAGTTAGTGGATTGGAATTGTTGGCGGGGCTGTAGTTTCGGGGCCAAAAATCCACTCCGCGGGAGCCACCATTTGCTTTCTGCACGCTGTCTTGATGGCCCTGTCTACATAGTCCAGCTGCTGCATCTAGATACTGGAACTGGGCTGCGTGCCGAACCCTGTCCTCCGAAGGCTGGACCACGGCCTCAAGTGCCTCGGTCGCCTGTTCCCTGCTGCACCTTGGGGCATAGCCTGCTCTGGGGTCATTCGGCATCCCTCTGCAAGGGGACAGGCGCGGCGGCAGCCGCTTGGGCCCCCCGCGGCGCCAGCTGCTTGGGCCCCCCGCGGCGCCAGCCGCTTGGGCCCCCCGCGGCGGCAGCCCCTTGGGCCCCCCGCGGCGGTGCTGCTAAGGTCGCAGACAAGCGCGACGCCAAAGAGCTCGGACCAGAGGTGGAGGCGACGGCAGCAGGATTTCAGTTCTAGAAAACTGGACTGCAAACAGAAGCAGCAGTTTGTATAACCCCAAGATCTTGCTTATGCCAGGAAACTGTAAGGATAACATGAATATCATTGAGGAGGTCTAACATGACAGCAGACGCGGAGGGATCAAGTCTCTGAACTCTTCAACTGCGAGGGCATAGGGAGATGTAAATTATCTAAAGCCTATTTGCTCAGGATTACTAGACAATGCTGAGCTGACGTGGAGCTAGGGCGCACACTTTGGGCCCCTCAGAAAACACACACTGAGCACGAATTGGCTGCATTTAAGCCCCGGATCGCCTGCTTCTCGTGACTCAGCACTAACGATCCTGCTGAAATAACTAGTCGGCCCACCTGATCTCACAGAGGTAAAAGCCAACTGAGCACCATAGCCAGACCCAGGGAATCAGGAGTGAAGTGGGACTAGCAGCACAGAATCCCCGGCTACCGCTCCCAACAGGGCTGACAACAGAGGTCCCTTGCACCAGCTACCAGGGGAGTTGCTACCTAAGGGCAAACAAATTTGCTGGGGGTCCTCAGCTCCAAGACCTACAAACTTAGGGTCCGAGGGAGGCAAACAGAAAGGGTGTGCCCAGGCATCAGTGAAAACAGGGCTCCCAGGAGCAGCAGACCCGGCGTGTAGCCAGTAAAGTGGTAAGTGTCACAGGTGAGTGGGGCCTGGATTGAGGAACCACAAGAGAAGGACCTAGACACTCAGGACTGGAGACTCGCACAGTCTGGGAAGAAGAGCTGAGGCACAGTGATTGGTTCCCACCTATCACGAGGAGAAGCCTGGCCCAGTGGGCATAGCTCCACCTACTGGAAGAGAAGTTAATCGAGCTCTATGACTGCATTTATTATTATTACTATTTTTTTAATGATTATTATTAGTATTTTTTTTATTCTCACTTTTTGTAGTTGATGTTGTTGTTGTTGTTTAACTTTCTTATTAATGGTTTCAATTTTTTTAATTATTTTTATTCTATTATTATTATTATTTTTTAAACTCCAATTTCCATTTTTCTATTATCATTATAATTTTTTTTTGTTTGTTTTAAAATTTTTATTTTTTCGTTTTTTCTTTCTTTCTTTTCACTTTCTTTTCTTTTGTCTTTTCATTTCTTTTCAATTTTCTTATTCCCCCTCTCTTGAATTCCACCTGCCTACACTCACTCTATTTAGTAACTTCTTCCCTTCCCTTCTAATACCTCTCCTCCCAAGCATCAAATAAATTTATAAGAGTAAACAGTAACTCAGCAGTCAAACAGAACAAGAAGTATCATGAGCATAAAAAAGCAAGGAAGAAAAGGAGTACAAACAATGAAAGACAGCCTAAATATTCAGGAGGACCTGGAGTCATCAGAAAAATGGCCATATAAAGAACTCAAGGAACACCTTAGACAGATGGAAAGGAACCTTAAAGAGCACATTGAAAAGGAATTACATAAACAGATAAAAGAAGAAGTTAAGCATCTTTATCAGGAGATAGAGATTATAAAAAAAAAAATCAAACAATAATTCTAGAAATGAAGGAAAAGATAAACCAAATTAAAAACTCAACCGAGAGTATTACTAACAGAGTGGAGAAAGTAGAAGCCAGAACGTCAGATAATGAAGACAAAATATATCATCTTGAAAAGAGTCTAGCCAACTCAGATAGACTGGTAAAAAATCACGAGAAAAACATCCAAGAGATTTGGGATAATTTAAAAAAATCAAACTTACGAGTCATCGGGATAGAGGAAGGCACAGAGATTCATGCCAAGGGAATGAGTAACGTGCTGAAGGAAATAATTACAGAAAACTTCCCAGAAATAAAAAAGGAAACAGATATACAAATTGTAGATGCATACAGGACACCAAGCACACAAAATCACAGTAGACCAACGCCAAGACACATTGTTATGAAGCTATCCAATATACAGAACAAAGAGATAATATTAAAAGCTACAAGAGAAAAGAGGCAGATTACATTTAGGGGTAAACCAATAAGGTTAACAACGGATTTTTCATCACAGACACTGAAAGCGAGAAGATCCTGGAACAACGTATTTCAAACACTGAAAGACAATGGATACCAACCAAGAATTCTGTATCCAGCAAAATTAAGCTTCAGATACGACAACGAGATAAAAATCTTTCATGACAAACAAAAGCTAAAAGAATTTGTAGCCAGAAAACCAGCATTGCAAGGCGTCTTGAGCAAAACTCTACACGAGGAAGAAATGGAAAACGATAACCAAAACCATCAGCGGGAAGTGCCTCGGTAAAGACAGAGGACGGGGGGAAAGCTAACCATGGAGAAACAATCTAAATTAGGGGAAAAAAAGAGATAAATAATCAAACATGGCAGGAAGTACAAACCATATATCAATAGTAACTCTAAACGTTAATGGCTTAAACTCTCCAATAAAGCGACATAGGCTGGTAACATGGATTAAAAAAACAAATCCAACAATATGCTGCCTCCAGGAGACACATCTGATTGGAAAAGACATACACAGGCTCAAGGTAAAAGGTTGGGAAAAAATATACCATGCACACGCTCCTCGTAAGCAAGCAGGGGTGGCCATTCTCATATCGAATAAAATCGACTTCAAGACTAAGTTAATCAAAAGGGATAAGGAAAGACATTATATACTGTTAAAAGGAACCATTGACCAACAAGACATAACAATTATCAATATTTATGCACCAAATAATGGCGCTGCGACGTTCATAAAACAAACTCTCCTCAAGTTCAAGAATCGAATAGACCACAACACAATAATCATGGGTGACTTCAACACACCTCTCTCACCATTGGGCAGATCCTCCAAACAAAAGTTGAATAAAAAAACTATTGACCTCAATATCACAATCAATAACCTAGATTTAACTGACATATATAGAATATATCAACCATCATCAAGTGGATATATTTTTTCTCAGCAGCACATGGAACCTTCTCAAAAATAGATCATATATTATGCCATAGGGCAACCCTCAGTAAATATAAAGGGGTTGAGATAATACCATGCACTTTATCAGATCATAATGGAATGAAACTGGAAATCAATGATAAAAGAAGGAAGGAAAAATCCTACATCACATGGACAATGAACAATGCGTTACTGAATGATCAATGGGTTACAGAAGACATAAAGGAGGAAATCAAAAAAATTCTTAGATATAAATGAAAATACAGACACAACATATCGGAATCTATGGGACACAATGAAAGCAGTTTTGAGAGGGAAATTCATCGCCTGGAGGTCATTCCTCAAAAAAAGGAAAAACCAACAAATAAATGAGCTCACACTTCATCTCAAAGCCCTAGAAAAGGAAGAGCAAAACAATAGCAAATGTAGCAGAAGGCAAGAATTAATTAAAATCAGAGCAGAAATCAATGAAATTGAAACAAAAGAAACTATTGAAAAAATTAACAAAACAAAAAGTTGGTTCTTTGAAAAAATAAATAAGATCGACAGACCCCTAGCCATACTAACAAAGAGAAGAAGAGAGAGAACTCAAATTACTAACATACGGGATGAAAAAGGCAATATTACAACAGACGCTTCAGAAATACAGAAAACAATTAGAAATTATTTTGAAAACCTATATTCCAATAAAATAGAAGATAGTGAAGACATTGATAAATTCCTTAAGTCATATGATTTGCCCAGACTGAGTCAGGAGGAAACTCACAACTTAAACAGACCAATATCAATAGACGAAATAGAAGAGGCAATCAAAAGACTTCCTACCAAGAAAAGCCCAGGACCGGATGGGTATACAGCGGAGTTCTACAAAACCTTTAAAGAAGAATTAATACCAATACTTTTCAAATTGTTTAAGGAAATAGAAAAAGAGGGAGCTCTGCCAAATTCATTCTATGAGGCCAACATCACCCTGATTCCGAAACCAGACAAAGACACCTCAAAGAAAGAAAACTACAGACCAATATCTCTAATGAACCTAGATGCAAAAATCCTCAATAAAATTCTGGCGAATCGGATACAAAGGCACATCAAAAAAATTGTGCACCATGATCAAGTAGGATTCATCCCTGGGATGCAAGGATGGTTCAATATACGGAAATCAATAAATGTTATTCACCACATCAATAGACTTAAAAATAAGAACCATATGATCATCTCGATAGATGCAGAAAAAGCATTCGACAAAGTACAGCATCCCTTTATGTTCAAAACATTAGAAAAACTACGGATAACAGGAACTTACCTTGACATTGTAAAAGCTATCTATGCTAAGCCTCAGGCTAGCATCATTCTGAATGGAGAAAAATTGAAGGCATTCCCTCTAAAATCTGGAACAAGACAGGGATGCCCTTTCTCACCACTTCTGTTCAACATAGTTCTCGAAACACTGGCCAGAGCAATTAGACAGATGAAAGAAATTAAAGGCATAAAAATAGGAAAAGAAGAACTTAAATTATCACTATTTGCAGATGACATGATTCTATACCTAGAAGACCCAAAAGGGTCTACAAAAAAACTACTAGAACTAATAAATGAATTCAGCAAAGTGGCAGGATATAAAATCAACACACATAAATCAAAGGCATTTCTGTATATCAGCGACAAAACTTCTGAAATGGAAATGATGAAAAACACTCCATTCACAATATACTCAAAAAAAATAAAATACTTGGGAATCAACCTAACAAAAGAGGTGAAAGACCTATACTATGAAAACTACAGAACCCTAAAGAAAGAAATAGAAGAGGATCTTAGAAGATGGAAAAATATACCTTGTTCATGGATAGGCAGAACTAACATCATCAAAATGGCGATATTACCAAAAGTTCTCTATAGGTTCAATGCAATGCCAATCAAAATCCCAAAGGCATTTCTTGTAGAAATAGATAAAGCAATCATGAAATTCATATGGAAAAAATAAAAGACCCAGAATAGCAAAAACAATTCTAAGCAGGAAGTGTGAATCAGGTGGTATAGCGATACCAGATTTCAAACTATATTACAGAGCAATAGTAATAAAAACAGCATGTTACTGGTACCAGAACAGGCGGGTGGACCAATGGTACAGAATAGAGGACACAGAGACTAATCCACAAAGCTACAACTATCTTATATTTGATAAAGGAGCTAAAAACATGCAATGGAGAAAGGATAGCATCTTCAACAAATGGTGTTGGGAAAACTGGAAATCCATATGCAACAAAATGAAACTAAATCCCCTCCTCTCGCCATGCACAAAAGTCAACTCAAAGTGGATAAAGGAGCTAGATATCAAATTAGAGACTCTCCGTCTGATAGAAGAAAAAGTTGGCTCCGATCTGCAGATTGTGGGGACGGGCTCAAAATTCCTTAACAGGACACCCATAGCACAAGAGTTAATAACAAGAATCAACAAATGGGACTTTCTTAAACTGAAAAGTTTTTTCTCAGCAAGAGAAACAATAAGAGAGGTAAATAGGGAGCCCACATCATGGGAACAAATTTTTACTCCTCACACTTCAGATAGAGCCCTAATATCCAGAGTATATAAAGAACTCAAAAAATTAGACAATAAGAAAACAAACAACCCAATCAACAAATGGGCCAAGGACATGAACAAACACTTCACAGAGGAGGACATACAATCAATCAACAAGTACATGAAAAAATGCTCACCATCTCTAGCAGTCAGAGAAATGCAAATCAAAACCACCCTAAGATACCATCTCACTCCAGTAAGATTGGCAGCCATTATGAAGTCAAACAACAACAAGTGCTGGCGAGGATGTGGGGAAAAGGGTACTCTTGTCCATTGCTGGTGGGACTGCAAACGGGTGCGGCCAAATTGGAAAGCAGTTTGGAGATTCCTGGGAAAGCTGGGAATGGAACCACCATTTGACCCAGCTATTGCCCTTCTCGGACTATTTCCTGAAGACCTTAAAAGAGCACACTACAGGGATACTGCCACATCGATGTTCATAGCAGCACAATTCACAATTGCCAGACTGTGGAATCAACCCATATGCCCTTCAATAGATGAATGGATAAAAAAAAATGTGGCATTTTTACACCATGGAGTATTACGCAGCACTAAAAAATGACAAAATCACGGAATTTGCAGGGAAATGGATGGCACTAGAGCAGATTATTCTTAGTGAAGCTAGCCAATCCCTAAAAAACAAATACCAAATGTCTTCTTTGATATAATGAGAGCAACTAAGAACAGAACAGGGAGGAAGAGCAGGAAGAAAAGTTTAACATTAAACAGAGACATGAGGTGGGAGGGAAAGGGAAAAAAAAGGGGAAATCACATGGAAATGGAGGGAGACCCTCATTGTTTTACAAAATTATATATAAGAGGTTATGAGGGGAATGGGATAACAAACATGGAGGGAAATGAATTACAGTAGATGGGGTAGAGAGAGAAGATGGGAGGGGAGGGGAGGGGGGATAGTAGAGGATAGGAAAGGTAGCAGAATACAACAGTCACTAATATGGCAGTATGTAAAAATGTGATGTGTAACCGATGTGATTCTGCAATCTGTATTTGGGGTAAAAATGGGAGTTCATAACCCACTTTATTCTAATGTATGAAATATGATTTGTCAAGAGCTTTGTAATGTTGTGAACATCCAATAAAAAAAATAATGCAGATTAAACCTAAAAAAAAAAAATAGGGTTGGGGATGTGGCTTAGTAGTTGAGTGCCCCTGAGTTCAATCCCTGGCACCCCCTCCCCCCCCAAAAAAAAAAAAAAAAAAGGAAACCTTCAGGACCAGCTAAGAATTTTGGACTTGAACTACAGCAGCCAGACATGCCCATCCAGGTCTGTAGTACCTGTCCAAGGAGAACATCAGTAATCATCCCAGCACGCCGCTTGCCTGACCCCAGATTCCTTCTCCAGGAAGGTAGAGCTTGTTCTCGACAGCTGTGATGAAGCATGCACTTGTTTATGTTAGAGTCCTTGGGGAGCCAGGAAGAACACAATGTCCACAAGGCACCAATTTATGAGTTTCTAAGGTGGTTCGACACATTGGAAAAAAACAACAAAATGAACAAAATAGAACCCACCTCAGTTTCTCCCTCCTGGCATTGGAGTCCCACTGTCAAGGAAACTATTATGCCACAGGCCAAGCAATGGCATCTCAGGCCAATGCAGTGCTGAGACTCACCTTCCTTCAACAGGGCCACGTCCTGAAGTTCCCTGTTGGCATGTTGTGCTGAGAATGGAGAGATTTTATGCACAACCTGAACTCACTGCTTCTCTTGAATTCAGCTGGGTGGGAGACGGGACCAACATTCACAAGTGGACAGGATCTTTTCTGAGAAGCAGTTTCATCCTTCCAGTGAAATAGACTCACCCAGTTTGCTTTGTCCTCAACCTGCCCAGCATTATCATGCACCACGAGTGATGTTGTGTCACCTCTCCAGCCCGTACTTAGATTTCTTTTGTCTTTGCTTTCCTAATCCTAGAAGTACCTGGTGAAATGTCACTTCTGTTTAGACACCTGAAGATTGATAGACAAACTACTTTTGTGTTACTTGAATTACTGTGTGGATGCCAAAGAGAAGATGAGTGTTTCTGTCTGTCTAGTGCTGACATAGATGTGGATTTTGGGTAGATGTTGATATCGTCAAAGTAAGTAACACCCACAGTCTCACCAGGGCAGTGGTGGGGAGGTTGTACATGTAGCACACTTGAGCAGAACTGGAGTAAGAGTCATTTCTGTTGATTCAGAGTTTGTGGATATGACGTGTCAGGCAGCTCAGAACAGGGCTGACATAAGCAGAGGTTTCACCCTGTGCTCGCCATGGTGAGGGACATCAAAGTGCATCAGTGCTAAAACCTTTGTGAGGCTGAGGCATGACACTGCTCTCAGTGTTTCTCACAGAACACCTGGACTTGGCTGGGTTCTGGAAGCCTGGTCTCTAGAGAAATACTGGCTGAGAGGGTGACATGGGTGTCCTGCCTTCTCTTGGTAACAGAGAACTTATTCTGCATCAGACAGGTCTTTTCAGGTGGAGTCTTTTTAAGTTCCTCTTTTGCACTTTGTGTGTGTGGAAGGTGCTTTGAGGCCACTGTTTGTCATTACTTCCTACCCTGTCCCTCAAATCACAGAGGTAGACAGTGTTTGGAGCTTTACACTTTGAGCTATAATACATAGTTTTCTTATTTTTGCAACTGTATTTGTTTTAGTAATGAAACTGTCCTAAGAAACTTTAATAGAAATTTGCAAAACTCTGCAAGCCCCCTCCTCTTATTTCCCCCCTAGAAAACCTCTTCACCTGCCAAAAGCTTTGCCTTTTACATGACTAACTTACATGCCCACCCTGTGCACCTAAGCTTGTTGCCCTAGCACCTGTACCCATGGCACCTAAACTGAAGAACTGCTCCCCTGGTCACAACTCTGTAGGACACCAGCAGCACCATGAGCAGGGTCTCAGCAGGGAGACACTCTGTCCTGGGGATAGCATGATGCACGTGAGCCTGGGATCCTGTCCTCAGCTTGCAAGCATTGGTGGTGCTTCTCAAATCTCTCAAGCGGAGAGAGAAAATGCTTCAATGAAGACAGATCAGCATGTGTAGAACTTTGTACTGAGTCTTATTCCAAGGATGCTCTCAAATGTTGATAAGTATTAACTTTTTGGAAGATACTTCTCTGGCAACAGAAAATCTACTCTGAAAGCACTTTGGACTTTATTAATTTATTTTAGTTTAGGAACTCAGATAACTGGATAGTGAGAAAACAAATAACCCAACTAAAATTGGACAAAGACTAGAATAGGTTTTTTCTTTTTAAATGAGACACACAATTGACCCATAGGTATACAAAAAAAAAATCAACATCATTGGTCATTAGAGAAATGTGTATTAGAACTCAAAGAGCTCTCACTTCACACCTGTTAGGATGGTGGTCATCAAGGATGTGGAGGGAAGGGACCCCTGGTACCCTCTGTGGGACTGTAAATTAGCACAGCTGTAATGGAAACATACAGGGTTCTTCAAAAGAGTAAAATTAGGCTTACCATGTGATCATGCTATTGCCCTTTTAGAAATGAAATCATTATATCAAAGAGATATTTTGTATTTCCCATGTTGATTATAACGTTATTTACATTAGTTAAGATATGGAACCAATCTAAGTACTAATCAGTTGATGAATGGATAAAGCAAATGTCACACCCACACACTTTACATATATACATGTGGAATGCTATTCAGTCTCAAAAAGATGGAAATTCTGTCTTTTTTGACAATGTAGATGAACCTGGAAGATATTAAGTAAAATAAGCTATTCACAGAAATACGATTGTGGTGTGGAGTTACTTGTATGTGGAATCTCAAAAAGTTTGTGTAATAATTGTTGTTGTTTTTTTTTTTTTATCATTATGGCCAGAATACCTGACAAGAAAAACTTAGAGGAGGAAAAGTTTATTTGAGCTCATAGCTTCAGAGGTTGAGTTCATGGTTGACCAACTGCATCGCTCTGACCTAACATGAGGAGAGCATCATGGCGGAAGGATCTGGTAGAGGAAATGTGCTCAGCTCATGGCAGTGAGGAAGCAGAGAGCAGGAGGAAGGAGCCAGGGACAGATGTAGTCCTGGCCATGTCCCCAGAGACCTACTTCCTCCAGCCACACCCCACCCACCCAGGGCTACCACGAGAAGTCCATTCAAATTATTAATCCACAGAATGAACTAATCCACCAATGGGGTTACAGCTCTCATAACCCAATCATTGCCTTAAGCCCCACCTCCAAACCCCACTGCACTGGGGAGCACACTCACAACACAGCAGCTTTCCAGGGAGCGTGAAAGAGCCAAACCATAACCAACTGATACAGCAGAGAGTAGAACTGCAGTTACCAGAGGCTGGGAGGGAAAGGCTGGGGAGATGGTGGGCAGAGGACACAAAGTTTCCTTTAAACAGGAAGAACAAGTTAGTTTATGGGATTTTTTTTTGGTCCATCATGAGGACTATTGTTAATAACAATATTTTGTTACTGAGAATTGCTGAGAGAGTATATTTCAAATCTTATTAGCACACACACAAAAATAAGTATGTGAGAAAATACATTATTTACTTCACATAGCCATTCCTCAATGTGTGCAACTTTCAAAACATTATGTTGTGCACCACAAATACATACAATGGTTCTTTTTCAATTTTTTTTTTAAAATAAAGGAATAAAGAGGAGCTCTGTTTTTGCATCCAGATGGTACACATTCAGATGCTGGCTGTATCCCTTCCTCACTGTGCACCCTTGGCCACTTGGCCTAGATGAGACTCATTTGTCTCTGTATTTCAGAAGTACAAGCTCACTTTACCTTGCAAGATCATGATGAGGATTAATTAGATAACAGAACACCCTGACTCAAATGGCCTTAACAAAATAGAAAAATCTTACTGTTTCAACTAACATGAAACACCCCAAGCGTTGGATAAGTCTGTGATCCCATTGTACCCACGGCCCAGGTTCTTTCACTTCTCCTGTCACAGTGTCCTGCCATGGTCAGGTTGCCCCTCAGGCTATAGCAGGGATCCTCTGTGATGTAGCATGTTCCATTGCCCCAGGGGAAACCTATTATGGCATCTCTTTTCATAGCAAGAAGTATGTTCCAGAAGTATCCTGCATTAGAGGACTGAATCCTATCCTATCCTCTTCCCTAACTCCATCTCTGACAAGAAGGTAGGACATGGCAAGTGGAGGTGACTAGGCTATCTCAATAAAATACTTGTTATTATGGAAAATCATAGAGTGTATGCCTTTGTGTTGGGGCCTATAACTGTGATAACACAGTGGTCCTACGTATGTTCAATTTTGCCTGAGCTTTTTTTTCTAAAAAAGAAAATTAACGCTCATACATATTTTTTTCAAATTAGTTAATTTATTTTAACTAGGTATATATGACAGCCGAATGCATTTTGATTCATTGTACACAATTGTAGCACAACTTTTCATTTCAGTGGTTGTACACGATATAGCAACACACCATATGAGCAGTCATACATGTACCTAGGGTAATGGTGTCCATCCCATTCCACCATCTTTCCTTCCCCCATGCATTCTATCTACCCTCCCTTCCCTTTGCCCAATCACAATTCCTCCATTTTTCCCATGCCTCCTCCCTCCTCAATATGGATCAGCATCCACTTATTAGAGAGAACATTCAGCCTTTGGTTTTTTTGGGATGGGCTTATTTCACTTAGCATGATATTCTCTAACTCCATCCATTTACCTACAAATGCCATGATTTTATTCTTTTTTAATATGGAGTAATATTCCATTATGTATATACACCACAGTTTCTTTATCCATTCATCTATTGAGAGGCATCTAGGTTGCTTCCACAGTTTAGCTATTGTGAATTGAACTGCTATGAACATTGATGTGGCTGCCTTACTATAGTATGCTGATTTTAAGTACTTTTGGGTATAGACCAAGGAGTGGGATAGCTGGATCAAATGGTGGTTCCATTCCAAGTTTTCTAAAGAATCTCCATGCTGCTCTCCAAATTGGTTCCACCAATTTGCAGCCCCACCAGCAATGTATGATTGTGCCTTTTCCACCACATCCTCACCAACATTTATTGTCTGTATTCTTGATAACTGCCATTCTGAGTGGTGTGAGATGAAATATTAGAGTAGTTTTGATTTGCATTTTTCTAATTTCTAGAGATGTTGAACAATTTTAATATATTTGTTTATTGAATATATATCTTCTTCTAAGAAATGTCTGTTCAGCTCCTTGGCCCATTTATTGGTTGGGTTGTTTTGTTGGTGTTAAGTAAGTTTTTTGAGTTCTTTATATATTCTGGAGATTAGTGCTCTTTATGATATGTGTGTGGCAAAAATTTTCTCCCTAAATGGAGGCTGTCTCTTTACCTCATTGATTGTTTCTTTTGCTGACTAGAAGGTTTTTCATTTGAGTCTACCCCTTTATAAATTCTTGATTTTATTTATTGCACTTTAGGAGTCTTGTTAAGGAAATCGGGACTTAATCCAAAATGATGAAGATTTGGGCCTAAGTTTTCCTCTATTAGGCATAGGGTCTCTAGTCTAATTCCTAGGTCCTTGATTCACTTTGAGTTGAGTTTTGTACAGGGTGAGAAATAGGGGTTTATTTTCATTTTGCTGCATATGGATTTCCAGTTCTCCCAGCACCATTTGTTGAAGAGGCTATCTTTTCTTTACTATATGTTTTTGGTGCCTTTGTCTAGTATGAGATTACTGTATTAATGTGGGTTTGTCTCCGTGTCTTCTATTCTGTACCATTGGTAGACCATGTCTATTTTGGTGCCAATACCGTGCCATTTTTGTTACTATAGCTTTGTAACATAGTTTAAGGTCGGGTATTATGATGCCTCCTGTTTTACTCTTCTAGCTAAGGATTCCTTTGGTTATTCTGGGTCTCTTGTTTTTCTAAATTATTTCATTTTTCTATTTCTATAAGGAATGTAATTGGGATTTTAATTGGGATAGCATTGAATCTGTATAGTGCTTTAGGTAGTATGGCCATTTTGAGGATATTAATTTTGCCTATCCAAGCCCATGTGAGATCTTTCCATCATCTAAGCTCTTCTTCAATTTCTTTCTTTAGTGTTCTGTAGTTTTCATTGTAGAGTTCTTTCACCTCTTTTGTTAATTCCCAAGTATTTTATTTTATTTTCGAGGCCATTGAGAATAGGGTAGTTTTCCTAATTTCACTTTCAGAGGATTCGTCACTGATGTATAGAAATGCATTTGATTTATGGGTATTGGTTTTATATCCTGCTACTTTGCTGAATTCATTAATTGATTCTAGAAGTTTTCTGGTGAAGTTTTTTGGATCTTCTAAGTACAGAATCATGTTGTCAGCAAATAGTGATAGTTTGAGTTCTTCTTTTCCTATTTGTATCCCTTTAATTTGTTTTCTCTAATTGTTCTGACTAGAGTTTCAAGGACTATGTTGAATAGAAGTGGTGAAAAGGGCCATTTCTGTCTTGTTCCAGTTTTTAGAGGGAATGTTTCCAATTTTTCTCCATTTAGAATGATGTTGATCTTCGGTTTTGCATAAATAACTTTTATAGTATTGAGGTTTGTTCCTACTAAACCTAGTTTTTATAGTGTTTTGAACATGAAAGGGTGCTATATTTTGTCAAATGATTCCTCTGTATCAATTGATATAATTATATGATTCTTATTTTAAGTCTATTGATGTAATGAATTATATTTATTGATTTCCATAGATTGAACCAACCTTGCAACCCTGGAATGAACCTCACTTGATCACGGAGCACTATTTTTTAAAATATATTTTTGTATATGATTTGCCAGAATTTTATTGAGAATTTTTGCTGTGTCAATGATCTAGAGGTAAATGAGGACTCCGATACAAGTTATCAAAATCTCTGGGACACTATGGAGGCAGTGCTAAGAGGAAAGTTCATTGCATGGAGTTCATTCTTAAAAGAAGAGAAAGTCAACAAATAAATGACCTGACATTATAGCTCAAAGCCCTAGAAAAAGAAGAACAAACCAACATCAAAATAGTAGAAGATAGGAAATAATTAAAATCAGGATGAAAATTAATGAAATTGAAACTAAAGAAACAATTCAAAAAATGACACAACAAAAAGCTGGTTCTTTGAAAAAATAAATAAAATTGAGGAACCTTTAGCCACTCCAATGAAAAGAAGGAGGGAGAAAACTCAAATTACTAAATTTGCATTGAAAAAGGAAACATCATGGCAGACATTATTGAAATAAAGGAGACAATTAGAAACTATTTTGAAAATTCATATTCCAATAAAATAGAAAACCTCAAAGACACCAAAAAATTTCTAGAGACATCCTTATACCCAAACCAGGCAGAGATGCATCAAGGAAAGAAAATTTCAGAGCAATATCCCTGACGAACTGCTCATATATTAAGAGGAGATTTCTTTTGAAAGCCTGCATTTCTGCTGACAGGTTGCAGATGTGGTTTCCTGGGTGTGAGGGGGTGGGGGTGGCCCATTCCCTGCCATGTGCTGGGATGTGGTCAGCTGCAGGCCAGCTTTCCCAGTTGCTGCTTCAGCACGTGAGCTCATGTGCTGCCTTCAGCCAAATGCTTGATGGAGACATTCAGTGGCCTGGATTAGAGCTGGGAGCTCCTTGGTGGGGCATTGCCACAGAGCAAATTACAATAACAGAAATCTCCTTTAGTGATAGCTCTTAGCATCTCATTGCAGTCTATAAAGAGACAGAATAAATACCCTGAGGGAAAAAACAGAAGGAGAAGAAAAGAAGAAAGCCTTCCCAAAGACCATCATAAATAAGCGATTTTGCTGTTGTAGTTGATTTTCTTTGACTTTAGAAATAGTTATCAGCTCAGAAATCAAGAGTTTTTGAGGCAATGAATTCTCCAGCATGGGGTCCTAATGAGAAACCCCTCAATGGCCTGGGGCTGAATGTCTGATTTTTGAGGCAGAAAAAGCAAAGCTGGAATGGAGGGGTAAAGTGCCTATCCTGTTGTGTAAACAGAAAGTGGATTAGAGAGGAGAGTGTTTATGTCCTGGGAAGTCTAACAGCCACTTAAGTCCTCAGTGTGATTGGCGAAGACAGAGCTGACTGCTAATGCTGCTTGTCTCTCTCTTGGCAGCTCCTCAGCTTTAAGGAGGTAGAAGAGCAGTGTCCCACTAGTGGGGCTGAGTGCTGGGTGACCCCTGTGTGTCTGGGGAGGCCAGTGATGGGGCATCCCAGGAAGCATATGCACCAACCATGGTGGCTAAGGCTTTCCATGACCCCCGACTCAACAGAAACTGTTCCAAGCAGCAGTTCTATTAATTAATTATGAAAATCCTGCCAGGTGGGTTCTGCTGTAATCCTGCTCCTGGGTAGAGATTTCAAGGCATCAGTTGTTGACTCAGGCATGGTGAGAGCTCCGGGCCCAGGCAATGAGGCTCCAGGGCTTATGCTGGCACAACATTGGGTAGAGGGCAGGAGAGGCAGCAGTTGAGGCTGCTGCTGATCAGAGACCTGAGGAGCCAGAGAACCCGAGAAACCTAGGAAGATACAGAGGCGTGGGTGTGGACGCCTTCCAACAACCTGACTCACAAAGCCAGTGAGGGTCAGAGTGCAGGCTTCTGTCTCAGCTGCCACTGCCCATTGTCCCTGTGGTAACCTGCACCCTCCTGCCTCTCAGGCACCACCCCGCCAGGAAGGACAGATGCTTATCCAGGGTTCCTGGGCCTTCTAAACCTGTGCAAGCCTGTTGTCATCTGGTGTCCCTCACTGGTCCTGACTCCCAAAATACAGACAGAAGCCCCCGATGGCTACTTTTTCCAACACCTTCTTTCCCTGGGGGTTTTGAGTGAGGAAAGCTCAGTGAATATGTGTTAAGTTGCCCAAAACAGAGGATCTTCTTCTGAGACTTTTGTTTCTCCTCCCCTAAACCTCCCTAAGCCCCTGGAAATGCTGCTTTCATTGAGAAACGACACTCCTGCTCTGGGTATCTCCCAGTTGGTTTAGATGCCTCAGGAAGTTAGTTGAAAGTGCAGGGAAACCAACCAGCTTCAAGACAAGACCACATCACACACAGAGGCAGCCTGTCACCTCACAGCTGCCAAACAGATGGCCCAGGTGGGGGGCAGGGAGCACAGGGGTGGGGCTCACACATGGCCCCAGGTAGGGAGGGGGCAGAGGAATATGCGAGTGGGGCTCATGCACAAGTGTGGAAGCTCTGCTCCAAGGCCCTGCTGGGTCCTCTGGTCTGTGGACTTCCAGCTGGGGCCGTTCTCACTAGCCCACTGCCACCTGCAGGACCTGGCATGGAGCTGCCCCAAGGATTCTTCTATCTAGTCGCCTTCTCATCCATCCATCTTTCAATCCCAAAACTATATTTGCTCAAGAATGGACTTTACTAAATACCAATCTGGTTAAACCCCTCACTTGCTGAACACCCACCAGAGGGTCCCATTTCTGGGTGGGGAGCCTGGACCCCCTGGCTTGGTGAGGCTCCAGGGAGGTAGTGCCTGGGAACTGCCCTGCCCGTCGGGCTCCTCCTGGTGCTTCCCCTGCTCTGGGAGACGGCTCTGCTTTCCTAAGGTTGGGTGAGCCCCCCTTTCTCTGTGGTCCCACAGAATGCAGCCTGAATTCTGAGAGCTCTGCCAGCACCATTAACAATGACACTTCAGTTCTACTGAGCACTTCAGTGTGTGGCCTCACACCAAGTGCACTGATGAGCTGTTTCCCTCAGGGCTGCAATGGCCTGTGAGGGGCAGGAACCTCCCCACGTCACAGGGAGGAACGTGAAGACACAGGTGCCCAAACCCTGATAGGAGTGCACTTGGAAATGTCAAATGCTCCTCCAAACATCAGTGACTGGCTCCAATCAAGAGAATCCTGTTTTAATTGCTGTGGACTGGCATATTGGCAAGGGGATGTTCACAAGCTCCCCAAGGTCTCAGCAGCACACTTTGGGAACCCCTGACTCAAGTCCTGGTCCTGTAGCTGCCCCTGGAGTGAAAGCAGGTTGAAGACAGAAGGCAGTGCATGTGCTTCCTGAGTTCTGAGTGAGAAGCAGAAGCTCTGCACACAGCAAGCATGCCCAGGACCTTTTGGGTGATCGGGAACACATGGGAGGGGGTGGGAACACCCAGGACCTGCTGGGTGGCCGGGGACACATGGGATGGGAAATGGGAACGTTGGACACAGCAGAGCCTGCATGGATCATTTTGCTCTGGATAGCCACACAGACTGAAAACCAGTGGCATGTAACTCTCCTTCCCAACAAAGGAGTTGTGGTCTGGCTGACATCACTGACCTTGCAATGGAGCTCCTGAAACCAAGAAATCACCCAGGGAGAGGAGGGCAGGGCCCTGGTTGTTTGGGACCCAGGAACTACCACTGTGTAGCTATAAAATAATGGACCCTCCTCCAAATCATACCCACCATTTGTAAGGGACAATCTAAGTATGCATCTGTGAGTAACTCCACGCATGTACATGTTTTGTGTGAAATAAAATAATAAAAACAATACACAGGAATCATCCATCTTCATTACTCATACACTTTTTAATGAAGGAAACACAGAACAACTTTTAATTATTGTCATAAATTTTCTTATTTTAACCAGTGGACACTAAGCTCAAACTTCAACTATAGACAAGGGTGTGGTTCAGTGGCAGAGCCCTTGCCCAGCATGAACCAGGCTCCAGGTTCAAACTCCAGCATCACACACAGTCACAGGAGAGCAATCTTATTTCCCCCCGTGGGAGGGTGGTTAGCAGCTCTGGGGGACACTTGACAATGTCTGGCCATATTATTGTTGTCCCCAGGCAGAGGGTGCTGCTACTGGCATCTGGTGGGTAGAGGTCAGGGATGATGCTCTCACCTCTCTCTGACTCCATCCTGGCTGAGGAGACAGTGATGGTCCTGGATGACTGTGTCACCATCATGGAGCTGGGCGTGCAGCTGGTAGCTGACTTGTCCCTCTCCCTGTAGCCTCACAGGGTGGACTGGAGGGCCATTGTCTCCACAGTGGCTGCCCAGGATGTCCTCCAAGCCCCACAGCAGGTGAGAGCCTAGAGGCCTGTGCCCTGGTCCATGGTCAGCTCCTCTCCAGGTCGCTTTGTCCCACACAGAGAGTCAACAGAGCCTCACAGCCCCTCATTGAATCTAAGGAGAGCTTTCCTCCCAGGTGACATTACGTTGACCACGTGTCCACATGCATTTGCTTTCTAGTGGGTATATGTGTATGAACCAAAGAATCACATCTTCACTTTTATAAAACAATTTTTGGTACTTGGGAATCCCATTTCAGCCACCTAAAGAAGTGTGGCTGAGACGAGCAGGATTTCTGCTGGCTCATGTTGATTTTGGGTGGCTCTGAACCTCCATCTTGAAACCTGTAGCAAATCCCTCCTAAATTATATCAAGGTCACTGTGTCTTTGAGGCATGCCAATCCCCAGAGGGTGTCTTTTCTCAGACACTTCAAGCCAATCTGCCTAATAAAGAATGCTTGAGGTGAGAGCATCTGGAGCAGTAGCCTGAAATTGAATCAGATGCGTCATGTGATCTTTCAAACTCTTTTCAGAAGCATCAAACTCAAATTCTGTTCTATGAATATCAGCTAATACACACATGACCACATCCACTGAAGTCATTCTTCTGTTCTCCACGCCATGGGGGCTGCAGCACATTATTGATGCTGTGTCCATGTAAATCCGATCCTGTTCCAAACTTTAAAACAGAGGGGTTGATGTATCTCAGTCGTTAGCTTGAGAACCTATTTTATAGGAAATTGCACTTCTTACATGCTTACAAACAGGAAGGGAGCTGATCATGCTCTGGTTTCATTTTCCTCAGGAAGCCATAGTCAGTTCTTGGATTTTGTTCAGTGATGGCTCCGTGACACCTTTAGACATTTATGATGCCAAGGATTTTTCCATAACTGTCTCCTCATTGGATGAAATGGTGGTGTCTGTCCAGCCAAACCTGCAGTCCCAGTGGCCAGTTGTGGTTGCAGAGGGCGAAGGACAAGGTCCCCTGACCAAGTTGGAGATGATGATCAGTGAGCCTTGCCAGAAGACCAAGAGGAAGTGTGTTCTTGCTGTGGGTAAAGGAAGAGCCAAGGTCAGGTTTGAGTTGGGCATCAAGGAGCACCAAGGAGGCAGCAATGACATCAAGGGCATGAATACCATGTTTTTTTTTCTTATCCAGTCTGAAATCCAAAAAATGGTATTGATATGCACAAAAAGGTAACTGCCTAGGAAGCACGTGCAGATGAGGCTCGCCATGTGCCTGAGCACAGGTTAAAAACAAATAGATGAATAATGTTACAACTCCACACTGTGTGGAAACCATCTACAGCTGGCCAGAAAATATTCACAATTATTTTTCTGCCAGAGAGAAAACATTCAGGGGATGCTCACTGGGGAAGCAAAGCAATGTGTACTCTAAAAACTAAAATAAAATAAAATCGTAATAGGAAATGGCTATTCTGAAGGTGGAGAAGCAATTGTTAGGAAAACCGGACAATGTAATCACATGACTCAGGGAATGGCTTTTAAAATATCAAATGTTAGTGAGTTAACCACAGGAAGAGTTTGAAAGCGCAGTGAGAATTCGAGGGTAGGGAGATTGAACACAGCTTTTATATATGAAGATGGCCTAGTCACTGAAACAGATATTGGCCAAGAATGGTTCATGAAAATCTTCACTGAGCTGCTGCTTCTCGAAGAAACACAGATGTAAGGCAGGAGCGCCACAGCCAGCCGCCTCTCTGTGCTCCTCACACTAGCTCCTGGGGTGTTCTTCCTGCGTCTTTTTGTCCAAGGGGCTGGAATATGCTGTTGTTGTGATTTGGATGTGAGGTGTCCCCCCAAAACTCATGTGTGAGACTATGCAAGAAGATTCAGAGGAGACATGATTGGGTGGTGAGAGCCTTAACCCAATCAGCGACTTAATTCCCTGATGGGGATTAACTGAGTGGTAACTGAAGGTGGATATGGTATGGCTCGAGGAGGTGGCATTGGGGGTGTGCCTTTGGGATACAGATTTGGTACCTGGCAAGTAGAGTCTCTCTCTGCTTCCTGATCATCTCATGAGCTGCTTCCCTCCACCACACTCTTCCCCCATGATTCTGCCTCACCTGGGGCCCTGGGGAATGGAGACCTCTGAATAAGACCACGAGCCCTCAAATAAACTTTTCCCCCTCTACAACTGTTCTGGAGGGTCTTTTAGTCACAGAAGCAAAAAACCTGACTAAAACAACTGGGGACTAAATACAGGTCACCAGGAGTGGGGTCTGTCCCAGGAGCTGGGGCTCAGTGAGCCCTGCGGATGTTATAATTAGGGTTGAGAAGAGAGGCTACTGAAAGTCGATTCTCTTTTCTTTTCTTTTCTTTCTTTTTATTCCCCCTCAGTCCAACTAGAGAACGGGGCCAGGAGACCCATTTGCTATAAAATGATCCTCTGGAAAGATGGCCGGCACAGGTTCTCTGAGCTCCTCTGCTCCAAGACACAGCTTGGTGCCCCTCTCCACTGAGCAGGGGAGGCAGCCCCTGCTGTAGAGAGAAGGGTTTGCTAATCCAAACATAATTATTCAAATAAAGGCTGCTCCTTCTCAGAGGTACTTGCAATGTTCTCTCCATTCTGATGCTTAACTTTTGGCCCAGGCTTAATGGGAATCCATTTCTGAAATGGGAACATCAAAACTCAATTACAGGATGAGTCATACAGAGGCAGCAGGGAGACCATTCCCTGAGGACAGGGAGATGTGGTCATGGCTGAGGCAGGGGTGGGGGCCTGCACTGTGGGGCCAGAAGGTGACCTGCATGATTCTAGAAATGATGAACCCAAGGACAGCTGCAAGCCAAACACGGAATCCTACAGCGAGGTGGCTGGTGGCCAGAGGAACCCAGCCAGAGCCAGGGAGGTGAGAGAAGAGAAGGCAGTCAGAACTGTGACCGCATTACCTCCCCCAGAGGGCTTCACACATGAGCTTCTGAGCACAGCAGAGCTGTCTTCAGACATCGTCTCTTCCCAGCAGTCACATTTTTTTTTCTTGGTGCTAAAACTCTTTCAAGCTCAAAGAGAAAAACCAAATGGCCAAGTTTCCTTGTATATGATTTTTAATTTTTCTCATATTTGCCATTGCTACGTCCCAGCTTTCCAAAATGTAAGCGATGTTTCCTGTGCTTTGTTTCTTGCTAATTACAAGTCACAGATTTAGTCATCCTCATCTTCCGTATAGTAACAGGCATTGCACTCTGCAGGGCATAAACCAAAGTGGGAAAATGAACAGGAAGATCAGAATAAGAAATGCCACTCCCGGGGTCCAGTGATATTTGCCTGGATCCAGGAGAAGTGGGTTTAGTGGGAAGCTGTCCCACCACTTGGACAACTTGTAGTTGCAAAGGCCCTTCCTCCGCCCAGGATGGAGTAGATCCCTCCTGAAGCCATCCCAGGGTTTGCTCCTGAGAGCACCAGGTCTTTGAAAGCACTTCAAGGCATGGACGTTTGGATGCTTCTACTGCTCCCACCACTTTGGGCAGAGTGTGTGAACTGTCAGTTTCCAGGGTTGACATTCTCTGTTTCAAAGGCCAAAACACAGAGATGCAGAAGGCGTGGCTACTGGAAAGTGCTGGAGTTTGAACCTATAGGTGCGTTGAGGGGAGGGAAAGCAAGAGGAGAAGAAATAAAGTGACCTCATTTTCCAGCAAATAGATGACGTCTACTCATGGAGTACCATCAATATACACATGGAATAAGCTCTGAAATGTGTTCCAGCTTGATTGCATTATTTGTACACACTCAATATGTTTTTTTTTTTTAACTTTTGGACATCCAAAGGCACATCACAATTGGGACAGAGCCCTTGTGCCTCCCCAAGTTCAGGACTCATGAGAAGGGGCGAAGGTCACGTTCAGACATTTAGATGGAAAGAGACGATCCATTTTGTGGTGGGTGCTGGTCCCCATGCTAGGTGTCACGCTTCCTCTGGGCTTCTCTGCAGAGGTGGAGACATACACCCTGTTTGCCCCAAGGTTTCTGCTGGTTGGTGGACTGAGAAGCTCACCTTGTAGTTGTGGTGTGCAGCTGCGTGGCGTGGGGCAGAGGCACACCTCCATGGTCTGACAAGACTGCCATCAGAAAGCCTGGCACTGGTTAGCAATCCGAGAAGGCACCTGTGAGCTTGAAATGTCTGAAGATCACTGGGAAATCTCTTTCAAGAAGCCGTTTTCTTCTTCTAGCAACCAGGGAAGGTTGCTTCAGGTAGAGTCCCAGGTGCTGAAGTCGGGTAGTGGTCTAAGTACTTCTCCCGTGTCGTGTAGGAACTAGATGGCACAGGAACCTGAGGCTCATGGGAACCTTCCACACCTATTAGATGGTCATTACTTTTCCTGTTTTGGACTGTCCTTGCTAATGGCCTGGATGTGTGTGTGTGTGTGTGTGTGTGTGTGTATACATATGTGAGTTTACATGTAGGTCTTTGTGTGAGTGAACATGTGTTATATGTTGTGTGTGCTTTTGTACGTAGTTGTGCTTACATGAGTGTTATGTGTGTGTTTCTGTATTTATGTGCATATACATATTTTTCTATATGTGTATGTTTTTGTATGTATGATGGCATTTGTGTCCATTTGTCTGCGTTTATGTGTATGTGTGTGTTTGTGTGTGGGTGTTTGTATGTGACTGTGTGTGATGGTAAGGATGTGTATATCTGTGCCTATACTGATGTGCATGTGTGTGGGCTCAAGCATGTACATGTATGTGTCCATGTGTGTATGTCTGTGTGTGGTTGTGTTGTGTGTGTGCGCATGTCAGGGGCAGGGACTGGAAGGGGTCTGCATTCCCGGGGGATCAAGCTACAGACATGAGACATCACAGGAGGTCTGGGGCTTCTGCTTTGCTCTTCCAAGGCTTTTGAAGATGATTCAGACAGTGGGCAGGTGAACTGGCCCAGACCCCCAGGCTTCCCCTTCAGGATGCACACAATCTGCAGGCCTGGCAGCATCTCACGTCACTCTGGCCGGTGCAGAGGGAAAGAGACATCTTGGCAACCCTGGATAGAATTTCTGGATATGTCTTAATACTTCTGTTCCCCACACCTGCCCTTTCTGCAAGCCCCACTGGGCATACGGATGCAGACAGAGCAGGCAGGGCCAACTCTGAAGCAGCGTGGGAGCTGGCAGAATAGGAATCAAAATGCTTTTCCATATTCCTCCCCTTCAGCACGGCTTCTCACAACTTCAAAAAAGTCTTTTTCTCTTAGCACTTCACCCAGTTCTTTCTCTAATGGAAAAACCGAGCAGTGAGCTGCTGGCCGCTGGAGCTCTTCCCAGATCTCTGTGTGTATGCATAACTTTTAATATAATTGACTCAAAAATAAAAGGCACACAGTATGTTTGAAATGAAATTGAGAAAAGAAAAACACTTCTTATTTAGCAGTTTGTTTGCAGAGTGCAAGTACTGTATTAGTGTTCAGTCACTGGAGTTCTTGGTACCTGCTAAATATGTTTTTCCTGAATTTATACAATTTATATTGGTTGTGGTAAGGTGTTGTTTTGGTTTGAGAAAAAAAAATAAAATAGGAAAGTTCAGAGGATAGTTTAAACTCTCCCCAGCTAGACACAGCAGATGCCATTACTGTGTAGCTAGAAAGTCCTGGGCCTGGCTACAGGCCAACTGGGGACCACCCCCTTGCCCTAGGTAGGCAGATGCTGCCCGCAGACCAGACAAGTCGATGCTGGTGTTTGAAAAGAACCTGAAATATCTCTGGCTTTAATTGCTAGTCTGGGACCTTTGTTTAGATGAATTTCTTTTGAAATTTGAAATTTGCTGAAGATTTTCACCTTAGATACTGCAGAGACTGAGCGTGGAGATAATGATTTTGGTCTCTGAGAACAAGTATTTTCCAAGGAGGTCCATGTTGGAAATGGAGGGTCTGCAGGGCTCTGTTTTTACTCCTGAAAAGTATTTCACTTCTTTGGGTTGCCTGACATCACAAGGGACCTGACATTGTCCCTGATATTTCTTTGTTCTGAAATCATGTTAAAAAACTGGGGACATCCACAATTTAATATTTTATTATGAGCTTGGAATAAAGCAACCCATCATCTGAGCCACTTGTGCAGTAACAAGAGCCTCCAGGTCTACTGCTGGCTTGACCCACTAGTCACGCCTCTTTTGCCTCCTTGGGGGCAAGGGGCGATTTCTTCCCCTTTCAATTCCACTTCGGAATGTTTTTTTCTTCCAGATTCCATGTATTCTGCTGTGCATGGGGACCGCTCTCAGGTCAATTTCAGGCTGTGGGTGAGCACAGTCGGCATAGGGAGCACACAGTGCCTGCACTCTTGTTCCTCTGTCTGTGGGTGACATTTCCAAGGGCAAGTCTGGATGAAGACCTTGACCTACAAGCTCACTGCTGTCCCAGGCGACCCTGGTGCAGGGCTGGGGCAGCCCAGGGCACTGAAAGATGCTGGACTTGGCAGATGGAAGGACTGAGGTGTCACCTCTTCACAGAGGATGTAGAGTCACAGCCTTGCCCAAGCTGTTCCTCTGTACCCACGCCCCTGTAATACTCAGCCTGCATGGGTAGGGGGCTTATTTTCAATTTCAACACTTCAAATTATATGGTAGATTCCAGAAACAATTGCATCTTGAATTCCAGAAACAAATTAAGGAGCCAGCCCTCCTTTGGGGGATGTCTCTACAAGCCTGCATGTCTTTGGAGATGTGGTCAAGCCCCAAGACAGAGGGAAGGTGGGTGCTGGAAGTGAAGAGTTAAATAATGAACAAGGGAATCCAGCCCAGGAAGCACCAGGAGCACAAGCCAGTTCCTGCATGTACTACAGTGCGGGGGCCCAGGCTCTCAAGGGGAAGAGGCGTCACACCCTGGCAATGGGGAATCAATGCTGGCACCTTGCTGGTCTCTTGCACGTGTTTAAACAGCATGACACATTCCCACAAGTTCATGGGTATGTCCATCATGGACTCCAGCTAGACCACTGTCTCGGAGCAAGTGGACTCACTCTGAGCTCCTGGGAAGATGTGGGTTTGAGCGAAGGTTAGGGCACGGTCCCCTGGGCCTTGCTGAGGAGTGTTGTGCAGGGAGGCGGACACAGAGGAAGGAGACTGAGGTAGAGGTCCGTGCAAGGGACAAAGGAGGCGCTCACAGGTGCTGGTCCACCAGGAACTTGTCCATTCAGCCCCCGTGACTGCACATGAGCCTGGCCTAGCACAGAACTTTGAGGATACCAAGCGGCAGGGTCAAACGTGCTAGATTCTTAGAGCTTGATACTGTTCAACCAAGTTAACAGATTAAAGAAGTCCTCCCCTGACCTATTGCCCCTCAATTTCCTGCACAAGTTCTAGAGGTCAACAAATGTCTAAAAGGCCACAGACTAGAAAAGAGAAGAATCAAGAAGTCCTCCCACTACAGGGTTCGGCCCAGAGGCAGAGCGAGGCAGGGCAGGGGGAGGGGTGCTGTGAAATCAGAAGCACCAGGCTGATTGGGGACTCCCAGGGAGATGCTGGCCGTGGATGGGAATAAAGAGACAGGCAAGCATCACGGTCGAGGGGCCTATCCTCAAAGATACTTCAGACACCAGCTGCCTATGAACCACTCTCAGTTTTGAAAGCTCACTGGAGAGATGCTTAGTTCTCGGGAAAGGTGCTAGTCCTGGGAGCTGTTTGATCAGAGCAAATGATGCAAAGCAGAACCTTCCAAGAACAGACGCTTAGGAAGGGCTCTAGGGGGAAGTTCCTGTCGTGCCCCCTGGAGCCCTGGGCAGGGTCCCCCTTGCCAGCTCTGGCATGTGACCATACACAGAGGCCATTGTCAGCGGGAAGCTCACCAGAGCCTCTGGTCTAGAGATTCTCCTGGGGCTTCATTTTGTCTGCATGCCTCAGTGAACCATGAAGGAACTCAGCTCCCAGCACCTACCCTGCAAGGAGCACGGTGCTGTCACCTAGCTCCAAATCACAAACCTTTAAGCACTGGCCTTTTTGGCTTGGCCTAGCCCTGCCATGAGTCAACTCGGCAGCATAATCTATCAGAGGGCCCAATGGGCCAATATAAAAAACCAAGATACTCTGATCACTCCTGAGATAGAAATCTCACTTCAGGGGCTGCCTCCCAGGTATGAGGGCAAAGGACAGACCTGCCTCCTCCAAACGAAATTGTTTACTCCACAGTGGTCAATTATTCAACCATGAGAAGGGAACCTTATTTATGTCAGGGTAGAGTAGAGTTCCCCACTGAGTAAACTGGAGAGGGACCCGGAAGAGAAAAGAGAATTAGTTTTCTTTTCTGTGTCACAGGGAGGGTGCTCTTGCCCTCCCTGTCACTGGTGGGGAACAGATTGGAGGTGCATTGTTCCAGGGACAAAGCTCAGCCAGAAACCCTGATCTACTGTTCTTCTCTCAGGGAGGGCTTGGCCTGTCCTCGAGGTGTGACCTCACTATTGGCGGGGTAGAGGTCCACTTGAACTTGCAGGTTCTTCTTAACATGTGCAGTGTTTCCCATGTCCTGTATTTTCTCATTTCAAGGAAGTTGGAATATCATTGTTTCACTCTGCAGTGGGAACGCTGGCTCTGAGAACATGCCCTCCACCCAGGGGTTGGCAGAACTTCGACCAGGATCCAAGTCTTCCTCTCAGCCCAGGCTCGACCCAGTGACCCCAAATGCAGGTCGAATCTCTGCCCTTTAGACAGGAGGATGAGGCTGCTAAAGCTATGAAAGGTAGTGCAGGGCTGTAGCTTCCTTCTCTGTGCCACCCTACTGCTTTTAAGTACAACCTCCCACCACCCTACTGCCCCTCAGCTCCCTGCCCAGGGGCCAACAAAGAGCTAAAAGACTGAAGGTTAGAGAAAAGAAGAATCCAAATATACTCCCACAGCAGGATCCCAGCCAGAGGCAGACCCCCCTTAGGATGGGGAGGAGAGTTGCTGCACTTTTGCTGGAGGAAGGGACAGGGTCATTTCCACTCCTGCCAAGTAACAAAAACCTTAAGGTCAATCACATGTGGCACAAAACCTTGGACGTAGCTCAGAAGCACATGCCAGCCTCACACACTCACCCAGAAGACGGAGGGGGAAGGAGAGCAGGGAAAGTAGCTGAGCCCGGAGGTCCCGAGGCCCTGAATGGAAAAATGACTCAGGACTGATCAACATTCCAGCAAGCAGCACATCCAGTTGCAGCCCATTTAGCAACAAAAGCATGAGCGGGGAGACAAGAGCCCAGGAGCTCATTATCGTGAGCTCACTTGGAAAAGTTTGGAGCAAGTTCTGGAGTAATTAAGATTGTATTTGAATAATGTGATGAGTCTGCATATTTATTTTATTGTGGAGCTGCTCAGAGACACCCATGGCACTCCCTCCAGGGACTGGCCTGGTGGCAGTGGGCCTGCCTATCATCATTTGGAGGAAGGATTAGAAGTGTTATTTTTAACTCCCCATTATTAGAGGAAAACACACACATCTGGAACATTGTGAAGACTGATTATTATCTGCTCAGCTGAAAAATATCCTGGTGTCCACAAGACATCATTTTCCAATTAATTCGATATTTTTCAATGCCTTAAATACAAGAGGCATATAACATCCAACTCATTTAATCTCCTTAAATCATACTTTGTCTGCCATGGTCTACAGTTTAATAAAACCTCTACATTTAATAAGTGAAATCATGGAAAATATTGAGAAAGCTCCATTTCATCTTTTTTTTAAGTTTTGTTTTCTTAGGGGAAGAATGGATATATTAGAACTAGAATATGATTTTTATATTTTCAGTTTGCTAAAGGAGTTTGGAGTTTGTTTGTAGGCCACTTCCAAAACTGACAATAAGAAATGTATTTTTAAAAATATTTTTCTTATGGGAGATTCCAAAATATTGTGGAAGTTGTGCTTTTCACTGGAAATAGAAAGAAATAGGCCAGATATCTCATTCCCATGACTCAGTAGCAGATCCCTATGGTTTTGACTATACTCGTCAGCCTCTCCTTATTGAAACTGTGGGCCTTACACAGCCAGGTCAGACCTCTGATGTGGTGAATAGAATGGACAACGCGGGATGCAGGAAACACCCTGAAGTAATCAAGGTTGCACGTGCCTGAAAAGGGCGAGGAACCTCCATACTTACTCATGAGGCTGGTTTGAGACACCAGTGGTGGACTTTACCCAGGCAAGGAGAGCACAGTTGGGCTACAGTCACCTTGGTGCTGAAGCTGGAGGAAATGCTCTACATACCTATTTGTTACAATTCCTCTTCAATTTTTAAGGTCTCTAGGGAAGCTGCATGGAAACTCAAAATACGTTCCACATCTGCATGCGACAGTACTTGGAATTTCACCTTCAGAACTCAGGTGCATTGGAAGTCCTCCAGTGCAACCAAGCATTTGTGCTAAGAAACAACTATTCTGATAGAAGGATTCACAAAACAGGATTCTATTACCTCAGACGACAAGACATTTAAAGCCGTCTGACTGCAGGTTTCTTCCAGAAGCTCTGCGATGTCTTCAGGCACCCAGGCTTTTCCGTCCTTCTGTTCCATATTCTTTAGCTATGGTCCTTTACTGGCTTGGTCCTTGCCCCCAAATGGCTGCCAGAGCTCCCAGCACCGTATCCTCATACAAGCACATTCAAAAGAAGGACAAAGTCAGATTTCTACACGTATCTCTCATGAATTATGAAACAACATTGAAGTGCCCATGAAATTTCCCCACAGGTACCTTTGACGATGCTTCTGTCATAGGCATTGACCAAAGAATTTGGAAAGCCTATTCAGCTGGTGAGTTCTACCAGAAACGAAATGTAGAATAGTTGAGGAATCACCAGACAGAGTTCGATAGACACCTAGACTTGATTACAGATTCATTTGTTCCCCCAAATTCCTCTATGATCCACACATTTTGCTAATTCAGATGCTTCTCATTTGAAATTAATACTAATTTGCATAAGGATAAGGTATAAACCAAGAAAATATCTCATAAGAAAGAAAATATTTTCAAATTCATAGATAAAATGTAAAAAGCACAGAAGTACCACAACAATTCCAGGGTGTAAATAAACAATTCCTGTTTAATTATGTTAACCTTACATTGATCTGGTAAGATAGAGACAATTTCACATTATCTAGTCATTAAACAGGTTTATAAAAAATTAATGTGTTGTGATGTTTTTAATTTTCTTTGAGATATAATAGGTACCATATTTGAGTTATTATTCTATATTTGATTTCAAATTTTTAATAATTCAAATTACAACTAATAGAGAATTAATGTTTCATCAATTAGAATGGCAGGGAATCTCATTACACATCTAATCTCAATTCTCAACACGGGTTTCACTGAAGAAATGAAAGTGAACAGACAGGGAAAGGGTGCTCTGAGCTGGGTTGGATGGCCAGCCAGCGCTCCTGTTCACCAAAGAGAAAAAAAAAAAAAAAAAAAAAAAGGAGCTTTGCTTCAGGATTTCACTCCAAACAGGAGCACTGAGCTGTCATTTGCCCTGGGGGCAGGTTAACTGGGGCACCTGCACAGCAATGGCCATCCCTAAGGAACATAATTATGCCCTAAGCAGAGCCACTTCTCCATCTGGCCTGGGCTGAGTGGCCTTCAGTGGAGATGCAGAAGAGCTAAGGGCAGCTCTAAGTGTCTCCTCTCTCTCCTCTGTCCTGCATTCTGCTCTAACAGACTTACTCTTCCTGCAGTAATCAGCCAAGAACTAGGAGTCAGCCTTCAAGGATCCTACCTGAGACTCTATGAGTGGCTCTTCTGCTTTCTATCATCCTCGTGAATGGAAAATAAAGTGCAAACAAACAGCCCCAAGAGATGACGCCTGTTTGGTTGGAGCCAGACATATGGTACAGGTGCCGTTGTCTGGGATTGGCCTAAGGGCGGGCATGTGACCTGGTACTGACCAATGAGGTAAAAGAAGAAGTCACAGGTGGCACTTTGGGAAGGAAAACACACAAAAACAATCATAAGAAAAAACAAAATTAAAACAGACACAGAGAAGCCAACATAAACAACCAGGAGAAAGAAAAAGCCTGCAAGTAAAGCAAGACAGGTCTTTCCAGAAAACGTTCCTTTCACCTTTTCTAGGCACACTCTTTTCGAGGTTGGGAGACAATGGATTTGATGTCTGAAGCCCAGGAAGCTGTTTTTGACTAAGAAAGAAAGATTTAAAGACATGCACAGAGCGCCCTTGGCCACCGGAATTACATTTCTCCAGGCGCTGGTGGTGCTGAGTCCCTTCTGCATGGCTCAGCCCTTTCTGCTGGGAAGCCTCTACCCAGGGCAAGGAGGTATCTGGGCCAGCTCCAGACCAGGAGTGCTGGTCTCCATCACTGTGATGCCCTTGGTCACAGGGAAGGGGGACTGTTGGTGGTAAAACACACCATCCCCAAGTGAGACTGGGCATTTCCAGAGGTGCTGTCACATATTGCCAGTGGAAACACTGTGAGTATGATCCTACCCAGAGCCAACTTCTATATGCCTCCAGGCCTGTTTCAGTTCCACAGTGTGAAAAAGCAGAAGGCTTTCCTGGGCAGGAGATACTGAGGATGCCCATGGATTATACAGATTTTGTTTGGAAGAATCAAAGTTAAAGAAACATGATTAAAATTGCATGTTTGTGTATGTCTGCAGAGGCACACGTTGTATACACACAAAGATCAGCCTGTGGATTCATCTGTCATTCCAAATTTGAAAACAAGAAATCAATAGATGGTTGATAGGACTTGGAGCATGTCAGGCTGTTGTCAGAATCCTGCCATAGTGGCAGCCGTTAATGGAAACTGCCAATGGTGGATCAAATAAATTTTGAAATAACCCAATATTTTGATGATTAAAATCACAACAATTTCTGTGTTGGGGGATCCATAGTGGCATGTCAAAATGCTGTTTGAGGGAAGAAAGACCAGAACAAGGCTTGTTTTTTTTTTTTCATATTCTTTGCTCTAGAAATTAATCAGAGACAGTTTCCAGCTGTCCTTTAGGTCTACTCACACCATAAGTCCAGGACCCTCCAGAACCTTCTTTCCCACTCTTCCTCAAATAGCCTTTTCCTATTCCCAGTCTTTGATTGAACATTCTTATAATTTTCTCCACAATTACCATAATTGTACTATTATCTCCTTAATATTTATTCTAAAAGTCTCATTTTACTTAAATTTATTCAAAAAAGACATTTTAAACTACATTAATAGTATAAATGGGAAGCCATTATCAATTGTCAAGAATATGGTGTAATTATGGAAATTAAAGCCGTCCATTGAACAAAGCAGGAGGTGCGCATGTGCAAGTGTCTCAGAGAAGCCCGTTCATCTGCATAATTAATGTGAGTTAACCACTTTAATATGTAAAAATAGATAAATGCAATAGATGAACACGAAATACCATTACCTAGCCGGCTCCAGCTTCACACCAGAGTTCTGCTTCCTTTATGTCAGAAGGGAGGATCGGGAGGCTTTGCAGATAGAAAATCATCTGACTACTTCTTGGTGGGGCAGAAGAACACAAAGCCCTGTGCAAAGAGCTGTCACCATCACCATGTGACTTGGAGCTGGTTAAGCTCCAGTGTTTCTGTCACCTGAGTCCCAGTGAGGTGCTGTCCCCTTTGCAGGTAAGCAGGTTGAAGCCTGCAGTGACGGGCAGTACCAGCCTTGCTGGCACTCCAGGGGAAGGCTGTGATTGGCCTCATCCAAGTGACATCACACTACTCCCTTGCTGTTAAATGGCCAAGGATTGGGGCATGCGATTCATTTTGGCCAATCAGACATGAGGGCATATCTTCCACGGCCTTCTGGGCAACATTTTTCTCTTTGGCATTAACTGTAGTGTAAGAGGGCTCCTGCTAGGACCCCCTCCTCCATCCTTCCTTTAAGGTCATTCTGTGAAGGAGGATCCAAAAGTTGGCAAGGGTCTAAAGCAGTTCTGAATGCACCTTCAGACTTTTAAATTCAATACTGCACATGCTTTTGGTCTAGGGGACTGTTGATAGAGGCGTCCACACTTTGCATCTGCAGGTGTGCACAGTGAAGTCTGTTGTCCGGTCTTATTCCCAGTGTTTATCTTTGCTCATCCAGTGCTTTCCACTGGCACGGTCTCACTCCCACTGATTCATACAAATAGCAGCTCATACCTTAGCATCACAGCTACTCCCGGCAGACAGGTCGAGGTTAGACTATTTTGGGAGGAGACCCCAGTAGAACAAACATGTTACATAATGTATACAAAACATGTCCCTTGGGGTGGAGCATCTGCCTGGGTTCCATCAAGAAAAAGGGAGTCATTGCAGTCATTACAGGTGTTTGAAGTCACACCAGGTTAACGCTGGAGTTAGACCACAGGTGTGCTAGAGAGGGAAGGTCTGGGAACTGCAGGGGGTCTGAGGAACCATCACCCTTGACTTGAGTAGTAAGCAGTGGAAAGCCCTGGCTCCCAGAGCCTTCTCACTGGCTGCCTTGGGCTTTGGAGAGGAGGGGAAGTCCACATATCTGCCCTTCTACCTGCATGGTCTCCATGAGAATGGTTATCATTTTGCTTTGTCTTAGACATCTCATTTAATTTCCCATCGTTGAAGGATTTCTGAAAGTAGTCACTGGGTTTATAAGGGAGTATTGGTGGGACAAAATCAGCCAAAAAAAAAAAAAATAACCTAACACAGATGTGCTTGTCCCAACAAAAGAGGAAAAGCAAGTTAGGGACTGTCTCTCTTTCTTTCATTCATTCATGGATTATTGAATGACCTGCCACATGCCAGTACCTGGGGCTGCCATAGCTATTGTCTGAGCTGTGCCCTCCTTGAGATTTGTGTATTCAAGTCCTGCTTCCAAATGCGGTGGTATTCAGAAATGGGATTTCTGGGAAGTGATTAAGTTAAGATGAAGTCATAAGTGTGGTGACTGTGTGGCAGGATTCCTGCCCTTCTAAGAAGGGACAGTGCTGCAGTCTGTCTGGGCACAATTCAGGAGCCACTTGTCAAAAGAAATGAACTTTATTTTTAGAACCACACATGCCAAACCACACAGCTCTTCAGGAAAACCTTCAGAGCCCAACTGCCACCACCGGCTTCCCACAAGCCTCTCAACCTCCCCCACTCCTCCTGCTCTTAAGGCCGATTGGCTGGGTCACATGGGCGGAGCCAAAAAAAGTCCCCCAATGAGCAGCTCCGTGGTCTGAAAGGGGAGGGAAACAGCCCAATGAGCATCACCACAGAGGAGCCAATCAGTTGGCAGCTAGAAGTTTGCTGGGGCCGCTGTGAGCCAATCATCAGCTGGCAGCTGGAAGTTTGCTGGGGCTCCTTTTGCTGTGGCTCTCAACAGGACAGCTTGCTCTGTCTCTTTGTCCTTTGTGCAAGGACGCAGCAGGAAGGCTGCCACCTGCAAACTAGGAAGAGGTGCTCACCAGAGCCTGACAGTTTTGGCACCCAGGTCCTGTATTTCAGCCCCCAGAGCTGCAAGAAAGACCTTTCTGTTAACACCTGGTCTGGGCTTTGCTGTGGCAGCTAAGCAGGCTGAAAGGCAGAGAGCAAGGACTCCTGTGTGTGCTCACCACTCTCCACAGCCAGGTGTATGGTGGCTGGGGCCTTCCCACTGCATAGGGGGAGGGCTTAGGGTGCACCCAACTTCCCCAGGGAAACAGACTGCTGACGTTTTTATGGAAAAAAAAAAGCCAGCTGAGGACTGCTCAGGGGCACACTGCTCTCTGATCTCAGGTAGATGGGGGCCTGGATGGGGTGAGAAGATGGAGGAGAAGGAGGAGACACAACCACATAAGTCATTGTTTCTTTTTCCTTCCTTATTTTTCCCCTGAAATTAGATTCTAGAGGCCCCAGTTTTCCCTGGACGCAGGGAAACCACCCAGCAGTGCTTGGGTAGGTGTGATAGTTAGAGACAATGTCCAGGTTCAGGGGCTGCGTGTGGTGGGAGGGCCAGATGCCCAGCATCCCAAGGTTCTCCTCTTTACACTGCCGCTCTTCAATGGCAGTTAGCTAGATGTGCTGGGACCGCTGGGGCTGGGGCTCTTATCAGTGAAGAGTACATGCCCAGTCTCAGCTCTGGGGTGCCTTGCCCCAGGTGACCCGGTCCTTCCAGGGTTAAAGTCAATAGGAGATGTAGGCTTGCCCAGGGGTACTACAGAAGGGACCTGAACATGCTTCTTCTGTCAGGGGCTCCATTTGCCTTGCCATTGTTACTGTCCCCCTCAGCCACCCTGGGTGTACAAGCCCTGTGTGCTCATAGGGGACGCCTAAGGAATCCCCCATCCTTCAAGGTCCCTATTCAGTGTATCCAGGACACAAGAAATGGGGAAATAAACATTACAAAAGAAACCTGTGCTAAGTGAGAATGGCCGGAGACAGGAGCGCCACCATTTGCCGTTGACTGGGTTGGTGAGACTGAACCACCAGCCGCCTGAGGTGTTTGCTCTGAGGCCAGTGAAATGAGAAGGGACATCCGGGGGGTGCCGGGCAGCACTCCTCTCCTTTCTTCTATCTCATTTCTATTGCTGGGAGGAATCTGCCACTCAGAGCTGGGAATGAATATCATACTTGTGTATAGAAGAAGCCAAGGGAGGAATGAAGCAGAGACGTTTCAGGCTCAGAACAACAGCTCCATTGATTGAGTTCAATGAGTCCAGCTTGGGCAGAAGGCTCACTGCCCTCGGGGATCCACAAGGCTCCTGCCTGTGGCACCAGGGGACACGAGCCACGGCCAAGCCAGAAAAGGACAGGTGGGCCAGATGTCCTGGGCTCCGAAGGCTGTGTATTCTAATGTTTCAGGATTATTTGTGAATATCAACAGATTGAAATTCATAGACCTCTCCAACTCAGATATTCTGGGATATTTCCAAATTCCCCAAGTTAATTTATGACTGAAGATAAAATTTCCATCACTTGCTCTGTGTGGTTGGAGAGGGAGTTAGCAGACCCACACACGCGCTCCTAGGAGGCCTTCGGAGGACATTTATGGAGAATTACAAATACTTCCAGTGAAGCTTCCCTCCACATCCTCAGCTGCATTTTGCTGGGCATCTGAACCAGCTGCCTCCCATCTGTCCAGCCACCCGTGAGTTGAACGGAAACCAGTATTTTGCCTGAGAGGGGCAAGGAGGGGAGTGAGTGCAGGTGGTCCAGTAGACTCACTTGTCATGAATCTCAAGTCACAAAAAGTGGAGACGGGGACTTTTAAATTTAAAAATATATAAGGGTTGGGGATGTAGCATGCCTAGCACATCTGGGTTCAATCCTCAGCACCAGGAGAGAAAACAGAAGACAGATGGAATGGGACTCCGATCCAGGGAATTCCCTTACTATAGGGGGTCCCCTTCTTCCCCTCCCTTGGGGCGCCCCAGCACAGCACTCTCTTCTACAATGTGCCACTAGCGCCCTGGAGTCTCTTCTTAGTTGAATTCTTTATCTAATAAAGGCTATTGGCCTGGGAAACATCATAAAGGTTCTTGTTGTTTACGGGGCTAAAGGGAAAGGCCATGGGGGTTGACCTGGCTCTGCTCCTGCGGGCCCCACTCAGGCTGACCAATTCCTTCTCCATGCTCAAATTATCTCTCATGTAATTTGGAGAGAATGGATACCCTGGTAAAGATAAATAACTAGAAGGTTGTCTTCACTCTTAAGGTTTTTTTTTTTTTCCTTTTGAGTGTTTTGTTTTGAGGTTTGAAGTTCTTAACCCTCACGTTTAAGTGAGAGAAGTGCACTCAGTGGGGTCATCCACCACCACTGTCAGCTCAGGAGTGCTGGCGGCCTGGCCTCTGCCCGCTGACTGGGAGGCTGATGATGAGAGGCCCTGCAGCACCTGGGAGGGCTCCCCACACACCTAGGCCCTAGCTCTGCTTTCCCACGGGGCTGTGATGTGAGCTATGGTGGGTCTTGGCTACAGCATCACAGTCACCAGAATCACCTCCCTGTGTTCACCTGTCCTTCCTGCATCTGACCACTCCTGACACACTCCAGAGACATTTCACAGCCTAGAAATACCAGGGATGGAGGGAGTGGGCATCCCATCCATGGGATGGGGCTGCATACCCACCCTACTCTGTGCAGCGGGAGCCCAACCTGGAATTTGGAAAGAAGCTAGTGGCTTCAAACTCACTGGCCCCTGGACAGAAGCCGATAGCTGATCTTTGAGTTTCCCACGTGCTGTTCTCAGACCCATCTCCTGCTCCTCTGCTCTGGCCCAGGTGAAAGGGCTGGTTCTCGCTGACTCTGTTTCCCAGGCTTCCATCCCCATGCTGGAGAGGCGTCAGGGTCATCAGTGGAAAGTGGGAAGATGTGAGGGAAGAATCCACAGCATTTCTCTTCACCTTCTCCTTCTCCTTTGGCAATTATTTCCATCCTAGGGACCTGAGTATCCTAAATTTTATGTAAGGGACCTAAGCATCCTAAATCTTAGCATCTCCAGGGACACTAGTACCAATCACTCCTGAACACCAGGGCTAAGATGCTGCTCAGGCTCTCCAGCAGGCTCTGGTCCTCCAGCCGCACCAGCTGATGCCTTCACCACTCTTCCTCTCGTGGGCACCCATGCAAGTTTGGACTTACTGTGCACACCCTCTGCTGTTATTTTCTTTTCTTTTTTTTTTTTTTTTTTTTTTTTTGGTAATTGCACCTTCCTTTACATTTTTAAGTTTACACAGAAAATGTGTACAGCTTGAATTTTGCAAATTCTGCACATTCCTATAAAAATGCAGAACGCTACCAGGGCTCAAAGTGACCCCCTGATGTCCCCTTTTGATCACGTGTGTTTCCAGCTCTTCTAGACACAGATGGGGTTATAAGGACACAAGCTTCTTCCAGAAGTAACAGGAAACCCAATGGGAAAATGAGCCAATGACTTTATGGCCACCTAGCCAAAGTGGGTAAGTGACCAAGAACACAAGGTGGCTCTCAACTGTCCCCAAGAAAATGCAAAGCAATACCCACGAAAATGATGGAACGGGGAATACAGGCACATGGGAAGGGCTGGCCAGGATGTAGAGCTGCAGGCTCCTTGCATCCGTGATGGAGAGTGAACGGGAACAACCCCCTTGATTCTGGAGACATCCATTGGTGCCACGCATGTGTACACCCCATGGCTCTACAACTGCAACTCTACCCATAAGTGCACATGCACCCCAAAGTGCACAAATTCTCCCCACAAATGTTCTCTGGGTAACCCACCCCAGCCAGGGCATGCTTGCCTTTCCCTAATAGGAAGCATCAAAGGCCCATCCACCATAGAAGAAGTGAATCACCTGTGGTGTTCACTTAGGGGAATTCTGCACAGCAAGGAGAATGACTAAAGGGGACACGATGAGGATGAATTGCCAAACGTATTGCATAAAGGAAAGTGAGTACAAAGGGAAACGTGGCGTTATGTGAGTGCGTAGTTCATGTACAAAGTTGTACGTCTTGTGAAAATATAAATATGACCGGTTGACTTGGAAAAGATCACTCCTCTCCAAATATGCAATGAGCATAAACAATGTTATTAAGTTCTAGTTCTATGCAGTTAGTCTAACCAAATCTGGCATTTGGTTGCCAGAGAGTGTTGTTATGGAGGTGCTAAGGAGGTATCAGCATCGAACTGAGACTTTAGTTAATGTAATAAGAGGAATGAAAAGGTAATTGGGTATCAAATTTACTATGATTCCTTTTTTAAGTCTTGAATTGTGACAGAATATAAATCTGTCTCCCTCTCCACAGTACTGTGAGCCTTGAGCCTCGTAGAGCAGAGTCTTGGGGCCACTGGGCCCTCACTCTTGTTTCCCAGGGGAACCTGGTTCTCCCTCAGATGAGGGCAAATGTCCCTGACAACGCAATGGAGGCTCTGCCAAGAGCCCAGGTGTGATCTTTGACCACAACATGACCCTCCTATAAAACATTAAAATATTATTTCTGAGAACATAAGTTAGCTGGCTTTTGGGGAGCAGATATCATTAAGTCTTGCCTTTGCATAACCTGAACATATACAGTCCAGGCACGATGCAGCTTTACCTTAGAAACACTTCCCTCTGAACATTTAATTTTCCCGTAAACCCTTTCCTAACAAAAGAGCTCTCTGGAAGGAAGACCAACGTTGGAGGCTGAGAAGGGGCTGCCTGTGGTTCACATGGCATGGCCACAGGCCCCCAGTGTCTTGCATGGGACCCGGGTACAGTTAGAACTGCAACTCTCATTCATTTGTGCAGCTTCTCTGACCTGTTAGATTTTTTTTTAAAATGCCTCATCCTTATTATGAGATGAAAAACTAATGACATTAGTCAGACTCCTGCCCTTTCTTTTTCAGCCTCCGCTGCATCTCTTTCCTTTCATGAACCGCTTTTCCCATGTTTGAACCCCTAGGGGAAGTTCTGGGAAACTTAATAATTTTAATCCAAGGTCATTTATGAAAACGAAGCTTTTCTGTTTCCCATGTCAGGCAGCAAGAGTTTCCATCGCGGCTCCTTAGCTTGTGCAGGAGCTCGGTGGGGTGGGGGCGGCCCCTGCTGGGGTGCCCTTTGTGTGTTGTGCTGAAATTTAATAACAGGATGAGGAAGAGAGGAGCGTCATATTCAGCTTAAGTAACCGAGTGGAGAGGAGAGTAGCCCTCATTTGAATAAAGCATGTGGTGAACACATCTATTTGTCTGGGAAGCTGCTCATCGCTCAGATACCAAACTCCCTCCCTGGACAAACAGACTCAGCTCCACTGTTTAAAATCTGATCACCTATAGGGCTTCCAGCATGGTGGGCAGTCGGCTCATTATTGGAGGCCAAAAAAATTGGTAAATAAAAGAAAAAGTTATACTAAAGGAACAAAGTTGATGTGCCAGAGAGGTGGCACTAAGCAGGTGACAGTGTGGGCTCCTTGTGGTTCAGTGGCCAGTTCTCTATTTGTAAACTGAGGATTATGATAGTTTTTACTATTATCAAATCCTACTCTTTAATGCCTTAATGTAAAGTATGTAGTTAGACGTGAACAGGGGAATGGACGGAGAAAAAAATCAGGCTCATTTTATCTTGAGTGACGAAGATCACTTCACCTCAGGCGGCAAGAAAGCCCACCATAAATAAAATCACCTCCTTCACAGATGGATGTAAAAGTGAAAAGGGTGAGATTGGTCAAGTCCTGTGAAAATTAGAGCATCATTGCATCCTGAGTCCCACTAGTATGTGTGATTATAATGCAGGGAGGGAGGGAGGGAGGGAGGGAGGAAAGAATGAAGGGTGGAAAAGAGTTTGACCAGCCTAAGGCCTGTTCCTCTTTGGAGCACCCGCAGAGCCCGAGGCCCAGGCCTGGGAGGAACTACCCAAATAGCCCCTGAGGAGGGAAGTTTCCAGACCAAACTGAAAACCTGTCCTGCCTCCTCTCCCTGGAGGACCCAGCGAGGCCCTTACTTCCATTTCACTCTATCAACTTTGTCCTTATTCTATCTAAGGCTCTTGACCGAAATCTTTCTTTCAAGAAGACAAGCGCTGAGAGATGGTGTCACCAGGTAAGAGTAAGGCCTGGTGCTCAGATGAGGGTTTGACTGGTCATTAGTGTTGAATTCCCATCATGCTCCTCATTGTCACCGAGGATTTATGTCTAGTTTCCATCTCTCAGCCACTCTCCCCCCCTGCTCTGGTTTTTCTCCACTCCATGGCTTGGGGCTCTCACATGTCACCTCCAAGCCCAAGTCTGCCTTTTCTCAGACGCCAGCTCCCTACTCCTGACTGGCCCAGGGATTCCCAGGTGGGGAGACCCTCTGGCCCTGTCTTAGTTCAGAGCACAGACCTGGCTTCCTCTGTGTGGCTGCAGAGAGGGGGCACAGGGAACCGTCACTGGAATGGAGGAAGGAAGCTCCTTTAGTAGGGAGGGCTGGCTAGAAAGGGGCTTCCGTGGGGGAGCAGTGGTGGAGGCCCTCACGTGCCTGTCCTTCACTGCCAGCACTTAGCATCAATATGGGCACAACGCCCAACACTCATGGCCACCAGAGTCTCCATGCCCTCCTCTGCTACCTTCTTTCCTACCACCCAGCAGCCAACTGCAGGGTGAGAAGCCCAAGTGCCCTTTTCAAGGGGAGCTTCCACAATGCCCAGTCCCTCCTCCCACCGTCCACCATCATCTACCTGGAGCTGAGATGCTCTGGCTTTCTTGTGGTCTCATTTCTTGGGGTAGGGTTAAGAGGAAGGTTAGACCTTTTTTGAGAATTATGCTTTTATTCAAAGTGGGGAAGCCAAAGATAGGCTGAGAGAGCCAGGTATTTCTACAGGAGTGGGAAAGCCCATACTTGTTTTGGAAAGTACTTAAACTATAAATAAAAGTGTGGGCCTGAGGAGGCTCCTCAGCCAGCTTCACCCCTTCCAATCACCTATGTGGCCCCTGCACGAACCTGGATTATGTCTAGGCAGTGAGGACCATCACTGCAAATCATGAGCGCTGAAACCAGGGGCAGACACCTTGGTGGCCACAAGGTCAGGACAAGGTCAAGGCTGTAACTTGCTTTCCCTGGGAATCCATGGAGCCCCCTTTGGGAAATTCTTTTATATGCATAAGATGTCAGAAGGTCACATGACCCCAGAGCAAGTTCATAGGGGCCATTGTTGTCTTGCCCAGAGTGAAGCCTGCTGCTGTGCCCTTTGTCTCAACTCTGCTGTTCCCTATGTCTGGAAGCTTGAAGGTTTCATTATTTAGCCCAAGCCTCCATTTTACCTCATTTATGGATGAGCATTAAGAAAGAAAAGTAAAGTTGGTAAAAATAAAATCCCTTATTTTGCTAATGAGAGACATCTGTTTATTCCTCTTGTTTGTCGTCTTTTTTTTTTTATGTGTATTTGCTTAATTGGCAAGTTTTTTTTAATGCCAATCAAGACTGATATAACTTGGAAGCTTATCAGTAGCACAGCCATCTTTTTGTAATTGTAGATACATCTTTAAAAGCCACCACTGTTCACTAAGAAGAGAAAGACTGGGAGAGGGTGGAGCAGGTTGGGAGACAAGAGTGAAACTAAAGACTGAAAGTGGTCATTTAAGGGTCCCCTGAAGATGTCCATTTCCTACCCCCAGAACCTGTGAGTGTGCTCCCTGACATGGGAGATAGGACTCTGCCCATGTGCTTAAGCTGAGAACCTGTCCACGGGAAGATCTTCCAGAGGCAACTGGGAGGACAGTCTGATTTAAGGTCCTTCTCACAGGAAGGCAGCAGGGCCCATCAGAGAAGGACACTTGGCCATGGACACTGAGGTCTAGAAGCTGGTAGGACAAACAAAGGGTCTCTCCCCTGGAGCCTCCAGAAGAGAGCAGCCCAACTTACACTGTGGTCCAGGGATCTCTGACCTCAATAACTGAATGGCAAAAGCCACTGAGTTTGTGGTGACTTCTTAGAGCAGCAGAGGCAAATGGTACAGTCCCCGAACACTGATCCCCAAATGCTAGAGAGCAGATCCACTGCGAAGGTGTTTCCTTGGCAGATAGACCAGGGGTATGGCCATTCATGACATTTTGATGAAAAAGGATACTAACACATTGAAGTTGATCTTTTTTTTTTTTTTTTTTTGTACCGGGGATTGAACCCAGGGGTGCTTAACCACTTAGCCACATCCCCAGCACTTTTTATTTTGAGACAGGTTCTCACTACGTTACCTAAGGGCCTCACTAAGTTGTTGAGGCTGGCTTTGAACTTGCAATCCTCCTTCCTTGGCCTCCTGAGTTGCTGGGATTACCGGCATGCACCACCACACCCAGCAAAGCTGATCTTAATTGGGGCTTCATGAGAAGATGGGCAGGGACATTCTTTGTTAATATAAGCTGTTTAGCTCTCATAACAAACCTGAAAGGTGAGGCTCATCATCACCCCCAGTTAACCAAAGAAGAGGCTGAGGCACAGAAACCTCAGATGTGTGGCTCAAGGTCACAAAGCCAAAGGGAGGGAACAAGGACCTTCCATGGATTGTCCAGCAACAGACAGTGCCTGCAACTGCCTTTTCCAGGAGATTGGGTTGTGAGTACAACATATAGACTAATGAAATCAGAAGGCCAATTTGAATGAGCAAAAGTCTGAATTATGGAAATTGCATAGAGAAATGCATGCTGGGAGCTTTGAGTTGTCATTAAGACTCTGAATGTGCATTAAGACATAATAAATGCTATCCAGGCAGAGAACTTCAAAATGCTTTTGGGGACAAGGATGAACAGAACCTTTTGCTTCTCCAGTTATGATTATCATTTATGAACAAATAACATGCCATTTTCCAACATGTTTTCATCCGTATTCAGTTTAAATCCTCCACTTCTTTGTTCCTACCACAGGAAACCCTTTCATCTCAGACAAGACAAAGGTGCTGTTGATTCCACCTTAGCATAAATGTCACACATTCTGCAGAAATAATGGATTCTAAATTAATGTGGCTTTATAGAATTTGCAAAATAATTAATGACGATTACTGGCTTGAATCTGACATGGAGACCTGTGGATTATTGGGGCCACCTGCAAATGACTTTGCAAACAGTTTGATTATATTTCTTTGTACCCAAGCAATAGTTATTTTGTTATTATCACCATGATAGAATCTGTTTAAATGCATGTTTAATTGCATCAGAACTACCTAAATGATCTAAGGCAAAATTAAGTTTTCAATATTTGCCAAAACTTTAGATTCTAACTTTGACCTGAACCCCACTCTGTCTCTCTCAACGATTTTAGCACCTGACGCAGAGGTGGCCTCTGACTCCTTTGGAAGAGTGGTCCCTTACATTTCCTGGGTGTTCTGTTCATCTGGGTGTCACTGAGTGTCTGTTTGGAGCTTGTTTTCTCAGGGTTTGCAGGGACCTCTTTGCATGGCTGTCTGCTGCACGTGCGTGGGCAGTGGGCATGGCTGATCACTAGCGGCTGGTGACTCCTCCTCAGAGCTCCGCCGGCTCTGCTTATCCTTTGAGAAGATGGCTTCCCAGGCTCTTCTTCCTCCCCACTCCCTGATCTTTATCCCAGGAGGTGGGAGGATGTGGCCTCTGGACACAGGTGGGAGAGGACTCCTTTCGTGTGAGTCCTCCCAGCCAGCTTAGTCTTGTGGCCCTGATCACCTGTCCCTCACTGGGCTCCTTTTTCCAGAGTTGCTGTGGCTGTTCCACCTTGGAGCAAGTCCTGGTGTTGAGCATTCAGCGTCCGTGGTCCCCTGCCACAGCCAGGACAGCTGTAGCCTGACTCCTGTCCTGAAGACTGGCCTTCCACAGGATTTCGCCGGGCAGGTCTCATGGTGCCTGGGTGCCATGGTGCCACTTTTGTGGGTTCAAAGAACAGAGGGTACTTCCTGGATTCTGGGTGGTCCAGGAAGGTGGGAAACACACCAGCTTGCCCATGAAGGGCAATGATCTGGTCTCTAAATCACAGGTTAGGAAGGAAGGTCGTCAGAAGCATCCTTCCAGCTTTAAGACGGAAGCAGCATCTCCTAGGACAGATCTTTGTTCTGTGCTTCAAAATCAGGTGTAAAAGAATCCATTCCTACTCCCACTCCCTGGATCCTGGAGGGAGCATGAGCTCTTTGGAATGTGTGGTCCCTTCGACCCTCTCTGTTCCTTATGCACTGTCACATGCCTTCCCAATTCTGGGCTTCTGGACTAAATAATTGTGCCTTAATTATCCCAAAATTTGGGAGAATTTCTTTCCACCTAGGTTTGGGGGAATTTTATTTTCTGCACTTTTTCTTTAAACTTAATTAGATCCTACTTGGCTCTATTTAATTCAAAGAATTATTTCAAAATAATTGAAGGCACCTCTCCTGGGCCCAGCTTTGTGCTAGGCTCTGGGGACAAGTCAGGCCCAGGATGGGCCCCAGTGTGCTCATTGCGCAGGGAAGCAGCTCCCTGAACAAACTTGAAAATCCACATTTGGGGTCGTTGCCTCTGTCTTTTTACTACCCTGGATGGATTTCTCTGTAGTTGTTCTATATTTATAGCAATTTCTCTTTGCAAGATCGATTGGGTAAGTCTGAGTGCCTAATAAATCAGCAGCCTGAATGTGACAAGATGTCCTCACATCCGAGTAGGCTGTCACCACCAGGGCCATGGTCATTGGCTTTTCCTTGACCATTCATCATGGCTCATAATTAATTACAGCTCTTAAATCCAAGGTGTCATTACAGAGATTATAAATAATAGAACACTCTCATGTTGGATTATCTATTTATATTTTTGTAAATGTCTCTCCCTTCCCTTTGCCCCAAGGGGCTAGCGGCAGTGAGGCAGTGAGTCTTTGTATGAGAAATTCTAATTAACATTCTTGGGTCTCACATGTTTTGTTCTCTCCTGCACCAGGAAAAAGAAATATCTTGTGTATTGTCTACTATTCCAACACAAAAAGGAGACACTGAATATTGACTTTGGCATGGGCAGAGCATTAATTAGCATGGGACAAGTGCCAGGGCCCTTCTAGGTGCTATCAAGGGATGGCTGCTTTCTTTGAAGTATAAAGTTGCTCAGAACAGGGGTCCCCAGTGTGGAATCCCAGAGCTGGAATATGGCCAGCTCCAAGGATGGGTTCCTTGCCAGGGCATTCTGCTAAGGATCAAATAAGAGATGTACCCTAATTTTGTTATGAGTTGTGGTTTTAATGCAACAGAACCTAGTAGGTGGAGGTGGCTGCTCCTGAAATAGCTAAACAAAAATGAGTAGCTAAACAAAAAATGAATCAAATCATGCATTTAAGTGAGTGCAACAAAGGTTTCTAGTTCGTATCCTGCAATGAAATCCTGGGACTGGTGTCTTTCTTGCCTCTGCACTCCATTTCCCTCTGTTGGTGAAAGGAGAGGCTGGGGTAAACCCAAGCTCCCCACTTGTTTGTGGCAACCTTGTGGTGGAGTAGCATCCTGGACAAACCCACATCTCCCACAGCCAGCTGCAACCGGTCCACAGATCCAGGCTCTGCAGCTTTGTGCGTGGAAACAAAATAGCCAAGACTCTGAAAAGCCCTGCAACAAAGAAACCCTTTCAAATTCACAGGCTTTCTTTGCTCATCCATCCAAGCCCTCCTCTCCAGAAACATAGAAAAGGAGGGGAGTGAATAGAAGGCTCACCTACTACAACTGTTTACCAAAGCAACAGGCAGTCGAACTTCCCTGTGGGCTGCCATCTCCGTCCTGTCCACAGCCTGTGCCTGGGGGCTCTCCACCCTTGCCTGGCAACTCTGGTGCACCCCAGGGGTCTACAGAAGCTTTGCCTCCTGAGGGAAACCTGCCAATTCGGAAAAGCAGGTCAAGTCCTACACTTTGTACCACATGTGTGCAGTGTCCTAACTATTTCATGGTTGTGCTTTTCCCTATAGTTGTGTGACTTGTTCAAGGCCAGTCTCTCCTTTGGGACTGGGGACTGTGCATTTGTACTGCCATATTTCAGCTCCTAGCAGAAGGTGTGGCATATGTAAGCAGCCAGTAAACTATTTTTGAGAGGCTTAATGGAGAACTTAGTGGCCCAGAACACTTCTCTGTCACCAGCACCTTGAACTACAGAACCATCTGCACATGTTAAAATTGCCGAGCTTCTGAGCTTTTGAGCACAGCATGTCTGCTGCCATCACTCTGCTTAATGTAGGATTTCCATCATCTCACCTGTAACTTCTTCCCATCTTCCTCCCTCATTTCAAAGGAATCTTTGCTAAATTTCTCACCCAACACATCCACTCATGCAAGACCACACATTTACCCTAATGAGGCAGCACTGAGGGGGGCCTTGAGGCATGTGTAAGAGTTTTCCAAGAGGTGAGAAAATCTGTTTCTTTAGCTGTCTGATAAACTCAGAAGTCCATCACCTTATATCACTCCCATCTGAGAGCGTGCCCGCCCACTTAGAAAGCCTCTCCTTCAAGTCTGCCTGCCCATGGAGAAGGGTCTCTGGCCCAGGGACTTATTCAGCAGCTGACAGATGTATCAGCCTCTGCAGTTCAGCACAAGGACCCCCACCCGTCCTTCATGAGCCACCTGATGTTCGGGGACCCACCTTGAGTGGCCATTCATACTTTCTTTATGCCAAGTCTATGGTTTTCCAGAAAAGCAGATTCCCCTGGGGTGGGAAGCACGTCAGCCAGCCTCTAACCCTCCAGAGCCCATGTAATATTTATCTGAAGACAGGTTTAATCTGATCTTTGAAAAATCAAAGACAGATCCCAATGGAAGAGGGACTTCCCTGGGGAACGTGTACCTCCCCCCTCTCCACCCACTGTGCTGTGGCTGGGCAACACCTAGGCAGCCTCTCCTCACTGCCTGTGCTTGGCACAGAGCAGGCTCCAGTGCATGTCTACAGGAAAGAGCTGAAATCTGCTCGAATAGTACAGTGTGAGTAGATCCCACAGGGTCTCACTGCAGGCAACTGATGGATCCAGGGTACACCCCCCATCGATACCCACAACCTCAAACCTGCACAGCAACCCAGAGAAGTCCCAAACACCACTTCCCTCCTCTTACCACCACACACAGAGATCAGGGAACACAAGGTCAAAGCTAATCCAATCTAATAGTTTCCTGCCTTGTATTTGATCCCATTTTAGAAAATTTTATCAATTGAATGGTTAACAACCATCAACAGAGTTTGACCTCCTGGGACATTTCTTAGCATGTGAAAAGATGATAAGCACTTGGGATTGGGAAGACAGAGAACAATTGAACTAATAGCTTCAATTGGAAAGGTCAGGTACAAAGGGCTGGAACCTTTGGGAGAGGATTTTGGAGTGCACATGTCCACACTAACAGGACCAGTGACTTGTTCTTCAAGGCCTAAAAACACAGCAAAGCATCCACACAAACAAATCACATATTTTCTCTCACAAGAAATATATTAAATATGCAATACTCACAGAAGAGAGCAGGCAATCAAATCAGTTTGGTGCATCTCCTGGGCAGAGAGGGTTTATAAGGCTCCTATGGGAATGTTGGCTGGGGTGTGGTTTTAAAGTTTGGGGTTTCATCAGGTTCTGCAAAGTGTTATTTTAACTGATTGACACTATGTAACACAGCCACCTTCATACGCGGCTGACAGGATGAGTCTTAAACTTGGACAGCTGGAACACCTGTGTGGGGGGTTGCTGGAATTATCTCTTCAGAGATGGCTGGAGTGACTGTGTTGGTTTTGCTTCATGTTGTGTTGTCTTGGGATTTCTTTGTTGTTGTTTTTGTTTTTCTCTCTTTCTTAGAGGGAAGGACTTTAATGCACCCTTGTATTTTCCCCTTTTGGAAGGGTGTGTCTTATTCATGGCCATCATCCCTCAATGTCACCTGTAGGAACTGGTAAATCCCTTAATGCAGCTGGTAAAACAAGACAGAGAAGTAGCTCGTGGTCAAGATAAAGGCTGATTGGCTGAGTGGGAGGCTGGATGCTGGGCTCCATGCAGTCACTCAGGGCACCAAGATCCTCCCACTTTATGGCTCCACTGCCCCCTGTGATACTGATACCGCTGTTGACCGGTGACTAGTCCTTGCTTCCCCGATGTTGAAGAATAACACCAAAGAAGCACGCCGAGGCAAGGTCAGAGTAGAAATTAGAAGTTTATTAGAGGACAGAGGAAAAGACTTCTCCCGGAGGAAGAAGGGGACCCAAAAGGTGGAATCCGCGGAAGTGCGGTTGTTTCCCCTTCTTATAGTTTTGGTGATGAAATGTAGGTGGGAGGGGTTGGGACACAGGTGGGCCAAAGAAGTGATCTGGGCAGGAAGGACTTCATTATCATTTCTTTGGGATGGACTTTGGCCTAGGGCCTTTTCGGGACTTCATTAACATTCCATTGTCCTGTGTTTTCCCTGAGTCATTCTCAGCTTGGCCTCCATTTTAGATTTCACTCAGTATTAGACCCGATTTACCTAACTACACTGACTACCTAACTTTAAATCTGGCTTCATTCCCCCCTCTAATTTGGGAACTCCTTACTGCTGTAAGGAAAGGGGGCGAAGATCTTTCTGGCTTCTTCAGGCTGACAAAAGGGGCGATGTTGGGGCAAGCAGTTTGGAGTCCCCCTTTAAAAATCGGGTCTATTGAGTGGTCCATGATAGAAGTCTGATTGAGAAGTAATAGACTGGAAGGCCATCTGAGTGATGGGTGGTCTATAAGAGAAACAAGAATTCATTAGTAGTGGAACCATATTGATGCAGCAATAAATAACACAGCACAGGAATATGCCAATGAGTATGATGGCAAAGACAAAGACTAACAATGTTTTCCACCAGGAAGTACCAAGAACCAGGAGCTAAGATATTGTCTCCATGACAAAGTTGCTGAGGACATGGCTTCTATCTGAGCATGTAAATCTTTAAGGATATTTGTCACATTGCCAGAATTGTCAGGGATGTAAACACAACATTTAACTTTTAGGGTTACAGTTGTCCTTCCCTTAAGATATAGTTTAATAATTTAATATCATCTGATCTTGCAAAATCCTTTTTGTGTCTAATAGAAATATTTAATTCTGTTACCTAGGGCTGGATACTCATACTAGCAAACACCAAGCCTACCTGTGTAGGTTAGGAATATCTGTGGGCCTTAAACTAAAAACTACTCTGGCAGTTTTTTTTTTTTTTTTTTTGATAGTTATCAGGCATTCCTGTCTGAGAATCTCTTTTGTAGCCTCCAGTTTACTTATTTATGGAAGTTTCATTTAACTATCATTATTATTAAAATGTCCAGGAATAGCTGTGTTTTGGCTTTGACTGTCTTTGCTAAGTGTTTAAGATGAAGCAAGTCAAACTGACTTTTGTTTCAATCTATTGTTAACAGTCAGCTGAGTTACTCTGGGTGGGAGTCCTCGGGAACTTCACAGTAGCTTCTGCTAGTGCCATTTGCGCTAGGATGGGTCCAGGCCTTGCTTGACCATGTGGCTTCCCTCGGAAGCATCAGGGATGTCTCCCTTTTCTGATGACCCTCCTCTTCACAGCAAATGCACTGACTGGCTTCCTGTCCTCCACTGGTCTCATTAATCTCCCTGATTGGGAGGTTATGTGGCCTAGAGTTGCAGAGCCCTTTGAAGAAGTCCCCTATTCCCTGATTCAGACTGACTCTGAGGGCAAAAGCCAAATTTTTAATTTTAAAACTTAATCTTAAACATCTAGCAAATAAGTTAACAGCCTTATATTAAGAGCACTGAGCTTTAATGTCTATCTCTCTATCTTGTAGGTGATAACTTCTTGTCTTAAATTAACCCAGGTTGTGAGTACCTCTGCAAAACATTAACAGGCAATCTTAAATCATTTATAAGAAAACTACAAGATGAAATTATCAAGAGTAAAAACATTTAGTTCATATAATAGCTACCTTGAATTTTGGTGGAGTATATCCCCTGTTTGAGATCCTGGCAATCGTGACAAAAACCAACTTTTGGACACAATTTTAAAATGTACTGAAATCTAGCCTACTTCTTTCATAGTCACTTTCACATGAGATGGGACATGGAGCCTTATCTCAAGTAAGGTGGGGCTCTTCATAAATCTTAAATACTATAGTTCTGAAGCTGATCTTTGTTTTTAAACATCATTTTACAAAGCCTACATAAATTGTTGCTTAAGTTCACATGAATATTAGCTAACACAACATAATATCACATCTAAAACAAGAATTAAAGAAAGGCTGAATGCTTTTAACCTTTTGTAGAAAAGTAGCAAAGTACTTTTGTGTTTTGCAATAAAACCTTTACATAGATTAGGGTCTCATTAACTTAAAAATACATTTAAATTGTATCTCAGTGTAAAAAGTAACATGGAACTTTACATAACTTATTGATAATAAGTATAGTTATAGAACACAAGTGATATAAATAAATTTTCAATATGTTTGTCTTTTAAGCCTAAAATTACCATACAATTTTAGAACACCAGCTTGGTATAATGCTCTTTCTAAAGCTTCTACCTTTCAGACTTGTATACCTGGAAGATATGAACACATTAGTGGCACCAATTACATTGATGTTTTTATATTAACCAAGTTTAGCTTTTCAAGAAATAACATAGCACAATTCTCTAAAACGACAGCACTTGTTTAACCAGCTGTTTAATGTCTTTAAGATTACTTGCTCAAAAACTTACACAGACCTTCTTTATATCATTTACTTAAACCCTCTTAATTACTTAATCATATAGACTCTTATCCAGAAATCTAGAACCTTTTAGTTTCTCTTTTTTCTGTTAACCTCCTTCTGTTCACACTTTGAAACAATACTTGTAAACTTTTGAATTTAAGCAGATTATTTCATAGACATCAACATTTTATTAGGGCCTTTTTGAACACCTAGAAAAACTTATAAGCTTAATTTTAAAGGCATCTTTACTTTCATCTGTTTACCCAATTTAAATTGAGCCATTTGAATCACGTGAATCAAAGCTATTTGGATCCATTTTTAATTTTTCATGAGCGCTCCTCATCTGTCAATTGTCATATCACTGCATGATATATGGACATACACACAGACATACCAACATACAACACGTAACACAAGTGTAACACATAACACAAAAGGCCTTGCAATTTTCTCAGGTGAAATCTCATTGCAATGTTTAAAAAAAAACTCCAGTTGATCAAAAATAGAACTTATCAGAAAAACATTAGCTTGTCTGTAGGATAAAAATCATGAGCTCAAAAAAAAACATAGAATCTAAGAAAAGGCAAAAGTCCTAGAAAAAATTGACCGGCCAGTAATTAGTAAATGCCATACAATTTACTCTTTGGTTTAATCTAGTTTGAGTTCAGGTAAGACACCTTTACTTTTTTTTTCCTTGGGCCTCAGATCTGTCTCCTACTGAGTGCTCCAGGCTTCTTCTATTTGCATATCAATTTAAGTCCTGGCTGAGGTCTGGAAGGAACTGGGAAAACTGGAATTTTGAGCAGAAACTTCATGTCTAAGGCATTTTAACCATAAGTCACAATTTTCAGGTTTGGAAGTTAAAAATATGTTAAAAGTTTAAGATACAATTTACAAAATTTCATCTTTATATCTTCCTATACTAGAAAAACTTGCTCACAGAAAACTGAAAATAGGATCTTTCTTGATAATATAAAAGCCACCATCAGAAGAAGTTCCTTCAGGATCATTAAGCTACTTTCTTTGTTCTGAAGTTCCTAAAGTAGTATTAAGTTACATTAAATCACCTGGAAAAAATCCACACACTACCATGTGTATCTAAAATTAAACTTTGAAAATTTCCAAGACTGTTGCTAATTAGTGTCATTTCAATCAGCCAGACCAACGTTTTAATTCAACACTTTTTCCTAAATCTTACACACTGAGAGAAACAGATACCAAATCATAATTTACTATCCTTGCCCAAATCAATGCACTGTATACCTAGTGAAATCTCCTTAGGCTACCCAGTTCAAAAATTGATGAAAAAATAAAACTGCATGATTGGGAGTTACTTGCCAACTTGGAAGTAGAGTTCTTTTAATTTTCTATCCTAAGTATTTAAGTTCTCTGGCATGAATTATCTGAAATCAAACTAATCAATTACCTAACCCTAACTTTTAACTGCAAGATTACGCAATGCTTCAAACTCATTTATTTTTATTTATTTTTTTTTAAAACCTATTTTTTATTAATTTTATTTTTTATGCAAACAGAGCACAACTTTTTATTTCTCTGGTTGTACATGTTGTAGAGTCACACCATTCATGCAATCATACCCATACATAGGGGTATAATGTCCATTTCTCCCCACCATCTCTCCCTCATACACCACTCCCATTCCTCCCTCCCCTCTGCTCAATCCAAAGTTCATCCGTTCTTCCCTTGTGCCCCCACCCCACCATTATGGATCAGCATCCACTTATCAGAGAAAACATCCAGCCTTTGGTTTTCTGGAATTGGCTTACTTTGCTTAGCATGATATTCCCTAGCTCCAACCATTAACTTATAGATGCTATGATTTCACTCTTCTTTAAAGCTGAGTAATATTGGGATATATACCACAACGACCCTCATTGCTAAACAAAATTACACATAAGAGGTTGTGAGGGGAATGGGAAAATAAACAAAGAGAGAAATGAATTACAGTAGATGGGATAGAGAGAGAAGTTGGGAGGGGAGGGGAGGGGGGATAGTAGGGGATAGGAAAGGTAGCAGAATACAACAATTACTATTAGGGCATTATGTAAAATTGTGGATGTGTAACCGACGTGATTCTGCTATCTGCATTTGGGGTAAAAATGGGGGTTCAAACTCATTTAGATACTAGATGTTACAATGAAACATCATCTTTTAGACACACATTTAACCTAGATTATCCCCAAGAAACAATCTATAATAACCTTTAAAACAGACCAGATAAGAAAAAATCTCTCCAGGTTTTGAACTTCCATTTAATTATGACTCCTATCAGTGGCACCTTAGATTTCCCATGAGTGGACCAGATGTTCTCACATAAGGGCAACTATAGGTGTCTCAGTGTGACTGACTTTACTGCATTTATGTGGAGTAATCCTTACAGTGAAGGAAACTATGAGGAAATTTCCCCAAAGCGAAAATGGCTCGGGCAGCTGCTGGGAATTCCTCAGTTTCCCTTTCACTTGCAAGATTAGCTCCTTTGGATAGATCCAATCCTAGGCAATCTGGCATATCTCCTATCTTTCCAGTAGAGTCAGTTTTTATCTGCCTTAGGTCTTGAAGGGGGAAGGGGGTATGTACTTTGATCGGACCAAATTTTTCTCTTGATTCTTTTTCCTCAGGGAGTCCAAGATTTTTTCCTTCACATGGCAGATATCATAGTTAAGTCTACTTCACATTGTTGACATAATTTAGGATTTTCCGTTAGAGCAAAGAACATACGGCACCTCACACCATTTCCTTTTTTTTGTAAATTTTATCAAACTGTAAAATTGCATTAAAATTGATATTTCCCTCTGGTGGCCAGGTTTCTTGTATTTGAGGCCAGGCCAAGAAAATGAGGCGCTTTTTCTTGAGCATCTGAGGTTCAAATTTATCCCAATTTTTCAATACGCAGGCTAGTGGTCCACCTGGCGTATTGGAGAGAGAGAGAAGCTCCGGTCTGAGTGAGAAGAAAACAGGACTCAGGCGCCCACGCTGCACCGGAGAAAACTGTTCTCATTAGGGACGTCTCCCTAAGTTTGAGCTTCCTAAACGGTCCAGAAAACCCGTCTCTCACCTTGCTTTGCCAAGGGGTTTCTGGTCCCCTTTAGCAAATTGCTAGGGTCTCAGTTTGCCCTGTGCCAGAGACCCTGGGAGGATTCAGACTTAAGGGCCTTACTGCTTTCCTCCCGACCACTAAAAACACATTGCAAAAGAGAATCGTGTGCTCTTTTGTTGTTGTCTTTGCTCTGTAGACTAAAGGAGCCGCCTAAGTGTTAAGGGATATCTACTGGTTGTAAGGTAGCAGATTACCAGAGGAGTTGATTCTAAAAATGCCTCTCTAGTAGCTTAAAGAACGCAGCTCATTTTAAACATTGGGCGGTAAAACAGACTATTGAAAGTTACCTATGCATCTTAAGGAACCTGGGCAGATTTTGCTAATTATCTCATGCCTTTCTCAGTCCTGCAACCTGAATTGCTAACATTTCTGACCTGCGAAGGAAGGGAAGCATCCAGGAGGAATGGATGCGGGGTTGGGAGTGTTGCGCGTAGCCCATACGGAGGCAAATGTGATTGGGGCTTTCCCTCAGTGCCATTCATCTACCGATCACCCTAGATACCCCTGAGGGCTGTCGGAAGGGGGCTCAAGAGAAAGGAACCTTTGGAAACATCTGAGAGTAGCCCAGACCGGAATTCCGCAGTTGTTCCAAACTCTTTCCTCCACCTCCACGCATCCGAGGCAGACCGGGATTAGGGACACTGTGTACTCACGCCAATTGCTCTCCGGGCCCAGACAGAAAAGTTGGAAGCGGCTTTGACAGAACCCAACATGCCTGCTCTGTATTGAACAGGTGATTGAGAGCTGCCTAGGCCGGGAAACCTCTCACCCGAGTCTTGTAGAGTGGCGGCTGCACTAATTGCGTTTAAGTAGCCGTCGGGTGCCCACCTTATCCTCCAGAAAGAAAGAAAGAGAAAAAGATGCACCTCAAACAGACATGGGGTGCGTAAAGAGGCGCTTACCTCGGTGTAGATCTCGGTGGAACCTCCAATATGATACCGCTGTTGACTGGTGACTAGTCCTTGCTTCCCCGATGTTGAAGAATAACACCAAAGAAGCACGCCGAGGCAAGGTCAGAGTAGAAATTAGAAGTTTATTAGAGGACAGAGGAAAAGACTTCTCCCGGAGGAAGAAGGGGACCCAAAAGGTGGAATCCGCGGAAGTGCGGTTGTTTCCCCTTCTTATAGTTTTGGTGATGAAATGTAGGTGGGAGGGGTTGGGACACAGGTGGGCCAAAGAAGTGATCTGGGCAGGAAGGACTTCATTATCATTTCTTTGGGATGGACTTTGGCCTAGGGCCTTTTCGGGACTTCATTAACATTCCATTGTCCTGTGTTTTCCCTGAGTCATTCTCAGCTTGGCCTCCATTTTAGATTTCACTCGGTATTAGACCCGATTTACCTAACTACACTGACTACCTAACTTTAAATCTGGCTTCAATACTGCCATGTCCTCTTTATTGGTCAGAAGATGAAGAGAGAAAAGGAACAAGACTGTGTAGGAGTATTACATGTCCCAAACCTGGGAGAAGTGTACACAACGTGTTTCTATAGTCTACTGGTTCCTGGAACCCTGACTTTCCCTGAATGACGCTCCCTGAATGCAGTGGGAATGAAATATGTAATCCAAGTCCAGGTTCATGGAGAAGGAAATTGAGTTTCAGGGATCTATCAAGTAGCACATTTTAGTACTTCTCTTCATAGAGAACCTACCTGCCTTCATAATATGAACTGAAATACACAGAAGTACCTTAGCAGACTCACAGCCATGGGGGTTAGACGTGGACCATAGAGCCCAACATTCACACATTGCTGTGTAAGAATTGATCATGAATATATGCATCAGGCTGGGGAGGATTCAGGAACCACTGTCTGGACACAGGTGTTGAAGAAGTCCAGTATTTCTGGGTCCAATGGTCATGGCAGTCTATTCCTATCATGGCTTGGGTGTGAGGTATGCCCTACAAGCTCCTGTTAATGCAGGGATATTCAGAGGTGAAGTGGTTAGATTAGGAAAGCGGTGACCTCTTCAGTCTATGCTAGTTGGAATGGCTGGTCATGACTGTGGGTTGGTGTGGTGGGGTTGATGAGACAGGTCACTGGGGGGTTTTGCACTGGAAGGGTTGTTCTTCCTGCAGCTCCTTCTCTCTCTCTCTCTCTCTCTCTCTCTCTCCTCTCTGTTGCCATGTCCTGAGCTGCTCCCCTCTGCTACACCTTTCACTGTGAGGTTCTGCATCACCTCAGGCCTGGAGCTGTGAAGCTGGCTGACCATGGACTGAACCTCTGAAACCATGAACCAAAACAAACATTTCCTTCTCTAGGTTTTTCTTGTCAGGTATTTTGTTCCAGTACTGACAAGCTGACTCACATGTTTCTCCACACTGCAGAATCCCTGTGCTTCTCCACCTGGCCATTTCCTGGAAGGTGTCCTAGCCTTGGTAAGCAGCTATGACAGACAGCACAGACTGTGCGATTTGCACAACAGGCACTGATTCCTCACAGTGCTGGAGGCTGAAAACCCAGGACCACAGAGCCTGCAGAGGGGATGTCCCGGGAGGGTTTCTTCCTGGTTCTGACCTCACATGGCAGATTGGGGAGGGGGCTCCCTGGGGCCTCTATTATGAGAATGTGCATCCCATCCATGAAGATCCATGCTTGTGACCCAAGTACCTCTCCAAGGTTCACAGCTCCATATACCACGACATTGGTGATTAGGTTCAACCTCAACGTTTGTTGAATGTGTATGTCGTGGGACCCACATACCAAAACACTATAGCTGAAGGCCTCTGAGTGCTGTTCATAGAAGTTGAATCTAGAATCTCCTTTCCCATTTCCAATAACTGGGCAAATTTCATGGTATTCCGTAATAAACGCCTCCCTATTTTACCAGAGTAAACCTAATTATTTACAATTAAAAACAATACGATAGCCTGTTTATTATAGAGAAAACCAAATCCATTGGAACAAGAGACAGACACCTATCACAGAGTCTACACATGGCTATGAAAGAATTTAATCTGGGCCACTCAATATTCTTTTAAATATTGACAAGGGGAGGGCAGGGAAGATATGGGGCAGGAGGGTAGGAAAGACGGTGGAATGAGATGGACATCACTACCCCAAGAAGATATATGAAGACACAAATGGTGTGAGTCTACTTTGTGTACAACCAGAGACATGAAAAGTTGTGCTCTGTATGTGTACTATGAGTTGAAATGCATTCTGTTTCATGTATAACAAGTTAAAATAAATAAATAAATTTTTAAAATTAAAAAAAAAGATTGACATTTTAAGAAAAAAAAGAGGGCTTTCATTGCTCGAAATAGTATTATCTGGCTTCTCTTGACAAAGGAGAATATCTGTTCACTTTAAGAATTGATATGTTAAAATTATTAGAGAAATTGATCCTTTCATTTATTCACTGAGCACACATGAATTAAATACCCAGGATTTACCAAAGCCTGATGAAATAGAGCCCCAACTCACAGAACTAATTGCTTTTGTTCAGATTTCACCACCTAATGGAGATATAAAGGTAAAATTTACTCCGTTGATGTGACCATGAGTAATATCATTTATGTCCATTTTCATTTTAATTTTCGGGAAGGGCCTGCTGAGTGTCAGAGCCCTGCCATCTGCACTTGAGCAGGAGGCTTGCAGGTGGGGTGAATGTCCCCACCCCCACAGGAAGCTTCTGTCTCCTGAGGAAAGAGAAGCAGTGCTCAGAGCTGGGTGACTCAATCCTAAGTCACTTGCTGAAGGCTTTCTCTCCAATTTCACCAGCAATCCTCAGGGTGATACCATGATGCCTGAGCTGCCCTTGTTCTCGGGGAACAATCTGGATTCAAAGACAACACTCACTCACTCACTGGGGACACGAGGTTTTAAAAGATCCCTGTGATATTCGAAGCCTGGTGCTGCTCTTCAAAGAGACTTGCTCAGACATGGAGGAAAGCCTCAGACACTGAGCGCAGCAGAGATGTCATTGCCAGAGGCACAGGTTTTTGGTTCTGTACTTTCACTATAAGATTCGAGTCCTGGGGAGGATGTTCTGTGCCTGGTCCCATCCTGGACTTTGAGTTCACATGAGTTTTTAAGTTCTGCCTCTGAAGATGAGTCTGTGATGCGTTAGCTTGTTCTAAGATTTGCAAATTCATTTGGGTTGTTAGAAGCAACCCTGGGTGGTTACCCTAAGAGGAAACCATTCAATTCCAATTCTTTATATTGGCTTTGAACTTTCCAAACTTTTAAGACCTTTTTATGTAGAAGTAAGCTCTTTATTTTAATAAGAGTGTCTTGCAGTAGGATAATGCTGTCATTTTTGCTGATAGTATTTACACTTCTTTCCCATGCATGTCCCTAACCACCAGGCAAGGGGGACAAGGATGTCACAGAAGGAGTAGTGAGCACCATCGTGTTCAACGTGGAGGAAGCACAGCCAAGGAAGTGAGTGAAGGCAGGAGTCAGTCCACCCCAGGTTTTGCTGCCTCCGCACACGTGGAGGGTCCTGCTCAGAGGTGGGGGTGGTTGACATCCTGCCCCCTCTTCCCTACAGCTGGCCAAGTTTATCTCTATGGTGGGAATTTCAGAAGGGATGGAAGCAAGAGTCCTGGGTTCCTATCCCTATTCCTAAAGATTCTGAATTTATTAGGATTTGGAAAAAAATATATAAACACTTAGAGCTTTGATTTCCTATTTTATTTTTTTTTAAAGAGAGAGAGGAGAGAGAGAATTTTTTTGGTATTTATTTTTTTGTTTTCGGCGGATACAACATCTTTGTTTGTATGTGGTGCTGAGGATCGAACCTGGGCCGCACGCATGCCAGGCGAGTGCACTACCACTTGAGCCACATCCCCAGCCCCTTGATTTCCTATTTTAAAACATATTGTTACATGTGTCTTCATCCCAGGGCCACATGTGACTATTTATGGGCAATCTGATCGTATTTTAATTAGACAAAAAAGATAAGCCACATCATTACAAAATTTATAAAATATATTACAAAGTCAGTTTCTAATCTTTGAATTAAAAATCAACATATATTTTAAGTGTATTATCTCACTAACGACTGATACAATGCATAAGCAGATATCAATTTGAGCCAAACACATTGATAATATCTTTAAATGTTGGAAGGCATTATTGTTTTTCATACATCTTTAAAAAAAAAATCTTTCTATTTGAAGTAAGATTTTCAGGAAATGATTTTGGCAATCTGAATGCTTTAAATTAAGTGTGATTTTTGACCATGTTTTTCTGCTTCATTGGAAATAGGTTAAAAATAGGAATTTGTATGGCAGTTATTTAAGTATACTTCTTACAGTGAGGGAAAATGTCCCTAATTAGGAGACTGATTAAATGTCTCATTAATACTATCAATATGAATTAGAAAAAATAAATAGGCACACATTTATAAAATAAAAATGATGTCTCCATGAAAATAATAAAATGGATGTTAGATTACTGTTTGGAGGACCTGAGAAGATAGATTAATAATAAAAAGAACACGATTATTAAACGATCTATACAGACAACTTTATTTTTGTATAAAATGCACAAATACCAAAATATTTATGGATGGTGTAAGTGATTTACTACTTCTCCTTGCACCTTTCTTTGAATTTCTGATTTCTTCATCATTTTTTATAAATTAGAAAAAATTAACTTCATAATATGACATTGCACTCATTTACCAATTTTTCTTTCCTCCTGTTGGTGAAGTTGTGTTGGAATGTACTGAAGAGTCATTATGCAAAAGATGTCTGGATTTGTGTGAAGTCTCTGCAGAGCCCATGCCTGCAGCTGTCACTCAGAGTTGTGCTAAATGGATACATCCTGAGGATTACAGTAGCTCAGCCTGGGTGTTCCTGGAGGACAGTGTGCCCAAATCCCCACAATGCTCCAGGGCTGCTGTTGGGTAGTGCCATCTTGATTCCTGGCAGGCCATGCAGCTGCAAGTGCTTTTCTTCCCCACAAGAAAGTCAGTTCTTGCTTCCTTGTAACTGCTGGGGAGGATGCGCCAACAAGTTTTATTATGTATCAGTTTTTATTAGATCACCAAACCCTTACAGTGCCTGCCTGTCCCATAATTGAAATTTATTTTTATCCGTGTCAAAGGACGGAGGTAGTCAAGGACCAAGGCTGCATCTCCACAGTTATTGAAGACCCATTCTTCTTTGATCTTTCTGTTTGTGAAAAAAAAAAAATCTGGCTCTTTCTCATTTGCATAGGGTGGGGCTATAATTTCAGCCTTCCTCCCAAGTTGGGCGGTACCATGTGTTCTGTTCTGGCCAGGGGAATATGGGAAAACTGGTACCAATTTCTTATTGTCTGGTTCCCAAATTTCCTTGAGGTTGTGGGTTAATGGTTTCTCTCTCCTGATTGACTCGCAGGCCATGCGTTCAAGATGTCAGTGTTTCAAAATGGGAGAAATCTGGACATTTGAGTAACAGGAACAGAATCCACATATGGAAACAGTTGAGCTGTGTGTCTTAACACCTTTCTGTTCTCAGCCAGGATGTAGTTACAAAGCACAGAGGCCAGGAATACACGAGGCTGCAAGATGGAAAGAGCCGGAGTCTCAGAGTGAATTCCTGGAGAGGACTCCCCTCCATCTCCTTCCCTGAATGGTGACCTGAGCAAGGAAAAAAGTCCTATCATATTAAGCCCGTGAGTCCATAGGCCCTCTCCCACTCCACACAGCCATGTGGTCTCATGTCCTGTTGTCATTTTTATTGAAGACTCCATTGGGACCACAGATGCTATAGGGCAAAATGTACAATCAGGCAATATTCAGCTGGATCTGAAGTAATGATTTGGGCCAGAACAATGTGATAAATAATTTAGATTTGTTACAAAATTTAGAATTCCAGAAATTTTATATAAAATATTAACTTGTGGCATCTTTTGAAAAAAGTCTCAAAACTCTCAGCCTCCATACACTCCTGATGGATTTTGACCAGCCATGTGACAGGGGTCCAGCAACTACTGAGTCCCCCAGCTCACCACCAGCAAGTCAGGCTCCCTCAGCTTTGGGTCGTCCAGTTTCACTGGCTGAGGACTCCAGTTCTAACTGGCAGTGACAAGATGTCCAGGGAGAACCAGTCACCACTTGCAAAATGGTCTTGGGATTCCAAATTGCCTTTTCACCTTTTAGAAGGAGTTCAGGTACTGCTTAAGTTGACAAAACACGCTCTTGATTCATTTCTTGTCCAACTTCGTGTTGTGACCTCTGGTTCTTTGAAAAGCAAAGAATGACAAAACTTAATGATTTTTTTTTTTCTTTTGAAAATCCTTCCCATGTAGACTCCCAACCTTTCCCTCCTGCCTTGCCCTGGGCGGTCAGGAGGAAGCACTGTTCTGTGGTTGAGGTCTCCTGTTGGTCAACTTTCCTGATGTTGTAAACATGCCCTAACCTTGATCCAGAGAAGACGTCCATCCATCATCTAAAGTATGAAATCCGATTCACTATTGATTGTTTTAGAATTCTTTTCAAGTGTGCGATTTTAGGACAAGCTTCCTCATCAGAGTGTTCCTGAGCCCCTTCTGAGGCCTTACAGTTTCCCTTCTTGCCTAACCCCTGTTTTCCTTCTTCTTGCACAATCACTGATGTGCTGAGGGTGCTGACGATTTGCACCAGGGATGCAAGATACATGGACTCCATGGAAAAGCAAGATGGATGACCCAGGAGTCTGCAAGGAGGAGGCTGGACTCCACAAAACCTACTGGATCTGAGCTGGTTTGGAGGTCTCCTGACAGGAGTTTTAATGCATCTGCATAATAAACGCACCCACCTCCACCACAGCAGCTTACAGCTTATATGGCACTGGGAACTGGCCACATATGGTCGGTTATGTGGGGGAGGGCAGGGCTCTTGGAGACACAGTGGAGGCTTCCTGGTGGATCCAAGGCTGGTGGATCCCTCTGCCTGCTTCTGGTCCCTCCTGTCAGTCTAGACAATCTCACTCATTTTGCTGACCATGCGGGGGGCATCCGTTGACAGACTTCCGGCTCCCCATGAATAGGCATTTGAATAAAAGCTTGTCATGCTGTGGGTTTGCTCCTTGGTGTCATCGGAGGCTCTTTTCTGGGAAAAAAAAAAGAGCCCAGGATTTGGAGAGTTTGTCTCAGAAGCCCACTGATCTGTATAATTACAATCTAAGTAAAACCACTCTGGTTACAGTTGTCTGGTCTTGGTGACAGTGGCGGTGGCATTTCAGAGAGGTCAGCCTCAGAGACCAGGCGTTTCACCTCATGAGAACCATCTCAAGGGGTGGGGGTGGGGGTCATGAAGATGATCAGACTGCAGCGTGGCTTTTTGAATAAACCCTGAGCCCACTCCCACGCCCACACTCCTCCTGTCTTCTTGCTTTCCTCCATTTCTCTTTCTCTCTGTATCTCTCTCTCTTCCCTCCCTCTCTCCCTTTCTCTTTCCCTCAGCGTGTTCTCATGTTTGCTTAAATACCTGGGAAGTCAAGTGAATGCATGGTTCTGACTCTGGGGAGTCCGCCACTGGGGTCTCCATGTTCTAAGTAAACATGGATGATCTTCCTTGTGGGCCAGGGGAAGGCGAGCCCTGTCTGGTGTAACTGAACCATCAGGAAGATCAGGTTGCAGGTACAGCTCTATCCAGTTAGTCATAGAACTCCATTCTTTTCCCATCTCCCAGCTTTTCCTTCTTCTCTGTCAAGCCTTTCACCACTCAGGATGGAATACGTGGGCAGCAGGCTAAGATAACATTTTGAAAACAGATCCAGTGGTTATTTGGAATTTTATGAGATGTGGTTGGAGAAATAGGAGACTTGATATCTTCTCATTCAGGGTTCCTTTGAAAGTGAGGGGCTGGTCAGAATAAAATCCTCAACTCAAAGTGAGAGGACTGAGAAGCCACCCCTGCCTGATAACGACCCAGTGAGTGCCCTCGAGGTCGCCAGGTTGATGGACAGGCAGACAGATGCAGCATGGGGCTCATTATTGAATGTGTGTGGGTTGCAGTGTTCATCTCCCCAGCCACTGACCTGGCTGTCCTCCCTGGGGCTTGTGTGGTCAAACCCTCAGTTCTGAGTCTGTCCCTGTGTCCCCAAGGTGGCAGATACTCTGTAGGAGTCCATGGATTACCCTAAGCCCAAGCCCCAGACAGGAGATGGAGGGGAGAGGAGAGCCCTCCTAGCACCCTCATTAGCAGAGAGCAACCATGCTGCCCAGAAGGCTCCCTGGCCTCCCCTCTCATCTACCAGGGGTGGCCAAAGGGACCTTTCAAGAGGTGGCTCAGCCTCAGGAAGAGGTAACTGGGAACAGTGTCCCCCAGCAGCTCATGGGGAGAGAGAACAAAAGTGTCCACAGAGAGAAAGAGAGACACTTAGACATCCGTGTCCTCATTTATGCATGGCCAGGCCTGAGCCTCCTTCTGTGTGACTCAGCTGACTTGCTTACAAATATTTATTTTTCTTTCCCCCGAATACATAGATTTTTGATCTTAAGATCCCCCTGCTTTATTTTCTAATAATAAGTCTCAGATTATTAAAAAATTTTAAAATCTTCACAATGAGAATTATCAATTCTCATTAGTGGGGATTAGAAACATGGCATGATATTTTAAAAGTATCCCCAAACTAATTACAGCTTATCAGTCATTCAGTTCAAAGCCAAAAATCCTTCAGATTTTCAGCAATTACTGTCACCACCTGTATCAGTTCATGTACCCCAGGATTATAAAGTACCACAACCAAATGAAGACAAGAGGTAAGGAAACTAATCAATAAGAATGAAGTTTAAAAGATCTAACTCCGTATTCCTCAGTTCTTGAAGACTGTCCTGATCTGGTGGAAATCAATCCTCTAAATGGTGGTAGTTTATTAATATGTAAATAAACATGATGTGATCATGATAAGATTGTGAATCTTTCACTGTGACAAACTCACAAAGCTGAGAAGTCCCCAACAGTCCTGTTTTGAGGAGCAGGTCCCTTCAGCTTGGCGTGTGGTCCTGTGCCCTGCACTGTGTCCCGTGTCCAGCGCCTGCAACCTGACTGAGCATGGAGCTCCTGGCGCAGGAGCCTGGGCCAGGTGGGTCCAGTCCCCTCCCCTGAGGCGGATGCTGCCTCCTTCCACATTTTCTGAGGCTCATGTTCAAATGGTCCTTTTGGCTCTCAGATTCTCACTTCCCAGTTGCTGGTTTTGCTGTGCAGTCTATAAACCCAGACCTGAAACACTCCATTCCTTGGAGCCCACCCAAGACTCTGTCACCTGGAAGGCACCGTGAGGCCCTTCCAGGGGTTCTCCTGCGGGTGGAGGAGGGCTGGAGGGAAGGAGAGGGAGCGCCACCTGCTCCCTCTGCTAGTCTCAGGGGTTCTCTTGCTGCCACTCTTTAAATATTGTGCCTGAACTGGGCTTTGAATGTGCTGCTGGTAACCCCTTGCAAGAACAGAAGGGGAGCAGCTTGCGCCAGCAGCTTCAATTGGCATAAAGACACTCAGCTGAGGGCCGGGTGCTCCCTGCAGGGGGCTTTCACAGGACCACCTGCTTGGTGCCCTGCAAAATACAGCTTCTCCTTAGGATTCTTGCTGCCAAAGTGCTTCACATTTCACTCTGCTTGTGTTGCCTTTTGGTCCTTATTTTTTCAGCTTTCCTAACTTCTTCACACTTGACTTAAAAAAAAAAAAAAAAAAAGAAAAAAAGAAAAGCTGTCTCCCTCACTGGGTTAGAAAATTTGCACTCCATTTCCATTATTTTGAAAAGGCACTTTGTCAGACCTAATGGGCTCCTGGTTGTAATTTACTTGTGATTTTTATAACTAAAAGACCTCCGAATCTGCTCGGTAGACCGAGGAGCAGGCAGAGTTTCCAGCAGGTGCAGTGGACACTGGACACAGGACTCCGCCCTTCCAGGGTTCCTCTGAGGGCGCCTTCCTGCGCCTCTCATCTCAGTTTGTTTCTGATTGTGCCCAGCAGGGTGAAGCCCACCTCCTCCTCCAGACTGAGCAGCCACCTGGATTGGAAGCTCACAGGTGTTGGCGTGCAGTTCCCACCTGTGGAGCCCCGGCCTTTCCCTGGGGAAAGCCCTGCTGGGGCCTGAGGGTTGTTGTATCTAACAAGCTTCCTGGTAATCCTGTGGTTCCTGGGACTTCGGTTTGGGAACCACCAAGTCAGAGAAAGGACCTCAATACGTAACTCGAGATCATCTGCTGCGAAGGCACTTTTGAGAACCACCAGGCTGGGGACACGGTGTCTGACACCAACCTGTAACGCTTGACTTTACCTAGAGTGGGAGAGAGGCAGTGGCTGCTGTGAACGCTGCCTGTGCCTCCTTCCTGGGAGTCAGACATCTCAAATCACCTGCGCGGTGCCACCTGATGCCACCAGCTCTCAAACAGGAAGGGTGTTTTGCAGGTCACGGTGGGCCATGTGGCATCCTGGACACACAAGTAAGTGACTCTGAGGTGCTCTTCCTGTTTCTCCTCTACCATCTCTTTGTCCTGGTGTGGTGGAAATTTTAAAAATAAGTCACCTTACCACTGCGTGAATGGCATTTGGGGAACAAGGGAAGCAACCCCTTGTGTCCACACAGCCTGTCCTTTTTACTAAGCAGGGATCTCCCAAATTTGTGGGAAGGTCTCAGTAATGAACTCACACAAGTAGCTTCTGGCTAGTGCAGAGGAGTCCCTTTGCTCCCTGCCTTGGCTGACAGGCTCTGGGATGGACCTGGGTGATTCTCTCGAAATGGGTGCCTTTGCTCAGTGGGTGCCTTTGCCTCAGGAAGAGGCAAAGAGTCAACAGTGTATATTCAGTATGGCAAAGCTACCTTTATTTCTTTGGCTGGGCACAGCTTGAATGAAAGTTTTTTTTTTTTTTTTTTTTGATGAAAACTAAATTAAAGGAACAAGCAAGAAGTAAAGACCTGTGGCTTTGTTCCCAGCCCAGGCTGCAGCAGGTGCTGCTCTCTTTACCTTTCAATTTGAAAATGGAATTCATCTAAACAAAGGCACCTTTGAAACCTGTTCCCTGTCTCAGGGGCAAAGGTCAGAGCATGTTTATGACATATGTGTCACCTTCTGAATTCCCTCTGGTGGTGTGGGATCCTGGGCCGAGCTAATGCAATTAATCCTGGGGTCCCAACTTGCTAACATCTTGTGAATATTGATGACCCCAACTAAAAAACAGGTAAGATTTGCCTCTTCTGAACAGAATCTACTCAGAGGGGGAAAAATGATAGTACTGGAGACGTAGCTTCTCTGACAACATAATTGTTTTACCTTGACATTTCAAATGATGACTGTGTTCTGTGATTCCTGTTGCCTTTTATCTGGGTCTTACCATTTCTCCTCCTATTTATTATTATCATCCTATTAGCTGTCACTTAGTTCATGTAAAATGATTCATCCCCTGCAAGACAGTAGATTTCTGGTATAATTTAAGGCTCAGTGTTAAATGAATCTCAACGTAAATAGTAATATTCTTTTTATTGACAAAATATCTAGAACAATATGATAGGACATATCTCTTTCTTTATTGCATTTTGAAAAATACACTTTGCAGTTGTTGGTGCTTTTATAGAAAGGTTGGGAGGAGAGACAAAGAAGCCAACATCAGCAAGGAGAACTTAGGGGTAAATGTAGATAATTCGCCTTTGTGAATTATAGTCACCTGCTTTAAGATTCTGTTCAGTGTTCGATTTTCCAAGTTAGACATTGCTTCACGCCATCAACTTTACCCTTTGTCTAATACCATAACCTTAACTTTATTTTGCTAAGAATTATCTTTCATACTTTAGCAGAAAGTCAAAGCTTTATCTCAATTTTACAGTGATTGCTCCAGTGGAGTTAAGAAGAAAGTAGATGAATAAGAGGAATGAATGAAACTGCTTATGGAGAAGAACAGCTCCCACCCATCTTGACGTGGGCCAAGCATAAGAAACATCATCCTGGGAGGCAGGATCCACCAGCTACCTGTGTCCAGGTGTCTGTCCGCCCCTCGTGCAGGGATGGGTAAGTTAGACCAGCCGTCTGCTGCTTGACTTTTCACAGTTCACATGGACTTCCAAGAACTTCAGAAGGAATGTCTCCAGACACATTCACCTTGCTAGATTGTAGAAGCACCAAGAATTGAGGCCAAAAACTAAAGGACATTTTTTTAAAGTGCAGAGGGTGCTGTCCCTCCACATGGGGACCGCCTGTGCCTGGTAACTCCAGAAGCGCTATCTGCCTCTGGATTTTAGTAGGTAACTCACAGCTGGCTGTGAAGGTTTCCCCTGAAGTTTTTGTGTAATAAATTCAGCTCTCTCTTGGAACTTGGGCTGAATGGCTTCTTTCTGTTCTGGACTTTCAACACGTTCTTTCTCTTCCTAAAACTGGGAATCTGGTTTTAGAAACAAACCCTTCTACTTCTGGAAAGGTTTTCCATTTATAAACCTGCTCTGAGATGCCAGGGAACACTGAGTCTTGGGCATCTCAGTGGGAGGATCCTTCCCAGGGTTGGAGGGTCTGTGGGCAGGCAGGCTGTGTGGGCCCACACCTCTGCAGTCTCAACTGCTGGCTTCAAGTTTGTGTGTGGGCCTCAGTGAGGAGCTGATTCTCTTCCACCTTACCTCAGGGACAGTTGTTCCTTTCTGATGTTTTCTCTCCCAGGCTGTTCCTTCAACCGAAGTCTGTAGCCAGGCATTCATGGCCCCTGTGTGCTAGCCACACCTGCCTGTTCCCAGCCTGCTCCTCTGGCAGGTCCAGTGCCTCTATCTTCTCTCCTTTTATAGCTGGTGCCCGGGAAAGATGCAGCCCCTGAGTTTCGGGGGAGGGGGCTCATTTGTGGTGCCACCCTGAACTGGGCACAGCTGGACTGTGGGAGGTCTGGGCAGGATTTGGTTCAGGAATGCCTAAAGTCACTGCAGGGAAAGCCAAAGAGGAGGGAGTGGTTCCTGGAGCCCAGAGTCTCCCTTCACCTAGAGCATGCGAGTGCAGTGACATGGGGCGATCACCCCTTCTGTGCAGGGCCACTGGAGGCTGCCTGCCTATTTTTGCCCAGGAGGCCTTCTCCATGTTCTTCATCCTCTAGAAAGGTCTTGCTGATTACCACTGGGGACATCCTGGTGAGGCACATGGGTTGGGGGTTACATATGGCCACAGGCTTAGAAACCCGGCAGGCATCCGATGCCCTCTCACAGGGTTTGCCCCACTTTCTTGGCCACCTTGTTGGACTGGAATGAGTTGAGAAGATGCAGTCTCCTCTGCAGCTTCTCGGGTTCATTTTTCTATCCCCATCTGCAGAGCCACATGCCACTTCTGTGAACGCTGACAGGCAGGTGTGGCTGCCTGTGGTGTAGCCGGCGGTCAGGTACTAGAGTCTTCCTTCCTTCTGAACTTGGCATCATTATTCCAAAAAATAAAAAGTGTGGCTGCACCAATGAGAAGACGGTTGACAGGTCGTTTCACATACTGCTTCCAATTTATTAGAGAATGACTCTCTCGTATGAGTAATTGTCCTACAGAAAATTACACCCAGGGAGTCCCTGACCAATAACCGCGATAAAACCCAAGAACAGCATGTGCTGCTGAAGGCAAAGCTCTTCTTCAAATTATTTTTGTCTAATGTAATTGTGATGATTTATTTTCTTTGATTTAATTTGGTCACCTTCAGAAGGATTGTTGGAGTTACACTGGGGATGCTCAAAAGACCTCGAGTCTATCACAAAGCTCTGCACCTCTGTAAACGCACAGGGCTCATCTTCATTTCTATTTGAAAGGAGTCCTACTAGAAAAAGTTTCTGTGACTTGACTCCCCATAGTGTGCCCCTCTACTTATATCTTATAAGATATTTACTTGAAATATCTGGAAATATGCTTCATGGGAATAGCAGGTTTTTTTATATTACCTCCTTGAAGATCATAGTTTCTGAAGCTGACATTTATTAAATATCTTAAATATGAAGTTACGTTGCCATTTGAGTTATGCATAAGCTTTATGTTTGATTTATTTTTCTATAAGATGAAAGGTGACAGATGACAGTTATGATAGAATGTTGTTTAAATTACCTTCCTTCGGCAGCTCTGGCGCTATGGATTGACATCTCTAAGAACTGAGAGAAACATCGAGAATAGAAGAGATGATTATGAAGATTTGTGAGCATACTCCATAGAGCCCGAGGCAGGGGAGGTTTGAGGGGCGGTGGGAGACGAGACCTGCAATACTGGACAAGTCAGGAATCAAAGAGGGGAATCGTGATTCTTATTTAGGGGGAAAAGAGGAGAATGGACATTACTATTGGTTTGTTGTGCTGTTTTTATGGAATGACTTTGGCTACTGAGGCTCTCCTGGGAGCTCCATGCAGACTTCCCTCTGGGACGAGTGCTGTGTGCATGACAAGACACCTGTCAGCCGAGGTGCTGCAGTGTAGTTCAAGTCAAAGGAAACTGGCCTCTCTTTGCTAATTCGTTACTTAATATCGGCAGAGTCTAACATTATATAAACAAAAATGCCCACATCATCCTGTTAATTCAGAGGAAAAAACAGCTCTTCTGCCAATAGGATTGATTTGCAAACCATTTTCATTCCTCATGCGCACATGTGGGATCCTGTCAGATCAGGACAGTTCCTCTCGGGAGCAAAGGCATGGGCTGCTCTTGTTAAAAAGTGGTGAAGTTAAGCTTAATTTTAAAAACTCAAACGGGGGGTCAGCCTTTGTTTTCCTCTCTTTGAGAAATTATAGTTTAGCATAAAGATCCTCTGCTGTGAACCAGACCCTGGAAACACAGGGAGAGACTTCGACTTAAGCCCCCTGGTACTTGTTGAGCTGAGAGCAGGAGCTGGGGAAGCTCATCTGCAAAAGGCTTGGTTATTTAATGAAGGCAGAGGCTGCCAGCTGTCACTCTGTATCACCTTGTATTGGGACTCTCTCACTCTATCAGTTTCCTGTCTGGTTAACAAACAGAATTCCCATTTGCTAAGTGTGTAATCCCCCCCCCCCTCTCTCTCTCTCTCTCTGTCTCTGTCTCTCTCTCTCTCACACCTCATCTGTCCCCACTGCCAGTTAAACAGGCTGTTCTAAGCTCTTGGTCGCTCTCCAAGGGTCTTGCCCTCTTCTCCTGCACTGTCCTGTGTAAGCATTCCCTGACTCTTGATCTTCCTCCAGAATCTAACTTATTCTTATTCCTTCCTTTCTCTTTATTATGAGTTCCCATTCCCTGGAACTTAGGCATTTATAATCACCCCTGGCTGCTCCTTTAGCATTTGTTATTTAGTGCTCTGAGTCATCTTATGCTGGCCACCAAATTAATTTCCCCCCATGTAATAGACAGATTTGGGGTTCCCTATTCATGAAGCAGGTGCATCAAATAATTTAAGATTGTGCAGGAATAAAGCCTTGGGGTGAAGAGGACAGCAGATGTCATTCCTTTGAAAGCCAGTTGGACTTGTCTTTCCTGCCTCAGGGTGTCTTCTACTTAGATTCCCCCTCATCTCTCTTCACCACCTCCCCACAGAGCCAGGTTCTCCTTTGGAGCTGAGCTCCCAGTCCTACTCATCTTCCTGGCTCTGGGTCTCGGCTGCTGGCCTTGCCGAGTACCAGGGGTGAAGTTGAGTTGGGGGGACCTAGGCACACCACTGTCAGAGCATTTTCCCTTTGGTCATGTGCTAGATTCCCTGCAGCTTCCAAAAATACAGCAGACTAATAAGATGCATTTGCTTTTTAGGAATCTCAGAACACAAAAAGTTCCTTTGAGAACTGAGAGATTTGCTGTAGCTGAGCAGGAGTGGAAGACCACCTCAGGATTTGTCCTCTAGTTCCATGAATGGTTTCAAGGGATGCCTGAAATCACCTGGAAACGCTTAGGAATCTGTGAGTAAAATCCTACAGAGACGCTCTGCCTGAAGCGGACAACTGTCTGTGCTCACTGCCCTCCATGCAGGCTCCTTCACCTTGGATATAAAGTCTATCCTGACTATTTGGGGTCCTGTGGCCTAGCTGTTCCTCTTTTGTTGCTGTTGTTGTTTTATGAAGATTTCTTATTTTCTCTATCTAATGCAGAATAAGAAGAAACCTGCTGGTCAGTCTCCGGTCATCTTACCCTTGTCCCTGCCTGTCTCTGTGTAGAAGTCAGGTGAGGGAGAGAGCCGGCCTCCTGAAAGCTCTCCACTTCACCTTCTTTGCTTCTGTTTTCCTCTTCACCAGGAGGAGGGGTCAGGGAAGAGGGCAGAGTTTCCCAAGGCTGGGCCCCTGCACAGCTTGCCCTGTGGGACAGTGGAAGATCCTTCCTTCCATGGAGTTGGGTGGTCTCCTCAGAGACCCCAACCAGGCTTCCCACTCTGCTCTGTGGCCTGGGCCTGCTTCTCAGAATGCTGTCCCCTCTTGTGAGAACATTTTTCATGCTCTGTTGGGGTGTCTGAGAGGGAAGGTCCAGGGCAGGGTTGGCAACCTTTTCTGTGAAGGGCCATATTGTAAATATCTTAGGCCTCCCAGCCATATGGGATCAGCCACCCTGGCTCTGCTGATGTGAATCAAGCAGCCACTGACAACACATTAAAAAATGGCTGGGTTCCAGTAAAACCTTATTACAAAGGCCACCCGCGGCCTGAAGTGCTTGGTCCCAGGGCCACATCACCAGGCCTTGGATGCGCAGCTCACCCTTGGAATGGCCTATGCATGTGGTCGAGCAGTACTTGACTCTTGGGAATAACCCAGTCTGAGGCAGATGCCATTTCAACTTCCTGTCGCATGGTCCCACTTCCAAGAACATTCTAGGTATTCACAGATTCCATCATATTCACAAAGGTCCTTACCCCTAGAGAACTGTAATTCCTGCATGGACAGAGATTTGCTCAGCAGCGTTTTGGCCTGAGGCAACGTATATTGAAGGATTGCCAGAGCTGAGCAAGATCATTTTCTTCCTATCTTGACTTGGCCCAAACTGATTCTTCACTCTAAATTTGGATCATAAAATGCATAAGCATTTTTACATATTTCGATTAAGGTAATTATCGCACACACAGTGGTATACGCGTGCAGCCAATGTTGACAGGGTGCCATCAGGGACTGCATGTTTACATCCTCCTGACTTCACAAGGAGGCTGGGTCTTTGGGAGGTCACAGGTTTAGATGAGGTCATGGGGTAGAGCCTCCAGGTTGGGATTAGAATAAGAAGAAGGGAAAGTAACCCCAGCTTGTTCCCCTCAGGTGAGGGTATGGTGAGGGGGTGGCCGTCCACAATCCACAAATGAAGGGGCACAGGATGAGGCTGGGGTACGGGCAGCAGGTGTCTCCTGGGTGACCACTGCCAGGACAGCTCAAGTGGGAGCTGCTCAGTCCCTGTGTCTGTTGGGGTCAGAAATGCCTGCAGAGTACCTGTTCTTGGATGCAGCTCCCAGAGATCCAGCCCTTGGCAAAGACACCTATGTTAGCAGGGACCTTTCTCCCTGCAGTTAGAAACAAACACATATTGTGGGCTCCATGTTAATTAAAGAGATGGCACCTCTGTCATGGTAGTGCTGCTGGTTCCAAGTGAGCTTCTGAGCAGGGAAGCTGCAATTGAGGCTGGCATTCAGGACACAGTGAGGAGAGATTCAGGACACATCGGGGAGAGATTCTTGTTAAACTCTGGTGAGATTTAACTGTTAAACTCAGGTGGTGCCTTTGTGTGTTTAAAAAGGCTCGTTTCTCCTAGGTCTGAGTAGTGCAGTGAAGTATCTGATAGCATCCCAACATGAAAAAGCATTTTAAAACTTTCGTTGTTTGGTTCAGATATTGCCAAATAAAGCATTTTCTGTCTCTCAATTACTGGAAAATGATGTTTCTCTGAAGAAAATATCCTAGCAGCCCGCATTGTTTTCTAAAGGGGAATATTGGCTTTCTTTTCAAATGTTTTCCAAAGAAAAGGCTTCCCACATTCTCTGAGGAATAAATGAGTGTTTTCTTTTGAGCTGGTAGAAGACTCCAGTATTTTGGATGTTTACACATCAATTCAAAGAAAGACAGTACCCCCTAGCGGATAAGATTATAATCTCAGCCAGGGCTGAAAGCGCCCTGTTATTCCTGGCCAGGAATACAGCCTGAGCAAGGCCGTCCCCAGCTGGAAGGACAGGCCAAAAATCACCACGGCCCATTAACTCCAAATATGCACCAAAAAATGCTTACAGTACAAAAACACCAAATGCCCAGAATGTCAACTTCACTTTCCTGGACTGAAACTGAAGTTAAAACGTTTACAGAAATGTTATTGCCGAGACCACAGCCAAAGACATAAAATTAATATTTCTTTGTTGAAATAAGCAATGTAAATTTCAACTTGTAGCTCTCTGTGGATCCAGTCCACATCCTAGCTGTTTCTCAGAACCTGTCCTCTTCTTTTTAATATCTCCAATTCTTTGATCTGATTAAAGTATTGATGGCAGTGTTCTGCCGTGTTCTGCCGCTGGAGAGCAGAGAATAAACTCAGTATCATCAAAACCCGTAATCAGAGGAAAATTCATTTTTTGTGCATTTGGCAAATGTCATCTTTTGATAAAATTAAATTCCTTATCACACTTGAAATCAATGGTGATTACAAAGGATGGGTTATTTGCAAGAGGGCTGTATAAAAGTGGTTATGAAGCTTGTTTCTGAGGTTAGAATAGATGTTTATGGAATTTAATATTGATCAGTTACATGTGAAGTCTGTTTAATATCAGTATTGCTGGTGGCAGGGGATTTACTGAGCTAAGTTATGTAAAATATAATGGAATAGATTAAGTTTTCTTTTAATGATACTGTTAGGGCTGGTTTGTCTGAGTCTAGATGCAGCTGAGCCTCTCGGGGTGCTCCCTCTTTGAGTTGTCAACAGCATGCTTACGTTTTCATGCTGCAGATCACCCAAAGCTCCAGATTAAGGAGCCACTGATAATGATTAACCAGATTTAGAGAAGTGGCAGCTCTAAGTGGAGAGGGGATTTGGGGAGCTTGTGGAGGGGGCCCACGGCTTCGACCATTTGAGGACAGAGCAGCTGATGCCCATATTTCATATTTTCTTCCTCAGATTGGCACTGGTGCTGTCTGGGTTTTCCAAGAGCAGGAACAAGATGAGGGTAGAATTGCAAGAGATGTTCTAGGGGAGATGCCTCTGGGGGATATAGATGGAGAGCCAGGGGAGGGACAGGAGAGAAGTCTTAAGTTCAGTGTCTGTGGAAGAAAGAGGAATGGGATGTGGATGGACATGTCAGAGGCCATGAAATGCCAATGCAGAGGCTCAGGACAGTCTCCATCAGGGAACGCCCAGTGTGTCAGGACAGCACACAGACCCAGGCTGCAGGATCTTGTTTATAGGAAACACCTAGAATAAGCAAGTCTATGGGTAAAGAAAGCAGGTAAATGGATTCCTGGGACTGTGGCCTTGGGGGAGTGGAGGACAGCACTGAAGCTCGCCGGGCTTCTTTGGGAGAAGATGAAGTGTTCAAGGCTTGACGGAGGTGTGGGCTGCCAGCTCTGCAGACAAAGAGAAGACCCGTGACCCGTGACCCGTGCACACCGAATGCAAGGGTGCCGCGTGTGAATCGCCTCTCAACGATGCTATTTGAAAAAGTCAAAGACTTGGTGACAGCTTTCAGGACAGAGCAGCCGATGCCCACCATCACACACACTGTGGGGTCCAACAGGCAGGTTCTCGTGGTTGTCACCATCAGACCCCTGGCGTGGTTAGCTCTCCTTTATATTTTGTCCTGGATGCTACCGAGGGAGGTTCACAGGCTCCATGAACCAGTGATAGGAAATAATCCCATAGTCCAACATGGATGCTAGGCTGCCACTGAATGCTGAGAAACAAGTGCACACAAAGGACAGGAAGTCGCAGAAACCAGGAAGTGGGGTGGTGTAGGGCAGCCTTCCAGACAGGGAAGTGGGCTGAGGCTGTCTCTCCCCCAAGCAGGAAATGGTAGGATGCAGCTCACCTGAACCAACCTAAAGGTAAGATTCTGAAGTTTTTTCCTGGAGGTGGTGGGTGCACAAAGCCTGGGGCTAGAGCCAATCCTGAAGATGCCCACAGGGCTGGTGCTGTGTCTGGAACCGCCTGCTTGGCATGAGAGCCAGGAAGCAACGGGGTCCTCACAGATGGGTTGCCATGGTGGGTGCCAGCCCACAAGGAGAGATAAGGACAGGTAGAACTATGTGGTGTGTGGCCAGTCCAGGACACACTGCCCTTGGTGACAGGTGTCTTGTCATAGAACAAAGGGATGTTCTCATTGTTGGAAAAAAATAAGTGTTTAATACAGTGTGCTAGTGGTGAATTTGTCTCATCATGCATTAGTAAGAAAGGGGAAAGCACAGGTATTTCAAACAGAGGAGGTTGAATTCAGGGTACTTGTTCCAGAGCAGATGGAAGACATGAAGAGCCACCCAGAGTCAGGCAACCCACACACACTGCCATCACCCTGCTAGAGGTGAGAGGGGTGATGATATGAGAGCTGAGAACCTGGAACTTGGAATGAAATCCTGGACCAACCCAATGGGACGAGGAGCCACAAAGGAGACTGGGCCACCTGCAGAGGCAGTGCCCGGGGCAGAGAGGGGAAGACAGAAAACCCTGGGTTCTTCTCCTCTGTGCTTCCATCTCCTGTCAGGCTGACCTGGGCACTACCCAGAGGCAAAGACCCTGGGAAATGGGGTTCCTGTGATTGAGGAGGGGAAGGGCTGCAAGTGGGCATGCCGAGCCCATGTGCTCTCAGCAGGATTTGGAGGGAAGAAAATCAGGGGGTGAGCATGTCACAGGCGGGGTGGGCAGCTGGCAGCAGGACACCATTCTCTAAGGAGCAGGATCCTGGGGCCACATTGAGACAAGCATCCTAAAAGAGCCTTCTGACTTGGGACTGTTGAAGTATTTCAACACTGGAGAGATTTTGCTAATGTCAAGAATTATTGCCTTGGGAGGAAAAAATCAGTTCTCCATTTTGTTTCAACTTACACATAATTAAAATTCACGTGAGTGACAGTTTTTAAATTAGTCATTGCATCTTTGATCTATTTAATAACAGAAATGGTTCAAGGCATTGCTATCTGGGAATTGTGAAAACTAGAAAAGTAAATAACATATCGTTTTGGTGGAGTAACCAACACAGAACTAGAAAGAGAATATTACTTTCATATTTCTTATAGAGAAGCTGGCTTAGGCCACAGTGAGGTCCAGCAGTTTCACTGATTCCTCCTGAGATGAGACTCTGCTGAAGATAGGCTCATTTGGAATTTTCTGTATGACATAGTAAGTTCTATCAAGAGACAAGGGTGCTCTGGTCTGGGTAACGATTTGGGCAGTTCTGGAAGTCGATATTTTACAAATATAACAACCACTTAGGAGGAAGTAAAGCCGTCTGTGGGACGAAGAGTGGTAAGAGGTCACCATTTCTCTTTACTGTTCTGAGCAATTTGGCTCTGGATCCCAGTTTGCCTTTGTAATTCAACAAGGACAGAAAAAAACAACTTGAAGGAGGATGACCACAGGCCCTGAGTTCCCCCAGAAACGTCCTCTCAGACGCCCTGAGTGGAGTTTTCCTCACAGTCTGCCTTCTCACGCTGATCCAGTGGAAGCTGCACTGGGAACCATGTGGTATTTCAGGTCCCCAGAAGGCTTGCACCCAGCCATGGCCAACTTGGGGTCTTGGTCTGGTCTCCACCTAATATACTGGGCAGGGGAGGCTTCTATGGACCTGGAACAAAGCAGGTGCTTAAAGGCAGGCAAGGACAGGACAGAAAGGCTCAGAGTACAAGCACACCCTGGAGGCTCTGTAGTTGGTGCTGGGGACAATGAGGTGACATCCAGACAGGAGGCTGGGAATGCAATTCTGTCACTTGACTGGCTCCATTTTAAATGTCAGTGACATCCAAAGGCACTGTGGTGCTCATGCACACGTGAAGCCCAGAAGTCACCAGAACCTCAGAGCTACTGATGCCTTACTCAGCTGCTAGGAGCCACAACCAAATAATATGATGCATGGCACTTTTGGTTGTAAGGTGACGCCAGCTAGCCATTGAGATGATAATGATTATGTTAAGATTTACATTCATATGGAAATTGGACTCCTGCTGTCCACCTTGGCCTGCTACGGGACTCATGTTACGGGACTCCTGGAGAGTTCCCATTGGTTGGGGAAGGATAGTAGGGGGGAATTCTGGGGGAGGTCCTGGGCCCCCGTTCCGGTAGAAGGGACCGCGTGAGTGGACCGGCTTGCTTGCCGGACGCGTACGGGGTATTGGCGGCATTTTCAAAAATAAAGTTTTGTTCCTGCTTGAGTGGCTAGTGATTCTGTGCCCAGCCAGACTGCGGCACTCAGCAAAGCAGGTCACATGCAGAAGTCTGAATACTGTGGGGTGCCTCTCATGCTCAGAGGAAGGAGTGACAATGCATCTTGGCTTAGTCACGGGTGACCACTTGAGGACAGCCGAGAAGGAAGCACTAAGAGCCCCACCCCAGCCTGATAAGACTGAGACTGCCCTCGGCATCTTCACCTGTACAGAACATGGGGTCCTCTGTGGTGGCTTCTGCCCAGGCCTTTGCTCCAGACCCCCTCCACTGTTCCCCCTCCTCCCTCTTCTTCCCTCCCTACCTCTTCTCTATCATCCTCTGTCTCTACGCCTACCTCCATCTGCCCCGTGGGTAATAGACACCGACAGGGAGCTCACCTCTTTGCCGCTGTGTCTCTTTGGTGCATCTTCATCATCTGCTCCTGAGTCTCCTTGGGCTTCATGGGCCCAGGGGCAGGACTGGAGAATCCAGAGGCGGACACCCTCCGAGCCAGTCAATGTGTCCATTAAGGAGGTTGCTAGAGAACTACAGGAATAGAGTGGGGCTGCAGGGGGCAGAGAAAAGGCAAAGAATTGAAAGGAAGTCAACTGGCCCTGAGGCTTAGACATTCCCTTGTCAGAATAGCAATGACTTGGGTGTGTGAAAGACTTGCCAGGCTAGGAAGGGACATGCTGAGATTAAAAGAGGCCCAAGCGTGGTTCCTGGTATGTGGGCATGTAGACAGGGTGGTGAAGGATACAGATGTCTGGCACCTGGGACCCCTCTTGTGGGTGGTGTCCTGAAGCCCTGGTTTGCAGGGAGCTCCTGACTCCAGGGGCTTGGTAGGGTCTGTCATGACACCACCTGCCTCTTTTCTGAGTCTGGGATGGGTCCCGGCCTCTCCAGGAGATGCAGGCTGGTGGTAGAATGGTGGGCAGAGCTGCCTTCCAAGCACAGGGCCTGGGGTGGATTTATGAAGACAGTGGGTGGCTTTTTCCCTGGAAACAGATATAATTTCTAGATTATTGAGGTGATATGACTTTTTTAATGTTTGTTTATCTTTTGTTTAATTTTGGGGAAATGCATTGAATTTAATCAGAGATATTCTTGTATTGACATCCTTATACATGTGTCCCTACATTTAATCTAGTTGACATTAACAGAGTTTTACTAACATTGATGCCTCTGTGAGATAAATCAGCATTTGTCAGAAGGAACAGCATTTAATGTCAGATTTGGTTTTCAGATAGGATTTAACCCCTTTTTGTCTGTTTTACAGATAAAATAGGACCGGGCTGCATTTGCACATTCTGAGATGACTGATTCTTCTGGCTTGGGCTCCCTCAGGGAACTTGCCCTTGTTTTCCTCTCCACATACCCCCATCACCTGCTGTGCTGGTCCTCAAGGGCCCCCTTTCCTCTGAGGACAGTTTTCTTGGAAACCTTTGGTGAGCAGCTAATTGTGTCCCACATCTTCTGCTCATGAGCTTGGAGATATCAACAAGCAGGTACCATGGCTTCCTCTTCGACATGGTTTCTGGTGTCAATTTCCACCTGAGACTCTGATATGTTACCCACATCTTTCCAGCTGCCTTGGCTTAGTCTCTTCTGCACCTTGTTTAGCAGCCTAGTTGCTGGTCCAGTCCCGTGTCCCTGACATATTCCTTCATTACATTGAATTAAAGCATCCAGCTCTTCAAGAGCCTTTTTGAATTTTGTTTCTTTTCTAAATGAATGTCTTCACTACTTAAATAACTGAGACCACACATTATACAACTTAAAAGTTCCTAAGAAAAAGGTCTCCTTTCTACACACAAGTTCTGAAGCCAGCCTAATTAATTTTTCGACAAATATCCAGCATTTGTTTCATACATGATTGTGCAAAGGTGTTCACAAAGCTTCTAATATGTACTTAATTGATTTCCTTTGTTTAAATCACTTTATGGAGGCAATATTGACAATAGAAGGTCTGCACATATTTAAGGTACACTCAGGGAGCTTCTTATATCACAGTCCCTGTATGGTGTGAGGCAGGGATCTAGTTGCAGGGATTTCTACTTATAGAAAGTGACCTATTTGTTACATTGCTACCATTTTCCAGTTTTACTCCATCTCCAACTCCAGGACATCAGTTAGAGTCAGATTATCCAGGCCATCAGATTACTCCAGTGGTCAACTTGGCTTTGAACCCATACCACAGTCATAATTGCTGGAGAAAAATAATACATCTTGATAATTAGTAGAACGTTGCCCTTTTAGGCTTCCATTTTAATAATTGTCCCAGCTCTTCTGGGCTTGGCAGCGTCCATTCTTTAGTGTTTATTCCAAGATAATGCTATTTTAAGCTAATTTTTATTGAGTGTTATGATCACTGCCAAATACATGGCAGCCTCCTCTGCAGAGGCCGTATCCTGTGGTTGGGTTAAGAGCCAGGGCACCTCATCAACGAGGAAACGTGACTGAGTGTCATGAAGACGATCCACCATATCCATCACACCCACAAATGCGATCACCTCGTCAAAGTGCAAAGCCCACTACTGGCGAGAGAGCAGGCAAGTGTAAGTCAGAACAGATTTGCCATTGTGCATAGAATTCGGGGAACCTTAGGAGGACCCTCCCAGGAACTAAATAGGATTAAAATAGCTAATATAAGAAGCAACTCAGCTCACACTAGAGCCTGTCACATAGCTGATATCACATGGTGAATGCAGCCCTTGTCCTTCCGACCTCCCCTCCCTTTTAACCACCCCTCTCATCCCTCCTGCTTCTTGCACTTTTCAGATCCACAGCAATTTGGGGAGGAAACTTAGTAATAATGCAGTTTATTTCTACTGGAGCAAAAAAAAAAAAAAAAGAGCAAACATATTTGTAAAGAGCAGTGTTCTCAAAACATCACTCAAATTCTTGGGGCTAATGATATCAGAAGAATTAACAGAGAACACAGTGTTTTTTATGGACATTTATAACAAGACCATATGTTGCATTATTCTGATGGAGAAGAAAAGAAAAAAAGTGGAATGACTCCAGGAAAAAACAGAGAAGGCTGTGACTCCTCCTCAGTAATATTTTCAGGTTTTTCTTTCAAGTAAACTTCAAAAGCCTTTACTTGAATTAGCATTTGCCAGTAAATACAGCCTCTAGTTTAAAGCAACATTATTAAAAAGTTTAAAAAATAAAAGTGCTGCATATTGGAATATGAATATGTTCACCGACATATATTTTTAGTTTCTTCATTTCTCTCCGTAATTGATACTCTAGTATAGTGTTTAAAAAATAAATTCCCTTAAGCATATAATAAGAGGAAAGATGGATCAATTGGAACAACATGTTTGGCTTATTTTATACAAAAAAAAAGAGAATATCTACAAGTTGGTTACAGGGTCTTAAAAATCATGAAATCCTTGCCAATGAATCTGTCAATATCAAAAGATAAGACAGGATGATAGAATGGAGAATGTTTGGAAAGTAAATATTTCTAAATTGCTATGCAAATGTTGCACATTTATGCATATGTTCAGGCAACCTTAGCTGCCTATAACATGTGAGTCTATAAATGAGATTGTGCATATTTATAATCCTGTACAAGAAAACCACTTACTGAAAGAATGAATGCAGCTGATGTGAAACTAATTTGGGAAATGTAATTCTCAAGCTGAACCCCAGATGCTTTTTTTCAGTATAAATTAATTAATTTTCAGGTACTGGTATTAAGGATGAATTGATTGGCAGGAAAGACTACCCCGTGTAAATAGGACAGCAGCAACCCTGTACACACTTTAGATAAGGTACTTGTAGTACTGAGATCATTCAATAGCATGTCACCTATTGATTTCTAGAATTTGCATTGATTTTGTCAACTTCATATGGAATTTATCTTAAAATAGACTTTGAATAAAAAGCAAAAATTTCTGTTGCTGACCATATAAAAGAGCAGCATCCGAATTTACCTTTCTGGGAAACAGAAAAGTATATGAAGCAAGAGTGTCAATGATTGGGTGTCAGATGGTTGGCACCAATGGGACATGGAGAGAGGAGAGAGTGGTGAAGCCCTATCGTGGCTACAAGGCCAAGAGAAGAGCCCTGGGAGTGTCTCGGGTGCGGAGGCAGAAGTGGCATCCCAGAAAGAAAAAGCACAGGGACGCTGAGAAGATTTGCAACAATTCAGCACCTAAATACATACTAAGCGGACTATCTGTTCAGCAGCCACACATGAAACTAACTGAGGTTCATCAGAGACCTATAAAGCTCCTAGGAGAAAATTGTATGATGCTCAAGAAGTCAAAGTTTCATTTGCTACACCATCTCAAGTTGACACATAATATATTTAAAAATAATATATCTGACTTAAAATTTAAGATTGTTGATCAAAAGGCAGATGGAGGCAAATGTTTGTGGATTATATATTCATCTGACAATGATCTTCAGAACATAGGAAATTTCTTCTAAATAACATTAAACTAAACAAACTAATCAAAATGAGAATATTTAGTATAAATGTATGAAAAGATGCTAAACATTATTACCCTCTGGTAAAAGTCAAATTAAAACTACAAGGAGATACCACCATGCTCCTTTGAGAACACCCAGATTAAGAAGATTCGCCATGCCAATCACTGGCAAGAATGCAGAACACCTCTAACCAGCATCCATCACTAATGGAAATGCAGGAATCATGCCTTCCCTATGACACTGTGCAACAGTTGGCCAGTTTCATAAGAAGTCAAAGACACACCTGTCCTACAACCAACCATCACACCAGCATATTTACCCAAGAGATAGGAGTGGGTAGAGCCATACAGCAGGGTGTACGTGATGCTCATAGCAGATTTCCAGAGGCCAAAACCCAGCAGTCCCAATGTGCCTCTACAGGTGAACACACACACACACAGTGTTCAGGGGACAGGATGGGACTGTGCAACATTCACAGCATGAAGGAATATGGAATGGACACAGAGAGCAGGAGGGAAACCAAATGGCTACTTAACTGCATGATCCTGTTTGTACAAAGGAATGGGGGAAATGATATCCATAGCAACCAGAAGGCATTGTGCAGTTGCCTAGAGTAAGACAGGAGGAATCCTTGGGGGAGGCAAAGATGTGCATATTATCCTTATTGTGGTGTTGCTTTCTGGGGCATAAACATGTCAAGTTTTATCAAATTGTACACTTTAAACATACACAGTTTATTATATATCAATTATAGGGCAGTGATGTTACAAAAAGACCATTTCAAATAATGATAAAACATCATGCGAATGGAAAGAAATAAATTACTGCATATAAAAGCACCTGTAACAAGGTAACAGAATTGCCTATCTATTATGCAAAAAAGTAAAAGTAAATGTATTGCTTTCCTTAAGCAATTCACTTAGTAGCCTATCAGATTCAAATTTTTGATAGTCTGTCTGTTGCTTAAAGGAAAACGAAGTAAGGATTAATCATGTAATTTTTAGCTTGGGGTTGAGCTGATGAGTTTAATTTCCCAATTTATTTTCTGGAAACATGATTTGCATTTATGAATAAATGCACAGTTGCATTTTTAATATCGCCTTTAGTATTATTTATACAGAGAAAATAAGAAATTCATTATTCACTTTTTCAAAGTTCACTCTTTGGTGGGTGGGTGGTGGCCACCCTGGTGTTGGATGATGTGGGTGGTGGCTTCGAGCACCGTGCATTAGACTCAGGATGCTGGGAGGTTCTGGCAGGAGGAGAGTCATCTTGATGGCTTTGCATACAGTCCCCCAGCACAGAGATTTTCTGTGAAACAAATGATTTAGTGTTCCTCTTATTAGCATCAGTGGAGATGATTAATCATTATTAACTGATCAATGCGCTGCCATTAGGGTCAACAATGGTGCTGACCCCAACGGTCAGTCACTAGGTGCTCCATATGTTACCTGTCCTAAATCTGCAGCAGACATTGCTGATCAATCCTGTCACTTTCTGAGGCAAGGCTTTGTCCTGTGAGTCCTCTCCCCACTTTCCAGAGACAAATACCTCCTTCGTGGAAATAGTACGAAGAAGCTAAACCCAACCTGCCATCCTAGCTCCCGAGAATTCTGCAGAGACCTGCTGTTCTGGTCGTGTGCAACCTGGCATGAAATGTGTAATATCTGCTCGATAATTAGGAGGCTTATGAAGAATAACAGTGGTAATGTATTTTCCTTCAAATAAATTCATTTTAGTACAAAGGTAACACATGCTTATTAGAGAAAATTTGGAAGATATCAAAACTTACAGGGGAAAATAGTTATTTTGCCAAGTCCCACCATGAAGATAAAACATGAATGCCTTTTGCACAAGTCTTGAGGAGGTGTTTTGAAATTCAGTGCAGAGGGTGATGATGTCTGGGTGACAGCTGGCACCCTGGGTGGTACCTCCCAAACTCAGTGGTGACTTAGGATGCTCCTTGCAAATGATTCAAGTCATAAAATGCATCTTTGATGTAGTTGATTTCTGTCTGTGAAGGAAGAAGTAAAGATACAAACAACACAGTATTTTGAATTAGGAGCCACTCAGCTATTTGGTGATAGAATCTGGAGGTTCTCACAGAGTCATTTTTGGTGGCAGATAAGGAAAAAGTAAGCAAGAGAAGTATGGAAAGAGGAAGAGGCTTTATCCCATCATGGATGGGGTGTATTACATTGGAGGAGAAAAAAATTGTTATTAGTTAAAAAAAATAAGCAGACTGTTCATCAATATGTCATGCTACGCAGACATCCATCAATATGTCAATCACATTGTGCCTTGGTGTTCAGCAGCCATTTTTCCTAGATGTCATTTCTTGAGGTCAGAGGTCACCCCTTTCATAGACACCCACAACTACAAGAGGGTGGTGATTGTTTGTGTCAGGTGGGCAAGGCTGTGCTGGGGCAGTAACCTCAAAACTCAGTGTTTTAAAGAGATGGAGCATGCAAGAGGCAACCCAAATCCCTGGGCTGTTAAGTCAAGTCTCACCAGAACACAGCCCTTCCTCTGGGTTCACATACTATCTATGGTGGCTTTCACGCTGAGAAAGCAAAGCTGGGTAGCAAAGCCAGAGAATGTCTGCCCTCAAACTCTAAAATTTAGCATTATCTGTGTCAATAGAGAAAATTTTTTTTTTTGTCTGTCTGGAGTTTAAAGCAAAAAGAAATTCTTTTGCAGTCATGCCAGTGATCCTCATGATTTGTTGGTCTTGGTGGCAAGGGCCATGGGTCCTCTGAACTCTCTGGGGGATGCAGTCTATTGCAGGGATGAGAGTAGAGAGTGAAGTCATCAAACACAGGCTATGTTAACTTCCTCTCCCACATCACTGCCTCGACAAGCCCGTTCCCAGGAAGTGAAGAAATGCAGCCTTCCCTGTGTTCAGAGGTAGACAGCTGGTGATCAGAGCAGGGTGCCTGTCATGATCTAATAGAATGCTTGTTGAATCCATTAATGAATAAAAAATAATTACCAGTTTGTGTAACCCATCCATTTTTATTTTCAGATACATTCATTAACCATTCACTCTGAAACATCATTCTGAAACCTGGCATGCACAGAGTTGGCTACTTGAGCTCATGAAACTTGCAGCCCAGTCAGGAAGAACTGAGCCAGCTCTCCCCAACACATGCGTAAGATGGCTCCTGCATTTTGCACTTGACTCTGTAGCTTTCTGGTTTATAAAGTAATATAATTTAAAAAATGAGATTGTTAATTTTAATTAGTTGTTAATTTTCCATGAATCCATAACTGGGGATGATGATGATGATGATGATGATGATGATGATGATTAAAGAAATAATTCACCTACTAGAGTGTTCAAATTGTCAATGAATGAGTAAAATATATGTGCCTAGTTTTATGTCTTCTTTCAATAGTCATATTTCAATGTACAAGAATAAACTACCACCTTGATTGTTGATATTTCAATGTACAGGACTTGTCTCTTTTTTGATAAATTTATACTATGATATTTAATATTTCACTGTTTCTTTAAGTTGCATTGCATTCTCAATTTCAGTTTGATGTGGCTCATTACATGTGCATAGAAATTCAGGTGATTTTTGCATTCTGATCTTGTATCTTGCAATCTTGCTAAGCTCATTTATTAACTCTAGCTGCGTTTAGAAAAATGCTTAGGCTCTCCCACATAACGGATCATATTATCTGCCAACACAGACAGGTTTACTTCTTCCTTTCCATCTTCTCTGTCCTTTATTTATTAGTTTTGCTTTATTGCACCGCCCTGGAGCCCTGGTACAGTCCTGAAGAGAGCCACTGGTCAGAAGTACTGATGTTCCCAGTCCTGGGAACAAGACGGTAGTTTATTACATTACCTATGTTGTCAACTGTAGGAATTCTGTCAAAACTTCTCAGCAGGTTGATGAAGTAAATGTTGATTCCTGGTTTACTGAGACTTTATATTAGGAATCGATATTGGATGATGAAAAATGTTTCCATTTGCAGCTGTGGAGATAATCTCATTGTTCTTCTCTATTATTATAGGAGATTTCATTGATTATTATGTTAAAACAATCTTGCATTCTTCAGAGGAAACCAACTTGTTCCTGAAATCCTTGCACCTCATAAAAACATTTACAGACCCCCACTCAGGACCCAGGATACTTCTGCACAGTGAGAAAAAATGGAAACTTAGTTACTGGGGGAAAAGAAGCCACCCCAGTCTTCGTAATCATTGTTTTCACATCTCGTTTGGTTTTACTAAAAATCTGGTTAACACCAGATTCTCTCTCCCTTCGTTTTGCTTTATTCTTGAGTTTTAAATTTCATCTCTTTTTCTTTTCAGAAGGAATTCTGATTGTAATGATAGCACAGAACCCGGCAGAAGAACATTACGTGAACCCACAGTGCAGAGCCATCCTGGGTCCACACCCACACTCCCCACAACATTGTGTGTGTGTGTGTGTGTGTATGTGTGTGGTGTTAAATGCATTCACATTTTTTGCTCATTAGGTTTTCAGTAGATAGGGAGAAAAGGGTACATTTTTCATGAAATCTTCATGACAGAGGATGAAAGCAGAAAAACCAGGCAAATAAATAATCGTACATCAGCATTTTTGTAAAAAGATACCTTTAAGAAAGCAAAGTGGACCTTGCAGAATCAGCTTCATGATTTAATTGGTGAAACGTCCAGCACCTGCTTACCCATTTCCAGGGAAAACGAATTGCTCTGTGCAATAAATTATTTATTTATGTATGTATGTATGTATGTATGTATGTATGTATGTATTTTGAGGGAGGTGTCTTATTGTCTTGTTTGCTTAGGCTTTAACTGAAATACACCTCACCCCGACTGCCCCTGGCTAGGTGAGCAACCAGAGGTGGCCCAACCTGGACACAAGTCAGCATCTGAAGGCTTCCGGCTGCAACTGCCAAAATGACACAACATTTCTCAAATTTACAGGAGTCAAATACATTCATTGCGCTGATGCATTATCGATTTCAATAGCGCAGCTATGTTTCAAAGCTGTTGTTTTGGGCTGTGAAGGATTTCACAGTGGCTTGTAAAACTGAGATGGGAGGAAATGGCCCTGTTGAGGGGTCAGGGCTTTAGAAGTGCTTCAGCTGGGGTGCAGGAGAACTCAGGCACCCGGAGTATCAACACTGTGTGGTGGAGTTCTGTCTGTAAAATCTATGGCCATCCTATAAATTTGGGCTTAGAACTCACATAATCAATAAGAGACACATAATCTGAGTTTTCATTTTCTCATGGTAAATTTTATATCTTTGGATATGTGTGACATTATCTTGGAAATGTTACTTGAAATACAAATTGCTTAACCATTTCAGGCAACTTGGCTATAACCATTCAACCCCCAGTGACTAGAAGCAAAGGTTTATATTTACACAGAAAATAGGATTCAAATATTCAGACTCACTGCTTTTGAGGGATAAAGTTGGGAAATTGCAACCATCTTCCCCTTATTTTTATGGTCATTTTCTCCTTTTATTCTGAAACTAAGCCTATTCTATAATCCAGAATGTTTTAAAATAATGTTAAAAGGAAGGTGTGCTGCAAAGGAACCCCACAATCTGGACTTCTTCTCAAGGGCAAAGAGTCGCCCTGGGCTGCAGTCTCCTCCTGCAGCCCTTTGTGCAGAGGCCCGGATGGGTACTGGCCATTCTACCCTGGACGAGAGGCATGTCCGCTGTGTGTTCCCGGCAGCTCCAGGCAGGATGGCTGATGCTTTCTCAGAGCTGCACTGCAGTGTGAGGCCCACCTACCTTGGCTTCCTTGCTTTGCCCTCTGGATTTGCTGGGGTCCGATCTGCTAGGCTCGAGGCTTCCAGGCTGACTCCCCTTCTCTGTCGTCACCCACTGCGAGAGCAGAGTTTAGTAAGCTCTGATGCTGCTTATCTTCTGGGTGTCAGGGAAAGACTGCAGCATTTGTAAGGCTTTTTGCTTTTTTGTTCCTGCTTGTTGGTTTGTTTGCTCTGTGGTCCTGGGGATGGAATTGGGGACTGGTCCATGCCTGTCAAGGGTTCTACCACTGAGCCACACCCCAGCCCCTGATTGCAGCAATTTCGGAGGCACCTGGTGGCTCCCACCTGGAGTTGGTGCCCTCTTCTCTGTGACCTCGTGTTTGCTGTGATTCAGTCCCATGGAGAAAGGGTGCTCTCTGCAGTGAGTACTTCTTGCCAGTGTCTATTGACTCCCTCCAGGGCCTCAGAGCTCCCCCTCCCACCCCCACCCACCAGTCACCACCACTGTGGAACTTTAGGCTCTGCGGTATCATATTTGCTTTACAGAAAAATAGAACTGGCCTGTTGTGGTCACCTCTCCATATTGTGGTCACCTCTCCAAAATGTTAGAAGCATGAACAAACAGGGAACCTTAATAAACTCCACATTTGAGTAAAAATCCTGTATTTTTTTTTTAATCACAGTGATGCTATCTTGGAAGTGTGAAAACATTAGAATTTCACTAGCCCTTGAATCATTGTTTTGTGGGAGAACATGGTCTCAATCACTCTGTGCCTCTGATCTTTAATGGCTAATGCAGCATTGGCTGTCTGTATATTGAATTATATTAATTTACACTTAAATTTAATTACATATACATTCCCCATTTAGCTCTAATTTTATAATATTCTTTTGTCTTGGTATGTAGTTTAACTTAAAACCTAATGACATTATTTAAAATACTATTTCTCAAATACATATAACTATAAGATTATTATAAAATTATATTGCTAAAATACATAGAAAAGATTACACAGTTTTATGAGCAGTTTCATTGAATCAGAGTTATTTTTCAAGCCATTATAAACATCAACTAAAATCATAATTTTATGTTGAAATTATAAGATTAAAACAGAATAAAATTGATAATAATAACATGAAAACATATGCCAAATGATTCTCATCTTCCCAATGAACTAACTACCTTCATAATTAGGATATGCCATTTCTGAACAGAACTAAAGATATAAAAACACAACTACTTATGCACATATATGAATGTATACATGCATAATGTGTTCATGATACACATTTATCATGCATAATCATGTGTGCTCATGTGTGTCCACATACACAGCATAGACATGACACATCATGCTCACATGAATGTATGCATGTTTACTTTTCCATGCTACATAATATTTAATTATTCATCAAAACTTCCATTAACATATTTGTAAAACCCTCATTTGTCCCTATTTTTATGTGCGTCTCTCAATGATACTATTAACTACGAGAGAAGCATTTTGTTTGTGTTTCTAAAATATCTTTAATGCAAATGACAGCAACTGGCCAAGTGTAAGCCCTCAGTCCATATTTAGACTGTGCTGTTTGAGATAATATCAGGAACATTGTTCATCTCCTTTAGCACTCAGTTGGTTGACTCCTCAATTAATTATGGACACTATCATGACTGAATATATCAAGCCATTGAGAACCTCCTTACATTTCAGTGGAGAAAACAGATGCAAATCAAAACGTAAATCAAATGTTCACATAATGCAAAGGGGAATTGCAGTTATAAACAAGGGCTGTGACCTAGAGGAGCCACAGTAATTCACAGAGACTCCGTGCAGAAGTGGCTCTTGTCTTGAGATCCAAGGACTTGGAGACCTCACAGTGGGCACAGGGAAGAGCCCTCCAGCAAAGAAAATAGAGCAGTGGGTGTCCTGGGTGTGGCACTGAACTGGCCTGGCTGAGGGCATATGGGAACTGCCTGGAGAACTGGCTGGGAAGGGGCCGGCAGAAACTCCTCAGCCATACTGAGCGACATTCTGTGCCAGGAGAAGTGAGGATTCACAGGACTCTGCTTTGTGTTTAGACTTGGGTTAGAAAAGAACTGTTTGGTATTTGCCTTATATTTAATACATTGTATCTCTTTTATGTATATACTCTGTATATAATTGAACTTCCGGCTGAGGGGCCTGCTCTAGGGTCTTACAGAGCCAGGGAGGAACAAGAGCTGGGTGAATGGGGCTGTGATCACTCTGATGGCCAAATGCAGGGGGTGGGGGCACTAATGCTTTCATGTGGCACATATCTGACAAAATAAGCTTCTGTTCTGGATTTCTAAGTTTACGTGCTGACATTTAAGGAACTTTGAGACAACCACTTCCTGTCATTAAGATAAAGAAGAGATGGGCAAGCTAAAAGTCAGTGACTTCTCTTGGGGAAACCAAGAGAACTGAGGTGGAAGGAAACATTTCCATGGAAATTTGGGGACATTAACTGAGGGGGAGACATTAACTGAGAATAACACTTGCAGGGAAATTCTGATGAGTTGCTGGATGCTGGGCTGATAAGACAAAATGGATTCAGATAAAATTCTCAAATAAAAATAAAAAACATTGAGGGTTGGGAGCAAAGCCAAGAGATACAAGGAGACCTGTATTACCCTAAGAAGGAAGCCAGATAAAGACATGAAAAGACCTTAAGAAAAGGAAAATTACAGTTCCATATCCATGAAGATCAGAGACACAAAAGTCCTTAATAAAACGTTGGTGAGTTGAATCCAACAGTGTGTAAACAGAATCAAACACTCGAGTAAGTGGGGTTATTCCATGTTTGAAATGCTAACTCAACATTGGAAAAGCACTCAATGCCCTCCCCCATATCAACAGACTAAATGTGCGTGCTCATATCAATTGATGCAAAGGAATCACTTGACAGAATTCACCAGATATACATCATCAAACCTCATAGCCATGTAAAAAGGAGAAGTCCCTGAAATTGATTAAAAAAAAAACTGAAGAAAGAAAAAGTGCAGTAAACATCATGCTCAGTGGTAAGGAACTGGAAGCTTCCCCCTAAGATCAGGAACAGACAGGGACATCCTTTCTCAGAACTCTGGCCCACCTCAGACTGGAGGTTATGGACAGTGAAAGGATGCAAGAGGTAAAAATAGAGTGCACCCATGTAGGAAAGGAAGAAAGACAGCTGATTCTTTTTACAGAGAACATAAGTATTTTTGTATCAAATCCCAAATAATTAACAATAAAACTTTGCACTAGTAAATATAGCAAGGTGGCAGGAAACAAACTTAATACACAATAGCCAAGTATTTCCCATATAAGAACAATGGAAAATTAAAAATGGAGAGGAAAAACTAAACAATGCTATTCATTATATTACCCTCAAGAAAAATACTTTATATAGATCTAAAAAATCAGTGTATAAGGAACCAACATATTGAAAACCAAAAAACTGATTTTCTTACATGAACTATAAAAATAAATGAAGAAATATTCTGTTTATACATTGCATAATCAATATTAATATGTCAATCCTTTTCAACTTGATCTATAAGTAAAATGCACTCCCAAATTTTGTGAAATTGGCAAATAGATTATAAAGGTCATGTGGAAAAGCAAAATACCTAGGATACCAAAAAGAAAGTAGAAAAATTATAAGGGTTGAAGACTCAGACCATCCGATACCAAAAATTCTTTGAAGAGATGACAGTAATCAATATAGTAGGATATCAGTGAAAAGCAGATACACAGATCAAGGAGGAAAGAGACCAGAAATAAACCCATGTGACCATAATAAAATGAAGTTTGATCTTTGACAAAGGTGAAAAGACAAATCCATGTGGAATTGACAGTCATTTCAATGGAGAGTACTGGGCATTGATTTGCAAAACAACAACAAAACACAAAGAACCTATACACACTGCAAACCCCTTGATCCTTGGGAGAGAAAGTGGGAAGTTCAACTTCATTAAAATTAATAACATATGCTCTGAAAAAGACAGTGTTAAGAGAATGAAAAGATTCAAGAGAGAAGAGGTGCCAAGTCCGAGAGCACAACTGTGAAAGAACTGGGACGCCTGCAATCAAGTGGGAAGTATCTTATCCTCAAGCCCAAAACTTCTTTTAGCTCTGCTATTTTTTTAAGTCACAAATACATTAAAGGATCCTGAGTAACATTATGCAGGAGATTTTTAAACTTAAAGAATATCTAATTTTGATGATTCCCAAGATGGCCGAGAATAGAGTGCATCACACCCCCTGTACCGCACCACTGCATGGGTGAATAACGAGTTAGAAGGACAAAAAACTATCTTGTTAGGAACTTACAGCAAAATGGGGGTGCACCGAAACCTAGAAGAAGGATTTCCAGCACCGAGGTCCGGTAATTGAGTCTCATACACGAGCCAACTGTGCGACCAGAGATCTGGGGTGACTGATCTGCGCGGCCCGCCCCGCGGCTACAGACGGCATGGAGCCACCAAGAAGCGACCAGCAAGCAGGGAGATTGCTGCAGATTCTGTGGAATCCTGCCACCTGATCACTCACGGAGCCCCGGGCTGAGTTCGGGATTTCAGATGGTGAAGGAAGCGGGACAGTTCTATCCCCCACAACGGAAACTCCACCAAGGAAACCAGCGGCCACCATCTTGGAGAGCTGAAGTAACCACTGCCACTCTCCAACAGATTGCAACAATAAAACAGGTGCGTGTTACTCAGCTCATCTCCCATACAGCGGGGAATTGACATAAAATCTCTCCTAGGCACTCCAGAGGAGGGATTATCAGAGCAAGCCTGCATAAAGACACAGGGAAAACTAGAGGCACCCGACCTTCAACTCCCCCTCCCATCAGCGGGGAAAACGAAACCTGTATTGCCAGCACGGGGGGAGGGGCAAGGGAAAAAAATCAAAACAATAGAGTGCCGGGGGGTTCTCAATAGCCACCCTCCACGCCCAACAAACAGCAGGCCCAGAGTACAGTTTGAACTGCCAAGAGGCATCACTCAGGGGAAATCTGGTCTAGCAGGAGAAAGCAGGACTAACAGGAGAAACCAGGGGACTAGAGGCCAGGCCCTCGAGACTGGGCGGCTGGAGTCCGCCCCCCGCCGGCGACAGACTGTGGGACTGGGCAGCTAGAGATTGCCCGCCCACCAACAGCCGGCCCATTGCCCCTGCGACTGGGTGGCTGGAGACTGCACGTCCGCCTGCAACAGCCGGCCCATTGCTCCTGTGACTGGGCGGCTAGAGATCGCCCACCCACCAGTGACAGCTGGCCCATTGCTCCTGCGACTGGGCAGCTGGTGACCGCCCACCCGCCTGTGACAGCCGGCCCATTGTCCCTGCGACTGAGCGGCTGGAGACCGCATGCCCGTGCGACTAGGCGGCTGAAGACCACACGCCGATCATCCGCCCGCTGCCTGCACGAATGGGTGGCTGGAAACTGCCCGCTCACTGGCGATAGCCCACCCGCTGTCAGTGAGACTGGGCGGCTGGAGTCCGTCTGGCCGCCGGCGTCCGGGAGCTGAAACCAACTAGAGACAGTCCACTTCCACCCCTCCATTTGGACACCCGAGCAAGGAGCCTGGGGCCCGCCATAGCAGAGAGGTGACATCACTGGAGCTCGGCCATCGGAATTCCTTCCCAGCGGAATCCATGTTAGCAAGCATAGTCTACCAACACAAAGGAGAGACAACAGAGATATAAAAAACCAAAACAAATTTATAGAAGAGAGCAGAAACACAGCAATCAAATAGAGCTGGAAAGTAGCATGAACATCATGAAAAAACAAGGGAAAAAAGGAGTACAAACAGTGCAGGACAACTTAAATCTACAGGAGGACCTAGAAGCATCAGAAACAGGGATAGGGAAAGAACTGAAGGCATACCTAACTCAGATGGAAAGGAATATTAGAGAAGACATGAGACAGCAAGTCCAAGCAATAAAAGTATATTTTGAAAATGAATTAAACAAACAAATTCAAATGGCAAAGAATGAGCTTTACCAGGAGATAGAGATCTTAAAAAACAAACAGTAATCCTAGAAATGCAGGAAACTATAAACCAAATTAAAAACTCAAACGAGAATATTACAAATAGACTAGATCAAGTAGAAGTCAGAACATCAGATAATGAAGACAAAGTTTATCAACTTGAAAAGAATATAGTCAACACAGAAAAGATACTTAAATCCCATGAGCAATCTATTCAAGAGATATGGGATGTCATAAAAAAAAACAAATTTGAGAGTCATCGGAATAGAAGAAGGAATAGAGAATCAAACCAAAGGAATGGACAACCTATTAAATGAAATAATTCTAGAAAACTTCCCAGAGATGAAAGATGGAATGGGTTGCCAAATCCTGGAAGCCTACAGGACCCCAAACATTCAAAACCGTAATAGACCAACTCCAAGACATATAATTATGAAGATAGCCAACATACAGAACAAGGAGAGAATATTAAAAGCTACGAGAGAAAGGAGGCAGATTACATTCAGGGGTAAACCAATTAGGTTAACGACTGATTTCTCATCACAGACTTTGAAAGTGAGAAGATCCTGGAACAATGTATTTCAAACTGAAAAATAATGGATTCCAACCAAGAATACTGTATCCAGCAAAATTAAGCTTCAGTTTTGACAATGAAATTAAAATCTTGCACGATAAACAAAAGCTAAAAGAATTCGAAGCCAGAAAACCAGCACTGCAAAGCATTTTGAGCAAAACACTACAAGAAGAGGAATTGAAAAATAGTGCCCAAAACTAACAGCAGGAGGTATCTCAGTAAAGGGGGAGGAAAATAACCAAAAAGTAAAAACTAGCCAAACTAAAATAAATAAATAAATAAACATAACTGGAAGTACAAATCATATTTCAATTGTAACCTTAAATGTTAGTGGCCTAAACTCACCAATCAAGAGACATAGGCTAGTAACCTGGATCAAAAAAAACAAATCCAACAATATGCTGCCTTCAGGAGACTCATATGATAGGAAAAGACATACACAGGCTGAAGGTAAAAGGTTGGGAAAAATCATATCACTCACATGGCCCTCGGAAGCAAGCAGGAGTGGTCATACTCATATTGAATAAAATCAACTTCAAACCTAAGTTAATCAAAAGGGATGAAGAAGGACACTATATACTGTTAAAAGGAACCATCCACCAACAAGACATAACAATTATCAATTTGTATGCACCAAACAATGGAGCTGCAACATTCATAAAACAAACTCTCCTCAAGTTCAAGAGTCAAATAGACTACAACACAATAATTATGGGTGACTTCAACACACCGCTCTCACCATTAGACAGATCCTCTAGACAAAAGCTGAATAAAGAAACTATTGAACTCAATAGCACAATCAATAACCTAGGCTTAACTGACATATATAGAATATATCAACAATCATCAAGTGGATACAAGTTCTTCTCAGCAGCACATGGATCCTACTCAAAGATAGACCATATATTATGCCATAGGGCAACTCTTAGTAAATATAAAGGCGTGGAGATAATACCATGCACCATATCTGATCATAATGGAATGAAACTGGAAATCAATGATAAAAGAAGGAAGGAAAAATCCTACATCACATGGAAAATGAACAATAGGTTACTGAATGATCAATGGGTTACAGAAGACATAAAGGAGGAAATAAAAAAATTCATAGAGACAAATGACAATACAGACACAACATACCAGAATCTATGGGACACAATGAAAGCAGTTTTAAGAGGGAAATTCATGTCTTGGAGTTCTTTCCTCAAAAAAAGAAAAAAACAACAAATAAATAAACTCACACTACACCTCAAAAATCTAGAAAAGGAAGAGCGAAACAACAGCAAATGTAATAGAAGACAAGAAATAATTAAAATTAGAGCAGAAATCAATGAAACTGAAACATAAAAAAAAAACATTGAAAAAATTGAAAAAACTAAAAGTTGGTTCTTTGAAAAAATAAATAAGATCGACAGGCCCTTAGCCATGCTAACGAAGAGAAGAAGAGAGAGAACTCAAATTACTAACATACGGGATGAAAAAGGCAATATCACAACAGACACTACAGAAATACAGAAGATAATTAGAAAGTATTTTGAAACCCTATATTCCAATAAAATAGAAGATAGTGAAGATATCGATAAATTTCTTAAGTCATACGATCTGCCCAGATTGAGTCAGGAAGACACACACAATTTAAACAGATCAATAACAAAGGAAGAAATTGAAGAAGCCATCAAAAGACTACCAACCAAAAAAAGCCCTGGACCGGATGGGTATACAGAGGAGTTCTACAAAACCTTCAAAGCAGAATTAATACCAATACTTTTCAAGCTATTTCAAGAAATAGAAAAAGAAGGAGCTCTTCCAAATTCATTCTATGAGGCCAACATCACCCTGATCCCGAAACCAGACAAAGGCACTTCAAAGAAAGAAAATTACAGACCAATATCTCTAATGAACTTGGATGCAAAAATTCTCAATAAAATCCTGGCAAATGAAATACAAAAGCATATCAAAAAAATTGTGCACCATGATCAAGTAGGATTCATCCCTGGGATGCAAGGCTGGTTCAATATACGGAAATCAATAAATACTATTTACCACATCAATAGACTTAAAGACAAGAACCATATGATCATCTAGATAGATGCAGAAAAAGCATTTGACAAAGCACAGCATCCATTTATGTTCAAAACACTAGAAAAACTAGGGATAACAGGAACTTACCTCAACATTGTAAAAGCTATATATGCTAAACCTCAGGCTAGCATCATCCTAAATGGAGAAAAACTGAAGGCATTTCCTCTAAAATCTAGAACAAGACAGGGATGCCCTCTATCACCACTTCTATTCATTTAGTTCTTGAAATACTAGCCAGAGGAATTAGACAGACAAAAGAAATTAAAGGCATAAAAATAGGAAAAGAAGAACTTAAATTATCGCTATTTGCGGATGACATGATAATATATTTAACAGACCCAAAAGGGTCTACAAAGAAACTGCTAGAGTTAATAAATGAATTCAGCAAAGTGGCAGGATATAAAATCAACACGCATAAATCAAAGGCATTCCTGTATATCAGCAACAAAACTTCTGAAATAGAAATGAGGAAAACCACTCCATTCACAATATCCTCAAAGAAAATAAAATACTTGGGAATCAACCTAACAAAAGAGGTGAAAGATTTATACAATGAAAACTACAGAACTCTAAAGAGAGAGATAGAAGAAGATCTTAGAAGATGGAAAAATGTACCCTGTTCATGGATAGGCAGAACTAACATCATCAAAATGGCGATATTACCCAAAGTTCTCTACAGGTTTAATGCGATGCCAATTAAAATCCCAATGGCATTTCTTGTAGAAATAGATAAAGCAATCATGAAATTCATATGGAAAAACAAAAGACCCAGAATAGCAAAAGCAATTCTAATCAGGAAGTGTGAATCTGGAGGTATAGCGATACCAGAGTTCAAACTGTACTACAAAGCAATAGTAACAAAAACAGCGTGGTACTGGTACCAAAACATGCAGGTGGACCAATGGTACAGAATAGAGGACACAGAAACCAATCCACAAAATTACAACTTTCTTATATTTGATAAAGGGGCTAAAAGCATGCAATGGAGGAAGGATAGCATCTTCAACAAATGGTACTGGGAAAATTGGAAATCCATATGCAACAAAATGAAACTGAATCCCTTTCTCTCGCCATGCACAAAAGTTAACTCAAAATGGAACAAGGAGCTAGATATCAAATCAAAAACACTGTGTCTGATAGAAGAAAAAGTTGGCTACGATTTACATACTGTGGGGTCGGGCTCCAAATTCCTTAATAGGACACCCATAGCCCAAGAGTTAATAACAAGAATAAATAAATGGGACTTACTTAAACTAAAAAGTTTTTTCTCAGCAAGAGAAACAATAAGAGAGGTAAATAGAGAGCCTACATCCTGGGAACAAATTTTTACCCCTCACACTTCAGATAGAGCCCTAATATCCAGAATATACAAAGAACTCAAAAAATTAAACAATAAGATAACAAAAAACCCAGTCAACAAATGGGCCAAGGACCCGAACAGACACTTCTCAGAGGAGGACATACAATCAATCAACAAGTACATGAAAAAATGCTCACCATCTCTAGCAGTCAGAGAAATGCAAATCAAAACCACCCTAAGATACCATCTCACTCTAGTAAGACTGGCAGCCATTATGAAGTCAAACAACAATAAGTGTTGGCGAGGATGTGGGGAAAAGGGTACACTTGTACACTGCTGGTGGGACTGGAAATTGGTAAGGCTAATTTGGAAAGCAGTATGGAGATACCTGGGAAAGCTGGGAATGGATCCACCATTTGACCCAGCTACCGCCCTCCTCGGACTATTCCCTGAGGATCTTAAAAGAGCGTACTATATGGATACTGCCACATCAATGATCATAGCGGAACAATGCACAATAGCTAGACTGTGGAACCAACCTAGATGCCCTTCAATAGATGAATGGATAAAAACAAATGTGGCAGCTATACACAATGGAATACTACGCAGCAACAAAAAATGACAAAATCATAGAATTTGCAGGGAAACAGATGGCATTAGAGCAGATTATGCTAAGTGAAGCTAGCCAATCCCTAAAAAACAAATGCCAAATGTCTTCTTTGATATAAAGAGAGCAACTAAGAACAGAACAGGAAGGAAGAGCATGAGGGAAAGACTAACAGTAAACAAAGACGAATGGGGGGAGAGAAAGGGAGAGAGAAGGGAAAGCATATGGAAATGGTAGGAGACCTTCAATGATACACAAAATTATAAGAGGTTGTGAGGGGCAAGGGGGAGGGAAAAATAAGGGGAGAGAATCAAACAACAGCAGAGGAGGTAGAGAGGGAAGATGGGAGGGGAGGGGAGGGTAGCGGGGATAGTAGGGGATAGGAAAGGTAGCAGAATACAACAGTCACTAATATGTCATTATGTAAAAATGTGAGTGTGTAACCGATGTGATTCTGCAATTTGTATTTGGGGTAAAAATGGGAGTTCATAACCCAATTGAGTCAAATGTATGAAAGATGATATGTCATGAGCTTTGTAATGTTTTGAACAACCAATAAAGAAAAAAAGAAAAAAAAAAGAGAATGAAAAGACAAACTATGTTGATATAAATATTCACAAACCACATATCTCACAAAGATCTACTCCCCAGAACTTACAAAAGTTCTCCCAACTCAAAAATTGCATAAAACAATCCCAAGGACTCAGGAGGCTGAGTCAGGAGGATTGAAAGTTCAAAGCTAGCCTCAGCAATTTAGTGAGGCCCTGTGCAACTTAAGGGGACCCTATCTCAAAATAAAAAAAAAATAATAATAAAAAGCACTGGGGATGTGCTCAGTGGTAAAGCATCCAGGGGTTCAAGCCCCAGTACCCCCACCAAAAGAAATAAGTAAAAATTACCTAAAGTAAAGCCAAAAATTTAATTTAAAAGTGGGAAAAATATACAATTTTTTTTAAGAAGACACACAGATAAAAAATGGGGGCAATACAAGGTGTTCGACATCATTAGACATCAGGAGGATGCAACTGAAACCATTGAGACACTAGGTAAAACCAGAAGAATAGCTACAATGTTACTATAAAGTGTGAACCCCAGTGCTAGGGAGGAAGAGGGGAGAATGGAGAGAACCAATCTGTCTGGAGGAGCCGGTGACAATGTAAAGCTGTGCAGTGACTGGGAAGTAGTAGGGGAGATGCTTGTTAAACTAAATAGCAATCACGGCACAACCCAGCAACTACACCCGGGCATCTGTCTGGGCAAAGTGCAAGACCTCCACAGGGTGGTTCTTAGCAGTTGTGTTTTCACTTTTTGCTCTTTTGGATTGTGTTGTGGGTTGATTGGCTGGGCCTCATCCAAAGCTGGAAACAGCGTAGATGTTCTTGAATGTGAGAGTGTTTGAGGAAACTGAGTCCATGGGGCCTGCTTAGTGGTATCACAGGGAGCTCTTGCTGTATACATCGAGTCCCCAGGGAATTACACTCCATGAAAATGGCCAGTCCTCAAAGTTTTCACTTACATAATGGCTTTGCAGTGACAAAATTATAGAAATGAGGACAAGATCAGCACTTTCCAGAGTTTATGCACAGCTGATGTAGACTGAGGGGAGCAGATACAGAAGGTCATCAAGAGGGGTCCTGACTGAGATGCACCTGCTCAGGAGCCCAATGTGATGAAAACACGAACAGGTGCACACAGGGGCAAGGACCAGTGGAGATGAGGAACTCTGAATGAGACTGGTGTGTTGTATTAGCTTGGACGTCTTTAATGTGATCACAGGGTTACACTTCTGCACTGTTGGGGGAAAGTGGGTAAAATTCACGTTCTCTCTATATGTGTCTTCAAACTTCATGTAAATTTACAGTGCATTCTAAAACAATGTCAGTTAACAAGGAAGAATTTTATAAAGATATTGATGCAGAAGTATTAAAAGAAAAAAACCTTGAAGTTTCATGTCAGGGAAAAACAGATAAACAAACAGGCATTGGTTTCCACAAGTGTGAACCACCTCCTTCCACTAGGTATCGTGGTGTGTGTGTGTGTGTGTGTGTGTGTGTGTGTGTGTGTGTCCACCAAGCTCATTTTTCTGCTTCTGAAACTGGAAAAAATCCCCCAGGACACACCACCCACACCAGGGCTCCTGATGCCCAGTAGCTACTGCCCATTTGCCTTTGCTCCTGCCTTCTGCTATAATTGACCATAATATAGAACCAAAGCAAAAGGTTGCATTATTTATCATTATATTAATAAACAGATTCATATTTCTTGTTCTTAAACATGTAAACAGATGATTTGAATATTTTATATTTGTGAAGACTAAATTAATTTGTGTTTTATTGGTAAGACCTATTATTTTCCTTTCTGGTAGGTAATGATTCTGTGCTGAGGGCCATTGCCAAGTAGGAATGACGCATCGAAATTTCCTTGCTAGCGTACCCCATGTTAAATGGATTTCGCTGTTGACATTGCATGTAAGGTGACCTTCCTCAAGGACCAAGGCGGATTCGGGTTTAGAGCTGATCAGGTTTGAGGAAGTATCCCGGTCCTTGGGTTTAGGGTGTTCCCGGTTTAAGACAATAAGGGTTTTAGGGAAGTTGGAGGTTGAAGATTATTGCTCCCGGGATTAGGGTGTTCCTGCTGCTTGTTCCCATTGAGTTCTCGTGAGATTCAAATGGGATATTGGAAAAAAAGCCTTGTGGAGTAGGTGAATTGGGCAGCGGCAGAACTGAGATTTCCCCAGAACGTGTGTAGAGGCCAGTGTGAGTTCAGGAATAAAGAATTGCTGTTTGAATCTACAAAGCTGTGAGTGGCTCGTGATTCTGTGCCCAGCCAGACTGCGGCAATTCTGGAGAATAAAGAAAAAAGAATAGGGCTGGGGATGTGGCTCAGGCGGTAGCATGCTTGCCTGGCAAGCGCGCGGCCCAGGTTCGATCCTCAGCACCACATACAAACAAAGATGTTGTGTCCGCCGAAAACTAAAAAATAAATATTTAAAAAATTCTCTCTCTCTCTCTCTCTCTCTCTCTCTCTCTCTCTCTCAAGAAAAAAAAAAGAAAAGAAAAAAGAATAGATTGTGTATGGCCTCACTACATCTTCCATCCAGGTGGTCTCTTGCCAAAATCACAATTGCTGACAATTTAGAATAAGAAGTAATAAGCTCTAAAAAGTGGCTCTGGATGGTGTGACACCAACTTCAGAGACTGAGATTTTTCTGTTTCCCTGAATTGGATATATAGAGCTTACTGAATATTTACTTGACTTTAGATCAGTGAATGCAATTTTGTTTATTTTGAACCCATTATTGGGGAAAGATGTCACAGTTCCAAGCTGAGCTTTACTAGTGAAATTTGTAAGTAATTATTTGTAATGATATGCAAATTACCTTCAGGCAATTCAGTCAAAAGATGGAAGATGGAGTGGCAGCATTAAAACTGCAGGGATGAGCTGCTGCAGAACACAAAACACTATTTTAAAAAATAATTTCAGCAATTTGGAAAAATGAATAAGAATTTCTCCTTTTGTTAAATATTTTGAAAAAAACAGTTAAATTATGAATGAGCTTAAGGCACGTGATCTCCAATGAAAACTTTCCTCTTGGAAATCACCCTAAACTTACTCCCCCAGTTTCTTAATACAACCTTGAAAACATTACAGATTTGAGAAAAAGAGTCATAAAAGTGTACATGTGATACTGCAGCTGGAACCTGTTTGAAATTTAAAGAATTTTGGAATTCAGTGGTAAATTAGCTTGGATTTCACACAGAAATGGTGGGTCAGGGGTCTAGATGACGGATGTGTAGCTCTGGGTGATTACTTAGTCTTCCTCAGCTTTCATTCTGTCAATTGGGATTGCTTAATACATGTATTCCTTGGGAGAAGATCATAACCATTAAGTGAAAATAGGATTATATGGTCTGGCTTTGAATAAGAAACTTAATGAGAAATTAAAATATTAAAGTTGCTATGGTTATTTTCTATTCTGGGGGTGTTTAAATCAGTTTTCCGTCCCAGTTACAAAATCCCTGAGATAATCGACTCAAAGAGATGAAAGGTTTGTTTGGTCTTATGGTTTCAATCAATAGTCACCTGGCCCCAATGCTCCAGGACTGTGGTGGGCAGAACCTCAAGGCAGGGAGAGGGGAGCTGAGCAAAGCTGCAGATCTCCTGCAGCTGACCGCAGAGAGAGAAAGAGGCAGAGGTCTCAATACGCCCTTCAATGCACACCAGTGACCTAGCTTCCTCCCAATAGGTTCCACATCTTAAAGGTATAGCTCAACCAAGACTTTAATACATGGTATTTGGGGGGAATTTATAATAAAAATTGTAACAAGATTAAAATCATTAATGTTTATATGTTATAAAAAAAACAATTTATACTATCCATGTTTAAAACAAATCAAACAATGCAAAGGAGTTTGCAACAGCTAGAAGCATTGAGAATTAATTGCCTTACCTTCCATGTTCCCTGCTCTTGTCTTCACAGAGAATGATTTCTAGGTTGTGTATGTGTGTCTACATCCTTCCAGAGTTATCTAGTGCATATCCACATATATTTCACCCTTAAAAGAATATGTATAGAAGCAGATCCTACTCTGAGCTCTGATCTCACTTTATGTTGATCTAACCCATAAAGATCATTCCATGTCAACATACATAGAGCTACCTCTATGGCTTTCCTGCCTTTGCTCCTGATGGTTTCCTTTGGAGGAGAGGAATAGAAAGTAATTTCCTCCTTGGGTCTGCAGGTCATTAGCTTCCCTTTCTGGCATTTACAGGCAGCGTTCCAGTGCATTGACAGACAGGGTTTTGGTCTCATGGTAACAGTCAGGTGTTGTGATTTGGATATGAGGTGTCTTCCAGATCTTTGTGTTAAGGCAGGAATGTTCCAAGGTGAAATGATTGGACTGTGAGAGTTATAACCTAATCAGTACATTTACATGGACTAACTACGTGGCAACTGTAGTAGATGGGGCATGGCTGGAGGAGGGGCATGCCCTGGGAGGGTCTATGTGTCTTGTGGTTTCTTCCCTTTCTCTCTCTCTCTGCTTCCTGACAGCCACAAGGTGAGTAGCTTCACAACCTTTCACCATGATGTTCTGCGTCACTCTGGAACCAAAGGTCCAGAGCAGTGGAACCAGCCAACTGTGGACTGAATCTATGAAACCATGAAGCAAAATAAACTATTCTTCCTCTGTGTAGTTCTTGCCAGGTATTTTAGTCACAGCAATGAAAATGTGAATAACACACTCAGGTAGTCATTGTTTGAAATTATCCTGGCTGGAATTACAGATACCAGGTAAGGCAAGGCCTCCTGCCTTCTGAAATTATGCCAACCTAATGGTGGATATTTTTATTCAAACAACTTTGAAATATGTGTTTAAAACATACTTAACTTCAGGGGTACAGGGAAGGTCCATTACCTTCCAGGCTCCGTGTACTAGAACTAATGTTATAATTCATGAAAGGCAGCAGCGGACAGTGAATTTGCTGTATTTAGTAAATTTTCTCAGTAGTTAACCTGCTAATCAAGCAGTTTAGCCTCTGATGCATATCTGAGAGCCACTGAATTATAAATCTGGTGTAGATCTTATCATCTTTGCATTCAAACTTTGCCATAATATGGGGAATGAGAAACTAGCTTAAAGTCAGCTCTCTAATATGCTCTTAACTTCCTTTTCCAGCCCCAGAAAGCTGCTACTAGTCCTGATTCTGGACAATAGGGTCCAATAGATCTGGACAATAGATCTTACCAAGCCTAAGTGCCAACACTTGACATACCATGTCATCTTTGCTTTCTATTCTACATGATCATACATGGTCATACATGATCATAAAATTTGCATTACCTCTCCTACTTCAAAATTTAGCCCAAATCCCCTTCATTAGTCAGAGTTAAAACACTGGGTGGGGTTAAGAAGATTTTATACTCACCTCCTATTCACCCCATTGATGAGGGAGGGATTCCTACACTAGGGTGGTGGGGCTGGCTGGATACTTGGCCTGGACACTTGACACAAATTCTATAGCTATTACAAAAATCCAAGTTCCCCTAATTAAATGAATACAGAAAGCATAAGTAAACAAATGTATGAGCATTTGGGAGTCATGAGGCCTGCAGCAAGTGGAATGCAGGTACCCTTCCCAAAGATTGGAACATGGAGACCAGTGTGTGTCCTTGGTGCCTCTGACCTTTATTAGAAATGTGAATCTGGAACTGAAAATAATGTTCTTACACCTAAGACTCCATTTCTTAGTTCAGTCATCATGCAATTAAGTAGTCAGGATAGCTGCCTATTTTAATTATGAAGGCTCAGATTTTTAGAGTCAAGACAGTAGGCATGGAATGTGGCATGTGGGTAGATTCCTATTTAGCACAAGTCAACAAGTTATAATTATTGAGTAAACTGCAAGCATGTGCCTAGGTTGAAATTCTGTGGTAGCTCTGGGTATTAAGGAATCAAAGAAAAGGCTTTTAAGATCTACAGGAAGACCTACCTATTAGTAAGAGATATGTATTAAAATTACCCAGGAATATTGTATTGGAATCTCTCTGTGACTTTATGTTGATAGCGTTTGTTTTATTTATGTAGCTGCACTCACATTGGTGGCATAAATACTTGCAATGATTATAACTTTTTGTTAGAGTTCTTTACCACTATGAAATGGCCTTCCTTGGCTCTTCTGATTAATTTTGGCTTGAAGTTTGCTTTGTCGGATATGAGAATAGCTACTCCTGCTTGCTTTTGGTCTCCATTTGCAAGATATATCTTTTTTCCAATCTTTCATCTTCCACATATAAATATCTTTGCCTGAAAGATGAGTCACTTTTAAATAACATATGGTTAGGTCCTTACAATCCTCTCTGCCAGTCTACATCTTTTAATTGGAGAGTTGAGACCATTTATATTCAGTGTATTATAAAGCAATTATTATTTTAACTCATGTTGATTTATTTCTAATGTTTCATTCAGACTTAGTACTCCTTGGCTAAGCTACTTTTCTGGTGAGATTAACTCATTTGCTCTTTTTTGAAGTCTGTTTTCATTTCCTGTGCATGAAACACTGTGCTTCTGCCCAGCAAAGGAAACCAAAGCATGAAGGGGAAAGATCTTTGCCAGTTGCTCCTCCACAGTGGAGAAATAATCAGAATATATAAAGAACTTTAAAAACTCAACACCAAGGAAACAAATTAACCCAGTAACAGGACAAAAGAATTAAACAGATGCTTCTCCAAAGAGGAAATACAAATGGCCAACAAATACTTGAAGAAAAACGTACTTGCATTCTTAAAGGTAGATGTAGAAATAATGATGAATTTAGAACCTTCACGCCACCATCTAAGGAAACTCCAAACTTACTGGCCTTCCTTTCACATGCTCCCACGGGTCCATTTAGCACATGGTACAGAAGTTAAAGCCTTCAATTCTGGAGTCAGCTTCTGGCTTCAAATCCTGGCTCAGCCTCAAATCGCTCGTTATCTTACCTCAGCTCCTCAGTTTGCTCATCTGTGAAACAGCATCTTAAGAAAAGCCCATTTCTTAGGACAGTGCTGAAAACCAAGTAGAATTAAGCACCTGAAATTCCTCAGACTGTGCTGCTGCATGGTAAGAAATCAAAAAGGTACTTGGGCCTATTAATATCATGACTAATTTGATTTAAATGCAGGGAGATAGTAATCAGAGTTTGTGACTCCTGACGTCTCAATTTCTTCTTGTTTTTGTGGGTTGTTTCTGTAGGATTAACTGTGAATTCAACAACATATATGACTTCCCAGGACATGATGTCCTCTTACAATATGTGAGACAGGGATATAGGACATTCTGTCCCTGTAGCCTTCTCATGAGCTTCAACGGCTCTATGAAGAAGCTCCTCAAAAGTTAAAAAGTCAAGACATAAGTGGGAGGAGTTTGAAAATCAACTTTACTTTCTGATTTGGAAAAGTGCAATAACTACAACTTACTGATCACTCACAAAGTCCTGGGCATGGTGTATGTTAGTCTATTTATAAGACTTCAATAAGTTGGAGTGTATCATTTACTCCAAATTGTGCATAAAAACTTATACCTGTGCCTATATTTTTCCTATTTATCTATCTATCTATCTTATAGAGATACTTATAAATGCAGAGATATATCATCAATATATATATTTGCATTTATAAGTATGCTGAGTGATGTGTCTAGGGTCAGAAAAGCACTAAATGCAGGAGTCAAGATCTACAAATGATGCTATCAGTTATCTGTTAAAATCTTTAGGTGGATGGAACCCAGTGTGCAGTACCTGGTATTTGCCAACACTTTTAACCCTGGTGATGATTCAGATTGGGAAGAACGGATCTGAGAGAGGTCCTACCACTTGCCAAAACCTGCAGTCGTGGCCATGGCCAGGGATGTTTTGAATTCAGGGTCCCTGTATCGATGCCTCTGCTGAGTTAATGGCTGTGCCCTTTTGCCTTTGAGGCTTGAGCTAAGCATCCCTGTGCTTTCATCTGGCAAGTGGGTTTGTTCATGGCTTAGGGTGACTTGCCCAGGGCATTGTTGAACTCTGATCTCACAAGTGGGAGTTAGGTGGGTGTGTAAAGGAAGTCTCTCCTTTACCCACTTTCTTTATTCTTTTTCTTTTCCCATTTTTTTGGCTCCCTCTATACACATAAATGTTATATACAGCCTTAGAAACCCCTCCTGCCACACCCCAGGACTAAGTAATGGAATTAGTCATGTTTAATAAAAATTTTATTTAAGAGAAAATTATCATTAGCCTTAATGAGACACTTGCACCCGTTTCCCTGTACAGAAAGCGGCCATGGGAACACATGGTGGACACACCAAAGGTCAAGTTCCAAGTACCAAACTAATGGCCAGTCTTCCTTCATGGAAGAGAGAAAGGAAGGATGGAAGGAAGGAAGGAAGGAAGGAAGGGAGGGAGGGAGGGAAAGGAAAGGAAAGGAAAGGAAAGGAAAGGAAAGGAAAGGAAAGGAAAGGAAAGGAAAGGAAAGGAAAGGAAAGGAAAGGAAAGGAGAGGAGGAGGGAGGAAGGAAGGAAAGGAGGGATGGAGCGAGGGAGGGAGGAAAGTAGGGAGGGAGGAAGAAAGGAGGGAGGGAGGGAGGGAGGGAGGAAGAAAGGAGGGAGGGAGGGAGGGAGAAAGAAAGAAAGAAAGGAAGGAAGGAAGGAAGGAAGGAAGAAATTTGCTAATGTTTGGGAATATAAAGATGTTCTAGCACCAAATGAGATTTTTTTCTTCCTTCTTGATATAATTTGAAGAATTAAAACATAATTTGACTAGGAAGAACCTTTCTTACTGTGACTCAAAGCCATTTAATATTTGCCATCATTAGAATTCTGCCACACTCAGGAAAACATGGGACCAAATTGTCACTGATCCATTTTTAGTGTTTCTTTGAGAATTAATCCACATGATACTTATGGGACACTTGAACTTGGACCTTCCTGAAGCTCCACCTTCTCTATTAAAGGCTGGGAGTGGAGGAGGGGAGGCTGTTGGGACAGTGTGTTCAAGAGCTCAGTTATAAATCTGTGCCTGGGGATAACAGCCTACTGTAATCCCATAACACATGCTGAAGTGCTTTCACCATAATATAATATATGTGTTAACGCACAGATAATGTAGAAGGTCATCAATCATGACTTTGTGTGTGTGTGTGTGTGTGTGTGTGTATAAACATTGTGCTCATGATAAATATGATTTTACCTGTCAATTTAAAAACAAAAGTTAAATTTTAAAAGAGGCAAGAAATCCATCATGTAAAGACTGTTACAGGCAATGACACTGTGGATGGGAAGTGCTCATCTCCCTGAGCAGGTAAGTGGCCAATGAACATGTGTGCTGAGAGCTGGCCCCTCAGTGCTTCTGGTGGAGCTCTCCGGTGGATGGTGACACCCACTTGTGCAGACGATTTGAGGACCAGAAGACTCAGCCCAGCACACACTCTCTAACCCTAGGTACAGGACTGGGAAACGGAGAAGGATGAGACAGAGCCTCCTGCCATCTTTGAAGAATGGCAACCTGGCAAAGAAGCCAAGCCAGATGAAAAGCAAAATTATTTTTGAACATTTCCCCTTAAATAAGTGAGTAAACAGAGACCCAAATTGTTATCATGAAGGTCTTGAAATTCAATCAGGCTCCTGATGTGACTCTGGGATGCTGGGTTCTCCAAGATTCCAGGCAGGCCCTTTGGTGTTGCTGTGCCACTAGAGACAAGACGGGAAGAACTGGTCACTTTCTAGAAGGAGGCAAAATGTGAATTACAACAAAATAAAAAAGAGTCTCTGCAGGGTCTCAATTTGACATTTAGTGGCCTCACACATGCTAGGCACTATGTAATATGTAATATAATATATACTATATTATATATTATAAACAAATATATATTATATATATACATATATATAAACTGTTTTTTCATTACACTGTTTCTCCACGTAGCCTCATATTTTGAATAAGAGACCTATTTCTAGGAAGGAAACAAGATGCAAAGTAGCCCAATTGAGTAGTTTAAATGCCTTTAAATAGTAACCAGGAGAGGTGCTGAGGTTCAGCTCAGTGGCAGAGCACATGGTAAGATGTGGGTTCAGTCTCCAGCACCAATGAATAAATAAATTCTGGAAGAATTGATGAGGATTACATTTCAGTAAAGGTAGCAGAAAAGAAATTGGCATAAAATACAACTAAATGACAGCAATGCTTGACGCCAGTTTGGGGTACATGAATCCTTTGTTTAAAAAGAGGGGAGGATATCATTTAAGCAGTTAACTCCCAAATATTTTTTCATGAAGAAAAGCAAACTAATCCAAGAAAAACATTGAACTATACAGCTTCACAGAGTTTGGGTAAGCTTCATGTCCCCAGGGACTTCACCAGAGCAGTAAGGGTCATCTAAGAGGTCTTACGTGTGAAATTGGAAGGAAAGAAACTCTCCCCTCACTTTTCCAAGGGTCCCCCACCTCCCACGTCTTCTTTAAGATGGTCACCTCAAAAGTCCTAGCAGGTGAGAGCCTGAGTGCCCAACCCTGCAGCTCCAACAGGGTTTTAGTGGTCAGGGCCCGGGCACTATCACCAGCATCTTCTTGAGCAGAGATCCTGAGGATTTGAATTTTAAAAAGATATTGTTTTAGTTGTAGATGGACACAACACCTTTATTTCATTTATTTATATGCGGTGCTGAGAATCAAACTCAGTGCCTCACACATGCTAGGCAGGCGCTCTACCACTGAGCCCCAGCCTAGCCCAGGATTTGAATTTTGAAAAGCATATTTTCTCCAGTCTACATTGACATATTTTAATATTAACTTAGTAACCTTTTCCCAGGAAAAAAAACAAATATGGTACCATAATAAATAATATAAACTTCGAATGTAGCAGTATTTCTTTATCCCTGAGAAGCTGTTACTAAGTCCATGATATATCTACTCCTATGACTCTTCTCTGCAGCTGAGAATTTTGGAAATGAGTTAACATTATTGGGCTTCAGCCATGGGCCAGACAGAGGTGATGGTACACCATTGTTCAAGAATCCTCTGATACAGTATTTTATTAGGCATATTCATATGAAAAATCTGAGGTCAAAAGTGTGAGTTAACTTTTCCAAGATCAAACATTGAGTGGACCATGAAGACAGAGGCTGAGGGGCTCAGGAATAACCCCTGCCTCACCTCTGTGACAGGCTGGTTTTGAAAATCAGGATGTAGTCCTTCTTTCCCAGTGTTGAAGATTAAACACCCAAGAAACACCGAGGCAAAAAGTAAAGAGCAGAAAGTAAAGTTTATTTAAGAAACAGAATAAAGAGAGAGAGAGAGAAAGAGAGACTCCTTGGGGAATGGAGGGGGCCCAGAGCTGGTGCCCAGGGAGGGGGGTGTCCTGGTGCTTTATAGTTTTCAGGTTTCCTTTCTTCTCCTGCCTACCTGACCAAAGGCAGGAAGAGAGCCATTCAGGGGTGATGTACCCTCCCCCAAGGCTGTTAGCCACTCATGGATGGGGATGGGAAGTGCTATCTATGCATTTTCTTTTCTTTGATAATCAGCCACCTGCCCTTTGCCCTGGTCTCAGTTTCATGCTCACCTGAGAGTCACACCTAACTGCTGTTTGGCCACAGGGATCTCCTGATCCCCCATCCTGAGAGCACTTGGACAGCAGTAGGATCAGCAACACCAGAGCCCCGGAAGTCCCTCTTCAGAACTGACCCCTGCATGAGCGCTGCCCATCCTGTGCTCTCTCTATAAACCAGGTTCTTCTCTCCAGTTACCCAGTGGACTAATGATTGGAAAAGCACACATGCTCTCTAACCAAGCCCGAGAGAAGAAAAACAATCTAAAATGATGGATTTGTTCGTGAGCTGGGTGACTGCTCCCACATGTTCACCTGGGAAGCTGGGGAGCAGAATGAAGCTCATCATTAAGTGTGTGGTTGACAGATAAAACTGCTAGAAGCAGCAGGAAGCTGAGTGATGCTGAGCTTCTCCGTGAGGAGCTCGAGAGGATGGGGCCACCCTTATGGAGACAGGGCCTTGAGCTGGGGGGAACTGTGCCTGAGTTTACCTGAGTGCCCCAGGGTAGGGATGGAGACTTGATTTGTGCTGAGTCAGCAGTTCTCACACCTCCTGGAGAAGAGCCAAGAGGAACCTGGCAGAGGTCTGAGCCAGGCAGGAGACTTAGTCACAACTGTGGAGAAAACAGTGAGGTAAAGAGAAAACCACACCTTGAGAATGTCTGTCTGACAGTGATGTGTCTTACTGTGTTCAAGTGATTTCAGAGAGAGAGAGAGAGAGAGAGAGAGAGAGAGAGAGAGAGAGAGAGAGAAACACAGATGGAAAGAGACAGGAGGGACTTTGAGAGAAAGAGTACACAAATTATATGTAGCTCTGGTAAATCAGCTGGCTACTCCATTTAGTAAGTTTTGGCCTCCAAAATCAAGTGGGGAACGAGGGACTCAGATATCCTCTGTTCTTTGTTTGCTGGAGTCCATGAAGACTCTGCATCTGAGCAGCTAGTTAGACTGCATATGGTTCTAGCATCGCAAGATTCATAACTTCTTATAATTTCTCCTTAAATGCAAGCCAACAACTTTCCCTGCCTTCCTTCAAAGAAATGGCCATCTGTGCTCACCCTCATGGGTCTCCTGTAGGATTTACCAGAAACCAGATCACAGCTCTTCAAAGCTGCACCTTATTATCTCAGTGTGGACCTGGCAGCAAAGTGTGCCATCCATGAGGGGCATATCTCTGCAGGGTTTGGAACCAACAGGGACGTCAGAGCACCCAGGGGCAGAGCATGTGGAAAGTCAGCCATGCTTTGCCCCTGAATGTTGGGAATTTCAAAAACAAGCACCTGGTAAGAGGAGCTGCCCACAGGAGTTTGGCTGGGCAGAGGCAGGGAGGAGCTTTCCCAAGATGCAAGAGACGAGAAAATAAACAGTCCAAGCTCTCTGCCTTCAAACCAGGGCTTAGCACAAGCTGCCTGCAAGGACAGAGAGGGCTACACACAGGGCATGCTTTAACATGGAGAGAACAAGGTCCTCAAAACGTCATTAGTTCTTGGTCATCTGCTTCTCATTGCATGGGTCTGACTTTCTTGTGGTGGCAGCTCCAAGTGGAGACCCACAGAGTCCATCAGTGGCACTTAGAGGGAGAGGATAGGGGAGTTGGGAGGAGATAGAGACAGAGACAGAGCTGGGGAGAGACGACTTAGATTAAATCTTGCTCTCTCACCAGGTTTGCACAGGCCCAGGTCTACACCTCAACACCTGTCCATTTTCATCACAGTCCTCATCACCACGGGCACATCCTTGACTGGCAGGGCCTGGTCATGAGTCCTTCTCTGCAGGTCTGAGTCTCAGTCTCTCAATTCATGGCGTGTTTCTTCCCCACAAGGACAGAAGAGGAAGAAACTCAGCCTGTACAGGAAAAATGATGAAAGATCATCTGCATTCCACCAGCGCCCTGTGCATCTATGTGGCCATTTACATCAGGGCTGTAAATAAAGGTTGTAGTCCAGAGACACAGGGAGGCTATTGCCTATCCAGGGCCCATCTGAGTACACTTCACACGCGTTAGGATTCGTGATGGTTTCAGGGACTGTCATCCCCAAACAGGGAATGTGGTACTGTATCTGGGACATACAAGTGTGCAATAATTCACACACAGAGCGACTGAATGAGACCATGCGATGCCCTTCATCTGCTCTGAGTTCCACAGCCTGAGTCAGCCTCATGGAGACTAGTGTAAAACAACACACTTCTTCCTGTAAAGGAATGCAAACGTTTGAGCAGCGCCAATCGCAGCCAATCTCAGGGGGCAGACTTTTAGCACCCGTTCTCCACAGTGTTCCTAGAGAAAGATCCATAAGATGTGAGACGACTTGGTTGGGGTGACCAGTGATGGATTGGAAGGCCATCTTGGCTTTCCCTCCTGCCATTTTTTCTACCTCTCTGATGTACCTTCTCTATGCCTTAAAAGATAATTTCTATAAAGGGTGAGGGAGGAAGGATGGGGGAGGGTGTCAGTAAGGAGGGAAAAATCTTCTCTCTTCTCTTCACAGATTTAAAATGAGCATGTATCCACCATTTCATCTAAATCACCAGCCAACGAAGAAAGTGTCCAGACGCTATGATCAGTTACAGGAAGAATTTTAAGAAGAGCCTAATCAGGAATCAGCTGCACTAAGCTATGCAGTGACAATAGTTCCCCCCTCCCACGACTGTTGTGTGGGATAGATAGGAACAGGCCAACGGACCCCTTAGCACAAGGCCTGGCATATCATAAGTTCCTAACAATATTTATCATTCATGATTTGTTTTTTAATTGAAAACTACGAACAAGACTCACCTTAGGTGAAGTTTAAGTTGCCGGAAAATTTGGAGATATAACCCAACATGAAAATGATGGCTTAAGATACTAAGAGTCTCTTTTGGCAGTGTCTAGTCGAGATAAGCTACAGCTGGTCATTTTGGGAGACTGAGATAAATCCATGTGGCCCCATCATGAAAGAGCTTCTGAGGTGGGGAGGAGAGCTGGGGATGAAGGGGCCATCAGGGGTGGGATGGGACCAGCAGGACTGGGGTAAAGGACTAGTGAAGGTTAACACCAGAAACAAGGCTGAGCCAGTCAGCTGGAGGAGAGGACTCCTTGAACCACGGTGTCCTCAGCTCAGTGGTCACCTAAGGAACCTTGCAGGACAGGAGGACACCACATGGTACTTTGTAGGATAACACTGGCCAGCAGCACTTGCAATCACCTCCTTAGGCATGGTGTCTGTGGCTGCTCTGTGTGATTCGCTTCTACCCTTGATTCAGTGTCATTATTGTTCCAAAGCAGCAGTGCCACCAAATGCTTTCCTCTAGTCGCAGCAATCACACATCTTTGCAGAGTATCATGGAAAACTCGGCAGCCAACCAAGTGTGAAGGAGAGAACCTTTATGTCCACTGATCATTTTCACATATTGTTTTATTTGATAGCAACCTATTCTCCATGAGTTGCTTAATATGAGAAGACATGAAATACTCACATGATAAGAAATCATGTCATTTAGTGGAAATGTTGATCTGGTCACACTTTCTGTTTGAAGGTCCTGAAGGGTGAGTTTTGTACACTGGATGTTCTTTCCAAAGTTCAGGTACGTCGATTGCCTTCTCATCCCAAGATAATGTGAATTGTTTACTCAGAATCTAGTGGGAAATGTTGTTGAGGGCCACAGCCGAGTTGGGATGACGCATGGCATTTTTGCCAGAAGTAGTGGTTGAGAGGTGACGCCAGCGAGCCATTAAGATGATGACTTTTGAGTTCTCCCGGAGTTCCTGTTGAGTTCTGGTTGAGCTCTCACGGGGATTCCTGAAGAGTTCGCGTTGGTTGGTGAAGTTCGGGTGGTGAGAGTTCTGGTTGGTGTGTGGAGTGTCCCGGGAGAAGGACGCGTGGGCGGCGTTCATGGGAGTTCGGAAATAAAGTTTGTTCCTGCTTGAGTGGCTCATGATTTGTGCCTAGCCAGACTGCGGCAAAATGTAACTTTGGTTTGACATGAAATCAGGTTTACATATGTGCTCAGAAACATGGCTAAACTGTATTCAAAATCCGTTCCCCAGTACACTTGTGATTAACCACACGGTGTTATACACTTAACACATGCTAAGAAGGCAGATCTGTGTGACATACTCTTAAAAACCACACTAAGATGAACATTTTAAAATATTTTATTGAGTGACAAGTCTGTGCCAGGTGCTGTGCCAACTGGGTGGTGAGCAGCTTAGTAAAATACCAGCTCTGAATTGGTGTTGGCTTCAGAGGGACACAGGTCACCCAAACGCAGTACAGTCAGAGTTCCAGTGGGGACTCGAGAAGTTCGAACGTTGCTCAGAGACCAAAACCAGAACATTAGCAGTTGGAAAATCTCTCCTTGGAAATGTGTGCCCAGGCTGCAGCCCAAGGCCAGTTAGAAAGTGAAGCAAAAGCAGCAGAGGGAGGTCCCCAGGCAGATACATGTAGACAGATCAGGGGCTGCCACTGTCTTCTCTGTTATACTACCAAGGACATCCAGTCTGTTCAGGGTCAACCTTCCAAATTCCCAGCTCAGCTTCCCCTGATCCTTGGTCCAGAGTGGGCTGGAACAGGCTGATTTGTATGAGGGAGGCTGAGTTCCAGGAGGGAGAGCTAAAGCATCCCAGACTTTTGAGCTAATGGAGAGCAGTTACCATGTCCATTCAGAGCTGCCCTGCAGGCCTGGGGCTCTCTGCTCCTCTTAAGCTGCTGAAAGCTGAGCTGGCCACCTGCAGGGCAGAGAAGACAGGAGAGGACCTGTTCCCTCCCCACTTCCCAGCAATCCTCAACCAAGGGCTCTTGGAGAATCTAATTTTCCACCTATTTATGAGGTGGCCCTGTGGCTGGCTTTGGTCTATAGAATAAAGTGGATATGACAATTGTTCTTTATTAACTGACTGCTCAGGATGTCTCCACACTTTTTGTTTCCCTCCTGGAATTCAGCCTCCAGCATAAAAATAAGCCTGGTCTTTCCACTCTGAACCAAGGATCTGGGGAAGGAGTGCTGACTTCCCAGCTGAGGTCAGACCACATCAGCCAACCAGTGAGGAATCCCTGCCAAGCCTGTGAGTGGGCATCAGACAAGACTAGAAAAATCTCAAGGCCAATCCCAACCAAGACCTGCAGAACTGCCCAGTGGACCCACGGTCTGTAAACCATGACAAATTGTCTCCTTAAGCTACTGAATTTGGGGCTGTTTGTTACACAGCTTTATTTTGGTGACTGCTAACTCATGCAGAGCATTTCATAATTTGAATCAGCCTTACTGAACATTTGGGGATTGTCTGAACAATTCATGATGGGGTGCACATTCCAGGGTTGATTTTCTACCCCATCTTCCTGTGACATTCTCTGATTTTCCTTCTTGCTATTTCTAGTAAAACTTTCTTTCCCTCCTCAACTAATAGGAAAGCATATTTGTAATATGTATGCTTGAAAAATGATGGAGATGCTAAAGTAACAGATGGCAGAAGAGAGCTTAAAATATATAATGCCCTGTGCAGGTGTATTTTTTATATTCAGAGAAGAAAGCACAAAATAATAGTAACACCAGTATTACAGGGCGCATGCTTCACAGATGTGCAAGAGATTGTGGTGCCAACCCAGGCGATGTATCATGCAGTTTCCAAGTGGCCAGTATGCTGATTCAAGAAGCTCATCTGGCTGGCCAAAGAGGGCCCATCCATGGTTGATATGAAACTGTGCTGCAATCCACACTGTTTAAATTAGTGGTAAAGTCTCTTAAGTTGCCCAAACTTTCAAGTGCCATCTTTGTTCTCCTGTGGTATTTCTAAAGGGACCGTGGGGTATTCAGAAGGCCACCACCACTACTGTGTGATGTTTTTCATCATGTGCAGCAAATCATGAGGCTGGACCTTAGTAGGAGATAAGGTTATTATCCAACCAAAGAAAGCACTGGCCCAGACTGAGCAGGAGGGAGCCCACAACTGGTGAGCCCTCCTTTACTGGTGACGCCAGTTCACGCAGGTCTCTCTTGGAGCCCCTGCTTGGCTTTGTATTGATCTTTCAGTTTCAGTCCAAACCCAAACAGAACAGCTCCCTTGGTGTTTAGCGATGGGATGTCCAAGTCTCCCCAACACGCAGGACCCTCCAATCACCTGTTCCAGGCTCGGGTTTTCTTCTGGCCAACTGTAGAATACCCTCAAGGTCCAGACACAGCTAGAACCTACTTCAATGTAGTCACCGTAGAAAGGCCAAGGACACGGGTGAACTCTCCACCATCTTCTGCTGGGGACAAGGTGAGCAGCTTATAGAGACCTAAGGGTATTACCGAGTCCCTTCTGTCACTTCAGGAGACAGGGCTTAGCTGGGGAAGAAGGTCAGGGTGTGCCTCGGAAGGGTGTATCTTGTCCCTGGCCCCTTCCTCACTCTCTCTCTGTCCCCTGCTTCCCTTGTCACCCCCTTTACTCTCAGGCACAGGGCAGTGGATCTTCTGGCCCTGGGCTCAGAGCTCTGAAACCACAGGCAAACATGAACGTCCCTCCTTTTCAGTTGTTCTGGTCAGACAGCTGGTCATCGCAGAGGAAAGCTGGCCGACACGCACGGTCGCCCTTCCTGCCTGCACCTCCCTGTGGGTGGCCATTCTTCCTTCCTCACTCCACCAAGCCTCTGTGTCCACGCAGACGCTGTAGGGAGGGTCCATATGCTCTCTGTCCATCTGGCATGACCAGACAGAGGCTGACGTCTCAACCTGGGTCCCAGCAAGGAAACCAGAGGAGGGAAGCTGCTTGGCCAGCAGTGGACATGTAGGACATGTGGAGTCAGTACAAAGATGTTGACAGTAAGCCTTGAGGTTCAGGATTTTGGGGCTTTCTTTGCACCGGAACAGAAGACAAGTTATCCTCAGAAAGAATGGGCAAACATCCAGAAGAATGGGTCAGAACTTGAAGCATGGTATTTCCAGAGCCTGTATTTCTCCTAACTTTGTATTCCACTCTGGTGACTTTATATCTGCACCCATCATACGCACGTGTGGGGACACCCACACACTTGCTATACAGGCACACGTGTGTGTACATACACACATGTATATGCACTTATGTGTATGCACAAGTTTTCAGGATGGTTTCATGGAGATGCTGCCAGAGAGACAGTGCCACACTGTAGGTGCAGGCACACCTGGTGGAGCAGGGTGGGTACAGATGCAGAAAGACACACCCACAGGCAGGTGGAGGGGCCTCGACTGCCTCACGTCCTCAGGTCCCATCCATATGCCTCACACCTACTGACCATCTATAAATTCATCAAAAGGGATTCAGCAGATGGACCCTAGACCCCAGGTCGCAGAGCTGCCTGTGCATGCCTGGGAGTGAGCTCACCATGCGGGAGGTGTTCCTCCACATCATTCCCTGCTGGCCTGGGGCCTCATGAACCAGGAAACTTATTTGTGTTTGATGAATATTTACAAAAGCTGCTATTGTAATTAAAATATAAAAGCTCAGAGCAAAATTAATTGGGCTGAGAGCAGACACACACACACACACACACACACACACACACACACCTCCCTGTGTTCTAGAAGATAACCAATGGGGAGCAGAGGTCACCTTCTTTATAACCACCGAAAACCCTCCAGCCACTAAGGCCTTAAGGAAGGGGAACCCCATCCTAGGATGTTCCCACCAGGTCCTGCTGACCCAGGCAAGGTCCAGGACTGGGCCCCAATGGACATCCTCCGAGGTCCTTGTGAAGCCAACTTCTCTTTCTCCAAATGCCAAAGGGCCATCGTGTGGCAGACAGGGTGCCACCTCTGATTTTACCCAGCCCCTTAGTCAGCTCCTAATCACTGTACAAAACCCCTGAGACAGGCACCTTAGAGCGGAAGATTTGTTCTCATGGCTGCCTAGGTTTCATGCTCAGCTGGCTTCATTGACTGGAGCCCCAGGTGGGGTAGAAGATGGCATTAGAAAGACACTGCAGAGAACAGAGGGCACCAGAGACTGGAGAAAGTCCAGGGGAGGAGAGACTGGGGCAGTCTATTGATGGGCACAAAGTAACATAGGGAACAAGTTCTGGAGCTCTGTCACACAGTAGGGCCGCTAACAACGCATTGTGTAGTTCAGAAGCTAAAGGAGAGGATTTGAAATGTAATCCCAATAGGGAAACACTCCATGTCTAAGGTGGTGGGTGTGCCCATCACCTTGATTTGACCTTTGCATGACATAAATACCTACAGAAACATCCCACTGTGCCCCCTAGAAAAATGCACAATTACTGTGTGTAAATGAAATTTTACAAACTCAGCTCCCAGGGCACATTCCATAGCATGAAGGAAGGGACTGAGCTTGGGAAGGAGAAATATAGACAGGAATGAGTCCTCAGAGGGCCCGTTCAACACCCAACAGTGCTGCCAGGCACCGTGGTTACACCTGTAATCCCAGTGGCTGCAGAGGCTGAGGCAGGAGTATCTAAAATTCAAGGCCAGTCTCAACAGCTTAGTGAGGCCCTAAGCAACTTAGAGAGACCCTATTTCAAAATCAAGAATAAAAAGGACTGGGGATGAGGCTCGGTGGTTAAGTGCCCCAGGGTTTAATCCCCAGTAACCAAAAAAAAAAAAAAAACTAAACAAAACAAGAACACAAACTCTAAGGTGACCTGCATGAAGAATGAAGAATTCTGTCCTGGTGATGGACAGCCCACCTTCTATAGGGATGAAGAACAAGTGAGAACAACTCATAGTTTCAATCTGGCTCACTGATCAGATGACCCACTATTCCAGTTTATTTGTGTGGTTGTAGGGTCTATGTTTGCTCTTTCCCTGTTTTTTGTTGCAGTTATTAAGAGCAACTCCTTTTGATTTCAGTGTGCCCTGATCTGGATCATAAATTATGTGCTCACTCAACTTAAGTGGCGACAGGTTTTCAAAAAGAGGAGAAAGGGAGCCGGCATCATTAGAAGCCATACATCATGCTGCCTGGGCCAACTATCTTTCCTCATTCTAAAAAATGCCCAGGGGAGTTCAGGAGACAGGGCACCCCATTTTTCTCAAACGTCCTCCATCCCCTTTCCACGTTCATAATTTTTGCCCTTCTCCCTGGACTGTTCCATGTCAAAGACTCTGGACACAAAACTGGCTCTTTTCTCCATGAAAGGGGGATTAAAAGGCATCAAATGATGTTTTAAAATCCCCCAGATGTCAAGCTAATTGTTCCAGCAGGATGCACTGAAAATTCAGTGGGAATAATTTTAGAATTTTGTGTTATTCAATGATGTAACCATGGGCAAATAATCACCCAGAATAAAACCAGTGATTACGACTGATTCCTAGAGATACACTGGAATCCATAAGCACTTGTCTTACTGAGTACTTTTGTAATTTAAGTGCAATAGCAGAGTTCAGTTCCTGGCCCATGGTGTGGTACCCAACAGGTGCAATGAGAGGGCTGAGAGTGGTGACAGGAACCATGATTGCTCTTGCAAATGAGGCCAGGGGACTGGGCCTTGCTTCTTGTCCAGATTCTAGGGCTGGAAACACATGCCATCTTGTGACATGAATGGGATATTTGAGCTTCATTTGCTTTCCTTGCAAAATTCAGACTGAATTATTAGAGAAGTGAGTGCCAATCCTTCCAGAGCCGGGGGGCCTGCAGATGTGCAGCAAGCCATGATTTGGGGTGGGGGCTTGAGCCGAGCCGCCCTCTCACTCTCGTCAGTGGGTTTCCATGTTTAGTGCTTGCACACTGGGGCAAGGGACTCTGCCTGAGTTTTGGCTAGCAAAGAACCTTTGAGAGCCCTCAAATCCTATGAGCTCTGCAGGGCTGAGGCCCTAATGGGCCATAACTGAGCCCCTTGTGCCATCTTGGCTCCTGCCTTATGGCTGGTAATGGAGCCAATGGAGGCCTCTCCCAAGACCTCCAACCTCTGCAGGGCCCTGGAGGGCATGGGTGTGGAAGGCTCTCGGAGCCATTCAGGTTCACCATTGCATCTCTCCCAGTAACCACACAATCAGAGGAGATTCCGTCAGTTTCCACAGAGAACTATGACATAAGGTTCAGTGGTTTGCAGAATTGGGTGTACCTGCAGCAGCATCTAAGAGGGCAGTTCCTCTGCTACGATCCTGGCGCAAACAAACTCCAATCATCTCTGGCCTAGTAACAGCCTCCTGACTGTCCCTCCTCTGCAGTCTGTTTTCCAAGATCCAGGCAAACTCATATTTATAGAAGCCAATCATATCCCCCAAATCCAATTTTTATAACTGCTCTGACATCACTTGATCTTCCTCCATTCACAGTCTCTCCCTCAATTTTACTTGCTCACCTTAATTCCAGCAGTACTGATCTGATCCCTGATCCTAAACAACCGATCCTAAACCCTGATCCTAAACAACATCCTAAATGACCTAGGTTGTTGTTTAGGACATTTCCTCAGAGATACTTTCTTTAACCAGCAAAATCTAAACTTGTCCCCCAACACATCACCATCTCTCATCAACCTGCTTAATTTCCTTCATAACACTTATCATTATCTGAAATTAATCTCTGATGGGCTGGGATTGTGGCTTAATGGTAGAACACTTGCCTAGCACGTGTGAAGCTTTGGGTTTGATCCCCAGCACCACATTAAAAAAAAAAAAAGCTAAATAAACAAAATAAAGGTATTATGAAATCAATCTCTAAATTGGCAATTTGCTTTTTATCTCTTCATCCAGGAGTATAAACTTCCTGAGATTAGAGACCCGTCTGGCACTTGGAGCACGCTGGTTTTAGATGAATGTAAACTCTCAGGGCTTGGCACAAAATTGGTGCTTATCTGATGGTTGTAGGATTAATGAATGACTTTCAAGATTGATATTTCTACCTAGCTGCAGGGATTTGAAAAACCACAATTTCTGAACACAAGAAAGATTAATTTCTTTCAACTTTCATCAGGTACATGTTGAGTGGCCCCTGTAGGCTGGACGCCCTATGATGTGACAAATACAATAAAATAATTGTACTTACCTGGACACAGCTTGCTCTCTCATGTCAGAAATAGATACTGTTTCAACAGTCTTAAAAACAAGTGCATGATCATTCACCCAGATGACATTAGGGGTAGAGACCTGTGATGTCACCAGGGCTTGAAGATAGCCTCCCTCCCAAAAGGGATTCCTCGGAAGAAATTTGGAATTGAAATATGAAGAACCAGTGGAAACGTGCTGCGGCAGGTTAATTCATTATTCAAAAGCTTTCCCTCCCGTCCAGCCACGTCCCTCAACCCCCTGTGCTCGCGGTGGGTGAGAACGTGTCCCTGTTGCTCTCAGTTATGGAGCTACGCTGCGCAGCCTGGGGTCTCTGTTCGTGAGCCGACCCAGGCCACCCTCCTCCCCTCCCCTGGTGGGGCCTGGCTCTGGGTGGCCTGAGACCGTCGTATGGCCCCACCACTAAAGGACAGGCCCTAGAACGTGCCGAGGACTTCTTGCCTCTTCAGTTAGGCAAGGAGACAAAGCCAAGCTGTGCCTGGGTACAGCCACACCAGCCCACAACAGCCATGTGCCTCCACCACCGCTTAGCAAAAAGCCAATAGCTTCTCTCCCTGAAGAAAGACTCAGACCCTCAGAGGCAGCGGCAGGAGATTGATGTGCAGCGTGTGGAGGGGGGACGTGGAGCGTGTGGAGGGAGGCGTGACCAGGTTTTTTCAATTGATTCCGCAACCGTGTGTCAATCACCTACCCACACCACCTGTGCTGTTCCCCCCAGGGGTCAGCCCGTGAGCCGGGCCTGACAGAGACAGCTTCCCATCTGGCCTGAAGCTCAGGGGTCCTCGGGGAGCTCAGCCCAGGCCACGGAGAGGGGTCCAGCCTTCCATTGCCCTCTGCTTATTGTCTGGCTTGTGAATCCCCCAAACGTGTTCTTGTGATTCATTAATCACAAAGACTCAGACTCATTTAAATAAGGAAAACAGAACAACTTGTTAGTGACCAGCTGGGATTGGGACTTTAATGGCACCAACAAGTGTGTCTGAGAGGTCCCTTCTTAAGACCCCCAATGAGGCCATGTCTGCTGAAAGTCTGGAGGGTCTGGTAAGTTTTGTTTTATCTTGTATCATGAATGGCTGGCCCCTCACTGCAGGAACGATGAGCTAATTAGAGCGGCATTTAGGCTGCAGAATGAGGCTTGTGAATGACGGGGCTTTGACAAAATGTGCTTTTCCCCTTTAAGGGAAGGACGCACACAGAGAACCCAACAGCTCTGACCCTTCAGTGGTGTTTTGTCTAGGAAAGTCCCGCAGGGCTTCTTTGGAAAACATATAATGGGGCTGTGTAGCTACTTGCTATTTACACTAAATGGCTGCTTCAAGAAACTGTGAAATATGATATATTAAGAACTATGTAATGTTTTGAATGACCAACAATAAAAAAAATAAATAAAAATAAAAATAAAATAAAATAAAAGAATGTTCCCAGGAGGTCTGCAGAGCTTGGAAGTGCTCGGAATGATTTCCTTAAACCTCATTTACTCAGCAGATTGCTGGATGAAGTCCCCCTTCATGGAGTAGCACAAGCCACCTATGTATCAGGCTTTAAGGATGCCACAGGATGGGTGATCCTGAATGGATGGGTGATCCTGAATGGAAGGGTCACCTGTCACACAGGCTCCTGGGGGCCCCTGCAGAGTCGCAGGACCAGAAGGTCAATGTGGCCTTGGGGCCCCTCGAGACCCCCTCCATATCTGCCTTCCAAGAGGGCAAGTGTGCGCCTCAGGGTCCTCACAACCTGGAGTATCGAGTCCTCCCCACCCAGCCTCTCCTCCTTGGACTCCCCACACCCTGAGCACCTGGGATGGAGGGGTGTCCATGGAGACAGGGCACCTAGCCCAGTGCTAGGGACACCAGTTTGCTCCCAGAGCTTCCTTGTCCTGAGAGGTCACCTCCAACTTCCATGGACAAAGGGCTCAGGCTTTGCCTTTCAATTATTTAATTTTATTGAGTCTGAAGCTTCATATTCATAGAAAATTCACCTTTTTGTTGCAACGTTTGAGGATAATTAGAAAGCATAAAACCAAATGAATGAATCATCATAATATTTTAAATTAAATATCACCAGGTCTGGATACATGAGAGGATTTTCATTATTCAGGGGCACAAATGGGCAGAGATTTCAATTATATCTAACAACATTTTCTACTTTCAATGTTAAGAAGTGCCACGGAAATAAAAACGGAATTTACCATATTAATAACAATTTTGAGAATTACAATGAAATTCATTGTAACCAGTAGAATTTTTGATAATAGTTAGCTAAAAGTATGAAAAAAAATTAAACTTCTTGGTAACAAAACCTAACCATGGTGGAGGAAATGTATCTATTTCCATCATGAGAGGAGGAAAATTTTATTTAAAAAACAAATATTGAAAATACACAGCCACACAAAATTGGTACACAAGTGTTCGTAGCAGCATTACCCATAATTGCCAAAATATGTAAACCACTTAAATTTTCATCACCTGATATGTGGATAAGCAAAAGAACGTATATTCCTACAGTGAATATTCTTAGCACTAAAAGAATTAAATACTGACATCTACTATAATGTGGATGAAACTTGAAAACATGGTGCTAAGTGAAAAAGAACCACACTTGCAAGACCACCTTCTGCAAAATTCATTTCTATGAAATATCAAGAGTAGGAAAATCCAGAGAGGCAGAAGCACACTGAGGCCTGTTGGGAAAGAGGCAGGAGGAATTTGGGATGAGAACATGGGGCAATGATTTCTTCATGGACTGCTGAAAAGGTTCTAAATTTAGACTCTGCTCCTGGTTGCAGGGCTTTGAAAATTCATAAAGAAAACTTTAATTTTTTTCATTTGAATCAGGTGAAGTGTAGGATACGTGAATTATTTTCAATGAAGCCTAACACCACAAATAGAGCTCTAGAAATTTCAATCACTTTATCTGGTTCTTAGTAAAGCCCCAATCCAGTCATACCTCCCCGTGCATGTCCAAAACTGTGAGGCCATCCTCAGTTAATGGCACAGTCTCTGTGCATTTTGGTCCTCAATATTTTGTTTGTTTCCCTATTAGCAAGAGTTCTCTTGGAGAAAATGCTACCAGGACTGGGCTTCGTTGGAGTCTTGCCTGCCCACTGTGTTTCTTCTGCTCTGTGCCCAGCTTAGTAGTGGGCCACTCTACGCACTCTTTATGCACCAAGATATGGTAGATTCCATGGAGGACAGACCTGAATGCAGCGCCCCAGCACACCAAGGGAGGCGCTTCCATGTTCCCCTGAAGACTAACCCTGCTGTTTTCAAACTCATCCAGGGTTGAGAATCACTTGGTTCTGTGCTTTACGAGGAAATTAAAGTGCTTTGTTTGTGATGGTAATAGCAGCCTGCACTTACGCAGCTCTTGAACCATAGGCAGTTGCACAACTACTAATTTCCTTCTCAAAGTAACGCTATTAGCTTGATTCCTTTATAATGCTTGGTTAAGTAGAGATAATGTGGCTTAATTTTGAAAATTTAAATATTAATTGTAATTGGCCTATTAACTGAGTGAAAATATTTTAAATTAAAAATCGCTTTTGTAAAAGGCTGCTTGTTAACCTGGTTAAATCTGGAATCCCAGTGTTATCAATAAAATTTCTCTTGGGGGACAGCCGATGGCATGGGTTCAGCCCATAAATGTTGACTTTCATCGCTTAAAACGACCCCTGTATTCATCCAGTCCAATAAGGACGTGTGTCTGCTCTTGCCACTTGGTTGACCCTTCCTCCTGCGGTCCCTTCTTTACCCTGCTGCTGATCCTGGCTGTGTCTCCGCCCATGGTGGCCACTGTGTGGGCTGCGTTTCTCCACCTTTCTTCCAATTAACCTGCTTTAATTTTGTCGTTTGCTTCATTTCTGGCACTCGCACCTGACTCTTTAGTGCAATTTGTATCGCTCTTGCCAAGAGCAAGATCTGGCCATCCTTCTTGTCCTCCTTTTCCCCTGGGTCCCACATCTGTAGGTGGGGGCGGGGCTGTCTCATGACACCTTCCTGCAGCAGGGGGACCCTGGGAGTCTGGCCCCAGTCAGGTTTCAGCTCCAAGTGAGGTCCCAGCTTGGTTGTGAAAAGAGGTTAAAAGATGGTTGTCCTGGGGCGGGAGTGTGGCTCAGTGGTGGAGTCCTCGCCTAGCCTGCAGGTGGCCCTGGGCTCCGTCCCCCGAAAAACACCACAGCAGCCACAGACGGGGAGTCAATGTGGAGATGGAGGACAGAGGGTGTCTGAGCGAGGAGAAGGAGGTGATAAATGTCAAGGAATTGAAACAAAAACTGATACAATATCTATTTTTTTTTACACATATTGATGGTTTGGGGAGGAAGTGACAGAGGCATCGAAAGGTAATCAAATGAAGAATGGAAACTCAAGATACTGGTGTACAGAGCCCCCGTTATGAAATCATACTGCATACATAATTTTACCAGCTTACTGGTTATTTAGTCAGTGTAGGATTGTGCTAGGAGTGGGAGAAAAAGAAGTTTGGGCTTGTGACTGTGTGTCTCAGAAAAGAAGAAGAAAGCAAAATTCTAATTTTTTTTTTAGAATAAAGATTTAGTAGAAAATCTCTGCCATGGAAAAAGAAAATGGACTTAGAAGCAAACAAGCAGAGCCGCAAGAAGAGAAGCCCTGTGTCTCTGGGGACTCTGTCTTGCAGGTGGACTGGGGACTCCAGTCTTAGCAGCATTTGACTCACGCATTGCAATAAAAAAATCATTTATTAACATGAAATATTGAGGGTTTATGCGAAGCTGTTGGCCTATGTGGGGCTTTTATCTCTGTTGGATAGAAACTCCGCACCCATGGCTGACTTCAGAGTCAGGATCCCCTCTTGAGAGCAGGAACTCTGGCAATTTTTTAACTAAATTCAAATCCCCCAGCAGAGACATGTGACCCAATAATTCTGTGTTGACTGGGAAGTGGGACAGTCAATTCAGAGCTGGCCTCCTGCAACAAATCGAAGGCTCGGTGACACTGGACAGAACAGACTGCAAGCCCATCCTGACGAGGCTTCTGTTGCAGATGGGAGAGGCAGAAAACCAACCAAATGCCCAAGGTGAGTCGAGGGCACCATGTCTCTGAAGCAGGTGAGCACCAGGGAAACGATGGAGCAAGGTGAGAGGAGTCCGAGTGGCCAGTGGGCAGTAGATAAAGTCTGACCAACGTCAGGTGAGATAGAACCTCCATGTGTTAGAAAATTATCTCTAGGAATTAGATTTTGCTCATTCTGTCCTTTTCCTGTCCACCTTCCTCTCTAAAGGGCAAGCTGCAAGACGTCAGCTGCTGGTCCAGGGGGCTCCCAAGGAGCAGGCCCCTGTCTCACGTCCGGCTCTCCTGCAGGATGTCCTGCAGGCCCGGGGGAAACTTGGCTGTATGCAAAGACACAGATGGATTCAGAAATCCTTGGTTTGCAGAGCAGACTTTTGCCAGGTCTTGCTTAACATCCTCAGGACTCACCTTTCAGGAATTTTCATTAGATGTGGCCACATCCTGTCTGAGGGTATGAACTACCCCACAGTGTTTATTAGCCAGGCACACACACGCGCACACACATGTACGTACACACACACACACACACACACACACACACTCCTCAGGAAATGTGTTCTCAGATTTCCTTTCCCTGATCATGGTGCCTATTCTCCTATCACTTTTCATGATCCAACTAACAGTACTTACGGGTTTTGAAACTGTGAATCTCCTATAATCTCCTATGTGACACGTGCACATTAACAGCACCCTAGAGTTCCCATTTTCCTCTCTGTGCATCTTGAGGGAGCACCCCTCAACTCACCAATTCCCGCTTGATATTTTCAACTCAGAAGATCTGAGCGCCCTCTGCAGGAGTTTAACAGTTTTGTGGCAAACCCCTCCTCCAGAGCATTTATTCCAGAATACTAAACAGCACTAATCTAGAGGCATGTCTGTTTCAATCCATTATTCAGAAGCATTCCCATGCTTCCTGCTGAAGAAACCAAGTGTTTCCTGCAGACAAAACGTGGATCCTGGGCCCGAGATGGTTGATGGATTCAGCATGTTTGGGTATCAATCATTGTCAGAGCATTTTTAAAATAAGATCTACATTATTGGCTAGGCTCACTCTATATATTGTGTGCACTTTTTCTAGAATAAATGAATGCTTTGTGTATAATATTTGATAATAGCAAACAGCACTTCATTAATGTCTCATCATAGGAGTTGCCATCTGTCCCATCAATCAGCATGGTGGGAGGGCCCCTGCAGGTACAGCTGTGGAGCCTTGTCTGGGGGTGACATGCCAGCAGTCTGGAAATGCAGCACCATGGGGTCGCACCTGATCACCCTTCTCTGGGGCAGGACCGATTTCCAGAATCTTCTTTGTTGGGCTACTTTTTCACACCTTCCCCTGAGGTGGTGAGCCACGTGTGACTCCAAGCTGCTGCGTGGTGCTTGCAGGGACTGAGACTTGTTTGCACAGCACTGTGCTCGGCAGAGACTGGACGGCTTCATTCACTCATCGGGACAGCATGACAGATTGCAGTGAGTCCCACTTGACACTCGGGGACCTGGAGATTCAGGGAAATGGAAGTGTGTCTCAGGCTCGCAGAGTGAACCTTGGAGCTGGGACTGGACCCAAATGCACCTGCTGCAGCAGCATCTACTCTGCCTCTCACACCACCATCCCCTGCCTCCATCAGTCCTGTAGGTCCCAAGGGTCTGCAAAATCCACAGCATGGGCAGGTAAGAGAACAGGCTGTGGGGCCCTATGGCTGCCAGTGTCCAGCTTGGTCACATCAAAAATGTCACTTATCTTCTCCAATCACCAGTTTACTATCTGGAAAATAACAGAAATTAGAGTTATATATTTTTTAAAAACCCTGGTTACTTACTTAATAGTTCCCTTATGTAAGTATATGTTATGTCAGACATGTTCAAGGAATTGAAGACGTCTTAATATGCATTTAAAATATACAAACATACGCTCAAAAAGCTGTGATAAAATTCCAAAGGTAAAGACTTCCCAATCATAAATCCCACAGCTGTTTCCAGTGGCCTCAGCTCCTGCCCCCAGCTCAGCTCCATGGTTAGCCAAAGCCCTTAAACCTTAGCGTGCATCTAACAGGACTTCCTCAGGACTGCTCCAGTTCCTGTCCTCAGCAGCCACGCAACCCTCTGCCCTGTGTGGTGGGCCCGGGGAGAGTAGGTGACACGGGCTCAAGGCCGAGTCTGGGTAACATGTGTGACTCACCCAGTGTGCCTAGTGTCCCAGATTCTCAGAGCGCCTGCATTTCTAATGTCCACTATGAGCACCATTTTTTTTTTAATTGGTACATAAAAATTATAACAGAATAGTGGGTTTCAGAGTGGAATGATAATTGTATTTTAAAGCCATTTAAAGAAAGGAGAACACTCTTCTACTACCTGGTGTTTATTGGGGGAGTCATTCTATTCGGAAAAAGACCACATCAGTACACAGAGATGTCTGAGACCCACTGGCCCTGCGAGGCGCGCCTGCACCCAGCAGGGGTGCGGAGGTGCCCAGGAGTGTGCAGCAGCGCCCGCGCACTGCCGGGCCCTCCCGCGCAACGCCTGTTGTCTGAGCCTCTGGTTCAGGCAGTGGGTAACTCCCAGAGGGATGCCTCCTACCCAGAGATCAGAATGGTATTTGAAACTTGATGCCCAGCTCCGACCGTCCTCACGGTGTTTGAGGACTGTCGCAGGAGCAGGGGACATGCCCCTGGACTTTGCCCACCTGTCCCTACTCACTTAGAGGATGCTCGCGGATGGGGCGTGGGCCCTTGTGAGTCTGGAAGCCCTTCCTGGGCTTTCTCTGTAACGTTGAGAGGTGACAAAGTCCAAAGGGACTCATGGGGACTTCCTAACTGTGGTATTAAAAATCAGTGAAGGCCACTGATATTTACCCAAAAATGAAGACTCTAGTGTCAGCCACACATTTATGTGCAGAATCACCGAATCCTGGCTGCTACATTTTTCTCGTTTCTCTGGATTTGGTCTATTTCATGCTTTACCACCTTGGCTGCTGATGAAATCAGGAGCTTTCAAGAGTACTTGTGTCCAGGACCTACCCTCAGAAACGATGCCCAGGAATTGTGAAAGAGGCCAGCCTTCCACATCTGACACAAGACAAAGTTCCCGGTGAAGTCTTCCCAGGTGATTCAGAGGTGCAGCCAGGGAGGAGAATCAAACTGCTGTGATATTAGCAATGCAACATTTTCTCTATGGATTAGCATATTCGTCAGGGAAGCTTCAAGCCCTATCTAGCTCGGGAGGATTTCTCCTGTGATCAAGTGTGAGATTAGAGAAGTCCTTCTGAAGTAGACAGACAAACTGGAGGTCACTGTGCAGGGCCATTAATTATATCCATCAGCTTGCACCCTGCGTGAGCTATGGAAAGTGATTTTATTTGGGCAAGTTTTCATGTCCTTCTCAGTTGAGATTCAGGGGTTTGTACTATTGATCGTATGGTTGAATGGTTGTAAGATTCTTCCATGGTACAAGATATAATTTATGCCTGTATTAAATGCAACTATGAGTCCCTAGTGTCATAGTTACATAGTTTCAAGGGAGAAGAGGGACCAGGCAGTAGGAGGTCTGTTATTTCTAATATGCACTATACCTGTTTTGGTGTTCTGACATCATATAGGGGGACTGATGTAAAGAAACTAAGATGCTGTCATGATTTAGGAAAAAGTACTAACTCAGTGTGTGATGTGTTCTGAAATACATGTATGTAATGAAATGATTATTGCTAAGATCTGTTTTGGCAAGAGCCATCAAAATCAAATCTCTCGGCAAGTTTATAGTACACAATACAGCATTATTAGCTATAGTCTCCATGCTCTAATCAGCTCTCTAGACACCTCAACCGTGTAACTGAAACTTTGTATCCTTTGGCACACCTTTCCCTGCTTTCCCCTCCTCCCATCTCTGAAAACTGCCCTTCTACTCTCTGCTTCTGTGTATTCAACTTTCTAAGGTTCCCCGCACCAGTGAGATCCTGCAACCTTGCTCTGGGTCTGGCTCATGTCACTTAGCATAATGTCCATGTCATTACTAGAGACAGGATTCCCTTTTCATGGCTGAATAATATTCATTGCATATCTAGACACCATAGTTTCTTTATCCCAATGGACATTTAGGCTGATTCCACATCTTGGCTGTTCTGAATAATGTTGCAACCCCTGTGAGAGAGTGCAGAGAGCTCCTCAACACACTGACTTCATTTCTTTGGATAATTACCCAGAAGAGAGATGGCTGGGTCAAATAGGAGATCTGCTTTTAGTTTTTGGAGTAAGCACCATGCTGATTTCCATAATGAGGACTTTCCCATGAAGAGTAGATTCCCCTTCCTCCAGTTCTGTTCCAACACCTACGGTTCCCTGGCTTTTTAATGGCAGTCATGCTAGCAGGGGTGGGATGACATCCCATTGGGTTTTTATTTGTCTTTCTCTGATATTAATGATGTGGAGGATATTTGCATCCATTTAATAATATTGATGTGTTGACAAGTTTGCAGGGGGTGTAATTGATGCCTTTGGCTTCATGAGAGCTGGGAGCTCTGCCTCACCCTCTTACCCACCAACAGCTTACTCAGTGTGAGCGACCACCTGAATTTAAATAGAAGTGACTGTCTACAACCACTTCACAGTCCTGTTAGCACTGCTGGTCACCCCCACACTGCAAATCCCTCACCTGGATGCTTCAGAGTTGCATACAGTTCTTCCCGTGCACACGACTGTGCTCATTGCACACTTGACTTGGGAGATGAGATGCCAGAGATGGAGAGGCTGCCCCAAGCAGCATTCTGGGTTTGTCTAGTTAAAGAAAAAACAGTTACACCTCCCCATCTTCCCTTAGTTTATCCTTCCATGTTTCACTCGTTGTAAAAGAGCCTCCACCACGTGATTTAAAATCAACAGAGAAGCATTGCTGCTCATGGACATCATTCAGACGCTGGTCTAAGAAAAGTGTTGAAATTCAATAAAAAAAAATAAAATTATTTTCTGTATGTTGAAAAAAAAAAAAAGAAAAGAAAAGTGTTGAACTTGGTGCAAAAACGGTTCTCACTCCGAGATAGGACAGACGAAGAGAAGCCTTCAGTCGAACCTGGTGACAGCAGCCTCATAGTCAGCCCTTTCATGCCTGTGTGTACAAAGCAGACTCCATGAGATGGACACGGGAGGGGCTATTCCTCAGCTGGGCTAAGCCCACTGATGGGCACTGCATATTCCTCATGCCCAGGTGGGCATCGTCCTCTCCCGTGGGCCACATCTGCTTGGACTGACTCCAGCAGAGGTGGGAAGCCAAGGAGAGTTTTGCACATGGATTGCCTGGGCTGGTGATGCTTGCAAAGCAGGAATCGGGCTGGGACTGGTTTTGGATTGGTGGACACAGGGAAGCCCAGGCCTTCAATGGAGTCTCAAGGAGGAAAACGTAAATCATGATGAGGAAGCTGTTTTAGTCTGTTTATAACTTTCACTCCTGAAGCATGTATTCTCTACAGCAAACTGAAAAATTGTGCTTGTTCTGAACATTATTTAATAAAGGAACAAGAAAATATTCCCAGGAGCCACATTGTTCACCTCCACACAGGACATGGGGCCCGTGCTGGTTCTCCAGGATTGTAATACTGGCCGTCTCTGATTAGGGAGTGGTGGCACAACCAGAATTTCTCCCCGTGAGGGTTTCTCTCTCCCTCTGTGTCAAACTGTGGTGGACCATGAATATAGACAGCCCCTGCCTGAAAGAACGAACAAGGCTTGTTGTCGGAGAAAATGCCCATTTATTGAGGAACAGCTCTGAATATTTATAGAGCCAGGGGTGGTTTGACAGTTATGACAGTTTAATGGTTGAACGGTTTGACAGTTGGCATGGGGTGCTTTCTGATTGGTGGGTAAGGATCATGTGAGTCAGCAGGAGTAGTCTGATTGGTGGGTAAGGATCATGTGAGCCAGCAAGGCTCACCATTGCACGGCTCTTCTTGGGGGATGAAGAAGACTCCCAAAACTGCCCACACAGGTAGGGGGAGAGGATTTGATGAAACAAGTCCAGTTCTTCCTGGGACTTGATTCTTCAGCAGAGGATATGAGAGTAAAACAGGGCCACAGGTGGCTTTCCCTCTCAGACACCTGGAGATGCATTCCTTCCAACAAACCAAAGCCTGTTGCCTTGTGCACTGGGCTCTCGAGTCCTCTCTGACACTGACCTTCCACCCTCTGTGCATTCTCCTGCCATTTAAATATTTTTAGTTGCTGTTTAAAGGAGTCACAGTTTGCTTCTACTAGATTCAACCAAAAGTGATTAGCTAAAGCGTATAACCATTATTATAAAAACACACCTGCCAGAGAAGGTTATTTGAAGCCTTAGAGGGATGGGGCAGGAATGGGTGTCCACAGAAACAAGGCCCATGGCCAGATACCCTGGCTGCTCTGGTGAGAGATGGGACGGGAGACACAGAATTGCTGCAGGAGACAGGAATCTTTTTTGCCGACGAATTGGAACAGCAACCAGAGTGACTGATGTCCCAGGGGCCAACCCATAAGTCATTTAAAGATAGAAGAACCCTCAGCTGGGTATAGCACTGTCTCAAAGTTATGTACAGCACCACACTGGACCATGGACCATGGGGCCACCCAGGTAACCATCGTGCCCCAGGGCAGATATATAGAGAGATGTCCATGAGAGGGTTCTGAACACATGGCTGACTCCCGTGGTAGCAGGCCACACTGTGCATATAACTGGCTCTCCAGAATCCTAAGCCTTCAGGATTGCATGTTATTTGTTCATCTTGAGAAACACAGTTTGTAAAATCAAGGAACTGAGCACAGCCTGGAAACTGTGTGGTACTTGGGATGAGAGTGAGAACTGTAACTGGGAAATATCTGTGTTTGTCTCTTGCTCTTCCTAATGATCCCTGGTCTGCACACCTATTTGCCAGTGGTGTTTCTGATGCTGGTATATTAGGCAGAGTTGCATCACATCAACAAAGTACACAGGTACTGCACCCATTTCCAATAAAACAAAGAGAAATAGAAACATCTGGGAGGCAGATCAGGGGCCTGGCACCTGCTCAACCTTGGGAAAAACAGCCATCCAAAGCCTCTGGGTGCAAGCAAAACTGTGTCCAAATGGTTTTTAAAACATGAAAAATAAACTTGACTTAAACTTAGAAGATGTGTCGTGCTCCCAAAGGCTGCTGAGTTAGTTCTGGGGCTGCAGGTGACAGATTTTAAGAGGAACCTCCCTTTGCCTCACAGGGTCTTCTCCAGCCACAGAGCCCCCTCTACAGATCAGTTCCAGAAGGCTTCATCCATCCTGCAAAAGCAGCTGCTACAAATGAACTTAAGAGTCCCCATTCCTGTACTTTTTGACTTTCAGAGGAGAAAGCAAAAGTGTGGCCGTTTCCAACGCAGCCCCTCTCAGGAGTGGAATCAGTTACAGTGTATTTAGCAAGTGAAGAATCCAGGGATCAGATCCCTGCCAATGACTGTCCTATGTGCCTCATGTAGAGACCCTGTGAAGAGCCACAGCCCATGTGCCAGGTGCTCAGACCAATGCAGGGATTGTGCTGGGACGACAGGGTAGCATTGGATAGCTGGGTGAGGGGCCAGGATAGGACAAAGATACTGACACTTGAAGGAGCTGAAATAAGCCATAGAGGACAGGGGAACTCACATAAAAATGATGGGGACACCTGGTGCAGAGTGGGGAGCTGGGAGGTCAAAGGGTCCTAACAGCTTATGTTCCCTAAATATTGGCACAAGCCTTGCCATCCTGAGGACGCCTCTGCCTGAGGAGCTGGTACCACAGCCTGCACATTAGCTTACATGAACTGAATGCATGTCTTTGGGTCAGAAGCGAGAGCTGACTTCCTTTTACTCCTTTCCCACAGTCCTCTCGTGTCCAATGAGGAAAGAGACACAGACTTTAAATCTGGACTTGCAGTTCCTCGGCATCACGATCTTGACGGTGTCAGGAGACTTACATGCTCCCTGGAACAATTTTTACTGTAACTGACTTTTGCTCAGCTCTGGGTTTTGAACAGGAGGATCTTAATTAAAAGCAACACCACTCTCCTCTTAACAGTCCTAATTTACAGACAAAAAAAATAGGGCCAGGTTTTTTGTTGTTGCTTTGCATACAAAAAGTCTAGCTCCTTATACTGAGGACACAGTGAAATCAGGAAGTCACAGTCTGAAATCCCTAAAGAACACACAGCCCAGGACCTGGCGCACGAGGGTCTGCTAGGCCAGTCAGTGACCGAGGCTGGATGTTGCAACAGCAGACCTGCTGGGCCACCTAGTATCCATGTCCAGAAGCAGTCCAGCTGCAAGCCCTCACCTGAAGAATGGAGCCAGATCAAACCCAGCATCCGGAGCTATCCAGCTATGAGCAGAAACTTCCGGGTACAGAGGAAGTATGGGCTACATCTCCAGGTGTGGTCAGAACAGCCCAGATGTGACATAGAACACCAAGTTAACAAACCCACTTCTTCACTGAATAAATGACTTGGGGGGAGTGGCATTTCCCAGTTCTCAAGACCCTGGACTTGTCAACTAAATGCAGTGGGGGTTCTTCCTTTTTTCTTCATTCAATTCAAACAAAATGGCTATAATAAAATCCATTTTGAGAGCCTCAGCAAATTTAGCACTGGCTGAATATTAGATAATATTAAGTAATTATCATTAATGCTTTAGAGCCCATAATTGTACCACAGTTATGCCAAAAAGTCATTATTCCTTAGATTGATATGCTAAGACATCTGTTATTCAAAATAGAATAGTGTCTGCAATTTGCTGTCCAATACATGAGAAAAAAAAAGGGGTGAGACTTTGGATGAGGTTTTACTCCAGAATGGATCACTGGTTAAGAAATATGTCCTTGGGGGTTATTATACTTTCATCACAACTTTTGTTACTTCAACAACACAAAATTTCAAAATTTCCAAAAGGGAACAAAAAAGCATTTCCACTCTTATCTGGGTTTATTTGTCCACCCAGGAGCTGGAGGATGGTGTCAGGGTTCCCCTACCTGCACTGTACCAGATGGCTGGGGACTGCTCATATCTGAGGACTGTGTGGCTCTCGCTGTGACCCAGCCTGTCCCAAAGCACCACGGGGGCAGGAGATCAAAGACTCTCACCTCGTGTTTCCACCACACATGGCGTTTCTCAGCTCCCCCCACGCCTGAATTTGGAAGTCTTCTCTTCCCCAGAAAAAAACCTTAATATCTGGGCTAATTTGTCTTAAAATACAATATTTTAAATCAAGTCAGTAACCTTCCACCAATGTCCTTTTTAAATTGCTTTGAAGGCAAACTCTACTAAGGAAAACTTCAACAACATCTAAATTTTCATTGCTGGAGAATGGAAGGAAGCATTCTAAAGTGATGGAGGGAAGGCAGCTGTGGGGCGTGGCCTGCAGGGCCACAGAAAAGCCACACCTACATCCGGGTCCACCATGCCCCCACTGTACAAATCCCCTTGTCCACCAAGGAGCTGGGCATGCAGGACCCCGCACCACTGCTCCCAATCAAGGGCCCCCCTCACCTTGCCAGGTTGCCCCTCTGAATCTGGCTGCCTCTGAGCAGTCCCCTGGGTCACACTGCGAGTGTCTTTAAGCTCCAAGGCCCTGCTGTCACCTTGAAATCCTGGGTTCCTTCTGCCCTGGCCAGTCTGCAGGGCTTCAGCTTTTCTTGCTGGGAAATAAACCTAATTGATATATTTTTCAGATAGCTGCTTCAGTCCTGCAGGAACCCCAGGAACTAAATTAAAAACTATGTTTCACATTTTGGATGAGAAGTTAGTTGCCTCTGTATTAAAATTAATGAGAGCGGCTGCCCAAGCAATGAGCTCCAATTTCTTCCAGGCCACCAGACTATTCTGTCCAGAGTGCCGAGGGACGAAATGCGATTGCAGTCAATGACAATGTTTTAAACTTTAATAACGTTTTGTTTGAAAACGAATAATACAGGTCCTATATGATCTGAATCTTTACTTCACATTACTTTCTTCATTTTGGAGATTATTGTGATATAATAGCCACGCAGGCACAGCACTCACCATCCCCCAGCCTTCCGGTAAGGGCCTGACCATCCTGCGTGCAGCTCACTCTCTGAGCAGCCCTCCGAGTCAGGTGCTGCAACCTTCCCGGGCCTACAGAGGAGGGGACCCAGGCAAGGGCATGTTAAGTCCCCTACCCAAAGTCCACAGTTCATGAGGGGCACAGCCTGGATGCAGACTGAGGCAGGTCAGCTGATCCTAGGTTTGAAGCTACAGAAGTTGCTCCCAGCTGGCTGCGGGGTGGAGCAGGTTGCAGCACAACCAGCTGAGAGCTCTGTCTAGGCGCAGATGTGCAGAGTAAGGACTGTGAGGCCAGCTGCATCTCTCCAGCCTTGGGATGGGAGTGGGGACAGTGATGTTGGCCATGGCCTTGGCAGTGCTCATCTGTGGAATGGAATGCCCCGACCTGGTAAGGTCATTGTTAGAAGCATTAAATGTAAGGTGACCATATGTCCCAGTTTACTCAGATTGAGGGATGTGGGACTCTCAGTGTTTAAGCCTGGAGAGTTGGGGACATCCAGGATCTGGGGTCACCTTCCCAGAATGAGCTGACACCTCAGGGTGAGTGTGCACTTCTCCTGCCCTGGTGGAGGAGGCAGGCAGTGGCACGGGCTCTGCTCCTGTTTCACACGCTCCCATGTGACTTTAAAAACCCTCATGTACCTGATGAATCTTCAGAGCAGGAGCAGTGGGCACTTTTGAAGATCAGAGGAATGTCCCTGACTATGTAATGACTGACTATGTAAAACCAGAGACCACTTTATCAATCTCAGGGGGTAAGAATGGTAACAAAAGCCAGAAAGTGATACTGTGACAGGGACTCCATCCTGTCCCATAACCTGTACCATCAGCGGGGTTGAGAAGGAGGCCAGCGACATTACTACTGGGCAGCCCATAGAGACCGCAGGAACCAGGCTCACAGTGAGTCCACTTAGGAGGAGCAGACCCCGAGCACAGGCTGGGCACATGGGGGAGCCTGGATGGGCGGCTCGGCTCTGTGATGGCCGCAGCTCTCTCAAACGCAGGAGAGGGTGGGCATCCCATGCTGGAGGAAGAGGGAGACGGTCTCCATTTAGCCTCTTCTGACCTGCAGAGCATCCTGGTGTGTCTCCGATTTTGAACCACCCGTGGGGAAAGGGCATTCCTAAAAAGTGGTGGAGCTGTTGCTCACTTGTTTCCTGTCCTGGGGTTAAAATGCCCAGAGTTCAAGGCCAAGATTTTCCCCTGCTAAAGCCACGAAAGTGAGATTCTGGCAGAGAGCTATTTTCTCCCATTTGGAAAATTCCACTGATGCAGAAGCCTCTTTGGAACAGCCCTGGAAGAAATGCATGGTCCTCCGCCCTGGTTCCCTCTGCCTCCTGCACATCCACCTCTGGCAATCTGGGGGTTGCACAAGCAAAGATTTGCAGGGACCAGGCAGGCAGCCAAGAGAATGATGGGGTGCATCAGAACCAGGAAAGGGAGCAGCCCGGTTGCAGTGTAACCCAGTCCTGAGTTCCTCAGCCCAGTCCTGTCCAGTGGCTGCACATCTTTCTTGGGATAAAGGTGGAAGTTCCTACAAGAGCCCATGATCTCTCTTACCCTCTATGCTCAGGACTTTTGTCCCTCTCTATTCCTGCTCCTGTTCCTGTGCTCTAGTGAGGCTGTCCTTTGGACTCTGCTTGGTAGATACCAGGCATGTTCCAGCCTCAGGACCTTTGAACACACTGTACCCTTTGTGTTTCTCCCCTCAGAGACCCATAAGCTGAAGCCCTCACCTCCTAAAGATCCCGACTGCAGTGTCAGGGTCCCAGTGAGATTTCCCCTGGCTCTCCTGTATAAAACTCCATCCCTTCCTTCACACCCTGCTCCTCTTCCTGCTCTCTGGTTTTATTCTTAGCCCTTGTGGCTGACATAGGGTATATTTGGTCATTAATTGGCTTTCACTTCCTCTTAAAAACGTAAGCTCCATGAGGGCTTCCTGTCTGCTGCCATTATCATCATCATTTTGTTTACATAAAAATCATCTCAGTTTCCAGAGTGTGCACTTGGCAGTAGGGGGTACTTGGAAACACTTGTGGGATAATACATGGATTTATAGAGGAACACAGAGCCCTACACAAACGCACCTCTTCTTACAGGTGTGCTTGCTGTGAGCGGGCAGATGAAGCATGCAGGTGGGCGAGGGTGTCTCAAGGGCCCCACCTTGCCAAGTTTCCATCCCTGTTGCATGAGTCAATAGCTACGTGATTGGCAGAGGTGGCCCTCCTGTGCTTTGTTCTCAATAGACACAGCTGGGAAGGGGACAGGAAGACAGTCCATGGGGATGGAGAATCCAGTCTAAGCTTTTCAGAGGTTCACTCTGTGCCTGGATTCAACAGAGAGAGGCTGGGACCGCTCCTGAACTAATCCCAGTGGCTGCATGGTACCTGTAGACCCACAGGCACAGATGGATGGTTTTGTTGGGCTCATTTTGAATTCAAAAAGAAATCATTTTAACCCTCAGGATATTTCAAAGAAAAGCAGAGATCTCCAGCTTCTTGGAACATCAGAAATCTGCCAGCCGAGTCCCTGTGTTTTTACAGAAAAAAAAAAAAAAAAAGAGTTTGCCCATCTCTTTCCCTTTTCATTTCCTACAGAATCCATGGAGGCCTGGTTCTGGGTTTCCCTGTCTGTAGGATTGGCAAATGGAAGTGAGAGAAATGAGGGTTGGTGGTCTGCAGTGGTCAGGGGAGGCTTCCTGGAGGAGGAGGAGGAAGAGGAGGACACTGAGCTGAACAGGTAGGGGCAACCCCTTCACAGGATCCAGTTGCAGGAGAGGAACAGACCACAGCTCAGGAGGGAACTGAAATCAGCTCTGCTTAAAATTTTTCTTATTTTCATCCCATTTTAAATTTGAAGCTGGCGTTGTTAAGAAACTATTAAAAGACCTCCATGATACACGTTGTGTGTGATGATCTTTATCCATTGGCTTTTCATTTTTTCCATGGACTTGATGATGGTGTTGTTTTTAAACAGGACCATTCCTTGAGCTTTGGAATTCCCTCTCAAGTATCTGCCAGTGTGAGACAAGATGCGGGATCCCCGTGTCAACCCTGTGTCCATGCCCTCCGGCCAGCGCTGGCAGGAAGGCTCCCACTGTGGGGAGTGACCTTTACTTCCCTCTGTGCTCCATGAGGAGCCCGGGCATGGCAGAGGGGGAGCTGGAAAGAGCCACTGGAGGATCTGCCTGCTGCCGGGTGATCTGCAGGGTTCAGAGAAGCTGGGATCTGCTCTGGTGAGAGGCCAGGGCAGGTGGGAGTGGCCCCTGAAGCACCTGCTTCACTCTCAGCTGGGACAGGAGCCAGAGGAAGACTGAGGCAGCCGCTGGCAGGGTGGCTGCTGTCACCCACGTCACCTGAAGAGGGGGATGTTTGGGATTTCTTGTCTGTGTTCAAACATGATTAGGAAGTTGATTTATTGTCTTGATCCATCTTGGTCACTTAGTGGCTTCTCTGGGGTCAGTGGTCTGTGAATATTCATATTAAATAAGACAGCACTGTGGCCCATTTGTGAAGTCAAAGGCCACATTTTTACTCTCATTTGGTTATTATGAGTGTGTGTGTGTGTGTGTGTGTGTGTATAATAAAATCCTGTCCTGCCCTCATGGCACTGACATTCAGTGAACAAAGACGAGCATTTGGCAAAACGTTATGTAAATACGGAAGGGTTTTATCTCGTGGTAAGTGTAGGGGAAAATTATTTCAACAGAAGTCTACGTATTAAAGACTTTGAATCTCCTGGGAGAGGGGAAGAGTGGAGTCAATGAGCCCAGAACACAGTGTTAGTACTTGAGAAATATCTAGGTCCATGAATATTTCATTCCTCTTTGCACATTGGAAAATGAAGCTGGTCTTACTTTAATGCTTACAATAAGCGAATCACTTATGAACTCTGGCGTAACAGCTGGTTTTCTGATCCTGACACATGTCTACACTGGAGTCCCAGGAGAAGTGGAAGCTGAGTCCAAGGACCCTCTGCTCATCACCCTGGGCACACCAATGGCATTGCCACATCTCAGCTTGGGTCATCTTGGCCTTGTGGCCATCAACTCAGAAACTTTTAGCAAACGCAAGTAGAAGAAATAGGTCACGGTCATGTGGAGGCTGTCTATCTTCATCTCATGCACAGAGTGGGGCACAGCAGAGACTGCCCATCACGTACCCACCCAGCACTGCTTCACCATGAGCCAACAATCCAGAAGGCACAGGGGACTCGTGGTGCCTGGCCATCTGGTCCTCTTAACCAGCGAGGGTGAGATGGGGTGCGCAGCTGCCCATCATCCCTTCTGATGCTCGCGGACCTCTCATGAGCTGGGCTTGTGGGTTTCAGGAGTGACCTTGCAATCAATTAGCAGTGAATATGTTATCCCAGCTGCTGCCGCCAAGCATGTCCCAGCTGTTGGTTCATGAAAGACATCTTGTTCTACTCAAATGTTGCCCTGGGGTTCCACAAGGGACCAAATCCATCATCAAAATGAATGAGGTTCTCTTTTCTTTTCCAAATAGGAAGTGGCACCAACGAGTGGACTCCCTCGCTGGCTCGTGAAAGTGGAGCTGTCCATGCTTGCTGGGCAATGACCACCACCGTCCGGCAGAGGGGACCCTGGGCTCCCCCAATGCTGGCTGTTGTCCTTGAGGCAGGTACAGGCCTGTCAGACACTTGTAAGTTAGGATGCAGCACTTGTCATAGGAGAAACCTGGTCCCTGGGCCAGGATCCGCCCTCTCCCTCCGTCACACCGAGCTGCACACAAACACTCCTGGTGGCCGAACCAAAGGCTACGGATGAGGCAAAAGAGCGATTCCTTCCAAAGAGAGGCACTGAGATGCTCTGGAACATTCTAAGCCTCTCCTTGTGCAAACAAACCCATTTCTTCTAGGATGCTCTTCCATCCCCTGAGGGGCCACTAGTTCACAGGGAAAAGAACTTGGGGACACTCACTAAGCAGTGTGGCCAGCCAGACATAGAGGCTGGCTTTCGTTATTTAGGGGTCTCCAGGAGGCAGCACAGGCTCTGATGTGGGGATAGCTGCAAGAGCCAGGAGAGGCCCAGAGCTGATGTCTGCAAGGCAGCTCCCTGCAGGTGGCTCTGGAAGAGCGACCACAGTTGTTGGGGTCTGAGCCATGTCACCCCACTGCTGCCTGGAAAGCAATGGTGGGAGGTGCAGGGTGCCTCTCCCTTCACGCCCAGCTCCGGCACTGCTACATGAGACCACCAAGCCACACGAGACCACCAAGCCACACGAGACCACCAAGCCTTCTGCCCCTGGTGACTGCAGCAAGCAGGGAGAGGAAGGGGTGAACTGAGCAGCAGAAGACTCTGCACCTGTGCTGGTTCTCAGACGGGAGAATGAGGCCCATCCCGGGGCCACACTCATCCAGAAGGAACCCACGGACATCACTGGGGATCAGTAGCCGTGTGGAAATCCAGTGGGCAACAGCCAGATAGGCAGAGATGAACTGCCCTGGTGTGGGGTCAGGCACCCACCTTTCCCGCCACGTGGAACTCTGGTGAAAGCTCATTCAGGAACAGCTGCAGATGGGCCATGCATATGCGTCAAACATACATGTGTTGAGTGTGTGTGTGTGTGTGTGTGTGTGTGTGTGTGGCATTTTATCAAAAGACACATCCAATCTTTTCCCCACCTTGCTTGCCTGCTCCCCTATGTTAGCCAGGCTTGAGCCCCAGTGGAGCAGTGTCGCCGAGGTTTTCTTTCCTAGTGTGAGGAGACAACCAGCTACTGTGCTCACACCCATGCCCACATGTGTGCGATTCACACACAGACATGTATTCATATGTACACATGCACACATGCACACACACAGAGTGGTTGCTTGAGTCTGTATTTCAAGGAAAGAAAGAGCAGAGCGGGTGTTGCAAGCTCGATAAAGCCATCAAGCCAGGTGGAAAGAGGTGTGGGTGGCTAAGGAGGTCACACCGCACCGTGAAGGCTGACCTCCCTCCTGGCCCTCAGGGGCCTGTCCCCTCATCCAATCCTGCTTCATCCAACAATGACCAGTGACCCAGGTGGTCTCCTCATCCCCAGGGCAGTGTCCTCACACTCTGGACACAAGTTCCACCGGAGCACTCCCCACCTTTGTCCTCAGGCCACTGGGCAAAACTGGCCCGTGCTCTGCAGCTAAGAGCTGCAGGTGTCCAGATCCTGGCCCTGCTGCCCCCCATGTCCAGCACCCTCCCAGAACCCAGCCTCAGTCTGCACCCCAGGCCTCTCAATCCCCCTCCCTCCCCTGAACTCATCCTGTGCAGTCCATCTCCTGGGCACCTGATGGCATTCCCAGGTGGCATGTGATTGTCACCACCGTCCTGCCTGAGGCTCTCTCCCTCCCCCACTGGTCCCTTCCTCCTCTGGCCAAAGTCATCTGGGAAAAGATGACCAACTGCCACCTCGTCATTTTCCAACTTGAAGCCACTTGTTCTCCCAGCTCCATCCCCAGCACAGGTCCTAGTTGGGGTAACAGAGCTGGGTAGAGAGTGTGTTTGAGAGGTGACTCCAGGAAGCTCACACAAGAATGACAAGAGGTTGTCCACAGAGACTCCCACTTGGAGTTCTTCAGGAAGCAAAGGACAATCAATGCATCAAGGACAGCTGGGCTCTTGTTTCTGTTAGTAAGTGAGGAGCTAGATTCACCGTGTCTGTGAATGAACGTTGACTATGACCTGTATTAGTCACAATATTAGTTAGAGAGACAACTTGTGTGTGTGTGTGTGTGTGTGTGTGTGTGTGTGTAAAGTATAAAAGAAATTATCAAAAAGCAGATTCAGCAGTGATTTCTGGAATGTGGAATAATTCTGTTTCTTTACATTTTTTTTAAAATAATGCACAAAGGCAACATATTTTAAGGACTTAAAGATTAAAAAGAGCATCAGCAAGACAACAGGACCCAGAGGAATGGTGTCTTCTGCAGTCTGGGAGGCTGCTCTGCTCTTTGCACCCCAGCTTCCATCCTTCACGTCTCTAAGGAGATCACACTAATGTCATTAGTGTAAATTAAGATGTCATCTTGTGTCTCATAAGACGCTTTCTTCTGTGACTAGCAGAAGACCTGACCACATGAGTTTAAATACATGAAGCCCATGGTTGTCGTGTAGCAAGCATTGCTGAAGTTGGTGGTCTGGGCGCTGGTTTAGAAGCTCAGTGCTATCCCAACCAAGAGCTTTTGTATCTCTGGGCTCTTTTCTCCTAGTCCCAAGATGGCTGCAGCAGTCCTAGCCATCACAGTTTTGTCCAAGATAGGAAAGAACAGGAGATGGTGCAATTGAAGAGCAGTCTTTTCCCTTAACTCCAGGTTCACCTCCACTTCTACTCCACTGGCTACGATGCAGCTGCACCATTAGAAGGGGGCCAGGAAGCAAGTGCCTAGAGGATATTCACGGAGTCATCCCACCGTGACTGACTGTCCCATCTTGCAAGCTCTGTTCCTGACACACAGCAAGTGACTTGTAATGCTGCTGGTCTTGTGGGTTTCCACAGGGGCTGCCTTTTCCTGCTCTTCAGAAAGTCTCCTGGAAACGTCCTGCTTCAGGAACAGGCTTCGGCCTCGCCCTCCCCAGGCCCCACCTGTTCCAAGGACCTGTCCCCATTCCCCAGTGCCTGATGTGGAACTGCCTGGTCACAGCCAGGCTGAGACAGCTCTCGCCAGATGAGCCTGCTTTCCTGGGCCTGTCTGGCAGCACCGCCTGCCAGGGTCACCTACATGGATTCAAATGGTCCCCAAGGGCTCCCCAGAGGGACAGTCTAGAAAAACTGCCCAAACCCAAGGACTAGCCTCTGAGGGACAGAAGCTCTGATGGCCCTGAGGACTTGGGCTGCCAGGACCCTCTGTGCCAATGGCTCTGAAGTCACCCAACCTCCACAGGGGGTTCTGGCAGCTCTGGCCCCAGACAGGACCCATGGCAGTGTGCTCTCTCTTGACCTGTGGACCTGTCCACCCAGGGGTCCTCCCCCTTGGCCGCCTGAGGGTCTGCAATGCTTGAGTGGAAAATGCAGAGGACGCACCTTGGCTTTTTTCCTCCAGTAGAAAAACAATCAAGGGGTCAGGAAATGGCAAAGGGGCTGGGAATCCAGGTTGGGCTCCTGGGTCCCCGAGGGCTGGTCACAGCAGGACTGTCACAGTGGAGGTGGGAGTGATTGTGATCCTAACTTCCCCAAGCGCCGCCATGTTCCTGGGATGGGCTGAGACCCTTGTGTCATTCAGTCATCTCCGCCACCTGCGAGGAGCTCAGAGGTCACCCCACTGACTGGGCAGGGCTGAGGGTCAGGAGGCCGCTCCGTGGCACACTGAGCAAGACGGAGCCCACCCCTCACTCCAGGGCTGCCCACCCCAGCCTCTAGGCCACCCTGAGACCACTCAGAGTGCCTGCTGCAAGCGCCCCCTGTACACAACCTCTAATTAAAGCCCATGGGAGGGCTGGGGATGTGGCTCATGCGGCCCAGGTTCGATCCTCAGCACCACATACCAACAAAGATGTTGTGTCCGCCGAGAACTAAAAAATAAATATTAAAAAAAAAATTCTCTCTCTCTCTCTCTCTCTCTCTCTCTCTCTCTCTCTCTCTCTCTCTCCCCCCTCTCTCACTCTCTCTTTAAAAAATAAAAAATAAAATAAAGCCCATGGGAACAGCTCCATGTGCCACATTCCCTGAAGGGGCCACTGAAACTCCTTATTAATTATTATCTAACTTAGTGCAGGACTTGGCCAAATGCTAGCTCTACGTTCCAACTCTTTCAACCTCAGAGAAATAACTCCAAAGCTCCAAAGCCTCCCTCCCATCTGGATTACCATCTGGAAATGCAGCCAAATCCTGTCCTGGGGCCCAGGGAGAAGGAAGCCAGGAAGCTGGTCTCTTGTTTATTCCTATAGCAGACTGAGGCAAATGTTCCTCCAAGATGGGTGGGTACCTGGGGGAGAGGAAAAGGGAGCCCTGGGAGGAAGAGGGATAAGAAGAGGAGGAGGAGGAGGAGGGAGGAGGAGTAGGAGAAGGGGAGGAGGAAGGGAGGAGAGAGCAGGAGGAAGGGGGGGAGGAGGGCTTCTGAATGAGGTGAGGAAGAACCAGGAGAGGACCCTGCAAGATTCGCCCAGGCAGAGTAAAGAATGGATGGGGAGGCTGAGGGGGTGGCTGGCCTCATGTCCTGCACAGGGATGAGGAGTCTGCAGTGGCTGGAGGACAGGGACAGAGGGAAGAGTGGGGGGTGGGAGTCAGGAGGAAGAGAGGCCGTGAGTCAGGTCCGACTGCAGTGGGTTTAGACCCCCAACTCACCTCCAGATGCTGCTGGGTCAGCTCCAGCACATGCCTGCTGTGCACCCCTCGCCATGTCTGAGGGGACCAGGCTGCCTCACCCCATCCCCTCTCCCCTGGACAGTCCCCACATCTCAGCCCCACCCCTGAGCAGTGGACATGCACACAAGACAGACCGTGCCACCCGCGCCCTGGGAAGCCTTCACAGCACCCGCTGCACTGGGAGGGAGCGGGAGCCCCATGCAGGCGCCCGTCAGCACATGAATGGACACAGAGAAGTGGCACAGAGACACACTTATGTCCTGTCATTAGCTGCAGGATGGAGGGACAGCAGGACGTTGCAGGGTGAGCTGAGCCAGACCTGGGTGGAGGCACTGAACACCTGCTTTCTCACGTGGAGACTGAAAATGCTGCTAGACTCCAGAATGGTGACAAGGAGAGGCTGGGAAGGGGAGGTAGGAGGCGGGCAGTTGAGCCCAGGTGACAGGGACAGTCAATGTATGTTGATCAAAATAAAATGAACATCAAGAGAGTTTTTGCCGCAGAGCCCAGAGGGGCCGTGAGAACCTTCCTGACGCCTCCAGCTCATGCTCCACCTCCCCCTGGGTCCCCTTGTCCCCCTCTGCAGTCACCCAGGGCTGCTCACTGGATCCCAGCCATACTTACATCCAGAGAGGGTTCTAGAGGTGAACCCCTGAGGGAGCTGTGCCTGGCTGGCCTCCTGGTCCAGGGGGAGAGCACACTGGGAGGAGAAGGATGTGACTTGTTATCTGAGGAGGGCACAGGCAGGCACAGGTAAACGGGTGGCAGCTGCCAGTGCATGGTGCACTAAGAACCACTGAGCTGTGACACTTATGGGCCATTCATCACTTCTGGCAGGGAGATGCGGTGTGGATGAAGAGGCAGGCGCCGGAGGGAGGGAAGAGGCTCCTATATCACCTGGGCTGTGACCTTTCTCCAGACACCGGGACAGACATTGCTGCCTCAGGTGACACGGAGGCTGCTCCTCAGCCCAGAGATGAATTCTAAGCAGACTGAAGAGTCATGCTTAATGGGACGAGTCTCCTCCATGCCCCACCCATAATATGAACTATAATATAAGGAGGAATATCTGCATGAAACGGGAATGAGCTCTTGAAATGACAGGCATCTGGACAGAGCATCAGGCTGAGCAAGGGACCTCACAGGAGGGAGCAGCACTGGGCGGGGACCCCAGCACTTCCCGGATGTGCAGGATCAGCTCCTCGCCTGCCCGACCTGGGTTGGCTCCTCACCTGCCCATCCTGAGCTCTGGGTTTTTTGGGGCAGAAGGGGACTAGACGTCCTGCACTGTGCTGACAGACTCCCTGACTCCTGCCTCCTGCCAGCCCCTCTCTAGGCCCAGAGCAAATGAACTCTAGGAGATACAGCCCTTGGCTCCACATGTGTCCTGCCACAGGGCCTTGGCAGGGAGGGTCTCTGTCTGGAACACTCTCCTCCTGGAAATCGAGGCCGGCCTTTTTACCTTTGTTGTTGTCCTGAATGCTGGGTCTCAGGGTGCTCACCAGCTTTCTGTTGCTGGGGCAACAGGCTAAGATAATCACACAAAGGAGCAAAGCTGTAATTGCCGCTCGGTGACGTGAGAGTTTTCAGTCTGCCCTCTCCTGGCCCCATCTCTCTGGGCTCGTGGTCAGGGCAGAGCGTGTGGCTAAGAGGCCACTCATCCCAGGGCATCTGAGAAGCAGGGACAGGAGGACAGGCCAGCACCCCCTTCAAGGGCATATACCAGTGACCTAACTGCCCGCACCAGTCCCACCTCTTTGGGGTCCCACTACACTCTAGGAGTGCCACACGCTGGGGATTCAACCTTGAACACACAGGGCTCAGGGGAACATTTATGATCCAAACATAACACTCAGTGCTAAGAACGACACAGTTGACATTATAACACTGTCACCACTTGCATCCTAATATTCTTTATTTTGCAGTTTATGTTTCTTGGTAGTTAGCAACTTTTATCATATTATCTTGAGGGAGGTGCAGAAGGGCATAGGCAGCCAGGGCAGGAGGGCCAGGGAGGAGGTCAGGGCAGGGCCAGGACAAAGGAGCACAGGGAGGGTCTTTTAATGAGGTCAACTTTCTGCTTGAGGAAAACACTGGTCTCATGGACACAGCAGGGACCCAATCCCACAACACTCTGTACTTTTGCTCCAAAGTGAGGGATTCAATAGAAAAACTAAAACAGACGTGAGGTCAGAGGGGGCATCAATCAATAATAGTGAGGAGCACTTGGTCTGGGGAGAGAGAAGGAGAGAAGAAAATTCCGAAGACCATGAAAAGAACAGGCCAAAACTCCCCCACTGGACTCCCAGCTCCAGGGCCCCTTCTCTTTGGAGAAGTCTGTCTCTATACGTCTGTCACCTTTGCAATAAACCAACTTCTTGCTTGCTATGTGTCCTGTTCAATTTTCAGTGAATAGAAGCAAGGAACCCAGCACCCCTAGATGGTAATAATCATCTCATCCAACACACACACACACACACACACACACACACACACACACACATATACACACACGTGCACAATTCCTGGAGAGTGGCCTTCACTATAGTTTAATTACAGATTTTCTAGGAAACAAAGAAAAACTTACTATTTGGTTTTTATTAAGAAATCTCTTCCTGGAGCTGAGATTGTAGCTCAGTGGTAGAGTACTTGCCTGGCATGTGTGAGGGCCTGGGTCCGATCCTCAGCACCACATAAAAATAAATAAGTTAAACAAAGGTATTGTGTCCATCTACAACTAAAAAAATATATATTTAAAAATAAATATCTTAATTTTTTTCTCTCCACCCCCCTTTTCCCCCTTCCCTCCCTCTCTTTCTCTCCCCCCCCCCCTTCGCTTTCCTGAGGTGGGGAATCTGGACATTTTGAACGCTGGTGGGCTGGTGTGAAGAATGAAGGCCCCACCCACACACCCCTGAGCCTGCTTGGCTTGTGGTTAATGAGACCACGTGGTGCTTGGAATCCCTCCTCCTTTTCTATTTGGAAGGGTGGGGTCAGGTGACTGCTCAAGCCTTGGTTGGGATTTAGGAATGGAGACCCTCTGGCGTCCACTCTGCTTTGGTTGTTGGCTCTGCTGCCACTTGAGGCTGCCTCCGAGGTCCTCCAGGTTGGCTCGGGCTCAGCTGCTGGGCTGGGAGAGACCCTCCATTTCCTGCTCAGCTGGGGGTGTGGCTGGGTAATGAACAGTAAGGAGCATTCTTGCTCTTCAGGTGCTCTCTTTCCGTGATGGGTGATGGATGTTCCTAGGGAAGAAGAGGGGAGGTAAGGGCTGTTTCTCCAGATCCAATCTTTTTGTTTGTTTCATTTTTTGAGTTAAAAAAAAAAAAAAGGGTACGTAATCCAAACAAAATCTAAGCTCACCGTGCTTCCTACTGTCCCTGGCCCCTGAGACAGGTGTGTGGGAGAGCATGCTGCAGCTTCGGGACATCCTGGGGTGAGGTGCTGTGCAATGCCCCCTGAGCACCCTGAGCCCATCCAGGGTGGGTACATGTGCTGGCTACACCTTTGATTGACCTCTAAAACATTGGTATGTATTATCCAGCTAGAAGATGGTGCGGAGGGAGAGGGACTGAGACTCTGACGGCTGGTGGGGAATTGGTGGTTTAGAGAATAAGTCCAGGGCTTGATGTGAATTTGTAAGTGGCAGCTGGACTTCCTCGAACCTTGGGTGGATTTCCACTTAGCAGCTTTCTACAATGCTGCCTTAAAAGGGATGATGAGGGGGCCATCTGGGGTCTCACTTTGGATCACTGACCTAAGTGGAAAGACCTTACAGTCTGTCTTCTACACCCATACTTCCCTGGGACAAGGACCAGGAGAGGACTGGCAGGTCGGTTGTCCACTTGTCAGGGGAGGGACAGTCACTAAACACCTACACTGCTCCAAAGATGCTTAGTCCTCCTCACTACCCTGCACACAAGGTACTGTCCCTCCCCTTTTGCAGATAGAGAGGCTGAGGTCCAGAGTAAGTCCAGTTTTGCAAGCTGGTCATCTGTGAGCCAGATGTGCCCCAGATCCGGAGAGAAGTTTTGTTTGTTTGGTTTGTCTTCTTATTTATTTTCATTTTTGTTTGGCTCTATTTCCTTTGATTCTTAGCAGTGATTTAAAAAACAGTTTGGGCTCGTTGCCAAAATCTAAAAGACTTGATTTCATAGGATGAACCTCAGCCCGGGAGGCGCCCACCGGGTGCTGTGTGGGAAGGCTTTGTGCAGCGAGCAGCTACTGCCTCCTAATGGAAGCAGGAATCTCCCCGCCCTCAGTGCTGAGCTGCCCACCACCTAGCTGAGGCCTGCAGGGCTCTGAGCCTCCAGTTCTAACTTTGGCTGCCCCTGATACCACTTTCAGGAAGCGACTGGCAGAGGTTTCAAGTCCCCCTGGCCGAGCCCTGCGCTTGTGCCTTTGCCTGCAACGGAGTTTCTTAAGACTTTTCCTTGGCCTCACTCCCAACAGTTTTTCTCCAACGTCCCGTGTGCAAAGTGAATGTAGCAGCCCCTGCTGAGTTCAGGGGCAGCGACATAAGGGGTGGGTCGTGCCCTCCTCCTCCTTCTTCCCCCCAGTTCTTCTCCATGCAGGGGCAGCCCCTGGAGGGAGTCTGAGCTGTGCAGGGGGGCTGAAGGACGTGTGGACCCTGTGGTGTGTGTGTGCCGAGGAGGTGGTTTCCGGATAGACCTTGAGGCTGGCACCAGAATTCGCAGACTCTGTCCTGATTCTCACCATCCGATGAGAATCCGATGATGGCGGGCACTGTGTCTTTGCTTTGAGCAGAAGAGCTCTTTCCTATGGGAGTGTCTCTCAGCGTTGCTCTCTTGACATCTTGGGCCAGACAGTTCTGCTTGTGGGGTTGTCCAGGGCACTGGAGGGTATCAGATGCCCACCTCGCCTCCACCGTGGAATGTCCATACTGTGAAATCACACATGGTGCAGAACCAAAGCTCCTTGAGGCACTGGGGACATGGTCCAACACCCTCTTGGGGACAAGGGGCCCCTGTTGAACTCCGCTGACCTAAAACTATGTCATTCTAGAATGTCTCCTTAAGCAGAAGAAGCACACGGATGACAGCTGTCTGAGAATTCGTGCTGCGGAGGTATTATTACAGTCACGTGGTTCAGTTGTGATGGTGATAAATGGCTATACTGTAACAGTTTCTACCAATTTCTTCCGGGTTTTCAACAAATAAGATGAAATGTTCCATCTATAATTAGTAAAATTAAACCAGCAACCAATATGAAGAAAGTCATTTTAGAAAGAGGAAACCACGCTCAAAGACCCTGACAGTTTTAGAGCTATGACACACAACATTCTCATGTGGGGACTGGTGACAAAGCACCAAAATGTCATTTGAAGCTTAAATATCAGCACAGATAATCTTTGTCTGATTTTTCCTAACTTCTTTTTAAATAAGCAAGTGCTCTCCCCGAACTGCAGACGGCTCCATTATCCTCACCATTTAAAACAACTAAGGTTCTACAAGTCGCTTCTGTTGACAGTCATTTACAGACTCTATCAGACACTCTGTTAAGCTTCTGATGTGTGTTAATCGACTTGATTCTCATAATTTTAAGACAGAAGTCCGATTTCATGCAATAATGAAATCAAGCAAGCAAGTAAATAAAACAAAAGCTAGAGGCTTCTCTTCCTTCCACGTCTCTGCACCCATCCAGTGGGTATTGAGGCTTTGCCCTTCAAGACACCATGGGACAGTCACCCGTGGTCCTTCACCAGCTCTTGTAACATTTTTTTTCATAAAGATCAGAGATCCAGAGGGTCAGAACCCTAAGAAGTCTATCCTCAAAACCAGCAAATGACATAGGATTGAAACCTACTCACAAAAAGTAAACACACAGTGAAGCACAAGTCCTCCTTGCACACATCTCACAATGTGTGTGCATAGACGTGTGTGTGCAGCACAGGATCCTCCCAATTAACCTGGACTGGTGCTATCACCTGAGGGTGAATTCAGGAGACAGTAATGGGAGTGTCCTGGGCCTTCCTCCTCTACTATTGCTGCAGACCTCCATTGTTCAGAGGCTCCTCTCTGCCTCCTTATTCCTCCTAACCGTGGCCCTGAGATTGAGTGACATGTGTCAATGACCCTAGCCACAGGTGGCTTGCCACTCTGGATGTGTGGGTTGAAAGGGTGGACAGTGCAGAGACATCATTTATTAATAGATGTGTTATAAATCCAAAAGGAGGCTTCCTTGCTCTTGAAGTTGTGTCTGCAGTTAAACACCCTGACACTCCCAGAACAGATAAACATTTCCATAGTGACACAATCAGGATGCATGCTTTGATTTATTCACTATGCAGTCCCTTTCCCCATTGGTACATTGTGCCAGAGAAGCTTGGCGAGCACAGCAGGGTTTGGTGGCTGCTCTCCCAAAAGTACAGGCAGCCGAGATCCCGGTCCTCAGCTACCCCACTTCAGATCCCCTGTCCCAGCCCATGAGGGCATCTCTATCACATCCCATTCCTTTGTTCTTCTGATTCTCAAAGAGTACGCTGAGCCTGGTTTCTAGGGCTGCAGTATGAGCCCATTTACTTGCTTGGGTCCAATTACAAATAGGCTTGCGCTTCCAGCATGAAGATTCTTTCCCTTCTGGGATCACATGTGCATCTCCGATGGCCAGGGCACTTCACCTCCTATAAAGTGGTAAATTCATATCTAGCTCTTCCCTTACCAGGAGAGATGGTGAATTATCTCAATTGGCAAGAAAACATGCCAGTTCCACTGAGATGTGTTCAGTTCCAGAGCCAGCCATCGAGATTGCAGGACACTTCCTTCTGCAGATGGACACAGCCACCACCAATTTCCCTGCTCTGTGAGATGCCATCTGAGCTGGCACAGACGTTTTGTCTCTGGGACCCGTTAATCTGCTTGTGCTTCTGCCATTAGCTGAAGATCCTCTGAAGCTTCCAAACATCCTCCCTGGAGGTCAGGGAGGTGTGTTTTCAATTTCTTCCTGCAAATTAGACTGGGGCCTACTATTTATGGAATTTCACCTAGGGAAGGAAGTAAAATTAAATCTCTGGTGCTAATTTTTTTTTCCTTTTCTGCCCTGGATATATGAAAGGAGTCGTGATTGAAAGATGGGAGCTTGAGGTTGGCAGAAGATGGCAGTGATGGCAGTGCAGCACCCCAGTGCGCCGCGTCACTGTGCGGGAGAAAGACGAGGTGAAACGGCTGAAGGCTACCTTGTTGGGAATTTCCAGTGAAATTGAGGTGCTCCAGAATCTAGAGGACAGATTTCCAGCGTGCGGGATTCGGCTGCGGGGGCTCGGTCGCGGGCGATTTCTCCGCACGGAGGGTAGCAGTTCCTGGTCGGCGGAACGTCCCGCGGATGGAGCTCCTGCCAGCGGCGCACTGGCCCCGCTTAGTGCTGAGTTCCGGCTTTGAGACAGAGGAGAGAACCTGTCCAGTTCGATTCCCGACACCGGTCGGAACACGGAGGAGGACAGCAGCTGCCAGCTTGGAGAGCTGATGCAAGCATCCCTGTTTTCTATTGATCTCAGCTCATTCAACTACGGAACAGGTGATTCCAGGCTGGTATTTGCCTGCGTCTCGCAGACAGATCGCTCAGGCTCGGGACTGGAGAACCTGAGGAGAATACTCTTCGGGGCTCGCCCCTGGCAAGGTGGGCGCCGGACTTTGAGCGGCCAGATTCTAGCTCCCCGTGTTGCTTTGGCCCAGGGCGGGGGATCCTTCGGGGACTCCGGGCTGAGGCCAGGTACAAGTGGATTGTGCGCTGAGGGGCGGCGTGGCTCTGACTCCCGGAACAGTTTTGGCCCCGGGGCTAGGGAGCCCGCGGGGACTGCGTCTTTGACCCTGCCCCTGGTGGAGCGTACACTGAGCTGGGAGAGTTTGGAGCAGCCAGGCTCAGGCTCCTGGGGCTGCTTGGGCCTGAGGCTGGGGTACCTCTGTGGAGCCTGCTCCTAGCAGAGTGTGGCAGGGATCGGAGAGGCTGGGTTCTGGCTCCCGTAGCTGCTTGAGCCCAGGGCCGGGGAACCTACGGGGACCGCGAGCTGAGGCCAGCTACAAGTGAAACGTGCGCCGAGGGGCAGCGGGGCTCTGACTCCTGGAACAGTTTTGGCCGGGGCTGGAGAGCCCGCGGGAACTGCGTCTTTGACTCTACACCTAGCGGAGCGTGCACCGAGCAGGGAGAGTCTGGTGCGGCCAGGCTTGGGCTCCCGGGGCTGCTTTGGCCTGGGGTTGGGGAACCCACGGCAGTTGCTCTGTGGAGCCTGCTCCTAGCAGAATGTGGCTGGGATTGGAGAGGCCGGCAACTGGCTCCCAAAGATGCTTTGGACAGGGACTGCTTCTTGGTCTGGGTCCTGCTGGGTGCTGCGGGGGCCTGGGGGGCAGAGTGGAGCTGCCATCTGTGCCCAGAGCAGGCTAAGGGACCCGCCGGAGTGGTATCACGACACCCCAACTGCAGCTGGGGCCGAGGAGAGTAGCCACCCACGCCTGGAACAGGACCAGCGACCCGACGGCAGGGTAGCCAAGTCACCCCATTTGGAGTGGAGGCCGTGAAGAGCAGCCGTCTGATCCTGCAAGGTAGGCAGACCTGGGTCCCACTGGCAGGACAGGCTCGGCAGCCTGCCAGTGTGGTGGACAAGTAGCATTGAAGCAGTCACGTCACACTGGTTGGAGTGGGGGTGGAACAGAGCCGCCGCCAGTGTCCAGAAAAGGCCCAGCGACCCGTAGGAGAGGCAGTCAGGTACCCCCACTGGGAGTGGGGGCTGAGCAGAACTGCCACCCAAGCCTGCAAGGTAGGCAGATCTGAGACCCACTGGCGGAACAGGCTTAGAGGCCGACCAGCGTGGTAGACACGTCACACCAATTGGAGTAGGGGTGGAGCAGAGATGCCGCCCACATCCAGATCAGGACCAACGATCCGAGGACGTGGTAGGTACGTCACCACAATTGGAGTGGGGGCAGAGTAGAGCAGCCACCCGCGCCCGCAGGGTGGGCAGAACTACGACCAACCAGCGTGGTAGATAGATCACCCTAATTAGAGGAGGACCACAGCCACTACCTACAAGAGAGATCTCCCAACTATACAAGAGCAATATAAATAAATAGGGGGAAAATTTCAAAAACACAACAGTTTCACCAAGCAGAAAGAAACACAAGCAATATGAAAAGACAAGGAAAGAAAGGACCACAAGCAATGCAGGTCAACTCAACTCTAGAAGAGGTAATAGCTGCAACAGATGGAATGTCAGATAAAGAGTTCAGGATATACATGTTTCAGATGATCTGGAGTCTCAAGGAAGACATGAGACAGCAAAATCAGACAATGAAAGATCACATTGACAAGGAACTACAGAAACAAATCCAGGAAGTAAAAGATGAATTTCACAGGGAGTTAGAAGTAATAAAAAACAAACAAATAGAAATCCTAGAAATGTAGGAAGCAATAAACCAACTTAAAACCTCAATTGACATTACTACCAGCAGAATAGATCACTTAGAAGATAGAACATCAGACAATGAAAACAAAGTATTTCAACTTGAAAAGAACATAGACAGCTCAGCAAGACTGCTAAGAAACCATGAACAGAACATTCAAGAATTATGGGATAACATTAAAAGACCAAACTTAAGAGTCATTGGGATACAGGAAGGCGCAGAGCGCCAAACCAAAGGAATAAACAATCTATTCAATGAAATAATACGAGAAAACTTCCCAGACTTGAAGAGTGAAACAGAATCCCATATCCTAGAAGCCTACAGGACGCCAAAAGTGCAAAATCATAAGAGATCCATACCTAGACACATTATAATGAAGATGCCCAACATACAGAATAAGGAGAGAATTTTAAAAGCTACAAGAGAAAGAAAGCAGATTACATTTAGGGGCAAACCAATCAGGATAATAGCTGATCTCTCAACACAGACTCTGAAAGCTAGAAGATCCTGGAATAACATTTTTCAAACACTGAAAGAAAATGGGTTCCAACCAAGAATCGTGTATCCGGCGAAATTAAGCTTCAGGATGGAAGATGAAATTAAAACCTTTCACGATAAACAAAAGTTAAAAGAATTCACAACTAGAAAACCATCTCTTCAAATAATCCTTGGCAAAACATTACAGGAAGAGGAAACTGAAAATAACATTGAAAACCATCAGTGGGAGGTAGGACAGTAAAGGGGGGAAAGTAATCAAAGAGGAAAATTAATCAGGTTTAGTAAAATAAATAAACAAATATGACTGGAGGAACAAACCAAATCTCAATAATAACCCTAAATGTTAATGGCTTAAACTCACCAATTAAGAGACACAGGCTAGTTGAATGGATCACAAAACAAGATCCAACAATATGTTGCCTACAGGAGACGCATTTGATAGGAAAAGATATACATAGACTGAAGGTGAAAGGCTGGGAAAAATCATTCCACTCATATGGACTGCGGAAACAAGCAGGAGTGTCCATACTCATATCAAACAAAATAGATTTCAAGCCAAAGTTAATCAAAAAGGATAAAGAGGGACACTGCATACTGCTCAAGGGAACCATACACCAACAAGACATAACAATCATAAATATATATGCCCCAAACAACGGTGCAGCTACGTTCATCAAGCAAACTCTTCTCAAGTACAAGAGTCTAATAGACCACCATACAATAATCATGGGAGACTTCAACACACCTCTCTCACCACTGGACAGATCTTCCAAACAAAAGTTAAATAAGAAAACTATAGAACTCAACAACACAATTAACAACCTAGACCTAATTGACATATATAGAATATACCACCCAACATCAAGTAGTTACACTTTTTTCTCAGCAGCACATGGATCCTTCACAAAAATAGATCATATATTATGTCACAGGGCAACTCTTAGACAATATAAAGGAGTAGAAATAATACCATGCATCTTATCTGATCATAATGGAATGAAACTGAAAGTCAACGATAAAAGAAGGAAGGAAAATCATGCATCACTTGGAGAATGAACAATAGGTTACTGAATGATCAATGGGTTATAGAAGACATTAAGGAGGAAATTAAAAACTTCTTAGAGTTAAATGAAATCACAGACACAACATACCGGAATCTATGGGACACATTGAAAGCAGTTTTAAGAGGAAAATTCATTGCTTGGAGCGCATTCCTTAAAAAAAGAAAAAACCAACAAATAAACAATCTCATATATCATCTCAAAATCCTAGAAAAAGAAGAGCAAAACAACAGCAAAAGAAGTAGAAGGCAAGAAATAATTAAAATCAGAGCTGAAATTAATGAAATCGAAACAAAAGAAACAATTGAAAAAATTGACGAAACCAAAAGTTGGTTCTTTGAAAAAATAAATAAAATCGACAGACCCTTAGCCATGCTAACGAAGAGAAGAAGAGAGAACCCAAATTACTAGCATATGGGATGAAAAAGGCAATATCACAACAGACACTTCAGAAATACAGAAGATAATCAGAAATTACTTTGAATCCTTATACTCCAATAAAATAGAAGATAGTGAAGGCATCAATAAATATCTTAAGTCATATGATCTGCCCAGATTGAGTCAGGAAGATATAGACAGCCTAAACAGACCAATAACAATAGAGGAAATAGAAGAAACCATCAAAAGACTACCAACTAAGAAAAGCCCAGGACCGGACGTGTATACAGCAGAGTTTTACAAAACCTTTAAAGAGGAACTAACACCAATACTTTTCAAGCTTTTTCAGGAAATAGAAAAAGAGGGAGAACTTCCAAAGACATTCTACGAAGCCAACGTCACCCTGATGCCTAAACCAGACAGAGACACTTCAAAGAAAGAAAACTACAGACCAATATCTCTAATGAACCTAGATGCAAAAATCCTCAATAAAATTCTGGCGATTCGGATTCAAAATCATATCAAAAAAATTATACACCATGATCAAGTAGGATTCATCCCTGGGATGCAAGGCTGGTTCAATATACGGAAATCAATAAATGTTATTCACCACATCAATAAACTTAAAAATAAGAACCATATGATCATCTCGATAGATGCAGAAAAAGCATTCGACAAAGTACAGCATCCCTTTATGTTCAAAACTCTAGAAAAATTAGGGATAACAGGATCATACCTCAACATTGTAAAAGCAATCTATGATAAGCCACAGGCCAGCATCATTCTGAATGGAGAAAAATTGAAGGCATTCCCTCTAAGATCTGGTACAAGACAGGGATGCCCTCTCTCACCACTTCTGTTCAACATAGTCCTCGAAACACTGGCCAGAGCAATTAGACAGACGAAAGAAATTAAAGGCATAAAAATAGGAAAAGAAGAACTTAAATTATCAATATTTGCAGACGATATGATTCTATACCTAACAGACCCAAATGGGTCTACAAAGAAACTATTAGAGTTAATAAATGAATTCAGCAAAGTGGCAGGATATAAAATCAACACGCATAAATCAAATGCATTCCTGTATATCAGCGACAAATCCTCTGAAACGGAAATGAGGACAACTACTCCATTCACAATATCCCCCCAAAAAATAAAATACTTGGGAATCAACCTAACAAAAGAGGTGAAAGACCTACACAATGAAAACTACAGAACCCTAAAGAGAAATATAGAAGAAGACCTCAGAAGATGGAAAAATAAACCCTGTTCATGGATAGGCAGAACTAACATCATCAAAATGGCGATATTACCAAAAGTTCTCTATAAGTTCAATGCTATCCCAATCAAAATCCCAACAGCATTTCTTGTAGAAATAGATAAAACAATCATGAAATTCATATGGAATAATAAAAGACCCAGAATAGCAAAAACAATGCTAAGCAGGAAGTGTGAATAAGGCGGTATAGCGATACTAGACTTCAAACTATACTACAGAGCAATAGTAACAAAAACAGCATGTTACTGGTACCAAAACAGGCGAGTGGACCAATGGTACAGAATAGAAGACACAGTAACCAATCCACAAAACTACAACTATCTTATATTGATAAAGGGGCTAAAAGCATGCAATGGAGGAAGGATAGCATCTTCAACAAATGGTGCTGGGAAAACTGGAAATCCATTTGCATCAAAATGAAACTGAATCCCTTTCTCTCGCCATGCACAAAAGTTAACTCAAAATGGATCAAGGAGCTCGATATTAAATCAGAGACACGGCCTCTGATAGAAGAAAAAGTCGGCTATGATCTACATACTGTGGGGTCGGGCTCCAAATTCCTCAATAGGACACCCATAGCACAAGAGTTAACAACTAGAATCAACAAATGGGACTTACTCAAACTAAAAAGTTTTCTCTCAACAAAAGAAACAATAAGAGAGATAAACAGGGAGCCTACATCCTGGGAACAAATCTTTACTCCACACACTTCAGATAGAGCCCTAATATCCAGAGTATACAAAGAACTCAAAAAATTAGATAATAAGATAACAAATAACTCAATCAACAAATGGGCCAAGGATCTGAACAGACACTTCTCAGAGGAGGACATACAATCAATTAACAAGTACATGAAAAAATGCTCAACATCGCTAGCAGTCAGAGAAATGCAAATCAAAACCACCCTAAGATACCATCTCACTCCAGTAAGATTGGCAGCCATTATGAAGTCCAACAACAACAAGTGCTGGTGAGGATGCGGGGAAATGGGTACACTTGTTCATTGTTGGTGGGACTGCAAATTGGTGCAGCCAATTTGGAAAGCAGTATGGAGATTTCTTGGAAACCTGGGAATGGAACCACCATTTGACCCAGCTATTCCCCTTCTCAGTCTATTCCCTAAAGACCTAACAAGAGCATGCTACAGGGACACTGCTACATCGATGTTCATAGCAGCACAATTCACGATAGCAAGATTGTGGAACCAACCTAGAAGCCCTTCAGTAGATGAATGGATTTAAAAAATGTGGCATTTATACACAATGGAGTATTACTCTGCAATAAGAAATGACAAAATCATAGAATTTGGAGGGAAATGGATGGCATTAGAGCAGATTATGCTAAGCGAAGCTAGCCAATCCTTAAAAAACAAATGCCAAATGTCTTCTTTGATATAAGGGGAGTAACCAAGGACATGGTAGAGACGAAGAGCTTGAGAAGAAGATTAACGTTAAACAGGGATGATAGGCGGGAGGGAAAGGGAGAGAGAAGGGAAATTGCATGGAATTGGAAGGTGAGCCTCAGGGTTATACACAATTACATATAAGAGGAAAGGAGGAGTAGGAGAAAAATTATATAAGTGGAAGAAACGATTTATAGTAGAGGGGTTGGAGAGAGAGAAGGGGTGGGGAGGGGAGGGGAGGGGAGGGGGGATAGTGGAGAATGGGATAGACAGCAGAATACATCAGTCACTAGAAAGGCAATTTGTAAATCAATGGAAATGTAACTGATGTGACACAGCAATCTGTATACGGGGTAAAAATGGGAGTTCATAACCCACTTGAATCAATCTGTGAAATATGGTATATTAAGAACTATGTAATGTTTTGAACAACCAACAATAAAATAAAAAAAAGATATTGTATCCACCTAAAAAACTTAAAAATAAATATTAAAAAAAAAGAAAGATGGGAGCTTAGTGGATCTTAAGAAGGAGTGAAAGCCACATTTCAGAGCCTCCCTGGATGGGAGGGGAAGGACTCAGCAAGACCGCTGCCCCAAGATGTTTGCAACCAAGCAAACTCCATTTGCTGACTTGCTGGAAGGGACTCATGCGTCTCCCTCCCTCACCTCCCTCTCTCCCCATCAGTTAACACCTGCTCCCAGCTGGCCAGTGCTGGGCACTACAGAGATGAGAAGCAGGTAAGGTAGAAAACCTTCCTGTGGGAATTCACAGTCTAATTAGGAAAAGGCAGGCTGTATCTCTGTGAGGGATGTGCAACCTTCAAGAAAGCACGTCATAGACCTGGGACGCAGGCCCTATGGGAGATGCACGATGACCACAAGTCCTTGGGGTGGTGTTCTTCCCATCCACCTGGTCTCCAGGATCATAGACACATTCCAGAACTATGGAGGAGATGCGCAAAGGAAAGATGGACAGTATGGGGACACTTGTCCTCAGGAGGCTTCCTGAGAGCTCTTTCCAGCAAGTTCTGCTGCATCTCTATAGTTGAACTCAATGCACGGACTCTCCAGCTGCCTGTGTCAGACAGAATACTGTCACTGCCCTGAGCTTCCTGTGCTCTGCTGTTCTCCCTCCTGGTTCCTGGCAAACGCTGATCTCTTCCTATCTGGGCAGCTTTGCCTTTTCCAGATTGGCATCATTAGAACCACAGGGTGGGCTGCAGCCCGTGGAGTCAACACGCTCAGGAGGGCTCTGGGTAATTCTCAATGCCCCAGTGCTGAGAGACACTGCCCAGCAGCACAGGCTCCCCACCTACTCATTCACCTGGAAGGTCCTTCGTGATGCTCCAGCACCATCCTCCCTGACAGGGAAGGGACATAGCGGGATCACGTGGACACAGGGTGATCTACAGCTGAGGGGTCTTTCTTGGGCATCACATTGTCTTCCTGAGGTAGACTGTGGAAGGTGAAGGACAGTGTCCTCTCTCTCAGGTGTGCCTGGGTTCTAGAATTCATGAGTCTGACAGACACATTCCTCAAGAATCAGTTCTGAGTCAAGCAGCATTCCCCAGTGCAGCAGAACCATCCATGAACCTGAAACCACTGTGACTCTTACGGCAAGTGCCTTGCAGGCCACGGATGGCCGGAAGTAGCAGGACAGGGGGTGGGGGACAGGGGAGGCAATGGCAGCACTCGCCCACCCGGCACTGTCCTCACTAGGTTCCTGGAGGAGGGTAGCACTGTGATTCCATTCTACAAGGTGGCCATGGAATCCAGGGAGGGAAAAGGGCCTTACCCCATGTCACAGAGATGTCAGAGCCAGGACTGACCTCAGGAAGGACGTCCCCACATGTGAGTGCTCACTGCTAAAAGATGAAAACATTCCTCCCTTGTTCCCTGGTGGGTTATGAATTCAAGACTGCAAATGCAGGTTCTGAAAGTTCCTTTCTCATCTAACCACCCTGTGAGATCTCCACACCTGGAGATGACTTTAGACACAGGAAATGTACTTCTCCCTTTTTCTGAAAGCCACGTACTTTCATCTGACGAGTGTTAAAATGTCCTGAAAACCTCCTTCCTTAGAATGGAAGGTTTGAACATCTCCAGAGCCACCTGTCTCTCCAGGATTGGCAGTGCCACCTGCCATGGTCTCAGAGTTGGCTACTTAAGAACAAGTCACTGCCTTATATTTATAGTTATTAAATAGTTTCTCATTCATGGGGGAAATGGCTCTTTAACTAGGTCAACCCTGGTTGGCATTTATGAGTTTTAAATCTAAAATCCACCCATGCTAATGGATTCTGAGCACTACCTCGAATACCACTCACTTAATGAAAACTGTATTTTTCCCCATGGATCTGATAAATAATGTAGAGTGTTTGATTAAAAACAGAACTAAGCAGGAAAATTATTGTGCCAGTTACCCATAAGAAGCTACTCAAGAGTGTGAATAATTGAGAGATGTTTCTGTCCCTGCCCTTGGGAGGAGACCTTAAGAATGAGAGGCTGTTACAGAAACTCCTGGGCACTGTGCAAAAGAGCCAGCTCCTGGCCTGCCACTCAGGACTGTCATAACAGGTGCAGCTAAGAGCTGGGTAACACAGCAAAATCCCAGGAATGGCTCTCATTGGCTCATCTTGGGTCACATGACAACTGCAGGACCAATCACCAAAGGCAGCACAGTAGGACACATGGAGTCATTGAGAAAAGAGTTGGACTATGGCCACAGCTAGTAGCAGAATGCAGGGCCCCCTTCCTAACCACAAAGAGTGAAGTGGAGAGGAGAGGCTTCCCCAAAAACCAGGGCTCCATTTCCAAGTGGATGTTTACTTCTCAAAAACAACAACAGCAAACAGCTGCCTTACCTCCAGGCCTGGGTAACTCTTTTATTGAAAAAAAAAAAAAGTTCCTTTATTTTTAATCTGTTGTCTTGTTCAAGTCTCATAAGCAGAGAGGTAAATTGTCCCAAGTAACAGTGATGGCAGGAGAAATGGTGTCACTACTACAGCAACCAACAGTCAGTCCCCTTCATAAACCAGAGCAGAATAGGTGGGGAGTAGCCTAGGGGCAGTCACGCAGGGACCATGCAATCCTGGATTTGCATCCCTGGGATCACAGACTCTCATCTGTCTCTGTATTTTTATAACCCTTTCTTCATATTATCCTGTGCCTTCCTCAGAATGCGAGGTAGCAAGCGTGTTTGTTTGGAAAGGGACTTGTGAATGTTGGTCAACCCTCCACCCAGCTCAACATGCTCTGCAGTGGTTTGGGGGCATGGTCTTAGGCAGAGCTTGCAGATCTCCCAAGTCTCCCAGTTACTGGAGCAAATCCAGCCTAGTAATGGTCTCTTGCTATGCATCATCAAACCCTGAATTTGTGGACATTAGTGGCCCTCTCACCTCATTACAAGCAGCCTTGGGCTTAGAACCTGCCGTGAAGAAGAGTGGTCGACTCCTGCCTTGCTTCACTTCTTCTGCACTTAGGAGCTATTGATTCCTTCCTCCCAGCCATTTTTTTTTTTTGAACCTGGCTTAAGAGTGGAGAGATGCACATCACCGATGACTCCCAAAGTAGTTTTTAGCACTTTTCATCTCTGCAGGAGGAGGGCATTGGGTGACATTCAGCAGAACCAGGTTCACAGTCTTTGGAAGGCCTGGACTAAGCAGGCTCTTTGGCTTCTGGGAAATGTGTGGTTCCTGCTTTAAGACTTTCGCCTCCCAAATTTCAACAAAGTCCTGATGTAATAGGTGTTACTAAGTCTCCTCCCATACCTCTCTTTTCTGATTCTCAGAATTTCCATCTTCAGTGTTCATGGGGCCATGTTGTCTTTTGCAGTCATATCTTGTCTCACCATTTATAACATAAGATCATGACATCAATCAGTCTGTAAACCTTTTGAGATAACTCCCCACCATCTCACAGGTATAGGAACTGTACTACATGGTGTCCAGATGCATATGGCGCCTGCTCTCAGGAAAGCAGCTGACTTTTCAAGTCCCTATGAACATGGATGAACTCAACAAATGTGGCTGGTGAATTTCAGATAAAGAGGATGGGATCAGGGTTGGTGAGGGAGGCTTTTCCCACTGACTGAAGTGCCCGTGGAATATGAGATGCTTTCATGCAGCTCTGGTTGGTTTGTGTTGTGGTTTTATACCTACCTGCCCTCCATTTGAGTGACTTTCAATCTCATGTAATCCATCTCATTAGACAGAAGAAGGTGGTTCTCTGATCTTGGTGACAACACCACTTGGAAAATTACTAAGAAATGTGCAGAAAGCCAATGAATTTACCAACCAACCACTCATTATGTGTAGGATATGAGTGTCCCTGTTCTGAGCATAACATTGGACCCAAAGCTTTGAGGACCGTTAAAGAAGCAGAAACCACTGGTCTAAGGGCTCAACCTATAGAAACAACTCTTTTTTCCTTGGCTGGTCTTTTAAGAGCCTCCCTGCACTGATTTCTAAATGCATCCCATTGATCCCCATTGTTTCTGTGGTGTTTTGATCCTTCTCTTTCCAATGAACCCCACAAAGAAAAATGTCACCTAAATTAAAACTCCCAGTTATTTCTGGCAAGGTTTACTCATTTCTCAAAAGGTGCATTTTACAGGGATATTTGTATGTGAAATTGTCTGTAGCTCCAAATGGAGGAGGTTCCTACCCTGGCTCTAATCTAGATTCTGTCTGATGCAAGCAACAGTACAAACCCCAGAAAGCTCCGTGCACTCTCATGACACAAAATGGCCCTGGGCACAACTTCAAAGGGGCAGGCTCACTCATAGCACAAACCAAACCTAAAGGATTTTAGAGGTAGCATTGTGGACACTGGATCCTGCTGAACCATGGTCTCTGTCCTCCTGGAACCTGGCCTACTTGCTAACTCAGGTGTTTTTCTCTGATCCCATCAGACTCCTGAAACTTACTTTCAGGACCCAGTTCTGTTTCTTGAATTCCAACCCAATATGATAAAAAAAAAAATTGCTGAAATAGATTCAGCTCAAAAATAGACCCACGGAACTTTGGATCTGAAAAAGAAAGCTTACCCAGGGTCCCCACTGGTCACAGAAAACAGTGAGCATGGCCAGCTCCACAGGGACCTATGCCTGTCTACCCAGTGCTCTGGGGTCACTGCAGCTCTGTTTCCAAGGCAAAGCTGAGCCAAAGCTCTTAAGAGTGAAATTCCTGAGAACAATTGAGTTTACTATAGTTGCTTGAGCAAATAAAATCAACACACACAAAAAAACATAGAAAAATATGATTCACGAATCTGACAATTCCCCAAAGAGGTTCTGAGAACTCTGGCCAATAGCATCAAGAGACAGCATTGATGGAAAAATAGGTGAAGCATAGAAACAACTTAATTGGTGCTGCTTAGTCAGTCAACCAGTCAGTTGGTCAAAATTTAATTAGTAAACAGGCTGTAAGGACTCCTGCAACTAAACAAAGTTCAGTTACCATGGTTAAATGCAAAATTGGTCTGTTCTGTTGTTGCCAGTGCCAGATCATAGCCCAAATCAACAGCCCTTTAGAAGTCACATTTAACAATTAATGCATTAGGACAGTGGATGAGGGTCCTGTCCTTAATGACCGTGGCACAATGGCCCTATGAACAGCTGATTCAATTTGTAGTTGCATTTTGTAATGTTTGTAAAGTCTACTCAGTTCTTCAAACTCCCTTCAGAGCTGTTAGGCTCCCATAACCTGAAGTTAAAATTCTGGTCCAGCTTTGGGCACTGCCTGGTGACTGAGTAGCCGGTGTCAATCAGTACTTCAGCACTTAAGTGGCTGCGGAGCAGGATGATTGACAGAGTTGATGATGACTCCATTGTGGAAGCCAGCTGGGTCGATTAGCATAAACGGGTTTGGGAAGCAATGGAGATGTGTCAAGAGAGACTTCCTAGGAAGGCTGCAGAGCAGACTGCTGTGTCCAAATCCCACTCTGTCATCCCCTTCCTGAAAATACTTTGGTCCACATGGACAATTGGGTCACTCTGTGAACTTCAGAAAATCCTTCACTCTTCCCTGCTCCAAGGTCCTCCTGGCTCTGTTTATACAAGTGCACCTACAGGACTCCACACCTGTACTGGAGTCTACTTGATTCTTCATACTGAGTAAAGTATGTTTATGTATATAGATGCACTGATGTTTGGGGCATAAATATTTAGAATCATTATATCTTGTTGTTTATATTTCCCTTAATCAGTGTGAATTGACTTTCTTTGTATCTTCTGATTAATTTTGGCTTAAAGTCTACTTTGTCTGATATGAGTAGCTACCCCTGCTTACTTTCAATCTCCATTTGTATGGTATGTATCTTTTCCTATTCTTTATCCTCAGTCTATGGATGCCTTTGACTATAAGGTGAGCCTCTTAGAAGCAACATGTGGTTGGGTCTTGTTTTTTCCATCCATGTTGTCAATCTGTGTCTTTTGATTGGAGAGTTTAGACCATTTATATTCAGTGCTATTACAGAGAGATTTTTTTTTATTTTCTGCCATTTTGATTTGTTTCTAACACTTAATTCAGACTCAGTTCTCCTCTAATTGAGTATTCTTTTAGTGAGAGTCATCTATATGCAGCTCTGACATTTTAAAATTTCTTCTCTGTGAAATATTTCATCATGTTTTGCTGTGCTGGCTTAGTGGTTATGGATTCTTTTAGTTTCTGCTTATCATGGAAGGTTTTTGTTTTATCTTCAGTTCTGCAGGATAGTTTGTTGGAAATGGCAATCTGGCTGGCATCTCTTATCTTTCAGTACTTGGTATATATTATTCCAAGTACTCCTGGCTCTTAAGGTCTGTGCTTCGATGTCAGTATAAATCCTAATTGGTTTACCTCTAAAGGAAACCTGCTGTTTTCTCTTGTGGCTTTTAAAATCCTAATCTTGTTCTGTATATTAGCTAGTTTAATTATAATGTGTCCTGGAGAAGATATTTTTGATCTTGCTTATTTGGGGTTCTGAATGATTTTTGTGTTTAGATTTCCATTTTGATCCTAAGGTTTGAAAAAATTTTGACATTATTTCATCGACAAGATTGTGGATTCCTTTAGTTTGTATTTCAGTTCCTTTATGTGTGATAGTGATTCTTAGATTTGGGCTCTTAATGTTATCCCAGATTTCATGAATATCCTGTCATGGTTTCTTAATCTTTTCTTTAATTTTGACTTTATTTTCAAGATTATCTACTTTGTCTTCAATGCCTGTGAATCTTTGTTCCCTGTGATCTAATCTCTTGGTGATGCTTTCAACTAAATTTTTAATTTGATTTATTTAGTCTTTCATTTCCAGTCTTTCTGTTTTGTTCTTTTTCAGAATTTTTATCTCTTTATTAAAATTGTCTTCTACTTTGTGTATTTTCTCTGTTAGTTCATTCTTTTTTGAGAGAGAGAGAGAGAGAGAGAGAGAGAGAGAGAGAGAGAGAGAAAGAGAGAGAGAATTTTTTTAATATTTATTTTTTAGTTTTTTCGGCAGGCACAACATCTTTGTTTCTATGTGGTGCTGAGGATTGAACCCGGGCTGCAGTCATGCCAGGTGAGCGTGCTACCACTTGAGCCACATTCCCAGTCCCTATTAGTTCATTCTTAATGTCTTCTTTAAGTTCATTGGACATCTTAACTAGGAACTCTCAGGGTTCTTTCTCCAACATTTCCTCCATGATTGTATTAATGGGATCAGTTGTTGAGGGCCCTGGCTATTTTCTCACTTGTTTTTTCATACTGCTTGTGTGTCTAACCATCTGCTGAGATCACCTCATCTACTTTTATGCCAGACAATGTTCAGTGAGATTATTTCTGTTAAAAGCCCCAGGCTGGTTGAGTATCCAGGTATTGATGCTTCCATTCCACATGTATCATCTGCTGTTTCCAGTATCAGCACCACTCTGAGAGAAGATGCTAAACCCTGGTAACTACAATCACTTCAGAACATAACCATGTGTTAATAAATCTTAGGGAAGAAACTTACTGAAAATGTTCTCCACAGTTCCACTAATTTGGGTATAAAATTGTAGTAATGTCCTTGAATCTGTTGGGAAATTAGTTACTACTACTGGTGGTAAAATTACCATTACCCTACATGGGCATTGAAAAGAGAAGAAGAAAACAATGGCCAAAAAAAGAAAGAGAAAATATACAAAACGAGTTAAGATAAAAAGAAGAAAAACAAATGGAGGATTGGGATTTGAGACAAGAGTAGGTAACCCAAGAGGAAAACGATGAAGGAACAAGTATAAACCTGAGCTAGAAAACACACATATAGAAAGAACAATTCAAGTTAATGCTTTAAAACATGAGAAGAAGTAGATTCCAATGGGTTGAGGACTTCAAAATTGAATATTAAGTGACAGCTCCTCAGTCAATGTGAAAAGTAATGTCTGTAAGATCAAAATTGACATTAGAGGCATTTATGCTATTCCATACTGAGGAGAGGAGATTTCTAATTGAGTCTTCCTGATTTGGATTTCATCAGGATTTGGGATGTTGAGAAGGTGCCCACCACCTCCTGGCTTTACCTCCAAGTTTCCCTGGGTGTAGGTAGAGTGACCAGCCCAGTTCACCTCTGATAGAATTCCAGGAGGTCCCTGCTGACCTTTGGTATGTCAAGGTGCCCACCAGCTTTCTGCAGGGGAAAGGAGATGGTCTCTAGTTGTCTGTGACTTATCAGCCAGGTTACCCAACTAGGGGATGTATTCTTATGCCTCCTGAAGAAAAACTTCACATATTCATGGTCATCAGATCCAACATGGGCTCTGCCATGTGTATTTCAGAGTGTGTTGTGGCAGCCCAAGGCACAGGTATTGTAGTCTGGCTGTATCCTCGTCTTTCAACTAGGATGGCTCCCTCTGTGAGTTCCTTCTGGATGGATCACCGAGACAACCCATTTCGGAGGCATTCCCTCTGCTTCTATCTGTTGCTCTCTGAAGTGGGAGAAGCAGTGTTGATTAAAGTTTGACAAAATGGTTGCCCTGCCCAGCACAACCGTCTGCCCATAATTTGGGTTAAGCTGCTTGATCTCTCTCACTGTCTTTGCTGCTCCCATCCAGTTTTAAATTGTTCTGCTGGTTTGAGGAAGTGGGCTTATGGGCTTCTTTTCTCCCTCTTTCTCTCCCTGTTACCCTCCCCCTAGCCTCATTCTAGCCAAAGGTTGGGTTCAAGGAATTCAGTCCTGATTTTCTTGCTCTGGTAAGCACACTCCAGGTCCCTCCAGGTCTAAGCTGTCCATTATTCAGTTTAGAGCCTTCACTTGGTCACCCCCTCCCTGTTCTATCACAGCTCCTTTCTGGGTGTGGAGGGGTCCAAGGTTGCTTCCCAGTTGTGCTCCACCATCTTTTAACCTCATTGCCTCTTTTATTACATGTGGCTTTCACTGGTGATCAATGAGATGCTTTATTTTGAAGACATCTATGTGTGCAGCTCTCCATAGACATCAGCTAATAGACTAGTTCATGCTTCCCTCTTTAGGAGATGGCTCACCATTTCTGTTACCTTGAGCATCTAGAAATCTGTTTATGATTAACCCACACATTCTACTCAGGTTAATTATCAAGTTTCTGTCTATATGGTTCCACAGGAATAGCCTATACTTTGCCTTCTTAAAATATAAAGCAAACCAAAAGATGAAAAAGACATTGAATTCTTCATAAGACTAGCCTCACACTCATTTCCACAGCTGTTATTAGTGGGGGGGGGGACACTTGCCAACAGTCTTTATTTCAAAGCACAAACTGTTGACACATGTTCACATCCTTCAGCTTTTGAACAATCAATGTCATTTTTTCCCCACTTCAAGCATTAGGAACAATGGCAATTAAGGGGCCAAAGAAATGTGATATTTAGATTTTGACAACATGTTTCCTTCCCCAGTATAGACTGTCACAGTCTTGAAAGATCCGTTTGGATCTGAATACAGGAGCAAACACGGTCTTCCTTAATTTGATCATTGCTAAATAAGTTGTCTTGCAGCTGCCACCAGTGATAGGAGCAGGTTTGCAGAGCTAACTGAGCTGCGGGAGCCAGCTGTGCCCAGGGGCTGCAGGATGTGACACCCAGAACCGCCAGTCCTACTAAGGTAAAGCCCTCATGGGTTTCCAAAGGCCCCCAATTCAGTGAAATAGGAATAATTGGCCAAGTTCTATGAAGAAATCAGTTCCCCAGAGGAAGGAGACTTTGAGGGCTGACAAGGGAAAATGGATGAAGATGTAGCCCCTCAGTGTCAAAGATGGAGCTTTGGTGTGTGGGGGGGAAGAGGGGGTGAGACTTGATTACCTTGTCAGCTCCAGCCCAGGGGAGAAGGTGCATCCCCTGCAGGACGGGGCATTGCCTGCCGTTAACACAACCCTGCTCTTGTCACCCACACTAACACAGCAAATCTCTCAATTCTGCTTTCCCCTTTAAATATGGCGTTTCATTAGTTCCTTATATGCTTTTCAAAAGAGTAGTTTAAATAACTACATCAGACATCTCCCAAATACAGCATCTCAGAAATATGTTTTTTTCCAATATTTCCTAAGTAATGGAAGATATTTTGGAAAGCATTGTTGTTCACAGGGCTGAGGGTAGAGTCTATAACTCAGCCAGACTGTATTTATCACTGAAATAATAACACTACTTCCGCCGTCAGGACTGAAGGACATTCTATTTCTTTTTAAAACTCTTTTGAGTTTTATTGTGGTACAGAACTAGAAAAAAAAAAGACAATCCTGAAATCTATAAGGAAGACTAAAAGATCCAGAAGAGCCAAAGAAATTCTGAGCAATAAGAATAAGGCTAGAGGAATCACGATACTCCAGAGTGACAGTTAACAAACCAGCATGGTACTGGTATAAAATACAAGCAAACGTGAGGACCAGTGGGATAGAAGACAGAAATGAATCCACACCTTTACAGTCATCTCATCTTTGACATGGGTGCCAAGAAACATAAGGTGGTACAGAGGCAGGCTTTTCAACAAATGGTGCTAAGAAAATTGGAAATCCATATATAAAATGAAGCCAGATCCCTACTTCTCACCCTGCACAAAAGTCAACTCAAAGGGAATGAAATTCCTAGGAACTGTTCCAGAAAAGCTAGAAGTACTAGAAGACATTATCAGGTCAGCCCTCCAATATATTAGCACAGGCAGTGACTTCCTTAAAAAAAAAAAAAAAAAAAAAAACTTAAATCTCAAGAAATAAAGCCAAGAATTAAGGCGTTTGGCATCAAATGAAAAAGTTTATGCAAAACAAAGGAAATTAATCAGAGTGTGAAGAAAGAACCTGAAGTTTGGGAGAAAATCTTTGCTAGCTACCCTTCTAACAGAGAATTAATATCCAGAATATATAAAGAATTAAGAAAATTAACAACAAGAAAAAAGATAACCAATAAGCAGGCAAATGAACTGAACAGACATTTCTCAAAAGAAGAAATTCCAATAGCCAACAATCCATGAAAAATGGCCACCATCTCTAGCAATCCAGACAATGCAAGTCAAAATTTCATTAATATTTCATCTCACCTCAATTAAAATGGCAAGCATCAAGAGCACAAATAATAAATGTTGGCAAGAATGTGGGGAGAAAGAAACTCTTATTCACTGTGGGTAGGACTGCAAATGAGAACAACAATGAAAATCAGCATGAGATTCCTCAAAGGACTGGGACTGGAGTTCCCCTGTGACCTGGCTGTCTGGCTCTTTGGTGTTTATCCGGAAGAACTGAACTCAGCATGCTGCAGTGATACATGCAGCCCAATGTTTACAGCCACGCAGTTCACAAGAGCCAAGTTAGGGAGCCTGCTCAGGGGACTGTAAACAGACGACTGGATGAAGAAAACATGGTATGTGCACACAGTGGAGTTGTACTCAGGAAGCATGAAATGAAGGCATTGGGTAAATGGATGGAGCTGGAGAGCATCATGCTAAGTGAAAGAAGCCAGACTCAAAGTCAAGGCTAGAATGTTTTCTCTCTAGAGAGAAAATAAAAATTTCAAAAGGGAACTCATGAAAATAGCAGAAAGACCAATAGAGTAGAGGAAAGGCATCAAGCAGGAGGGAGAAGTGGGGGGAAGAGGAGCTTCGGAGAATGAAACAAACCAAATTAAGCTGCACGTGTTTAAGAGAGCAGCAGAGTGAGTCCCACTATTTATGATCACACAGCACCAATTTTAAAATGACTAAATAGGAGGGTGATAAATAGGGTAAGGGAAGGTGACCAAGAGGAGGAAGGGGGAGGAAAAGTGGGGAAACTGAAGAATGAAATGGAGGAAATTCTATCACAAGCATGAGTCAATATGTCACAAAGAACCTCATATTTTGTGTAAATACAATGCACCAGTAAAGCATGTTAAATGCCTTTTATTAGGTATAAAACACAAATGGGCCATTTTAATTGTATTTAACTGTATAGTCGAGGAATAATGGGTACAGTTACTAGGCGTGCAAGGTTACCTTTGAAGGGTTCTCACTGTGTTGTCTTTCTCAAGTTCAAATGGATCTCATTTTACTCGGACATAGCGACACCCGACATTTTGACAATATCCACACAAAGAACAGAGTGAGTCCTTGTTGGGAACTGGCAGCTCTGAAGTCCCCGGGAGGAGGAGACAGCAGAGCAGGAGAACCTCCAGATGGGCTTGCAGGCAGCATCCGTCATAGACTGACAACCCATTTCCCTGCCTGCACTCACATAATGATAGCCTATGGCCAACGCCAGAGCTGCAAGCCTTCTTCCTTCAGGGTCCAGCCTGATAGCCCCAGGCCTGCTGTCCATCCTGCATCCAAGTCCCTGGGGCCACTTTCAACCTGCATGTCTGATCTTCCCAGGAATGACCAGCTGCTCCAAAAGATGAGTCGTGCCAGGAGTGGTCAGAATGCATGTGGTTATCTCAGAGGAAGGACTCCACCAGCTCTTCATGTGGCTTCCTCTTTTCCTTATAAGAGTCCCCTCTCTCATTTATAGGAAGCAACCTGTGTGAGTGGGAGTCCTGCTCTGTTGATAGCAGCAGGGTGCACATTTCCACAGGACCAGCAGATGACCCAGAGGCTTTGCAGAGTAGGAGTCTCTGGTCTCCCAAGTAACTCTGCGTTGTATGTCAAAGCAGCCAAAGACAATGAGTCAGCAAATGAGCACAGCTGCATGCCAATCAACTTTTATCTGGAAAACCTGGGAGGCAGGATTGACCCCTCTGCCTCAGTTTGCTAACCCCTGGTGCAGGGGCACCCTCCTGGTGGTCCGATCCTGGGGCACCATTGCCTCTGAGCTATTGTTTAATCTGCAAACCAAACATAACTGATAACCATGCAAAGCTGTTTTTCTTTTCTTTTTTTTTTTTTTTTTTTTAGTAGATAAGAAAATAAATTAGTTCTGGAGGTGATTCCATTAACTTCTTTTCCCCATGGACTGAGATCGTTTCACATCTCTTTGCAAATTCAATTCAACAGAACTTCTCTTCCTATAAAAGTTGGTTTTTGACTTCTCCTTTGAACTGCTTACCATTGGGTTCCTCATATGGTAGCATCTGAGTTAAATGGTGTGTTGGTTTTATATCTGTCTGGGGGTCATGATTTGATCATCCTGGGGGAATTATCATCTACACCCAGACTATCCTGTCAGCCTCTGCTGAGGTTTGCACCAGTGTTAACAGATGGCTTACTCTCTGCCTTCTACCCCTTCTGTGATGTATAGAGAAGGTGTCTTTCTTACTCTGGACCCTCCTTTCTGAAACCAAATCTCCTGGCCTCTGTCCTGCCTACTGGCCCAAAGTCCTGGGGATGGAATAAAGACTTGGAATTTCCAGCTGTCACTAGCACATGTGGCCAACAGGAGCCACAGTCACTGGCAATAACCAGGTACCTGCTGTGTTCCAGGGCCTGGAACCCTCACTGTGGCATGACCCTAGAGAGATTGCAAATGGGAAAACTGAGACTCAGAGAGGTCAAGCAACCTGCCTGTGCACCCAGAGGTAACAGAATTTCAACCAGACCCCAAGCTCTTACATGCAGTTGTTCATCTCACACTGTGAGCTCAGTGGGAACGAGTATAATGCCCTGCGTCCCGTACATACTCTCCATTACCCCTTAGCTCTGTACATTCTACTTAACCCCCAGGGGCTATGGCAGATGGCAGTGGCCTCTGCAGCCTGGACTAGAGTGGACACAGAGTGGACAGATGGAGTAGGAGGGTGGAGACAGGAGATGAGGGACTGGAGGCAAGACAGGGGTTACTGAAGCAGCTCCTTCATCCCAGCCAGGAGGCCTGTCTGGGAGCCCAGTTCCGGGCAGGCCTATGAACTCCATGGAAACCACGAGGTGTCCGTTCTCTATCTGTGAGCCCCATTTCTTCTTAGGGCAGCTCTGATTTTATCCAAGTGTCCTGCTCTTGCCCACAGAGCCAAGGTTTTTAGGGATGCTAACTCCACCCCAGCTCAAAAGTCAGAGCCTTATCCATGTAGGGCCTTCTGTTGCTCAGCTGAGGCTGAGGTAGTAATGTGAGGTCCAGCACCTAAGCTGACCTAAGCAGGAGGAAGTCCGGACCACAGAGCGGGGGAGGTTCTGGGTCATCTCCTGGTCTTTGCAAGTGCTGACCCAGACACAGAGCCATGTAGCTCTGATTGTACTTGGAAGCCTTCTCCTAAGGCCTGAGGTGAATGAACCTGCAAGCAGCAGAGCAGAAACATGCAAAACCCCGGAGCAGAAATGAGGAGTCTGGCTGCAGTTTGCACCAACACCAGACCTCCACTTGCGGTCACCTGAGAAGGAGAACTCCCTCGTTGGGTAAACACGACTTGGTCAGGGTTTCCAGCTGCCTGCCTTCCCCTGGCCTGAGACCTCTTAGAACACATCCTCCTGCCTCACCAGCCTGAACTTAGAGCAGCAGGCACTGCCAGGACATTGTGCTTGCAGAGAATTCAGTCTTGCCCAAGAAAGAACAGAGCCCTCAAGTGCTGCAGAGGGGCGGGTCTTGCCCTTACCATTTTCCTGGCAGGAGGGGTCTCTGGTGCACACTCTGCAGATCAGGAACCTGCGATTCCCTCTGCTAGACAGCAGCTGTGCCCTAGCGGCTTTCAGGTGATGTTTAGATTTTAAGGATTTCTTGTAAAAAGTAATAGAAGGGGACTTGCAATTCCAGCTCCAACCTGAAGAGAGCTTGGAAGTTGTCACTCCTGTGCTTAATGAAACAAAACTGGGTGAACTGAAAGTCACCACACCTTTTCAGGCCCATCAGAGAACTGAAGGTCTCTGACCTCTTCCCCGAGTTCTTCCCTGGCCCCTCAGGTCAGGTTGGTGAAGCAGGACAGATCTGCTCAAGGAAGAGAATGACACATAATGTTTAAAGGGTTGAAAGTAAAAATCACCCTGTGGAATCCCATGTCCAGTGAAAGGCTCTGCAGGAGTGGAGGGGAAATTAAGATGTTCCCAGTCCAACAGAAACCCGAGGGCATCAGCCTATGTCCCAAGTCCCCTGCAGGATATGCTAGCAGGCTTTGCTCAGGTGGAGGGAGCCACAGGAGAAGGAGCCCCCAGGAGGGCCAGACAGCGAGCCTTATATGCTCTCCTTAATAGGCTTAAAGTCTAGCTGCTTGTTTAATTCCATAGTAGTAAGGCAACAAAACAACGGGTGCTTGCAGCATGGAGATAAGGAAAGGAAGTCCAGCCACATTCTTTCTTTTTTTTTTTTTTTTTGAGAGAGAGAGAATTTTTTAATATTTATTTATTTATTTTTTTAGTTATTGGCAGACACAACATCTTTGTTTGTATGTGGTGCTGAGGATCAAACCCAGGCTGCACACATGCCAGGCGAGCACGCTACAGCTTGAACCACATCCCCAGCCCTCCAGCCACATTCTTGAGGTGTGGGAGGAAGAATCAGGAATATTCTTCACAAGGCACCTGCCCACCTTGAACAGCACAGTCTGCCTTGACAGTGGACTTGGATTGAAGTGTGTTTTATAAACACACTTTACAAAAAAGTATAATCAAGAGGAAACAAAAGGAAATGTTTAAATGTGAAGTTAAAACCAGGAAAAAAAAAAAGAAGAAGAAGAATCAAATTAGAATGTAATGCATTGAACAGAGGTACGGGTGGTGAGCTTTCGTCCAACTCTATCAAAGTAAAAGTGAAAGGTCTGTATGTACTAATTAAATGATGGAGATCATCAGAGCAGATAAACTAAAAATAAGACCCAACTTCACACTCTCCACAAGTTACCAGCTTTAAATACAGAGATGCACACAGAGAGACGTGTGTTAGCACTAACAGAAGAAGAAGAGAACAAGACAAAGCCCCACTTGAGTCAGTTTCAGACAAAGCAGAAATGGCGTCAGGGAAGGTCATCAGAGATAAGGGAGTTAGAGTGACCAGGTGCCACTGTCCAAGAAGACACAACCTAAACTCATGTGCACCCAAGGAAGGAGGTAGGCTTTTGTGCAGTACTGGGGACAAACCCGGGGCCTTCAGCATGCTCTACCACTGAGCTGTGCCCCAGCCCCTTCATTACAATTTATTCTGGACAGAGTCTCAACTAATCACCCAGGTTGGCTTCAGATCTGATCTTCCTGCTACCCCCAACCCCTCAGAGTGCAGAGGGCTGCTGGCATCACTGAAGGGCACCCCACAGCAGGCTCTAGTTTGAATTAGTTTCCTGGACTCCCTCTTCCTCTAAGGGCCAGGGACCCTCTTGCTGTCA